>NC_137280.1:71422500-72672500 GCF_054371585.1 Giraffa tippelskirchi
TGCAAAATTGTACAATAAACACATCTTCATTTATAGAACTGTCTCAAGTTGTTATGGCAACTGGAATTTGGGGTCAAGCAGAGAATGTATTGTTGCCATTGTTCTCTGAGCCTGGAGAAATGGCATTTGAACATCTGATACAGGTTTTGAACATTGTTGAAAAAAGGAAGGCTTACTTTTAGTGCCCTAGATTCCATTCCTAAACACTCTCTTCTCTGAAAAACTTTACATTAAAATTTCAACGTCTTCTCCAAGCTTACTCTGCAAAAAATGATC
The DNA here is from genome assembly GCF_054371585.1 of Giraffa tippelskirchi. Classification (NCBI taxonomy): domain Eukaryota; kingdom Metazoa; phylum Chordata; class Mammalia; order Artiodactyla; family Giraffidae; genus Giraffa; species Giraffa tippelskirchi. The sequence goes on from NC_137280.1 coordinate 71,422,777, forward strand.
CACTATAAATGATTTTTACTTAATTTGCTTGACTGGAAGTCACATTTGCTATTTCCAGGAAACATTCATTTATTTACTCAGATAATCTTGGAGGGATTGAATCAAACCCTGTTTAATGATCTTAGAGATATTTCAAATAGTTTCTACATCTATAAAAATGGGACTGATAAAATGTGATCCATTGGAAGACCAACTTAGTAAAACACATAATGCAAGAGAAAAATTTTGAAAAATAGTAAACTACTATAAAGATGCATTCACATGTGAAGTTTTTAAATCCTTTATTTAATCATTCAGGAAGTATGAATGCTATGTTCCATATGTGCAAAGATTAAAAAGAAAAAAAAGAGTGCAAAATAGAGATTCAGTGTCTGACCTCAAGAGCTCAGGGTCCAGCCACCAGAAATAGTTGGTTATCAGAGTGCGTGCAGAGTACGGTGACAATTCACAGAGAAGAATATCTCACCTCCTAATGAAGAAGAGGCATCTGCTTCCTGTTTTGAACCTGCTCCTGCTGCCGTGGCCTTCCCTCTGGCTCTGGCTGCTCATGGCTATGACATACAGCTTCCTGCTGCATTTGGCGCACCCCTCGCAGAAAATGTCTTACTTCAAGCCCGCAAGATGTTTCTCCAGCTCTCTGCCCCATATGTCTCTGACACCAGAGCTGGGAACTAGGGAAAGTCCTACTCAGTTAGACATGAACAGACAGTCAGAGTGCAGGGGAAGTTAGCACAGCCTGGGGCAGCCCCTGAACAAAAGGAGTCAGGAGCAGACAGATAACACTGTCCTTCCCTGTTGGACAGAGGACCTCACTCCTGCTTCTTGAGATCTGTCCTCAAATAAGCTACACTGATGAGTAAACTGACTCGAGTTCTGCTTACAGACAGAATCCGGGTAGAGGCTGCTCCTCGGAGTAGACCTGAAAAGTAGATCCCCAGGGCTATTGTTGTTGTTCACTTGCTCAGTCGTGTCCAACTCTTTGTGACCCTGTGGACTGCAGCACGTCAGACTTCCCTGTCCTTCACTATCTACCGGAGTTAGCTCAAACTCATGTCCATTGAGCCAGTGATGTCATCCAACCATCTCATCTTCTGTTGCCACCCCCTTATCCCGCCTTCAATCTTTCCCAGCATCAGGGTCTTTTCCAATGAGTTGGCTCTTCATATCAGGTGACCAAAGTAGTGGAGCTTCAGCATCATTCCTTCTAATGAATATTCATTAGTGATGATTTCTTTTAGGATTGACTGGTTTGATCTCCTTTCTGTCCAAGGGACTCTCAAGAGTCTTCTCCAACACCACAGTTTGAAAACATCAATTCTTCGACACAGCCTTCTTTATGGTTCAACTCTCACATGCGTAAATAACTACAGGAAAAAACATAGCTCTGACTAGATGGACCTTTGTTGGCGAACTGATGTCTCTGCTTTTTAATACACTGTATACGTTTGTCATAAATTTTCTTCTAAGGAACAAGATCCCCAGGGGGAATGCTGCAAATCCTCCTCCGTGGATCATAATAGGGATCCTATTGTTTAAACAAGAGGTCTAGTGGTAACCTCACTTGCACATATTAGCATCACAGTTACCAAGTCCCTCATTTGTGGCAGAATTAAGATGTGTTTCAATCAGGAGGGAGAATTGACTTCTATGGTGGCTCCATCCTTTGATTTCCACCAGGCAATGATAATCCCTAGGCTTTGAGGTTGTCCACTCTGGGTGAACTGCTTCAGAAGCCTGGTAAAAAAGAAAATGACAGACTCAGTTAAGGCAGGAGTTATCTTTGTGCACTCTGTAAAATTGCAGGATCTGTCAGGTACCATTTAAAGATCATTTTCATTGAAAATTTCTTCTGCAGTTACAGGATAAAATGTGATTCAATAAAACTTCTGTTTAATAATGGTGGATTGTGTATGTGTGTGTAATGATTTTTGAAAGGCTTCAGTGAACACCAGCCTGGGAATGACCCCTCCAGAAGTGGTATGTGTCTACAGGATGGAGTATATTCAGTAAACTGATAGCTGATACAGAGAGTGCTGTGGGCCTAACAGATAGAATAGATGGATGGGGTCCCAAAAGGGCTGGAATAATGAAAACCTTCCTTTGCACACTTGCAGTGATCAGCTGGTATGTGATCTTCTCCCCCACAATCTTAGAGTCTGTTGGTGTAGTTGTTCCTAGGGGTGTAGTTTCCCCAGGGAACACGACAAACATTCCCCTCAACTTGTAGCCACCCAATAGTGTCAGGTCAGTTTGGGCATCGCATACCTGTGAAACAATTGATCAAGGAAGCATTGCCCTCAAATAGATCACTGCGAATAATCACTGTGAGGTGTGAGGGTGCTGCTACTCATTCGTGACCCAAGGGCGTGTCTGCAGCCAGGAGGTGTGATTTGTGGACAGTGGTGACTGAGCACAGTTGCGCTGTGACCAGCAGGAGCATGGCAACCCAGCATCAGACACCTCTAGTCACCCATCAGGCAGACTGCCAAGAGAAGCTGAAGTCCTGGCCCAAAGTAAAGGAAATGGAAAGTGGTTTGCAATAGGGTGATAGTAAGTTTAATTATAGGGCTTCTCAGGTGTCCCAGTGGTAAAAAAAAAAAAAAAAAAAAAAAAAATCCACCAACTAATGCAGGAGATGCCAGAGACTCAAGTTGGATGATCCCTGGGTCGGAAAGATCCCTGGAGGAGGAAATGGCAACCCACTCCAGTATTCTTGCCTGGGAAATCCCATGGACAGAGGAGCCTGGTGGGCTACAGTCCATGCGGTCGCAGAGAGTCGGACATGACTGAGCAACTGAGCTCGTGGACAAGTTTAATTATAGCCTGTATCAGGGGAGACTGCAGCTTATTTCATCACCCCACCATAGTAAGTCAGTTTTACAGATTCACTGCTGGCCTCACTGACAACTCCGCGATACACTAGACTTAAAGTTGTGTACACATGAGTGAGGTTAGACTCTACTAAACACATCTTATCACCACCTCGCAGCCTCCCAGTCACTCCTGCCATGACTGCAGCAAAGGTAAGGCTTTGAACCACGTGGCTGATACTGTTAACCCTGGAGCCCATGCTCACATCTGCTGTTTACTCTCTGGGTCTTCTCTGCTGATACACTTGGCACCCACACATAGGTAGCTGAAAAGTGCAGAGAAGTTAGTGGCCTCACAAGCAACTCTCACCAGTGGTACACAGGTGATAATGGATCCGTCTTTCCCTGTCGTTTCTTGGGCAGACAATTTGAGGAAAAGTCTCCTTTGTTACTCAGAAGATACTGCTCAGAACAAGCTTCTCTTCTATTAGCTCTGACCATCTCTGTAGAACATTCTTACATCATTGTTTTCACTTTGTCTCGATGATTGTCCCATGAGTCAGTGGACTCTTACTCCCTGGGATCATCTCCCAGATACATTACCTGGACAGAAGTCTTGACATTGGCTCTGCCTCATGGGAAGCTAAAACCAAAATAGTGACAACCAATCAGTCCTGAGAAATGGAGATGAAATGTTCAAGCTTCTGAGTAGAAAAGAGGAATGGAAAAGGCAGGTGGGTGTGATGTTTATAAGCAAACATGGGAATGAAGGAGATTATCTACTACTTAAAAAAAAGAGAACTCAACAATGGAGAAACTCAAATCACACACTATTGCACCAATTCATCACGTAGGTTTAAGGAAAGTGAAAGTGAAATTCACTCTGTCGTGTCCGACTCTTTGTGAGCCCCTGGACTGTATATGGAATTCTCCAGGCCAGAATACTGGAATAGGTAGCCTTTCCCTTCTCTAGGGGATCTTCCCACCCAGGGATTGAACCCAGGTCTCACGCATTGCATGTGGATTCTCTACCAGCTGAGCCACAAGGGAAGCCCAAGAATACTGGAGTGGGTAGCCTATCCCTTCTCCAACGGATCTACTCGACCCAGGAATTGAACCCGGGTCTCCTCCATTGTAGGTGGACTCTTTACCAACTGAGCTATCAGGGAAGCCCTAATTTAAGGGAGGAACCACTAAAGTTGTTTTCAATGTATGGGTTAGGTTAGGTTTTCATTACCCCAGAAGGCACTGTGTCCATGAGAGGATTCAGCAGACTTGAGATTGATGTCAGCACATTGAATTTATATAAGGGCCAGAGAGGTAACACAAATGGTTGTTTTTCTCCACGTGGAGATTCTAAGAAATGGAAGGTCATATGTCATTCTAAAGTGGGCAGCAGTTATTCAACTCAAGATGATGATAAACCCATGAGAAAATAGGTAATTCAGATCTGTTAAGTTCTTATGTTATGTATATTTATTAAAAAAAATTGATGTGAAAATTCAAGGATGTTTATAGCATATGAGTATCTGTCTCTATTGAAATGTAGTTTATGTATAATATTTGTTAGTCTCAGGTATACTGTGTGGTTATGGCATTTACGATCACCGTGATAAGTCTAGTAACCATCTGTCCCCATATAAAGGTACTACAATAATATTGACCGTGTTCCTTGTGCTGAATATTACATCATGTGACTTATTTATTTTATAACTGAAAGTTTGTATCTCTTAACTCCCTCCACTCATCCTCATTTTTAGTTAAATTCTGAATGATAACCTTGTGGGATAAATGTTTTTTGTTTTTTTTCCCTTTCATCACTTTGTGTATATCATTCCACTCCCCTCTGGTCTGAAAATTTCCTGCTGAAAAGTCAGCTTATGGTCTTATAGGAGTTCCCTTATACATAACTAGTTGCTTTCCTCTTGCTACTTTTAAGATTCTGTCTTTATCTTTAATTTGACCATTTAAATTATATGTGTTTTTGGTGTGTTCCTCTTTGGGTTCTTCTTGTTTAAGACTTTCTGTGCTTCCTAGAGCTAGATGTCTACTTCCTTCCAGAGGTTAGGGGAAGTTTTCAGCTGTTATTTCTTCAAATAAATTCTTTGCCTTCTCTCTCTGTTCTTCTGGACCCATGTAATGTATTCTTAGTACACTTGATGTTCCAGAGGTTTCTAAAACTACCCTCATATTTGAAAAAAAAATCTTTTTCTTTTTCTTTTCATCTTGGATAATCAGCTCTAGTCTGTCTTCCAGACTGTTGATTTATTCCTCTGTGCCATCTAATATGCTATTTATTCCTTCTTGTGACTTTTAAAATTTAAGTAATTATATTATTTTCACTGTTTCATTCTTTGTTACATTTTCTAACAATTTTTTGAGATCCTCACTGTGTTCATCCATTCTTCTCCCCAGTTTGTTGAAAATCTTTACGATCATTACCAAGAACTCTTCCTCAGGTGGATTGTTTATCTCTACTTTGTTTAGTTCTTTTTTGAGATCATTTGCTTCTTTATTGGAACAATTATTTCTCTGTCTTCTCACTTTGCCCAGTTCTCTATTTCTTTTTTTTTAAATTTATTTATTTATTTTAATTGGAGGCTAATCACTTTACAATATTGTAGCGGTTTTTGCCATACATTGACATGAATCAGCGATGGGTGTATATGTGTCCCCCATCCTGAACCCCCTCCCAAACCCCTCCTCATCCCATCCCTCAGGGTCATCCCAGTGCACCGACCCAGAGTGCCCTGTCTCATGCATCAAACCTGGACTGGTGATCTGTTTCACATATGGTAATATACATGTTTCAATGTTATTCTCTCAAATCATCCCACCTGCGCCTTCTCCCACAGAGTCCAAAAGTCTGTTCTTTATATCTGTGTCTCTTTTGCTGTCTTGCATATAGGGTCACCGTTACCATCTTTCTAAATTCCATATCAGTTCAGCTCAGTTCAGTCACTCAGTCGTGTCTGACTCTTTGCGACCCCATGAATCACAGCATGCCAGGCTTCCTTGTCCATCACCAACTACCGGAGTTTACCCAAACTCATGTCCATCAAGTCGGTGATGCCATCCAGCCATCTCACCCTCTGTCGTCCCCGTCTCCTCCTGCCCCCAATCCTTCCCAGCATCAGAGTCTTTTCCAATGAGTCAACTCTTCGCATGACGTGGCCAAAGTATTGGAGTTTCAGCTTCAACATCAGTCCTTCCAATGAACACCCAGGACTGATCTCCTTTAGGATGGACTGGTTGGATCTCCTTGTAGTCCAAGGGACTCTCAAGAGTCTTCTCCAACACCACAGTTCAAAAGTATCAATTCTTCGGCACTCAGCTTTATTCACAGTCCAACTCTCACATCCACACATGACTACTGGAAAAACAATAGCCTTGACTAGACGGACATTTGTTGGCAAAGTAATGTCTTTGCTTTTTAATATGCTATCTAGGTTGGCCATAACCTTCCTTCCAAGGAGTAAGCGTCTTTTAATTTCATGGCTGCAGTCACCATCAGCAGTGATTTTGGAGCCCCCAAAAATAAAGTCTGACACTGTTTCCACTGTTTCCCCATCTATTTCCCATGAAGTGATGGGACCAGATGCCATGATCTTAGTTTTCTGAATGTGTTAATATACTGTATTGGTGTTTTTCTTTCTTACTTACTTTAGTCTGTATAATAGGCTCCAGTTTCATCCACCTCATTAGAACTGAATCAAACGCATTATTTTTAATAGCTGTGTAATATTCCATTGTGTATATGTACCACAGCTTTCTTATCCATTAGTCTGCTGATGGACATCCAGGTTGCTTCTATGTCCTAGCTATTGTAAACAATGCTGTGATGAACATTGGGGTACACATGCCTCTTTAAATTCTCGGTTCTCTATTTCTATGTGTTAGGAATGTCAGTGACATTTTGCAATGTTAGAGAAGTAGGCTTATGTAAGACAAGCCCTGTGGGGCCCACAGGCTCCCACCAGCATCAGTGGTCTTGCAGTAGAACACACTCCCAGTAACAGCTGCCTCCCGAGTCTCCATCCCCAGGGAGAGCCCCCATTGCTCTTCTCCATGAGACTCTCCAAGATCAGCAGGTGAGTCTGACTGAGGTTATTCAGATTAAAGCCTCTGCACTGGAACTTGGAGCTTGCACTATTTTGTGCATACCTTCTAAGACCAGAGTCTGTTTCCTATAGCCCTGAAGCTCTCCTTAACACAAGTCCCACTGGTTTTCAAAGCCAGATGTTCTGGGGGCTAATCTTGGTGCAGGACTTCTGCACTGAGACACCGAATGTGGGGCGTGGGCTTGGGCCTGTCCCTCCTGGGGAGCACGTCTGTGACTGTGATGTTCCTCCTGTTTGCAGGTTGCCAACTCAGAGCTGTGGGTCCTGACTGTACTGTCTCGCCACCCCTTCTACCTATCTTGAGCTTTCTTTTTTCTTCAGTTGTGGAAAATCTTCTCAGCTTATCTTCAAGTTATTCTCATGCATGGTTGCTCTTTAAGGGATTGTAATTCTGATGGGGTCATAGAAGGAAGTAAGTTCCTCCTACTATGACATATTGACCATTTCTCTCTCTTTTAAAGTAATTATGACAAAAAGAAAACACACCCAACAAGGTGCCTTTGCTGAAAATTTGACCACGTATTTGTGTTATTGTGTAGCCAATACTATCTTCATATGTCACATTTCTTGCTCTCATCTGCAGTGGACGTCCCTGACCTTCAGTTTGCTGGGTTGTGAGATTAGCAGCAAACAGTGGGATCAGTGACCCTTCCTTCCTCCCCTTGCCCTGTCCTCCCTGCGTCACACCACTTTATTCCCTAGTTCTGAAGAAAAATGTGGGTTATAATATTTTCCTAAAAGGGAATGTTTGAAAGGAAATTATTTTATTTATTACAAGTGCAAAACTAATAATGAAAAGTATGATATTGTATCTTTACATCAAGTAACAGGCATATCAAGAGAGACAAACTGAGAATCTCTGCATTGTGTATTTTCTGCCTTTTAATTATGACAATATTTAGTAATTCAGAAAAGTAATATTTCACCTGAGGGTTCTGAAACAGGGGATTTTTAGTGAGATGTCATACTTACAAAGGCAAATAATTCAATGGAATTTGCAGTCTTATTAAATTGCTATCAGTTTGGAAGAATAGACTTAATTAGCAGAGTGAATCAACTGCAAAACTTAACCTGTTGTCCTCAAGCATTGCTTCAGCTTTCATATAAAGAATCCTTTTTACATATGGTACTGTGAATTGAGGCACATTAACCAGACTTTCCTTAAATTCTACTTAAATTTGTTGTTATTGTTTTGACTTCTGTTCTGGTTACACATGGGGACCCTTCTAATAAATTTATTTATGGGATAATTTTATTGGGTTCAATATAAGCATATGATTCTATGTTATCAAAGTTAACACGATGCTGAATTACTTAACCATTTATTTAATAATGGAGCTTCCCCAGTAACTTCCCAGCAAAGAATCTGCCTGCAATGCACGAGACTGGAGACACGGGTTCGATCCCTGGATTGGAAAGATCCCCTGGAGGGGGAAATGACAACCCACTTCATTATTCTTGCCTGGAGAATCCCATGGACAGGGAAGCCTGGAGTACTACAGTGCATGGGGTCGCAAGGAATTGGACATGACTTAGCAACTGAACAACAGAAACCATATATTTATGATCCAGCATAAAAACTTAGATATTGAGCTCCTAATCCAGTCCTCCAAATACTGTTTTCTACCACAGTGGCTTAATAACCGGCATAATGGCTTTGAAGCATCTCCCTACAAGTTACCTGCTCCAAACATTTTTACCTGGCTGTCTATTATAATTAGCAGGTGGAATGTGGAGAGGACGTCAGCATGACTGATGACTGAAGCCTGCTGCAGTCCTGCACGTCTCTTGAATTGCACTGTTGCTGTGAGAAGGCTGTAGGAATTGAGGCTGCTGGCTCAATCACAGGATTTCTTAGTTCAGAGCAGCACTAGGGGCTGCACAGAATCTGTTTTAAAAGGACCTCCAATATGTCACACCTGTCTGCTCCATAGCTCTACCTTGTCAAGGAGGCAATTTTGCAGAAATATATTATTCCTTTATTACCCGTCTAGCATCTATCTGGATCTAGCAATCTGTCACAACCCTCTTGTTCTGAAGGCCAGCACATTTTAGCTAAAGAGAGCACTCTACAATTATCATCTAGTTCTCTTAATTTACTGATAGAGAAACAGAGGCCAAGGACTATCTCCTGCGCACATCACACATGTTGTTAATGAAGATGTATAGTGGCAGTCATAAACTACTTATGTCTAAACTTACTTCACAGGTGAGTGAGAGAAATTCCCTTCTACATGTAACATTTCTCCTAAGATGAAGACTCTGAAAGGATACAATAAACACTATCTTAATTCAATATAATAGATTTTATTTAATATCTGTGATGTGTCAAATACATTTTCTCATGACTGGGGATTTACAGTTGTAATGACCAATGAGAAGAGCCCTGACAAAACCAGTGACTGATGCAAAGAATGGCACAGTTAGGCAAACAATTTTTACAAAACCCAATAGGCCTCTAGGAGGGCAAATCAAACACACTGAAATTGAAACTTTTGTTTGGTTAATGCTTATTTTTGATAAAAAATAGATTGTACATAAGACAATGAAAAAAGTTTCCATTTCACTATAAAGTAACGCATCTGGGTATCAAAATACTGAGATAAAACTCCCCAATACTATGTTTCAAACTTTCTCTTTTTTTAAAAAATTTGAACCACTTACACAAAAATCATTTGATGAGCGTTTTATGTGTCAATAGTTGGTTTAAGTCAATGATGCCATTCAATATAAAAAATTAAAATGGATGAACTCTCAGTACTCTTTTTCTGTATGGAGGAAGGACAAAAGAGCTCTTTATCTATATTTCATTCTGCCTACTTGGCTGTACCTCTCAAGGGATCTGCAAGCACATGATTTAGAGGGAAATGTTGATTGACCGAATTTCCCATTTAAGAGAAAGCATGAGTATCCATACTACTTCTTACAAAAGCAAAACATTGAATCATTGACCATTGATAATTACAAATTATGAAATTTGTGTTTAGAATAAAAAATGTTTTGAAACTTCTTTTCAGGATCAGAAGAGCATTTTTGTCAATAGGAAAAGAAATTGATTTGCTTAGGAAAGTTTTATCAGACTTTAATTCTATTAATTTCTTCATAGTTCTTCCACAAGTGCAATAGAGAATAAATATTTGCTTGTATCATTCTAGGAATTTTAATTCTCCAAGACTCTTTGTTATGTACATTTTTTGTTAAATAGCTTCTGACATATGGTAATTAGAATTGAGTTTTCTAATAAGACACGTATAAGGCTTTGTTTTGTATATTCTTGTTTTGGAAATGTAGGTACCTATTAATGCATTATGAACTGAGTATAAGCAATCCCATAAATGCTAATATTGCCTCCTTCTCATCTATTCTCATCTCTTCTCATCATCTGAATAGTTTACTAAGGGTATAGATTTGAGGGGATGTTTCCTTGTTAGTAATGATGACATAGCAGCTATGCTTTATGGTACCTCCTTGTTTTCCTTCCTTTGTATCTTACCCTGTGTGTGGCTTACCTGGTGGCTCAGGGGTAAAGAATCTGCCTGCAATGCAGGAGACACCGGAATCAGAATCTCGGTTGAGCCTGGTGGGTTACAATTCATGTGGTCACAAAGAGTTGGACATGACTGAAGCAACTGTGCAAAGAGCAAAATGTAGCTTAATTAAATTTTCCTTAAGGGAATTTTTATTTCTTTTATATACGCATGGCCCAAATGTCTCTTTTTTCCTCTCAAATTCACTTTTATTCCTTTTTGAAACAAAATAATAAGCCTGTTCTTTCGTTTCCTAGGACATTTTTTAACAAAAAGAAACATGTCCTATTTTTGTCAACCTGAGAGATTATTTGAGACTAACCCAAAAACAAGTTGAAATCTTTATTAATTTCTACTTATTTCCCAGTACTCCCAAGTTACCAAGATTTTTTCCTATGTAAGTTCTAGATTTCTAGATAAAGTTTTTAAAATTTGGTTTAATCATTAAACATTTTAAGAGCATTGAACAATATTTTTTGTTCTTCCTTGGCTATTTTTTCCATTGAAAATGTATTATTTCAGCTACATGAAGTGTCAATCAAAATTCTGTTTTAAAATTGTTAATTACCATCAGATAATATTTTAGTTGTAAGTTATAAGAGAATACATTTCTAGGTCTAGGGGAAAAAAAAGAATAGCTCATAAACAAGTTGAATATTTGTATTCATTTGTAAGTAAGCAGGTACATTTTTCTCTCAGTCCCTGCAAAGGATTTCATTTATTCATAGATTCAATATTTTGTGAGAAAGCAAGTGTTCTACTAGACTCTATGATCTAATAGATGCTAGATTGAGGATGTATGCCTTTGAGGTTGTAATCTAAACTGTAGAATCTATATGCTTAGCTTGTTTAGTGGTTCACAGGGTAATCAATAGCTAAAAGTAGGTTAAATTTAATGGAATCCAGACTATTGTAAGGTATGTCTATATATTACACATACATAATTTAAATATTGATCATAAAACTCATAAAGAAATTTACATTTAAAAATAGAGTGTTATCATGCATTATTTTATTTATACCTTTTAGTCACCAAGAGGAGGTAATTTTTCCTCTCAGTCTGTAAAATTCAGGAAATTGACCATTTAAAGAATTGAAGAAATTTCTTGAGAGTCACAAAATTAGTGAATGGTTTCTTGTGTGTGTGTTAGTCACTGAGTCATGTATGATTCCCGGTGACCCCATGGACTATAGCCTGCCAGGCTCCTCTGTCCATGGAATTCTCAAGGCAAGAATATTGGAGTGGGTAGCCATTCCCTTCTCCAGGGGATCTTCCCAAACCAGGGATCGAACCCATATCTCTTACCTCTCCTGTATTAGAAGGCAGATTCTTTGCTATCTATGCCACCAGGGAAGCCCAGTAAATGGTATTGTTGTTGCTGAGTTTCGCAGTCATGTCTGACTCTTTGCCACTCCTCTTTGCCAGGCTTCCCTGTCCTTCACCATCTCCTGGAGTTTGCTCAAACTCATGTCCATTGATGCCATCCAACTACCTCATCCTCTGTCACACCCTTCTCCTCTTGCCCTCAATCTTTCCCAACATCAGGGTCTTTTTCAATGAGTTGGTTCCTCGCATCAGGTGGCCAAAGTAAATGGTCTAATCACATCTAAATTTCAGATCCTCAAATTTCAAATGCAGAGGTTCCTCTGTGTGACATTTCTGATTCACCACCACAAAATCAGTGTGCCCCAATGGATATCCATAAAATGGAATATAAGCTTCTGAAAAAAATGCATTGGAGATTTATGTAGTTAAAGCTTCTCTGATGCCCTGAAAGAATTAACAAACCTTCCAGAGAGACTCACTAGGAAATGTGAACAGCAGGAATTCCTGCTTTTATATATGACCATGGGCTTTCCAGGTTGCTCTCCTGGTGAAAAAACAAAAACAAACAAACAAACTGCCAATGCAGGAGACAAAAGAGACTCAGATTCCATCTCTGGGTGGGGAAGATCCCCTGGAGGAGAGCATGGCAACCCACTCCAGTATCCTTTCCTGGGAAATACCATGGACAGAGGAACTTAGCAGGCTACAGTCCATGGAGTCGCAAAAGAGTCAGACCTGACTGAAGTAACTTAGCATTCAGGCACGCATATATGGCCACTATTCCACTGCTAGAGTGGGCATGTATAAGCAGAGGGAATGAATCACAAAGTGTTCTGTTGCACAGATAGGGAAAAATAAAAGTTGACTGAGGCATTTATTTCTTTTGAGTTCTTACTTTGTTTTATTTCCACTATGACATACAATTTTTCTTTTGTATTTATTACAGACTTCCGATTTGGCCAAAAATCTACTTCATTCATTTCTTTTGTCATAATAGCAATTTCCTGTTCTTTGTTTGTAACTCTCTTTTGTTATTCTCTCTTCTCTTAACAATTTCTTGATGTGTTTTCATCAATCAAAAGCTTTGGAAAGGAAAAAAAAAATGTAATCATTGAATAAAAAGGAAATAGGCCACCAGCAATGGCTGTAGCTTTTGCCTTTGCTTCGTTGAAAACATACCAACCTAGTGCACTATATTTAAGTGATTGTTTTGGTAGGACACTGCACGTATGTGTGAATTAAAAACATAAATATGCTTTTTTCCTCATGGAAATCATGTATTTTCTTTGTTTTAATGGATGAAAATACTGTGTGTTTACATAGATATGACGTCACTTCACCTAAATATGAATATTTGTGGGATAAATATAATTAACAGGAAATGCATTAATAAAGAGATTGTTATTCAGGATGTTATTTCTGGTCCACACATGCTTCTATCCAACTCCTTCTGAACAATATAAACTATACTGTCTTCCACAAGGGACAGAAAATAACTATTATTTATAGACATATATATATATGTCTGGAGATTCCACTAGGCGCCTTTTTTCATAAGAGCTTACTGATATTTAGAGGAAAAATTACCCTAAGAGAAGAGGGCTTCTAGGTATATAAGACTTAACCAAAAGGATGAGTTTTAGGTGAAACATTTAAATACTTTTATTGCAGAATTTTTTTCTATCCTGTCCCATATAAACTTTGGTACTAACAAGAAAGAAATGAGTGTTAAAAAAAAATGATGATGATGTTGTTGAGCCTCTAAGTCATTTCTGACTCTTTGTGACCCCATGGACTGCAGCAGGTCAGGCTTCCGGTTCCTTCGCCATCTCCTGGGGTTTGCTCAAACTCATGTCCATTGAGTCTTGATGCCATCCAGCCATCTCGTCCTCTGTCGCCCCCCCTCTCCTCCTGCCTTCAATCTTTCCCAGCATCAGGGTCTTTTCCAATGAGTCAAACTCTTCTCATCAGGTGGCCAAAGTATTGGAGCTTCAGCTTGAACATGATGATGGTAATAATATGGAAAATACATGCAGGAAATTGCAGACATTAATATATAACATATACACATTATGATAAAATATTAACAGTGATAAAAATGAACAAAAGTTGTGGATAAGCAACCAAAAAAAAAAAAGAGGTAAAACACCATGAAAATAATTTCAGAATAGAATTTAAAACAATGAAATATTTTGAGCTAAATAACTTGCAAAGGTTTTTATAAGCTGATGCTTAAGTAAATTACTGTGCATTCTCCAGCCATTTGTGGTGTGCCATTTGCCAGATACATTATCAGAATATGAACAAAGCTAGTGGAGGTGATGGAATTCCAGTTGAGCTATTTCAAATCCTCAAAGATGATGCTGTGAAAGTGCTGCACTCAATATACCAGCAAATTTGGAAAACTCAGCAGTGGCCACAGGACCAGAAAAGGTCAGTTTTCATTCCAATTCCAAAGAAAGGCAATGTCAAAGAATGCTCAAACTACCGCACAATTGCACTCATCTCACACGCTGGTAAAGTAATGCTCAAAATTCTCCAAGCCAGGCTTCAGCAATACGTGAACCATGAACTTCCAGATATTCAAGCTGGTTTTAGAAAAGGCAGAGAAACCAGAGATCAAATTGTCAACATCTGCTGGATTATCGAAAAAGCAAGAGAGTTCCAGAAAAACATCTATTTCTGCTTTATTGACTATGCCAAAGACTTTGACTTTGTGGATCACAATAAACTGTGGAAAATTCTGAAAGAGATGGGAATACCAGACCACCTGACCTGCCTCTTGAGAAACCTGTATGCAGGTCAGGAAGCAACAGTTAGATCTGGACATGGAACAACAGACTGTTTCCAAATAGGAAAAGGAGTACGTCAAGGCTGTATATTGTCACCCTGCTTATTTAACTTCTATGCAGAGTACATCATGAGAAATGCTGGGCTGGAACAAGCACAAGCTGGAATGAAGATTGCTGGGAGAAATATCAATAACCTCAGATATGCAGACAACACCACACTAATGGCAGAAAGTGAAGAACTAAAGAGCCTCTTGATGAAAGTGAAAGAGGAGAGTGAAAAAGTTGGCTTAAAGCTCAACATTCAGAAAACTAAGATCATGGCATCTGGTCCCATCACTTCATGGGAAATAGATGGGGAAACAGTGTCAGACTTTATTTTGGGGGGCTCCAAAATCACTGCTGATGGTGATTGCAGCCATGAAATTAAAAGACACTTACTCCTTGGAAGGAAAGTTTTGACCAACCTAGATAGCATATTAAAAAGCAGAGACATTACTTTGCCAACAAACGTCCATCTAGTCAAGGCTATTGTTTTTCCAGTAGTCATGTATGGATGTGAGTTTTAGACTGTGAAGAAAGCTGAGTGCTGAAGAATTGATGCTTTTGGAAAAGACTTTTGAGAGTCCATTGGAGTGCAAGGAGATCCAACCAGCCCATCCTAAGGGAGATCAGCCCTGGGTGTTCATTGGAAGGATTGATGTTGAAGCTGAAACTCCAATAACTTTGGCCACGTCATGCGAAGAGTTGACTCATTGGAAAAGACCCTGATGCTGGGAAGGATCAGAGGAGACAGGGATGACAGAGGATGAGATGGCTGGATGGCATCACTGACTCGATGGACATGAGTTTTGTAAACTCTGGGAGTTGGTGATGGACAGGGAGGCCTGGCGTCCTGCACTTCATGGGGTCACAAAGAGTCAGACATGGCTGAGCGACTGAACTGAACATGAACTGAATATGGGGATATGTTCATGGAAGAATAGTTAATAAAATAATATTTAGCATTTATTTAAATTTATGTGTATAAATACTTGTATAAACTGATCCACATACTCTTTTGTATCTAAAAGCATGCCATAGTTATATTAATTAAATTGCTCAAAGTTGCATAGGCAGAAAGCAATGAAACAGGGATGCTAACTCAGATCTCCCAGACTTCAAAGTCCACAGTTTTAACAATGACAATAGGCTTTTTTCTGTATAAAATACATAAATAATCAAAACCTGAAGCTGTATTTTTACAGTGAGAGAATACACATATGTACACACATATCACACAGAGTCAGACACTACTGAGCATGCACGCACACACCAAGGAAACAGGGATGGAAGCAATTAATAACATTTGTTACAGAAGTCCTGTTGTTGTTTTCTTCTGTTGCTAAGTCATTTCCGACTCTCCGCGACCCCATGGACTGCAGCATGCCAGACTTCCCCATCCCTCACCATCTCCTGGAGTTTGCCCAAGTTCATGTCCATTGAATCGGTGATGCCATCCGAGGATCTCATCCTTTGTCACTCTACTCTCAGGATTTGCGCTGACACCTTTCAGAGCCATTATCTCATCGAACCATCAAAAAGGCATCGCTAATCACATATCAGAAAAGCCAGGCTCTAGAGACAATACATGGCCCAAGAGTGCTGTGATTGTGCCTTCTCAACTTATTTTTCCTGAAATCCATGTGACTTGCCCTGAATTTCACTGCTTTTTCCCCTACTCTCATTATGCCAGAGAAATAATTCCTAACTTCAGTGTTAGCTCTTATGTGTCCTGGTGTAAATTAGATAAATACAGGCTATCTTCAAAACTGATGGCTTTATTATTACTAACATAATACCTGTATGTAATAAAAATCATAAACTCCACACCTCCTAGAGTTACTTTTCTTTATATCTAAAATGATTCTCTATGATGACAAAGATCTAAACTCTTGCTGCTCCATGTGTGGTCTGAGGGCCATTTGTAGCATGGCCATTGGCTGGGTACTTATGAGAATTGCAGATGGATCTGCGTATTATTCAGACTCCTAGTGATTTTTATCCACACTAAAGTTTAAAGTAGGTATTGATTATTTTAACTCCCGTATTTCAACTTGTCCAGTTAGTTGGCACTCATGTGTGACGTTGTGACGTGGATGGATGAGAATCATAGTGATGGTTATGACGGTTATAGTGAACATTTATTGGCTGCTGATGCCAGGTTCCATATCAACAATTTCACACATTCTATATCATATGATCTATGAAAACGTCTTATATTTCTGTGTTAGAAATGAGTAAGACAAGTCGTTAGAAAGGCTGCACCCATTTTAAGTGGCAGAGCTGAATTTTAAACTTGTAACTCTCTCAAGAGAGCAAACTTCTAACTAGTTTGTTTAATTGCTTGTCCTAAAGGTTTTTACAGCCTATCAGTAGAGACAGACAAGTATGCCTGAAGCTGTATTTCACTGAAGGTTATTAAGAGTTGACTCAGAGGCCCATGTTTCTGTGCTGTAATTCAAAAATGAGCGAGATGTTCCTAGAGATTGAAGGTGATTTTCATGGAGGAAGACAGTTTTCAACTTGGAGGGTTCAAGAGAGGGCACCTCAGAACAAAAATGTCTTGTGAGCAAAGGAATGCAGATAGATTTCTGTAAGGTGTGCTTTTTAACTCATTATCTAAATAGTCTGTTCCACAAGGTATAAGCAAAATCTGTCATGGATGGAAGCAGTAAGGAATTGAACAAGAAAATGAAATAAATGACTGGGCTTCCACGAGTTGAGAATTTCTATTCAGAGCACAGTCCAAGTTGCTCCCAAATAGGCAAATGCTCGATGCTCTTTAGGGAAGCATTTTAAAATCTGGGACAATCTATATACTTTAAAGGACTCTGTGAATGTGAAAAGCAGATTACACTGGGTCTTAAGTGGAAATGCAAGCATGCAGAGTGTGCGTTTATTTAATGCCTGGGTGGGTCATCGCTTTCCCAACTGATGATAATTTTAGCTCATTAATCCATTTGAGAAGCTGGATTCTTTATCTTGTGCTTGATTGCTGATCACAGACAGTGCATGATAGGCACTGCTGAATACAGAGGTGGACACACTCCATGCCCACTGGGATCAAAACCCATTTAGAATAAAACCATAGTACCTCTCAGAGGTTCCATCCCATATTGAAAAAGCACCAGAGTTCTTGGCTTTAATCCCATGCTGTCAGCCATAGTCTCAAAGCATGACTGATCATAGAAACCTCTTGATCAAAAAAAAAAAAAAAAAAAAACACCTCCAGTGGCTCAGAACTGACTACAGAATAAAACCATTGTCCAAAAATCTCAGAGACTTAGACATCCATCAGCAAGTCCTGTTCACTCAACCTGTTAAATACCTGAGACTCTGACTATATCTTATCCTTCTCAGGAGCCACCCAATAGCCCAAGTCCCACCAAACCACAGCAGCTTTCTCACAGTCTCTCTCTTACACACGCACACACTTCTCTGTCTTTATTTTTGTTATGGAACATTTGAATATTTACCAAAGTAGATGGAATCCTCAAAAATCTTGATATATCTATCATATAGCTTCAACAATTATCATTTAATGACCATTGCTATTTCATCTATGCCTACACCCCTCTCCCTCCATCATGCTCTACTTTGAATCCAATTCCAGTTATTGTATTATTCCATCCATAAAAATTTCAGTACATTTCTTTGAAAGATATTGACTCTTTCTTAATCACAGTGCCATTTTGATGCCTCAAAATCAAGGAATAATCATTTTTGATACTGTCATATATTCACTAAGCTTCGTATTTCTCATAAATGGTATACAGACCTATCTATATATATAAATGTGTATTTATGTGTTTATATATATATCTTTATTGTCTATATGTCTATCTAGAGATAGATGCATAAGGGTAGATAGGATAGATATAAACAGGTATTACATATGCAATATAATATGCATGCATGCATGCATTAGTTGCTCAATCATATTCAACTCTTTGTGACGCTGTGGACTATAGCCTGCCAAGCTTCTCTGTCCATGGAATTTTCCAGGCAATAATATTGGAGTGGGTAGCTATTCCCTTCTCCGGGGCATCTTCCTGACCCAGGGATCGAACCCAGATCTCCTGCATTGCCAGAGGATTCTTCACCATCTGAGCCACCAGGGAAGCCCACGATATAATATAGTTTGTTTAAATTAGGATCTCAGTATTGTAATAGAAAAACTGATTGGTCTCTTAAGTGTCCTTGAGTCTATATAGCTGCCCTGTATCTCCCTCTTCCTCTGTTCCAGAGATGGTGTCATAATCATGTCTTGATCTGGAAAATTGTCTCCCATCAAAGCCGCAAAGCAAACTTCTGCTTCCATGTCCTTTCCTCTTCACCACATTCTCTACCCAGACACCTGCATTTCAGAGTGTAAATATCATTGTCCCTCTCCTAGACTTCATGAAACTTTCCCATTACATTTAGAAATACTGTCCAGCACTCCCAGCCCTGTAATGTGGCAGGCAGAGTCTTATAGAACAAAGTGGTTCCTATAGTTTCTTCATGACACAAAATACAGTTTTATTTTCTAGTCATGGCTGTGGACTCTTAAATTGTGAGAAAGTTTAGGGTTGTGATAGTAAAAGGAACACTCAAGGAGTTTTTACTTGCTGTTTCCTCTGCCTCGAATACTCGCTTCCTCATCATCACATGGCCGGCTCTTTCTTAACATTTGAATCTGTCTTTTCCTTGTTTTTTCCAAGAGACATTGGCTTGCATTGCAGGCAGTTTAGCCTGTTCAGTTCAGTCACTCAGTCGTGTCCGACTCTTTGTGACCCCATGAATTGCATCATGCCAGGCCTCTCTGTCCATCACCAACTCCCAGAGTCTACCCAAACCCATGTCCATCGAGTCAGTGATGCCATCCAACCATCTCATCCTCTGTCGTCCCCTTCTCCTCCTGCCCCCAATCCTACTCAGCATTAGGGTCTTTTCCAATGAGTCAACTCTTTGCATGAGGTGGCCAAAGTTATTGGAGTTTCAGCTTCAACATCAGTCCTTCCAATGAACACCCAGGATTGATCTCCTTTAGGATGGATTGATTGGATCTCCTTGCAGTCCAAGGGACTCTCAAGAGTCTTCTCCAACACCACAGTTCAAAAGCATCAATACTGCGATGCTCAGCTTTCTTCACCATCCTACTCTCACATCCATACATGACCACTGGAAAAACCATAGCCTTGACTAGATGGACTTTTGTTGGCAAAGTAATGTCTCTGCTTTTAAATATGCTATCAAGGTTGGCCATAATCTTCCTTCCAAGGAGTAAGCGTCTTTTAATTTCATGGCTGCAATCACCATCAGCAGTGATTTTGGAGCCCAGAAAAATAAAGTCTGACACTGTTTCCACTGTTTCCCCATCTATTTCCCATGAAGTGATGGGACCAGATGCCATGATCTTAGTTTACTTTTTCACTCTCCTCTTTCACTTTCATCAAGAGGCTCTTTAGTTCTTCTTCACTTTCTGCCATCAGGGTGGTGTCATCTGCATATCTGAAGTTATTGATATTTCTCCCAGCAATCTTGATTTCAGCTTGTGTTTCTTCCAGTCCAGCATTTCTCATGATGTACTCTGCATAGAAGTTAAATAAGCAAGGTGACAATATACAGCCTTGACGGACTCCTTTTCCTATTTGGAACCAGTCTGTTGTTCCACGTCCAGATCTAACTGTTGCTTCCTGACCTGCATACAGGTTTCTCAAGAGGCAGGTCAGGGGGTCTGGTATTCCCATCTCTTTCAGAATTTTCCACAGTTTATTGTGATCCACACAGTCAAAGGCTTTGGCATAGTCAATAAAGCAGAAATAGATGTTTTTATGGAACTCTCTTGCTTTTTCAATGATCCAGCAGATGTTGACAATTTGATCTCTGGTTCCTCTGCCTTTTCTAAAACCAGCTTGAACATCTGGAATTCATGGTTCACGTATTGCTGAAGCCTGGCTTGGGGAATTTTGAGCATTACTTAACTAGTGTGTGAGATGAGTGCAATTGTGCAGTAGTTTGAGCATTCTTTGGCATTGCCTTTCTTTGGGATTGGAGTGAAGACTGACCTTTTCCAGTCCTGTGGCCACTGCTGAGTTTTTCAAATTTGCTGGTATATCGAGTGCAGCACTTTCACAGCATCACCTTTGAGGATTTGAAATAGCTCAACTGGAATTCCATCACCTCCACCAGCTTTGTTCGTAGTGATGCTTTCTAAGGCCCACTTGACTTCACATTCCAGGATGTCTGGCTCTAGGTGAGTGATCACACCATCGTGATGATCTGGGTCGTGAAGATCTTTTTTGTACAGTTCTTCTGTGTATTCTTGCCTCCTCTTCTTAATATCTTCTGCTTCTGTTAGGTCCATGCCATTTCTGTCCTTTATCGAGCCTATCTTTGCATGAAATGTTCCCTTGGTATCTCTAATTCTCTTGAAGAGATCTCTAGTCTTTCCCAATCTGTTGTTTTCCTCTATTTCTTTGCATTGATCGCTGAGGAAGGCTTTCTTATCTCTCCTTGCTATTCTTTGGAACTCTGCATTCAGTTTAGCCTGAGACATATATAAAATCAGGGAGGAGGGTTAGCAGATGGTGTGAAGCACGGAAGAAGGAAGTACATTGTTAAGTGAGTTTCTGCTGTGGACAGTGTGAGCTCTGTATCTTTTGAAAAGCCATGTAGAATGAATCTTTACAATCACCCATCCAAAAGGTGGGAGGAAGGAGAACTTGTCTTGTGGATGCCATCTATCATTGTCAAGGGTTCCCCGTGATGTATTAATTCTCTCCTGTCCTTGCAGGCTGATACATCTGTAAGGCCTAATGCTTTCCTACAGGCATTCTACAGTGTGACATCAGAGAGCATAGAGTGCAAGAAACATAAGGTGAAGCTGCGGCAAGGAACCGTCCATTTACATTTCTGTTGGAGCTGAGGGCTAAAGGTAGCTGGCCTAAGGAGTAGACCGAGAGAATGGGCAGTGAGGCACAAAAGATGGCCACACTGAGCTCAGGTCAAATGTTACTTCCTTTGACACGCCTTCCACATTGTTTGAACCTTGAGTCAACCTTGAGTCAGTCACCCCGCACTTCCTCTATCATACCTCCTGTATTTTTTCACATCATCAATCCTCTCTGGAATTGAATTATTTTCTGTTCATTGTCTATCTTCTTCCAAAACATAGTTCCATCTTGCCCTCTTCACAATCTCAGGCATCTGGGAAAGCATCTGCTCTCCAGTGGGCCTTCAACAAATAATTCATGAGTACACACAGAAAATGAAGCAGCAAAAGAGTTGGGAGCAACTTGGAAAATCACATTACCCTGTTTGAGATATTATCTTTATGTCTTGGAAAGCATTTTGTAAATGTTATTCTCATTCTACAGCTGTAGGAAGTGGAGCTCAGAGTGCTTGGTTATAGGCCACAGCCATGCAATAAGGGTTTATTCCAGGTCTGAAACACAGATACTATGCCTCCAAGCCCCCAGACTCCCTCCAGCTCCAACAGTCCCATTCCTTACACTGCCACTCAGGATCAGGACCTCTTGGATCAAGGAAGTGGAGTGGCCTATAACTTTCAAAGAAGCATACTCACTTGGTTATAAGAAGTCTAACTTCCATTTTCAGTTTTACTAGGCTCTTTAAATCATGTCTCTGAGTGTCAGTATTTTCCTTCTTAACCATTAAGAGCTTACGTTAATAGTTTTGCTATGTTTGTGCTGCCCTGGGCTCCTGAGCACTTTGGATCTGTAATGGCTTAGCTTGTCTTCCACTTTTCATCTTGGGGTGGCATTTAAGTTGTCTCCCCTCTTTACTTCAACTATATATGGTGTTGGCCTTTATAGATTCACTTGAAGGAATAAATAAATGAAATAAAGAGTCATTGACTAGCAAAAACTGCTGTATCATGTTTATGCACACAATTTGTTTTCATAAAATTCATAGTATATATAATGTGTGAGGACCACTGTATCTCAGGGTTTTCTATTCTGTAGGCAGTGCAAGGTCCAGGTGTGTTTTGTTTGTTTGGTATTTGGGGCTTTTTCCTTATTTTGATAATAAGTTAAGAAAAACTTACATACAGAAAAGGTACACTTATTATGGTACAGCAAAACGGATCTACAACCATATTTTTATACATTTATATGCATGTATGTGGGGTTTGACTACTATTCATATAACATCTAGATCAAGAGGTAGAACATTTGAGGCACCCAGAAGATCCTTTCACTCATCTTCACTCACTACACTAAAATAATTATTATGCTGATTCCATCATCTCAGTTTTGCTTTTCCTTGCAGTTCATACATGCATGCATGCATGCTCAGTCACTTCAGTCGTGTCCGACTCTTTGTGACCCTATGGACTGTAGCCTGCCAGGCTCCTCTGTCCATGGGATTCTCCAGGCAAGAATACTGGAGGAGATTGCAATGCCCTCCTCCAGGAGATCTTCCCGACCCAGGGATCGAACCTCGGACTCATTGCAGGCAGACTCTTTATCCCTGAGCCACCAGGGAAGCCTTTACTTCATACATATGGAAGCATAAAATATGCACTTCTGTCTTCTTTTTACTCAGTATTAACTTTTCACATTTCACTTTCATGCATTGGAGAAGGAAACGGCAACCCACTCCAGTGTTCTTGCCTGGAGAATCTCAGGGACAGGGGAGCCTGGTGGGCTGCCGTCTATGGGGTCGCACAGAGTCGGACATGACTGAAGCGACTTAGCAGCAGCAGCAACTTACTCAAGACTAACTGTCGGATTTCTGTATGTTGATATGCATAGCAGTAAGTAGTTTGTTCTTTATTTATTTCTAAGTATTATTTCAGTATATGAATAGGTTACTATTTATTCACTCATTCTATTGTTGATGGCTTTTCTTTTTTCTATTTTTGGCTGCTTTGGACGTTCTCTTTTGTGTCTTTGGTGAACATGGGCATTCACCGCTCATTGGTATACAAATAAGAGAGCAACTGCTCAGCCAGAAGGTCGTTGGATGCTTAGATTCAGAGTTACTACCAATTTACCAAACTGAGTGTAACAAATTATACTCCCTCTAGAGTTCCAGGGTTTCCAAGTCTTGGAGGACAAGGGGTTTTGTTTTCACCAAGAGTATACTCTTCTATATCATCCATCATGTGTTCCATATGCTTTACTTAGCAGGTGCTCACTAAATATTTGTCTAAGAGCTCATCTGATTCCTCTTCCGTTGGCAGGAAAATATCTGAGCAAATGGTGAGCTGAACTTCCATCCCATTGGAAGGCTCAGCAGGAGCTCCCCCAAGATGCAGCCTCAAGGTCCGCGGTTGCTGGAGCTTGACATTTTGTTTCACTTTAAGAATGTGTCCATCCTAATAAGTTGTCATTATTTCCATGATGAATGATTTTAGGAATAATTAGACAGATCGAAGCCAGAGCCAGACGAACAACGTGCTCTGCCCCAGGGCTTCTGAAGAAATGCACGGTGTCCTGGAGACAGCCGCTTCCTGAAGACCAGACAGTGCTCGCTGATCCGTGGACCCAGTTCCTTCCGCTGGGAACACAATAGCATCTTCGAACACAGGACCTTAGGTCTCCTTGCAGATCAAACCCTCCTCTGACCCACAAGGCAGTGTGTGAGCTGGGATAGAGGGAGAAAGGACATTCAAATATAAAATGGTACAAGTTAATGAGGTTTGAACACTGCCTAGGTAACAGGATGATATTCACGAGGACTTTAAAAACGATAAGCCTCGCTTGCCTCTTACGTAAATTAAGGATAATAATGTTTACTTTGTGGTGAAAAGCAGACTTAAGCGGCAGTGATAACAGCAATACAACATGCAAACAATAAAAGCCTCTACTAGATGCCTCAAAGATGTGCCAGGCACAATACCAAGCACTTAGTGACATTATCCCGTGTTATCTTTTTGAAAGGATGCAATGCCCCATAACACGACAGGGACAAATACTTGACTGGAAGTCAGGTAAGGCTTCCCCTCCTTTTTGAAAGTTTGCTTACACCATGGAGCTTTTATGAAACACATACATTAGTACCTGTTTTTGCTGACCGAAAAAGATCTGAAGAGGGTTTTTGCTTTTACAAAAAAAAAAAAAAATTGATTTCAGCATTTGTTTTGTATTAGTAGCAAGCCCTTTTAGAGAGAGCTACAGCCCCAGCGACAGGAGTGGTCCAGCCAAGGTTTTTCCTGGGGACCGCTCTCAGCATCTCAGCATCGAGTCACCCAGCTTTGAACTGTCTGTGAGCATCTGTGCTTTATCTCCTTTTATTTTGGAATCCATTAGCAATATTAAAGAAAGCTGAGCACCAAAGAATTGATGCTTTCGAGCTGTGGTGGTGGTGAAGACTCTTGAGAATCTCTCAGACAGCAAGGAGATCAAACCAGTGAATCCTAAAGGAAATCAACTCTGAATATTCATTGGAAGGACTGATGCTGAAGCTGAAACTCCAATACTTTGGCCACCTGATGCAAAAAAGCTGACTCATTACAAAAGACCCTGATGCTGGGAAAGACCGAAGGCAGGAGGAAAAGGGGTTGACAGAGGACAAGATGACCGGATGGCTCACGGACTTAATGGACATGAGTTTGAGCAAGTTCTGGGAGTTGGTCAAGGACAGGGAAGCCTGGTGTGCTGCAGTCCATGGGGTCACAAAGAGTTGGACACGACTGAGAGACTGAAAAAATTAGTGATATATGTCCTAGGTAATTGCATCTTCACTTTAGCCATTTTGGCTTAGCAAAGATTCCCTAGGAACACTTTACTTTTTGATAGTGGGAGAGCCTTGCATTCTACTCAAAAAAGGGAGATAGTCTGGTTATGACCCTCCCTCACATTTCTCAATTGTCCTTGTCTCTTGGTTTGCATCAATTAGATGGTATAGTCAGACTCAAATTCTAACAGCTGTGAAATTATATTACCTACATGTTTAACATTTAGAACACATCAAATAAAATCAACATGCAAACAAACATAAATGAGCAACTACTAAGTACCAATCAACCTGAAAAACAGCCCTTGCTTTCAAAGATTACATAACAGCATAAGAGTTCCTGAAAGAAGTTGCATCAAATTAGGCTTGAAGTGTAAATAGGCACATTTTTAGGCAGTGATAACCTCTGTGTAAATGCTTGGAGATAGGAAAAACACTCATCCTGGGAAATATGAGAAACTCTTTTGTTAAAGAGTCACAGGATGTGAAGTATGTGAAAAACTAAGGCCTGAAAATAGGTTGAGGTCAGAAAGGGTCACAAAGTTAACCAATTGACCTATTGAGACTAGAAACCACCTCTCTTGGTGAGCTTACTTTCTAGGAAATGCCTATATCAACACTTTGCCTGGTTTGCGGAAAATAAAATATGAATTAGTCTTGATCGTTACTCATCAGAATGTTCAGGGGTGGGCCCCACCTGATTTGTGTGGGGACAGGGTGGGTGCGGTGTTGAAACAGTGCAGCTTTGATTCTCTGTGCGCCATTAGCATGGGAGATTGCTCCCTCTGACATTATTATGAGCCATGAAGTTCTCAGATTTTACTACTCCAAGTGAATCAAGCCATTTTCCAAAATGAATTATGGATCATAAACCCTTGGGGTGGCTATAGTGTTGCATTTTCCTGAAATCCATATTCTGGGTGGACGTTTATTGAGCACATAACTATTATGAAGTGTTGGCTGCAGAGCGAGTGCGGCTCCTGGTTGACTCAGCAGGAGAGAAGTTTAACATGTTTATGTCTGAGTGCTGGATTCTGGTCTTCTCTAAACTTCCATATAAATTGGGCTTGAGCTTTAGTTACTCTAGGTGGTGACCAGGGTGAGATCAAGGCCCAGAGAAAGGCTGATCTTATTATCTTTGGGCTGAACAAAAGAACAACAGATGCTGAATGGGATAAACCTTTGAAGATAAAGTTATGAACTAAACAGAATGACTTCAGTCTTATCAATCTCCTCCACAAAGACCATCTTCTGTAGAATGAATGTTTGTGTTCACTGAGTTTTCATATGAACTCTAATCCCTATGTGATAGTACCTGGAAGAGCCTTTCTTTGGGAAGTAATAAAATCATGAGGGTGGAGCCCTCACGACAGGACTGATGTCTTTATAAAGAAGACTTCAGAGAGCTCCCTTGTCCTGTCTGTCAAGTCGGCTTCCAGGGAGAAGACAAACCAGCCTTCAGAGTTGTGAGAAATACACATTTGTTATTTAAGCCCCTCAGTTTATGGTGTTTTTGTTATAGCATCTCAAACAGATTAACACACTATCTTTCTTCCATATTTCCTGCAAATGATGAGAGCGAGAAAGACACAGAGACAGAGATAGAGAGTGAGATATTGAAAGATGCTGCTCTGTTGACATTGAAGATGAGCAAGGACTATGACTAAGGAATGTAAACCACATCTGAAAGCTGGGAGAAACAAGGATGTGGGCCCTCCCCTGGAGCTCCCAGCAGGAGCATAACCCTCCCAACCCATTTCATACTTCTGACCTCCGGAACTGTGAACAATGCATTTCTGTTAAGGTCACCAAACTTGTGGTTACTTGTTACAACAGCCAAGTTCTTACATATATCAGTAAAGGATGTGCATATTTTCAAATATCAAAAAGAAAAATGCAGTCACGAGGCTCTGGGGGCCTTTATGAAGGCTCCGAATATGCTGCAGTTGGCAGCACCAGCCCTCGGCTTCCCACACTATGGTCTGGAGTGTGTAACACATACTCTCATTGCAAAGAATCAACCAATTTGGCAAATACATAAAATCAAAAGTCAAAGTTATATTGCCTCAGTTCCTTTATTTCTCAGGGGTAAACATAGTTATAAATATAGAATTAGATTCTAGTGTTCACCATTAATCTCTTTTATCTTAATGTCCCGTTCTTGCACTTGTTGGGGAAATATAATTTAAAAAATGTCCACTCCAAACCTCTCCACGAAGTAGAAGAGAAAAAAAAAAACAAGTTTAATATTAAAAAAGGCATTAAATCAGAAAGTCAGCTGCTAAGAGATTGAAAAGCCAGAAAGAAATGTCATCCTTTTCTAGAGCCAACCAGATACATCTATTATGAGGACCCATACGTGTTCTCAAGAAAAATAATGACTCAGTTCAGTTCAGTTCAGTCGCTCAGTCATGTCCGACTCTTTGCGACCCCATGAATTGCAGCACGCCAGGCCTCCCTGTCCATCACCAACTCCCGGAGTCTACCCAAACCCATGTCCATCAAGTCGGTGATGCCATCCAACCATCTCATCCTCTGTCGTCCCCTTCTCCTCCCGCCCCCAATCTTACCCAGCATTAGGGTCTTTTCCAATGAGTCAACCCTTTGCATGAGGTGCCCAAAGTATTGGAGTTTCAGCTTCAACATCAGACCTTCCAATGAACACCCAGGATTGATCTCTTTTAGGATGGATTGATTAGATCTCCTTGCAGTCCAAGGGACTCTCAAGAGTCTTCTCCAACACCACAGTTCAAAAGCATCAATTCTTCTGCGCTCAGCTTTCTTCACCGTCCAACTCTCACATCCATACATGACCACTGGAAAAACCATAGCCTTGACTAGATGGACTTTTGTTGGCAAAGTAATGTCTCTGCTTTTAAATATGCTATCTAGGTTGGCCATAACCTTCCTTCCAAGGAGTAGGCGTCTTTTAATTTCATGGCTGCAGTCACC
This sequence comes from Giraffa tippelskirchi, assembly GCF_054371585.1. Lineage (NCBI taxonomy): Eukaryota > Metazoa > Chordata > Mammalia > Artiodactyla > Giraffidae > Giraffa > Giraffa tippelskirchi. Next base: position 71,451,034 of record NC_137280.1, read on the forward strand.
ATCAGCAGTGATTCTGGAGCCCAAAAAAATAAAGTCTGACACTGTTTCCACCGTTTCCCCATCTATTTCCTATGAAGTGATGGGACCAGATGCCATGATCTTAGTTTTCTGAATGTTGAGCTTTAAGCCAACTTTTTCACTCTCCTCTTTCACTTTCATCAAGAGGCTCTTTAGTTCTTCTTCACTTTCTGCCATCAGGGTGATGTCATCTGCATATCTGAGGTTACTGATATTTCTCCCGGCAATCTTGATTCCAGCTTGTGTTTCTTCCAGCCCAGCGTTTCTCATGATGTACTCTGCATAGAAGTTAAATAAGCAGGGTGACAATATACAGCCTTGACGTACTCCTTTTCCTATTTGGAACCAGTCTGTTGTTCCATGTCCAGTTCTAACTGTTGCTTCCTGACCTGCATACAGGTTTCTCAAGAGGCAGGTCAGGGGGTCTGGTATTCCCATCTCTTTCAGAATTTTCCACAGTTTATTGTGATCCACACAGTCAAAGGCTTTGGCATAGTCAAGAAAGCAGAAATAGATGTTTTTATGGAACTCTCTTGCTTTTTCGATGATCCAGCAGATATTGGCAATTTGATCTCTGGTTCCTCTGCCTTTTCTGAAACCAGCTTGAACATCTGGAAGTTCACGGTTCACGTATTGCTGAAGCCTAGCTTGGAGAATTTTGAGCATTACTTTACTAGAGTGTGAGATGAGTGCAATTGTGCAGTAGTTTGAGCATTCTTTGGCATTGCCTTTCTTTGGGATTGGAATGAAAACTGACCTTTTCCAGTCCTGTGGCCACTGCTGAGTTTTCCAAATTTGCTGGCATATCGAGTGCAGCACTTTCACAGCATCACCTTTGAGGATTTGAAATAGCTCAACTGGAATTCCATCACCTCCACTAGCTTTGTTCGTAGTGATGCTTTCTAAGGCCCACTTGACTTCACATTCCAGGACATCTGGCTCTAGGTGAGTGATCACACCATCGTGATGATCTGGGTCGTGAAGATCTTTTTTGTACAGTTCTTCTGTGTATTCTTGCCACCTCTTCTTAATATCTTCTGCTTCTGTTAGGTCCATACCATTTCTGTCCTTTATCGAGCCTATCTTTGCATGAAATGTTCCTTTGGTATCTCTAATTTTCTTGAAGAGATCTCTAGTCTTTACTTGACAGTACCTTTGATCACAAATAGTTCATTCTAAATTTATTTGGTAGTTAGAGTGACAATCTTCTCAGCTAATTGGCTTTATTCAAAGAGAAGTACACTTTTCATATCTTTACAAGGAGAAGTAATTTTGTAACCTGGAGTAAGGCTACATGGAAAGTGGAAGTTAGACTCTTACCCTCTCCTAGGAACTGAGAGACTTGTAATCTTCCTTGACAACTACATTCAAAGAAATAGTCCCAGGTCCTTGAGAATGATGTTCTTGGGTTATAACTCAGGTTAGAGGTTTATGTAGCTTTTGAAAAGATTTATGTGCATTTCAGACAGAGAAAGAACCTCCCATTATTGATACATGTTTTCTAAAGTAAATGCTATAAGAAAAGGAGTGAGGGAGGGATATCTCTTCCTGTATTTTCAAAAGGGAGAACCAAGACTTATTTTTAATTTGTATTTGCCCTTATCCAGTCTTATCTTGATTCATTCCTCAGGTATCAGAGGGTAGGTCTTTGCTTCACTTTCCTTATTTACAAAGCAAATATATTAACTTAATAAAAACAAATATGTACAAAACTCAGAATATGTACCTAATACGTGATATGACATGATTGCTAAAGATTCCTTCTCATACTGCATTGGGTTTATTTCTTCATTTTCTTTATCTTCCATCTTAATCAATCAGTCCATCCTAAAGGAAATCAGTCCTGAATATTCATTGGAAGGACTGATGCTGAAGCTGAAACTCCAATACTTTGGCCACCTGATATGAAGAACTGACTCATTGGAAAAGATCCTGATGCTGGGAAAGATTGAAGGCAAGAGGAGAAGAGGACGGCACAGGATGAGATGGTTGGATGGCATCACCGGCTCAACAGACATGAGTTTGAGTAAACTCCAGGAGGTGGCAATGGACAGGGAGACCTGGCGTGCTGCATTCCATGAGTCCACAAAGAGTCAGACACGACTGAGTGACTGAACTGTACTGAACTGAATTAATTGAATTAGTGTCATTATTGTAATTTTAGTCTACTCAGCATGATACTGCATTCCAGAGAACACATGAGAAAGGTTTGGAGAACTGAGCAGTGCTAGGAGACAGATTTAATTAGTGGATGCACATCTGTATGTAGATAAAATGACTGAATAAGTGAATCAACAAGGAAGCACCTCCCTCCCCCAGCTCCTCTAAAAAGGAGTCCTGGCTATGCCATAGACGTGACTTGCTAGTATGACAGGTAAGGGAGATGGAGGCACATTTAAGCCCCGCATCTCGGCTCAGAATTTCACTGTTTCACCTGGGGCAAGGAAGAAGCTCTCTCCCAGTTAATTACCACGTGTTAACACTGAAGCAGAAGCCTCGCTTCACTGCTGAATGCAGTCATTGCTCCCAGCGTCACTGTAATGATAGCCCCCTCCCTGGCCTTCTGCCTTTAAGCTTGGATTTAGAATCTCAATTGCTATGGATAAAATTTAACATGGCACAAAATATCACAGAAGAAAAATGAGACCATAAAACGCACCTTTTGGTGGTGAATCACTGTAGTCCCTGGCAGTATTTCTTTGGAGACAGGTCATTAAGAGTCTGCTCTGCCCAGGCTGTTGTTCTGCGGATTGTTGCCTGTAGGCGGATATGGGTGAGTTGTGCAAAGTTGATCTTTGAGTCATGCCTAGAGGGGGTTGTCTCAAGGCTACACATTCAGCAAACATCTATGGCCAGTGTATCAGGTCCTGTGCTGAGTGCTGGGGCATTTCCAAAGATAAATGTGATGTGATTCCTTCTCTCACAGTCTTGCTGTGCAGACAGACATATCTAAGGATTGTAATGGTGGTAACAGTAATAATAAATAGCAATATCTGTAATTCACCAAGTGCTTTCTATGTGCTAGGTGCTAAAAATTTCACATATCCAATCCCACATGTCAACATATTATCGTAGCTCTGCAGGATTGGCTAGTAATAGATTTCATGGCCCTCCAGGAACCCAGGCACTTACTTTTGGAAGGGGATGTGAAAGATCCCTTGCATCTCTTTACTTGGGTCGTAGTTAGTCTAGTTACAGGAGAGAATGTTTGGGGGAGAAACCACGTGACTGGCAGAAGAGGCAGAAGGAAGGACTTGAGGACCCTGGAAAGGATAAGTGGAGAGGAAAGAAGACTGGCATCCACAGGAAAAATAGAAAACCTTGCAGGAAAGTGAAAATAAATCACCTGTGAATTTGTGGAGCCCACTCAAGGGAGTACAAGGATGCTCAGGGCTACATCTTAGATGGACTGTGCTAGAAGAATCATATGGGAATGGTTTACAGAGAGTGACCTGCTTACAGAAATTAATTTTTGAATTTGCACTTTGTAGGGAGACAACTCTAATTTTATCTTCATAGGCTGAGATGGTAGCACTGCTCTAAAATGTCTTTAAGGCTATACAGATTATCATAGATATCCTTTTAAGATGATTAAATTGTTTTGTATCCTCTGATGATCATGTTGAAAATAACTAGTATAGATTTAGCATTTGCCTTGAGTGAGGTACTTTTGAATGCATGTCCTTAGACAGTCTGACCACATTTAATTCACACAATTACCTCTGCAGTAAATATGAACACTGTGTATGTATGTGTGCTCAGTCGTGTCTGATTCTGCAGCCCCATGGACTGTAGCCCACCAGGCTCCTCTGCCCCTGGAATTTTCCAGGCAAGAATACTGGAGTGGGTTGCCATTTCCTTTTCCAGGGGATCTTCCCAACCCAGGGATAGAACCCTCACCTCTTGCATCTCTCAAGTCTCCTGCATTGGCAGGCAGATTCTTCACCACTGTACCACTTGGGAAGCCCAAATATGAAAACTACCAATACATATAAGCTTGGAGGAAAAGGTTTGCTAGTTTGCTTTTAATATAAACTATATAAGTAAATTAAAATGGTCTCATTCTTAATAATTATAATTATGTTTTTATTAAATTAACTTTGATATTTCAGACTCTTTTCAATAGTTTTTGCTTTGATTTTCAGTAATATAAAATAATTGACAGATAATTTTCTTAAATGTGATATCTTAAGAAAATAGCATGAGGCAACAGAAAGTGTGTGTGTTAGTTGTCTGTTGGTGCATTAAAAACTACCACAAAACTTAGCAGTTTAAAGCAGCACCTTAGGGTCTGTGGATCAATTCAGGCAAGGCTTAGCTGGGCATCTGCTTCAGGATGTCTCACAAGGCTGCCGGGATGGTAGCTCATCTAATACTTCACTGGAAAGGAGCCCACTTTCATGCTTGTTTGGTTCATTTCCTTTCAAATTGTTGGACTGATGGCCCCGGTTTCTTGGTCAATGAACAGAGCCACTTTCAGTTCCTTTCATGTAGGCACAGTTCATGACATGCAGCTTGATTCATTTCTTGCGCTCTTATCATGAAAGTTTCATCCTCTCAATGTCAAGGTATTGAGTTGGTTAGGAGCAAATAACTGAAGGGAAGGGGATTATACAAATCCATAAGGACCAGGATATTTAGGGACTATTTTAGAAGCTGTCTACATGTAACTAGCTTGGCAGGACAGTGATTAGCACCTTGTGATTCTCAGTTCCAAGCATCCTTAACATACTTCCCAGGTTGTGTGCACCCTCCCCTTCGAGCCATGGATGGGACTTGAGTTGCTCTTGTGTCTCTGAAACTTACCAAACCTTGAAAAAGTAATTTACTATCTGGACTCACTCTCTTTAGCTGTACAAACAAAGGGATTTGGCCTGACTTCTTTTTCCTAACAGTATTAAATCTTCAGATCGTTAGGCTACCTAAATTATCTATCTCATGCTCAGAATATTCACAATGTTAATTTCATCATCCTTTTCAAATCTTTGTCCACATGGCTCCCTCTCAGTGAGACTTACCTATTTAACGTTTCAGCCTGAGCCTCTCCATATGTGTATGGCTGTGCATGTTTCTGTAACACTTTATTATACTATGTTATATCATTTACATGTACAACATGTTTCTTGTATCACTCACCCACTAAAATATAAGCTTCAGAAAGACAGGAATTTGTCAGTTTTCTTTGCTAATATATCCCAAGTGCTTACATAGATGTCATTTAATAAAAAACTGCTAAATTACATCTGTAAAATATTTTATAGAAAAAGAGTATGAGGAACTATACTAAATTTAATTACTGAATAGTTTGCTGTGAATAAATGATTTTTTAATTTTAAATTTGGTTTTAAATTTGTTTAAACTTTCTAGAAGTCTTGTATAAGTACTATTACATGTAAAAAGTAATATAATATATTTAAAAATTGCAAATCAAATAATTTAGAGGGTTTGTGTTTTCATTTACATCTGTCAGAATCTGAGGTTGGAAATGCCCACCCTATAAAGAAGAAATAAAGAATGAGTTTTGAGTTTATTAGCATTTCTAAGTTTAGTTTGTCTGAATGAGTTGTCAATAATATAGTCTAAAGAAAGCAAACACTTAGATGAGGCCGTTATAGGAGGTATCTTCTCATATTTGTAGACTTGGGGTTGAAATAGAAACAGACTAAAGTGATAAGAATAATACAAACGTTTCATCTAAATTCTAAACTATCTAAAATTATCTAAATCCATTTATTTAGATTATCTAAATCAGTTTTGAAAATTAAAGCTTAGATATTCAATTTATGAAAGTACTGTTAAGGACCCATTAAAAAAATTTAGACCGACTTTCCTATACAGATATATTCAGTATTTATTAAATACCTGTCATTGATGAGTTACTCTTCCGAAAGCTGATTGCTTAAGTTTCTTGTAGAAGGAGGAGCAGAGAAAATTTAAGTGACCCCTGAGCTTGTTTTAATACTGAGATGAGATGCATGTGGAAATAATACCCAGAGGATCAAACTATGCCCAGTGAAAGGGGGGCAGAAGGGGGTTATGGAGTCACCAGAGCAGAGGGGAGAAAGGGATTCCCACCTGAATGGCCATTTGGGTGTCACCCAGCATCAGTGCAGCTCCAGGTATTTCCACAACCTCCTGCCAATACCACACTCTGATCCTGCCAGCTTCCAGAGAAGTGGGGGTGTATTACAATGAAATATGGATGAAAATTCCTAATGGAATTTTGTTATCCTATGCAGAAAAGACCTAAAACAAACCATTATTAACATTAATGAGCTTTCTTTTTGTTATTAATTTTGCTGTTTAAGCTCAAGGCTTGCCATTAAACATAATTAAGACTTGAGAAGCATTTATTAAATAATATTCTTTGACCTTACATAATTCAAATAATGAACATAATAAACCACATCATTAATAGTACTGTTTTATCTCCATCCTGCGTTGGTTTGGGGAAGACACATTAGTAATGTGCCAGTCCACTTTATGATGATATCACTCATCTTATCTGAGGCCACACTATTTTTATCTTCTTATTTCTGATCTATGTTCAGTTGCTGGAGCTTACTATGATTGTGTCCTTTAGTGTACTTCTATACAGTCTGCTACTTTTTCCTAACTCCAGTGCCCCCTGGTCCACCCTCCTCCAATGGCTAAACTTATGTCATCTTAAAATTCAGTTAAGAGCTTCCCAGTGGCTTAGCTGGTAAAGACCCCACCTGGCAGTGCAGGAGACCCAAAATACGTGGGTTCGATCCCTGGGTCGGGAAAATCCCCTGGAGAAGGATGTGGTTACCCACTCCAGTATTCTTCCTTGAAAAGTCCCATGGACAGAGGAGCCTGGTGAGACCACAAGACTCAGACACAACTGAGCGAGCACAGGCACTCAAAGTTCAACTCAAAGCCACTGTCCAGACCCTGCTCTCACCCCTAACCAATCCCTTGCTCACTGTGCTCATATAGGACTTGTGCCTGAATCCCCTGGAATGGGGAGATTCTCTAGCTACCCCGGCCTCTGTGTGGACAGGTCCTCGACTCAGGAGAAAACTTCTCCCTTGAACATGGTGATGTATGACCCATGCATATACACACGGTTAGTTAATCCGAAATATGCCCTTAGGTTCTCAAATTGGAGGTTGGTAGGAGTATCAGTTTGAGCTCCTATAATCTTGCCCTAAAGAAGTTGGGAAGAATTAGCATAATCTTTGAAGAGAGACATAGACTGGACAGTAAACAAGATTCCTGATCTCTTCCAAGACTCCAGATTCAGTTTCCTCTCTGAAGACATCCTCATCCCTTCCCTTTAATGTAAACCAATTAATTCCTCTCTCTGTGGGTGTCTCTCTCTCCTTTTTAGCTGAGTTTTCATCTCTTCTAATCTACAAAATTATTCACTATTTAATATCTCATGTGTAGTGTTAGTCATTAAGTCCTATCAGACTCTTTGCAACCCCGTGGACTGTAGCCCACCAGGCTTCTCTGTCCATGGGATTCTCCAGGCAAGAGTACTGGCATGGATAGCCATTCCCTTCTCCAGGGGATCTTCCTAACCCAGGGATCATTAATCACTTATTTTTCTTGCCACTGGACAGTGGAGTTATTGAAGACACTGTCTTATTTATCTTTGTATCCTAATGCTTGACAAGACGCCTGACATCTTAGGCACTCTATAAATAATTGTCAAATAAGAAAGTAGAGAGATCAGACCTATTTTGTAAGGAGATATTTGCATAATGCTACATTATGCCAGTTGTAAAGAGACCACATGACTAACATGTTTTAAATGTAACAGATTGATTTTTTAAATTTAATTTTTATTTTATAGTAGAAATAGAGTTGATTTACAGCATCATGTTAGTTCCAGGTGTACAGTAAGTTGATTCAGTTATACATATTCATTTTTGAAAAAAGAATTCCTAAACTTGATGAGACACCTGACAATTAGAATTTAAAAATAGCCAAAAAAGGAGAGAAATATTTTTTCTTTAACTCCATGACTTTGTCCAGGACCTTTTACACACACACACACACACACACACACACACACACACACACACACACTCATTCTTCATATGTTTTCCTCTATCTCTAATACTTCTCCTGCCTTGATCACTAGCAAACTTGCCTTCAAGATGTGTTTAAATACCAGAAACTTCTGTCATATATTTTATGATCAACCCCCATTAAATAACACTAAACTCTCTTTCACTGAATCCCCCAAAAGACTAATTTTATCTCATTCTATAGAAATTACCTGTTTTCATTTCTACTCCTTCACTTCTTAGAGTTTAAGGTCTTAAAAGGATGCATATTTAATTTAGCTTTGCATCTTCAGCCTCTAATATCATGCCTGGCACCTAGTAAGTTTATCAATGAGCATTTGAAGAGAAATCACTTTACAAAGAGTTCTTGTGCCAGAACTCATTTGAACATCACATAAAAACTGAGGGGCCCATATTGTTCTGTCAGTTTTATAGATGATACATACACTTGTAATAGTAGGGTTATTTGTTTCTGTAGATCCCCAGTGTGTGCTCCTCACCTGATAGTGTCTGGCATATAAGGGGTGTCAGGAAGGAAGTAATTTTGCTTGACCCTACTAGGTTCTGACTGATCAAAGAATTAAATTCACAAGAGGCAGATCAACAAGAGAAAAGCAAACCAAACTTTAGTAACATGTGCATGGAAGAGACCCAGGAAAACTGAGCAAATCCCAATATGGCTGAAGCACTCAGCTTACAAACGACTTCAGCTAAAGATGAGGATGTTGGGAGTGGTCATTAGGGGACCTCAGACGGGAGGAAGGCAATTCACGTGGAGGCGGACAAACAAGTTTAGTGAACACATGATTGCTGGGCCAGGCAGAAACAAAGGGGCACAGATCTCCAAGAGTTTCCCACCACACCTAGTCCGTATTCCTCACAGATACCTCTGGTGATCGATCTATTCTGGAAACAGGCCCCTTATCAAAATTCATTTAGACAGGTGGAGGGAGGTCAAAGTTTCTGTCTGAGTCTCTGGGTCTTTGTTTTCAGTCTGAAATAGTTTGCCTGCCGAGAAACATTTTACGGTGGCAAATTTTGCCCCCTGCAGGGATCTCTGCATGTATGCGTGCATGGTAAGTTGCTTCAGTTGTGTCTGACTCTTTGAAATCCTATGGACTGTAGCCCACCAGGCTCCTCTGTCTGTGGGATTCTCCAGGCAAGGATACTGGAGTGGGTTGCCATCTTCCCGACCCAGGGATCAAACCCAGGTCTTCTGCATTGCAGGCAGATTCTTTATGGCTGAGCCACCTGGGAAGTCCACAGGGGTCTTTATATAAATACAAAGTCTTAGCTACTTACAATGGCAGTGCCTTCATCTAAATTTGGATTTCCTCCATCTCGGTGTTCAGTCCCACTGCACTGCATCGACCACACTGGGAGCAGTTTACAGGGAGAGGTGCTGACAATCAATTCTGCATTTCCCCCATGGTTCTTACATACACCTTTCAGGTGATTGTTTACTATGAGTGCAGAATTTCGCGAGGTGCTTTCATAATTTGAGTTGCAAGTATCATCATAGTTCCATGAACTGTATATTCTATTATTATATCCTCATTATACACAGACAGACAAAATCAAGACTTAGAAATCTAACATAATTTAGTATGTATAGGTTCTCACTATTTTTATTTTTTAATTGAATGGAAATGAAGTGAATTTAATTATATATTATTATATAAAGCATCCCAAACTCATTTTGCACTGAAAAATCTTGGAACAAATAAACATACAAAAAGGTTAAGCAATGTCTGTGTTCAACTGAGCAAAAAAGCCTTTGTGAAAACCTAGCAAAATGATGACTTCCTTAGTGAGCTTTGCCAATTCCTATCAATACTAGACAGAGAGGAGTCTAAGTAGCTACTTAAATGCCAATTACTTAGAAATGGAAAACAAACAAGGGGAGCAAGGCTAGCGAACTGTTTAACTTAGCAGAACAGAGAGAAGCCTTCACTAATCAGGGCAGAGACTGGTGCATTCACCCCCAGGTCGCACAGGGCTCCACTGCTAACTGGCACACAGCCTGGGGAAAGCGCAGATGCTGAGCAGGAAATTGGCCTCCACCACGTTAGCTGTTTCTTCACTTCTTCCTAGAGATAAAGCTTCCCTCCAAAACACTGGGCCATGCAGTGGGTTCCTTCAGCCTCCTGTACTCAAGGACAGGAGACAGACATTGTAGAGAAATGGGCCCCTGACCCAGGGCCATGCATCCTGCTGTTTCCCCATAATTTAGAAGCAAGACTGGTTTCATGGGGCTGAGACACATGGAGTCACAACGAGCTCTGTGCTCAGCGGGATTCATGATGGTTTTAATGTTCGGCTGTGACTGTATTAAAATTGTGAATGATTTTATTTTGAACTTGTGTGTTTTATAAGTGAAATCTTTTCCCTTTTAAGTTCTTGGCTAGGAAACTCCTTGTAATAAAACATCAGCAGGAAAAAAAAAGCAAAACAAACAAAAAGAAATACTCAGAAGTTTAATAATGAGTATAATTCCTGTATACATGGGAGACACTCAGGAAAACGAGTTACTGTCTAGAATGGCTCAAGCCAGCACCTTAAATACCATCTCCAGCTAAAGATAGGGAGATGCTGAGGGAAGGCTGCTATGGCGTGGAAAGTTACCAGGCAGCCTGCAGTTAACATGGGTAGGGTTGTTACGAGGAGTTAAGTCAGTTGTCTTTTTCACTGAGAGCGTTTCCAGAGATTCAGTTACCCTCCTAGTCCTATTACAAAGAGGGAGACCCCCTGACAAATGGAGATTTCCTTTATGAATGTAAATTTCCCTTACAAAAAGGTAACTTCTACTATTTGGTTTTCAGAACTTCTCCTGTAAGATGGCTTACACAGTAAAGAATCCTCCTGCAAGCAGGAGACCCAGCTTTGATCCCTGTGTGGGGAAGATCCCCTGGAAGAGGAAATGGCAACCCACTCCAGTATTCTTGCCTGGAGAATTCCATGGACAGAGGAGCCTGGTCAGCTACAGTCCATGGGGTCACAAGAGTCAGACACGACTGAGTGACCAACACTTCCACTTTCTTTCCTGTAAGAAGGAGCTTCTCCTTTTAAGAAAGCTTGTTCTTTCTTAGAAATAATCAGCTCAAGATAATCCTTGCACCACGGAAGCATATTTGGAGTGGCATATTTGTAGTGGGGTGCTACTTCTTGTTACTTGTTTCTAGATAGTGCTCCCCAATGCCCTTCGAGCACAGAATCCTGCTCCCCGTGGTTGGTGGAGTTAAGCAAGACTCAAAGCAAGTACAAACTGAGCATTTTACATCTAGGATTAATTGGGGGTGGTGACAGCTTCTAGAAGCCACATTTGTCATTGAAACCCAAACTTGCAGAAAGGAGAGAGTGATGCTTTACAAAAACTGAGTGACCAAGGAACTCTATCATATTCTTTCTTCCTCATGATTTCCCTGTATTAGCCAACCACTTAGGATGAAATGATGACTTAGAAGGAAAGGGAAACCCATGAATCTTTTTCTATATGGTTCTATTTTTTTTTTCACTAATCACTAATCAGTAAACCACGTGTGCAAGGTATTGGTAGAATATGTGCATATCAAATCCAGTAAAACCAGTTGAGTTTACTTTGTGCAGAGATTACTTTGTCCTGCTGAGAATGAAATGCATAGTCATGTATGAGCTGTAAAAGATAAGTCTTATAATTTAATGCTTCCACATATAAGTTAAATACTCACATGTTTGCATTTAAAACTAATTTTACAATGTAAAGGTAAACATACAATTCATGCTAATCATTTACAATTTTATTTTATATATTTTTCAACTCAGAATGACATTGACTAGCAAGTGAAAAAACACCATGACAAGGCAAGAAAGTGGTTATAAAAGAAATCCAAAAACTTTATAACTGAGAGTCTTTACCAGAGCTAGTTTCCTGATTTTTGAACAAAAGATCATGCAATTTCATTTTATCCTGCATTTCACAATAATGTAGCCATCTATTTTTTTGTTTGTTTGTTTTTCAGTTTTTTTTTTTTTTTAGTTAGTTATTTTTGGCTGCACTGGGTCTTCAGCGCTGCACAGGCTTTCTCTAGTTAAAGCGAGTGGGAGCTGCTCTTCATTGCAGCACACGGGCTCTAGGGTGCACGGTCTTCAGGAATTGCAGCTCATGGGACCAGTAGCTGTGACTTGTGCACTTAAGAGTGCAGGCTCTGTAGTTGTGGCCCACGGGCTCCATTGCTCTGAGGCATATGGGATCCTCCTGGACTAGGAATCAAACCTGTGTCTCCTGCATTGGCAGGCGGACTCTCAACCACTAAATGGCCAAGGAAAACCTAGTCAACTCTATTTTAAAAAGTAAAGTAGAATAGGAATTCTTCCCCAAATGCTTAATGATCCCAATGAAGGATAAAGTGAATAGATCATTTTAGTACATTGTGGTGAGTTCAGCGACAACTTTACAGAGAAAACTGTATGAGCACAAATTTTAACTAAGGAGTCATACAGATTTCCTGATATGGATGGTACCAGGTCTGAGTTTTGAGTCCTAAATTATTTGTAGAATTTTAGGGTTTATCCAAGTAAAAAGTTGTACCATTGGGAAGAGGTAGGTAGAGAAAGCATCCCATGTAAATGTATCTGATGCATTAATGAAATATAGTGAGGAGGAGAAATGAAAAGATATTTATAGGAAGCCATAGTAACAGATGTAATCTTTATTCTTGGTCAGATCATCTGCTAACATCAGTAAAGGTACTATTTCCTTCTCTCCACTTTTCATTTGGTGTTACTGCTGTGAAGGCAGATTCCTGACATTCAGTTGTTCACTGTATCAGCACCTGCTCCTGCCCCCTTGGCACTACTTCTAAAACCATATTCAGTCAAATAAATCTGAAGATCTCACTGATTTTATTCAACAATCCATGAATCCATCCCCTGAAGAAGGAAATGGCAACCCACTCCAGTATTCGTGCCTGAGAAATCCCATGGACAGAGGACCCTGGCGGGGCTCCATGGGGTCACAAAGAGTCCAACACAACTGAATGACTGGACAACAACAACAAATGAATCCATGAGGCAGCACCTGGTCCTCCAACTAGAAGGGTACTTGGAGGGGTTGCACCAAGTAGAAGGTTTTATAGGAAGAAGGATGGGACAAGGGAGCTGTCAGCACAAAAGAACTTCTCTGGTAGTTCAGTTGGTAAAGAATCTGCCTGCAATGCAGGAGACCCCGGTTAGATTCCTGGGTCGGGAAGATCCCCTGGAGAAGGGATAAGCTACCAATCCAGTATTCTCGGACTTCCCTGGTGGCTCAGTTGTTAAAGAATCCACCTGCAATGTAGGAGACATGGGTTTGATCCCTGGATGGGGAAGAACCCCTGGAGAAGGGAAAGGCTACCCACTCCAGTATTCTGTCCTGGAGAATTCCATGAACTGTACAGTCCATGGGGTCACAAAGATTCGGACACAACTGAGCGACTTTCACTTTCACTTTCTTTTCTTCCAGGACATCGTTTCATGAAGGAGAGAAGTACAAGGGTTTCCTCAGGCAGGTTGCCTATGCTTCCTCTCGGGATGGAGAGAGTCCACTGTGACAGAGTACCTCCATGATCTTGACCAGAAAAATTCTAAACTGGTTGACTAAGGTTAAGATCAAAACTGCAGTTAGGTCAGGTATTAAATCTAGATTTGGTATCATAGGTTTAGCACAAGTGGTGCCAATTTGAGCCTGTGGTTTTTCCCTTAAAAGGACACTGTTCCTTGTAGGCATGGCCTCACTTCATGCTGCCTGCTTCAAGTCTGTCTTAGTCTGTCGGGCCTGCTGTAACAAAATGTTGTAGACTGCGTAGTTTATGAACAACAGACATTTATTTCTCACAGTCATGGTGCCTGAGAAGCCCAGATTCAAGGCACCAGCAGATTAAGTGTCCAGTATGAAGGCCCACTTTCTGGTTCATAGATGATTGTCTCCTCACTGTGTCCTCACCTAGTGGAATGGTCGAGGGAACCCTTTGGTGTCTCTTGTACAAGAGTCCTCTGTGGTGTGATCTAATCACTTCCCAAAGACCTCACCTGCAAACACTGTCACATTGGGCATTAGAATTTAACGTATCAATTGGAGGGCTCACAAACATTCAGTCCATAGCAAGGCTTCACCTATACTAAGCACTTCCTCTTGCCACAGAATTCTCTGATGACATGGATGCAATGGGATTTTGGACAGCCTGGATCCATGGTTAGCATGGAAATATATAGCAGATAATATCATCAGAGCAACCCTAAGTCAGTGAGGATGGATAAATGCTCCTGACTTCTGTCCACTGGTGAAAGAATTCTGTACGGTTCTCAGGAAGTCCCTGTGCAAAGAGCCCCCAGGCCCCTGGATGCAACCTTGACATTCCCACATTGGTTTTCTTCCTTTCCCCCTGCCACTCTCCCAGGGCTCTCTCTCCTGCTTCTTGAAATCTTCCAATTAAACTGTAGGCTCACTTGTCCCTATTTTAGGCTCTCCTTTGGAAAAATCCACATATTGAACACTTTATTATCCTTCCTAAATTAATTCTCAAAGATTTTTATCGGTTAGCAGGTATAATATGAACAAAAAGTCATTGTTTTCATATTTCCTATTTCTCTGCTCTGAATAGTTCTATTGGTAATGAACTTTCTTGCTTGTTCCTAAATTTGATATAAATATTTGCATTGTTTCATAATTAATAACGATGTTTGCTACAGATTTCTGGCAGAGTCTTTCATAAGGAACACATTTAAATTTTACCAAAAACTTTTTCATTCTTTTTTCTTTTTCCACTAATCATTGTCATCCTTCAATCCTTAACATGCTCTTGCTGTGTGGCTGCACAGCCTCCAGATTCTCCATTAAGTACAGTTTGGCTCTGGCTCTACCTGGGGCCACCTATACCTTCTTGCGCTCATCCGAGCCCCCTCATGGTTCACCCTAGAAGTGCACTTTTGCTGACAAAACACTTCATCCACAGATCTCAATACGCTTGTGGATTTAACTCATGTCCTCTCATCTCAGGCCATCAGCAAACAACAGAAACACTTCAGTAGCCTTTCCAAATGTGAAGCTCTTCTGCTGTAGGGCCACAGCGGCCACCTCTGTTCTCTGACCCTGTATCATTGATGCTTTGACCCTTTGGTGTCTCTTTAAGTCTCAGTGTGAAGGAGGATTCCTCATCCTTACTTGACCTGGAATGGGCTTGCCTGTTTCCTCATTCTTACAGACTAAGACTCTGTTCCCCATTTTCTGCATACCCCTACCTTTCAAACAACCTGAAAATACAGTCTCTGTTGTTTTTTTTTAATTTTGGAGACTATCTTCAGCATTCTACAACTCCCCTATACCAAAAACCTTAGAAAGATCCTTAACACTTCCTTTGTTTTTCATATCTGAAACTAGCATTTGTTAGCAATTCTAATTAAAAAAATCAATCACAGACATAATCTCCCTTCCTTATTGTACCTGGCCTGACCTGATAAATCCCTGATCATTGCTCACTTAAAGAGAAGAGATACCACACCATCTTCTCTGGGTGCTTTTCCAACAGCTACCTGAACTACCCAACCTCACCTTTGCTCAGATAATCTCCAAGGTCACTCTGCAAGGTCAACTGGAGAAATTCCAAACCCCTCACTTTGGCTTAAGAGATTTCTTACATTCTGGATCTTTCTCTATAATTTTCCGCTTGTAATAAGTATTAGAACATATGAAGCATTTAAAAATATGTGATGGTTTGACATGTCATTTGAAGTTGTAACTAGTCAATAAAATTATGACATGGGAGTCATGTTCCTACAGTTTAAGCTCCTAATTACTTTTTTCTTTAAAATGTGAGAAAAAGTCATATCTTCTTTTATCTGTGGTTTTCTACACCAATGGTTGTCTAACTGTGTATTAGAATTACAGTTGTGAGCTTCTTTGGTTGGAACTGATTTCCAACCAGCAGACTAATTCAATCAAATTTTCTCAGTGTAAAATCTGAACATTCTGAAATACATATTTTTTAATGTCTCCTGGGTGATTCAAATGTGCAATTATGGTTAAAAAATTACTGGCTACTCTTCCTATTTTCCCTTTCGGAAAATGGCTGCACCATGTGTACCTGCTATTTGGTGATTTCATTAGCTGTCTAACACAACTGTGATAGAAAATGCTTCTGAGCATCTAACATGCTGCTTGTTATTATTCTCATTTTTTGTTCTGACTCTCCCTTGACTGACTGATTTAAGAAGCCTCAAAAATTCTGAGATACACCAGGAGAAATCATTTTAGCATTTTTATATCAGATTGTCCTCACTTCCCCTCTTTTCCCCATGAATCCTATAAATACAAATAGATATCAGGGTCCCTGCAGAAGAAAATAAAGCTATTGAGATTTTATTGGTAGAATTTAGCAAACAGCATTACCTCTTATTTCTTCACCCTAATCCTTAGTTATCAAATGAAACCACCAGCACCATCTTTGCATGGGATGTCGGGGGCCTTGGGATTCTATTAGATTCACTGTTTTGGGGTGAGGCCGAGGTATAATAGCGAGTGAGTGGCTATTATTTTATAGTCTAATAGCTGACTGAAGCCTCTGGAAAAAAATTCCATGTTCAACTAAGCACCCATACTTTTATCTCGGCTTCACTCTGTTTGGATGTATAAAATACATACCAGGAAGAAATGAGCCTGTTAAGAGGGTAGATGAAGAGAAGCCTGTTTACCTCGTTTCCTCCATCCTGCATCAGAGCTCATCAGAGACAGGCAGACAATATACACACGGACTAGATATCAATCTATAGCAGCACTCGAAGTAGAAATTTTCACTTCCAGATTGTATAAGAATAATAAAATGCACAATAAAGAATGACTGAACATTTACTATGGAATACAAGGAATGCACAATTTCATTATATGTTAATATCATCATCAATGTATGCAATAAACAAGAAACAATGAAGAATATGTTTATAAACTAAACTTTCAAATCATGTTTGAGTAACTTCTAGAAGAAAAAAACAATACGGAAAACAAAATTTCAAAATCTTTTTCCTTAACATTTTGCTATTTCTCTTTTGCCTCAAATGCTGGTCTACCTGGGAAAGCCAAGCATGTTTCCCGGGAGCTTATTGTCCATCACGTTTTCGATACTTGTTCAAGTGCAAGCAGTTAAGGTGGGCGGCAAGGCTTCTTTCTCCCTGAAATATATTATATAAGAATATATTATTCTTAATAAACTATGCAAATGTTCATGTTCTCAATCTATTTATTAATGAGAAATTCATCCCTCTTTCTGTCACAAGTTCAGTAAGGATAACCTTGCACCATTCAGCCCACTTCTCTTTAGCAGGATTTCTGATTAATCCCCTCATCAGTAAAATAAAAGGAAATAGTTTAATGATCTCTATGGCACCTTCTAATTCAGGGGCTCTTTAATTTTGCTACTGTGCATTCTAGATTTAAAGACATAGTAGGGTATCATAAGGTGAATGTAGAAGTAAAAATAAAATTAAACAAGAAATTCTTTGAAGGATATGCATATACCAAGAAGTTAGGAACTCAGATTAAAAAGAGCCCTGATTTTAACCAGAAGATTTCTCTAAAACATAATACTTTGTTTAAATTGTCTTTCTATACTCAGCCAAAGGAAAAGATACCCCCTCTTAAATGTTAATGTTGTAATGTTTCCAACTTCTGTGCCGTGTTCTCCTGTGTCCCCAATTTACTACATGCATTGATTAAGAGACATGAATTAATACTCGTAAAACACTTAGAAGCACGTGATACAAAATGTTATAACTAGAAAGTATAAGGAGAAATTTGGCCTCTCCCTTCATCTTCATATCCCTGGACTGAAAGACTTCAACAGTGTCTTGATTCTACAGATCTAGGGATCCTGAAGTGCTGGGAGCTGGCATAGTTAAGTGCAAGGTGGGTCATGAGAGTTCCAGCAGTCACAATTAGGGAGAGAGTTGTGAGCTGGGGAAATTATTATCAAAGTAATCCCCTTCTGTTCCGTTAAGTTTATGAGGATCCAGACTGGAAGAAACTGTCAAGGAACAGTTTTTGTTGTTGTTGTTGTTGTTGTTTTCTTCCAAGTGTTAATACCGTTAACATTCATTTCAGATCTGTTTTCTTCTAAAATCCTACTAGTGCTTAGATAAAATGCTGAGGTTCTTCCATGCACCAGTCCGACTTCCCTTCTCTGACTCCATGATGTTTCTTTCCCAGCTCCCAGCCTGGCCTGGCTGCTGAGAACAGTAAAGCATTCCCAGCTTTACTGCTGCACCAGGCTCCTAGCAGTAATCATCCCTAATAGACCTCACCGCACACCCGCATTGAAAATATCCATTTCTCATTAATAGATTAAGCAAAAGCTGCTAAATAATGATGATAGTAATAATTATATAGAGGGTCTAAATACAAATAAATTTTGAATTGGGTTAGAAGGCAGGGGAAAATTCAATTTTCCAATTTGCACTGCCAAGAAGAGAAACTGCTGCCTGGTGGAATTCAATACAGGTCTGTATGTTTAACTGAGCCAATGAGCCCTGCTCGCTATAACTAAAAATAATACAAATGCAAGACATAAGCACGGACTCAGAGCACTCCATTTACCGCTGGCGTCTCTGTGTTCTTGTGCTTCTTGTCTTTGTAGCTTGAGTCATTGCTCTTCTATGATTGCATAGAAATATTAAATGCGCGTTTTCTTAATTTTGAGTGATTTTTTAAAATATAATTTTGCACTCCCTTACTTGAAAAATCCTTTTATTAACTCTCTATTTCTCATATTATAAGGAATTTCCTCCATGTTATGACCTAGTGCTCACAGTCTGTCTTTTACTTCATCCCTTCCGCGCCCCCATCATATTCAGTGCTCCCATCACACTGAAGGTTTTCTGAGTATAGTAGGTTTTTCACTGTGGGTTAACTTGAGGGGTACAAAGAAAATTAAGGAGTATTCATTTTTAATCATCCCACAGGTGGTTCTGGTTGATGGAGGTGGTAAATGGACAGAGCTTGGAAAAATGACTCAGAGGGTAAAAATAGAAATGACTCATGTTCTTCTCTAACTCATCTTACTTCTCTCCCTGAAGGCTCCAATCTGTAGTCCTTATTGTAAGCAGAGATGACCAGATGCAAACTCCTATTTACAGTTTGCATGAATGCAATCCAGATATAATTGCATCTATCAAGTCCTATCTTGGGTACCTGGCGTTCGCACATGTATTATTACCTTTAATATTCACACTCCCCCTGGAGGGTGAGTAATCTTACAGTCACTTTACAATTGAGGAAATTGAGCCTCGGAAAGATTAAGCAAATTTTCCCAAGTTATACATTACAAATACGGGTCATTTCAGAGTTCACACCCAGAGTGTCTGACCGCAGATATTACTCAATATCTCTCCATATAATTGCCCAGCCATTAGGAGAATGTTTCTGCCACCATGACAATGCATGTTGCTTCACAGATAAAATGAATAAAATATTACATTTAATTTTTTGAGAACAGTGTAAAACCCTTCTGAGTCACTATTTTTTATGAATTACAGATAAAACATATACATTTTAAAAAATCTACAAAAGCTCATACAAAATAAATAAAGTAGGTGTCAGTTTTCGTAACTTCTTGTACCAAATCCTATACCAAATAGCTCTATGACTTAAACAATTGTGACACCAGTATCTCTGGGTATCTGTTTCCATATCAGAAGAAATGCTGATATATTTGAGAAATATTTTTCATCAGACTAGCATTCATTTATTGCACTATATCCCACATGTACCACATATTCTGGACTAATGGATTAATCTCCTTTTTAATGACTTTCATACTTAGAATTTTTTATTAATATGTGAGAATATATATATCAATTAATCAATTATAATTCTACTCTATAAATTTTAGATCCTTTGAGAAATATATATTTGAGACTGATAGTAATTAAAAACTTATATCTCTTTTATTACTAACAAGTCTGGATTGCAGAAGAAGATTTACATCTAAGACCAAAATATGATTCCTGCATTCCTCCTCAGATCTACATCTTTAGGCCAATTCATGGTAAATATGTGTCTGCAATACATTTATCCATTCAATAATTCTTCAAAAAATATGTATTTATTGTCTGCTATTTAGATGCATCTTATACAATAAAGAACAAGGAAGACAAAAATCCCATGCTGTCATAAACTCTTACTCTTGAGGATATTGACCTGACCATCTGATGAATGTGTAGTACTGTTTCTAGAAGGAGGTGCAAGCTCTGACCCCATCAAATATGGACGCAGGTTCAGAGTATATGGAAAGAAAGCACACCCCATGCAAAGTTCTGCCGCTCTGAGGGAAGTTCAAAAGACGTTGAACTGCTCATCTCCCTTAGTAGAAAAGGAGCACCTGTCTTTCACACTCATCTGCAAAGAAAATTTCAAGTGTCTTCTTATAATAAAATCCCTAAAGGAGGAAAAGTATTGGAAGAAAATATTGTAGTTGCTGCTGAGGCCAGACACAGAGTATTGCAGAAAGGAGTGAGTCGATTAAGAACAAAGAGCAGAGATAAAGTGGGTCCTGCCAGCGCAGTGGGCTGACCTCATGACAGACCAGGGGGAGGTGACAGTTTTCATGGGTTAATAGCCAATTTTTATAGTCTCAAGACAAAGAGAATTCCTGCTGGCAGGCTGGCATTAGGGGATTTGTTGGGGTGCTAAAGGGTGTTTGCTGGAGTGGGCATCTTTGCCTAATTGGGAGTCAGGAAGCGTGTTAGTGACAATCAGGGGGCTCTTGGCAAGGTTACAAAGGGGCGCAGTCAGCTTCGGAGGTGTCCTTCATCTGAGCTCCATGCTTGTGGCCTTGGTGCAAGGCCTTGCACCTGTGGCCTTGCGGGCAGGGCTCAACAGTTGCCTTTGAAATAAGTTTCAGAGGAAGAAACTGCTTCCTCTATTACAGGTCTCCAAATGTTTGTTATTTAAACCCACTGAGCTTATCAGGTAAGCTCCTGGTCAACCAGAAAGTTCCTCTGGAGGAGAAGATCAGCAGTTTGTTGGGAAAGTTCAGCTCTCATTCCCCAGAAGATTCTGAAATGGTCAGAACACAGCACTGATAACATTAATTTTGCCGCCACACTGTCCCTTAGGCTGAGCATTAGCTTTCTATCCTATTTTCAACCCACTGAGTACCCACTGAGTGAAGCACTAGCCTTTAATTTAGTCATCATCTAATTTATCAAATGTCACAGACCCAATTTAGATACTTTAATGATATTATTAAAAAAAAACCTTAACCAATAAATTAGAAAACTTATATGAAGTGGAAAGTTTTAGAAACAAAAATATTATAAAATTATAACATTCTGATTCAAGAAGTAATAAAGCCTCAATAGTATGATAACTATTAAAGTAACTGAATGAGCAGTTTAAAAGCCTTCCTTGTAGAAAATTACAGTCATGCACAGTTTCATCAGAAAATTCCACCAGAATTTTAAGAAATAATTCTAAGTGCTTATAAATATATCCAGAGAATAAAAAAAAGAGAGAGAGACCATTCCTCATTCAATTTTCAAGTGCTATACATTATCTTTATACCAAAACTCTTAAGAACCAGACAAAAATGAAAATTTACAGGACAAAATTGCTCATTAACTTAGAAACAGAAGTCCAGAACAAAATACTGGCCAGTCAATCTATATATCCATCTATCTATTGATCTGTTGATTTAGGTAAAATTTGGATTGATCTATCACATATTCATATTAATAGTGAAAAAACAATTTTATCTTAATAAGTACAGAAAAAGCATTTAACAGTGTTCAACATCCTTTCATATTAAAAGTAGTTACTGAACTGAGAATAAAGGAATAACTAGTAAATTGATTTTATGTGTCAACTTGGCTGGACAATTGTACCTAGATGTTTGGTCAAACAACCAGTCAAGATGAAGGAATTTTTAAGACATGGTTAACATTTGTATTGGTAGTCTTTGAGTAAAGCAGATTATCCATCATAATATGGGCAGGCCTTATCCAATCAGTTAAAGCTCTTAAGAGAATAATACTGAGACCTTTCCATAGAGAAAAAAATTCTACCTGTAGACAATTGAAAAAAAAAAAAATCCTCCCTCTACCTCTATGTCTATACTGTCTTAGTGTACAGATATTGATATACCACATAATATCCATAGATTTTAGTGCCTTATGTTTATTATTTTTTCTGTTTCTCTGGAGAACTCTAATACAGAAAGCAACTTTTCAAATCTTATCTTTAAAAGAGTCAGTAAATCATCACATTTAAATGTGAAATGTTAAAGTCTTTCCATCAGAGATTAGGAATAAGACCAGGTTGTGTGCTCTATTGACATTTAACACAGTGTAGAAGGTCCTGGCTGCATTGGAAAGCATGAATAAATGAATGGATGGTATCGGAATTTATCAGGAAGAAGTTTAGGACAGATCATGTGAATTTTTTATACAGATTTTTTTTCAGCCTCTGTATTTGTTATAATTAATGAGTTTGACATGATTGATAGATAATTGAAAATTGAATATTTTCTCACATACCAGCAATAATTAGAAAATAAACTTTAAAAACTAAAATATCATTTAAGAAATCAAGTACCCAGGAACAAAAGACAGTTAAGACCCCCACAGGAAAAATTCTAATAATTGACAGTCGTAAAAGAAAATAAAGGATAAGTAGCCAAATAAAGGATAAATAAGCCATGTTTTTTAATTGGCTGGTACAATTGTGCTAAAAATATCTTTTCTCCTGATATAAAAAATATGACTTTTCTCTTTATTAAAATATTTAAAAGTTCAAGAATCAAACAAGTTGATTAGCAGTCTCCTGTGACTAACCTATTTGTAGTTCAGACCCCTCCACCAAACAACTGGATCCCACATACTCTGATCTGTAATTTCTGTAGCTCTCTTTACCCTCTAGTATTCCTTATAATGTATCTTTTTCTTATTATTACTGTCATGGCCTATTCTTTACCACACAAGTTAGAATGTAAGCTCCACAAGCATGTGAAGTTTTGTCTATTTTTTTGGGTAATGTAATCCCTGTGGTATAATTCGTTACTTCTATAATCACATAATAGGTGATCTGTAAACATGTTTCTTACAAATGATGTTCAACATCAATGTAGAAATATAATTGGAAAAGAATAGCAAAGACACTCTTGAATAAAAATTAGGGAGATGCCTTTAAGACTTATGAAATTAAATTAATTAGGACAATACAATTTTGCATAGGTAGAAATAAACAGACTACTGGGAGATGAAGGAGAATCTATAAATACATTCAACTCATACATGTCTGTGCCCCTGCTGTCATTACAGAGAAATGAGGAGAAGGACGGTCTTTGCAATGAAATGGGACTGGAACAGCAGTTATCCTGTATCTTCTGTGTATCAAAAAGTACTATAACAGTCCTGAAAAGAAAATCTACTGGATTAGATAGTATATTTAAATGATAAAGGACTAATTTCATGAATATATAAATTATTTCTTCAAATCAATAGGAAGAAAGAAAACCAGTAGAAAAGTGGAAAACATCTTTAGCAGACATTTGATAAAAAGAAAGTCCAAATACATAATCAACAAACATGAAAAGCTGTTCAGCCTCATTATTAATTAGAAAACTCTAAATTGAATCCTAATATACAATTATATTCTAATTCTAATCAGATCAGCAAAAATTAAGCAGTTTTCGCGGAGAAGGCAATGGCACCCCACTCCAGTACTCTTGCCTGGAAAATCCCATGGATGGAGGAGCCTGGTAAGCTGCAGTCCATGGGGTCGCTGAGAGTCGGGCACGACTGAGCGACTTCACTTTCACTTTTCACTTTCATGCATTGGAGAAGGAAATGGCAACCCACTCCAGTGTTCTTGCCTGGAGAATCCCAGGGACCGCGGAGCCTGCTGGTCTGCCACCTATGGGGTCGCACAGAGTCGGACACGACTGAGGTGACTTAGCAGTATACTACCATCAATTGGTGAGAATGTGTAGTGACAGAAGCTCTCATATAATGATGATAGGAATGTAATTTTGTACAATAATTTTAGAAAATATATTGGCACTATCTAGTAAGTCCAAAGCTTTGTATAGCCAATGACTGATTGTTTCTACTTTTAGGTGCTCAATAGGACTGCTGCCCACATGCACCAGCACATATAGAAGCATAACAGATGACAACTTCAACCTGGAAACAACCCAAATACCCATCACCAGTAGAACAGACAAACCGTTGTTTATTCATGCAGTGGAATATCACACAATGCTATAAAAGAACCAAGTGCTATTAAATAAAAGAATACAGACAGATCTCACAAGCATAACTTGAGTACAAGAAGCAGGATTTCAAAGAACACGTATGTTATTTTGTTTATAGAAAGTTAGAAAAGAATAAAAGCTAAATTATATATATATATAATATTTATATTTATCTTATATATTTTATATATAAATTTAGTTTTTTCATATATATGCATATATTTAGTTCCTGGATTTAATGAATACTTTTCTGTATTTTATGTAATATTGTATATAATATTTAAGTATCTATCGATATCAAAATTGATAGGATAATGTGTAGCTATTCCTGGGGGGGAGAAAGAATATGATCAGGAAGAGACACAGAGATGATTCTGGGCAGTAGCGATGTATTTCTCCATCTGGGTGATGGTTACATAGTATTTAGTTTATAATGACTGATTCAATTACACAACTTTTGTTTTATTCTTTTCTGTGTATATTTTTAAATGAAGAAAAATGAGAAAAGTTAAAAGATGCTTACATTTACAACTTAGGGAAATTAAGTGCTATATCACAGAGAATACAGTCCTACCTTGACATGGATAAAATACAATTTTTTTTTTAAACCCACGCTATGTGAACAATATTGGAAAGAATGTGGAGTGACAGAAACCATTATGGTGGAAATTACTGGCAGTTAGACATATGCTGGGTTTGCTTTCTATGAAGTCTATTCAGGTGGAATTATGGGAGATGGAATTAAATGTAGAATCTAGGGTTTTTGACTCCCACTGCTTCAAATCCAATCTTAACATCTTAATACTTTGCTGTTCCAAATCTACTACTATTTGTCTAATGTACTTTTTATTAAAAATATTGAGGTTTGACTAGATATAAAATCAAATGTATATATTTGTTGTTTAGTCACTAAGTCATGTCTGCTCTTTCACGACCTCGTGGACTGTAGCCTGTCAGGCTCCTCTGTTGATGAAATCCTGGAGTAGGTTGCTATTTCCTTCTCCAGGGAATCTTCCCAGACCAGGGGTCAAACCTAGGTCTCCTGCATTGGCAGGCAGATTCTTTACCAGTGAGCCACCAGGAAAGTTTGTCAGATGTGTGTATAGTATTACCTATATATAGGTATCTAAGTGTGAAGTTGCATATATATACTCAATTATTCATCAAATATTAACCAGCTTGTGCTTTTGGCCCATCAGTCTGATGAATGGCTAAGGTATAGACTGAACCAAATACCTTTCCTCGTGTAGAAGACCTTAGAGTCTTAAAGAAGAGTTGAGAGAAAACAAACAAACAAAAAAACAAAACCAAAGATACACTGGAAGTTTGAGGCTGTGCGTGAAGGTAGACAGAATTCTGGATCTTCACATGCATACATTCAGCAGCATGATCTGTATCTGTGGGGATTAAATGACAATAACTAGATGACTGTGCAGAGGTGTAAAATGCTGGTCTTGTCAGGTGATATGAGTAGTACATAATTCCTCGTGTATAGCATAACCAGAAGAGAACTGCATAAAATTACAAATTTCGATTTTGCTAATAACTTGAGCTCTTTTTTCCTTTATGTAGATGCAAATTATCCAAAACTTAAGAATATTCTTACCTAGTCATCAATCCCTTTATCTGTTATGTGTATTCATAGATATATTTGTACACATACCTAAGTATTAGACCAAGGTTGAATTTCTGATATCAGTGAATCCACTTTAGCTATTCTCAGTGGTTCTTATAGCCAAAAAATAGCATAGTTCCATGCTTGTAGCAGATGATCAATAGATGTCTACTAAATTCTTGTATTATATTATTTTTTAAAAAGCAAGTAAGTAGGAAACTTCATATTTCCCCTTAAAAACTAACTATAACAAGTTGCTTTGTCATTTCACACTTGAGTGGATTTTTTCCCTGTGAATTAGTAGCCTACAAAAGTAAAACTTCCTAGCCCATTTTAAAACATATTAATTCAAGAAGAGAAGAGATCTATATACGGTACCCATAGGAGTTTATATTGATTGCAACTTCATAGCTCCAATATTATTATAGCAAATAGAGTTATGATGGAACAGCCTTCCCCACAGTCATTCATTCATATCTGTTCATTCACCTAACATTTATGGAGCATCTGTCTTAAGCCACGCTACCTTAAATGACCAGCACATTAATTAACTGGGAAGCAGTGGCAAATTTCCAGACCTGTACTATGGCAGTGCAGCAAGAACGTATTTTATTAGACACAAAGCTTAAAGAAGAACAGTAAATCCACAAAGGCAACAGAATATTTCTATTTTTTATTTCCCAGATTTACTAGTACTAAGGCAAAGGAAAGATGTAAATAATTACTCAGGTGTTGCCCTGTGGATTATTCCCCAGGAACTAGTCGTGTTTAAGTCCTTTCTTCCAGCTCAGGCACAGAGGGACTATAGCTTTGATTTCACAAATATCCATCAAGTCTCTTCCATGGGCTTTTATTTCTCCCATGTAACCGAAGTGTTGAGTGATTATGCCAATGAATCTAGAAGGTAACTGGAATCAAACTTTGCCCAGAGATATTGAGAATAACTAGTTCTACACAAATGCACTTCCTGACCATCAGTACTGCATCTGTTATCTCAGAGATCTCCCTGTGCTTTCTCCACAGGGCCCTTGCTATCCACCCTGGGACAAGTAGACTCCAAGACCACCCCTTCTCCCTTTCTCACTTCCTCTCATCCTACAGAAGGAACGATCTCTTTAAAATTTAAAATGCACACTATGACCCCAGGGCATCAAAGCAGACTTCAGAAAAACAGACAAAGCTTCATGCAGAGAGAAGAAAAAGAACTTCTCTTTTCCTGAGGGGAAGGAAAGTGAGAGAAGTGGCTGTGGGAGGATAATAAGAGCTGAGAGGTGCTGTTATGGGATCTCTTTCTAAAAGTTATTATCTCATGAGCTTATTTGTGTGAGTGGATTTGGGGAGAGGTTCAGCTTTGCAGCTTGGTAAACAGAGGTGCCCTTCAAGAAGAGACCAAGTGTGAATATTTGAACAGGAGAGGGAATGCCCTGGTGGTCCATTAGTTGGGACTTGACGCTCTCATTGCCAGGGGGCCCAGATTGGATCCCTGATTGGAGAACTAAGATTCTGTAAGCCATATGGTGTGGCCAATTAAGTAATCAATTAATTAATCTAAAAAAAAGGAATCAGGAAATTTTGTGGAAGAGCTTTGGTCTTTCTCAGAGCATGAAATGCTCTAGTGTTTATGCCAATTATACTAAAATCATTGAGGTGAGTGAGAGAATTCCAAATATTTTATTTTGATATCAATTCAGCAAATACAGATTAAGAAAACATTAATAAATAAAATAGACTTAGTTCCTTTCCAAATGGGGCTTAAAGGCCAGTCAAGGAGAAAAAAAAAACAAAAACAAACTTATACACACATAATAATAAATTGATAGTGAAATTTGCTCAGTCGTGTCCAACTCTTTGCGACCCCATGGACTATACAGTCTATGGACTTCTCCAGGCTAGAATACTGGAGTGGGTAGCCTTTCTCTTTTCCAGGGGATCTTCCCAACCCAGGGATTAAATCCAAGTCTTCCTGCATTGTAGGCAGATTCTTCACCATCTGAACCACAAGGGAAGCCCAAATTGATAAAATGTGAATAAAAGTATTAGTTGTAGAAGATAAATAATGGTATGACTGGATTAAGTTGACAATTCTTGAAGGCTTAGAATGTTCCAGGATTTTGGTGAGTATTTAAATGTATATCAAATTTTATTTTCCAAACAAACCATAGAGGCAGTTCTGTGTGTTAACCCTCATTATTGGTGATTTAGTTGCTTAGTCATGTCCGGCTCTTTGAGAGCCCTTGGACTGTAGCCCACCAGGCTCCTCTGTCCATGTGATTTCCCAGGCAAGAATACTGGAATGGTTATCCATTTCCTTCTCCATTGGATCTTCCTGACCCAGGGATCGAACCTGTGTCTCCTGCATTGCAGGCAGATTCTTTACTGACTGAGCCATCAGTGAACCCCATTGTATATATGACTAAAGTTTGCCTTAAAGAGGTTCTGTGTGAGAGAACTCAGTCTCATGATTGTTAGTGCTTCCTGGACATTCATTTCAAGGGTGCAGGTAAAGAAGTGAGCTTTTCTTCCTTTTGGATTCGTACCTTGGTAGGATCATCTGACCTCCTCTTGATTCTCTTCTGACTCCTGGAAAGGGATCCCACTTCCTGCTGCATCTAGTCAGCTGCTCTCCAGAAACGTACTCGCAGGTCAACTCCAGCCTGAAGATGCTCCAAGTTGTGCTTACTCTTGTGTGCTAAGTCATATCTGACTCTGTGACCCCATGCCGTAGCCCACCAGGCTCCTCTATCCATGAGATTATCCCAGCAAGGATACTGGAGTGGGTCGCCATTTCCTCCTCCAGGGGATCTTCCTGACACAGGGATCGAACTCTTGTCTCCTGTGGTTCCTGCACTGGCAGGCAGATTCTTTACCACTGAGCCACCTGATTGGTAGCTGCACATCCCTAATCTCACCTTCCTACTGAAGAAAAATCTCATTAAGACCAGTTGTAAGCTCAGGCAAGCCTGTTTCCTTCCTCCTTTCCTTCCTGTTTAAAAATTCACATCATAAAGGAATTTGAATTTAAATCCCTTGAGCATATTTAAGGTATTATTTAAGTGGAAAAATTTAGGAAATAAAACCTACTGAAAAAAATAATCAGAAATGCATGAAAATCATTACAGCTTCATGTATAAACTTAATGTAAAACTTCTACATCCAGCAATAGATAATGATGTCCGTATAAGTTATATTGGAATGATATAATGAAGACATGAAAAAAAGAGTTGTGAAGAATTTTTAAAGTCACTGGAAAATTTATGTGATATAAAATAAATGATGAATGTGAAACACAAAACTTTATATAAGGAGATATTAGTTTGAGATATACAAATATACATATATATCTCAAACTATTAAAAATTAGAAAGATAAATAACCAAATATTTAGATCAACAGTGTTAAATGAGTTATATTTATAAGGGAAATTTTTAACAAACAAAACGTGGGGCCACTCACCTGCGTGCGGTAAAGCCAACATACTGATGCTGGATTGTGGTGAAGGAAAGCACAGCATTTTCACAAGGCCGAGCAACGAGTGTGAGTGGCTAGTGTTTATCAGACCCAAACTCCCCGTGACTTTGGGCGAAATGTTCTAAGGACAGGGGGATGGGGAGGTTTGCAGATGCTCGATCAGTTGTGGACATTCTCATGATTGGTTGGCGGTGAGGTAATCCATAGTCAGCAGCATCACCCTTCTGGTTCTGACTGGTCTGAGATCTATGTGCTTGTGTTCAGTGTGCAGTGAACTTCTCACATCTGATAGGGGTTTCTGTATCTGCAAAATAGTTCAAGAACATGGCTTGAAATATTATCCATCACCCTCGAGGGGAAATTAAAGGTCCTTGACTTTGTTTACCAGCTATACTATTCTTATTTTGACTTGCCTGACTGTTCCACTTTGTTTCTGGGATCCTGCTCGGTTACAAAATGATTGTAATCTAAAATAAAAAAGGTATTTTTAATTTGAAATAGACAAGGGGCTCAATGTCTTATTTATTTAGCGTTTTTTCCCCCTCCAGGTGGAGAACCAAGACTCGAGGTCACACTCTTGGTGAACCCCAAGGACAGTCCTGAAACCAGTCTTCTGCTGCTTAGGCCTGTGCTGTGGGTTCTCATCAGATACAGTCCAGTTTACCTTTTTGGTGAAGTCCATGGCAATTGAAGGATTAGGACATGGTCATCTCTGCCCCTCGTGTCTCATATAGAGTCTTTAAAGTCTGAGCCACCAGGGAAGCCCCAATATAGAGCCCACCAAATATTGAATAAATATAAATCCCTTATGACAATACAGTGGAAGTGAGATATAGATTTCAGGGACAAGATCTGATAGACAGAGTGCCTGATGAACTATGGACAGAGGTTCATGACATTGTACAGGAGACAGGGATCAAGACAATCCCCAAAAAAACGAAATGCAAAAAAGCAAAATGGCTGTCTGAGGAGGCCTTACAAATAGCTGTGAAAAGAAGAGAAGTGAAAAGCAAAGGAGAAAAGGAAAGATATACCCATTTGAATGCAGGGTTCCAAAGATATCAAGGAGATAAAAGAAAGCCTTCCTCAGCGATCAATGCAAAGAAATAGAGGAAAACAATAGAATGGGAAAGACTAGAGATCTCTTCAAGAAAATTAGAGATATCAAGGGAACATTTCATGCAAAGATGGGCTCAATAAAGGACAGAAATGGTATGGACCTAACAGAAGCAGAAGATATTAAGAAGAGGTGGCAAGAATACACAGAAACTGTACAAAAAAGATCTTCACAACCTAGATAATCACGATGATGTGATCACTCACTTAGAGCCAGACATCCTGGAATGTGAAGTCAAGTGGGCCTTAGGAAGCATCACTACAAACAAAGCTAGTGGAGGTGATGGAATTCCAGATGAGCTATTTAAAATCCTGAAAGATGATGCTGTGAAAGTGTTGCACTCAATACGTCAGCAAATTTGGAAAACTCAGCAGTGGCCACAGGACTGGAAAAGGTCAGTTTTCATTCCAATCCCAAAGAAAGGCAATGCCAAAGAATGCTCAAACTACCGCACAATTGCACTCATCTCACATGCTAGTAAAGTAATGCTCAAAATTCTTCAAGCCAGGCTTCAGCAATACGTGAACTGTGAACTTCCAGATATTCAAGCTGGTTTTAGAAAAGGCAGAGGAACCAGAAATCAAATTGCCAATATCCACTGGATCATCGAAAAAGCAATAGAGTTCTATAAAAACATCTATTTCTGCTTTATTGACTATGCCAAAGCCCTTGACTGTGTGGATCACAAGAAACTGTGGAAAATTCTGAAAGAGATGGAAATACAGGATCCCCTGACCTGCCTCTTGAGAAACCTGTATGCAGGTCAGGAAGCAACAGTTAGAACTGGACATGGAACAACAGACTGGTTCCAAATAGGAAAAGGAGACGTCACGGCTGTATATTGTCACCCTGCTTATTTAACTGATATGCAGACTACATCATGAGAAATGCTGGGCTGGAGGAAGCAGACGCTGGAATCAAGATTGTTGGGAGAAATATCAATAACCTCAGATATGCAGATGACACCACCCTTATGGCAGAAAGAGAAGAAGAACTAAAGAGCCTCTTGATGAAAGTGAAAGAGGAGAGTGAAAAAGTTTGCTTAAAACTCAGCATTCAGAAAACTAAAATCATGGCATCCGGTCCCATCACTTCATGGGAAATAGATGGGGAAACAGTGGAAACAGTGTCAGACTTTATTTTTTGGGGCTCCAAAATCATTGCAGATGATGATTGCAGCCATGAAATAAAAAGATGCTTACTCCTTGGAAGGAAAGTTATGACCAACCTAGACAACATATTAAAAAAACAGAGACATTACTTTGTCAACAAAAGTCTGTCTAGTCAAGGCTACGGTTTTTCCACTGGTCATGTATGGATGTGAGAGTTGGAGTATAAAGAAAGCTGAGCACCGAACAATTGATGCTTTTGAACTGTGGTGTTGGAGAAGACTCTTGAGAGTCCCTTGGACTGCAAGGAGATCCACCCAGTCCATCCTAAAGAAGATCAGCCCTGGATGTTCATTGGAAGGACTGATGTTGAAGCTGAAACTCCAATTCTTTGGCCACCTGACACGAAGAGCTGACTCCTTGTAAACGACCCTGATTCTGGGAAAGATTGAGAGCAGAAGGAGAAGGGGACGACAGAGGATGAGATGATCGGATGGCATCACTGACTCAATGGACTTGGATTTGGCTTGACTCTGGGAGTTGGTGATGGACAGAGAGGCCTGGCGTGCTACAATTCATGGGGTCCCAAAGAGTCAAACACGACTTAGCGACTGGACTGAACTGAGTATGGATGAGGTTAAATTTCTTTTGAATTTGTTCTTAAGCAGCCAACATAGTCCATTGTTTAGAGAAATACTCGGAAATATGTGCTGAATTACTTTGTGTGAAAGCTTAACATCAGATAAATACAAAAGGAAATGCCACCCAACCCGTGATATTTATATGGGAAATTAAAATCAGCATCAAAGAGAGACATGCTGTGAGGTAAGCTTACAGCTCTGTTGCGGGGTGTAGGTAGACCACAAACTTTTTGTACTCAAAAAATAGCATTTTGGTTATTTTCCCCAGAGGGAATTTATGATTGAATATGAAATTCAGAGTAAATGCAAAATCTATCTATCTATCTATCTAACACTACATTTTCCCAAAGGGGGAAATGCTATAGACCAAATACCAACCCTCTACCCACTGCTCCCCACCCACTCATTGAAGCCTAACCTGTATACAAAAGTATTAGGAATTGTTTCCTTAATTTCTCTTTCTGTTTTCTCATTGTTAGAATGCAAGGGATTTCTGTGTGTTGATTTTATATCCTGCAACTTTACTGTATTCATTGATTAGCTCTGGTTATTTTCTGGTAGAGTCTTTAGGGTTTTCTCTGTAGAGGATCATGTCATCTGCAAACAGTGAGAGTTTTACTTCTTCTTTTCCAATCTGGACTCTTGTTATTTCTTTTTATGCTCTGATTGCTGTGGCCAAAACTTCCAAAACTATGTTGAATAGTAGTGGTGAGAGTGACCAACTTTGTCTTGTTCCTGACTTTAGGGGAAATGCTTTCAGTTTTTCACCATTTAGGATAATGTTTGCTGTGGGTTTGCCATATATAGCTTTTATTATGTTGAGATATGTTCCTTCTATTCCTGCTTTTTGGAGGGTTTTTATCATAAATGGATGTTGAATTTTGTCAAAGGCTTTCTCTGCATCTATTGAAATAATCATATGGTTTTCATTTTTCAATTTGTTAATGTGGTGTATTACATTGATTGATTTGCAGATATTGAAGAATCCTTGCATCTCTGGGATAAAGCCCACTTGGTCATGATGTATGATCTTTTTAATATGTTGTTGGATTCTGTTTGCTAGGATTTTGCTAAGGATTCTTTGCATCTATGTTCATCAGTGATATTGGCCTGTAGTTTTCTTTTTTTGTGGCATCTTTGTCAAGTTTTGGTATTAGAGTGATGGTGGCCTCATAGAATGAGTTTGGAAGTTTACCTTCCTCTGCAATTTTCTGGAAGAGTTTGAGTAGGATAGGTGTTACCTCTTCTCTAAATTTTTGGCAGAATTCAACTGTGAAGCCATCTGGTCCTGGGCTTTTGTTTGCTGGAAGATTTCTGATTACAGTTTCAATTTCCATGCTTGTGATGGGTCTGTTAAGATTTTCTATTTCTTCCTGGTTCAGTTTTGGAAAGTTGTACTTTTCTAAGAATTTATCCATTTCTTCCAAGTCATCTTGTCCATTTTATTGGCATATAGCTGCTGATGATAGTCTCTTATGATTCTTTGTATGTCTGTGTTGTCTGTTGTGATCTCTCCATTTTCACTTCTAATTTTGTTGATTTGATTTTTCTCCCTTTGTTTCTTGATGAGTCTGGCTAATGGCTTGTCAATTTTATTTATCTTCTCAAAGAACCAGCTTTTGCTTTGTTGATTTTTGCTATGGTCTCTTTTGTTTCTTTTGCATTTATTTCTAAATTTTAAGATTTCTTTCCTTCTACTAACCGTGGGGTTCTTCATTTCTTCCTTTTCTAGTTGCTTTAGGCTTAGAGTTAGGTTATTTATTTGACTTTTTTCTTGTATCTTGAGGTAAGCCTGTATTGCTATGAATCTTCCCCTTAGCACTGCTTATATAATGTCCAATAGGTTTTGGGTTGTGTGTTTTCATTTTCATTCATTTCTATGCATATTTTTATTTCTTTTTTGATTTCTTCTGTGATTTGTTGGTTATTCAGCAGCGTGTTGTTCAACCTTCATATGTTGGAATTTTTAATAGTTTTTCTCCTGTAATTGTCATCTAATCTTACTGCACTGTGGTCAGAAAAGATGCTTGGAATGATTTAAATTTTTTTTTGATTTACCAAGACTAGATTTATGGCCCAGGATGTGATCTATTCTGGAGAAGGTTCCATGTGTGCTTGAGAAAAAGGTGAAATTCATGGTTTTGCGGTGAAATGTCCTATAGATATCAATTATGTCTAACTGGTCTATTGTATCATTTAAAGTTTGTCTTTCCTTGTTAATTTTCTGTTTAGTTGATCTATCCATAGTTGTGAGTGGGGTATTAAAGTCTCCCACTATTATTGTGTTATTGTTAATTTCCCCTTTCATACTTGCTAGCATTTGCCTTACATATTGTGGTGCTCCTACATTGGGTGCATATATATTTATAATTAATGAAACAATTCCATTCACCATCAGAACGAAAAGAATAAAATACTTAGGAATATACCTACCAAAAGAAACAAAATACCTATATATAGAAAACTATAAAACACTGGTGAAAGAAATCAAAGAGGACACAAATAGATGGAGAAATATACCGTGTTCATGGATTGGAAGAATCAATATAGTGAAAATGAATATACTACCCAAAGCAATCTATAGATTCAATGCAATCCCTATCAAGCTACCAACGGTATTTTTCAGAGAACTAGAACAAATAATTTCACAATTTGTATGGAAATATAAAAAACCTCGAATAGCCAAAGCAATCTTGAGAAAGAAGAATGGAACTGGAGGAATCAACCTGCCTGACTTCAGGCTCTACTACAAAGACACAGTCATCAAGACAGTATGGTAATGGCACAAAGACAGAAATATAGATCAGTGGAACAAAATAGAAAGCCCAGAGATAAACCCACACACCTATGGACATCTTATCTTTGACAAAGGAGGCAAGAATATACAACGGAGAAAAGACAGACAATCTCTTTAACAAGTGGTGCTGGGAAAACTGGTCAACCACTGATAAAAGAATGAAACTAGAACACTTTCTAACACCATACACAAAAATAAACTCAAAATAGATTAAAGATCTAAACTTAAGACCAGAAACTATAAAAACTCCTAGAGGAAAACATAGGGAAAACAGTCTCCGACATAAAACACAGCAGGATCCTCTATGACTCACCTCCCAGAAATTGGAAATAAAAGCAAAAATAAACAAATGAGACCTAATTAAAATGAAAAGCTTCTTCACAACAAAAGAAACTATAAGCAAGGTGAAAAGACAGCCTTCAGAATGGGAGAAAATAATAGCAAACGAAGCAATGGACAAACAATTAATCTGAAAAATATACAAGTGACCCCTGTAGCTCAATTCCAGAAAAATAAACGACCAAATCAAAAAGTGGGCCAAAGAACTAAACAGACATTTCTCCAAAGAAGACATACAGATAGCTAACAAACACATGAAAAGATGATCAACATCACTTATTATCAGAGAAATGCAAATCAAAACCACAATGAGGTACCTTTTCACGCCAGTCAGAATGACTGCTATCCAAAAGTCTACAAGCAATAAATGCTGGAGAGGGTGTGGAGAAATGGAACCCTCTTACACTGTTGGTGGGAATGCAAACTAGTATAGCCACTATGGAGAAAAGTGTGGAGAGTCCTCAAAAAATTGGAAATAGAACTGCCATATGTCCCAGCGATCCCACTGCTGAGCATACACACCTAGGAAACAAGAATTGAAAGAGATACATGTACCCCAATGTTCATCGCAGCATTGTTTATAATAGCCAGGACATGGAAGCAGCCTAGATGTCCATCAGCAGAAGAATGGATAAGCAAGCTGTGGTACATATACACAATGGAATATTACTCGGCCATTAAAAAGAATACATTTGAATCCATTCTAATGAGGTGGATGAAACTGGAGCCTATTATACAGAATGAAGTAAGCCTGAAAGAGAAACACCAATACAGTATACTAACGCATATATATGGAATTTAGAAAGTTGTTAAAGATAACCCTGTATGCGAGACAACAAAAGAGACACAGATATATAGAACAGTATTATGGACTCTATGGGAGAGGGCAAGGGCGGGATGATATGAGAGAATGGCACTGAATCATGTAAATTATCATATGTGAAACGAATCACCAGTCCAGGTTCAATACATGATACAGGGTGCTTGGGGCTGGTGCACCGGGATGACCCAGAGGGATGGGATGGGGAGGGAGGAGGGAAGGGGGTTCTGGAAGGGGAACACATGTACACCCATGGCAGATTCATGTCAATGTATGGCAAAACCAATACAATATTGTAAAGTAAAAAAATAGATTAAGAAAAAGTATTAGGAGACAGGGTTTTGGGGAGTTGATTAAATCCTAAAAATGGAGCCCCCATGGGTAGGACTAGTGATCTTACAAAAGAGTCCCTAGGAAGCTCCCTTAGCCCTTCCACCATGTGAGGACACAGCAAAAAGATGGGATCTGGGCTTCCCAGATGGCACAGTGGTAAAAGAATTCTCCCTCCAGTGCAGAAGATGCAAGTTTGATCCCTGGATCAGGAAAATCCACTGGAGTAGGAAATGGCAACCCACTTCAGTATTCTTGCCTGGAATATTCCACAGACATAGGAGCCTGATGGGATACAGTCCATGGGGCCGCAAAGAGTTGGACACAATTGAGAACGCACATACATGAATCAGAAAAGGACTCTCACAAGACACTGAATCTGCAGCCATGTTGATTTGGGACTTTGCCAGCTTCCAAAACTGAGAGAAAGATTTTTTTTTTTTTTAATCATTTACCCACCCAGTCTATGGTATTTTTGTTACAGCAGCCCCAATGGGACCAAGCCAGATGCCATGGCATTTCTTACATTTTTATTCAGAAGCAGGTAGTGGGGGAGTTGGTCAGTTCTCTAAGAGAAAGAATATTGATTAAGTGAAGAAAAATAAAGTAATTCTCTGGAGTCTCAAACTCTAGAGAATGTGGCTTGAGATAGATACAGCTGGGCAGAAGCAGAGGAGGTATGTGTTGGATCAGGGACCCTGATGAGCAGCTCAGGATTGGGTTCCCACCTGGTACACAGAGGAAGTAGGAAACAGGATCCTCCATTTAGGTTTTTCACACTCTGACTGAAATAAAAAACGTAACCAGAGAAGACATGTTACAACAAGAACAACAGAATTGCTTGGACTTCTTGTTTGCCCATAGATTGCCAATTTCTAGTCTATTAGTCAAAATTCCATAAGAGAGGTACCCCTAGCCTGAGTTAGCCAGTTAAAAAACAGGCACAGATAGGATAAGGAACTGGTCGAAGCCACAATCTGAACAGCATTTGCTCTTCTGCTCCCTTGAAATGTCCAGTCTGGCAGTAAGATAAGTCAGGAGATGAAAGAGCAACCAGGCTTGCGGAGGTGAGATCACCAGATGGCCCGTGACAGTGTGAGGGGAAACCAAAGAAAATTTATCTTATCAGCCACTGGCATAGTTGCCTGTGTTCATATGCCTCAGACATGTTGTATGTCAGAATCAGGGTGTGGTTCTTGTTAAAAGCATAGACTCTGAATTCAGTCTAATCATTTGAGTAGTTTGGGCACATTTTGGACATATGTATTTTTAGCCAGTTCTCTGGCTGCTTCTGATAAACAGGAGTGCCTGAAGATAACTCATAGGCTTCAGTTTTCACTCTGAATTGAAAAGTAATGTAAAGAAGACTGACTGTGGAATAGCTAAATTGGATTGCATCACTGCTTCTCCTGCAGACCATTAGATTAACCTCTCTGCACCTCAGTCTCCTTGTCTATACAATGAGGAAAATAATTCCCCTCTGTTTGTTTTAAGGGGAAAAAATATGTTAAGACTTACAAGGACAATATATGTGTTAGAGTTAAAGGAGATAAAATAATTTATATAGTATTCCTTGTAAAAATGTATATTATAATCATAAGGAGACAGCCATCAAACCCAAATTAAGAAGCATTCTACAAAACAATGGACCCATATTCGTAATTTTTCTTTCAGTATCATAAAAGACAAACTGAAACCATTAAAAGGGAAGAAAAAGACATGACAATTAAACATAACGTGAACCCTAGCTTGGGAACTGGACCAGAAGAAAATTCTGTGAAGGAGATCAGTGGAACAATTCGTAAAATTTTAGTGTAATATAGGCAACACTAAATATACCAGAATGCTATCTCTGTTGTTTCCTGATATTGACGTCTGCATTGTATGTAAGTATGTTATTCAAGATGTAGGTTCCCCAGGTCTCCCTTCAAGGAAAGAACTGAGTTCCAGACATGGATCCTGAAGTTAGCAGACAACCTCCAGCCATCAGCTCCTTTGGGCTCTAACTCAGCTGCTTAAAGCTACTTCTGAAGGCATGAGGTCATGCCTTTCCCAGGGAATTGCAGATGCATTCCACTCGGATGAGCAGTTCTCACACCAGGGCTGTCTGCAGGCTGGCAAAAGTGAACAAGCCAGCTGGTATCACAGTTTGACTTCTTCTGTGCAATTTTAATTCCTGCTTCTTTCATTCAGTTGAAGATCCCTAATTAATGTCTGGCACAACAAACTATGTCTCCATGTTGGCTTCCTGAGAACTCAACTTGCAAACTCAGCATGGAAAGCGATATGAGAAAGCAAGTGATATGGTTAAACTTGGACTCTGATCACACTCCTATTGTAGCAGACAGCATCTCAAACAAGTGGGCAGTCTACTTGTTACCATGCCTACCTTGTATGAACAGAAGAAATTAGTGATGAGAAAGATAATGGTGGTGGCCATTCAAGCCACAATCCCATGTGTTTTACAGAAGCTCAAGTTGAGCAAGGGCTTCCCAGGTGGCACTAGTGGTAGAGAACACACCTGCCAATGCAGGAAACATGAGACACAAGTTCGATCCTGACATCAAGAAGATCCCCTGGGGGACTGCATGGCCACCCACTTCAATATTATTGCCTGGAGAATCCCACAGACAGAGAAGCCTGGCAGGCTATAGTCCATAGGGTTGCAAAGATTTGTACACGACTGAAGTGACTTAGCACGCTCGCACAAGTTGAGTAACAGGTAAATGAAAGCCAGGTATGAAATTAGCAGCTTCTTTGGCTACATAAAAAGAAGTGGTGGGAGGGCAGATTCACTTTCCAACAGAGGAGGTCTGGGGTAAGCCCATGGCTGTAATGTTCACAGATACTCAGTTCATGCCGCCCAGAGCCTGCTGGCCTGCTAGAACACTGAGATGATCCACTGACGGTGCAGCTGAAGTGCCAACCCAGAGGCAACACCTAGTGGGAGGAATTGCCATCCTGCAGGTCACAGTACCAAGTAACAAGGACCATTATATGTGTCCCCAGGAGAAAGAACACCCAGATCCAGGGTCCAGGAGCTGAAAGCAGGATGTGTTCATTTTGTCAGTACACCTAATGCCCCATTTCTGCAGGGTTATATGTCCTAGGATGCATTTTCACAAGAGTGAAAGCATGGGTCCCATTGAACCGCTAGCTACGGTGCTGCCTTGTGTCTAGAACTAGCAGGTGAAAGGAGTCATCTTTCTGGTAGAATTGACCTTTTTAACAGGAGGAGGTAGGACTGCTGTTACATAATTGGGCAAAGGAGAATACGTGTGGAAGTCAAATGATCCCCAAGGATGCTTCTCAGTAGCCAGTTGTGACCATAAATTGTGACTGGGGTTAATGCTTATTGGCCCTTTTCAAGTGTTTTCCTGGACAATGAGGTGTGACTGGGCAATGGTAGGATTAAGGTATTCCTCGTTCTCTTGGCTGAAACATCAAGCTCTAGATCTCCTATCTCTTCCTCTAATGCATAGTGACTTTCCAACTGAGGAGGTCTGGGGTGAGCCCATGGCCATAATGTTCACAGATATTTGGTTCATGCCACCCAAAGCCTGCTGGCCAGCTAGAACATTGAGATGATCTGTGCGTGTGACACACATGTACATGCACTGTCCATGCATGCACTGTCTAGTCAGACTGTCCACACTCCTGGAGAAGCTGGGTGTTAAAAAGGAGAAAGAGGATGGCTGCAGAGATCATAGATCTTTGGGTGATACTGTCCTCAGAATTCCATGCCCAGCCTCAGACCTGGTACTCAACCTCAGCAATGAACAGTATTAGGGGAAGTTAAGGTTGCTTAAGGGCTTCCCAGGTGGCTCGATGGGTAAAGAATTCACCTGCAATGCAGGAGACATGGGTTTAATTCCTGGGTTGGGAAGATCCCCTAGAGGAGGGCATGGCAACTCACTCCAGTATTCTTGCCTTGAGAATCCCATGGACAGAGGAGACTGGGGGGCTGCAAAGATTGCAAAGAGCTGGACACAACTGAAGCAATGGAGCATGAGCACAAGGAATTGTCATTAGGTTTGTATTTTTGCCATTTTGGAAGCACCATAAGTATATGGAATCTGATGTAGATGATAAATTTTCTTTATCCATCTGTCACTAATTAAAAAGAATGGCAAAAACATATGGTCATGGAACTCTCAAGAAAGGCAAATTAATGAAAAGGAGTACATTAACTATAGATCTAAATAGTACTATTTTCGCTAAGTGGCTAAAAAATTCTTCATATGGGAGAAATAACCCAAAATGATGGCTTCCTATAGCATGTATGATATGTGTGTGTGTGATCAGTTGTGTCCAAGTCTTTTGTAATCCCATGGACTGTAGCCTGCCAGGCTCCTCTGTCCATGGGATTTCCCAGGCAAGAATACTGGAGTGGGTTGCCATTTCCTTCTCCAGGGGATCTTCCTGATCCAGGTATCAAACTGGCATCTCTTGCATTGCAGACAGTCTCCTGCATTGCAGGTGGATTCTTTACTGACTGAGTCACCAGGGAAGCCTTGTGTGTCTTACTATACTTGCTCAAAGCAAGTCCCAGATATATTTTCAAGACCACCTGATTTCAAAAGTAAGCAGGTAGATAGGCTAAAAGACGCATACTTTAGAAATTAAGAAATAGTGGCTACATAGAAAATTCTGCTTGGACTGCAGATTATTTTTTAAA
This sequence comes from Giraffa tippelskirchi, assembly GCF_054371585.1. Taxonomy (NCBI): domain Eukaryota; kingdom Metazoa; phylum Chordata; class Mammalia; order Artiodactyla; family Giraffidae; genus Giraffa; species Giraffa tippelskirchi. The sequence goes on from NC_137280.1 coordinate 71,492,258, forward strand.
CTATTTTTAAAAGATTTTTGTATATTTGTCTTATTTAAAAAGCACTCATTCAGTAGTAGGATAATAGCTCTCAAATTACTGAGACTGTAAAGTTGACACCCTAGACCCAGAGGAATATGTAGAATATCTTGCCTATTTGGTTCCACAAAGAGATCAGCATTAAAGTCTAGATGAACAGAACACAAATGATTTACAAAGTGCCTTATTCAAAAAATAACCTTTTACTGACATTCATAATTGCAAAGCACTTCCATCTTTATCTAATGTGCTAGAGTCTTTTAAGCATATCTCCTTATGGCATTTGTGACCCTTTTACCTGCTATTAAATCCACTAGTACGCAGGTCTCAGGGTGTCCGTAACATGCACAGTACAAGCAGGGTATCATGTAAGCCGTGATCATCATTTTTTGTTTCTTCTTCATTTCTGTAATGCAAGCACATGGCTTAAGCTTTGATTTCAGAGGTATCTGTGTAAAAGAGACCTCTATTTCAGAGATGACTATCTTGATGACATTGCCCACTAAGGTTCTTTCATTTTAAAGATCTTTGTTGGTTTCAATCTTGATTGATTGCTGGACCATTTGTTTTTCCTCTTCTCTTAAGTTTCTATTCTTTAAAAAATAATTCACCAATAAAGACAGAGTCCTCAAAACCTTTGGTTCCCACTTGCAGCCCCAATAAAAGCAGAACCCCGTGTCCTCTCTCTGTCTCTCTTTATACCTGCAACTTCCCTTTGTGGCCTCATATGTGCTGCATAATTTCTAGATCTTCTAAGTACTAAGCCTTAATATTTTTTCAGTTTCCTTGTGGTTATTGCTGGATGACATCTTAGAATAGTAATAAGAACCACAGTGTTCAGCCATAACATTGATTATTGATAGGGTGAAACTGGTACAAAACACAGCCCAGGACACAACATGATGCATTGAAAAATGCACATAAATCCAGGTTGGAAAGCAGTTCTATCAATTACTGGCTCTGCAATGTTAAGTAAATTATTAAATCATTTTCATCTTAATTTTCTTCTTGGTTAAATGAGGAGAATAATATATCCTTCAGGCTTCCCTGGTGGCTTAGCTGGTAAAGAATCTGCCTGCAATGTGGGATACCTGGGTTCGATCCCTGAGTTGGGAAGATCCCCTGGAGAAGGGAAAGGCTACCCACTCCAGTATTCTGGCCTGAAGAAGTTGATGGACTGTATAGTCCATGGGGTTGCAAAGAGTCGGACAAGACTGAGCCACCTTCACTTTTACTTTCAGTATATCCTTCAATAGATTGTTGGAAAAAATAAATGAGAAAACACATGTAAAATGCATGAGACACAAAGATGCTCGATAAACCTCAGGTTTCTTCCTTTTCCTTCTAGGAATTTCAGAGAATCATGAGTTGAATAGTTTGCTTATATAGTCTTTGATGAATGCTTTCACATAAAGCTCTAGTTATTTATCTAGAAATGAAGAGAAATATCTTTACAGGAGTTGCTGATCTCTGTCCGTTCCCGCACAATGAGGAGATGGGCTTGGTAAGATGGGGATGACAGTAACAACAAAGCTAAATAATTGCTTCAGCAACCACAGCTAACGTGTTTGAGTCCTTGACATTGTTATGAATATTCTCCTAAAATTATTCCCTTTACTTTCTTTTTTTAAGTTTATTTATTTGTTGATTGAAGGATAATTGCTTTACAGAATTTTGTTGTTTTCTGTCAAATCTCAACATGAGGTTTACTTTCTCACAACAAATCTGTGAGTGATTAGGTTGAAGTTTTTTAACTCCTGGGTGTAGATCTGAGGATGGTGAGAAACCTTGAGACTGATTTTCTAAAGGACACAGATCAAAGGCAAAGCTCTGCCTTATCCATCCTGCCCACTCCCAATGGCATCAAGAGCTTGATAAAATGTTTCAGTTATTCCCCATGTATGATCATTGACCCCTGTAACAACTAAGATAGGTGGGAACTGTGTCCTGCTTCATTTTATAGTTGAGAAAATTGACTGTTTAATATATTAATACATAAGGAGATTTGAGTTCAAGTTTAGATGATTCCAAAAGCCTCCTTGCCTTTTTATAAGATGCTGAAGCGAGGCGGCTGCGACGGCTCGGCGCAGAAGCATGGCCGAGAGGAGCTAGGCTGGGCCGGGGGCCGGGGGCCGGGGGCCGGGAGCCGGGGGCCGGGAGCCAGGGGCGGCAACCGAGAGGGGCTAGGCCGGGCCGGGGGCCGGGGGCCGGGGGCGGCGGCCGAGAGGGGCTAGGCCGGGCCGGGGGCCGGGGGCAGCGGCCGACAGGGGCTAGGCCGGGCCGGGGCCCGGGACCCGGGGGCGGCGGCCGAGAGGGCCTAGGCCGGGCCGGGGGCCGGGGGCTGGGAGCTGGGGGCAGCGGCCGAGAGGGGCTAGGCCGGGCCGGGGCCCGGGAGCTGGGGGCGGCGGCCGACAGAGACTAGGCCGGGTCGGGGGCCGGGGGCAGCGGCTGACAGGGCCTAGGCCGGGCCGGGGGCGAGAGCCGGGGGCCGGGGGCGGCAGCCGAGAGGGGCTAGGCCAGGCCGGGGGCTGGGGCCGGCGGTGGCGGTGGCGCTGGCAAGAGGAATTACCCAAGGCCCAAGGTAAGAGAAACCCAAGTAAGACGGTAAGTGTTGCGAGAGGGCATCAGAGGGCAGAAACACTAAAATTAAAACTACAGAAAACTAGCTAATCTGATCATATGGACCACAGCCTTGTCTATCTCAATGAAACTAAGCCATGCCGTGTGGGGCCACCCAAGACGGATGGGTCATGGTGGAGAGATCTGACAGATTGTGGTCCACTGGAGAAGGGCATGGCAAACCACTTCAATATTCTTGCCTTGAGAACCCCATGAACAGTATGAAAAGGCAAAAGGATAGGACACTGAAAGATGAACTCCCCAGGTCAGTAGGTGCCCAATATGCTAATGGAGATCAGTGGAGAAATAAATCCAGAAAGAATGATGGGATGGAGCCAAAGCAAAAACGATACCCAACTGTGGATGTGACTGGTGATAGATGCAAAGTCCGATACTGTAAAGAGCAATATTGCATAGGAACCTGGAATGTTAGGTCCATGAATCAAGACAAACTGGAAGTGGTCAAACAGGAGATGGCAAGAGTGAACGTTGACATTCTAGGAATCAGCGAACTAAGATGGACTGGAATGGGTGAATTTAACTCAGATGACCATTATATCTACTACTGTGGGCAAGAATCCCTTAGAAGAAATGGAGTAGCCATCATGGTCAACAAAAGAGTCCAAAATGCAGTACTTGGATGCAATCTCAAAAACGACAGAATGATCTCTGTTCGTTTCCAAGGCAAACCATTCAATATCACGGTAATCCAAGTCTATGCCCCGACCAGTAACGCCGAAGAAGCTGAAGTTGAACGATTCTATGAAGACCTACAAGACCTTCTAGAACTAACACCCAAAAAAGATGTCCTTTTCATTATAGGGGACTGGAATGCAAAAGTAGGAAGTCAAGAAACACCTGGCGTAACAGGCAGGTTTGGCCTTGGAGTACAGAATGAAGCAGGGCAAAGGCTACTAGAGTTTTGCCACGAGAACGCACTGGTAATAGCAAACACCTTATTCCAACAACACAAGAGAAGACTCTACACGTGGACATCACCAGATGGTCAACACCGAAATCAGATTGATTATATTCTTTGCAGCCAAAGATGGAGAAGCTCTATACAGTCAGCAAAAACAAGACCGGGAGCAGACTGTGGCTCGGATCATGAACTGCTTGTTGCCAAATTCAGACTTAAATTGAAGAAAGTAGGGAAAACCACTAGACCATTCAGGTATGACCTAGATCAGATCCCTTATGAGTATACGGTGGAAGTGACAAATAGATTTAAGGGACTAGACCTGATAGACAGAGTGCCTGATGAACTATGGACAGAGGTTCGTGACATTGTACAGGAGACAGGGATCAAGAAAATCCCCATGGAAAAGAAATGCAAAAAAAAAAAAATGGCTGTCTGAGGAGGCCTTACAGATGGCTGGGAAGAGAAGAGAAGCAAAAAGCAAAGGAGAAAAGGAAAGATATTGCCATCTGAATGCAGAGTTCCAAAGAATAGCAAGGAGAGATAACAAAGCCTTCCTCAGCGATCAGTCCAAACAAATAGAGGAAAACAACAGATTGGGAAAGACTAGAGACCTCTTCAAGAAAATTAGAGATACCAAAGGAACATTTCATGCAAAGATAGGCTCGATAAAGGACAGAAATGGTATGGACCTAACAGAAGCAGAAGATATTAAGAAGAGATGGCAAGAATACACAGAAGAACTGTACAAAAAAGATCTTCACGACCCAGATAATCACGATGGTGTGATCACTCACCTAGAGCCAGACATCCTGGAACGTGAAGTTAAGTGGGCCTTAGAAAGCATCACTACGAACAAAGCTAGTGGAGGTGATGGAATTCCAGTTGAGCTATTTCAAATCCTCAAAGGTGATGCTGTGAAAGTGCTGCACTCAATATGCCAGCAAATTTGGAAAACTCAGAAGTGGCCACAGGACTGGAAAAGGTCAGTTTTCATTCCAATCCCAAAGAAAGGCAATGCCAAAGAATGCTCAAACTACTGCACAATTGCACTCATCTCACACGCTAGTAAAGTAATGCTTAAAATTCTCCAAGCCAGGCTTCAGCAATATGTGAACCGTGAACTTCCAGATGTTCAAGCTGGTTTTAGAAAAGGCAGAGGAACCAGAGATCAAATTGCCAATATCCACTGGATCATCAAAAAAGCAAGAGAGTTCCAGAAAAACATCTATTTCTGCTTTATTGACTATGCCAAAGCCTTTGACTGTGTGGATCACAATAAACTGTGGAAAATTCTGAAAGAGATGGGAATACCAGACCATCTGACCTGTCTCTTGAGAAACCTGTATGCAGGTCAGGAAGCAACAGTTAGAACTGGACATGGAACAATAGACTGGTTCCAAATAGGAAAAGGAGTCCGTCAAGGCTGTATATTGTCACCCTGCTTATTTAACTTCTATGCAGAGTACATCATGAGAAACGCTGGGCTGGAAGAAACACAAGCTGGAATCAAGATTGCCGGGAGAAATATCAATAACCTCAGATACGCGGATGACACCACCCTTATGGCAGAGAGTGAAGAAGAACTAAAGAGCCTCTTGATGAAGGTGTAGGAGGAGAGTGAAAAAGTTGGCTTAAAGTTCAACGTTCAGAAAACCAAGATCATGGCATCTGGTCCCATCACTCCATGGGAAATAGATGGGGAAACAGTGTCAGACTTTACTTTTTTGGGCTCCAGAATCACTGCTGATAATGACTGCAGTCATGAAATTAAAAGACGCTTACTCCTTGGAAGGAAGGTTATGACCAACCTAGATAGCATGTTTAAAAGCAGAGACATTACTTTGCCAACAAAAGTCCGTCTAGTCAAGGCTATGGTTTTTCCAGTGGTCATGTATGGATGTGAGAGTTGGATGGTGAAGAAAGCTGAGCGCCGAAGAATTGATGCTTTTGAACTGTGGTGTTGGAGAAGACTCTTGAGAGTCCCTTGGACTGCAAGGAGATCCAATCAATCCATCCTAAAAGAGATCAATCCTGGGTGTTCATTGGAAGGACTGATGTTGAAGCTGAAGCTCCAATACTTTGGCCACCTCATGCGAAAGGTTGACTCATTGGAAAAGACCCTAATGCTGGGTAGGATTGGGGGCGGGAGAAGAAGGGGACGACAGAGGATGAGATGGTTGGATGGCATCACCGACTCGATGAACATGGGTTTGGGTAGACTCCGGGAGTTGGTGATGGACAGAGAGGCTTGGCGTGCTGCAATTCATGCGGTCGCAGAGAGTCGGACACGACTGAGCGACTGAACGGAACTGAATGGAATGGATACCGTACTGCTTCTCTGTGATAGAAACATATAATTATTCATAATTTTTTTTAATATCTTACACTTGAAATTGGGGAATTGCATTCCAATATTTTGACTAATATATAGCAGGATGATGAACACATTTTATTATAATATGAGATGACTGTCCTTTTATTAGTAGTAGTTATCATTTACACTGTCTAATTCAATAAGCACATCTCACATTTGTTCCTTACAGTTTCACATAATATTTTATATCATAATTATAACTTAATCATAACTCAGCCTTATTAAAAACTGTCAAGGCCGAGCTGTTGATGTGGTTAGTCTTTCCCCTAGTTATTTGGATCTTTCTCTCCATTTGAAAACAATTTGGAGTCTCCTTTCTAGGGAGAATTCATGGCCTTTTACCACATGGGCAAACAAATCTTTGAATACCTAAGGGAGATAGTATAGTGTTTCCTATTTAATTTGTGAAGTGCAAGCCTGTTTCCAAAAGACTGGAGGAGGTAGAAAGTATCCTTGTCTCTGTACATGACTTTTTGAGATGGAAAGCCAGTATATCTTATACACAAATAAGATAGATAGCGCTGGATGTTGTACCCATTCACAAAGGATCCCTAATTACCTTCATTCTAGTGCAAGTCTTTCCATCTTTTGAAATCACATCTGTAACTTTCCTGTGACACCCTTCTTTTCTACCTTACTTTATGGTTATGGGCTTCCCTGGTGGCTCAGTTGGTAAAGAATCCACCTGCTAATGCAGGAAACCTGGATTCAATCTCTGGGTTGGGAAGATCCCCCTGGGGAAGAGAATGGTTACCCACTGCAGTATTCTTGATGGAGAATTCCATGGACAGAGGAGCCTGGCGGCCTAGAGTCCATGGGGTCTCAAAGAGTCAGGCACGATTGACTGACTAACACTTGTGGTTCTGTGTGTTTAATAAAGAACATATAATCAGTGAAGAAGGCTAACTTGAACTGTTTCAGCTCTTCCAAGTGTTGCAGGCATGATCTTGGGCAAAAGAAGTTATCACTAAGTTTTAGACTCATACTGAAATTAGAGTTGCTATGTGAACCAAAGGGTTAAATATGTTTGTATTTATTTCTGGGAACTAGTAGATAATTCTCATATTCTCCCACTAATCTGAAAATTAATTGATAACTGAAACTGTGACATATTCGTTATTATCTTTACACCTCCCACAATAACCACGAAGGCAGAAGAAAGTTGATTATAATTATGAGGAGAAGGCTAATAGAGTTCACTTAGTTATTCTGCTTGAACGAAGCTAATTCATACAAACATCAGATCCTCAATTCCTCCTTTAACAAATTGTAACCATTCTTCAAGATCCATGAAATCTATGTATATCCATATACTCTCAGTACAGTTCAGTTCAGTCTCTCAGTCGTGTCCAACTCTTTGCGACCCCATGAATTGCAGCACACCAGGCCTCCCTGCCCATCACCAACTCCCTCCCGGAGTCCACCCAAACCCATGTCCATCGAGTCGGTGATGCCATCCAGCCATCTCATCCTCTGTCGTCCCCTTCTCCTCCTCCCCCCCACCCTTTCCAGCATTAGGGTCTTTTCCAATGAGTCAACTCTTTCATCTAATTGGAGGAGAAAGTAATCCATGTCCTATATCTGTCTGTTGCAATTTATTCTTCTCAGCCCTTAATTATATACTTGTATTTACAATTTAGCTTTCTCTTTGAGATTTTATATATATATATATGTATATATATGTATCTCTTACTATTTGTCTAATACTTGGCACCTCAGTGGTCAAGGGTGGCCCCATGGGTTAACTCCTTTACTTTCAGGCTGTACATTAGTGAATGTAAATGTTCCCATAGACGTTCTATACTGTACTGTCAAAGAAGACCAGGGGCAAAAAAACAAGATATTGATTTAGGGTCTATGAATGTGCACCAAACCACTTGAATCTGTAAGTTGACAGCTTCATCAGTTTGGGAAAATTGTAGCCACTATCTCTTCAAATATGACCCCCATCTTCTCCTCCCGAAGGGTCAATAAATTAGATCATGTGTGTGACCCACATGATTCTATCACTGAGATAAGTTATTTCAGTTTTTTTTTCCTTCTTTGTGTTTTCAATTTAGTATTTTCTGCTGATCTATCTTCAAATTCAGTAAACCTGACTTCTACTGTGGCCAGTCTACTGACAAACCCATTCAGTAAATTCATAACTTCAGATATTCCCTAATTTTCTGTACAGAATATCTATTTGATTTTTTAAATTGTTTCAGTTTTCCATTGATATTTTCACCTTTTCATATATTTTGCTTTCTTTCCTCCTACTTTCTTTCACATCATCCATAGTTATTTTAAATAGACCTTATCTGATTGTTCTAATATCTATATTATCTTTGAGTTCATTTCTATTGTTTATTTTTTATTTTTTTTCTTCATTATCATTCAACTAGTCTTTCCTCCTCATATGTCTAATAAGTATTTTTTTAATGTGTTTATGATATGACAAACGAGTGCATACAAGCATCACAAAGGACACAGATGATATGTTCCTCATCTAGGGTTTTAATCCTGGGTCTTTAGCTTGTTGCCCATAGTTTCAAAATCTTGCAAGTATCTTGAGAGGGTGATTCGTTTTGCTTATTGCAGACTCCCTTCCTCTTCTAAACACTCTGCCTTTCTGGCTCAGTTCCTCAGCTTCCTGTGTCACTATAGAACTCATTTACAGTGTCCTATGGGGGAACTCAGATTTGCATTAAAGACTCCTCTACTGCACATTCTGTTTCAGGAATCCTGCACAGCTGCCAACAGCCTCTTTCCCTCAATGAACTCACCCCATGTGGGCCAAGCCAGATTCTCGGTCTGAGCTGAATATAGACAAATGGCCCCACGGGTAAGACGGCTGAAGAAAACCAGCTTACCAAGAAAGAGAACTTCTCTCTCTAGGATTTATTTTTAGCTTTTTATTTTGAAATAATTTTAGGCTTACAAAGGAGTTGTAAAAATAGTATAGCTAATTTCCACATACTCCTTATCATGTATCAAACCATAGAATATTTATCAAAATTAAAATAACCATAACACAATACTACTACCTAAAGTGCAGAACTTTGGGGGGAGTTTATCAGTTTTCAATAAAAACCTTTTCCTGATCCAGGACCCACAGTGCATTTAGTTATCAGGACTTCTTAGTCTCTTCCAATCTGTGACAGTTCCTTAGTCTTTCCTTGCCCTTCATGCCTTTAACAATTATGAAGGGTATTTGGTCAAGTGTTATGTAGAATGCCCCTAATTTTATTTTCTGTGGGTTTTGCATGGTTTTCCTGGGGTTATAGGTTTGAGGGAAGAATACCAGAAAGATGGGGTGCTCTTCTCATCATTTCAAGACATGTACTTTTAGTTGCATTTGGAAAATCTCAAGTTATAAAACGACAGGATATAGAGAGATTCTGTCTGGGAGGAAGAAATAAGACTACCATAAGTCTGTCTCCACTTCAAGACCCCTGGGAGTAGATAAACTCACAGACCAGAACAAAATCTCCTTGTCCAGAGAATTACCAGACCATTCTGAAAATTGAAGAATTCTCTGGAGAGAATCTGAGGTGGAAAAATGAGAGCTCCTAATGCTTTCTCTTCTGAAACACAGATTGAAATTCTTCTTGCTAAACTGGGGTATATTGCATTTTTGTTAACAGGAAAGTATCAACTTGTAAGAGGAATTGCTTTTAAAAATTTTTGTTTGGTTAATATTTTTCTCTTTCCCTTTCCTTTGTCTAACCGTAACTATGGCTTAATACAGTATCTGTCCAATAATATATGCCAGGTAACTGTCTGCAGCAAATGAATGGAAAGTAGAAAAAAATTTTTTTTTGAATTATTGAGCAAATGAATGAATTAAATTAGTGATTTTTATGAACTTTTAAGTTAGTGTGACTGTTTTCAGCTTTTAAGTTAGTATGACTATTTTCAGACGAAATTTGGTTAATGGGCTAGCAGAGAATTATATATTATTTTGATTATTTTGAAAAATCTCCCATCATGTAATTATTATGTGAAAATTGTTTGATTTTTTTGTCTGTTTGCTTATATTTTCAGATTCTTAGACTCAGACTTTATTCATTTTACAGCTGAAAGTTTGTATCCTTTTACCAACTGCTTGCTATTTCCCCACCCCTTATCATCTGGCAAACTTTTTCCTGTTCCATTTCTATAATTTTTATTTTTTAAAGAGTCCATAGACCAGTCACTGCACAGACCAATGCAATGAAAATCACTTGATATTAAGAGATTGTATAACTTTGTGCATATTAAGATGAACAATCCTTATGTAGATGAGATACTATTGATACTATGATTACAATTATATCAATTATGTTACACAGATGTGCTATCTGGACAAAGATACGCAAATTAATCACAGGATAGAGCAGTGTCCTTGTTCTATATAGTAGCTAGAGACTCTACCCTTTGGCTGGTCTGTCCTTGTACAAATCCATCATTTACACACTCTCATTGGATTTGCTTTTTTTTTTTCATTATGATCCTAAAGAAAGGCTATGGGGTGAGAATTTCATTTTTGCTGTATGTTAGCTGAGTGACTTTAGATAAGCCACATAAACTGAAAAAGAAAAAAGGAGATGATAATGTGTAAAGTTTGGTCTTCTCCTGAGGATTAATAACATACTTCCCATTCATAAATCCTAATCTCTATGATTTAAATTTTGTTTTCATCATATAAAAAAAGTAAATAAATGGACTTAAGTTTGAAGACTTACAGGGTTATAACTGTCACTCCTGACTTCTAAAGAAGACTTCAGCTATATTCTTTATTTTAAGTTACACAATCAATGTATGTTAAAATGAGTTGTATACGACAATACCTTAGTTCCTGAAATGTATTGGGTACCTAACCACACTGACATTCGTCTTCCCTATGACTTTCTTTTCTCACATCTCCACTCTAGTCTCCTCTCTTCCCTTAGTAGCCTCCTTTCTCTCTTTCTTTGCATTAACTGTGTATTTTGAATCATAGTGAATTTTAAAATGACCAGAAATGAATTCTACTCCCAAGGAGCTGATCATCTAATATCATCCTTTAGGATACACACTTACCAATTTACATCACTGAGAAGTGACCTAAGAGACAATTGGCTCCAAAGGTCTTCCCTGGTGGCCCAGTGGCTAAGGTTCTGCACTCCCAATGCAGGGGACTCAGGTTCAATCCCTGATCAGGAACTAGATCTGCCATGTCCCAACTCAACTAAAAAGATCCTGCATACTGCAAGTCAAAGATCCCATGTGCCAAGACTAAGACCCAGCACAGCTAAATACATAAATATTTTAAAAAGAGAGAGACATATGAATACAAGACTGTGGTTATTTGGAGAAACTGGAGTGCTACTTTCAGCCACAGAAATGAGAAGAGTTTCAGTGGAGAAGAAGACTTATAAAGGGCAGATGCATTGAATGTTGACCAATACCATTCTCCTCTCTGGTTTTAAAAGTGTGAAGCCAATGGTTCTGAGCAGCTCTGGAATCCCAAACCTGGAGAGTGTAGAAGACATCCATCCTCTTGGCTGAAGGAGTCTTCACAGCATAAGTCTTGCTAACAATACTGGCCAGGTCCATGAGATCTTATGTTGCGTGGTTGAGCGGCAGAATAAAGCTTGTAGCTTGGACTGGCTGATGTAAGAGTAGGATTGTTGGAGCTAAGAAATATCCAACAAACAAAACAGGTAACGAAGTAATTACCACCGTGGCAGTAAGAAGGCCAGCAGGGACACTGATGATCACTCCCATTATACCACCTAGACTTCAACTGCCTTAGAGAAATGGTGGAAAGAGACCCCTTGAAAAACCACAGCGGTAATGGTGGCTCACTACTCTGCTTCTGTGCAGTCCTCCCCTTCAGGCCTCTGAAATAGTAAGAGAATTGAAGCTATGTGCAGGCTACAACAACATTTTAAGTCAAATAGCTCTCAACATTTTGGAGGTAGAATTGGGAAAGATTAAACAGGACAGCAAAAGCTAAATTGACAGTGGCTTTGAGATCTCAGAGCCCGAGTTGTATTTTGACTCAGTGTGACCTATGAGAGCCAGATAACAAGCAATATGGGATAACACACTGCAAGGAGCCTTAATCTCCCAGTCACCCCTGTGACCACTGGCAGCCCTCGCCTACTTAGAGAGGGCTCTGTCACCAGTGGGCCCAACAGTTCAGAGCTTTCTGATTTGAGACTTCTAAGAATCACTGACACAAAAAGAGATGTAATATTCTCATTTTTTTCGTCCTGCCTAGAGAACTACCTTCCATACCTCTGTAGTTTCTTCTGACTTCATGTCATTTAACTATTTTTTTCTTCAGGATTCAACTTATACACATCCTCCCTGACCTCTCCAGATGAAATATGGTGCCTTGCCACATGCTTTTATAACTTAACTGCCCCCCCTACTCCTTGCCTGAGTTCTAATTTAAACGCATCTATAGCTTGTAATTTGTAATTATATTTTCTTAAAAAATATATTTCTTGATAGAACATAAACCACACATAAACAGGAGCTACATTTGTCCTTTTCTCCTGAGTTTTGGTCCTATCACATGATCTGCCACATAGTATGTACCCTAAAATATCAGTTTAGAATAAATACGTGAATCATAAATCAATTAAATTTACAGAAAAGGAAAATTGGTATTCAGAGGGCAAACCACTTGTTCAAAGTCTCAGTTGGAAAATATAACAAGGGTTTGTTTGAACCCATACCTTCTTACTCAGATTCCAGTGTGGTACCTGACATCCATTTTATTTTTCAATATAAAGTAGCAGAGACAACTTGTGAAGAAAATATAATCACATATTTAATATATGTTATTTCAGAGAGATGAATGGAGTTTTCAAGTCATGTAGCTCTGAGAATACCCTCAATCCTTAAACTCCCAAGTTTAATTTCCTCTAATTCTTGAACCAAGCTTCACAAAAGCAATTATCACATAATTTGTTGATTCCTTTCCCAAGTGAATGTTTGCCAAACACTCCCCATCAAAGATTTCATATGCATTAAATATTTATGCCCAAGCTGTTACATAGAAGACTTGAGTATATACTTTGCTTTTACAATTAATTTATTTCTAATTTTTTAATGCAATGTAATTAGCTGAATTGCTCTTAGAATATAATCACTTGTTATATATTTGAATAAGTTAATCATGGCTTTGTGGAAATGTGACTGGTTTATAATTATCTAGGAGCCTAATATGTTCTTTTTGGCTAAAAGAGTATAATCAAAGTTAGTGGCCACTTAAATGGAATCACATTAAGCGTGACTTTATGCAAGGTGTCATTTCTTGAAAATGTGTCTTGTTTCTGTATTTAAGTCAATCTAAAACAAAAGTGAGAGGTTTTGAAAGAAATCCCTTAGACCACATCACATATGTAGGCTAGGCACTATGACTAATGAATTAGCTTGAAGAATGGAAGACAAAACACATTATGTAAACTTGGTCAAGTTTATTGTGATTATGTATAGACTAAACAGTCTCGAAAGAACTTCCTTGTTTACTCTATACATTTTATGATTTTTATTTTCAGTGTACACCACGGTTACATTGGTGATGACCCCTTCATATTTATGTGAACATTTATAGATTCCAAATCAGATTCCCATCATGCTCTCTTTCTACATTTTCACAACACAGCTAGGACATATGATGTTATCATCCCTAATTTACAGTTTAGCGAATGAATTGAGATCCGAAGATCAAGGCCTGATGCTTAACTGTTCCAATCATTCCTGGACAGGCTGGCCACCCAATAACTCTCCTTTCATTTCTGAGCTCTTTGAAGAACAGAATTTATCTACAGTAAGCCAGACGATTGGTCACACCTTTTCACTTTCAGATTCCATCTATAGAGTATCCTTCAACACTTTCAAATTCAGACAGAAATTTTGGCTGTATCTGCCATCAGTGGCCCTGCCTTCCTGATTCTCAAGAAGTGCAGTAAGGAGAAGGGGCTGCCTGCCAACCGAGAACTATGCTGGGTGTACTTTTTCCCTGGCGTCAGTCTTACTGCCATTTGCATTGAATCCCTGGATCAATCTGAGAACAAGTAAAGGAGCCCAGTGGGGAGAAATTTTGAGAGAAACACATTTGCTGGCATAGTCATAGGGAAGCCAATACTACAGTAAGGTAATGGGATTTTCGATCTGATCCAAAATCTGGCACTGATATTTTATGTCTTGGCAAATAACTTATCTATTCAATCATCAAATATTTATGACTTGTAACAATAATAAGAATACTATGAATAATGATAATGCATGTGTGCATGCTAAGTCACTTTAGTCATGTCTGACTCTTTGCAACCCTATGGGCTATAGCCCACTAGGCTCCTCTGTCCAGGGATTCCCTGAAAAAACTACTGGAGTGGTTTGCCATGCCCTCCTCTAGGGGATCTTCCTGACCCAGGGATCAAACCTGTGTCTCTTATGTCTCCTGCATTGGCAGGCAAGTTCTTTACTGCTAGTACCACCTGGGAAGCCACAAATAATGATAATATCCACTATTTATTTATAATGTGCTACATGCTGAACAATAAGCTAAGCAATTTTGTATCCACCATTGCATTTAATTCTTCAAATTTCCTGATAACTAAGATATTATAGATAGAGGGACTAAAAACAAGATTAAGTATATGTAGCTGAGCACTTTAGATGTCCTAGATCAGTCCTTCTAGTTCTGGCTGTACATTAAGCTCATTACGGAAATTTGAAAAAGAATATCCCACTTCAGAAAAAGTGATTTAAACAGTTAGCCCTCTCATTGTACCCAAAGGAATGTTATTTGTTTTAAATGTTTGTTTATTTATTTGACTATTCCAAGTCTTAATTGTGGGACCTTCATACAGAATCTTTAGTTGTGGCATACTAACTCTTATTTGCCACATGTGGGGTCTAGTTCTTTGACCAGGGATTGAACCTGGGTCCCCTGCAGTGGGACTGTGGAGTCTTAGCCACTGGACCACCAGGGAAGTCTCTAGAATTTTAAATGTTTGCTGTGTTTTGTAAGTAGGTGGAGAACTAATATGCCTCTATGCTGGTTAAACAAAAAGGAAGAGAAACTGGCTTCAGAGTACTTTAACATTAAAGAAGCAAGTGTGATATAACTCACCAGTAGAATATTATAAACCCAGCAATAGCAATGTGCAAATACTTCACTGGGAGACAGAGTGATAATGTCATTTGAACAATTTATTTAATCTTGGTCTATTTTATTTTCACTTGCAAATGATGTTATAAATAGCTTCCTCCCAAAGTTATTGGCAGATTAAGCTGGAGACCTTATTTAAAGATGTACATAGGAAGTGACTAAAAGTGGATTCTCTTTCCATATTTACGAAGTGCTCTGGAGACATCAGTTCTCCATTTGTGAAACAGTGATGTTTTAAGGACCCAGCAAGAATATATGTGACAAATCTTTTGTAAAATGCACCAAACAAGTGAAAAATAGTTTTATGATTCTAAACATCTAGGCTGGCAGATACATAGGATTCTTCTCCATGAATCAGGTCTTCCGAACATCTCAGCCCCCTAGCAAGTGACTTGTTTTGAGCTGTATCATAGTGTTTTCCTCTCCCCAGGTGATGCTGGTGGTAAAGACCGTACATGCCAGTGCAGGAGACACAAGAGACGCTGTTCTGATCCCTGGGTTGGGAAGATACCCTGAAAAAGGGCATGGCAATCCACTCCAATATTCTTGCCTGAAGAATCCTATGGACAGAGGAGGCTGGTGGGCTACAGTCCATGGGGTCGCCAAGAGTCAGACACCACTGAAGCCACTTAGCAAACATAGTGTTTTTAAAAATGTCCTCTTTAAACTCTCCACAGCTGTGTCTGTGTATTTGGCCTCTTGTCCTGAACTCTCCATCATAGTCAAAATAAGGGACAGCAAGCCTGGACCTGCTGTTCATTTTTTGGAGATGGAATAAATCAGAGCCTGAGAAATTTTCACTCCTACTTGTTTCAGCTGTAATTTTTTTTGTCACTGTTAATTATCCTTCCTTTTCCACCCCAGCATCCTGGTAACCGAAGACCATGGGCATGCTGATTTTCTTTTTTAATTCTGCAAAATACCAGATCTCTATTCTGGAGAATTTGGCCAACTAGAGGCAATGACCCACTTAGATTTCATTTCATCATTCTTTTTGAACTCCCCTTGACTCTTAGGAGGAAGGAAAAAAAAAATCTACTATCCACTCACACACACAAGAAAAAGCACTGTTCTTTAAAATGACTTTTATAAGTTTGCAGATGAAATATAAATTACATGAAAGGGTAGAAAGAGCCGGGCCTGGGTGTTTTGGTGTCCTGGATTTTACTCCTATGTTTGCTAAATTCCTGGTCCTCATGAGGGCTGGATTTGGAGAAAGAAGGATAGTGGATCATGGGGACTCAAAGAGGCTGCCTGTGCAGCAGTGCAGCAAATCCAGAAGGAGCTCTTCAGAGAGCAGTGTCTAGCCAAGTTAGAACTGAAGGCTCGGTGCGTAGACCCCTTGAACACAGTCTCTTTACATGTTCTGTGCACTCCACATGTCTTAATTACAGCATGAATGCCAGCCTGCTTTGAAGAAGAGAACCAGAGCCTGAGGCTTCCATGGTTCCATTACTTTTGTCACTTTTGAGTCTTGCTCATTTCCATGGATGTGGAAAATGAATTAGTATCAATATAATAATAAATATAATGTCTGCCATTATATTTATATGTACTTTTCAGGATGGGCTTCCCTGATGGTTCAGACAGTAAAGAATCTGCCTGCAATGCAGGAGACCCGGGTTCAATCCCTGGGTCAGGAAGATCCCCTGGAAAAGCGAATGGCAACCCACCCCACTATTCCTGCCTAGAGAATCCCATGGGCAGAGGAGCCTGGTGGGCTATAGTCCATGGGGTCACAAAGAGTCAGACATGACTGAAGTGTCTAAGCATGCACTCATGTACTTTTCAAGATAGTGTTCATTTGGTATATCTATATAAGGTATTCATTAGGTTTCCATATATTATCTCATGTCCCTGTCAACATTAGTCTGTTGCTGTATACATTTTATTATCCTCCTTTGCCAGTGTAGAAAAGGATACACAACGCTATTATACAAACTATCAAAGGTCAACCATCTCTAGGACAGAGGATTCAAATTCAGATTTATATAATTCCAGAATGTGTGTAATCTCTATGATCAGAAGTAGTTAGTGACAAATGCACAAAATGCTGATTTTTTTCCCCAAAATTTCTTGTGACAGAAGCAGACACTTTTGGTGTCCAGCTCCTATTCTTTTAACCATCCACCTTCACCTGGTAAAAGGTACTTGGTGTGAACACTTGTGTCTTTCTGCCTGAGTTTTTTTATTTTGTTTGGTTTTGTTTTTTAACCCTGACTGGGGAGCATGGTGAGTATAGGTGCAGGGCAAGCTCTAAGTGCCAGAGGACTAATGCCTTCAAGATACGCGGCCTTTATCCAAGCACACATGAAGAATAATGAATAGACACACCAGCAGGCTGGTCCCTGAGCTGAGATGAACTGAGGTTTGCTCTGCAGGGTCTCCTGCATTTCTCAGAGGAAACTTGCCTCAGTTGCCCTTAGGGGCTACTGGATTTTATTGACCGTCTTTCTTTTCTTATCTCAGTTTCCCATTCAACTGCTGGTCATTCTTGAGGCAAGCTCTCAAATAAACCACTGTGCATCAAATTATTATCTCTAAGTCAGTTTCTGGTTGAACCCAAACTGAGATAGGATCTCACATCTTTTAAAATTTACATATATTGGTATATATTTCACTCCTTGCAGGTGAATTAAGTTCCCCAGTGTTTCCCTACTGTCTTCTCAGTTCTTTCTAACTTGAGCATTTCTGTCCTTGAAGCAGTCCCCATCACTTAGGTTGTACCTGTAAAATCCCAATCCGGTAATTAGTGTCTATTAGTAGTACTAGGACATGTGGGGAGATATTGTCTGAGGCAGTATTTGCCTATTTATCTACTCTGTAGACTTTGAAAACCACGCCCTTTTCTTAAATGGCCTCGGGGCACATGTACAATAAAAGATTTAGCTAATTAAAATGCAGCTGGAGCATGAATAAAGCATCAGAGGGAGACTGCAGACGACACATCCACTTGACTATCCCGCTGCTTTGTTAGGTCAGGCCTTTGCTGTTATTTGCTCCCCTCTCTTTCTTTACAGGCAGCAATCTCTAATCGTTCGTGCTGAGCATTGTGCACACATGACCCCTTCCGTGAGAGCTGTATCAGCTTGGGAGGGGCCCAAGAGGGGAAGCAAAGCACATGGTTCAGAGTATCTGAGCGGAATTGAGGCAAAGTGAAAGGAGGGTGCCCAAGGACCATCGACTGGAGGGATTTCAGGATACATTTCTTCTCACTTTGCTGTATTACTTCTTTCTTCAACTTTTATTTCCTCCCCTGACCATATAAAAGCAGTACCTTTGTGTTCCAGAGACAGCAGACATGGCATCTTCTACTCTCTGCATCTCTAAAATAAGGATGTTTCCTCAATACATTTGGCCCAATATGTCTGATTCTTTCATGCAGCTCAGAGAGGAGATATTTTTATATTTTGTCCACTATGTGCTTTCTCTCCCAGGTACCTGTTGAAGTTGGTCTAGGACTGTTACAATGGGGGTAACCAGATCCAAAAATGACAGTTATTCAAAGGACCTGCCATTTCCCAAACACTCTTGTGAGCTTGCCTGCTTTCACATTGCGGGATGTGATGTTTACCTTCATGGAATAATAATGTTCCTAACTCCAGAAGTGGAGTTCACTATTACCATTTATGAAATTGTTCCTCCTTGCTAAGCTTTTCCTAACTGATTGTGGTTTCATGCATTTTTCATTGACTCTTCATGAGAGATCAATAATCTTGGTTTTGTCATTAGTCCCACTTTACAGATGAGTGGACCTATCTTCCCAAGTTTCTTCTGCACTTAAATGGGGAAAAACATCTTGCATTCTTAAAAATGTTTTGCACTTGTGCCATTCAGTAGTGTATCTCACGGGACATGTTAAATACAATCCAGAAATTAAATCAAATGTAGAATCAGATCTAAATTAATCTAGTTAGCCACATTTGCTGTGCAGTAGCCTGGTGTGGTCAGTAGCTATTGTATTAGACAGCACAGATTTTCCATCACAAAAAGTCTTATTGAATCGTGTGGCTTTCTAACTGTTGACATTTGAATGATTTATGTCTTCTATCAAGCATATTTTATTTTGTTACTTTTTTATAGTTGTGAACATCACACACATGTAGTTTTGATTGTTTTTCACTTATTATAAAATAATAACCTTTTATCACAACATTAAATTTTACCCTATTTGCATGATTTGATACAAATATTTCTTAATACACAGCAGCTATTCAGATTATAAATTTTTTTATTATAAATTTGACTGAAAAGAGCCTTTCTGAAAATAACCTATTTTAATATTAGAGGTTCCCTGGAAGAAAAGCTATGACAGACATAGACAGTGTGTTAAAAAGCAGAGACATCACTTTGCTGACAAAGGGCTGCATAGTCAAAGCTGTGGTGTTTCCAGCAGTCACATACAGATGTGAGAGTTGGACCATAAAGAAGGTGAGAGACAAAGAACTGATGCTTTCAAACTGTGGTGTTGGAGAAGACTCTTGAGAGTCCCTTGGACAGCAAGGAGATTAAACCAGTCAATCCTAAAGGAGATCAGTCCTGAATATTCACTGGAAGGACTGATGTTGAAGTTGAAGCTCCAATACTTGATATGACGAGCTGACTCGTTGGAAAGTCCCTGATGGAGAAGAAGGGGCCGACAGGATGAGATGGCTGGATGGTATCATTGACTGAATGAACATGAGTGTGAGCAAACTCTGGGAGATGTTGAAGGACAGGGAGGCCTGGTATGCTGCCATCCATGAGGGTGCAAGGAGTCAGACGTGACTGAGAGACTGAAAGCAGCAACATTTAGAGTTATTTGAAAAGGAGGCTCAACAAGATTCTCATTTCTGTTCAAATATGTCTTGGATCATTTTTCTCTCTTCAGCCTAAGAGAAAGCTGCCTGTGGAAAGAATGAGGGAACAAGTTTGTTTACCTGGCTCTTGTTTTCTGTGGCATCCTCTCCCTCTAACAGACTGTCCACAATGCTCTTCTTTGCCTTCTCCTATTCATAGGATGCAGGTCCTGTATGTCCTTGTCTCCCCTTGGAAAAAGTGGTTGTAAAATATTTTGGGTGCCTGAGTTCACAGGGCTCCTAATGCTATCTTACTCTGCATACTCAGGTTAAGTGCTTTACCTTTTGGGATCTCAGTCCCTAATGCAATTCTCCAAATAGAGTAGGAGCTCAGTATTACTATTACTTAAACATTTTTGAAACACACCATCTTGATTTTTCTTTGGCTTTGCTCTATACCTTTAAAGCTGGCTTACATCATCCCCCATCTGGAAACACCCAATGACCTAGAGCCAGCTCCTGGGAGCAGGACCCCTGACTGCCAAGCTCTAATGTAGGCTGTATCCTGGGCCATTTTGGTTCCCCTGTATGTTCTCCAATTGTGACATGATCACACACATTGTAGACTCCTGTCTTCTGCAGTGTTTGCTTCTCAGAGCTCCACATCTGCTCCTTGGACCTGGTTGGTCTTGACTGGGCTCCTATATACAGTCTAAGTAAAATCTGCACCTAGCTATTCCAGGGGACAGTTTGAGCTGCCCCTCCCAACCATCCCCATCTAAGCCACGAGCTGTATCCCTTCAGATTTACTCCACATGCATTCAAAGAGAATTCCTCGATGCATTCCCCACCATTCCTGTCCACTTAGTGAAATTTTTATAAGCCATTAATTTTATTTTCATGGAAAATATAGCAGTAGGATTCCATCTACAGACAAGAAGTTTGTTCTGCACAGAAATATTTTTTTTAGAAAAAAGGAATATTACACTATAAATCTGTCACATAAAAGTGATTTCCTGTTTCTGTCTTAACTTGGATGCATCTGAACAAGAAATATTATCTATCTTCTGCGTACAGTGTTCTCCAACTGTTCTGTTTGTATGTTTAGTGAATATATTTAATGATAAAAGTAGGGAAGGGATGACAAATAGGGACACAGAAAGCTGGATAAAGATGCTGATAGATATAGTCACCAAGAAACCCACATGAAAATGCCGGACAGAGCTTAGCTTCATGACCATCCATTACTAGTGAGATGAACTATTGGCTTCAGCACCCTGCAACTGGTGATTCCACATGGACAAGGATGGTAGCCCAGCCCAGTGAGGGGGAGGATGGACCTGATGCTACCCTCACTCACAAGGAGCATGCTGTCTGGTGAGGGCAACAGACATGTGAACACACTATGCCTGCATATTGAGTCACATGAAACAGTTCATCAAAGCATGGAGAAAGAAGGAAGAACATATTTGAAGAATTGAAAACAACTCAGTTACTAAATCATAGGCAGGAAGTGTAGAATTGACGGATAGATAGATATATAGATAGATAGATGAATAGATAGATGGATGGATGGATGGATAGATGGATGAGTAGATGGATGGATAGATAGAGATATATTTCATACTGAAAATAGAATTTTCTCTCACCTTTTTTAAACTTTTTATTTTTTATATATTTTTTTAATTGTTCAAACCATCATCACCACAATACCATTGTCTTCAGGCATAAATTGCCTCCTATATTTTTGCTTCTTTTCTTAAACTCCTCCTCTCTTCCTCCCTCAAATTTTCCACTTCTCCTTTTTCATTTTTCCTCTGAGTCTCCATTCTTCCCTTCACTTGCAAAGATTATAGACTAAAAGTAAGCAAATTAAGGTCCTTGGCCTAATCTTCATTTAGTGAGAGACGTAGATTATCCATAAAATACACCCAGTGCAGTAAAATCTGTGGCAGCAAAGTGTTAAAATTTATGCCCAGAGCACCTGTTCTTTGTTGTTGTGTTTTTTGATTTTTTTTTTTTATTGTTCAAGATTGAGGGTACTTTATACATTTTAGATATATAGTTTGCAAACTATAGGTCACATGATGTAAGTATCCAGTTTACACTAACACCATCCATAATATACTCAGTAGGCCCCTCAGACTTCCCAAGTTTAAATTATTTTACAGTGGAATACATGGACCTTCATTTTTTGACAACCAGCTTTTATTTATTTATTTATTGTTTGGCCAAGCTGTGCAACATATGGCATCCTAGTACCCCAGCCAGGGATCAAACCTGTGCCCCCTGCCTTGGGAGCACGGAGTCTTAACCACTGCACCACCAGGAAGGTTCCCCACGCCGATCAAACCCCTTCCCTTTTCCTGAGGAGAACTCATGCCCTTCTCTCATGACCATGCCTTTGTTATTGTTTCTTCCATCTGAAATTATATTTATCTTCATTCTATGGCCCTGACACTTACTCATGTATCTAAATTTAGCTTCTTCCTCTGGGAGAGATTTCTCATTGGGCACCACTCCAACCCTCCCAATGATGTAATGTATTCTTCCTATAAACTCCTTAGTTAATTTAAGCTATGTGTGCTTTAAAATGTACTTTTAATGCCTCCTAAAATATATGTTCCTCCAGGCAAAAGTCATTTCTTATTCAATTTTCTTTCCCATGTATTTTTACATAGTAAACCCTAAATAAATATATGTTGAATCAAATAGAATTTAACTTAATTTCCTTTGCAATTTACTCAGTGAGAGAACTTGTCCAGGGTGAGTTAGTAATTCAGCAGTTAGACTAAATCAGGGAAACACTAGTTATTCCAAGGTGGCCAGTAGTCTTTCAACTAGCATCCTCTTTCAGTTTATTAGCAAAATTGCTGTTTATGCACTGTCCTAACAAAAGCTATACATCTTAGCCACATGCACTCCAACTTTCTAAATGGGAGTGAAATTCTGCTATTGTGACTAAAATTGAAGGGACCTAAAACCTTCTAGCTGCCCACATCTCAATCTCTGAAGGAATTTGGAATGAGAATGTCACTATTAAGAACAGCCAGTCTAAGCATTGGTTCTGTCCATAACAACAGTCTAAGTTAGCAAGAGAGTTGTGTTTTTTCTTTTTCCTTTTTTTCTATGATAATTCTAAAGGGCACGGAGGTGTCCTGTTTGAAACCATAGTGTAAGAAAAACTGAAGACTTGTGAGAGACTGATGTACAAAGGACGAATAGAGAGATTCAGCAGAGATTCACCCAGTAGACCTGGGTTTGATTCTCAGCTCTGTGCTTGTAGGAGGTTAACCTTGGGCAAATACATGAGGTCTCATGATTCTTTCAAAGCCCATGAAGTCAACCATTAGACCCTATAGACCTCTAAGGTCATGATTGTATTAGTTAGAGTAGGCCATGTGGTGGTAACAAATAAACCCAAAATTCAGCTGCTTGAAAAACAAGAAATCGATTTATTTCTCACTTAATAATCCAAGGAAGGACTCAGTCCCTTATGGGATCATTCACAAATCAGTCAACAGCTGTTCTGCTGCCTTCTCTGAGGGATTTCCCACATCACCCTGTGCGCCAACATGACAGTCAGCTGGAATCTGGAAATTCCCCCAGGAATTTCCTGGAGGTCACCATGAAAGTGTTTTTATGGGCCAGGCCTGCACATGGCACAATTTCCCTTCACGTGTCACTGGGGAGGCTTAGTCATATAGCTACCCATAACTGTACATGGAGCTGGAGCATGCAAATAGAGCTGTGTGCCTAAGAAAAACGGAAATTAAAACAGATTTTAGTAGGTAGCTAGTAGAATCTGCCACAAGAATCACTGGTTCCTCTCTCACCCCCATCTGCCTACTGGATGAAGACATGAAGACCCTAGAATGATGGAAGGACCAGGTCCCTGAGCCACCACAGAGAGAAAAGCGACCTTCTGACCAGAAAAATATCAGCCTAGAATTGTGTACAAGAGTAATAAACTTCTTTATTTAATTTTTATTTATTTATCTTTGACTGTGCTGAGTCTTCATCCCTGTATGGGCTTTCTCTCATTGCAATGAGTAGGGGCTACTCTCTAGTTGCGATGCATGGGCTTCTCATTGCGGTGCTTCTGTTGTTGCGGAGCACGGGCTCTGGGGCACCTGGGCTCAGTAGTTGTGGTTCCTGGGCTCTAGAGCACAGGCTCAATAGCTGTGGCGCACGGGCTTATTTGTTCTACACCATGTGAGATCTTCCCGGACCAGGGATCGAACTGGTGTCTCCTGAATTGGCAGGTGGAGTTTTAACTGGGAAGCCCAGGAATAAACTTCTAAGATGTATGTCATAACATTGTGTAGTTACTTTCATTGGACAGTATTCCTGAGATTGATATGGTGTTTAATCGCAGTTGTAATATAATAAAAATAATACATCAATGATTAGTACTGCTGTGTTTATTTTACTGCATTATTGTTTGCATGTCAGGTATCCTGACAAGACAATACTATGCTTGAAATTTACCTACAGCTCTTAAAGATGGTTATCATTTCTGTTCCCATTGTCCCATATTCTGCTCCCCTCCCCTACCTAAATTCACCCTTAACCTAAGAGGAGCATTTTGTTCTGAAAATTCCCACCCACTGCTGTCTCCATTCGCTCAAGAATAAAATGAGCTTGTTTTTTTGCCTTTTGTTTACTTTTTGACTTAGAAAATATTTTTACTCCAGATACTGCACTAACTGGAGAGACATAATTATAAGCAAAGAAACAAATCTGACTTGTCTTCTAACTCATCTTACATTTCATTGACAGAGAAGATTAACAAAAAAAGTCACATACACTATTTTAGATACAAGGCCCACAGCAGACACTGCCATGGCTCACCCATCTTTATTCTCATAAGGTCATAAATCATGCCTGCAGTTCAGAAAATCAGTCCTTTTCAAAGCTCGTGCAAAAAAACAAACATGAAATGATCCAGATTAGGTACATTATTTGACATTAATTTTAGGAAAACCATCACAACTAACAACTTTCTACAGATTAATAAGTAACAAAATTAAGGTGTTGGATTTTAAAATGTGCTTGGCCAGCATGTTTTGTTAAGGATAGGGGGGAAGTAATTATTTATTTTGGTTTCATTATTCATTCTAGTAGGAGTTTCCAACCATGGAGTGAATTCTAAATAATAGCAGCAGTGATGAGTCATTCTCTGTGTGACAAATTAGGGACTTATTGTAGCAGAGTTTCTCCAGGTCTGTGAACCTGGAGGAAAAGTCAACAGCGTAAGCTGAGTAGAATGTAAGCTGCTGCTGCTGCTAAGTCGCTTCAGTCGTGTCCGACTTTGTGCGACCCCGTAGATGGCAGCCCACCAGGCTCCGCCGTCCCTGGGATTCTCCAGGCAAGAACACTGGAGAATACAAGAGGTCCTTCTTAATTTATTCCCACATGCTGCAACCCCATCTTATCTAAGTTTACACCTCTAGTTTAAATGTTCACTGTTTCTCAGGGTGTTTCTTCGTTTTAGGCAATTTTTGTTGACAGTTTAACCCTGGAAATATTCTTGGCTGTATAGAGTGACTCTGAAGCTTGTGTGTGTACTGTCATGACCAACAGGCAAAGTTCCCAACCGAGAGTCATCTCTCTGCCCACTCTCCTTATCACCGGTCTTTCCCTGATGCAGGGCCAGTTTCCTCTTTCATACCCACAGCTCAGTGTTATCAGGAAATTCAAATTCAGAGACACACATCACATGGAGCCATTCATTCTTCTACAGTGAAGAAGCAGAGCAATTCCACAGAAAGAACATGGGACGTAAAGTATGGTGATGAGTATGGCCTCGTGTCTTTCTCCCACGTATCTAATCCCGGCTCATCTTTCAGGGTCCTTTCACTGCCTCCTCTCCAAATTCTGACCCTTATCAGAATCAATTTCATCGTTTCCTAAAGCCTCAAGGTTACTAATACACATATCTAATGGTCACAAACCTTAGTCTGCATTTTATTTATACTTTTTTCTAATAGAAAGCAAACTAGGTCTGATGTAAAAACTTAAGAGCACAGGCATGCTAATTTCCATGGCCATTTCTGTCTCCCTTGTATATTTTCCAACACATGGTTTTATCATGCTTTTTAATTGTCTGGTAGTATGGTGAATATACAGAGAAGGCAATGGCACCCCACTCCAGTACTCTTGCGGGGAAACCCCATGGATGGAGGAGCCTGGTAGGTTGCAGCCCATGGAGTCGTGAAGAGTCAGACACAACTGAGTGGCTTCACTTTCACTTTTCCCTTTCTTTTTTTTTTTTTTTAATAAATTTATTTATTTTAGTTGGGGGCTAATTACTTTACAATATTGTAGTGGTTTTTGCCATACATTGACATGAATCAACCATGGGTTTACATGTGTTCCCCATCCTGAACCCCCCTCCCACCTCCCTCCCCATCCCATCCCTCCGGGTCATCCCATTGCCCCAGCCCTGGGCATTTGTCTCATGCATCGAACCTGGAATGGTGTTCTGTTTCACATATGATAATACACATGTTTCAGTGCTATTCTCTCAGAACGTCCCACCCTCACCTTCTCCCACAGAGTCCATAAGATTTTTCACTTTCATGCACTGGAGGAGGAAATGGCAACCGACTCCAGTATTCTTGCCTGGAGAATCCCAGGGGTGGAGGAGCCTGGTGGGCTGCCATCTGTGGGGTCGCACAGAGTCGGACACTACTGACGTGACCTAGCAGCAGCAGCAGCAGCATGGTGAATATAAAGAAATCTTTCACTAAACTTTTGATCTTTATTTTTCAACCACAATGGAGTTGCTATATCATTATGTACTTCTCAGCCATTTGATCTTATTCACTTGTGAATATCATTGCTATATTATATAAGCTTCTCACTTTTCTCTTTCTTAGGCCATCTTGCCAAAGCTAACAGTTTCAAAGCATATCTTTTTTCAGATGATTCCTAAACTTATATTGCTATCCCAAACTGCTTTCTGAGTTATGATCCAACTCCATGCTTGGCCATTTCACATAAGTGGTCTCAATACCTCCAAGACAACTGATGCTCCTTCTCTTGGCCCTACCTGGTGTTTCCCATCTCTACACATCATCACTGTGTGACCCAGGGGTCCCTCCTCACCATCTCTTCCTTCCTCCTTGTGGCCATTGCACACCAGGACCTGCCGTTTGTATCTGTGATCTTAGGTTCATCTCATTATACATTCCTCAGCTTCTTTTGCCCTGGATAAAGATATTCTGCTGTTTCTCCTCAACAGTTGCAATGTGGATACCCTTATCCATTCTTGATTGACTTCAAAATATTCTCCTTATTGAAGCCACATAAAGCTGAGTGTTTCTCCACTGATGAAAGAAAAATGAAACACACAAACAACAGTAGCTCCATTGTTTGGAGGACACAAACCAAGTGTCTTAATGTCTCTACAAGAGCCTGCATGTCTGATTCTGCTTACAGCTCTAGCTGTATCTTCTAACCCTGCTGTAACTGCTTTTGTTGCCCCAACTCCTGTTATAAGTTTAGCTCTTTCTTCATCCAACTACTGGTTCAAAATGTTACTTTCTTGGAGAAGATTTCTTTACATCCTCAATTCCCATTTCACACTCTCAGAATAATGTATAGGATCCTTGCAGTTTGCTGATGTCTTTGTAATGATGCCTCTATTTGGGCAATTATTTGATTAACATTTGTTTTCCATTCTTTTTCAAGAGATCGTATACCACAGATGTTTCTCTCTCAAAGCATGGTGTCAGATGCCCATGGGGCACTCAGTGTATATAAGCTGTATTGATTAATACATTTTGGTTTTGGAAGTGTGTGTGTCTGCGTGTGAATTTTAGAGAAGAATGCATGGAATTATTAATTTTGGTTATAAGTAAGATTATGAGTATTTTTAGTTATATATATATATATATATATATATATATATTCCCCTATGTTGTGTAGTAAAAATATTAAAGCAAAACAAATTATTTCTAAAGAATCAGTATTTAGAAGATATTTTTCTGAATCTTCTTTCCTACATTTTCATTTTCTTTCAAAATAAAAATTCCTTGGCTTTCTTCTACTGTTACTTCTGTAATACATAGAAGACTGTAAATCTGCTTTCTAATGACTCTCAAGGGAGCAACATTGAGAAGCATTGGATAGTAAGCTAATTAACTAGTTACATGTTACTTGCACTGACTAATTGCTTAAAATCAATTAGCCAATTGGAAAAAAAATCAATGATTTCTTTGAAAGAGTCATAAGGGGATAGTAGCATGTTTTTGGTTTTTTTCCCTGCATAAATTATTAGCTTCTTTTTTTTGAAGAGAGAGTTATTTGTTTAAAAATAAAATGATTTGGGGACAAAATAAATAGAAATTTTAACCCTTTCAATCCAAAATAATATTAAAAATACTAATGTAAGCATGGTTCAAAAGAGATAAACTTTTTCTTTTATTGTATTTTATCCTCTTAAAAATTGTTCAAGGACACAAATTAGACTCTATTTTCTTTATATTTCTCAGTTATCTGATTAGCTTTGGATCATGTGATTAAGACTAGATACAGCAAGGAATCATCACTGTCTTTAGTTCCTCAGTCATGACTCTGAGACCCCAGGGACCATAGCCCACCAGGCTTCTCTGTCCATGAGATTTCCCAGGGAAAAATACTGAAGTGAATTTCATTTCCTTTTCCAGGGGAACTTCCTGTCCCCAGGGATCAAACCCACATCTCCTTCATTGGCAGGTGGATTCTTTACCACTGAGCTACCAGGGAAGCCCATAGCAGGGAATATCACAGGTCTTTTACCAACCTTCTTTGCAGCATTTGTCATTTTATTATCTAGAAACATTTTTCCCTAGAAATCTGAACTATCCACTATACACTATTCAGGAGACATCCCATTGCTCTAGTAAAACAACTGATGTTTACTAAACATGTCATACCTGAAGGGCATTATTATGTATCCATTTGATCATTTCATGTAAGTGGTGTTATGTTTACTGTACAGTTGAGGAAACTAGATCCAAGAAAGTTTAACCATTCTAACCAAGTTACCATTTATTATCTGGTAAATAATAGTATTCAACAATTATGTTCTACACTTTTGGAAAAATCATTTGAGAATATATTAGCTCATCTAACATGGAAGAAAAGACCTGATGCTGGAGAAGATTGAGAGCAGGAGGCAAAAAGTGGGGACAGAGTATAAGATGGTTGGATGGCATCACTAACTCAATGGACAGGAGTTTGAGCAAACTCCAGGAGACGGTGAAGGACAGGGAAGCCTAGAGTGCCACAGTCCATGGGGTCGCAAAGAGTCAGATAGAATTCAGCAAATGAATGACAGAAACAACATGGAAGGACAGGAAATGAGTAGATACCAAGTCTAGGACTTTCAGCTCTCAAAACGTGTCTCAACTCTGCAACTTCCTCTCAGCAAACAGTTTTCAGCACACACTGTGTGAAGCAGGGCTAGATGGGCAAGGAAGTTGAAGATAGACATGTCCTCAGAAGAGTGTCAGAATCCAGTCGTAAGGACACTAGGTCAGGAGTGTCTCCCGTATAAGGAAATTAAAGCATACTAGACATAAATAAAAAGTTCTGTGAGACCAGAAATGTGATGGCAACTAATATAGCCCAGGAGGATGGGAAAGATTTAATAAAAGCAGAAGATGGTGTAGAGTCATGAAGAAAAGGAAGCTTTTGCTATGAGAGGAGTAACTTCTAATTAATAAGAAAAAGCAGGCAACACAAAAAAGTGTTGAAATTTTTCTTTTTATAAAATGGTAGAAAAAAATATGTGTGTGCTCAGTTCCTCAGTCATGTCCAACTCTCTGTGACCCCATGGGCTGTAGCTCGTTGGGTTCCTATGTCCATGGAATTTTCCAGGCAAGGATACTGGAGTAGGTTGCCATTTCCTTCTCCAGAGAATCTTTCTGACCCTGGGATTGAACCTGCATCTCTTGGATCTCCTGCAATGGCAGGCAGGTTCTTTACCGCTAGCGTCACCTGGGAAGCCCCGGAGAAAAAAACAGTTCGTAGGAATTGTAAAAAAAAAAATTAATAAACAAAAACCTTAATCAATAGAGCTGAGAGACCAGGACGGGAGCTCTCATGCCCTGTGAAGATAAAGTCCAACAGAAAGAAGAAAGATTCCTCTTTTTTCCTGCAAGTCTCAGCCAGTGAAAAACTATGGACTCTGTTCACTGTAGCCACCCCAACTTCTTTTTCCTCTCTATAAAAGTGTTCTTCTCTTGCTTTGCGGGGACTTGCATGCAGCTCATCATGGTTGCAGAGCCTGAACCTCAGTTCTCTGCTGAGCACAAACTCATCTTTGCTGGAGAAATATCTGGGATATCTCATGACAGGGTATTTAAGGAGAAGCTAGGCTATAATTGTGAATATCGGATCTGTATTTTAAAAATAAGCTTGATGTTCAACAAGAAAGCAACATGACAAATTCTGCAAATGGCCTCTGAAAGCTTCACGTAATTGGATTCTACTTGTAATTCCAAGTAGAATCTTAGTACTGTGATTAGGTGAGAAATCATTGAATTTGATGGCTGGAAAATCTGAGATTCCTGAGTCTGTGCATTACAAGCTATATGACCTTGGGGAAGTCACTTCAAATCTTTAAACCCCGCTGCTTTAACCAATAAAATGTGTCATGATAATAAGATGTATTGGAAACCCCCCACCCCAGAGGTTTTGGGGTACAAAAGAATGACTCAGCAATTGAGTATCTGTCCTTCTTGATTTCAACACATGATCTTGATTCTCCTAGATTTAATGCTTCCTGAGAAGGAATGTTTTGTTTCTGTAAACTTTTTTACTTCAAATTGTTTATAAGCACCCAGAGGTTTGAGGTGGTATTTTGTTTATCATTGTGCTTCTGATAACAGAGTAACTGACCCAGAATAAGAGCTCATTATGAGTCTGCTCATTCAGCGATGAATTAGAGATGGCTTACTCAAAGTGAGCAATACGAAATTTAGTCTTATCATTTGGGAATTTTTTTCTAGGTTAGAGACTGCTTGGGCTGCTTAATAATCTCATTATGCGTGGAGAGAAACATTACAAGAGGATTTAGCCATTTAAGTTTCCCCAGGGCAACCAAAGATATAGCAGCTTCTTACAAAATGCACTTCTGCTTGGATGTGAAGGAAGATCAATTTGGGGTGGACTGGTGATAATGAACTAGAAAAATTAGCCCCCATCTCTTTCCTCAGATGAAGCCTTAATAGAGACAACCACAATAATAATACCTAACATTTCAGAAGTATATTAGGAGAAAACATTGTGAGTTTCCTGTATATTTTTTACTCTACTGTATCTTATGTTCCCCCGAAGTTTGTATAACCATTACAACAAGTTTAATTCTTATCTCAACAATAGAAAAAGGGGTGCCACATAGACAAAAATATCAATGAGCAGGTTTGCACCCCAAAGTGGCTTTCTTTAAACATTACTAAGAAAAATAAGACTGAGAATGCAAGCTTTATAGGAAAACAATTACTTTCTGATATTTCTAACCATTCCTTTTATGTATCAAGTATCAGGGATATTAGATTCTTATACTACACAACAAATTGTAACAAACATAGTGTTTTAAATAATACCCATTTATTATTTCACAGTTTTTCTGTGTCAGGAGTCTTGGCAAAGCTTAATTGGGGCCTATGTTCAGGGTCTATTGGGCCACTAGGGAAGTTTTACAAAAATCAGAATTTATTGGAGATTTGACAGAGAAAATCTGGAAGAATATTCTTTCAGGTTCACAGGATTCATTTTCTTTCAGCTGTTGCTCAGGCTGCTTAGAGTTGTTGGCTGGAAGCTGTCTTAATATCCTAAAGGCATCAGTCTCCTGCCATGTGTTCCTCTCCATAGGAAGTTCACAACATGTTAATTTACCTCATCAAACCCATTTTTCTTCAGCCCATTTTTAAGATACCCAAACGATTTTGACCTAACAAAAGCAGAAGTTATTAAGAAAATGTGACAAGAATACACAGAAGAACTATACAAAAAAGATTTTCATGACCCAGATAACCACGATGGTGATCACTCACCTAGAGCTAGACATCCTGGAATGCGAAGTCAAGCGGGCCTTAGGAAGCATCACTACAAAAAAAGCAAGTGGAAGTGATGAAATTTCAGCTGAGCTATTCTAAGTCCTAAAAGATGATGCGTTTAAAATGCTGCACTCAATATGCCAGTAAATTTGGAAAACTCAGCAGTGGCCACAGGACTGGAAAAGGTCAGTTTTCATTCCAATCCCAAAGAAAGGCAATGCCAAAGAATGTTCTAACTAACACACAATTGCACTCATCTCACACACTATCAAAGTAATGTGTAAAATTCTCCAGTAAGGCTTCAATAGTATGTTAACCTAGAACTTCCAGATGTTCAAGCTGGATTTAGAAAAGGCAGAGGAACCAGAGATCAAATTACCAACATCCGTTGGATCATCAAAAAAGCAGGAGAGTTCCAGAAAAAAACATCTACTTTTGCTTTATTGACTACACCAAAGCCCTTGACTATGTGGATCACAACAAACTATGGAAAACTCTGAAAGAGATGGGAATACCAGACCACCTGACCTGCCTCCTGAGAAATCTGTATGCAGGTCAAGAAGCAACAGTTAGAACTGGACATGGAACAATGAACTGGTTCTAAATGGAAAAGGAGTACGACAAAGCTGTATATTGTCACCCTGCTTATTTAATTTACATGCAGAGTTCAGTTCAGTTCAGTTGCTCAGTTGTGTCCAACTCTTTGCAACCCCATGAATCGCAGCATGCCAGGCCTCCCTGTCTATCACCAACCCTCGGAGTTTACCCAAACCCATGTCCATCGAGTTAGTGATGCCATCCAATCATCTCATCCTCTGTTGTCCCCTTCTCCTCCTGCCCCTAATCCTTCCCAACATTAGGGTCTTTTCTAATGAGTCAACTCTTCGCATGAGGTGGCCAACGTATTGGAGTTTCAGCTTCAACATCAGTCCTTCCAATGAACACCCAGGACTGATCTCCCTTAGGAATGATTGGTTGGATCTCCTTGCAGTCCAAGGGACTCCCAAGAGTCTTCTCCAACACCACAGTTCAAAAGCATCAATTCTTCAGTGCTCATCTTTCTTCATCATCCAACACTCACATCCATACATGACCACTGGAAAAACCATAGCCTTGACTAGATGGACCTTTGTTGGCAAAGTAATGTCCCTGCTTTTAAATAAGCTATCTAGGTTGGTCATAACCTTCCTTCCAAGGAGCAAGCGTCTTCTAATTTCATGGCTGCAATCACCATCAGCAGTGATTTTGGAGCCCAAAAAAATGAAGTCTGACACTGTTTCCCCATCTATTTCCCTTGAAGCAATGGGACTGCATGCCATGATCTTAGTTTTCTGAACGTTGAGCTTTAAGCCAACTTTTTCACTCTCCTCTTTTACTTTCATCAAGAGGCTCTTTAGTTCTTCTTCACTTTCTGCCATAAGGGTGGTGTCATCTGCATATCTGAGGTTATTGATATTTCTCCCAGCATTCTTGATTCCAGCTTGTGCTTGTTCTAGCCCAGCGTTTCTCGTGATGTACTCTGCATATAAGTTAAATAAGCAGGGTGACAATATACAGCCTTGAAATACTCCTTTTCCTATATGGAACCAGTCTGTTGTTCCATGTCCAGTTCTAACTGTTGCTTCCTGACCTGCATACAGGTTTCTCAAGAGACAGATCAGATGGTCTGGTATTCCCATCTCTTTCAGAATTTTCCACAGTTTATTGTGATCCACACAGTCAAGGGCTTTGGCATAGTCAATAAAGCAGAAATAGATGTTTTTCTGGAACTCTCTTGCTTTTTCAATGATCCAGCAGATTTTGGCAATTTGATCTCTGGTTCCTCTGCCTTTTCTAAAACCAGCTTGAACATCTGGAATTTCATGGTTCACGTATTGCTGAAGCCTGGCTTGGAGAATTTTGAGCATTACTTTACTAGCATGTGAGATGAGTGCAATTGTGCGATAGTTTGAGCATTCTTTGGCATTGCCTTTCTTTGGGATTGGAATGAAAACTGACCTTTTCCAGTCCTGTGGCCACTGCTGAGTTTTCCAAATTTGCTGGCATATCGAGTGCAACACTTTCACAGCATCACCTTTGAGGATTTGAAATAGCTCAACTGGAAGTCTATCACCTCCACTAGCTTTGTTCGTAGTGATGCTTTCTAAGGCCCACTTGACTTCACATTCCAGGATGTCTGGCTCTAGGTGAGTGATCACACCATCGTGATGATCTGGGTCGTGAAGATCTTTTTTGTACAGTTCTTCTGTGTATTCTTGCCTCCTCTTCTTAATATCTTCTGCTTCTGTTAGGTCCATCCCATTTATGTCCTTTATCGAGCCCAACTTCACATGAAATGTTCCCTTGGTATCTCTAATTTTCTTGAAGAGATCTCTAGTCTTTCCCAATCTGTTGTTTTCCTCTGTTTCTTTGCATTGATTGCTGAGGAAGGCTTTCTTATCTCTCCTTGCTATTCTTTGGAACTCTGCATTCAGATGGGAATATCTTTCCTTTTCTCCTTTGCTTTTCACTTCTCTTCTTTTCCCAGCTATTTGTAAGGACTCCTCAGACAGCCATTTTGCTTTTTTGCATTTCTTTTCCGTGGGGATGGTCTTGATCCCTGTCTCCTGTACAATGTCACGAACCTCTGTCCATATTTCATCAGGCACTCTGTCTACAGATCTAGTCCCTTAAATCTATTTGTCACTTCCACTGTATGATCATACGGGATTTGATTTCGGTCATACCTGAATGGTCTAGTGGTTCTCCCTACTTTCTTCAATTTCAGTCTGAATCTGGCAATAAGGAGTTCATGATCTGAGCCGCAGTCTGCTCCCAGTCTTATTTTTGCTGACTGTATAGAGCTTCTCCATCTTTGGTTGCAAAGAATATAATCAATCTGATTTCGATGTTGACTATCTGGTGATGTCCATGTGCAGAGTACATCATGCAAAATGCCGGGCTGGATGAAGCACAAGCTGGAATCAAGATTGCCGAGAGAAATATCAATAAACCTCAGATATGTAGATGACACCACCCTTATGGCAGAAAGTGAAGAAGAAATAAAGAGTCTCTTGATCAAAGTTAAAGAAGAGAGTGAAAAAGCTGGCTTACAGCTCAACATTCAGAAAACTAAGATCAAGGCATCTTGTCCCAACACTTCATGGCAAATAGATGGGGAAACAATGGAAACAGTGACGGATTCATTTTCTTGGGCTCCCAAAATACTGCAGACAGTGACTGCAGCCATGAAATTAAAAGGTGCTTGCTGTTTGAAAGAAAAGCTATGACTAACCTAGACAACTTATTACAAAGCATAGACTTCTTTGTCAACAAAAGTCTGCTAGTCAAAGTTATGGTTTTTCCAGTGGTCATGAGGGGCCTGGAAAATCCCATGGATGGAGGAGCCTTGTGGGCTGCAGTCCATGGGGTCGCGAAAAGTCGGACACGACTGAGCAACTTCACTTTCACTTTTCACTTTCATGCATTGGAGAAGGAAATGGCAACCCACTCCAGTGTTCTTGCCTGGAGAATCCCAGGGACGGCGGAGCCTGGTGGGCTGCTGTCTATGGGGTCGCACAGAGTCGGACACGACTGAAGCGACTTAGCAGCAGCAGCAGCATGTGTGGATATGAGAATTGGACTATAAAGAAAGCTGAGCACCAAAGAACTGATGCTTTCGAACTGTGGTGTTGGAGAAGACTCTTGAGGGTCCCTTGGACTGCAAGGAGACCCAACCAGTCCATTTTAAAGGAAATCAGTCCTGGATATTCATTGGAAGGGCTGATGCTGAAGCTGAAGCTCTAGTACTTTGACCACCTGATATGAAAAATTGACCCACTGGAAAAGACCTTGATGCTGGGCAAGATTGAAGGTGGGAGGTGAAGGGGATGACAGAGGATGACATATTTGGATGGCTCTCCAGCTTGATGGACATGAGTTTAAGCAAGCTCTGAGAGTTGGTGATGGATAGGGAAGCCTGGCGTGCTGCAGTCCATGGAGTTGCAAAGAGTCAAACATGACTGAGCGACTAAACTGAACTGAACTGGTTTTTAGCGATTTGATTATGACTGACTTGGTTTTGTTTACTTTGTTTTTATTGCTCTTAAGTTTCTTTGAGCTCCTTGAGTCTGTAGGTATAGAGTTTTCATCAGTCTTTTTGTCTCATTTCTTCAAAAATTTTTGCTCCTAACTCTCTTCTCTCTTTATGGTATCCCCTTTGTGTATATCATGAAACATTTCATATTATGTTTTGTTTTTTAATTTGGCTAATTTCTATTGTCATAACTTCACCTTCATTGATTTTTTTTCTGCAGCCTCTTATCTGTTAATAATCCCCTTTTAATTACCTTTTGAATCCAAATACTCTATTTTTCAAAACTAGACACTTCATTTTGCTGTTTTAATATCTTTTGATTTGTCTTCTGTATATATTTATTCACTTTTACGTAATTAAATCTAATCATCATAGCCATTCTAAAACCTGTGTCTATTAAGTCTATCATGTCTTTCATCTTTGAGTCTATTTCTCTTTACTGATTCTTTCCTAGCTATGGATCACTTTTTCCACTTCTTATCCTGTCTGTCAAATAATTTATTTTGATTAAAATCACTTAGAATTCTACTTTTTTAAAATCATGCTTATAATTTGACGTATTTCTTTGTACTTTGTTGTATTTTTTATACTGTGTTGGACCTGATAGGAAGGTAAATTACTCATAGATCAGCTCAATCATTTTGAGATTGGTTTAAGTTTTGTTAGAGTTAGTTTAGTGTAGTTTTACTTTGGGTGGTCTTTATCTCTGTTATTAAAGAATGATCCTTCCAGGGTCCCTATTGAGAGTGCTGATGTTCAACGAAGACTCTTATCTTCTGGCTGGATGGAATTCACGCCTCCCAGCCCTTCAATATTTTGGAATGATTTGGCTTACAGATCCCTACCCATCTGTAGCTTTTTTTTTTTTTTTTATAAATTTATTTATTTTAGTTGGGGGCTAATTACTTTACAATATTGTAATAGTTTTTGCCATACATTGACACGAATCAGCCATGGGTTTACATGTGTTCCCCTTCCTGGACCCCCCACCCACCTCCCTCCCCATCCCATCCCTCTGGGTCATCCCATTGCCCCGGCCCTGAGCCCTTGTCTCATGCATCGAACCTGGAATGGTGTTCTGTTTCACATATGATAATATACATGTTTCAATGCTATTCTCCCAGAACGTCCCACCCTCACCTTCTCCCTCAGAGTCCATAAAATTGTTCTATGCATCTGTGTCTCTTATTCCATCTGTAGCTTAATGTTCATCAGGTGACTCGAGAGTATAACACTGTTCCATTATTAGCAGCTCTTTCTCTGAGTAGCTCTCTCCTCTCTGGTGTTTTGCCATCACTTGTTGCTCCTTGTATTTCAATCTCTGTACTTTCAGTTCAGGGAGAACCCCATCCTTTCCTTGGTATTCTGCCTGCATTGTGGTCTAGAAGATATCTCCAGGCAGAAAACCACTTTCTTTGTTTCCCTTCTTCTAGAGCTTTTTTTTTTTCAAACCCTTCTCATTCTTCATATTCAAAACTTTTTGATTTCTATTCATCCAGATTCAGAATTGAATATTGACTTGTTTATGGGAAATTGTGCTCTCTCCAGCTTCTTTCACCTCCATTTTATCTTAGGCTCGTTTGATCAACCAAGTAAGTTAATGACTGTTTGCAGCATTTTATAGAGGAACTTAACATAACGTAAAAGTATGTTTGAGTTAGAGAGCTGGATTTGAAATTTCAAGCCTGCAAAATGTGTTTTCTTATTTCAAGTCTGGCGTTTCCCTGTTGTATCAAGTATTCTTTAAATATTTGTTAAGTTTGTAAAAGATAAAAAACAAAAACAAAAAACGATGCCAAGCTCTCCTGTCTCCAACCTTTTTGTTCTTCCTGATGAGTGTGATTGACAGTTTTGAGGACAGCAAGTTAATCCTGTTTAAGCTATCCACTTAACACTCCTTCTGACTCCCCGGGGACCTTTACTGTTACCTCTTCACAGCTGGCCTAGCACACATTGGCTGCTTTAACCTCGCTCTCCCGAAGTGTTTTCATAAATGTTAAGGACCACTCCACATACAATCAAGGAAGCCTGCTGCAGAGACCCTAGCAGAGCTGGAGCAAAAATGTAACTGGAACCTATGTCTTCTGCAATAACTCAGGCTGCCAGGGAAATAACCCTGTGTCAGATGTCTCCCCAGTGGCGTATAGAGGTTAATACCTGCTCTTTTCAGTGGGATCAAACTTCATAAGCAGAATAACTTAAAGTTCATTATTTTCCCTTTAAGTAAATAGTAATTGGATATTTTGTATATGTTTCTTTAAAATTGATTGGGTTAGTATTTTAACCACACAAGGCAGGTGTGATTTATCTTCATATTTTACATGTAAAAATCTGATACTCAGAGAGAAGATGTTTTTCCCCTGTTACACAACCAATCAATGTTGGAGGAGACCTCAACTCCTTAATTCTTGATTGAAAAGCTGCCTTGATTACTCTTTGCTCTCCTAGGTTTCCCCAAATGTCCCTGTATATATGTTCAGGATGTTAAAGTGTCAGTCACTCAGTCATGTCTGACTCTTTGCAACCCCATGGACTATGACCCACCAGGCTCCTCTGTCCATGAGATTTCCCAGGCAAGAATATTGGATTGGGTTGCCATTCCTTCTTCAGGTAATCTTCCAACCCAAAGACTGACCCCGGGGCTGCTGTATTGCAGGCAGATTCTTAACCTGTTCAGACTCTGAGCCACCGGCTAACACTGTAATTGTTGAAGATTGTGAGTTATATACAATGAAAACCAAATCTGGCTAAGTTAAATACATACATACATATATGTATGTATATATATATATATATATATATATATATATATATATATATATATAAAACATTTTAAAATAATTCAAAGACACAACTGAAGAAACAGGCTCAGAAAGATGATGAGTGTTATTTACAGGACAAGGCAGCCCCCAAGCCCAGTCTGCAATGCACTTCCTCCCAGCCTTGGACATGGAGCACCTCATAACCAAGGGATAAAGAGCCTGCAAAGCCTGTGTGGGGGTAGCTTTTTTGTCACAGGACGATGAGTATTTTTTTCTCTGCTTAACGTGTACATGTCATATGGTTAGATTTGGCAATTGTTCATTCCTTCAGGATCATAAAGCCATTAGTGAGCACTACTGAGACAGAAGACTTTATGTGAACAATTAGCATTCTCTGCCCCAGACGGGTACTGTATGATTGTTCAGTGTTGTAGATAAGGGAACTTAGGTTCAGGCAGGTTAAACAATCAGCCCAATTGCATAGAGCTAATTAATAGTGGAGGCATTTCCTCCAGCATCTACATTTATATAACTGAATGAACCATACTGAATTGCTAGATATTATTTTAATGATGCAAATGGCTCAAAATACTAGGTACTAAAGTAATTTTCATATTTAAAAACTCCTCTTATATCTAGTATTCCCCTAGACTACTCCATACCCTCAAA
Organism: Giraffa tippelskirchi; assembly: GCF_054371585.1. Lineage (NCBI taxonomy): Eukaryota > Metazoa > Chordata > Mammalia > Artiodactyla > Giraffidae > Giraffa > Giraffa tippelskirchi. The sequence goes on from NC_137280.1 coordinate 71,531,664, forward strand.
CACTGTGGCCCTATTTTTATCACAAATTGAATTGCTTAGAATGTTATCTGGTACACTTCATTTAACAGCAATTCCATTTTTCATAGGTTTGCATTAAATAATGTATTAATGAACAGTGTTATAAATGTTCTGTCATTATGATCTGCAATTAAAATGCCCCATAGAGTCTTGTGCTAATAACAATAACTAAATTACTGACACCTTAAGAATCAGAGTGACTTTCAAATACTGGGCCTAGTATGTAAATTCAGTCTGGTCAATATTAACTTCAGCTGTCACCAGATCAAAATTCCTCATGAATAAGCATTGTCCAACTCATTTAAAAATATATTCCAAACACCTGTTTCCAAATCAAAATAGAAATCTATTTTCAAAGACACTAGTATATGTGCAAGCTTATTAATACAGGCTAAATGTTATTTTCATCAGTTGATATGCACCTGTACATTTATTACACTGGATTGGAACTGTAAAAACACCATGGCCACTTTGGAATCCGTAATAAATTTGTTAATTACTACCCTGAAATATCCCCTTGATATTTCTAACTTGTCATTAAGATACATGTATTTTTAACAATAATAGTAATATCTAAAATTTGTATAGTACTTCTTTACCTTTGAAAGCACTTTCAAATAAATTATCAAATGCATTTTAGTGTAGATTGACTTAATACCATTTTAGGAACTGAGAAATAGAGGCTGAGAAATAATAAATTCAGAAGGCACAGTAGGTGTGATACACAGAAGTTCTTTTGACTCGAGGTGTGGTATTCTCGTCATTGCATGGTAGAGGAAGATACCTGCCAAAACTTTCAAAGGAAGAATTACTCAGTCAAGGTTATATGTGGGAAGGGAAACACCCTAAATAACGACAGTTGAAATCTGTGTGACCTTTTAAGATCTTTACCAGTATCCATACAGAGAAACCTCCATGGACCCAAATGCACATAAAACCTGCAAGTGAAAATATTTAAGCTGTTTGGGGATGGACTCTTTATTGGAGGTGGAACTTGGATCCTGAAAGAGATTTGGATTATAGATCAAGGAAGCGGAGTGACACATAAAATGGTATCGTGGATGCTCTAATTACCTTCTGTGCAACAAACCACCACATAACACGTGGTTAAAGCCACAGCAGTTTTTCATTTGGATCATCCATCCGCAGTTAGGGCAGATGGCTCCTTTCTGCTCTGTGACATCATCTGAGTGTCCGAAAGGATGGGCTTGAAATCCTCTGAAGGACCGTGGCTGCCCACTTGAACTTTGTCTGGGACCCTCGACAACAGCACATCTCCTGAGTTTTGAGAAGCAACTGTCCCAAAGCATGGCAGTGAAAGCTGTGTGACCTTCTAAGATCTTGTAAGACTGCTAAGACCCAGCCTCAGAAGTGATGCTACAGCACTTCTGCCATCTTCTATTTTTAGCCTCTGTGTGTTGAATCGCTAAGCTTTTCCCATATTTCTGTAGAGAGTAACTGGACTCACCTTTTCTACTTTTTTCATTTAATTTTTGATTTAATGCATATTTGCCATGCATATTCTTCTGCACACTTCAAGAAGTTAGACCTGAGGTAAATGTGCTCTGATACCCTGGTTGAGGAAGGGGCAGAACTAGCCAGTAATCCTCTGATCCACCATCTGGAGGTGAGAATGGACTCACCTCTTGATCATAGAAATATACTACATTGACAGATGTATTTTAAAACCATCACAAGCTTTTATTTATGTTTAATTAAGACAATTTACTGGCATATACTAATTGACTATGTTGTATTAGTTTCAGGTGCAGAACAAATTAAGTCAGTTATTCATATACATACATCCACTCTTGTTTAGGTTCTTTTCCCATCTAGGCCATTGCAGAGTATTGAGTAGAGTTCCCTGTGCTATACAATAGGTCCTGATTAGTTATCTATTTTATCAACCCCAATCTCCCAATTTATCCCCCCCTCTCTTCTCTTGTAACTCTATTTTTTTCTGTATCTGCTACTGTATTTTTGTAAATAAATAAATACACTTGTACCTTTTTCTTTTTTAGATTCCACACATGAGCTACATCACATGATATTTGTTTTTCTCTATCTGACTTACTTCACTCAGTATGAAAATCTCTAGGTTCATCCATGTTGCTGCAAATGGTATTATTTCATTCTTTTCTGTGGCTGAGTAACATTCCATTGAATATTCAATGTACCACATCTTCTTTATCCATTTCTCTGTCAAAAAACCATCACAAGCTTTTAAGGACTAATTTGAAAATATCAAGACAGAAAATAATGCAATAAAATCATGTATAGAAACCGTGTGCTTACATTTTCCCCATTTATATAAAAGTGGGAGAAAATAATATATATTTATATTTATTTATTCCCCCAACACCTTTCTTAGAGTTTATTAAATATTAGTTTAATGAGTGATTAGTGAACGTGTCCATATTAGACTCCTATCATTTACCCTTGCGAGCATATCAAGGGAGAAGAGGGAATTGACAGCTACCAGTCTTTTACTCCTGAGATCTCAGTGAGAGGGCACTGAGAGGCCTTATGAGGAGGGAAGGGACATTTCTGAAGAGGTGTTTGAGGGAGGAGGTGGAATATATAGAGATGGGGATGTCTTAAGTTCCTCAGGTTTTTGTCATGGTGTCCAATTCTAAGGGAAGGAGAATGAAATGTTAGTAATAAGGAGAAAGTGAGTAATTATGGCAGAAAATGAGGAACTGAAGAGCCTCTTAATGAAAGTGAAAGAAAGAGGAGGGTGAAAAAGCTGGCTTAAAACTCAACATTCAAAATACTAAGATCATGGCATCTCATCTCATCACTTCATGGCAAATAGATGGGGAAACAGTGGAAACAGTGGCAGACTTTATTTTGGGGGGCTCCAAAATCACTGCAGATGGTGACTGCAGCCATGAAATTAAAAGATGCTTGCTCCTTGGAAGAAAAACCATGAGCAACCTAGACAGCATATTAAAAAGCAGAGACATTACTTTGCCAACAAAGGTCCGTCTAGTCAAAGCTATGGTTTTTCCAGTGGTCATGTATGGATATGAGAGTTGGACTATAAAGAAAGCTGAGCACTGAAGAATTGATGCTTTTTAACTGTGTTGTTGGAGAAGACTCTTGAGAGTCCCTTGGACTGCAAGGAGATCCAACCATAAATCCTAAAGGAAATCAGTCCTGAATATTCTTTAGAAGGACTGATGCTGAAGCTGAAGCGCTAATACTTAGGCCACCTGATACAAAGGGCTTACTCATTAGAAAAGCCCCTGATGCTGGGAAAGATTGAAGACAGGAGCAGAAGGGGACGACAGAGGATGAGATGGTTGGATGGCATCACTGACTCAATGGCCACGAGTTTGAGCAAGTTCTAGGAGATAGTGAAGGACAGGAAAGCCTGGCATGCTGCAGTCCACGAGGTCACAAAGAGTTAGACAAAAAATGAGTGACTGAACGGCAACAAAATAAGGAGAGGGAAAAGAGGTAAAGGATGTTGGGAGGGATCCCTGCCTGTTCTGTGGTATAGAAGAGGGGAGAGCCGTGTGGCTGTTTTCTGAGAAATAAGAGTCAGATAAGTCAATTCACGAAAAGTTCTATCAGGCTGCATGGTGGCATGGTTTACATTTAGTTCAGCATAAGGTCAAGGCTGGCAACCAGCAGTGCTGTGGGGATCTGAAGCTGAGAGAGGAAAGAACAATGGCTGAAGTGCTTTGAACTTCAACTCTGCTCAGTAACTTGAGCAACAGTGCCCCAACTTAAGGTCATGCTGTTTTCATGGGCTTGTGGAACTTAGGCTTCTTTTTACCTAATAAACACTTATATACAGTCATGTATCAGACACAGTTCTGATGTCATTTAACAAGCATCCATTCATTTAAACCTCATGGCATTTTGAGGACAGTATCAATATTTTCACTCCTCCTTTACAGAAAAGGAAACTGAGGCACAGGGATTCCCACAGGCAGCACAAGGCATGGCAGGGATGCAGTGCCAGAGTCCGCACTCTAGCTGCAGACAACCTTGTTCCTATCAGTCATTTCAGTGCACTCTGAAGCCTCCTTTTGATCTGTATGGCATGCCCCACTCCTGCACACTGAACTCACTCATGTATGTCTTCATTGAAATTACTATGAACCCTAGGGCATAGATGGTAAAGAATGGTGGCTCAGATGGTAAAGAATCCATCTGCAATGCAGGAGACCTGGGTTTGATCTCTGGGTTGGGAAGATCCCCTGGAGGAGGGCACAGCAACCCACTCCAGTATTCTTGCCTGGAGAATTCCATGGACATGGGAGCCTGGTGGGCTAGAGTCCATGTGGTCACAAAGAGTCGGACACGAATGAGTGACTAAGCACGTGAACCCTAAATTTCAAGAAGAATTATGAAAGGGCACCCCAGTAGTAATAACATCAGCCACTTTTGAACTGGTAATCCCCTCTTGAAGAGAGAAGTCAATAGGCTCTACCTGACCATCTCATTGATTAAAGACGGATCTCAAGTTATTTAATAGAGTCCATATTTTATTAAAATTCCAACCATATGGACTTTATTTTCCCTTTCAACTTCCTATCATTTTGGGGAAAAGAATATAATGAAAAATTTGAATATATCCAATTTTGAACATTCATCTTACTACAGGGATTTGAAATCTGTAATTAGTCTGCCTCATCCAGCCAGTGGGTTTTTCACACCCTTATGTGGGAAGTGACTGTCAATTTGTCTCTCTTTTTGCCATTAATGTAAGGAAGATTTTTTTTTTCTTTTCTTTTCTTGCAAAGTGTTTCACAAGGTTTGTAATTAGGCTTGCCGATTAACGTATCTCTAATAGCATGCAGAAGATTGTCTTCTGAACAAGAGATGAATGAAGGTGGCATCTCACGTTTTTCTAGGAGGATGCAGAGGTAGAAACCCCTGACAGGGCTTTGTTAGGAAATGCCTCTCCTTGGAAATGGACCCCTACTCTCCTTTGAATCAGGTCTTTCCTCAAACCAGAACAGACCCACCTAGTCACACAGCATGGCAGTCACTAGACATAAGGAAGAAAACAGCAGGAGTCACAAAAATCCATTCCAAGATAAATAATTCTAACATGCTAGTAACTTACAATAAAGATTAACTGTGCTACCACTTACCTAAGGAAATATCTACCTATGGGGAAGCTGCTCCTTTCCAATATATTAAGGATTAATTGCTTGCTTTACAGTTGTTATTAGCCAAGCTAAATATTACACTTACAATACAGAGGTCCCCACATACACTGAAAATGTGGAATGGAATACAGATGAATGGACTGATAACAAGTAAGCTATCATTCACTTGCTACCTTTTAAAATTGAGGGCCAAACACTCTGCTTTTAATTTTCCATGATCCTTGTCCCTCTTGTCTGTATCTTCCTGTGTATTGAATTCTTCTGGCTCTTCCTCTTCTACTCCACCCTTATATGCTGTGTGATATATGTATGATGCTAAATATGTCTCTTTTGCTTTAATCTCTGGATCTTTGGGTAACACACTCCCACGCTACATCTTATACAATCATTACTCCTAAATCCCTGTCTCCCATATAAATTCTTCACCTGACACCACACCTGCATGTGATGTCATATCCAGCTACTAGCATCCCAGATACCAATAACAATAATATTAACCACATTCTCATATATTGCCATTGCTTTTAAATGAGGCTTTTAAAGACAAAGTAGCTTGGTAGCAAATAAGTGACTAAGCATAAACTTGAAGCCAGGTTCATTCGACACTAAGTCTTTATGTTAACCACTCAACAAAACTATTTATAACCCTGGATTATTATCAGAATGAGTCTGTTTATCCACTTTGAGACCCTTGAGTTTATTCTACTCAATTATATTATTATCCTCTGGTGAGTGTCTCAGATTGTTGAGGCACTAAGTTCAGATCTTAATAACCAAGCTATCTCCCATTCCAGACCAAGTAGGATACTTTTTATGGGCTCGTTCACAGCAAAGATACTAATCCTAAACATCTTCTTCTTAAACCAAGCAATTTGTTATTTTTTAAAACAAAATCTTAATCACTATGACTGGACATCCACACATTCATGGAAATGAAGCCCCAGCTTTCCACTCTGACACAAGTGTCACCTAGGATACAGTCAGGACACTGAATTCAAAGGCTAAATGGTAAAGTTGTGTGCACATTTATGGCACCTGACCCCAGAAAATCTAATAGTATTTTGAGGTTTGTTTTGTGATTTCTGCAGGACTTATGAGCTGTCATACAGATAATACTTGCTCACTTAAGCATCATAAAGGCAGAATATGGTGTACAAATTCTTGTCCATATTGGCAAGTATGGATTGTAAAAGTCAGCTGTTAATAGAACTTCAGTCAATATGGAGTAGCTAAAATTGGCTCTTTCAATTATGCTTGGTGAAATGTTATATCTTAATTGCATCTTCCACACAATTTATACATATGGGAGGAACTTCTTTTCTTTTCTCTTTTGTTGAAACATCTCAGCAATGGCTGGTTCCTTCTTAAAAAATGGTCATATCTACCAGCACATAGTATAGAGTCTTGAAGTCATACTGTCCAAAATATCAAGTATGGCATATGTTAACATTTTAGATGTTCTTTCAGGTAGGCAATGAGCATCTGAAAGAGACATCAATCACTAACAAAGTTATCTTTCTGTTATACCTCCTGGTTCTGTTATAACCATGAACATATTTTCCTTTTGTGCTAACCTCATTTTACTAGTAGGCATTTATGTGTCTAATTTATGAGACTATCTTATTGGGGAGGAAGAATTAGTGTTTTTTAACTTTGCAATCCCATAATAGAATATAATAGTTCTGTAACTCTTAATATATTTTCTCAAAAGTACTAGCTTAAAACAATGACAATATATATATTTTTCAGAGACCTGCAAATTAGGTCGAGCTTGATGAGAATAGCTCATTTCTTACATTTCAGCACCATCTAAGGTGACAAATTCTGGAATCAAGTGAAAGCTCACTTGCTCACATGTCTGCCAGTTGATGCTATTGACTGAGATCTGAAGTGGGACTTCGTCTACTTTTGGCCTCTCCGTGTGGTTTTGGCTTCCTCACAATATGGTGGCTGAGTTTTAAGGGCTATTGTCCTGAGAGAGAACAGCTCAGACACAAGCTGTATTAACTTTTATGACCTAACCTCAAAAGTGACAAAGAGTCACTCCCATCACATAATATTTATGAGAACCTAGACACAATGTTGTTCCAGGCCCAAATTCAGTGGAAGGAAGAGGGGCAGTAAACACTCATTATTTAATTGAGGAGTATCAACATCACTTTGTTGGAAGGACATTCGGGATAAAATGCATTGACTAGATGATCTTCAGATGTTGCAATCTGCCACACATAGCATCTGGTATATAGAAATGTTTTGTAAATGGCTATTGGAAAGAAGAGAGATGAGGAGGGATGTGGAAAGAATAATTTGCAGTTTATATCTGGCATTCACCTCCCACTCTCTCTTTTTTAAAAAAAATCATTTATTGATTTATTTTTGGCAGCACTGGGTCTTCATTGCCGCACGTGGGCTTTCTCTAGTTGTGGTGAGCAGGGACCGCTCTTCCTTGTGGTGTGAGGGCTTCTCATTGCAGTGGCTTCTCTTGTTGAGAAGAAGGCTCTAGGGCATGTAGACTCAGCTGTTGCAGCTCACAGGCTCTAGTGCTCAGGGTCAGTAGTTGTGGTATATGGGCTTAGTTGCTCTATAACACATGGGATCTTCCAGACCAGGGATTGAACCCATGTTCCCAGCATTGGCAGGCAGGTTCCTAACCACAGGACCGCCAAGGAAGTCTCACCTTCCACCCAGTTAATTTCCACACCAAATAGCTAAGACCTGTACATTCTTATGACACCTAAACATTCGCCACATCTATGCACCAAACATGGATATCATCTTAATAATTAAATCTAGTCTGGCCAGTCCCAACAATACTTTCCCAGTATTCCTTGCTCCAATTTTCACCTCTATGTTCTTCCTAAGCATAATCCATAATACCACTAGAGGCTTTGTCTAAAATATAAATTTGATTATGGCAAATATTTAAATATTCTTCAACCTTGCACTGCTGCTTATTCAGTAAACCCAAATATATATGGACTATGTTAAACTCATTAATGCCAAGCTTATAGCACCCTTTCCTTCCCTTGCAGGAAGCTGTTTACATCATAGCTATGCCAAATTTACTTCAATTAAATTCAGAGATCTGGTGAGGGGGGTTAGCATTGCTTGCATCCATTCTTTCCTGCAGTTGAATGGCCGTTCTTTTTTTTTTTTTTTTTTTTTAATAAATTTATTTATTTTAGTTGGGGGCTAATTACTTTACAATATTGTAATAGTTTTTGCCATACATTGACATGAATCAGCCATGGGTTTACATGTGTTCCCCTTCCTGGACCCCCGACCCACCTCCCTCCCCATCCCATCCCTCTGGGTCATCCCATTGCCCCGGCCCTGAGCCCTTGTCTCATGCATCGAACCTGGAATGGTGTTCTGTTTCACATATGATAATATACATGTTTCAATGCTATTCTCCCAGAACGTCCCACCCTCACCTTCTCCCTCAGAGTCCATAAGACTGTTCTATGCATCTGTGTCTCTTATTCTGTCTCACATATAGGGTTATCGTTACCATCCCATTCTTAAAACATGACCTTAAACCCAAGTACTTCCATGCTGTTTTGCTTTCCTTCAGTCTCACCGGTTCTGTCAGATGAAGGTGCTAATTACTTGACAAAGCCTAGTGCTACAGCTTTTCCTCTTTTAAAAAAAAAATATTTCTGGTGGCTGGCTCTTTGCTGCTTTGCACAGGCATTCTCTAGTTGCAGTGAGTGGGATTTACCCTTCATTGCAGTGTGGGGACTTCTCATTGTGGTGACTTCTCCTGTTGCAGACCACAGGCTCTAGGGCACGTGGATTTCAGTAGTTGCTGCACATCGGCTCAGGAGTTGTGGCTCACAGGCTCTACGGGCTTAGTAGTTGAGGTGCACCGGCTTAGTTGCTTCCTTGCATGTGGGGTTTTCCTGAACCACGGATCCAGCCCCTCTCCCCTGCATTGGAAGGCAGATTCTGAACCACCAGGGAAGTCCTGGCTCTTCCTCTTTGGGAAGTAGGACATTGGTAGAGAAGGCATCTGCATCCCAGAATGGAGTGGAGGATGTTGATGTGAAGAGTCACTTACTGGACTCGCCACATGGCAAACTGGCCATTGATGCAGGGCTCAGATATGCTTCTTTGACTTTTCTTCACACAGAATCACAGTTTCCAGCATTTCAACAGCACTTGGCCAGCTTGCCCAGCCTTGGCTGGGAGAGGCAGTACTTGCCAATGAACCATTTCTCGGGTCTGAGGGAGGTCACTGCCTGCAGGTTCAGAGCAGTTTTCATGGAGCTGTGTCTTATCCCCATACTGTGTGCTTGTTCATTCTATTGTTGCCTGAAGTGACAAAGCATTTATGCAAGTGGGAATATCTAAGAAATCATTTTTGAGGAAGAACTCTCCTCTCTCTTGCTCTCTCTTTTCCTATCAAAGTGCCCTGAGAGAAGAACAAAACCAACACTCAGTATGAGTTTGCAGAATCACTTTCCTGGAAATATTGGTTTTACAGCATGATTTGTGCTCTGAGTATTTGGTCTAAATCCCAGGTCCTTCTGTTGATAAAGACAAGTGCTTAGACCTCGTGTGCTCTTTAGAAACACTCAGTATGAATTCAACCAAATACACCTCACACTCATCTCAGAATCCTTGACGATCAAAGGTGGGAGATACCTAAGTTCATTTATATGATATGATGCCAACTCATTCTAGAAACTGAAGTAAGGAGGCCCTGTAGGGACAGCATGGGCATACAATGATCTCCATTTGAAATCCATACTTTTTTTCCCCAATCCTCTGCAGTACTCTGCCTTTATCTTGTATTTATTTGTTCATTCATTCATCTATTCTCTCAAACATTCAACATTCACTGACTACCTACCATTTGCTGAGCGTTTTGAGATGACATCATAGCTATCTCCTGCTGATTTGCTTGCCATGAGCCACACTAATTTCTCAGTGTGTAAAATTCACTCAATGGCAACCCACTCCAGTACTCTTGCCTGGAAAATCCCATGGACGGAGGAGCCTGGTAGGCTGCAGTACATGGGGTCGCGAAGAGTCAGATACGACTGAGTGACTTCACTTTCACTTTTCACTTTCATGCATTGGAGAAGGAAATGGCAACCCACTCCAGTGTTCTTGCCTGGAGAATCCCAGGGACGGCGGAGCCTGGTGGGCTGCCGTCTATGGGGTCGCACAGAGTTGTACATGACTGAAGCGACTTAGCAGCAGTAGCAGCAGCAAAATTCACTCAGTCTCTACAACAGTCTCCTAAGTTCAGTGCAGATATCTGCCTCCCTTCTTACAGAAAAAGAAAATGGAGTTTAGAGAGCTTCAATACTTTACTGAAGCCCACATTGTGGGGGGTGAATTGTGAGTCTGGGCTCAGTCCCAGCTGTGTGACTTCATGGCGAAAATATAGGGCATGACTGCTCTGACAAAATTGTTCATTTTCTGGTAGAGAAAACTTACAAAACTTACAAATGATATAACAAGAAGTCCCATAATGGGTGGGAATGTCATGGAGAATAATAAATGCAATTCATTTTTCCTCATTTTAAGAGTGAAAGGTTTAAAAGTTTAAAGAGGGAGCCAATGTAGCTGCTTTCTACCTACCAATTTAATACTGAAAAGTGCGCACAGAAATTCGTCTCATTTATTCTGAGGCATGGTCTAGTTATGTTTTCCCTGTGTATATATCTTGCTGCAATCATTTTAGTACCTTCTTTGTTATAACTAAAATACATGTTGTAAATGTACAAAAAAACTTATCCAAATCAAATTTCTCTTAGAAAACATAGATATATACTAAGTTAGACATAGAGAAACTTATATTGATAAGAATGTTCTTGTCACAGATTGCACACTTAGATCTTAGTAGAAGCTTAGTAGCTATGAACTGAGTAGTGAGTGTGTATTAAGCACTTCAGTTATATTCTCTGCTTTGGCACAACATTATAAGATAGGTGATTTGACCCCATTTTAACTAAAAGAGATCAGAAATGTTATTCAGTGAGCCTAAAGGATGTTGAAAATCCAGAATTTTAACCCAGCTTTCTGACCCCTAATCCAGCTTTTTTCCCAACTATGCCATGCTGCCTCATTTTTCAAAAATGTCTCAGACATCTGTTATCTTTTCAAACTGTGTTTCCTCCCTTGACTTTACCCATTGACTTCATCCATTGACTTCTGAATAGCATCACACAGAGTAAATAATGAAATCAGCTTTAGGATCCCAACACATTTAAAAGAGATAAGTCCTCATGTAATCAGATCAAGGCATATGTATACAAAGTTCACATTTTAAAATCATATTTGGTTCTTTAAAATTCAAAGTGAAAAGATAAATTAATCGGCTTATGTTCTCTGAGCTGTCGAAAAGCTTTCAGTATCATTATCTTCCTGAATAACAGATCTGTGCTAGAGAACTGACTTTATTGCAGTCCTAACACTCATCATGCACTCCACTTGATACTAATATAAAGTGTCATCAAATATTTTAAATATATGGATCTTTACCCTAATTTTAAAAATGAGAGAGCTGGGATGGCTTCCTAGGTGGCACTTGTAGTAAAGAACTTGCCTGCCAATGCAGGAGACATAAGAGACCCAGGTTTGATCTCTGGGTCTGGAAGATCCCCTGGAGAAAGAAATGACAACCCACTCCTGTATCTTGCCTGGAGAATCCCATGGACAGAGGACCCTGGTGGGCTACAGTCCATAGGGTCAGACATAACTAAATTGATTTAGCATGCACGTAGCATGCATAAGCTGAAACACATCAAAAAACAGCATCGTTTCCCAAGTTTACATGATTATGATGTACAGATCCATCTGACCTCAAGATGTTTTTTAATTGACTTATGATTGATTTACAATATTGTGTTAATTTCCAGTGTATGAGTGAGTTAATCATGTATATATTTTTAAGTCTCTTTTCCACTGTAGGTTATAAATTGAGTATAGTTCCCTGTACTACACAGTAAATCCTTCTTGCTATCTATTTTATGGTTTTTATGTGCTAATCCTATACTTATAATTTATCCCTCCCTCCACTGGATCCCAAGATTAAACTCTAGCAAACATCCCCTCAAGGAAGAGACCAGATGATCATTTTTTTTTCAATTTTGGATGTTTCCAATAGTTGTGTGATTTTCTTCCCCCCCAAAAAAAGAACCCTAAATTCCTATTGTGTGTGCATTTGTGTACACTTGTTTGTAGGTGTGGTGGAGTGGGTGGTTGAGTGTTTATACTACAGCCTTAGGAGACACATATGGATAAAGGGTGAACAATAATCCCTCTATGAAGCATTTGCTATTTTTTAAAACTTTTATTTATGTGCTGAAAACTTTTACCATGGCAAATATAGACAGTATTTAAATAGCTATGGTTACAATGTGACCTATATTCTATAATCACAGCCATAAGCTTCAGAAAACTTGATAAGGGCATCTGAGAAGGTGTGAACATTTCACTAAATGAGCTGATACTTCCACTTTTGATTTTAACAGACACCCCCTAGATTCAGTGTACAAATTAGTTATTTAGTGAACGTTTGCTCATTTTCTGCATCTCATAAAATTAGAGCACCCTTCTTTCCATCACCCAAGTCTTCAGGAGAGTTCTAACGCTGCTCTTTCTTCTACTTGTTTTCCAAGTAGAAGGAAAAAAAAAAAGCAGAAATATAAGGAACCGGAGAAGAACCCCAGCACTTGCTCAGCAGCAAAGCCATGGTTGACACAGCAGCAAAGAAGATGCCATGCCTGATCCCAGTGCTGTACTGGGACCCTTCTATTCACCCCGGTTGATTGCAGCATTGGAACAGGAAAGAGGTGAGCAGAAACTTGTGGGTGGCTGGAAGGGGAGCCTGGGACTTGAAAGAAGAGTAATGTCTTTTCAGGATACACAGGCCCTGACAAGTCTGTTCATTGAGGGAGTGTTAAAGAGCGTTTGTACTGTGAGCCACCTCACAGTGAACCACCTGCGGCTCATGTGTTCTGACTCTTTGATGCATGTCTGTTTTTCCACCACACTGCAGGCTTTTTGAGGGTAGAGGTCAGTTTCCTTTTTGCTCATATCATATCCTCAATGACCATCACATTGCCTGGTACATAAGTGCCCAGTATGTTTGTGATAAATTTATGCATGAATGGCTGAATAGATGGATAGAAGGACAAATAAATGGATTCATGGACAACAAGTATCTTTCTCTGATGAAGGTTTCTGGGTTGTCACTTGTTGCGTTTTATGGACAGGATTTTCTACTTGTGGTGACTTTGACTTTGAGGTAGGATGGGCTCTGTGCCTCAGTTTGCATATCTGGCTGTGTTGAGTCATAAAACATCTTATGACCTTTTTATAAGTTGTTTTGTCAAATGATAAAATAACTATGCATTCAATATTATGTAGGGAGGTGTACGATAGAGATAATGTTCCCTGAGGAACCTCTGTGATATGGGTGATAATTCAAATATAAATGCAGATATTGCCACTGAATGTAAGGCTCTTACAGTCTAGTTGGTGGGTAGAGAAGCAGAAGTTCAAATAAATAATAGTGTAAAACCGACAAAATAAGATGTATTCAGGGCTATAGGGTTTGGAGTTAAGATTCAGACATGCTGACATGTAGGCTGAATTGACTATTATCACTGCTCCCTTTCTCTGGGGTGAAACCACTGTGAATGATTTTCTGTTGTATAAACATATTAGGTATTTCATGTAAACTGTGGTTCTTGGACAGCTAAAATGGAAGTCAGACCTTTCCTCTCATATTGAAAAAGAAACTGATACTCCTACTAATGGTCATTTTCTTTGGATGGCACGTCTCCTCTCTCCAAACCAATAGGTCTGGCCACATCCCTTTATTTGCATGGGTTCTAGGAGAAGCACGGGAAAGAAAATGAATCTTGGCAAAGACAGTCAGAGTTAGAAAGCTCTGATTGACAACATAGGGTGGGAAAGACCAGTGAAAAGCAGAGTGATGGGAGAGACAGCCAGCCCACCAGAGGAAAGAGCACTGAGGGTGAGTCAGAGTCCAGGCCCAGAGGCCACAATAAGAGGGGGAAGGAATTCATGAGCAGGGAGTGTGGCCAGATCTTAATCCACCCAACCCTAACCCCAGTCCATCTTGCTTAATCCTCTGTGTGCCATGGACCATATCCCAAAGGGCCCTGGGGAGACTTGTTTAACATAGGTGGTAAATAGGTAACAGACCTTAATAAGCAACCCTGCTGGGCTACAGCACCTCCCACCTTGGCCCTTCTCCTCGCTGAATCTGCAAGAAAGGATGAAAAGAAAGTAGAGACGCGTACTACTGAAGAGCAGAGAGGTGTAGGTGCAGGTGGACCTGGCAGGACAGAGCAGGCTGTGGTATCAAACTGAAAGGATCAGTTGACTTACTGCAGCATTGGCATGGGGGTGGGCAGAGGGAGAATTGGTGAGCTGGACACTGTGTGACTTATATTGCAGATTATAGTATCGATAGACATGGCAGCAAGCTGGCTCAGTGGGAGACGGAGGATGAAAGAAAGAGAAGTCACTCAGTCGTGTCCAAATCTTTGCGACCCCATAGACTGTAGCCTACCAGGCTCGCTCGTCCATTGGATTCTCCAGGCAAGAATACTGGAGTGGGTTGTCATTTCCTTCTCCAGAGGATCTTCCCAACCCAGGGATCGAATCCAGGTCTCCTGCATTGTAGGCAGACACTTTACAGTCTGAGCCACCAGGGAAGCCTTTGAACGCGCAGGAAATTGAGAGCAACTGCAGTAGAGCTGCAGCCAGCTGTGATGCACAAGTTGTATGTGCAGCGATTCATCATCTGAACTCAGGGACTCTGGGTAGGAAAAATTTTAAATGGTTCTCATCAGCATCCACAAATTGGTGTTGCTGTGGAGGTACGAGGGTTCAAGTCTAATACTCTGCTGTGATGGGGTCTAAAAGCCAGGAAGTGTACACCACATGTTCCTCCAGCTATTTGTTCTGCTCCCAGTAGTCAGGGAGATGAAAGTTGAATTGGTCTTGAAGGACACCCGCAGGATGTAACGTCTGATTCCACAGCCTCGGCTCATCCCAGAGACCTCTGAGCTCATCAGCTTCGTACAGAACGTTAGTGATGGTCTGCTAGTTTAAGCAATAGCAGTTTTCCCCACAAATCAAATTGACTCAAGTCTTCCTCATTTTGCCGGAGAGGGTTCAGGCACTGCAGAGTAATTTGCCCATCCATCTGCATCAAATGTTGCCTTACTAAAGAAAATCATTTCTTCTGTTGGACACAGGAAGTTCAAGGCTGATTGCAGACACGATCCGTCTGTGAATACAGCTTTCCTTTGTGTGCCCTGGTGATTGAAGAGTTTTATACATGGAACGTCACCATATGTGGAATCAAGGATGCATCTTTTATGCTGAAGCCTCAAAAAAATAAAGAGAAAAAAATGATAATATGGCTTTTGTGGCATATCCCTTTCCATGAGTTTCTCTAGTAATTTGTTACAAGAAATGGCATTTTTTTGCGTGTGAATCCACCCATAGCATCTACTCAGAAATCAGAAATTCATCCAATAGTAGCATTATTCAAGTCACTTTCACCACTGCCCTTTGTAATGTAACAGAGGCAGGGTCACCTTGTCATAAAGCATGCTCCTTCTGGATCCAGGTTCTTGGGGTTCAAATTTCCACTTCTCTGCTTACCAACTGAATGCTCCTTGGTAATTTACTTAAGCCCTCTATACCTCAGTGTCCACACCAATTAAAAGGGATCATAGTAGCATCCATCTGATATACTTGTTTGAAAATTAATTGCACAATATTTCTAAAGGTCAACAAATGTTAGCTGTAGCAGATTCATATCTGAACCACTAGGTGCTCTGTAGAGTCTCTGGTTGACTCAGCCTCAAATCTCTTATGTTCTCTGAAACCTTCCCTTACCCTGAGTGCGTGCTAAGTCACTTCAGTCATGTCCAACTCTGTGTGACCCTATGGACTGTAGCCCCCCTGGCTTCTCTCTCCATGGGATTCTCCAGGCAAGAAAGCTGAAGTGAGTTGCCACCCCCTCCTCCAGGGCATCTTCCCCATCCAGGGATCGAATTCTTGTCTCTTAAGTCTCCTGCATTGGCAGGTGAGTTATTTATCCCTAGCACCACCTGGGAAGCCCTTACCCTGACCTATTCTTACATCAGTCAAGAAAATAGGTCAAATTAATCCTTGACTCTACCAAAGAATATATCTACTAAAGTTCTTAAAACAATGATGATTAAGATGATTCTAACAATGACATTGCAACAACTGGGCTGGAAATTCTGTGAAAGCAACCACATCTTTCTTGGGTGATTATGTGCTCTGTATTAATTACTTGACCTACATCATATGTAATCCCTCTCCAAACGCTATACAACGGGAGTTAATAATTATTCACATTTTATGAAAGCAAAAAGTAAGGATCGTAGATAGCCTTTAGGTGACTAGCTGCACATCCCATCCCTGGTAAGTGCCAGGACCTGAATGTGAACAAGTCCGGTGGACTCTGGTACCTGCGATCTTAATCTAGTTACTTCTGACTCTCATCTATCCCCCTGTGCTGCACTCATGAATTTAAAACACTATCTCCCTATAGAGAGTGATGTAGAAGCTGTATTCTTTCTCCTTTCTCCTGTACCCTTGTGCAAAACCCAGCTCTTTTTTAAGATGTTTAGAATGTGAACAATGACCTGAACACTGCTTATGGCTAGCATTCCTTGACTTGCTCAATTTTACCCAATTGTGGAATGACTAAATGTCATGTGACGTTTCATTTCTATCCATTGTCATCATCCTAACCCTTTCTTTTAACTCAAATCTGGTCAGATTTGGGCTCTGCTGAAAACTCATTGGCTCCTCATTTTTCTTGGGGTACAGACCCCGAGCCCTGCAGGATCCACCCCTGCTGACCCTTCAGTAGCACATGACAGGATGTTCCCTCTTCTTCTCCATACTTCACCTACTCTTTGGTTACTGGGTTGTTTTTTTTTTTTTTTTCAAAAATGAACCTTGATGTGTCAAATTATAAAGACTCTAATATAAGACTCCTCTGCCTGAGCTTTCCTTCCTTTCCTATTTGCACAGTTTATCCCATATATCTCAAGTCAGTCAACATTTCTTAGTGGGAGACTTTCTGAAACTCCCTGATTACATTGACCACTACTTTGTATATCTTCATGAGGGCAAGGACCAGGTCTTTTAATATCTAATAACCATTATAGAACATGAAAATGATTCATTTTGACTACAAATATTAACATGCATAAAAGGTCTTCAGTTCACTATCATTAAAAACCAGTTATGCTTTCACTATATCACAGAAGTTGGGATGTCATGATTTCACACACACACACACACACACACACACACACTCACATCCACACATGTATACATGAACACACACCTACTAGGATATTTCCAAAATAATAGAAATTTTTTCTAACGTATTTCTCTCTCTAAGCAGTTTTCAGTCAACTTACTGCAAAATTGAAGTCAGGAAGATCACGGGACCACCTGGGAATCAGCATCCTAGCGTGTCCTAGTGGGTGATATGTTTTGCCCTTTAGCATTTCCCACCATATGACCCCAGGCTTTCCTGGTGGCTCAGCAGTAAAGAATATGCCTCCTGCCAATGCACGAGACACAGGTTCAATCACTGGGTCAGGAAGATCTTCTGGAAATGGAAATGGCAACCACTCCAGTCCTCTTGCCTGGGCAGTCTCATGAACAGAGGAGCCTGGCAGGCTAAGTCAATAGTAGTAAAGAGTAGTAAAGAGTTGGACTCGACTTAGCAACTGAACAACAACTGTATGACCCCATTGTGTCTATTTAACCTCATCAAAGCCATGCTTTCAACCCATTACAAAATGCCCCACTCCGCCCCACTTCTGACATACTTGGCTGGTGCCCTGTTCTTCTTCACTCCCAAATCGCATGTTTCTCTGGAGTTTTGATGACTCCATTCTCTGCCTCGATGTCCTCCCTTTCTTTCTAGTTATCCCATTAACAGTGCCATTTAAAGAGCATAGAATTGGAGTCAGACAGGGTTCAAATGGGAATGTCACTGCTGGTTGTGGAAGAATGCTGACAGTGCCTGGAGATGAGGACTGAGTGCTCATCACTCCTCTACTGTCCTCCGTTATTCAGGAACCAGAGCTGAGACCAGCTTCTCCAGGAAGCCTTTTCTGATTGCACCCATCCAGACAGACTCTCCCCTTCACATCCTACCACTACACTCTGTCTACACAGTGCATTCCTAGTCTCGGTCTCTGGGATGGTTGACTATTTCACATGTGTCTGTCTGGTCCTTCAAATAGATTGCTTACACCAAAAGACAGAAAACTTGTCTCATGCTAACCTCTTTATTCTCATCCAGAGAACCTATTAATATGTTATGTGAATATTATAGCAGCTTAACTTATACAGAAAGAAATTTATATCATCCAGCATATATCAGCTGTTGAGTATTGTATGTGGGGTATTAAGTATACCATTCCATTAATCTCTGTGATAAAGATATTAGCCTCTCTGGATAACTGACTTCAGCTTACTAACTAAGCACACAGTCATTTTGGTAATAAACAGCTTTGGCTTAAAGGAAGTATCCATATGGGGGAAAAGATTCTGTTAATGTATTCACTTTAATTCTATCATGGCATGATTACATTAACACACCTAAATCACTTTATTATTGTTTATGCAGGCGTAAATGTATTTGACACAATTTTTAATGATGGGAACATATTCAAGATATAATATTAATTGAAAATAGAAGGATAAAATATGTAGTGTGGTCTCAGTTCTGTATAATGTAAAATTATAAATTATATACTAGAAGGAAAGTCATTAAATATTAACAGAGACTGACTCTAAATGTGATTTTCAATTTGATTTTTAAATATTTTTACATTCATTAGCATTATTTTCAATCCATAAAACAAATGCCTATTACTTTTATAATCAGAAGATTTCAGAATTTGTATTACATAGATATGAGATCCAGACATTACAAACTTATATTACAAATTCTTAATAAAATACAATAATCTATATGTAAATTAGAAATATACTTATTCATTATTTAAATTTTTTTAATTAAAAGTTTTTACTGAGTGTCTATTACATGCTAGTGGTGCATGTGTGCGTGCTAAGTCGCTTCAGTTGTGTCTGGCTCTTTGCGACCCCATGGACTGTAGCCCACCAGGCTCCTCTGCGCATGGGATTTCCCAGGCAAGAATACTGGAATGGGTTGCAGTTCCCTTCTCTAGGGGATTTTCCCAACCCAGGGGTCGAACCCATGTCTCCTGCAGCTCCTGCCTTGCATGCACAATCTTTACCACTGAGCCACCAGGGAAGCCCACTAGTGGTGTATAGTGCTGTTTAATTGGTATGAAGGAAATGATAGCAAAAATTTACCTTGTTGATGCCTCAAGTGTCTACCCTTAAACCAATGGCTAAAAAGAACAAGTCAAGTTCAATTATGAAAACATATGAAAGTGAGTCAATGCAGGATAGTAGTCAGAAGTCTCCAGAGAAACAGGACCAACAGCATGTATCTATAAAGAGCTCTAATACAGGTACTGACTCACATAGTCATGGAGGCTGAGAAGTTACACCATCTGCTCTTTGCAAACTGGAGACCCAGGAAAGTCGGAGGTGTAGTTTGTAGTCTTGAGAACTAGAAAGCCGACGGTGTAGATTCCAGCCTTAGTCTGCAGGTCTGAGACCCAGGACAGCTTTGAATAGAGGAAGTCTGATGCCAAGTCAAATAAAGAGAGAATCCTTCTTCCCTCCACCTTTTTGCTCTGTTCATACCCTCGGCAGATTAGGAGATGCCCACCAGCACCGGGGAGGGCCATCTGCTCTACTCTTTCCACACATTTAAATGAACACCACACCCCAAAACACCTTCATTTATGCACCCAGAGTTAATGTCCTACCAAAAATCTGGGCATTCCATAGCCCACTCATAGAAAATTAACCATTACATGTAGTAAACACAAGCTGATAATGAGAGTCACACAATTTTTCCAAGAGTACGATAAACGAAATGAAAGGTACAGGATGATACACATTATGTGAGTAAATAAGAGAAAGTGTATGTGTGTGTGTGTGTGGTTGTATGCACATCTGTGTGTGCTGGTGTGTATTCTAGTGTGGCTGGTGGTTTACATGTTGGGGTCTGTGTTCACAATGTGTGTCGGCGTGTGCTTCTGTTGGCATGTGTACACAGGTTTAGCAGGAAATTTCAACTATAACTATAGTAATAGACAGGACACTTCAGGAAGGTAGATCCTGAGGAGGGGAACTGCACTGAAAACTTTCGAAATTAACTCGCCCCTGAGAGTTAAACCACATGTTTAATTTTTCTCTGATCATAGCATAGATAGTTAAGATCACTGACATACACACAAACACACACATGTATGCACACAGTGATTCTGAGATGAGCAAGATTTGACTAGTTCCCCCTTTTTATTAAGAAGTCTAAAAATAAAGAAGAGGAGTCATACAAATATCATCCATGGGAGAAGTTTCTCCGACTCAAGGATATGTCATTTGCTCTGTCAGATTTGACACTGCAACAAAATAACAGTAAAATCTGTCATTGTTTTAGCATTACAAAGACACTTTTTGTACTTATTTCTTTATATGTACATTACCTCATTTATTTTCACACAAATCTCCAGAGTATATGCTATTCTTATCCTGCTCCTAAGTAATGAATGGAAGCTTAACCTAGAGGTTTGTCAACTTCTCCTTAGACACACGTTAGCCTCCCTAAACTCAGCTTGTCCTGCTCACACCTCATTGAACATCTTGTTTCATTCTTTGTGCCTCAGCATCATCCCAGCAAAACTCTAAGAAATACAGTTGTTCATTCCCCACTCACATAATGTTCTACTGCTGCATCTATGTTACTAGCCGGGATTCTAAGGAAGGAAAAAAGTTATACAATAAAAAGAAATAAAAGGCTTGACTTAAGAAGTCTTTGTTTCAAGACACTATTCTGTCACCTACTGACTGTAAGTTCTCAAGCAGGTGGCAACGTTCTCTAAAATTTACTTCCACCAGACTGAAAATTGGTTTGGAATATAAACTGTGTACCAATGGTAAAATGGATTATCATCAAACAAATTCCCTCTGTCCATTCCCATGTCCATGAGAGTAGGCTGTGACCCTCTGCATTAGGTTTCTAGGGCTGCCACAAGGAAAGACCACAGACTGGGTGACTGAACAAATTTATCTTCTCACACATTTGGGGGCTGGAGGACCGTGATGAGGTGCTAGCAGGAGTGGTTTCTGGTGTGATGACCCTCCTTGGCCGGCAGACACCTGCCTTCTCACAGCATCCTCACATGACATCTTCACGTGTAAGGGCATACTCCAGGTGTCTCTTCTGCTTTTTGTAAGGACCTCAGTCTTATTGGATGAGGGCTCACCCTTATGACCTTATTCAGCCTTCAGTCAGTTCAGTCACTCAGTCGTGTCTGACTCTTTGCTACCCCATGAATCGAAGCACGCCAGACCTCCCTGTCCATCACCACCTCCCAGAGTTTATCCAAACCCATGTCCATTGAGTCGGTGATGCTATCCAACCATCTCATCCTCTGTCATCCCCTTCTCCTCCTGCCCCCAATCCTTCCCACCATTAGGTCTTTTCCAATGAGTCAACTCTGTGCATGAGGTGGCCAAAGTATTGGAGTTTCAGCTTCAATATCAGTCCTTCCAATGAACAACCAGGACTGATCTCCTTTAGGATGGACTGGTTGGATCTTCTTGCAGTCCAAGGGACTCTGAAGAGTCTTCTCCAACATCACAGTTCAAAATTCTTCAGCACTCAGCTTTCTTCACCATCCAACTCTCACATCCATACATGACTACTCGAAAAACCATAGCCTTGACTAGACAGACCTTTGTTGGCAAAGTAATGTCTCTGCTTTTAAATATGCTATCTAGGTTGGTCATAACCTTCCTTCCAAGGAGTAAGCATCTTTTAATTTCATGGCTGCAATCACCATCAGCAGTGATTTTGGAGTCCCCCAAAATAAAGTCTGACACTGTTTCCACTGTTTCCCCAACTACTATGTTCAACCTTAGTTACCCTCTTAATGGCCCTGTCTCCAAACACAGTCTCATTGAGGGGTAAAACTTCACCATATGGATTTGAGGGGAACACAGTTCAGCCCACTCATACCTACCTCCCAGCTGAGGTCAGATATGGCACATACAGCTACCTCATGGCGGGTGGAGCATATTTCCTCATCTCTCGATTGGGGCTCAGCTATGTGACCTGCTTTAAATGGGATATTAACAAGGTGATATAAACAGAGACTTAAGAGTTGCTCATATGTTAGATTAGAGCTTCTGAGGTTTTGCCATAGCATGAGAAGGACCTGCCCTAGCTATCTTTCTTGATCCAGAAGATTGAATAACCACAGGACAGAGGAATCCCCACCTGGCCCACCTCAGCCAAGCGTAGAGGACTCTGACACCCTGCAGAATTGTGAGTGTGGTGATCTGTGCTTTGTGCCGAGCTTGAGGATGGTTGACCAGGCAGCACTGTTGTGTGGCTAAACCACATGGCATCCATTCCTTATTCGCTCATCCATTAATTCAGCAACAACCTAAAATTCTGCCATGTTCTACTTAGACCAACAGCATCAGACAGGTTCAGAAAACTGGCCAAGTTCAGCCAGCTTGTAGATTATGGAAACATATTTGGGAGACTAACCTTGCCAGAGCTAATCACCAACCTGGAGTAGCTGCTCTCAACTCACTCAGAAAGAAAGAGATGTACTCATGCCTGATCAGGTAAAAGTGACAATTTACTCACTGAAAATAAAACCATGTATTAAAATTAAAAGAAATTAAAAGACACTTGCTCCTTGGAAGAAAAGCTATGACCAACCTAGACAGCATGTGAAAAAGCAGAGACGTTACTTTGCCGACAAAAGTCCATCTAGTCAAAGCTATGGTTTTTCCAGTAGTCATGTATGGATGTGAGAGTTGGACTGTAAAGAAGGCTGAGTGCTGAAGAATTGATGCTTTTCAACTGTGGTGTTGGAGAAGACTCTTGGGAGTCCCTTGCAGTGCAAGGAGATCAAACCAGTCAATCTTAAAAGAAATTGGTCCTGAATATTCACTGGAAGGACTGATGCTGAAGCTGAAGCTCCAATACTTTGGCCACCTTATGCAAAGAATCGACTCACTGGAAAAGACCCTGATGCTGGGAAAGATTGAAGGCAGGAGGAGAAGGGGATGACAGAGGATGAGATGGTTGGATGGCATCACCAACTCGATGGACATGAGTTTGAGTGACACCTGGGAGTTGGTGTTGGACAGGGCAGCCTGGTGTGCTGCAGTCCATGGAGTCTCAAAGAGTCGGACATGACTTAGCTACTGAAAAACAACAACAATAAATAAGGAAGGGTAAGATAAACAGGGACTGAGTAACTGAACTGAACTGAATCATTTGGTTAATGCAAAGAGCCTCTGATAGCAACCAGACATTCTAATCTTTAGATGGAATGGCATTCCTACTCCTGAGGATCTGAACAGGTTCTGAATTTATTCACTCATAATAAGGTAAATGGCATCACCTATCCAATGGACATGAACTTGGGCAAACTCCGGGAGATACTGAAGAACAGAGTGGCCTGGTGTGCTGCAGTCCATGGGGTTGCAAAGAGTCGGACATGACTTAGCTACTGAAAAACAACAAAAATAAATAAGGAAGGGTAAGATAAACAGGGTCCACTTTTTATTGAGGGTTCTGTGTCTCATAGGCAAGATGACTAAGTCAGTCTCAATATAAAAAATGAGGGGTCAGACTAAATGATCTCTGAAGTCTCTCTGGCTCTAAATTTCTAAACTCTAAATTCCTGGCTCTGGCAGGTCCCTACTGCTGAGTTAATAACCCTAGACTACATCCTTCAGGTATCTGTTTTTCATCAACATCTTGATAATCACAGGGAAAAAATTTCACTACCCATGAAGTTTTACACTGCTTAGAAGTCCACTCTATATCTGTGTGATGTCTCATGGTTTCCTAAGGATTTCCAGTGCATCATCTTCTTGTATACACAAAAATGCCCTGTGAAGTAGAACAAGCAGAATGTTTATCTCTATTCAGTGGTTGAGTAGACAATGTTTCTGAGTAGTTTGAAAATGGCCTGGCATTAGATAAAACGTTAAGGGCATTGTTGGAGCTTGAAATCAGATTTCTTAATGTAGTAGTATGTTTGTATGACCCTGCTTTGAAGGGAGCACATGTATGTTTGAAGTACTCAGAAACAGTTTCACTCTGTTTATTGTTCATTCACAGACTGACCCTTCATGAATTTATTCACACCTTCAAGGACGTATTTAAAGAATGCAAAACCCGCAGAATCTGTAGCCAGTTGTCAAAGGATTCTCTTAGGGCTGCTAGTATTTGCTGTATGTGGTGCCACCTCCCTCATCTGTGTAATCAGATTAATCACAGAAATTACCTTATAGCTGTACAGTTCAGTTCAGTTCAGTCACTCAGTCGTGTCTGACTCTTTGTGATCCCATGGACTGCAGCACACCAGGCCTCCTTGTCCATCACCAACTCCTGGAGTTTACCCAAACTTATGTCCATCGAGTCAGTGATGCCATCCAACCATCTCATCCTGTCGTCCCCTTCTCCTCCTGCCATCAATCTTTCCCAGCATCAGGGTCTTTTCTAATGAGTCAGCTCTCCACATCAGGTGGCCAAAGTACTGGAGTTTCAGCTTCAACATCAGTCCTTCCAATGAACACCCGGGACTGATTTCCTTTAGGATGGACTGGTTGGATCTCCTTGCAATCCAAGGGACTCTCAAGAGTCTTCTCCAACACCACAGTTCAAAAGCATCAATTCTTTGGCACCCAGCTTTCTTTATAGTCCAACTCTCACATCCATACATGACTACTGGAAAAACCATAGCTTTGACTAGATGGACCTTTGTTGGCAAAGTAATGTCTCTGCTTTTTAATATGCTGTCTAGGTTGGTCATAACTTTCCTTCCAAGGAGTAAGCATCTTTTCATTTCATGGCTGCAGTCACCATCTGCAGTGATTTTGAGTTATAGCTGTTAAGATCATGGAAAAGTTGCTAAGTGTCAAGGGTTCATGACAGTGCCTGCTCTGTAGTACATACCACACAATATTCTTGTCTTCCTGCACTATGTTTGCTTTGCACCAAAGAGAGAAGAGATAATAAAATGCATAATTTAGTTTATAGTTGGGAGTAGGGGAAGAAGAGAGTTGAGTGCTTCCATTTATAAATAGGGCTTCCCTGATAGCTGAGTTGGTAAAGAATCTGCCTGCAGTGCAAGAGATCCGGGTTCGATTCTTGAGTTGGGAAGATTTCCTGGAGAAGGAAAAGGCAACCCACTCCAGTATTCTTGCCTACAGAATCCCATGGACAGAGAAGCCTTGTCGGCTACAGTTCATGGGGTCACAAGAGTCGAACATGCCTTAGCAACTAAACCACTCTATTTATAAATAGCTTTGCCATATGCTGTGGTGATGGGGTTAGGTGCACTCTGAAAGTAGGTGACCTCTGTTCTGAAAGCTCTCTAGCAATTGTGACTTTTAAATTCGCTGCCTTTGAGTTAAGACAGTAGTTCCCTAGCTTCAGGGTGGGTTGATGTCTGTGATCACCTCCCAGGGGGACTCACTCTTCTGCTGCAGATAGGACATTCCTTAGCAGAGTCTCTCCCAGTGAGCAGCAGCTGTCTTGCTGGATGGAGCTTCAGTGGCAGGTCCACTGTTTTCAACTCTCCGGTGACCACAGTGATGAGTCAACCTTAGGATAAGGCATACTCCATGGGAGGCAGCAGGAAGAGAAGGAAAAAATTATATTCTTAATTGCATCTTTTTGGTCTGCTAAATTAATCTCAAGGCTTCCCAGGTGGTACAGTAGTAAAGAATCTACCTGCCAATGCAAGAGACAGAAGAGATGTGGGTACCATCCCTGGATCGGGAAAATCCCCCGGAGGAGGAAATGGCAACTCACTCCAGTATTCTAGCCTGGGAAATCCCATGGACAGAGGAACCTGGTGGGCTACAATCCGTGGGGTCTCAAAGAGTTGGACACAACTGAGAGACTTCACACACACACAAATTAATCTCCAACAAAGGTCAACTCTAATTCTGGCTTTTACAGTAAAGAGGTCAATGAATTTGGTAACTAACATCTACGGTTTAAGCTACTTGGAGGTGGGCTATGTCTTGCACCCAAATTTACTTGACCTAAAATAGAGTGTAACTTGGATATGTAAATTGGCAAAGTGGGTTTAGTGGGGTCAAGTGCAGAGCCCCATCCAGAGGTCACATCCCACTATCTCTGCCACCATCATCTCCCCCAATCCACATCTCTAGTCAGGACCTATGCGATCAATTTGTTTTACCTCACCCATCCTTCCTCTTCAGTTTTGGATTTATCTTTGAAACAGATGAGGACTGGCAGCTCTAATTTCTGGGTGTTTGTGACTTCAGCTTCATTTATCCCCATTCTCACCCTCCAGGTTACATTATAAAAACTGATATTTATTTTGCAATCCATTGTGTCTTCTTTCTACCCATTACTAGCATACCAGAGTCGCGTGCGCCTGTGTATGTGTGTGTGTGTGTGTGTGTGTGTGTGTGTTTGTGCTTAGTCGTTCAGTCGTGTCCCACTCTTTGAGACGCAATGGACTGTAGTGCACCAGGCTCCTCTGTCCACAGGATTTCCCAGTCAAGAATACTGGAGCAGGTTGCCATTTCCTTCTCCAAGGTCTCTTTCCACCCCAGGGATAGAACCCACGTCTCCTGTACTGCAGGCAGACTCTACTGTTGAGCCACCAGGGAAGCCCCTTCAATTATTATAATAATATGTAAATAGAACATGTAATGTTCTACTGTAGATGTAGAATATGTAGATTATTACATGTAGAATTACATGTAGAATATGTAAATTAGAACCTAATTTCCTTAAAAGAAGAAATGCAAAGTTAATGTTTCAACAACTATGACTAGTAAGAGAGTCAAATTCTGAAAAGGGTTTCTGCCCATCTAACTTCCAACATTTTTTTTCTTCTCCTTTGCTCTGAGTCTTCTGAGAATCTTAGGGATTTCCATGTTCAAGCCTTAATTTATTTGTTTCCTGTCTATTAAAATGTGTAAATAAATAATGACAAAAATCATAACAACTGGCTTGTCTATCCAGCTTGGCTATCCAGCCCTTTCTAACTTAAGCAGAAAAATTTGTATGCTTTCTGCATTAAGTTCTCATCTTTAAAATTATTCTCACATTTATTATTCTGTGAATTAAAATGTCTATTTTTAAAAATCTCATATTTATTCCTCTGTATCTTATCACTATCTGTTCCTGCCCGCCTGATTTTCCATGGTGACTTCAACTAATTTATTTCCATTTCCTCACAGCAAATGAAATTTCCTTAACCTTTCCCTGAGACATTACAAAGGATATTACTCACGGTGCTTAATTCCTTCCCATCTTTCTGTCAATTATATGCTCAGTGAGGTATTGTCCAAGGCTACAGAGAATTTTCCAGCTGATACCTAAACCGAGCTTCATCCAGGAGAAATAGAGCTCCCTGTGGTTTGCCTTATTTTCAAAATTACATCTACTACAATATTTATTTTATTGACTGTATATTTTACACTTTGGGTTTTACTCTTTTTAAAATCTTCTCCATTTTGATCTATGTCCCTGACTATTAATCGTAGGGGGTTTCTGGGTACAGACTATTTTAGTCTTTCTTGGAATACCATAGAGATAAGAATTCCCTGTTTATTGAATTCTTATTATCAACTAAGCAGAATATTGGTGATTTGGCGTTTATCATTATTTATTAGTAATGCAAATTGTGAATTATGTCTCCAGGTCAGACTTTGGTCTGAACTCTAGATTTCTCTATCTTGTTGCCTGCTTGGTTGTTCCACTTTGATGGCCAGTGCTAGCTCAAAATTATCATGTCCAAATTAAAATTGTTCTCTCGGCCTTGCTTTTACCACTTATTTCCTTATATTCATCTTTTCCAATATGCATGTTTACTCCATCTCCAAGTCTTGTTATAACTTTCATCAACGTGTGTCCAGAGCCTCATGAATTCTCACCACTTCCGCCCCTGGTTCAACCCAGAGGTCAGTCCTCAACCAAAGATTTGACCCCCAAACAGAATTTCATCTTTCCTCATGTCTGGAAATAATTGTGCAATTATGACATTATTTGTGTCACAGGTTTTCAGAACCCCATCTTGCCTGTAAGGAGACTGTGCATTCAACAAATATGTAGACAGATCTCCATCTTTGGCATTAACCACCTTATCAAGCAGCATTCTAGCAGGAAACAAGGTACCCCATGTAGTTCAAGTGAAATTGTTCAGATGGAATCATTCTTAGTACCCTTTGTAGAAGAATGAAGTCTTTCTTTCTGATCTGAGTAAACTACACATACCTTTTATTAAAAATTTTGTAGAGACTTTGTCTGAAAGCTGTTTCATAAAGGAATGCCTACCCTCCTTAAGATTCTCCCTTAACACAGTCTATTTTTTCTTTCTTGCAAACCTAAAATGAAAGTAAAATTTCAGTGTCTCCAAGGAAACAATTGCAACTTTATACTAGGTGGAGACAAAATATACATAAAGGAATTATAAAATCTTCTAAACTTTTATCCTCACAAATTGGGAAGCATGCATAAGAATAGATCCTAATTATAAAATATCAAAAGGGACAAAATCTAAGATTATATGAGATAACATTTGTATTGATATGAGTCTGCTTAACCAAAATTTAGAATCCAACGTGTTAGCCCAGATTAAGTGGAGGTCTATAATCAAAAAGGTTCTCATGCCAGAATTTTCCTGGCATGCTGTAGAGGAAGAAATTTTCTGAAGTGAATATTGAAATGAATGCTGAATGGGATTCTAGTCCATGATCGACTCAGTCACATCCTGAACATAGCCCTGGGAAGACCTACAGGAAATTCATTTCTAGGAGCTATTTAAAGATTTTTCTGTAGAGGAAAGCATCAGCATCTTGAAACCTGAAAATGATAGAGGGAAATTCTGCAAAGGGGTGGGGCTCTTTGATATCAGAGAGACTTGCAGGGTCTCATAGAAGCCGGGTACAGATGCTGCTGCTGGTGGAACATAAACACCCAACAGAAGGTCTTCCTGTTACTACACAAGACTTCAAGGATGGAGTGTCGCTCTTGATATTTCTAAGTGTCAGTGTTTAGACACAGGAATCTGTGATGGTGACTAACTGGTCCTGAATCCAAAGGAGTAGCATAGACTCACAGCCCACTACTTGAGCCATAGAAACCGCGTGTCTGATGAGTAGAAACCTAATTTGAGAAACTAAAGTGAGAATGTATGGCCTGACCTATAATTCCCACAGATAACTGTCACTGGACCAGAGACCCTTGAATTAAGAAGATATTACATTGGAATCAGTAGATACATTTGAAGATCTGTGTTCATGGCAGGTGTATGTAATCCTACCTGAAATGTGTACCGTGAGTCTTCCTCTGTGCTTTTCCCAGAAGTATCCAAAGCCATTTAACAAGATTATTGTATAATACAGAAAGGGGGTGATCCAGATCTTCTAGGGTTCTTAGCACGAGTCAGTCGGAACCCAAAGTGTGTCTGTATGTTAGAAGTGAGAGCTTATGCTGGTCAGGCAGTCCATGGCCTGAGTTTGTCATGCAGCGGGTCAGAGAACCCAGGAACCCATTCTGTGGTCATATCCCTGGCTCCTCAATGTGTGGTGGGAATGAAAGTCTTTCATCACTGGCAGCATCTCTATCTTGATTCCTTAACATGTTGAGTTAAAAGCTAAAACTGATTCTGAAGATGATGGAGGCTCTCGCAAACTTTATCAGGTGTTAGCAAGAATTGCAGGATGTGTTCCAGATTGGGCCTTTTTGTGAAAACAAACCAAACAGCTCTGGCAGCTGATATGCAGCCACTAATTGACTGATCAAATAATTAGTTTCTCATTTCCAATTAATATATGCAGTTGGGAGTAGTCCAGTTTCAATTGGCAAAGACAGCAATACCCTTGCACTGATGTTTTAGAATTATGTCAACTTAACGTGCTCTTTTTAGCATAATATGAAATATTAATTTCTCCTAGTATATCATACTGTTACATAACATAAAGGACATTTTTCATTGGATAGGAGAACATAGGAAAACTCTAGATGCTTTCATAGGAGATATTATGCCAGAAATATTTCAGTGATATTTATACATTAATGAAGCTTCTAGGGACCTAGCAGTCTGGATCAGATTCAGAAATACCCGCTGAAGTATGTTCCCTAGTGCCATCCACCATGGGAGAAAAAAAATGATAACCTTCATTAGGAATCTTTGGATTTTAGAGACAACTTGTAATACACGTGCATGCTGCTCTGATACATTTAGAGAATAATTCTTAAATTTGACAGTTTTTAAAAGTTAGTTTATTTAAATTTGTGTTAGAAAAATTGAGAATAAAGTGCAGAAAGTTCCCATATACCTCCCATCTCCCTCATATAGTTGCCTCTGTTATTGACCTCAGGATTCCCTGGTGACTCAGTGGTAAAAACTCACCTGCCAGTGCAGGAGACGCGGGAGACACAGGCTTGATCCCTGGGTCAGGAAGATCGCCTGAAGAAGTAAATGTCAACCCACTCCAGGACTCTTACCTATAAAGTCCCATGGACAGAGGAACCTTGTGGGCTACAGTCTATGAGGTCACAAAAGAGTCGCACACACCTGAATGACTGAGCATATTATTAATATCTTGTGTTAGTGTGGTGAAATTCTTAAAACTGATTAATATGATACATTATTTTTTCCTAAAATCTACAGTTTACATTAGGATTTATTCTTTGTATTGTAATGTTCTGTAAGTTTCGACAAATGCAGGTATCCACAATTACATCAATCAGAGAGTTTCATTGCTCTAAAAGTCCCCCATGTTCATCCGTGTTCATCCCTCTCTCCATCCAACAAGCCCTTGGCAGCCACTGATCATTTAAAAGATATTAATTAATTTGAGGTAAAATGCATATACAACTTATCTCTCAACCATTTTTAGGTGTGAAGTAGCATTAAGTATATTTATATTATTATGTAATCCATCTCCAGATTTCTTTTTCTTTTCATCTTGCAAAACTGAAAGTCTATACTCATTCAAAAAAAAAAAAAAAACAAACTCCACATTCCTCCTTTCTCCAAGTGTCTTACAACCATCATTTTGCTTTCCGTTTCTATGAATCTGATTACTCTAAGTAGCTCATGTAAGTGAAATAGTACAATATTTGTCTTTCTGTGACTGGCTTATTTCAAAAAGCATAATATTCTCATGTTCATCCATACTATAGTATATGTCAAAATGTCCTTCTGTATTAAGACTGAATAATATATTATTGCATGTATATATCATAATTTTTAATCCAAGCATCCATCAATGGGCCCTTGGGTTGCTTCCTGTTTTTTGGCTATTGTGAATAGTGTGACTATGCACATAGATGTACAAATATCTCTTTAAGATTCTGCTGTCAACTCTTTTGTGTTTATACCTAGAAGGGGATTCGCTGGTTTCATGGTAATCCTAGCTGTAATTTTTTGAAGAAACACCATATTGTTTCCCATAGGATCACCCACAAGTCTGACAGTTTAGAGGGCTGTCATACAGGCTCATTATTTGACGCTTCTGCCCTGACACATGGGCCTCATGATCCAGTAGCCTCGATGGTACTCTTAAATGGTTTATCAGATATGGACATTCCATGAGACCTCCGGTTCTTCTAAGGTAGTCATCACAGCCTAGACACCTATCGTTAGGGAGTAGAAACTGTTCCAATCTGCCGACAGTTGCCTTCCTTTAAGAAGGAGCTCCTGAGGCTCTGGTGGAAATGGAGTGCCTGAGCATGGGGCACCAAGCGAGTATGCTTGCTGAGCTTCCCAGCACGAACTGGGTGTTCATCTCAATTTAAAAATCACAGAAGAGCATTTCATTCATAAACGGAAAGGATTTGTTTGAGGTCAGGCCCGAGCAGATCTGGAAATCATAGAGTAAGTCACATGAGCAGAGGACCCACATTCCCACAATCCTGAGTCTTGCTGTTGCTCTGCTATCATCCAGCCCACGCCTGTGGCATCCTCAGGAGTTCTTCTTTTAGAGACAGGCGTTTATATTCATTTGAACTGCAACTGCGTCGGGTCTGCTTTAAGGATGATGTCTTTAGCAAATTACCTCAAAACAGAGTAGCTTAAAACAACTTTTGTTATTACTGTTATCTCCATAGTGCTGGTAGGGAAGAGACTTCAGCTAGGCTGTTGTCCATCGGTTTCTATATTGTTTCAGTCTGGGGTTGGGCTCCTTCGGTGACTGGGTCATTCAGCATCTAGTAGTTGATGCTGGTTGTTGCCTCAAAATCTGGGGCTGAAATGCAAGGGAACCCTTAAGCATTTCTCTTTCATGAGTCCTCCTGCATGGACTTCTCATGTGACAAGTCAAGGCACTACAGGAGTATTTCCAAAGAAAGACAGAAATTGTATCCTTTGGATGACATAACCCCAGACAATGAAGAGCATCATTTCCACCACTGCCTCCTGATCAGACAAGTTACAACCCTCCATCCAGTCTTAAAGAAGAAAACAGAGACCTAATCTCTTGATTATAATAGTGTCAGTTACATTTTAAGAAGAATTGAAGAAGATGAAGAAATGTGTAACACACACAGACACACAGTCAGTTCGCATTTTTTGCAATAGCTCTGTCCTATACAGCTGCCACAGACACTAAATCATCTAATACTCAACCAGTGCTCCTAGGAAAACTACAGTTAGTTTCCTGTGAGACTCTGGTCACATGTTTTGATCAAAAGACTAACACATAATAACACTGTTCTATAATATACACGTTTCTGTTTAAAGACACTTTTTAATATCTATTGTTGATTTACTGAAATTGAACCCAGGGCCAGCAGCACTGAAGCTCATGTCTGAATGAAGCTTATTAAAAAGTGCTTTCTTTTTTTTCTCCTGTAAGGTACAAGACAGTCTACTTTTGCTTAGGAAGAGTAGACAGTACTTTAGCACTACACTTGGGGCCCATTTAAAATAGCAAAATTAGCAAGAAAAAGCACAATCATGTGAAAACCATAAGAGCACTATATAGATAACAAAAGATATCCTTGTTTGTATCTGGGGGCCGAAATAAAATTTTAGCAAGTAGACAAATTAACAAAAATGGAATCTGAGAATATTGAGGAGGAATTCTACAGGAATGTATATTTCCGCATATGGAAAATATAATCTGCTGCACTTCACATGCAGGGGTGGCCCAGAAAATGTGATGAATGAAGTCTTCTCGGTGAGTGGCAGGACTTCTAGCAGCATCAAGCTACCCACTCTGCACATAGTGAAGGACATCCTGGGTGATCAGAAACTCATAAAGAATGTGATTAGAGCATTGGTGGTCAGGTGGTGTGCTGCACATCTACTGCTTACACACCTCTCATAATTGAGACGGGGAACATAACTTTTCCTGAAGCTCAGCTCCAGCACAGAGATCTGAACGAGCAGGTGGGGGCGGTGACACCATCTGTAAACACCAGTCTTTCCCAGGTTCCCCGGCACCTGCTGTAGGGCCTGTGTGTAAAGTGACCGCAGAGACATGAGAATGCTGTACACAGACTCTACAATTTAGCTGCTAACGCATGCCCAAACCACCAATAGCAGGGGCTAGAGCTGAGCCCGTGATAAAGTACTACAAGTGGATTAACCAACCCAGCACCAGTTGATGATACTGGTCCCCTTTCTGTCTCGGAGTGATCCATCACAGGAACAGATACTCTGGATATCTGTATTCTGGATGTGGATGTGCTTTTCCTGTGCTCAGAGCTTTTGGCATCATCACTACTGAAGGAAAGCCTTGTGTGTGCATGTGTTAGTCACTTCAGTCGTGTCCGACTCTTTGTGACCCCATGGATAGTAGACCACCAGGCTCCTCCGTCCATGGAATTCTCCAGGCAAGAATAGTGGAATGGGTTGCCATGCCCTCCTCCAGAGGATCTTCCCAACCCAGGGATTAAACCTGGGTCTCCTGAATTTCAGGCAGATTCTTTACCATCTGAGCCACCAGGAAAGGCCAAGGAAAGCCTTACTCACATTCATGTTCTTCCACTCAACATGGCTTCTTACCAAGGCAGGCAAAGTTAGAAAATGAACTTGTGCAATTATGGTTTTTTTCACTTCCTGTATGATTACTTAAAGGAATTATTTTGTTTACATTTTGACTCCTGTGTAGTGATAAAGTAACGGTCTATTGAAATCAATTTAGATTTCTCTAGAATGGATGGAATTTAAAGGTTCTGTGAATTTTAACCTTAAAAGTAGGCAAGCCTTTTTTGTCAAGTTTCTCTCCAGGCAAGACTAGAAAACCAGTAGTAATTATTATCAAAAAGTTTTATATTTCTATACTTAGCCCTAAACTGTCGAACTCCAAATTAACAAACCTAACACCATGCTAGACAATTTCATTGTATATTGCAGACATTATAAAATCATTATATAGCACACCACATTCATTATATCTTTTTCTTTAGCCTATCCTATCCTACACCCCCTAAAAATATTCAATTTGCTATGTTCTTAGAATCAAAATCTAACCAGGTTAGAAAAGAAGTTCCTCAACTTGATAAAGTATTCTACAGATTCAATGTAATTTTTACAAAAACGCCAAACAGTATGAAGGCTCCTCAAAAATTTAAAAACAGTACTGTCATATGATCCAGCAATCCTACTTCTGGGTATATATCCAAAGGAAATTAAAATATGCATCTTGAAGATATATTTGGACCCCATGTTAACTGTGGCATTATTTACAATAACCAAAATACGGGAAAAAGTTTGAATGTCCATCAACAGATCCATCAACAGATGAGTGGATAGAAAATTCATATATATATGATATGTGTATATATGATATATGCATGTATGCATACATGTGTATATTTATGTACATATGTTGAATATATATGATAGTCATCCTTAAAAAGGAAAGACATGCTGTCATTTACAAAACATAGATGCAAATGGAGGACATTAAGTTAAGTGAGACAGACAAAGAAAGACAAATACTGCATGACCTCACTAAAATGTGAAATCTAAAACAGTTAAACTCATGGTAGCCAAGAGTAGAAAGGTGGTTTCCAGGGAGAGTGATGGGGAGAAGGAACAGAGGTCAAAGGTTACAAAGTTTCAGTTAAATAATATGAGATGAATGAGTTCTGGACAGCTAACATACAGTGTGATCACAAAACTTGACATCCCTGTATTGTATCCTGGAGCTGTGTTTAAGAGGATATATCTTGAATTTGCTCACCACACACACACATGCACTCACACACACACACACACACAAAACTGGCAACAATGTAGAGTTGTTGAATATGTTTTACTTAGCTAGGCTGTGGTGCTCCTTTTACAATGTATGCATATATCAAAACATGAAGTTGTTCACTTTGAATATATACAATTTTTATATGCCAAACTTATCTCAAAAAAGTTGTTAAAATGTAATTACTACCTAAGTATAAAAATGTCTCTCGGTATCTATAGTCCTCTCATGCACAGTTAAACAAGCACTGTTGGATACTTAACTCTGTAGTGTTGCTTTGATCTTTCAGCAGGCCTGTTTACTGCCTTGATAGTGCTCCCTTTTATAACACAAATCATTCTCTGGCTCTGGGTAGACATTACACTAAACCTCTTACCTCTAACAGCAAGCTGTTACCATCTCTACTACATAGCACTTAAAAACAAGGTAAGCTCTACAAGTCATCTGATTTTACTTTGCACAACATTAAAATTGCCTACCTTTAGACACAAAGAAGATTAAGTTCACACATTTGTCAAGTTTTGTGATAGAGTTGAGAAAAATTAAATTTGATGTTTCTTTTAGCACATAGGTAGAAAGCATTGCTTTAAGAAATATATTCAACAACTTATTAGCTATTTTTCTGAGTCTTTTGTTTTTTTTCATTTATCTTCCTTGAGGATGTAAATAAGCTTAGAAGATAGAGTATACCTTTTTTTTGTGAAAAGTGAAGTGAAAGTATTCGTTGTTCAGTTGTGTATGACTCTTTGCAACCCCGCAGACTGTAGCAAGCCAGGCTCCTCTGTCCATGGAATTCTCCACGCAACAGTACTGGAGTGGGTAGCCATTCCCTTCTCCAGAGGACCTTCCTGACACAGGGATCGAACATGGGTCTCCTGAACTGCAGGCAGATTCTTTACTATCTGAGCCACCATGGAAACACTTTTTTGTAATCAAGTCTAATAAAACTTAAGTGGCAAATCTGTACTATATAAGCGTCCTGAATTACAAAGAAAGACAGCTGGAATCAAGTCCCACATTAGCTGTTTGGTCTCCATGTACTCCATTCACAAGATCATTCCTATTTCTTTACTGACAAAATGAATTAAACAGGCTGAATTAAAAAGATCCTCCCAGCAGATCTAGAGGGAGTTGAGAAAGCCATCTAAAATGTGGGCTTACTAGCTTTGGTCAGGACTAGCTTGGGAGAGAGACGGCAGGCAAATCACTTCATCAGTTTGGAAAACTAGTCATAGGGTAAAGGATGAAGAGGAACAGTTACAGCCAAAGAAGCCCATAGCACTATGATTCCACATGCTAGGAATGGGGAGGACAAATATTCAGTACTCAATTATGAACAGTAACCAGAACACCATATTTGAGGATGCTTAGCCACCTAATGTACAAAGGACAAAATTGGGCAGTTTCCAAATTTCCATGTAAGATTTATAATTCTATATATAAATTTCCCTTGAAAGCTGATATACACAG
Source organism: Giraffa tippelskirchi (assembly GCF_054371585.1). NCBI lineage: Eukaryota > Metazoa > Chordata > Mammalia > Artiodactyla > Giraffidae > Giraffa > Giraffa tippelskirchi. Next base: position 71,568,680 of record NC_137280.1, read on the forward strand.
TTGACAAAAGTAAAGAACAACCCCAGGTTTGAGATCTTTGTTAATAGTTTGCATGAATCACATCCATCTCATAAAATCATAACAGAGTTGTTATGATATTAATATAGAAATTCTTTAATTTCTGCTACACTTAATTTGCATATGTAATTGACAGCTCATTAGAAATGATAAAAGCATAATTATAAAAACAAATCTAGAATAAAGGGCAAAGTCTTGATTGCTAAATTATTACTGAAAGTATATTTTGTTTCATACTGTGGACTTCTTATTATGGACATTACTTATTTTCTTCCAAGATCCCCACTCTTAGACATCAGAAAATGAGATGTAAACACATATAAGAAAAATGCTAAGCACTGTATCCAAGGCCAAGCACAAAGTCAAACCTTCAATTTAAATTTACCACCATTTCATCAATTCTAGGATATGGTAATTCTGTTATATTTAGCTAGAAAACCACAACTTCAGTTCAACAGTAAATTGTGCTGAATTTTGTTGTAAGGATTAAAGGTGTCTACTAACTCCAAAGGTTCAGTAACTGTTCTGTGAAACTAAGATCTCTCTGTTGACTCTAAAATTTATATTATACTTTGGATCAACTTATATACTGATGCATTTATTCATTTAATTTATATTTGTGAAATGCCTAACTCAAAATCCTGAAACAAGTCAAAATAAAAAATAAGTTTGCTATATTTAGAGCTGCCTCACTAATAAATAAATAGCTCCTAAAATAAAAAAGAAGACCAACCACCAGATAGAAAAATGAACAATATAGAAACAGATAGTTCATGGAAGAATAAGTAAATTCCCCGTTGAATGTAGAAAACTGTTTTTTTATAATATTAAGAAAATGCAAATTAAAATCACACTGAGAGACAGAGGTTTTCCAGTAGTCATGTATGGGTGTAAGAGCTTGATGGTAAAGAAGATTGAGCACTGGAGAATTGATGCTTTTGAACTATGGTGCTGGAGAAGACTCTTGAGAGTCGCTTGGAATGCAAGGAGATCAAACCAGTCAATCCTAAAGGAAATCAACCCTGAATATTCATTGGAAGGACTGATGTTAAAGCTGAAGCCCCAGTACTTTGGTCACCTAATACAAAGAGCTGACTCATTGGAAAAGACCCTGATGCTGGGAAAGATTGAAGGCAGGAGGAGAAGCGGGCAACAGAGAATGAGATGGCATCACCGACTCGATGGACATGAGTTTGAGCAAACTCCAGGAGATAGTGACGGACCAGGAATCCTGGAGTGCACAGTCCAGGGGGTTGCAAGGAGTCAGACACGACTTAGTGATTGAACAACAACAAATGGTGAAGGATCTTCTAGTAGGTTAATTATAACAGCTAATAACTAAAGTAAATAATAGCTCACATGGGAGTGATACAAGTAAACAGAAACTAGAGGGGGCTTTTAACTTGGAAAGAGGGATAGGTGATTTTTATAACTTTGGATTGACAGTAGTCTATATTGAGGGCATGACAGCTATCTAGAACTTGGAAAGAAATCTGAAGTCTTTCTTTTTATAAACCACAGAGGGCAGGATTCTAGACAGCTAGACAGCCAGAAATATGTGAAAATATGGCAGAAAGGAAAGTTAGAGGGATTATGCTTTAAATTCTGTACACAGCCTCTGCCCAAATTTTCTGCTGATTTTTTCACTACTCATGTGTTTGACAGACTCCAAGCATCCCAGCTAAAGTTACATATTTCCAGCCACTGCTCACTGTAGTAGCAGAGAAATTGGAATTTGAGTTTAGTCTAATTAGCTGACTGCTAAAGAAAGAAACAAATCAAACCAAAACCAAAAACTAATACGGTTGAAATGAAACTAAAGGAAATCTCTAAAATAGATGTATCATTCACAAAGTCCAGGATACAATTTAAAATTATCCAAATTATTAGCTATATTTAAAAAACAAACAACAACAAAACGCACTTGACACTGACTTAAGTGACAAGATGAGCAATAAAGATCAACCCTGAAATGACTTGGAGGATGGAATTAGCAAATGATGATTTTAAAACAATCATTGCAACTGTGCTCAAGAATAATAAAAATATGATCATAGTGAATAAATATTAGCATAAGATGAAAACCATAAAGCTAACTAAATGGGATTTTAAAATAAAAATGCAATATCCGAAATTCTAAAAATAGAAATGTGGTTACCAATAGATTGAAAATGAAAGAAGAAGCAGCAAATTTGAAGATATATCAGTTATTCAATTGGAAGAATTAAGAACAAATATAAAAATTTTTTAAAGCCTCAGTTATGTGTACAACAATATGAAAAGTCTAACAGACAAGAGAAAATATCTTTGAAGAACTAGTGCTCTCAAATTTCCTCAAATTAGCAAAATGTATAAATTGAAAAAGTCAAACAGTTTAGTGTACCCTAAGGAAGTTACATTCAAAGCTAGGATAACATAGTCATATTGTTGGAAACCAGAGTTAAACCTTAAAAGAATCAAGAGAAAAGTGGATCTTCTTATAAGGAAGAACAGTGATGTGAAAGTGTACCAACTTCTCAACCCAAGGAGACTAGAAGAGATTGAAAGAACCAGTCAAAATGTCAAATGAAAAAAATTCTCTCAATGAAAAAATATGTTATGTCAATATTCTTTAATAGTAAAGGTGAGATAAAGACATTACTGATAAGTGAAAAACCAGGATGTTTGCTAATAACAAACCTACCTACACTATTTGAAATACTAAAAGTTTCTCTGGCTGAAGAGAGATGATACCAGAGAGATCTCAGAGTGTCAGAAGGAATCCAGAGTCTTAGAAAGAGTATACAGGTGTACAGGTGAGTATGTATGTGTTCTTTTTTGTCTTTAAAAATACATAAAAATTTGAAAACAAAAGAATGACATTGTCTTGTGAATTTCTACTGCACATCAGTGTAATTTAGGCACAACTTTAGTATAAAGGAGAGGGAGGGTGGTAAATCAACCTTTTAATTGCCTGGTTCTCATATTTATGTGTAGTGCTTAAATACTAGCTCTGATACTGTGTTTCCTTGGAAAAGCACTAAAAGTGCGAAGCTGCTGCTGCTAAGTCGCTTCAGTCATGTCCGACTCTGTGCGACCCCATAGACGGCAGCCCACCAGGCTCCCCCATCCCTGGGATTCTCCAGGCAAGAACACTGGAGTGGGTTGCCATTTCCTTCTCCAGTGCATGAAAGTGAAAAGTGAAAGTGAAGTCGCTCAGTTGCGTCCGACTCTTAGCGACCCCATGGACTACAGCCTACCAGGCTCCTCCGTCCATGGGATTTTCCAGGCAAGAGTACTGGAGTGGGGTGCCATTGCCTTCTGCGTGTGAAGAGTCATAGCCAAAAGGATAACTAGTAAATTTTTTTTAAATTTTAAAGCAATATTAAAACAATCACAAAATTTTTAAAGGAAAATACAGAAATATCCCTCCCCACCACAAATATTTTGCAATTTAACATGTTTTTTTGTTTTTAATAAATAAACCATGGATCAAAGAGAAAATAGCAATGACAGATTTAAAGTGTTTAAAATGTAGTGATAATAAAACTAAAATATCAACATTTGTAGAACATGGATAAATCACTACTCAGTGGGAAATATGATTTTTAACGGCAGTATTATGAGAAACAAGCTGTATAAAAGCAATGACCTAAGATTCCTCTTCGAGAGTCTAGATAAAAATCAACAAAGTAAAAAAAGTGGAAGAAAGGAAGTAATAACAACAGGATCAGAAATAAGTGACAAAGAGTTTCAGTAACAAATTTAAGAATGCTAAATTTTGAAAATTGATTTTTTAAAATTAAAAACCATCTCAAACAAAAACCTCCAGGTCCATGGTTTCACTAGTGGCTACTTTCAAATGAAATTAAAAGAAAGCGTCCACAATTCTCTTAAAAAATAATAAAGAAGATAACACTTTGCATCTTGTTTTATGAACAAGTCTAGTCTTTTACCAAAACTTGGCAAATAACACATACACACAGACAGACATTTATAGACCAGTATCCTTCATAAATATATACACAAGAATTCTTAACAACATATTAGCAAGTCAAGTCATGGTCTATATACTTACCATTGAAGATATATAAAAGACTCTCCATATTAAGAAAATTGGGAATTAAAGGGAAAACATTAAACATTTATCCTACTTTCCTTTGATTAATGCATTTCAGTGAAATAGGTCCAGTTGATGAGGGTTAGTTCTTTATACAATGACTACAGGTAATATAAAACAGAGAGAATTATAGACTTAGAAAAATCATCTTATTGCCATTTTGCCTTCCAGGCAACAAATATCAATGAATGAAACCACTAGATGAAATATTCATTTAAAAAAAGGAGTGTATCTACTCAATTCATTTATCTGTCAGTCACTCTCTGAGATTCTGAGACCCCTAATGACTAAAAGTGGGATAGCAAAATATTTTCTGACTTCTGTTTGAATATAGCATACAATACAATGTATTCTTGCCAAAAAAGGTAAATTCAAATCAAATCAATAAGTAGTGCAAATTTTCTTTTTTACCAAAAAAAAAAAAAAAAACCCACAGAGGTTAAGATAAATATCAATTTGAAATAGTACACATACCAATATAGAATATGGCACAGTCCAGCAGTCAAAATGTAGTTTTTTATAAAAGCAATTCAGTGATTAAAATAAGGGTATGAAAACCTGTGAGAGAGGCTGGTAATAAAAGAGGCAATATTTATTTTTTAAAATGTAGTAAATAGAACTTTTTGAATCCTAATTGTGTAAAAAACACATTTTATACTATTGGGAAAATTTGAATATAGCCCGGACATAAGATACTCAGTGTTAGAAATCTTAGAAATTTGTAATAAAACACAAATGCGTAAAATCACACAATATCTGTTCCTTTCTTTATAATACGTGCATGTGCTCGGTCATGTTAGACTCTTCGCGATCCCAAGGACTGTAACCTGCCAGGCTCCTCTGTCCATGAGATTTCCCAGGCAAGAGTACTGGAATGGGTAGCCATTCCCTTCTCCAGAGTATCTTCACAACCCAGGAATCGAACCCCCACCAGCTGCCTTGCAGGCGGATTCTTTACTCTCTAAGCCACCAGGAAAGCCCTTCTTTATAATACAACAGCATGTAAAAAAATAAAGATAAGAAATTTAAGAAGCAAACGTACCAAAATCTTGATAATTTCTAACTTTGGTTAAAAATTTTATAGAGGTGAATTAATATATTCCTTCCCAAATACATTTGTTTGTAAATGCTTAAAACTGTTCCTAATTGAAAAATATATTCACAAACACATACATATGTACACACACAGACTCACTTCTATAATTTACAGACTCTTCTATATGCATATCAGGTCAAAAATAATTTGACATTGATTTTCACATATTGGAAAAGTTGTCATCTTTAATTTTCTCCACCAACAACAATTAGACAAAAATTCTTAAAAAACGTTTAAAAAGTTCCTCAAACTGTATATTTTTATTGTTTTGCCCATTGAATTGAGAACATTTTTGTTAAGCAAATTTTAAAATTAATTTTGAATTGAAAGATGAGCAGAATTAGAAAAGAAAAGAACCCCCTCCAAGTTTTGTTTTGGTTCTGACTCTGCCCACTTCAGTGTTCTTGCCTAGAGAATCCCAGGGACGGTGGGGCCTGGTGGGATGCCGTCTATGGGGTCACACGAAGTTGGACACGACTGAAGGGACTTAGCAGCAGCAGCAGCTGCCCACGGTAACAAGCAGACTTAGTATCAGCTTCCAAGAATATCAACTTTTATCAGTCGAATGGGTTACTAATTATTTGCTTTATAATTAACAAACGTCTAATGTGAATCAGAGGAGCTGATGCAATTAAAATACTTCCCTAGCCCATTCATCAAATGGTGTAAGTAACTTGTGCCTCCACCATCATTTAGAAACCCTTCACTCTGGGCACATAGAATTTCTTTGTACCATCTTCTGTGTCTCGGGGAAACTGTCACTTACCCACCCCTAGCCACCCACCTTCACGCTCAGAAGGGCTTAGAAGCCAGCTCACAGATTCTGACGCCACCGCACATTCCGCCATCTTCTGTCTTTGCTCAGACCTCTGGATAAGAGGAAGGAGGAGAAAACAGCAGCGACAACCAAAACCTCCCCCAGAAGATGCTGAGGCGCTGGGGTGGGACCAAGCGGGAACCCGTTGCTACTCGCTAGGGCTGGAGGATCAAGGAGACGGATCCTGATGCTGGACCCCAGAGAGGACTGGCGTCAGGAGGGCCTCTCCCGACAGACTCTCTGAACAGAGCTGCAGGAGGAGGTCGCTGTTGGCAGAGAATGTGTGTCACGTCAGGAGGCACAAGAAACACCCCAGCCTCCCAGCCTCTCAACCCAAACAGACACCAGAGAACAGAGTCCACACCAGGCGAGTGAGGACGGGGCAGCAGACTGAGGACTGCTGCAGCAGAAGCTTCCTCAAAATTTTGACAGAAAGACACTCGGTCCAACGTTATACCGGTCCTTTGTGTTCATGAGCGCAGAAGAATATAGTTTGTGTGTTTTTTTCCCTCCTTCTCCTTCTATCATTGTCTCTATCAATCCTATGGAAACAAACAAATAAAAAATTATTCTACAGGAAATTCCTCACTTTCACTACATATGTCAAAATCATAGGGGCGAGTTCTTTCCTCCTTTACTGCTCTGTCCCAAATAATCAAAGACACGTATAATTGGATTCATAAATATTTGCTGAACAATGAATGAATAGGGTATATATTTTGTATATGAAACTTACAGCAATTATTAGAATGATATTACTTGAAAAATATTTTGAGAGAATTGTCAAATTAGTTAAACTGGTTTGAGAATCTTTTAATTAAATTTAGAAAATGAATGCAATCGCTTGCCAACTACACAATAGCAGGAAACCAGTAAGACTGTAAGTTAAGAAAACTGATTCTTTTGTCTGCTTCTTAAAGAATGAGAACCAAAATTCTAGCCTATGATCAATTAGATTAAAAAAAAAAAAAAACTACTGCAAATCAATGCCAATTCCAAATCAGGGACAGAGATGAATGGAGAATTCAAAATTAACAATTGAATGTGGGTACTTGCATGTAGAGGGCTTTGCAGATTTCAGGCTCAGTGGTGAAGAATCCATCTGCCAATGCAGGAGACACAGGAGAGGTGAGTTTGATCCCTGGGTAGGGAAGCTCTCCTGGAGAAGAAAATGGCAACCCACTCCAGTATTCTTGCCTGGAGAATCCCACGGACAGAGGAGCCTGGCAGGTTACAGTCCATGGGGTCCCAAAGAGTCGGACACAACTGAACAACTATGCGCATATGTGCATGTACACACACATACACACAGACAGAGTTTTGGAAAGTCAACAGAGATAATGTCAAACTCTAAGAAAAAGAGAATGAAAGCCTAGATGATGAATGTGGTTTAGTCGCTAAGTCATGTCAACTCTTGTGACACCATCGACTGTAGTCTGCCAGGTTCCCCTGTCCACTTGATTCTCCAGGCTAGAATACTTGGATGGGTTGCCATTTCCTTCTCTAGGGGATCTTCCCAATCCAGGGATCGAACCTAGTCTTGTGCATTGCAGGCAGATTCTTTACCAACTGAGCCACCAGGGAAGATAGATAATGAATAGGTATAGGATTAATTTCCATAATGTTCTTTATTAGCTTTTTCTGTTTTTTGGTTATTGGCTCTAAACATTTTTAAAATGTGTTATGTCTTGACGGAACTATGGAATCTATTTGTCAAGTAAAATAACACAAGCTGCTGTGACAAATAATACCCAAATCTTACTGGCTTCTTTCAGCATAACACAAGTTTATTTTTGCTTAGGCAGAGTCTGCTATGGACATACATGGTTGAGCATATCTCCTTTGCAGCTTTCTTCTAGGCGGTAGTGATCAAGGCTCATTCTCACTTGTGGCATTGGCAACTCAGAATCTCCTGCAGCCAGCTGGGTGGACATGGTGAGGGAGAGAGAGGACAGAGAATCTCATACAACAATCCAGCAGGCAAGCAAGAAAGTAGCAAACGCCTTCCCTTACCCTTAATAGCTAGCCTGAGTCTAACCATATAAAAGAGGATTAGAAGCTGGGGTCTTTCTGTGTATCTAATTTGGAAAATAAAATGACTTGTTGAACACAGAGCAATGACTCTGCCATTGAAGCTAATGTCCCACAACTCTACTTATCCCTTCTGTTAGGTGTTCTGCAAGTGAACAGCCGTTTTTCTGTTTATGCATCTTCCTGAAAGAGAAGGGTATTTATCTCTTTCATGAAATCTCATACCATATTAAAATATACAATTAAGAAAAAAACAAAACAAAACCTGTTGTCTGTGTCAAATCAACATGGATTTTGTTCTGATTGTGCTCAGAAGATAACTATCTTGGTCCCTGTCCCATTTTGTTGATACTCATACAAGGAGATTCGCATTATACAAGAGAATGTTTGCCAGAACACTCTGTTTACGTAGGTTCCCAGGTTTTTCCTGAACTCTTGTTTTTACCTACCTACTGCTCTCTGAAAATAACTCACTCTGTTTTGCTATTCTCCAGAGAGGCTGATTTTAGCCTGATACCTGAATCACTCTTCATAAGAATTTGAGTAAAATCAGTTTGGATTTCCTGGAGTTGTTTTTCAGTTAAAGATTTAAAAGCAATATGATTGCTTACTGCATATGTATCTCCAAAACTGCTGAACGTCAACTTCTTTTTAGAAGTTGAAAACAGTGGAAAAATTGTCTTAAAGTACAGCATTAAATCAAGAGGAAAACTTTCACTGCATCTAAATTTGAGTGTTTCTGCCATCAGCTTTATCAGCAAATTCATTTTAAGTTGGAGTAGCTATTTCTCAATGCCTATGATTGTTTTTTGAATTATTTACCATCTCACATATTTGCACTGGAGTGGACATCAGGGGCCTTCTAGTATAGCTCTCTCATTATGTGGGGGACTGGAAGGGCACCAGGAAAGCTAGACTGAGCCAGGCTTGCCATACGCATCTCCACGACTCTGGATGGGAAATAACCTTGGCATTGCTGGAAATCCAGACACTAAAATCATTTACCAAAGAAGTGATGGAAACAAAAATAGTGATGACACATACATCTTTCTGCAGGTGTTGTCTGCTCTGTTCTACCCATATTTCTTATCCTGAGAGTCTCTGAACCTCTGGTGTTCATTTTCTTCCCTTCACTTATGTAGCATACGTTCTTTCTACTCCCTGAGGGCAGCGACTGTTTATATTCTGAGTCTTGCTAGGGATACTGGCTCCCTCCTGAATCCAGCAGTAACCTGTGTTGTGTTCTTTCTGCTCCAGACACCTTCAGTTATCCCGATGTGTGCTCTCACTACCCTCGCCCCCTCCTACTCTCCAATACCCAAACACGCTCAGTAGAACAGTACCATGTGTATTGTTGTTGTTGTTGCTGTTCAGTCACTAATTTTTATCCAACTCTTTGTGACTCTATGGATGGTAGCCTGCCAGGTTCCTCTGTGCATGAGATTCTCCAGGCAAGAATACTGGAGTGGGTTGCCATTTCCTTCTCCAGGGGATCTCCCCGACCCAGGGATCAAACCTGTGGCTCCTGCATTGGCAGGCTGATTCTTTACCACTGAGTCACCTGGGTATAGTACTATCATATTATATTGCAACATAAAGGTCACCCTTTGATATTATGGGATACAGTTTAGTATATTAAGAGCTAAAAAACTTGAATTAGAAAGTCCCAGATTTGATGTCTAGCTCAGTTTTCATCAACAGTTTACTTATTATGCAAGTTTTAAAATGCCCTCGAGTTCAGTTTCTTAATGTAAAACAGAACAAATAGAACCTAGTTCTCATAGTTGTGGAGAGAATTAAATGAGATAATTTATCTAAATCCAGGTTGTTAGGTTTAGAAAATAAAACTACAGGATGTCCAGTTAAGTTTGAATTTTAGAAAAAAAGCAATAATTTTTTGTGTGCCTGTATTGTTAGTTTCCTAGAGCTTTGGAACAGTGACTGTGACACAAATCTAGAGTAAAAATATTTTTTAAAAAGAGATATAAATAATAAACCAATATCAGACAACATGTAATCTTATATGATACATAATTTTAAAAGTATATATAATCCAGTGGAAGATATAAAAAGAAAAGTAAAGTCCACAGAACAAATGCTAAACAGCTAACAGGATGGTACGTTTCATTCAATCACATCAGTAACTGCATTAAATATAGTGGAATCTCCATGCAACGCAGGAGACCTGTGTTCAATTCCTGGGTTGAGAAGATCCTCTGGAGAAGGAAATGGCAACCCACTCCAGTATTCTTGCCTGGAGAATCCCATGGACAGAGGAGCCTGGCAGGCTACAGTCCATGGGGTCGCAAGAGTTGGACATGACTTAGCAAATAAAGCACCACCACCACCATAGTGGTATAAAAGCAACAGTTAAACTAAAGAATTCTTAGACTAAATAAAAATTAAGAATTTAACATATAATGTCTGCAAAAAGATTTTCGCTATGTATAGTGATACAGATACATTAAGAATGAGTAGAGGAAATACATATGGGCCATCAAAACACTATACAAAAAAAGGAAAGCTGAGGGCGGAATGAATTGAGAGATAGCATTGAAACATGTATATTCAGTTCAGTTCAGTTCAGTTGCTCAGTCATGTCTGACTCTTTGCGACCCCATGAATTGCAGCATGCCAGGCCTCCCTGTCCATCACCAACTCCCAGAGTTTACCCAAACCCATGTCCATCAAGTCAGTGATGCCATCCAACCATCTCATCCTCTGTGGTCCCCTTCTCCTCCTGCCCCCAATCCTTCCCAGCATTAGGGTCTTTTCCAAGAGTCAACTCTTTGCATGAGGTGGCCAAAGGATTGGAGTTTCAGCTTCAACATCAGTCCTTTCAGTGAACACCCAGGACTGATCTCCTTTAGGATGGATTGATTGGATCTCCTTGCAGTCCAAGGGACTCTCAAGAGTCTTCTCCAACACCACAGTTCAAAAACATAAATTCTGCGGCACTCAGCTTTCTTCACCGTCCAACTCTCACATCCATACATGACCACTGGAAAAACCATAGCCTTGACTAGACGGACTTTTGTTGGCAAAGTAATGTCTCTGCTTTTAAATATGCTGTCTAGGTTGGCCATAACCTTCCTTCCAAGGAGTAAGCGTCTTTTAATTTCATGGCTGCAGTCACCATCAGCAGTGATTTTGGAGCCCCCCAAAATAAAGTCTGACACTGTTTTCACTTTTTCCCCATCTATTTCCCATGAAGTGATGGGACCAGATGCCATGATCTTAGTTTTCTGAACGTTGAGCTTTAAGCCAACTTTTTCACTCTCCTCTTTTACTTTCATCAAGAGGCTCTTTAGTTCCTCTTCACTTTCTGCCATCAGGGTGGTGTCATCTGCATATCTGAGGTTATTGATATTTCTCCCGGCAAACTTGATTCCAGCTTGTGTTTCTTCCAGCCCAGCGTTTCTCATGATGTACTCTGCATATAAGTTAAATAATCAGGGTGACAATATACAGCCTTGAAGTACTCCTTTTCCTATTTGGAACCAGTCTGTTGTTCTATGTCCAAACATGTATATTACCATATATGAAACAGATCACCAGTCCAGGTTCAATGCATGAGACAGGGAACTCAGGGCCAGCGCACTGGGATGACCCTGAGGTATGGGATGGGGAGGGAGGTTCAGGATGGGGGACACATGTACACCCATGGCTGATTCATGTCAGTGTATGGCAAAAACCACTACAATATTGCAAAGTAATTAGCCTCCAATTAAAATAAATAAATTACTTTACAAAAAAAGAGAAAAACTGGGTAAATGCATCAGTATAAAACAGTAGCATTAGAACAAGGATTGTTATTGTTAAATAATAACTTTACATAATCATACAAGAATCAAGTCCCTTAAAATACACAAATAACCCAACAACAATTCAAAATACTTGAAGCAAAATTTGATAGAACTGCATGAGGAAACAATAAAACTCATAATTATACTTGGAATTTCGCCTCCCTTCACTATGAAACAAGTGCACAAGACAATCAGTAAAGATATAGACTACCTGAAGAACTATTGACAAAATCATTCAAATTGTCATTCATAGGAGACTTCACCCAATAAAAGCAGAATAAAATTAGTTTCAAGTGCACTTGAAATATTCACCAAGGTAGGACATATTCTGGACAATAAAGCAAGCTTCAGTTATTTCAATTAAATTGGAATTATCCAATGTATGTTCAAAAATAGCTGATTACTAAAAATAAATAACAGAAAGATTTCTGGGAAAATGCCACATCTTTGAAAACAGAAGACTACACTTCTAAATAACCTCATGGAACAAAGATGGAGTGATTAAGGAAATCAGAATATATTTTGGATTTAAAAAGTAAAAGTGCAACATATCAAAATTTGTAGTATGTAGCTAATGTCCTGTGTCAAGAGGTTTCAAAACATTAAATTCTTACATTAGGAAAGAAATCAATCATTTAAGAAATGATTAAGAAATTGATTAAGAAATCAATCATTTAAGGTTATACTTTAAGAAACAAAATGAAGTGTGAATTTAAAAAATAAACAGAATAAGGGATATAATAAAGATCAGAACAAAAATCCATACAGTTGAAAAAAAATAGAGAAAATCAGTGAAATCAGTTAGTTTCAGAGAAGATCCAACTGGTAAACCATTAGCCAGGCTGACCAAGAAAAGTAGAAAGAGATAAGACCCATATTTCTGATCTCAGGATTAAAGAACTATAATAAAAAACTCTACAGACTTTAGCAGTCTGATAGAGAAATATTACGGAAATATTATGCATGTAAGTTGGCAACTTATGAAAGGGACAAATTTCTTTAAAGAGAGATACGCCAAATCCCACTGAGGAAGAACTAAATAATTTGACTATTGTTAAATCTATTAAAGACACTGAATTTGTAGTTGAAACCTCTCCGATGGTGAAAGACCCAAATGGTTTTTCTGGCAAATTCTACCCCATATTTAGTAGTTTGCAAGGTCCGGAGCTTCCTAGGTGAGATCTGAAACTGGCCCCATAGACTGAAATCAGGGAGAGACAGAAGAAAGAGCCAGATCTCTTCAGATTGGTAGGCGGCAGGTTGAATAAGCAGGGCACTTACATACAGGCGATTTTTTGTTAGCAAAGCCAAAGGATCTCGGTTCCTGCCAGCCAGAACCTTAAAGTTTATCCAGCAGCCTTAATGGGGTTTAGTCATATACACCACCCAGAAGATCTTTTACAATTGCATCCTTAGAAACAGCTTCCACCATGGAAACGCAGACAGAGTACAAGTTCCAGGGCCGTAGGAAAGAGTGAGGCACCTCCAACTGCCAGGGTTCTCTTCTGGGGTCAGCAATCACACCGTCTTGAAGACCTCCTCCAGCAATATTTAAGGGAGAAGTAATACCAGTTCTGCCCAAAGTGCTCAAAGCAGTCCAAGGGTTGACCATTTTTAAAACGTGATTGATATTTGGTAAACGAGAGAGAACACAGGTTGTCATCCTCAAGTATTTTTTTCTTTTTGTTTTGTAATTAAGACTACCCATTTGCACACATTTTTGCAGTACCTACATTTATGTATTTGTAAACATTTGTAAATTTTGACAAGTCTGACTTTAATTTCATTGGTAGACTGATTGGAGCCTGTTCACTGCCATCAGGGTTATTCACTATACAAGGGATTATTTGGTTTTACAGCACAGTCAATTTCAAGTATATATATGATCTGTTGATTTCTTAATTTGGTAAGAAATTTGCTTTTATCACACAATGTGCTCCACCAAAGTTACTTTTATATTTTTACCACAAAACAGGTTATTTGTATATTATTTTTTAAAAATTTGGACTGAATTTGCAGAACATCCATATTAATGTCATATTAATGTCTGCCCTTAACATAATGAACTTCCAGATGATTTACTTTGACTCCATGAATTAGATGTAAAAAATAAAATACAAAACCAGTATTGGAAATAACAGATATCATATTTGAGACATCTAATGACACCAATTTAAAACCATCATTTAACTGTCTGCAAAGATCTTTCTCAGCTAATGGAACAAACACATTAATGGTTTTTTTCAGCTTTTCACAGTGCACAAAAAAACTTGAAATAGAAAAATAAACAATTTAGAACAGTAGGCATTTAATCCAAAGTAAAATCCCTGCTCCATGCTATGATGAATAAAAACAATATAGGTAAAATTTTCATCTTCAGGCATAGACTTGTTAAAATTACTTAAAATTTAAGAAGATGTTGAGATAGATTATTATTATTATTTCTTTTTTTTTTTTGGTTTTCATGTGGTTTTTTAGTGGGTAAAAACCATCAAAAGTTTCATATTCATAATCAATTTCATTAAGCAAAAATAAGTATGTTACTTGATAATTTTTTACTAACCTTCTATTGCATTGCTGTTTACAGGCTTATTTAAAATAAAGCATTACCAAAGGGATCAGCAAATTTTCCTATAATGGCAGGATATTTTAGGTTTTTCAATAATTGTCTCTGTCACAACTGCTCAATTCTGCCCTTGTAACACAAAAGCAGCCAGAGACTGTATATATTGTTTAATATTTTTTAAGGATACAGGTTTATAACTAGCAGATAAATAAATTCTGCAGATCTAATATACAACATTATGACTATATTGTATTAATAATATTAATATTGTATTAATAATCTAAATGTCAAAATTGCTAAGATACTAGATCTTACTTGCTCTCATCATAAAAGGAAATAATAAGTAATGTGATAGAGTCATTTGCTAATGCTAAGGTAGTCATACTGCAATATATATATGTATCAAATCAACACATTGCACATTGTGGTGTTACATGTTGATTATATCTCATAAAAAGTTTAAATAGAGTGAGCATAGGTGTGTTCCAATAAACCTTTATTTATGGACACAGAAATTGATTCTATGCAATTATTGCATGTCAGGAAATATTATTCTCCTTTTGATTTTTTTGCAACTCTTTGTAGAGGCAAAGGCCATTTTTGGTTGTACCAAAATTTTCAGCAGGACACACTTAGCCCACGGGTGGTAACTGGCAGACCCCTTTGCTTAAAATCTCTAGAGCATATGTTTATTTTCCCAGCTATTTATCCTGAATAGATCAGGAGAGATGGCTATGATAATTAGTGGCCAACACTAACAGCATTGCACAGGAAGCAGAAATTGGGCATACTGGGATAGTAAGTTATGACAGAGTATCAGAAGTGAACGCTTAAATCCAGCAGTATGGGGGCATCAGGAGATCATAAGAGGATATCTCATGATGGGCAAGGGCATCATGAGGTTTCTTCCCACGGATTTGAAGGCTTGGGCTCTGGATAAGTGGGAGAGCATATAAGAGAGAACTGGGCTGTCTAGGATGTGCCTGGTGGTTTCCACTGCCAAGGAAATGGGTTATTTGACCTCTCTGTGTCTCTCAGAAATACCAGGGAGATTTTTGTCTCAGATACTCTTGCTCTCATGCCAGTGGACATACACAGATGTCTGTTTCTCTGGAGAGTTTCTCTAGTTCACTCTATGGACTTTGTTACTCCTTCTGACCTACTTCTGCACTCACTATATAATTATTATAGCAGATTTTACAGGTTATTGTCTTCATTTACTTCATGTCAGTCTCTCCAACCAGGCTGAGCTCCTTAAAGCTATGAGCAAGGCTTTATTGATCTCTGGAACTCCAGGGCCTAGGACAATGCTTGACACAGAGTTAAGAACTCCATAAATATATGTTGTGCAAAACCTAATTATAGCATAGACATGATTTTGCATTCTGCCTTTGTCACTCACCATGTTATTATAAGCATTTCATTTTGCTTTATAGCCTTCATAATTGTCATTTTAATGGCTGCATTAAAGTCCATCAAGTTTGTGTGTCTTAATTTGCTATATTATTTCAACTTTGTATGTTGACATTATCTCCAGAGTTTTACTATTCATTAAATATTTAATTAGATATTACCTTGTTTTGAATTTTGAAAGTTTGAAGGCATGATTTGGAATGACTCATATCTCTTAAAAACTCTTTATGATAGAATTTTACATCTTTTCCATAAACACATTTTCTTGTCAATCTAAGTAACGTCTAATATTTTAAGTATGAATATGGGTATATAAGCAAAGATGATATAATATGTACAAATAAATATATGATATGTAAATATTTAAAATATAAACTGTAGATAGAAATTTTTCTTAATATTTATTTATTTAGTTAGTTGCATCGGGTCTTGATTGCAACACACGGATCTTTGCTACATCATGCAGTATCTTTTGTTTTGGTGCAGGGACTCTCTAGTTGTGGTCGAAGGCTTTGTTGCTCTGTGGCATGTGGGATCTTAGTTCCCCGACTAGGACTCGAACCCGTGTCCCCTGCATTGCAAGGCAGATTCTTAACCACTGGATCACCAACGAAGTCCCAGAAATATTTTTAATAGGAATATTTTTAATTGAAGTATAATTTTGTAAGAGATGTTTAACTATATACATGAATATGAGAGATATTTGTCATTTAAATTGGGAAAAATATGAGAAAAGAAAGACCTTACACTCAAGTTGAAAAAATTTAAAACAAAAAGTTTAGTTTGACAGCCCTCTGCAGAGATATACTGAGCATCAGATAGGAAAGATTTGATAGCCTTTGGAACATAGATCCCCAGTAATTATACCCTGAATTTAAGGGGCCAACTGAGAGATATATAATTTTCTAATTCTTTTCTAATCCATTTAATGCAAATATAATTGACTAGAAATTTAAAGTGTTTAAATATAACATGGATCAAATTTTAAAAATCATTGCTGAGGGAAAGTTACACAGCTCAAAATAGCCTGGAGTTAAAACTCCTCTCCGGGTCCTCCCCACCATTCTATGCAAAACAAAGAACTCACTCACCCGCAGAAAAAAATGGACATTGAGGTTGATTACGCCCAGCTCCCAGCCAGTCCCAGCCTCTGGCCAATCTCCAGAATTCCTTGCCCCAGCCCTTAAAGAGATAACTGCTCCGAACAACCTTGGAGAAGAACAGGCCCCCTTAAGACACTAACTTTCCACATACATGCCTATATATACTTACTCTTTTCTAGGGTTAGTGCAGCAGCTCACTAATCTGACTGCTGCCCCTTCTCGCCTCATCACAGGTGATCTATTCCTGTAAAGTGCCGGTCTCCTTCTTTTTCCAAACCTCGCCTTCTGTAACTCCCTTACCCTATAATTGCCGAAAAATTATTTTTAAAATAATTTTATTAATATATCATTTATATACAATAAACCACGTTATATTAAAAATGTACAATCAGATAAGTTTTGACTTAGGTGTAAATTTTGAAATCACAGTTAAGACTATGAGCACTCTCATTACACCCCACATTTCCTTGTTTTTTTTTTATTTTCTCCCCTTCCAGCCCCTCCCTGGGTCCTCTCATAACCAGACCACCCTGTATCTGGGTTCTGTCACTATAGATCAGTTTGCTTTTTCTAGAATTTCATATAAACAGACTCTTACAGTGCACATTCTTTTTGTCTGGTTGCCTGTGTTGCAGTCAATTACAGTAAACATTTTTATATATGGAACCCATGTCATTGATTTTTAAGTGTCAGATTCTTTAGATGACATATGACAAGTGAAAAGAGACAGGTTTGACATTCTGCCCTGAATTTGAGTCTCACCTGCATTCTTGTCCTATTTTATGTCCTTTTTATCCTCAGACTCTGAAAACAGGAAAAAGTCTGACCCATCTCTTGCTTGCACAATTCTTATCCTAAAACCTTGCATCTACCCTTACAAATCATACTTGTGTTGATTGGAGACAAACTGATGTGAATGGAACTTAGAGGAGCAGATGCAGTAGGATTCAATAACTCATGAATTCCCAGTTTAAAATATGTAATAATCAATCACATTTATTGATCTTGGTTTCCTAAAAGCCTGGAAACAGGAACTCAGAAGTTGGTCGCCAAAGTATGTGGTAGCACTTACTTATGTAAATCATCACTCAAGTGATCCAGAATATTCTTTTAGTAATATTTTTCTTAACATTGAAATTTTGTAAAACAATTGAAAATTAGAACTTTTGAGACCCTGAGAACATGTTTGTGTACTCAGGTTTTGGAAACACTGGTGTAGAGAAAGTCATCCTGAACAATGCCAAAATGCAAGGGTTCAACCCACTTGTAACATTTCTTACTATGTGATCTCATCTGTTGTTTTTTTCTGAATTCCAGTTGCCAATTCACAGGGTGATTGTGAAGACTGAATAAAAATAAGAAGTATGCATAATCATCAAGCATGTGTTTTGTATATTGTCTCTGATGACTAAGTGTGAGTATAGCCAATTAACAATTAAATGGATTCTGGGCGCTTACATCGGTAAACACTAATAGGACACCAGGAGCCAAATGTAATATCAGGTAGCACTTGAAGCTTGACCCCTTTAGTCAGTATTTTTGACTTTGGAAAAATCTACATCATTATGGACCCAGAAGCAAGAAAGCTATGTTCAAGTCAGCATAAATCAATGGCTAGCTATTCAGCCTTGGGCAAGCTATTCAGTCTATACCAATCTAGACAGACTTACTTATAAACTGATATTAATTTACCTACTTGTCTTATCTCTCGGTGTTGTTTTGAGGAAAAAGTTAGATAATATATATGAAAGTCATTTGCAAATCACCATGGATACTGCCAGGAAATCATCAAGGCATGGCTGTTGAGCCCTGGAGTAGTCATCTGTTTGGCTGGCTTTATTTTGCATTCATCCTTTCTGAGTCACTACCTTTGGTTCCACTGAGAAGGGTTTCACAGCATTTTACTGACTGTATCCTTTGGTCATAAGGGCCATCCTGACACATGGCTTAACCTGAGGTCAGGCTGGAAACTAACATGAAGGGAAAGGCTCTGGTTACTGTCTGAGACATCATGGCGGCTCCTAGTCTTCCCACCATCCAGAAGGCTGTCATCACAGACGATACCCCTCCCGAGCTCCATCTCCAGTTCTGCCTCTGCCCCTGAGCAGAGGACTTCCTGTTCTTATTATGCAGTTGTCAAGGGCGCTGACAGGCAGCATCACCTGCATGAAACAAAGGATGTCAGAACGTCCTAAAAAGATTTGTAAGTTTATCGACAACTGTTTCATCTCATTACAGGTGCCACCACCCTCTGAGGGCCTTCTTTCATTGTGTCACACTCTCGAAGTCATTTTCTGATGATATTCTCTGCCAGGGCTTCTTTCAAAGGAAGCAGCGTAGTCAGTCGTCACAGGGATGATCAAGCATGAGTCCTGTGTTCTCCTCCTAGAACAAATTAATCACATATGGCTGGGCAGAAAGTTCTGTGCTGAGTTTTCTGGTGACATAAGCAACAAAAAGCCTAGCATATCAGGATAATATTACAAACATAAAACGAAGGAAAAGAGGGGATACTTATTACCAAAGAAGTATAAGTAAAATAATACAGAATTTTAGTGGTAGAAACAACTTGATTTATTTACTGCTATTTGAATAATATTACATTTTGAAAAATACATTCTAATGACCACAAAAGCAAGTGTCTAGCTTTCTGTTGTTTTGAGTGATGAGTGGAACAGAAATGGCCCCTGTTGCCTTGAAACTGATACCCTAGTAAAGACGCTACACATAGATAGCACACACAAATAAATATACATAAGGAATGAATAACTTTTTGATGGAGTCATGACCCCTTCCCCACCCAGTTCACTAAAAATGCATAAACAAATTATCTAAATAAGAAAAATCCTTCACTTGAGCTAAATAGTGATTTATGGTAAAATTTAAGAACAGAGGCTAGAACTATAATTCCTTTCTACTTTCTCAATAACCTTTCTATGAAAGAAATCATCCTGTTTTGTTCTAAGAGCCTGAGAAGAAAATACACTGTAGTCAAGAGTCCCAGAGTTCTCTTGATTATTGCAAGTTCCAAAAATGACTTTAAAATGTCAGAGACTGTAAAATATGACCGGGCATCCAGTAGGAGCAGGAAACTGGGCTGGGGCGGGATTTAGAGCTACTGGTATTCATGTGTGTGACAGAATGGGAAGGGTTGTAGGTGATGTTATCAGGCTCCTGCTGATCCTTCCTGACTTTTCTTCTTAAGATATAGTCAATACATTAGCCACTAACATGTCCAGCCTCTCCTCCACTATCCACTTCACTGATGTGTTTCCTGGAATGCCAGGTAGAATCAGGATGCACACTGAGGTGGGGCATTAGATTTTGGCAACTCCTGCTGTATTATTCCAGACAGAAAAAAAAAAAAAAATAGCATCCCACGGCCATGGGTACTCAGAATGTTCTGGAATAAACAAGTGAGTGTAGCAGCTCAGGCAAAAACATCAGGATTCAACTTTGTTCTCTTTGTGTCTCTCTCCATGATTTCTTCTGGGTTCACCTTATGTTAAGGTGAGTCCTTGGGGCAGACTTCAAAGATTAATTTGGATAAAAAATAAAACTAAGTAAAAGAGAAGAAATAGAGAGACAAAGAGATATAAATAGACTCGAGTCCAAAGCACTAGGCAATCTGTCTATAGCGAATCAGTCAGTAAATTGATAAATTTGAAGTATCAATAAATCAATACCATTAATACTATTGCAGGACTGTTACACACCCAGAATGAACCCATGCATGGAAAATTGTCTAGTGTGTTAATGCCAGCATGTAATAGATGCTCTGTGAATATTGGCTAGCTGAATCTAAATTCAATGAATACCATTCAGGAATCAAAATAACATTTATTCATAGCCCAGTACCTTTCTATTGCAGATGTAAGAAATACTATTAGAATGGAGAATAAGAAGTGGCCACTATGTTACTGAACGTAAATCCATGTGCCTGATGCACAGAGAGGCCAAACAATATCCCCATACATCAGAGTCTGAGGCAGGGAAAGGTTTATTGAAGGGTCATGCAAGGAGAATGGCTCATGCCCCTCGAAGTCCCAAACTCTCCTAAGAATTTCAACAAAATGTTTTTAAAGGCAAAGGAGGAGAATGGTTGGTCGTTGCCAACTTCTTGGCTTTGGAGCTCTTTGTTATTGCAGTCATCTACATAGGTCAGGTTGTGATGTTCCTGTAAATCTCCAACGAGGCAACAAGGCTATTCTCTGTTCTTCAACTTTTTTTTATCTCTGTATGAATGGAAAAGTGTCATACCCTTAAAGGTCAGAGCCTTGAGAAGGGTTATCCCGTATATTTCAGGCTATAGCCAATAATCTTAACTCAGAGCAAAAGTAATAGAATGCAAATGTTAATGTAACATACCCAATATGGAGTCAGATTTGTTCTTCTCTATTGCAAATAGACTTTCAGAACTGACTAAGACAGAAAGCTGTGTAAACTAGGCCAGTATAGCTTCTAGCTCCCTGTTTTACCCATACAAATTAGACTCACACTAGTTCCTATCAATAGATGTTCAAATTATTTTGTGATGAAAAATTTTAAGTGTAGTAGAATAACAGTCACCACATTGAGAATCATATATTCTAGTTTTTAATCCTGGGTTACCTATCTCCTGTCTCTGTGACTCTAAACAAATTAATAACTCCTCTGAGCAGATTTATTTAATCAGTACAGTGAGGACAATATTACTTCAACACTTCATCAAGGTGACTAATTTTGAGAGTGTAGTACAGTGGCTGGCATATAGCTGTTTCTATATAAATGGATGTTATGTATAAATCTAAATGACAGGGAGGCATTCAGCCGATCTCTCTAATTTTCTCACTTACTTTGATTCAATTGATTTGCATGATCTTAGGGTGCTACCTTCCCAGAGGTTGATTAAGAAATTTCAAGTGTCTATACTTTCCTTTAACATTGGCCAAACAGCTTGTTAATGATGTTATTTTAAATGAGCCTGCCTTTATGAGCCCTCATAAATTATTTCGTGAAGCATGATTTAATTCAGAACGATACAGGATAAGGTGGGTAAAAACATTTTCTTTGGTGGGAATTAAATTCTGACTGTAACAAAGAGACATGTTAAGGTGAGTTGATTCCTGATCCCCATCCCCATGCTTATCATTATGTACTTCAATTTTTGATTCCAATAAAGTCAATTCATCACAGACTGGGAGACTCTTGAGTGTGGTGATCATGAGAAGGGATCCTGACAGTAGGCTTCCTGCATTCACATTCTAGCATCCCTACTTCATGTTTCTGTAATCATGAGCAAGTTAAACATAATGTTTTTCTAAATAGACTCTTGGGTCCTCCCCTTCCATGGCTTAAATTAGATGCCATATTTCTGTACTCTTCTTCCTCTCTATAATAATTTTGAAAATATTATAACATTGTGCTTTGTGTAGGAAACAGGATTTTATTTTTGTTTCTATTTCTGCTGTAGGCAAGAAGGTCCCCGAAGGGATGATCTACATCTTCCAGTTTGCCACAGAGAAGGTGCTTGGTAAATAATTATTGAGTGAATGAATCTAACTTATACTTGAAAACAGTAATGATGAACAAAGCAGTGACTGTAGTGATAGGAGGATAAATCACAGTAATCATAATAATAATGTTTACTAAAACAATTAACATTTAATTAATGGTAAACACTTGAAATTTATTCTAAGGGCTTCATATTTATTTAATTATGTCTCGATTACAACAACTCTGTGAGGTATTTACCTTTGTTTTTAATTTTACAGATAAGGAATCTGGTACAAAGGAAACTTTATAAATCTGCCTGGGGTGACACAGCTAGTGAGTGGAGAAGCTGGGATCAAACTCAGACGGCCCCCAACTTAGGATGGTTCGATTTATGATATTGAGATCTATGATGGTGTGAGAACCATGCACATTCATTAGAAACTGTACTTCAAGTTTCAAATTTAGATCTTTTCTGGGCCTAGTGACACATGGCCATGCACTCTCCTGACTCTGAACAGCGGCCCCATCAGTCACTAGATCAGCAGGGTAAGCAGCCGATACACCTACAACCATCCTGTACCCAGACGACCATTCTGTCCTTCACTCTCAGTGAAATATTCAGTTCGTTACATGAGATGTTCAGCACTTTATTATAAAATAGACGTTGGCTAATGTTAGTGTTCTGAGCACATTTACGGCAGGCTAGGTCAAGCCAATGTTCTGTAGGCTCTCTATGTTAAATGCATTTTCTCTTTACACTTTTTTCTTGGAACACGACCCCTTCAAACGTCAGGGAGGATGTATACCCTCCCCTCAGTTCTCTGAGGATCCTAAGTTGTCCGAGGGCAGGTGTAGTGCTTGGTGTGAGTATCTGTATTTCTTGGTCTGCTTTCTCCATTGAGGAGGTTGGACTCCATCATCTCTAAGATACAGTCTGACTTTAATTCTATGATTCTGTCTTTTATTCCTTATCTGTGACTCCATTTCTCTTCTGGGCCTCCTGATACCATCTCCTGCCTTCTTTCCCACAGTCCCATTTGCCGTCACGATCTCTGGTGCCACTGGCTTCAGATTCCTATGCTGTGTGACTGAGGTTCCGGCTCCTCCTGCTCATTCCCCACCTAAAGGGGAAATCAACTGTAGTCAAGGGAATAATTAGCCACTGATTACTGCTGATCTATTAATTGGGAAATGCTGTAGGCCCTATTTAGACTGATCTGACTAATGAAATCACAGTATCTTTAATCAAGGGTTCACTAATGCTTCTGGCTAGAGGATGGAAATTGGATATATTTTACTGGCGAAAATACTCCTCCCTTTCTACCAAAATGTTTGTTGAGGGAAGCTCCCCATTCAAACTCTTAAACTCTCAACCTATGGCAGTCGCTTGCAGATTCATTTAATTATATCTGCCAGTAGATGGTTAGTGTCATAAGGGCAGGTCGTTGCTGTTGTTTAGCTGCTAAATCATGTCTAACTCTTCTGGGACCCTACGGACCATAGCCTTTCAGGCTCCTCTGTCCATGGGGTTTCCCAAGCAAGTACACTGGAGTGGGTTGCCATTTCTCCTCCAGAGGAATCTTCCTAACTCAGGAATCGAACCTGCCTCTCCTGTGTCTCCTGCATTGGCAGGCAGATTCTTTACCACTGAGACACCAGGCAAGCCCCATAGGGGCAGGTATTCTGCGCATTTCATTCTTGAGTCCCCAGGTTCTGGCTCATAGTCTTATACGTGGTAAGCACTGAATAATTTAGATAGAATAAATAAATGGATTGTTCTAGGCTTCTGATTATACATTGTATACAAGGAAAATAATAAAGCTATCTTGTTGCATTATTAGATGTTTTTCAAAGAGCATATATAATGAACTTGGCTGTGGCTAGCATCTAAGAAGCACATAACTAAAGATATATACTCTTGATATCATGATTATGTTTTTAAAGTATACTCTTCATATCATGATTATGTTTTCTAAAGAAACTGTTATGATTGTAAAAGTCTAACAATGAATGAATGAATAAATGCATGGTTTACTGAATGGAAGACAAGATAAATTAATTCAGGGGTGACCTATAAATCTGATCTCTCTAGTTATTAAAAATATTAATTACAGCTGATTAGTTATTCTCTTTTTAAATAAAACTTACACCACTTACTCTCATTTTAGTTCACCTTTCTAATTTGTATTCTGCCTTGAGGGAGCATCATGTGTACCTTGCTTCTCTTTTTTTTTTTTTTTTTTGGCCACTCATGGTAGTTACTAATTTACATTTCTCAATGAAAACAAATAGTTGTTGAGATTCTACTTTGTGCAGTCATGTGCTAAATTGTTTTCCATTTGTTTACTGATAGAGGAGAAGCTAGGATTCTGAGTCTGTGGACTGGTTGCTTTCACCTTCTTTTCAATCTCTTTATAGCCAAACAAGTTAAAAATTTTTAAATGACATATTACTGACTTCTTTCAAAATGGATTCTGGATATAAAACACATTTTATCAACAAAATATGCTTATGTGATATTTGGTGAAAAGAGTAGATCAAAAATCATCAAAAAATCATGTGTGCGAGTGTGCTCAGTCTCTCAGGCGTGTCCGACTCTTTGCGACCCCCAGAGAAGCCCACCAGGCTTCTCTGTCCATGGGATTCTTCAGGCAAGAATACTGGAGTGGGTTGCCATTTCCTCCTCCAGGGGATCTTCCTGACCCAGGGATCAAACCTGTGTCTCTTACTTCTCTTCCATTGGCAGGCAATTTCTTTACCACTAGTGCCACATAGGAAGCCCCATCAAAGACCATATTTCAATGTAATTTTTTTTTTTTTTAATGCCAAGCTTTAACACAGAAATGTGAAGTTTTGAGCGGCCTCGTCACTAGTGTTGATTATCCACCTTCTTGGCATAGGGGAACGTTGTAAACACTTCAGTGACAACAGTGTCTTCTCTATTCTCAGCTTGAGCTGTTGACATAAGTCCAGTGATTGCCTCAGAGGTAGTGACCCCTCATGGGTCACTTCTGTTTTGGTTTGGGTGGCTCAGATGGTAGCCTGCAATGCAGGAGACCTGAGTTAGATCCCTGGGTTGGGAAGATCCCCCGGGGAAGGAAATGAAAACCTCCTCTAGTATTCTTGCCTAGAAAACCCCATGGACAGAGGAGCCTAGTGAGATTCAGTCCACGGGGTCCCAAACAGTCGGGCACAACTGAGCGACTAACACTTAACACACTAATTCCCTGTGTTAAATTGCTTCCTGTTTAAAAGATCTAGAGCATTTTTTTTTTCTTTCTTGCTCTAAACCCTGACCAGAATGGAGAACATTATTCCCTTTTTACAGATTCCAAACCTATGTCTCATTCATTTGAATGAATATGTCAAATATAACATGGAAGTTTGTATTTGACAGTAGACTTCTGCAACCCCAGATTTCTTCTGTACTTCTTTATCAAAATGCCATGCTAGCAAAACAACATGCAATAGTATAATTATCCTTAATCTTTTCATAAGAGATAGACAAACATATGTTTGTAGAAGTTTTAAGCAGAAAGCATTCACAAAATTGTAATTCTGGTAGCTGAATAATCTTTCATTCAATTAAAAATCAGTGCTTACTTAACCAAGCCCTTATTGGTAAGCACTTTTTTTTTGTCTTTCTGATGCTAATAAAAGAATCAGGAAAACAGTAAATATTTTTAATATATAACTCTTCCCCTTTTATTTTTTCTCTTTAAAATAAAAGCCTGTAAAAGTTTATCAGGTTAAAATGTGACCAGTGATTGATTTGAAAATAAAATGACTTCCGTTATTCTGGGCCCTCTAACTTAACAATCACTCTGTGATGGAGAGAAAAAATGTATTAATCTCTAAATTGCACAATCTCACTGCAAGTGTCCACAATCCTCTTCTCTCCCCATGTAGCCTTGTTCCCTGGTGACAAATCCTCGGATTAAAGATATTGGAAGAAAAAGCACCTTTTCCCGAAAATACCAGTTGGATTCAGTGGAAGTAAAATCTCTTGTTACCAAGAGGATATCTTGCAATTTTTAAAATTCATTTGTCATCCATAAAAGGCTATAGGAAATTAATGGATAGCTGTGGTTTTATACATTCAATGTAGTTACTTGTTTTTCTCTAATGTTCTATATATAAAAAAAAATTCTATTTGTGATTCCCCTTAGATTATATCTGGTTATCCTGATGTCATAAACTCTTGGTTTATGAACCAAGTGGTCTGTAGAACCACTGTTCAAATAAAATTGGTTGGTGAGGTTCCAGAAGCAGGATATGGGTGAGGGCAGAGGGTGCCTGATGTGGATGGTGTTGGCTTCCCTTTGGCAGGTCAAGAATGAACACGTAGATAGCTTACAGAACTGCCCATTGTGACACAGATAAGTCCTGAAGGAATCAAGGATCCCAAGGTAATGCTTTAAAGAAAGAGGGTGGGAGAAAGAGAGAGATTGACTGGGATGAAAGAAAAAGTAGTTTAGTTTTTTTAAAAAAACTGTTTTTCTGTGACTAAAGACATTTTGTTAGGTTTTTATTTATTTATTTATTTTTTAATTTATTTATTTTAATTGGAGGCTGATTACTTTACATCAGTCCATTATGCTTGGAGATACAAGATGAATTTGGGCCAAAGAGACTGGAGTTTGTACAAAATGCTTGCACTTTGCACTATCCTCTCATCAACAGGCCAACATACCATTTTAAAAATGTTGAAAAAAACGATCCCTTCTGGAGAATGTGCTGAAGACATAACTGCTCCTGTGACAGATGCTCTCCCAGCCCAGTGCAGCTAAACAAATGACTGAATATATGGCTTTCCTGTGCTTTCAAGCTGTGCTATGTTTTCTTCCCTAGTGCTCAGAAGCTCAATTGTCTCCGACTCTTTTGACCCCATGGACTATAGCCTACCTGGCTCCTCTGTCCGTGGGATTCTCCCAGGCAGGAATACTGGAGTGGGTCACCATTTCTTCCTCCAGGAGATCTTCCCGACTCAAGGATCAAACCTGAGTCTCCTGCATGGGCAGGTGGATTCTTTACCATTAATGCCAGTTGGAATCCCCTTTCTTTCCTAAATTAAAGCCAAAAGCAAAATTCTTTTATTCTCAACTGTTCATGGCTGACACATATGCTTCTTGTAGCCTCTTTGGCCCCTGGTAAGTTCTATCTGGGTTGAACTTCTTGCAACACAAAGGTATAGCTTCTGCCCTAAAGTTCTTTCTGGATGTAGGAAGGAAGCTAGGATGAGGTTGTATTCTGGCCAAATACCTAGAAGCAGAGCGTGGAGGCAGCCCAGGAGTGGGAGGGGCCCCAGTCCTGGTGAGCAGACCGGGATTCTCAAGACACTGATTCTGGGGTTGTATTTGGAGATGGAGAGAAGTGGTCTGGCTGTCAGGGTGTGGAGGAAATCTTGTCTGAGTGAGGGTGAGAGTGTGGAAAGGGGAGCTTTGGTGAGACACTGTGTCATACCAGGGGATTATGGGTAGTCAGGGTCAGGTGACCTCAGGGATTATGGGCAGTCGGGGTCAAGTAAAGCAGAGAAGGGGTGGTTCCCAATGGGTGAAGAACAAGTGCTGGTCAGGCACTTTCTCCTTTTCACCTGTTTCCCGCCTTCATTTGAAATGTTAACCTCTTTTAATTTCAACTGCTTTTGTAATCTGTCTGGTAGCATAGCTTTAGGACCCTACAACCCAAGCATAATCAGGCACTTGTTTGGTTCTGAGCACTGCTGATTTTAAGCTCCAGTTTATATGTAATAATCCATACATATTTAATAGTCAAAGGCTCTGCTTTCCTCTTTCTGTTGTATTGCTAGCCAAGTGAATAATTACCCCTTCCCTGAATACCATGAAATTGAAGTGCAACCTCTAACAGAAACTACAGGTTCTTGACAAAGCAATTCCAATGCACCACTCTAGGGGGGAGATTGGAGGGACAAGGAAAAACTGTGGAAGGGAGATAATGAAACATAATTTTCTCAGTCCTAGGAATTTCAGAGTTTGAAAGTGAAAGCCAGCAGGCATTTAAAGACTCAGTTTGTTAAAAGAAAAGCACTACAGGGACTGATTCCGTTCTTCATATCGTATCATCTCATTTTAAGAAAGTGACAGCTGCAAGTTCACTTTGGCACTAATTGCCTTTCTCTGATCAAGCCCTGCAGTCTCTAACCCTGACAGTCTGTCTACAGTCAAGTTTTTACCTCTATCTGTATTCCGCAGCCCTGACAAAAAGCTTGTCTGTGTTTAGTGGTTGAGTTTGTCTCTGCTGCTGCTGCTGCTAAGTCACTTCAGTCGTGTCCGACTCTGTGCAACCCCATAGACGGCAGCCCACCGGGCTCCCCCATCCCCGGGATTCTCCAGGCAAGAATACTGGAGTGGGCTGCCATTTCCTTCTCCAATGCATGAAAGTGAAAAGTGAAAGTGAAGTCGCTCAGTCGTGTCCGACTCCTAGAGACCCCATAGACTGCAGCCTACTAGGCTCCTCCATCCATGGGATTTTCCAGGCAAGAGTTTGTCTCTGAGAGGAGTGAATATCTTGCCACAGTATCTGTGTCTTGAATCATTTTTCCTTCAGAAAGGTGGATTCCCTAATTGTAGTATATTGCATTTTGGAAGATTCTGTGTTCTCTTTTTAATGGATTTGATAATGCTTTGCGCAAAAAGGAAAAAACATACAGGAAATTGTTATAAAAATAATGAGAAACAGTACAGGATATGAGTTGGTATCAAATGAGAATTTTTAAACAGCCTGATGAATATGAGTTTTCACTCTTCCTCCTAATCAGTCAGACAGTCGTGGGTTTGAATCTCAACTTGCTGTTTAATTAGGCAAATTAACCTTCTTGTTTTTATAGCATCCTGTTCTTGCTTTCATCTTCCCATGCTGCCTTTTCAGTTTTGGGCTGTGTCTGCCTTGTCCACTAGACTGCGGTCTTTCTAAGGAGAGGGATGGTGTCCTATTCATTTTGTTAACTATCATTCAGCCCAAAGCCTGTCCGGGAATGTCCACAAGATGTATGTTTCATAAATGAACAAATCTTCGTATCCTGTTCCTCCCATTCAGTTTCAAATACATTAGAAAGCTATCGATACCATGCCTCAATTTTATTGAATATGTTCTTCTTCCCTCTCACCACTCCAGCACCCTCAGGAAATAGCACTTTGCAAGTTCTTTCACGGATCTTCAAAAAGAGAAGAATTTCATCTAACTCCCAACGTTATTTATCAAGCAAAGGGTGAAATATGGTTAGACAAATCTAGCAGTCTCATCTCAATCAGGAAAAAATGTAGGAAGCTGTTCTGCTCTGTGACATTTGAGGCACCAGCACAGTTTAGAGTTAGTCATGAACACAGACCTGGTTATCAAGTAGTAGCTCTAATGGGATTGATTTTTCAACACGATGGCGATTTGCTTCCTGAAATGTGCAGCTCTTATTTAATATGGAAAAGAGATGATCTGCTTACCCTTCATAGTGTTTATCATCAACTTCAATTTTTATTTCTAGCAAGGTCTCAGTACTTCATCTTAATTGCTGCTGATGAAGCCAGTGATAGAAGATAGCTAGCTTGATTTTCGCATAACCGATAGGCTCTGTCAAAATCATAAAACATTCTCATTTTGGCAGTTATGAAATGCTTAATTAGGGGTCACAGAAGGGAGATACATGTATGAAAATATGTAATCTTTATTTAGATTACATGTCAAGAACAGTATGTATTAAATGTTGGACAAACCACTACCCTGAAGATTCTGAGATCAATACGATATACCTTCTGCCTTAGATGAGCTTACCAGCTAATTGGGAAGACATATGTTTAAAACAGTGATTACAAAGGAATGTGAATAAAAGCCTTGGTTGCTGACTATGTAAGATCCAAGGATCACACAAAGTCTTTGAGCAACTATGGTCAGGGGACTAGAGGTCAATAAGGCTTCACAGAGAAGAAGCAGCTGAGACTTCAGAATCAGAAGATGGTTTTCAAGTATGCAAAGAGCTTAGGGCTTCCCTCATAGCTCAGTTGGCAAAGAATCTGCCTGCAATGCAGGAGACCTGGGTTCAATCCCTGGATCAGGAAGATCCCCTGGAGAAGGAAATGGCAACCAACTCCAGTATTCTTGCCTGGAGAATCCCATGGACAGAGGTGTCTGGCAGTCTATAGTCCATGGGGTCTCAAGAGTCAGACAGGACTTAGCGAACTAAACCACCAGGATGTTGCAGGAAGAGAAACGAATGTTTTCTGGTCCAAGGATAAGAAAAGCATGTGTGTTTTGGAAGTTTGAACAACTGGAGTCAGAGTATAGGGGACATACTCTAGTCAGAGTATAGGGGGCATGCATACAAGGGAATTTAATTGTGGAAAGTAGATAGGCTGAAGATCATAAAGGGATTTGAACAATACACAGAAGAGTTACAATATACACTGATGAAGAAGAGCACACTTGTTTTCTGCTTTCATGTGAAAGGTTGAATCCCTCATCCTTGTAGGTACAACTAATAAAAACACTCAAGTTTCTAAATTGAGTTTCTGGTCAATGAAGACTTTACTGTAAGTGTGTTCAATTAGCTTTTTCACATCTCTTCCTTGAGCTTAGTCTACTGGACAGCCGTGATGTGGCCATGGGCAGTGAGAATGTATTGAACACATTGCTAGTTGCTGAGAGACCAGAGTTTAGTTTCACAGCCTTGTGCTTCAGGACATACTCTACTACTAATCAGAAGTCAAAAAAAAAAAAAAAAAGAATAAATCACTCCACATAGAGGCTGCAAAATTGCAATGAAGTTAATGCAACTTTGCATTAACTCTACAGTTTGAAAAATCATTTCCCAACACTTAAGAACTTGGAGAGTTAGCACCAACAGTCTGAGAGTAGGCCTCTCTTGGGTAAATTCCTACTAAAATGGAAGCAGATGCTCTCCAGGCCACAGTGGGAAGGCCTGAGGTGGAACAGCCAGTGTAGACGGAGGAGAGGCGCTCAGTTTGCAACAATCGCTTCCCCACCCCCACACACACTTCCTGCTGAAAACTCCTGCTCAAGTCAAAAGTCAAGCATCACTTGTCATCTCTGATGCATTATTGATTTTCTCAATTTGGAGTTACAGTTCCAGAGAAGTAGGTGCCGAACTCAATCCTCTGTTAAATGTGGGGAGGTGAGGAGAAATTTCCAGATGTGCTTGATATTAAAAAAAAAAAAAGCATCATGTATATTTTTTGTTAAAGTGAGGAACATTTCTCAGATTTAAACATGAACTCTGTTCATCTGCCCATGTGGATGTCTCATATATCCTGTATATATCATACATATCTATATCTATATATGATCACATAGTGTAGTTAAATTGTGATAAAGATCACATATATCTCAGTGTTCTTGTGCTTCAGTTAATTTCAGTTCAGTTCAGCTCAGTTCAGTTGCTCAGTCGTGCCCAGCTCTTTACAACCCCATGGACTGCAGCACGCCAAGCTTCCCTGTCCTTCACCAACTCCTGGAGCTTGCTTAAATTCATGTCCATTGAGCTGGTGATGCCATCCAACCATCTCATCCTCTGATGTCCTCTTCTCCTCCTGCCTTCAATCTTTCCCAGCATCAAGGGTCTTTTCCAATGAGTCAGTTTTTCACATTAGGTGGCGAAAGTATTGGAGTTTCAGCTTCAGCATCAAGTCCTTCCAATGAATATTCAGGACTGATTTCCTTTAGGAATGACTGGTTTGATCTCCTTGCTGTCCAAGGGACTCTCAAGAGTCTTCTCCAACACCACAGTTCAAATAATAGTCAGTATTTATTGGAATACTTTTATTAATAAGGTCAGAACTGCTAAGTATTGCAGAGACCTTATTATTTTATCAAAATAAGTGTGTGGTTCTAGATATTTTTCCTTAGTTTTATACATGAGGAAATTGAGAACCAGAACTAATTAATTTAAAAATCTGCATTAAATTTTAAATTGTTAACTTAAAATTCTGCATCTGTTCTACTGTAAATTCTGTGGTCTTTTAGTCATGTTAAAAGTATCCTTGACACAAAACTGGTAAATAATGGGGTAGGATTTAGAATTGAGTATAAATCTAAAACTTACGATATTAGTCATAAACTTAGGTATTGATTTTATATTTATTTGGGCCTAGAATTTCCATGAAATAACAGAATCTAATATATGAATAAAGAATGATTTATTGGATACATGGATGGACTATATATATAAAATACTATATGTGTAAATGCATATGTATAAATACTATATATATAAATATGCATAAATACATGTTTGCAAATACACCAATGATAATTTTTGGCAAGTATTCTAGACTTTGACATAACTAGGAAAACATCCCTGTTTTATGTATAATGTCAATGAACTATCATAATAACTTATTGTTCATGTAATTTTGAGTAGAAAAATACAATTTCAAAGACACTTAAGGGTTATCATAAGAATAATCTTACATTAACAATTTACAGTAGCCACCATTCACTCAGACAACATGAAAGTCATGTGTAGCTAGGGATAATTTATATATGAATTACCTTATGAAACATGTCTTCACCTCTGTTTTATAGAAAGAAAACTGAGGTTCACCATCCTTGGCCCATTTACTCAACTCTCGCAGTTTAAAACGTTCAGAATTTTATCTTTAACTCCAAAGATATCATACTTCCACTTCAGTGCACACATTGCCTTCATCAGTGCTGATCTGTCTCCTCAGGAAGGTAAATGTCCGTTCTATGACATAGATTTGTTGTTTGTAATGTCCAGGTACCATTTGGAGACCAGTCTATTTATAAACAACCTTGGTCAAGCTGGTCTCAAAGAAAGATATGACTATAGAATTAGAGATTTTCTAGTGTGGCTTTAAAAGTGTTTTCTATATGTAATCTGCTTTCTCAACCCACTTTCCAGCTCATAAGCTCTCAGATTTTCAGACCAAAGGAAGATTGTAATAATAAATCCCGATACCTCTGCCTGATCTGGACTGGAGCAATGAAGCAAGCAGACATTCAATTCTCCTTCTTTCTGTCTTCTATTTTTCCCATTCCCCTTCAGCTGAAAATTCCCAGCTCGATTTAACTGGAGGCTGCTCTGGGAGAATAAGGTCAAGGTGTGGGTAGCTCAGTGCATGATATGAATGATGGCAGATCTTTGATGAATTGAACAAATGAAACACTCCACTCTTTGAGGGAACTCCCATCCAAATTTGCACAGCAACTGTAGGAGGGATGCCTTTAGCTCATTCACAGCTTCCTGAAACTTCAGCAACTCCATGTAGTGATGAAAGAGGAGAAGGCTCTAAGATTAACCAAAGGAAGGGGATTTACAGAACCAAAGCTCTAAGAGACAAGTGATGCCTGGCTACACAGCGGTACAGACTTAACACATGATGTCCAGTAGTCAGTGCTTTCCTGAGACTTAGCTTTCTTCTCTGCTCAGTGAAGACTAAAATATCTGCTTCTGAGAATCATTGGGATAAGATGAAAACATTGTTTTTAAAAGTCCAGTTCAATAAATAAAATGGTAGTAGATACAATAAGGCGTATGTGCTGAGTTACTCGGTCATGTCCAACAATTTGTGACCCCTTGGGCTGCAGCCTGTCAGGCTCCTCTGTCTATGGGATTATCCAAGCAAGAATACTGGAATAGGGTGCCATTTTCTACTCCAGGGAATCTTCTGGACCCAGGGATCGAACCCATGTCTCTTGTGTCTCCTGCATTAGCAGATGATTCATCACCACTAGTCCCACCTGGGAAGCACCAGACAAGACTCTGTACCAAGTCCAATGTGGTGGGTGATAGTATACCAACATAACCAAGAAGCAAGGAAAAACAAGGACAAGAATTGTGTGGTGGCAGAGAGCTAGGACTCAAGTCAGCCAAATCTTAATTTTTGCCATTAGCAGCTGAATAATTTCAGTCAAGATATTTAGCTTTTAATCCTCAGTTTCTCTGTCTTTGAACTGACCACAGTAATAATTCTTATCCCATAGATTTTAAGAAAGTATTGGTTTGGCCAAAACATTCATTCAGCTTTTTTCTGTAAGATGTTACAAGTGAAAATTGTTGCCAACCCAGTATATATATATTTTTTTAATCTGTGTATTTATTTTACAAAGATCTATGTAAGTCACTTAATTACTCTCTGACACACATTGAACCTCACTCACTATTAGACATTACCATCATTGTTATTATTTATTCAGTTCAGTTCAGTCGCTCAGTCATGTCCGACTCTTTGCAACCCCATGAATTGCAGCACACCAGGCCCCCCTGTCCATCACCAACTCCTGGAGTCTACCCAAACTCATGTCCATCGAGTCGGTGATGCCATCCAGCCGTCTCATCCTCTGTCGTCCCCTTCTCTTCAATCTTTCCCAGCATCAGGGTCTTTTCCAATGAGTCAACTCTTCGCATGAGATATCCAAAGTATTGGAGTTTCAGCTTCAGCATCAGTCCTTCCAATGAATATTCAAGACTGATTTCCTTTAGGATGGACTAGTTGGATCTCCTTGCAGTCCAAGGAACTCTCAAGAGTCTTCTCCAACACCACAGTTCAAAAGCATCAATTCTTCGGCACTCAGCTTTCTTCACAGTCCAACTCTCACATCTATACATGACTACTGGAAAAACCATAGCCTTGACTAGATGGACCTTTGTTGGCAAAGTAATGTCTCTGCTTTTTAATATGCTGTCTAGGTTGGTCATAACTTTCCTTCCAAGGATTAAGTAACACATAATACCTGATACTTGCTCACAAAATCTAACCTAATTCCCTCCACTGTCTATATCTTTAAATCCATGTTTTTCCCTAAGCCAGTATAGTTTACCTTGTTACATGGTGACTAGGTTCCCCCAGAGTATTCCAGGAGAAACTGGGAGAAAACTACAAGGCTTCTTCTTATGGTCAAGCTTGGAAAGTTCCAGAACATCACTTATTTTGCATCTCGCTTACCAAACAGGTCACTGAGGCAAGCTCAAGCTCAAGAGGATGGAAACTCTACTCCAGTTGTCAGTGGGAGTGGTGGCTAATGATTTGTCATGACCTTTAACCTGTCACAAGGAAGAAACACATAATGAAAAGCTCTGTTAACCAGCTCTGCTGCTGCTGCTGCTAAGTCGCTTCAGCTGTGTCCGACTCTGTGCGACCCCATAGACGGCAGCCCATGCTGCCATAAAAAACAATACCATATTCTGTTTGGCTTAAACAACAGAGATTTACTTTTTCACAGTTGTGGACACTGGAGACCTGAAATCAGGGGGCCAGA
Organism: Giraffa tippelskirchi; assembly: GCF_054371585.1. Lineage (NCBI taxonomy): Eukaryota > Metazoa > Chordata > Mammalia > Artiodactyla > Giraffidae > Giraffa > Giraffa tippelskirchi. The sequence continues at coordinate 71,604,352 of NC_137280.1, forward strand.
ACAGTCAGGTTCTAGTGAGAACTCTCTTCCTGGTTCAGAGGCTACCCTCCCATTGTGACCTCACATAGCCTTTCCCGAGGCGGGGGAGGGGGGCACGGAGAGAGAGTGAGAGAGACCTCGCTTCTTCTTCTCGGAAGAACGTCAATTGTATCAGATTAGGACCCAAGCCTTAGGACCTCATTTAACCTCAATTACCTCCAGAACTCCAAATCCAGTCACACTGGGTGTTAGGGCTTTAACATGTAAATTTTGAAAGGGCATGATTCAGGACAGAGAAAATGAATAAAATCCACAGAGCATCTTTTGAGCACCTGGCTGGACCAGTCATGCCTGAAACTAAGCCTACTTAGTCACTTCTCAATGATGAGAAAAATACATTGCATTTTGCTTCATATAAGACAGTTTTGATCAGATCTTCTTTTTGTAACAAAAAAAAATGGCCTGGCTGACAGAACTGCCGATTATTTAATGCCACATTATAAGGTCACTAAAAGGCAAGAATGGGATTTCTAACAAGGACTTTGAGGCCTGAAATGGAAGCAAACAAGAAATGATGACCTCAATAAGTCCGCAGGATCTGAGTACTTAAGCTACAACTTGATCATTCTCTCAGAGTATTGGTGGCTTGAGGTTATCTTTAGAAAACAAGGTAGAAGCTCTTTAATTTACCATTTAGAACAAAACTACCTGAGAAACAACAGCAGAAACAAGCCACAATCAAATCAAAACACCTTCCAAGATGTAACACGGATGTCACAAAGAGGCTCTTCAGTTTGATTAGAAAAGCATTTATTCACATAAGAGATTATTTCAGTGCCATCTCTTTGTGGAAGAGAAAACCAGAGGCCAGAGAGAAAGCAGTGTTTACATGGGGAGTGCAAGAACACTGGCTTTCACAATAAAGACCTTGAGTCATATTTAACACAAGCATGAGGTTTCCTGCTTCTCAGAAATCAACAGCTCCGTATTTATCATTGCTCCCTCCTCTCTCTGACTGTTCACTTCAAATGAAGGACAGTGAGGGTGAATCGATGGCTCCAAAGGCAGAGGCCGGTGTCGTCAAGGGCAGGGAGGGGGGGATCTGGGAGTGTCTGCAAACAACAAAGGTGACCTCAGGTTCAGTAAAGGATGGTGCCGAGAATAGATGCCCATTAATCCCTGTCACACGGGTCACAGGCACCTCTATCAACCAAACCGTGTGGCTGCCTACCTACCTAATGGTGTGCGTTCAGGCAGGACGTTACTGCCGGACAGCAATGCGTCTCCTGGCAGCCCATCCAGACCCTTCTGAATGGATTAGGTCAGCGTCCCAATTTCACTGCAGAGGGGAAAATGGCCCTCACATAGAGCAACCTGGAAATGAAATGAGATCAGATGACCACAGATGAGGAAGGGCTTCCCTGGTGGCTCAGATGGTAAAGAATCTGCTTGCAATGCAGGAGACCCACCCGGGTTCAGTCCCTGGGTGGGGAAGACCCCCTGGAGAAGGAAATGGCAACCCACTCCAGTATTCTTGCCTGGAGAAGCCCCCATGGACAGTGGATCCTGATGGGCTACAATCTACAGGGTCACAAAGAGATACTGCTGCCAATTTGGCACTCACTGGGTGTTTGGGCTTCCCTGGAGGCTCAGATGGTAAAGAATCTGGCTGCAATGCAGGAGACCCAGCTTTGATCCCACAGTTGGGAAGATGTCTTGGAGAAGGAAATGGCAACCCACTCCAGTATTCTTGCCTGGAGAATTCCATGGACAGAGAAGCCTGGTGCAATACAGTTCATGGGGTCGCAGAAGAATCAGACACTACTGAACGACAAACACACACACAGGGATGAGGAAAGAGGTGACTTTGTATGATATGTTTAAGAAGAGAGTAAATTCAGTAGGTGAATCTTCCTGAAGCTTCAATTAATTTACTGAAAATTAATGATCTTAATGTTGCCCATATTTCAGAAGCTTTCTCTTGGAAGGATACTTTTAACAACTTCGTTCTCCATACTTCCTTTTAAAAAGTCACTGAGGATATTGCATAGGACCTATTGATTAATCCAGTCCCCTCCCCTTGCAACCTGCATTCCTATTTCAGTAGGCAATAAACTGTCTTTATAGAAGGGAGTGTTTTCTTTAAAACCATATGTGTCTTAGCATAGGCATAAACTATCTGTGCAATTGCATTATGGAAGGTTCAGTTCAGTTCAGTCACTCAGTCATGTCCAACTTTTTGCAACCCCATGGACTGTAATATGCCAGGCTTCTCTGTCCATCACCAGCTCCCAGACCTTGCTCAAACTCAGTTGGTGATGCCATCCAACCATCTCATCCTCTGTCGTCCCCTTCTCCTCCTGCCTTCAATCCTTCCCAGAATCAGGGTCTTTTCCAATGAGTTAGGTCTTCTCATCAGGTGGCCAAAGCGCTGGAGTTTCAGCTTCAGCATCAATCCTTCCAATGAATATTCAGGACTGACTTCCTTTAGGATGAACTGGTTGGATCTCCTTGCTGTTCAAGGGATTCTCAAGAGTCTTCTCCAACACTACAGTTCAAAAACATCGTTCTTTGGCTTTTTTTTTTTTTTTTTTAATGGAAAGTTAGAGAGCCAAGTAAAGCTCAAAGGAAGAATTGTTTATATCTTGCTTGCTGGCTTATATGTGATACCATCCCTCCCTGTCCCAACTCACACACACACACCCCCACAACAATGTGTGCAAGTATTTTGAGAGCAAGGTTTTGTCAAATTCCACTTAAATTTTTGCAGTGAAAAAGTGCAGGCACAAACTGTTACATGAATGAAGAAACAGATGAATGGAATCAATAAAATAAACAAAGGGTTTAACTGTTTGTTTGTATATTTTGATCTTACCATTTGGTACTCCCTGACTAGACTAAACAAACCGTGAAGTTCCTTTATGCATTTCAGTTATGATTGTTTTCCCAATTTTCCTCAGCTTCTTCACCCTCAGATAGCTCATCTTAAAAATTAAAAAAAAAAAATTTCTTTCTCATCTTAGAGGAGCATTAACATATTTTAAAAAAATTGAAATAATATATATGAAATAAGTGCAAAAGAAATTAAGAAGTACATGTAGAAATATGCACTGTTATAAACAAGCTTATCCTCCTTTGTTTTTGCCCTGTGTTATTTAGATCATGGCATCTGGTCCCATCACTTCATGGGAAATAGATGGGGAAACAGTGGAAACAGTGTCAGACTTTATTTTTGGGGGCTCCAGAATCACTGCTGATGGTGATTGCAGCCATGAAATTAAAAAACGCTTACTCCTTGGAAGGAAGGTTATGGCCAACCTAGATAGCATATTTAAAAGCAGAGACATTACTTTGCCAACAAAAATCCGTCTAGTCAAGGCTATGGTTTTTCCAGTGGTCATGTATGGATGTGAGAGTTGGACGGAAAGCTGAGCGCCGCAGAATTGATGCTTTTGAACTGTGGTGTTGGAGAATACTCTTGAGAGTCCCTTGGACTGCAAGGAGATCCAATCAATCCATCCTAAAAGAGATCAGCCCTGGGTGTTCATTGGAAGGTCTGATGTTGAAGCTGAAACTCCAATACTTTGGCCACCTCATGCGAAGGGTTGACTCATTGGAAAAGATCCTAATGCTGGGTAGGATTGGGGGCGGGAGGAGAAGGGGACGACAGAGGATGAGATGGTTGGATGGCATAACTGACTCGATGGACATGGGTTTGGGTAGACTCCGGGAGTTGGTGATGGACAGGGAGGCCTGGCGTGCTGCAATTCAGGGGGTCGCAAAGAGTCAGACACGACTGAGCGACTGAACTGAACTGAACTGACTGATTTATCTCTGTTAAAACACTGACTCAAAAGTTGTCAAAATTTCTACAGTTTAAAGGCATTGTCTATGAACAAAAAGATGAAGTGGAAATGGCTGGAAGGGGTCGATGGTGGGGGGAAGTCTGCATATCTGAATAAGAACTCGAATTTACTGGAATCAGGACTCTGGAGAGTTGGATTTTCTGTAGGTGAATCTTTTATTTCAGCTGTTATCAAAATGATTGCAAATATTTAAGTCCCCAGATTTCCTTCATCACTCTAACGTGATTGCATCTTTGCTTAATGACTTCAAATTCTTCCAGATCTCAGACACATCAGTGTTCACCATGTGGAATTTGATGTTAATATAAATGTTTTAAGAGGTTGAGTTGTTCTCTTCTGAGTATAGAATGCACAAATCTACATGGTTTTGATAAAATCCCAATATACTTACAAAATAGCTGAAGTATCAGAAAATATTCAAGAAATGAGATAATATAATGTGTGTTGTTACTATGGTGTAATATATTTCAGGCATTGTAACATGCATTCGCACATTTATTCCTGAAAACCACCCTGGGAAGTTAACGCTGTGAGTCCCTTTTACAGATGATGGACTGCTGAGTTAGAGCAGATCCTCTTAAACATTGATATGCCTACAAATCACCTGGAGGTCTTAGGAAAATGCCAGTTCTGATTTACATGCCTGGTGTAAAGCCTGAAATTCAGCATTTCCAACAGGCTCCTAGGTGTTGTCAATGACAAACACTTGGAGTAACAGGAACTTTGAGACATCTGGCCTCCTAGTTAGTTGACAGTCTAGGTTGGCATGTGTGGCTCCAGATCATGTTACCTTTGACCACATTCATGCTCAGCCAGGATTCCTTTCTTGTTTACGGTGAACACTCCTGGCATTCTTTTCTGTCCAGCCTGGCAAGCACTCACATTTCTTCTCAATTCAAAGCTTCAGAAACTTCACTGGCAAACAATCCATCAGGTTTGGTTTGTGGAGTGAAGTGTATGCTGTCACAGCACTATGGTTTCTATTTTGACCAAGACACATGTCAATCTTCCTTAAAAAACTGTAAATTCAATTGTTTCTAAAATTATGTTAAAATGAATTCCACTAGAAGCATAAATTATTTTGCTAATGAATAAAAAAGGAAAAATATATCTATAATCTCATACCCAAAGACTGTGTCCATTTTTCCTGTCAGTCATTATCTTGATCAGGATATTATCTTATCTTTGCATAAATTTGATTAGGTAATACAGAAACTTTTGTGTTCTGAGAAATTACATTATTTGCCTTATTAAAATGAGTGCATACTACTTAATAAAGCATACATATAATAATTTATATAAAAATTTTCTAAGTGAGCTTTGCCCTCCAAATTTTACTATTAATTACTTTTCTACTCTTATTAATAATACTTGGAACAACATATTTGTGCTAGGCATTTTTTGTGTGTCTGTGTGTCATTATTATGCCAGGTTATTGATTTGAAAATTCTAAAGTCATTCACTCTGTTCTTACAGTTCATGCTTCAAGAGTAGTATCAACTCCCTTGGAGATCTGCATTTGCTATAAATATAAGATCATATATATTTCCATAGATCAGGTGGCATACACAATCTTCACTCCCTCCCTTCTGATACACAATTGGTAGTGTTTATACCCAATCGTGAGCTTCCCCAGTGGTTCAGACTGCCTGCTATGCAAGAGACCAGGGTTTGATCCCTGGGTCAGAAAGGTCCCCTGGAGAAGGGAATGGCTACCCACTCCAGTATGAGTGCATGGAGAATCCCATGGACAGAGGAGCCTAGCATGCTACAGTCAATGGGGTCACAGAGTCAGACAGGACTGAGTGACTAACACTTTTTTATACCCAAACACATGTCCTATCTCAGAAGTTGTTCTTTAACACAAAAACTGTTTGAAGAGAATTTCAAGTTAAAAGAAGTAAAATAATTGAAATAATTATCCTTTTCAAACCTTCAGTTAAAAAAGACTTTACCACAGAATGAATTCTCTACGTGAGCTGTACTTCACCATCTTTCCCTGCTGCCTACGGCTTGATTAAAACACAAGAATGTAATTATCTGCTAATTTGGAGTCTCAACTGATTAAAATAGAAAGAACTCGCACAGGTCAGAGGTTATCATGGTGCATAATTAATTGTCCGACATCATCTTAATCAACATCTCTTCAGTTTGAGAATCCAGCATTTCTTGGACCACAAGGAGGAGGAGATATGCGCAATTTAATCAACTGCCTGAGCTGTCAGAAATGGATTTGGGGAGGTGGCCTCTTCCGGTTATTAGAGAAGGAGCTTAGATATTCCAGCCTTCAGTCATGGGTCAAACATTACCAGGTTCATAAGACACAAAGTAGGTTATTGAATACAGGGCTTCTAGGGTGCAGCTCACTGCAACTTGATTAATAAATTACAGTATTAGATCTGAGAAGGAAAGTAATGCACGTATGAATGTAATCTAACATGACACAGACCACTGGCCGCAAAAAACCATTGATTTTCACCAGTGCCAGATGGGTTGTACTATAACCAATGTGTGTTAAAATATAGACTGTTCTTTTATAGAAAATCACAATAATGTGACTTGTCACATTTTCACAGAGATGCAACAGGACAAGTCAAATAACAAATATATTTCAGGCAAGGTCTGAGCTTATTCACTCAGAGAATAAAAGAGACTCCTATGTCATGTTCTAAAACAGAACATGGGATAGGCCCTGATTTTCAGCACTGGGATAGGAAATCAACATGCATTTTTATCTTATTTAATCAGCATAACCATGTGGTAAGTCAAAGATTACTGTTTCCGCATTACAGATGAGGAAACTGAGATTCAGAACAATTCACTGTCTTTCTTATTGACGTTGAGCTAGGAAGTAGCAAGGCCAAACATTGAGCTTCTGCTTTTTGCTTTCTGCCAATCCTGGATATGGGTTTCCCAGATGGCTCAGTGGTAAAGAATCTGCCTGCCAATATAGCAGCTGCAGGAGACATTCTGGTTTGGGAAGAACCCATGGAGGAGGAAATGGGAACCTACTCTGGTATTCTTGTTGGGATAATCCCATGGACAGAGGAACCTGGAGGGCTACAGTCCACAGGGTCACACAAGAGTCAGACATGACTTAGCGACTGGACAGCACACAAGCTGTCCTGGATATGATGGGCAGTTTCCTGCTGTAGGTAAATGTTTCTGCTTTGCTATTGTTCATTGTTGTTCCATTACTAAGTCATGTCCAACTCTTTGTGACCCCATGGACCGCAGCACGCCAGGCTTCCTTTCTTTCACTATCTCCCTGTGTTTGTTCAAACTCATGTTCATTGAGTCTGTGAAACCATCCAACCATCTCATCCTCTGTCACCCCCTTCTCCTCCTGCCTTCAGTCTTTCCCAGCATCAGGGTCTTTTCCAATGAGCTGGCTCTTCACTTCAGGTGGCCAAAGTATTGTAGTTTCAGCTTCAGCATCAGTCCTTCCATGAATATTCCCTTTAGGATTGATTGGTTTGATCTCCTTGCTGTCCAAGGAGATCTGCTTTGCTGGATCATCTTTATGCTACGGTTTTCATTAGCTTCTTCTCTCTTCTCTCTGCTTTTTGAACTTGCTATGCTTTATCATAGAGTCTTTGAATAACAGTGTCCTTGGAGTTTGGGGGTCATTTTTCTTGAGAATTTGCACTGAACATTGTTACAGTCGTGTGACCAGCACAGAGCTCTGGATGAAAATTTCTTAGAGATCCTGTTTATACCACATTCCCATTTCTGAGTTTTGTCACTACCCAAAGTAGACACCTAAGTATTTGCGGTTTCATTAATTGATTAGTGAGTGAATTGATGTATATCTAACAATATTAGTATTAAATATTATTTAGATATTTTTAAAATATTAATAAATCTTCAGCCTTCTGTCTGTCACTGTTGGTACACAGGTCTGCCCTATAGCTCTTCTCATGACCACCTTCTTAGTTTTTATTTAACCAAATTGCCCACCCTGCCATTTTATATTTTATAATCTCATCACTCTAATACACCATCATCTCTTTAATACTACCTCCTACATCTAATGGTATTTACTTGTTTCAGTGGTTAGAAACTCTACTGAAACTAGAAATCTTTCATTTATCAAATATTTACTGGGTACCTATAAGGTGGTGCAGAGGATAAAGCAGTGAGAAAGCAGAGAAGGTGTTTAGGAGCCTACTTTTCATCAAGGAGCAATAGAACATGTTGTTCAAAATGAAAAAATAAACTTAAGTTCAGAAAGTGAGCAATTATAGAAGGGGAATAAAATTATGAAACATCTGGTAGACCACCAGAGAAGTAGCTAAGAAGTAAATCATGGAGCATCTGAGGAAATGAGTCTCTGCAAAGGGACAAAATGCTCCTGGTTCAAAGGCAATAAGTGAAAACCAAGCCAAGATCTTCAAGTCCAAGGAAGGAATTTGGATTATGTTTTAAGTACACAGGATTTATGTCCTTTAAAGTTAATACTGTTAGCAAAGTGGAGGAGGGCTCTTGGGGCCCTAGGGGAGATTCAGTTTGTGTGGTGTTCATTGCTGTAACTGTAATAGCTAGTATGGTGCCAAGCTGAAAAAAATGCTCAGTACTACTTGTTAAATGAAATGAACTGGTAAATTAGTATAAGGAAATTCATCTACTATCATTGCAGGTCACCCATACTCATAAAACTTATGTTTTTGCTTCTTAACTCAGTAGTTTTTGCAAAAAAGACATCAGAATATATTCAGAATCATAGAGTACTTTCTGGAAGTTTCTCCCACCTTTATTCAGAATTCTGCCCATCCTTAAAACTTAGCAGCACCACTGTTTCCCTGCCATTGACATTTCTCATTCATTTATTAAATCATCTTATAATAAAACATAGCAAAATAACCGCCACCATACACACAACTTGACTGTAACTAACAGAACTTGCAGTATTCTTTTTCTATTGTTTTTTGTTTAATAAAATGCTCTGAATGCAGGTTAACTTTACTCCCCCAGGATCTGTTGTTGTTTTACATACCTGTAAACACAAACTGAAGGTTCTTTGATAAATGATCATAAAACTCACTGGGTTTCCATTTATTGTTGGCAACTTCCTGTGTTTTCTCACTCAAAACACAGTTTTATAATCTTCTTCAGCAGTACAGCTCCACAGAACTTAGCTAATCCCTATATCTATGAGTTTCTGCCCATGATGACTAAATAAATAATAAGTTAAATAAAGACACAAACTCTGCAGTCATTCTGTTCATCTCTTTAATCTTCATAGTCTGTCATGTAATTGAGTAAGTGCAGTGAAGAGCCCTCCATGATTCAGGAGAAACAGCATAGGGTGTCTAGTGAAGTGAAGTGAAAGCCACTCAGTCGTGTCCGACTCTTTGCAACCCCGTGGACTATATAGTCCGTGGAATTCTCCAGGCCAGAATACAGGAGCGGGCAGCCTTTCCCTTCTCCAGGGGATCTTCCCAACCCAGGGATCAAACCCAGGTCTCTCGCATTGCAGGCAGATTCTTTACCAACTGAGCCACAATGGAAGCCCAAGAACACTGGAGTGGGTAGCTCATCCCTTCTCCAGAGGATCTTCCTGATCCAGGAATGGAACCAGGGTCTCCTGCAATGTAGGAGTATTCCTTAACCACTGAGCTACCAGGGAAGTCCATAGGGTGTCTAAGGTTTCTCCAAATGAGCTAGTGCTTCCATGGTCCTTGCACTTCCTCTGTGATCTAAAACATTAAGATTAGCACAGGCATCTATGAGCTGTGGGCAACAGAGGACTGAGTGTAGAACACAGAGATTGCACAGAAGTAGAGACATTTGATTTTATTCAACACTAGATTAAGATGAGCTTGTCCTTTAAGAACATATTAGCTTTCAAATTTATCTGCTTTGGGAAATTCCAGTCTGAATTCAGAAGCTTAATCCACTCAGGTCTGTTGTGAGAGTTACATTTGACAATGTATACAAAGCCTTCAGTTGAACAGAGAGACACTGGCCCCTGTCAGAGGACTGAGAAGAAGGTACATGATTCTTTCATTTGTGTTTTTGTACTTGTTTCTCATCTTTTTTTATTTCCAAAGCTTAACTCAGTAAGTTCAAAATACCCATTTTGTAAATAAATGAATCAGTGCAAAAATGAATGGACAGGTGGTTAGATGGCAAAGTAGGAGAAAAGGGTCTGAATTAACTGAGGTTATTCTGAGACAGCTATTTATGTTCATGCTATCATAGGGAGAAAAGGTTTGATTAGGATGAGATTGAGTAGACCTCTTGACTTTGCAGATTCCCTGAGAATTTGCATGTGGCCTTCTCTCTCTCATTTTCTCTGGCCTCCTTATGCAGGCCTGGTGCTCACTTGGGCAGAGTCCAGGTTACACCTGTCCCCATTTTGCTCCCAGCTGGAAACTGCCCTCTCATGATTTCCCTGCTATTAAAAATTTCTTGCTGAAGCTCACAGATCCAGTATAATCTGGATCAACATGCTCAGACATGTGGAATGGTTTCAGTGTCCTCCAAGCTAAGCCAAGAACACTGCAACAATCCCTGTGCAGGTAGGAATCGCAGTTTCCTCAGAAGCCAGTGTGACCTGGATGTCATCAGCCCTCCTCTGCCTGTTGGTCCTCTCCCTGTAATTGAATGCTGACCTTCTTCCAGGCAGCCTTTAGAGCACCTCTCAAAAATTGTTTTGGCCTCTCTCTGCTTTCTGCAAGTTTTTTTTTTCCTAACATTTGTCACACATTTAACAAATATTTACTAGCATATGTTGTTTGCTGGGTTTTGTGTTAACATCTTAATTCAAAAAATTACAATTTTGATTCTCCATGTCCTCTTGGATAAAATGAAAACAAGAGCTAAAAACAGATGTTACAAATATAGCACGATCATTAATACAAGAGAAGCATAACAAATATTGATTCATTATTATGTCAATGTTTATTTCTTAGATTAAAATAACTGCTATTCACATATTAGTTTTAACCTTTAAAGAACATTATAATTAGTTTTGTATGCTCACGATATACAAGGACTACTATTACCTCTCTATTTTTTCACATGAGAATGTAGTTTTAGATCAGATCTGTGAATTACGCATAACAATAACCAACAACTGAGTTCAAAACCATGTCTCTAGGACTTCCTTTGTGGTCCAGTGTTTAAAACTCTGCCTTTCCAGTGCAGGGGGTCACAGGTTTGATCTCTGGTTGGGAAACTAAGATACAACATACCACATGCCCAAAAGGAAAAAAAGCAAACAACCACGACAACTCCCCCCACACCCACGTCTCTGACTCTAAATTCAGTGCTCTCTTCGTGGTGCATTATTTCTCGATGATTTGCTATTTTGAGGACTCCCCCTACACCAGCACTCAGCACTATGCCATTCAAGTGTTCAAAATATGTGCAAATCCTGTGGATTTTTAGGTTCTATGAGGTCTAATTTGGAATCTGATGGGTCTGACCAGGAAGACTTATTTGTAAATGAGCTGAGCCTCTGGTCCTTTATCATCAAGAGGCAGGTAAGAATATACATCTCATCGTACTCTGATGATTTAAATGCCCAAAGTATACAGACACTTAAGCATACCCTATTGTTGATGGAGAGAACTCTGCAGACATCTGTTTCCTTTATTTTCCTTGGTATCTTTTCCTTTCAAATTGAGGGCAATGAGTTCTCAACCGTCTTAATGTTTTCAGTTCCACGATATTAATTTTGTCTGTGTTGTTTCCCCAAGAAAGACTAAGAATGTGCGTAATTTGAGAGACTCAAGGTCAGAGAGCTGGTCAGTGCTGGAGCTGGAAAGAGGCCTCCTAACAGGGAGCACTCCAAACTCCCAGACCACCGTGCTTTGTCCAGGGCAACATGAGAGGAATCTATTCTTTCTAAAACAAGCCCGTACCTTTCCCCAGCTTGCTCCAAGCCTCCCTGAGAAGCCAATGGTCCAGAGGTGATTAAGTGACTGATGGTGGCAGTGCTTGACTCACGGCCCTTTATATTTCTTCCTATTTCTTTTTCTGCCGACAGTCTGTGCAGCCTGATCCCGAGATTGCCAAGGCAGTGACAATTCTTTCTTAGAAGCCATTTCTTGAGAAACTCAGACCTTCCTGTGCTGAATGACTTGACTGTCTCTGGGAAACATGAGAGCATTTTTCCCAATTTTCCCATGTCTGTTAATTTGTCCCTTCTGTCTGCAAGATACTTTGCAGAGTGGCAAGAAGATTAGATCTTCCCAAGTTTATTGTTGGTTAGGCACTGCTCCAGCATAGAAACATTGTGCACGATCCAGTGTCAAATATACAAATGCTGCATTTAATGCACAGTACTCTCAATCTGGTATCTTTCTATTTCTTTAAACATACTTGATCATCTGTCTAATCAGTATACACTAAACGGCCCTCTTGAGTATTATCATCCACATTGACAGCTAGAGCAGGAGCTGATTCAACCACTTGGCATGCTCTTGGGGGTGATTAATAACAGGCATGGGACATCAGCTTAGTTTGTTGAGTAGGAAGGTCTTCCTAACCCACCATCCCTCCTCCGCACATACACTCAGCACTTCTGTGTTCACCCTCCTTCATTGACTCTGGCATTCAGCAACCCTCCCTATAGCCCTGACTAGACTGACAGCGTTTGTTAGGGTATTGTCTTAGCTGTGTACACCCTGTCCACTTATGCTACTCCTCAGTAATGCCCACTGCCTTTCGAGTCTTGTCCAGTTCTCAGAATGCAAAAATTTCAATAAGAAAATGCTAAAGGATCTTCTGTATACTAATGCATATATATGGAATTTGAAAGATAGTAACGATAACCCTATGCGAGAGAGAATAAGAGACACAGATGCATAGAAGTCTTATGGACTCTGAGGGAGAAGGTGAGGGTGGGACGTTCTGAGAGAATAGCATTGAAACATGTATATTATCATATGTGAAACAGAACACCATTCCATGTTCGATGCATGAGACAAATGCCCAGGGCTGGGGCAATGGGATGACTCAGAGGGATGGGATGGGGAGGGAGTGGGAGGGGGATTCAGGATAGGGAACACGTGGAAACCCATGACTGACTCATGTCAATGTATGGCAAAAACCACTACAATATTGTAAAGTGATTAGCCCCTAACTAAAATAAATAAATTTATTTTTTTAAAAAAAAGAAAGAAAATACAGCCAGCCCTCTGTACCCCCCGGGTTCTGCATTCACAGATTTAACCAATGTTGGATCTGTTCACCACCATTAATGGGCTTGAGCATCCCAGAAGGATGACTGTGGATGCGAAAGACTTTTGAGTGATGACAGTTTTTCCTTCTTTTGCTTCACCCTCCGCTCCTCCTCCTTTCTCTCCACCCTTTTCCTCCTTCCCTCTACCTTCTCTGGTCAGTTGCTGGTATTAGTAGCAGCTGCAACAATAGAAGAAGGACTAGAAATCTTTACTCTCAAACGGTTCTCGGGTCATATCTTACTCTATCACTGTTTGGTTATATAAACCAGTGATTTACCCAAACCAGTGAAATTTAATCTGAAAAATGAGAATGATGCATATCTCCAAGGGCTGTTTCAAAGAATAAATAGAAACATAAATTCTTATTAGTACCATTTTGGCACATCACAATATTTCAACAAAAGGAAGCTGCTGTTATTCCTGACATTGTCATTCTTATCCACCACTCAAGTATTCTCAGGAGAAACATTCCTGCAATTCTGAATCAAGTCAGCTTGAAGTACGGCAGAAATCTCCTTACTGAATCAGTATGAGGAAACCTATCCACAACAAATCTGAAGGCTCAGTGCTGGAACATTAAAGAATTGAGTTTGATTAAGACAAAATAATAAGGGAGAAAATGTTTGTGTGTACATTGCTCTGAAAAGCAACAGAAGATATACCACAGAAGAAAAGAAATTCTAGAAAATATTTAGAGACTTCAAAAGAGAATTAAGTTGGAGGCCTTTGCACTGTTTCATATTCCCTGCTTTCCTCATTTTTACCTTTTGCAGTTTTAATGTATTTTCATGAAATAGCACCACAATATGCATTGACCAAAATTTGGTGACAAACTCCAAAAAACCAAGTAATAAAACTAGATTCTTATTATCAGACTATCTTTTATATTTTTTGAAAAATTTTATTCCTTGAGTCTAAAAACTATAAATTTTGTACTAAGATCCCCTGTCCACTTCACTCTTACCCTTCCCCAGCAAGAAACACAGAGCTTGGGGGATCAACTCTCTGGTTTTGAATCTTGTTCTTGAGCTTATCTTCTTTATGAACTTTGGCACATCACTGCCATCATCTGCACTGTGGGTGTTCTCCAAGTGATGGTAACTGTACTGCCAACAAATGGACCATCGAAATATAGAGAACGAGTCCATATTTCTTTGAACCACTATTATTAGAGTTAAGACATTTATTTTAGCCCTTTTTGTCAATGGGTACTTGAATGGAAGCAAAAATGAGGGCACGATATCTATAAATCTCTGTGTACCTTAATCTTGAGAGTCTCTTGGACAGCAAGGAGATCAAACCAGTGAATCCTAAAGGAAATCAGTCCTGAATATTCATTGGAAGGACTGATGCTGAAGCTGAAGCTCCAATACTTTGGCCACCTGATGTGAAGAGATGACACACTAGAAAAGACCCTGATGCTGGGAAAGGTTGAGGACAGGAGGAGAAGGTGGAGGACAGAGGATGAGATGGTTGGATGGCATCATTGACTCAATGGACATGAGTTTGAGCAAACTCAGGGATATAGTGAAGGACAAGGAAGCCTGATATGCTGCAGTCCATGGGGTCACAAAGAGTCGGACATGATTTAGCAACTGAACAATGACAATCTTTATCTTAGGGGAAAAAAAACTAAATCAAAATTATTTCAGATATTGATCATGTACTAAAATCATAACCCCTAAACATTTCAGTTAGAGGAATGGGATTGGCAGCATGAGAGACCTCTTTCCCTACTCTGAAGGACATGACTCTTTCAGAATAAGCCTTCCCAACACTGAGGAAGCCTACATGAATGCTAAATAACCTAATGGTTGATCTCCAGTGCTTTCCAAAGAGAAACCTCCATCAAAAGAGGAAAATGTGAAAGAAAAATCAAGATAGAGTTAATACTGCTAAGAGCGCTCTCTGAAATGGAGTGGAGAGGCCACTGAAGAAAAATGATTTACCTACAGTCTCAGCCTGGGTGGAATATGAAGTTTTGGCCACTCATTGTCTTAATGAAGGTATCCAGAACATCTGCAGGAAACTCAAGACATTTACTGGACTTTTATCCTGAAATAACTCATGACTGTCTATCTATTTGTTGGACGCACACTCTAAAATAACTCATGACAGCCATCCTGTGAGGACAGGCAGCTCCTCTCTTGTGTCAGAGAACAGACTCTTGGCTTTGCATTTCTAAGCCCTTGACTCTTTCTCTTTCCTGAACATTCTTTTGGTTTTACCCAAATCTCTGTCTCCCAAATTGCTATTCTTAAGATCCCAAGTAAAATATTCATTTTAGTTCAACAGGGAGCAAATTTAGGACAAATATTAGAAGATAAACAAGAGAGATGATAGTAGCTACCTCTTAGGGTGATAGATTGGTAGACAATAGAAATGGCAGGACTCAGGGCATATTTTGAAGATCCTATCTACAGGATTTATTGATGTACTGGCTATGACAACAAAGAAAGATAATTTTTAGTCTATTTCTTTATTGTCCTTATTTTCAGTCACAGTTGTCTTGGATACTGAGGGGAAGTTGCACTTGGTTTTGAAGGAAAGGGACAACCTGAGCCTCATTTTATGAAGTGAAATTTAAAGTGTTAGCTGCTCAGTCCCATCTGACTCTTTGCAGGCCCATGGACTGTAGCCCGCCAGGCTCCTCTGTCCAGAGGATTCTCCAGGCAAGAATACTGGAGTGGGTTGCCATTCCCTTCTCCAGGGGATCTTTCTGCCCAGGGATTGATCCCAGGTCTCTCACATTGCAGGCAGATTCTTTACTGTCTGAGCCATCAGGGAAGCTCACACTTATCAAGCATTCCTTCAGGATCACTCTGTGTAACACAGCAAAATCTTCTAACCTCACTCTCTCAGTCAATATGAGCTGATGGAATAGAGACAGAGTGATTCTGGTCTGGTTCTCATCTGCTGGTTTGTTCCTTTGGGGACCACCCCTACCACCACCTAGGATGGGAAAAACAACAACAACAACAACAATGGAGCATTGCTAATCTGCATTGTCTTACCACCCTCCTTTCTAGTGTAAACTACTCTCATTGGATAAGGGGAAAATCTTATGAACTAATGAAAAAGGTGGGCTCTCTAGTGAGGAGACTGAGCCAAGCCAGGAAGCTCCTCGTTTGCTGTCATGTGACTTTTGTGACTTAGGTTAGGGTCAGAGACTGACCAAAGTCTATATCTTTTTATTTATTCCAGTGTTACAGATTATTTCTATGCAGATATAAAACACACATATTTTCTTTTATCTATTTTTAATTGAAGGATAATTACTTCACAATATTGTGTTGATTTCTGCCATACATCAACATGAATCAGCCACAGGTATACATATGACACCTCCCTCTTGAGCCTCCCTCCCATCTCCACCCCATCCCATCCCTCTAGGTTGTCACAGAGCCCTGGTTGGAGCTCCCTGAGGCATACACCGAATTCCTACTGGCTCTGTTTTACATGTGATAGTGTACATGTTTTCATGCTACTTTCTCCATTTGGCCCACCCTTTCCTCATCGTGTCCTCGGGTCCATGAGTCTGTTCTCTACATCTGTGTCTCCACTGCTGCCCTGCAAATAGGTTCATCAGTATCATCCCTTTAGATTCCATACTTATGCATTAATCTTTTTTTGGGGGGTGTTAGTTCAAAAGGTCTTGTAGGTCTTCTTAGAACCATTCAACTTCAGCTTCTTCAGCATCACTGGTTGGGGCATAGGTTTGGATTACCGTGATATTGAATGGTTTGCCTTGGAAATGAACAGAGATCATTCTGTCATTTTTTAGATTTCATCCAAGTACTGCAATTCGGACTCTCTTGTTGACCATGATGGCTACTCCATTTCTTCTAAGGGATTCCTGCCCACAGTAGTAGATATAATGGTCATCTGAGTTAAATTCACCCATTCCAGTCCATCTTAGTTCGCTGATTCCTAGAATGTCAACGTTCACTCTTGCCATCTCCTGTTTGACCACTTCCAATGTGCCTTGATTCATGGACCTAACATTCCAGGTTCCTATGCAATATTGCTCTTTATAGCATCGGACCTTGCTTCTAACACCAGTTTCTTCCACAACTGGGTATTGTTTTTGCTTTGATTTCATCCTTTCATTCTTTCTGAAGTTATTTCTCCACTGAACTCCAGTAGTATATTGGGCACCTACTGACCTGGGGAACGCCTCTTTCAGTATCCTATCCTTTTGCCTTTTCATACTGTTCATGGGGTTCTCAAGGCAAGAATACTGAAGTGGCTTGCCAATCCCTTCTCCAGTGGACCACATTGTCTCAGACCTCTCCACCATGACCCGTCTGTCTTGGGTGGCCCCACACGGCATGGCTTAGTTTCATTGAGATAGACAAGGCTGTGGTCCGTGTGATCAGATTGGCTAGTTTTCTGTGATTATGGTTTCAGTGTGTCTGCCCTCTAATGCCCTCTCGCAACACCTACCATCTTACTTGGGTTTCTCTTACCTTGGACGTGAAGTATCTCTTCAGGGCTGCTCCAACAAAGCACAGCCGCTGCTCTTTACCTTGGACGAGGCGTATCTCCTCACAGCTGCCCCTCCTGACCTTGAATGTGGAGTAGCTCCTCTCGGCCCTCCTGCACCTGTGCAGCTGCTGCTCCTTGGACATGGGGTAGCTCCTCTCGGCCCTGAAAGATGATGCTGTGAAAGTGCTGCACTCGATATGCCAGCAAATTTGGAAAACTCAGCAAGGGCCACAGGACTGGAAAAGGTTAGTTTTCATTCCAATCCCAAAGAAAGGCAATGCCAAAGAATGCTCAAACTACTGCACAATTGCACTCATCTCACATGCTAGAAAAGTAATGCTCAAAATTCTCCAAGCCAGGCTTCAGCAATACATGAACTGTGAACTTCCAGATGTTCAAGCTGGTTTTAGAAAAGGCAGAGGAACCAGAGATCAAATTGCCAACCTCTTTTGAATCATTGAAAAAGCAAGAGAGTTCCGGAAAAACATCTATTTGTGCTTTATTGACTATGAAAAAGCCTTTGACTATGTGGATCACAATAAACTGTGGAAAATTCTGAAAGAGATGGAAATACCAGACCACCTGGCCTGTCTCTTGAGAAACTTGTATGCAGGTCAGGAAGCAACAGTTAGAACTGGACATGGAACAACAGACTGGTTCCAAATAGGAAAAGGAATATGTCAAGGCTGTATACTGTCACCCTGCTTATTTAACTTTTATGCAGAGTACATCATGAGAAATGCTGGGCTGGAGGAAGCAGAAGCTGGAATCAAGATTGCTGGGAGAAATATCAATAACCTCCGATATGCAGATGACACCACCCTTATGGCAGAAAGTAAAGAGGAACTAAAAAGCCTCTTGCTGAAAGTGAGAGAGGAGCATGAAAAAGTTGGCTTAAAGCTCAACATTCAGAAAACTAAGATCATGGCATACAGTCCCCTCACTTCATGGGAAATAGATGGGGAAACAGTGGAAACAGTGTCAGACTTTATTTTTCTGGGCTCCAAAATCATTGCAGATGGTGATTGCAGCCATGAAATTAAAAGATGCTTACTCCTTGGAAGGAAAGTTATGACCAACCTAGATAGCATATTAAAGAGCAGTGACATTACTTTGCCAACAAAGGTCCGTCTATCAAGGCTATGGTTTTTCCAGTAGTCACATTTGGATGTGAGAGTTGGACTATAAAGAAAGCTGAACACCGAAGAATTGATGTTTTGAACTGTGGTGTTGGAGAAGACTCTTGAGAGTCCCTTGGACTGCAAGGAGATCCAACCATTCCATCCTAAAGGAGATCAGTCCTGGATGTTCATTGGAAGGATTGATATTGAAGCTGAAACTCCAATGCTTTGGCCACCTCATGCGAAGAGTTGACTCATTCGAAAAGACCCTAATGCTGAGTAGGATTGGGGGCAGGAGGAGAAGAGACAACAGAGGATGAGATGGCTGGATGGCATCACCAATGCGATGGACATGAGTTTGGGTAAACTCCAGGAGATGGTGATGGATAGGGAGGCCTGGTGTGCTGCGATTCATGGGGTTACAAAGAGTCGGACACGACTGAGCGACTGAACTGAACTGATATGCATTAATATGTGATGATGTTTGTTTTTCTCTTTCTGACTTGTTTCACTCTGTATATTAGTCTCTAGGTTCATCCACTTTATTAGCACTGACTCAAATGCACTCCTTTTTATGACTGAGTTATAATCCATTGTATATATATAATACAGTTTCTTTATCCATTTATCTGTTGATGGACATATATGTTGCTTCCATGTCCAAGCTATTTTAAATAATGCTGCAATGAACATAGGGTTTCATGTGTCTTTTTCAATTATGGTTTTCTCAGGGTATATGCCCAGAAAGTGGATGGTTGGGTCATATAGTAGTTTTATCCTAGTTTTTTTAAAGGAATCTCTATACTGTCTTCCAACAATTTACACTCCACCAACAATGCAAGAGAGCTCCTTTTTCTCCACATCCTCTCCAGCATTTATCGTTTGTAGATTTTTTGATGTTGGTCATCAAACACACACACATTTACATACATGCATTTAATTATTCTTTGTCCTTGCAATTTCAATCTAATCTCTGTATTTCCTCTTTAATGTTATTATTTATTTTTACAATCACATGCATATATTTAATGGGAAAGATAAGAAATTCTGAATTAAAGTCTGTTACTGAACTTTCTGTGCACAGATACTTGTGGTACTCAACTCTGAACCTCCATGAAGCACCAGAAGTAAAAGCTAGTCTGGTTCAAAACAAACTTGCTACAAATAATTATTTCCTTTAATAAGTCATTTAGAGTCAGCTAAAATTATTATCTGCATTAATTAAGCATCAACATGCTAGCCAAATCTGAGAGAGGCAGCACACATTTAAAATACATTACATTTCTTGATTTTTTAATTAAAAATAATTATTCACTCAGTGCAGAGACAAATACAAAACCTAATTTTAATTAAAACTAGTGCAAGTGCATTTGTGCAAAAGTAGACTCACTTTGAAAAGATGACTTTGAATTTAAAAATAGAAAAACTAAATGAAACATGCTATTACTCTTCTGGTGATAAAATATGTAAGCTTGTAGTCAGAAAACACATTTTTAAAAATATTCCACTTAAAATCTCCATAGACATTTTGATTTGTAAACAGTCCTACCACAAATAATATCTGGTATCTGCTATTCTCCTAGATTTTATTGCAATCTTTCATTGTGTATTATATTATCTGATTTTTATAACAACCTTGTGAGGTAGATCAGAAAATATCTTTGCCCTCCTTTTATGTGAAACTGTCTTATCCAAGGCTGACATAGCATGGAGGCAGCAGAGCCAATGCATTAATCTTAGGATCCTGTGGGCATTTTTCCCCCTCTAATCCCTTTATGGGCTTCCCAAGTGGCTCAGTGGTAAAGAATTCACCTGCCAATGCGGGAGATGAGGGTTCAATCCTTGGGTCAGGAAAGTCTCCTGGAGAAGAAAACGGCAACCCACTCCAGTATTCTTGCCTAGGAAATCCCATGGGCAGAGGAGCCTGGTGGGCTGCAATCCATGAGGTCCCAAAGAGCTGGACACGACTTAGTGCCTAAACAACAACAGCAATCCCTTTACATTCTATAGTTTAGTCACTATATGCATGCAATCTAGCATGCTTAGTAACTTCAGTCATGTCTGACTCTTTGCAACCACACAGACTATAGTCTGTCAGGTTCTCTGTCCATGGAATTCTCCAAGCAGGAATACAGGAATGGGTTGCAATTTCCTACTCCAGGGGATCTTCCCAACCCAGGGATCGATTTCCACACCTCCTACATTTCCTGCATTTGCAGGCGGATTCTTTACCTCTAATGCCACCTGGGAAACCCCTTTATAGTCTGGGTAATACCATAGCTGGCGATGGACAGAGAGGCCTGGCGTGCTGCAATTCATGGGGTCACAGAGTCGGACACGACTGAGTGACTGAACTGAACTGAATACCATGGCATGTACCCTGGATTTTTTCGGTAAAATTTTATGGTCTGTGTCACTGTTGCCATTTGAATTTTCTGTGCATGTGCATACTTGAAGTTACATTCCTACATTAGAAACCATGGTGACTATGATAAACTGCTGACAAGTAGCATTAATTTAATTAGTAACATCTATTTTTTTTTTTTACCATAAAATCATAGATTGAGCAATTACAAAGTTGCAGGCCTCACAGATCAAAGATAGAACACCACTTCAAAAAAAGGGGGGGGGCGACTTATAAGCTAGTGTCGTCCATCTCAGTTGATCAATTGGCTTTTCTTGTTTCACTTGGAGAAATGCTCTTTCTACATAATTCTAAAGAAAAGACTAACAATTTAACATATCAGCAACTCGATGAGATAAGCTGCAACCTTTGAATAATCACCCTGTCACCTGGCTTCTCAACGCTCGAATGCTAGAAATATTAACAAAGATTTAATTTCCACATTAAAATTCTTGTTTGAAATAGTTTTATATTTTATTCTATTCATTTGAAAAGATTAATATTTACTATAATCTACTTCATCTTGAAATCCAATACACTGTGTTCTGAGGACATAATAATTTAGTCACATTTGACGTGCCCAGAGAAGGATGCAGATTAAATCCCTGATGTGAGGCATTAAACATGAAAGTAGCCGATATTCCTGAGAGAGAAGAATACCCAGCTATAATTTGTTATTAAAAGAACAGCAATTTACAAATGCACTGCTATTGTCTGTGAAGACATAGAAAAAACACAAAGCTGAGCAATAATCTGCTGTGAAAGCAAGCAACCTTTGAAACTCAGCTTAGGAGGCATTAATTCCTACTGCTTCACCATCCTGTGGACGCGAGGGGCAGGCTGAGCAATTCCAGAATGCATCCTCAGGGAGGCCGTGAGTATCAAGATCCTGACATCAATCTCTCTTCTTCTCCATGACATGCACTCCTGTGAATGTCTCCATCCAGCCCTCCCAGGATACCTTAGGATTGAGTATCTGTGTGTTTCCTCCTCACTTACTCCTTTCGGGCATCTTCAGAACAAGTGAACAATACCTGTGCATGTTTAGAGGCTCAAAGGAGACTTGTTGAATGAGTAAAATGTGAGTGAACTCAAAGTCCTGAGATCCTCCTGAGACCTAAACTATTTTAATATGAACTAGCAGTTGCAGAACAACCAGCACAATGGCAAGGGCTAAGTCTCCAAAATGTCCAATCCCTTTCCCCATCCTGTGTTCTTCTAAAGCCTTTCATAACTTCCTTTGCATTCACATAATAGTTGTCTGTTAAAAAGTCTTCCCTGGTCTGACCAACTTTGCATATTGAGATGACAAGTAACTTTCCTCATTAATCATTGTGCTCCCCCACCCAGTCCTAATTCAGTGTCTGAACTTAGGAACTTAGTCCACAGTCAACAGTGGTGCTCAGTGGTAAAGAATCCACCTGCAACAAAGAAGACACAAGAGACACGGGTTCGATCCCTAGGTAGGAAGATCCCTGGAGAAGTAAATAGCAGCCCACTCCAATATTCTTGCCTGGGAAATCCCATGGACAGAGCAGCCTGGCGGGCCACAGTCTACAGGGTCGCACAGAATCAGACACGACTGAGCTCACACACACACACACATACACACACAGTCAACACAAGTTTAGTAAGTGAGGATTCAGAGGTATGAATGGGATGCCCTGTTTCAGTCACTTCTCTTAAATGCTGTTGGGTATAATAAGGCATCCTGGGTAGAGAGGTCACAGAGGATCTCTGTGTGTATGTGTGTGTGTGTGGACAGGAAGAAAAACTGGCATGCTCCCATATGATATACAAAACAAAGTAAATCGAGTACAAACAGAAACCAGAAGTGTGGGAACAGGAAAAACGAAATGTGCTAAGAGCACGAGTCAAGCACCAATGTAGTCTCCACACTCCCTGGTTACCATGGCAAAGAGTAAAACACAGTGGCTAGTTTCATTCTTTTACAAGTAGTTGACCAGTTTTCCCAGCACCACTTGTTAAAGAGATTGTCTTTTCTCCATTGTATATTCTTGCCTCCTTTGTCAAAGATAAGGTGTCCATAGGTGCGTGGGTTTATCTCTGGGCTTTCTATTTTGTTCCATTGATCAATATTTCTATCTTTGTGCCAGTACCAGACTGTCTTGATGACTGTGGCTTTGTAGTAGAGCCTGAAGTCAGGCAGGTTGATTCCTCCAGTTCCATTCTTCTTCCTCAAGATTGCTTTAGCTATTCGAGGTTTCTTATATTTCCATACAAATTGTGAGATGATTTGTTCTAGTTCTGTGAAAAATACCATTGGTAGCTTGATAGGGATTGCATTGAATCTATAGATTGCTTTGGGTAGTATACTCATTTTCACTATATTAATTCTTCCAATCCATGAACACGGTATATTTCTCCATCTGTTTGTGTCCTCTTTGATTTCTTTCATCAGTGTTTTATAGTTTTCTAACACTTCCTAATGCCATACACAAAAATAAACTCAAAATGGATTAAAGATCTAAACGTAAGACCAGAAACTATAAAACTCCTAGAGGAAAACATAGGCAAAACACTCTCCGACATAAATCACAGCAGGATCCTCCATGACCCACCTCCCAGAATATTGGAAATAAAAGCAAAAATAAACAAATGGGACCTAATTAAAATTAAAAGCTTTTGCACAACAAAGGAAACTATAAGCAAGATGAAAAGACAGCCTTCAGAATGGGAGAAAATAATAGCAAATGAAGCAACAGACAAAAAATTAATCTCAAAAATATACAAGCAACTTCTGCAGCTAAATTCCAGAAAAATAAACGACCCAATCAAAAAATGGGCCAAAGAACTAAACAGACATTTCTCCAAAGAAGACATACAGATGGCTAACAAACACATGAAAAGATGCTCAACATCACTCATTATTAGAGAAATGCAAATCAAAACCACAATGAGGTATCATTTCACACCAGTCAGAATGGCTGCTATCCAAAAGTCTACAAGCAATAAATGCTGGAGAGGGTGTGGAGAAAAGGGAACCCTCTTACACTGTTGGTGGGAATGCAAACTAGTACAGCCACTATGGAGAACAGTGTGGAGATTCCTTAAAAAACTTGGAATAGAACTGCCATATGACCCAGCAATCCCACTGCTGGGCATATACACCGAGGAAACCAGAATTGAAAGAGATGCGTGTACCCCAATGTTCATCGCAGCACTGTTTACAATAGCCAGGACATGGAAGCAACCTAGATGTCCATCAGCAGACGAATGGATAAGGAAGCTGTGGTACATATACACAATGGAATATTACTCAGCCATTAAAAAAGTACATTTGAATCGGTTCTACTGAAATGGATGAAACTGGAGCCCATTATACAGAGTGAAGTAAGCCAGAAAGAAAAACAACAATACAGTATACTAATGCATATATATGGAATTTGAAAGATGGTAACGATAACCCTATATGCGATACAGAATAAGAGACACAGATGCATAGAACAATTTTATGGACTCTGAGGGAGAAGGTGAGGGTGGGACGTTCTGGGAGAATAGCATTGAAACATGTATATTATCATATGTGAAACAGAACACCATTCCATGTTCGATGCACGAGACAAGGGCTCAGGGCCGGGGCAATGGGATGACCCAGAGGGATGGGATGGGGAGGGAGGTGGGAGGGGGGTCCAGGAAGGGGAACACATGTAAACCCATGGCTGATTCATGTCAATGTATGGCAAAAACTATTACAATATTGTAAAGTAATTAGCCCCCAACTAAAATAAATAAATTTATTAAAAAAAAAAAAACACAGTGGCTAAATATTTCTCATTATCAAGAAGGAAGATATCTACCTAAAATTTTTCCTGGCACCTAATTATAAAGATATATCATAACAAGGGCCTGTCAGATGCCAAACTCAGAGGAAGGTATCTTTATAGAACTAACGGCTCAAACACAGACCCGGCTCCCTGGAGATGCCCTCATAGCACATCCGTGAGAATCACAGTGCATCCCCTGTCTAACCTCCAAGTAAGCCTTCTCATTTCTCTTAAGAAACACTGGCCACCACACCTCTTACTCTCACAGACTGACTCCAGCACTTGATCCACTTAGAATCTTCCCTCTCCTGACTCACCTGGCAAGGGGCTCACCGTCCAAGTCCTCACCACTGCTCTTCTGTTCAGATTCTCCCAGCATCCTTCTCTTTCTTCACCCAGGCATCTGATGTCCTCCTTCTGCCTGGGACGATGACTGACAACCCTCCTTCACAGGTTATAAATACTTGTTCAGTCTACTTGTGTCCACAGTTGCCTTCTCTGCAAGACTACAGGAGGCAACACCCATTTTCATATTTGATACGATGTATCTCTACAACCCAGCACAGTACCTGTCACAGAGAAGGTGCTCAGGAAATGGAAAGAAGTGTGATTCAGAGTGTAGGCTTGTTAAATGGCTGAAATTGCCCAGGATTTTATAGACAGGATATAGCCCTACTTAATGGGCAGTTTTCTTAGGAAAGAGCCATGATTTGACTGCCAAAGGATGAATGCAAACTCAGACACCAAGAAGTACATACATAGGACCCGATTTGAGAGAGGAAATCTCTCACCCTCATTCTGCCCAAAGAATAAACATCAGGCTTCTAAACCCGATATTCAAATCCATGCAGAAGGCCCCAAAATATCTGTTTAGTCTCCTTTAACACCATATCTGTTCCAGCACCCGAGACTCTAGACGTAACAGACTGATTGCTGAGAAATTTTTATTTCTCTCTGCTTTTTATGCCATCTGTTCAGGCAGGCTTGAAAGATCTTCCTTTTTTATTGTCCAGTATCTTCAAAACATTTAAATGACACTTAATGACGATTTCCTTCATCTATTGTTAGAATTAACTTCTTCTGGGTTCTTATTTTGCTTTTACCTTTGTGGTGATCTTATTTCAATATGCTTTATCTGACTTCATTCTCCTGGATTTAATAATCTTAACAACAAATGCCAAGCAGTATGAAAAATAAAATACAAACAAAAATGTCTCCTGGCTTTTTTTCGCAGCTCAGTGATGAGCTTGGAGACATGAAAACACCCATGAGACATCACCACTGTCTATGCCATAAATATATTCATCATCTCTGAAAGTTTCCTCCTTCCCTCCTTTATCTGTTATCATCATTGTTGTGATTATTTCGTGATAATAAACTTAACATGATATACCCTTTTAGCATATTTTAAAGTATAAAATACAGCATAGTTTACTATTGGCACAGTTTGTACGGTAGATCTCTGGGGTTCTGTTCATTTCTGTTCAGTCTTCTTGACGGCATCTTTGTCTCTACTTAACCCTTGATATCGGGGGACCCTGGGCACCCTGAGAAACTCAGGGCTCCCATACTTGCTCCTCACTTGACCCATACTCTCTGGAGGATCATTTTCACTTTCTATTATTAGTCCTTTCTCTGGTTGCAAAGTTCTCACTTAGCTTCCTGAGTGAGAAAAGGAAAAGGGAAGAGAAGGGAAAGAAGAGGAGGGGAGAGGAGAGAAGAGGCGGGAGGGAAGGACCAGCAGTTGGGAAGGGACAGACTTGGGAGAATTCCTCATTCAAGACAGAAAGCCAGCTAGTTCTCAGGAAGGATCTGGGACCAGGAGTTGGATTCATGTTGGAAGCCCAATCCTGTATCATTCTCCACTTCTTTTCTCTGTTTCTCTTTTTACATATGATTTATCCTCTTCCCGTGATCACAGTGCATACAAAGCAATCCAACATTCACGGTTCCTTAGTTTATTTTTTTATATATCTAGTCACATTGAAAGTGATTTCTCTTTGGTTCTGTTGTCATTCTTAAGGGAAGAGACTCGTGCCATGTGGGTCACTTGCCCACCTGTCGTTCAGTCAGTCCTGACCAGGCTCATGGGCTCAGTCTACACACAAGCCTTCTGGAAACCGCTCCTGTGAACCGGAGACATTTAAGAACTTCTGATGAGCTGGGAAGACACCCCCAAATCATTATGACTCCAGCAGTTTCTGTTGGCATCCATAGGCTATTATCTCTCATCCTTAGGTTGTTAGCAAAACTCACCAACTCATCCTTTCATCCTTCTGGATGTACTGACTGAGATACCATATAGCACATAAGCCAAAAGTGTTTAAAACCCACCTCAATTAATTTCCCTCTAACTTGTTCTCTTTCTCTGATGTAACCAAGAAATCTGGAGATTATCTTTTAAGTTCTTACTATTCTTTTGTAATTCAAATGTCTACTTGGTTACAAGTCTCTTTAAAATATATACCTATACCTTTCATTGATTTATTTCTTTGAGTTCCCAGGATTAGGCTACCATTATCTCTAGCTTAAATTCAATAGTTAAACACATTCTTCTTTTCCCCAAATCTGTTTGTTTTGATGTATTTTTTAGTATACATGCTTTAGAACAAGTTTTTAAAGCTAAAGATATTTGCAGCTGAAAACTACCGTGTGTTTCTCTTTGTCTTGTTTGCAATTTACCACAATCCTTTGAAGAAGGTAGGAAAGAAACTCCATTTTATAGAAAAGAGAATGGAGTCTCTGAGAGATGAACTTCCTGGTGGTCATGTGGCCAGTAGAAAGATGAGTGTGGGTACAGACAGTAACTAAAGACATAAAATGTCAAAATATTGTTGGCTCAGGTGCAGAGTTCTGAAGGGGAGTAACTGGTGGGGGGAAGCAGAAGATTTATTATCAATAAAAATAACTCAGCCTCCCACAACATACATATTCAACCTTTGTTAAATTTCAGTTTCCAATAAAGCTTGATCTATGTCTAAATGACTGATGAAGATATTTTCTACTATTAATTTTTATAAGACTTATCGAAGTTAATGGCCCTGAATGTAAAAAAAAAAAAAAATTGCAAAGCTGTTCTTTTTTCTTGACATTCATTGTGTTGAGCAATTGGTTTAAACTTAGAGTAATTTGAGAGCTTCCCTGATAGCTCAGTTGGTAAAGAATCTGCCTGCAATGCAGGAGACCCTGGTTTGATTCCTGGGTCAGGGAGATCTGCTGGAGAAGGGATAGGCTACCCATTCCAGTATTCTGGCCTCAAGAATTCCATGGACAGTTCATGGGCTCTCAAAGAGTTGGACATGACTCAGCGACTTTCATTTTCACTTTAGGGTAATTTGACTCTAGTCTGATACACTCTACTAATCTTATCCATTACTTTAGGTAGATTTCTTGAACTTTCTAGAATTGAGTTTCCTTGTGTGTTAAAAATGGAGGAACTGCCCCTTCACTGGCTGTGACCCTCAGCTTGTATGTTTCCATTATTCCATCCAACTCATGAAGTAGCTCACAGGCTTCCCTGTTGGCTCAGACTGTAAAAAATCTGCTTGAAATGCAGAAGACCTGGGTTTAATCCCTGGGTTGGAAAGATTCCCTGAAGAAGGGAATGGCTATCCACTCCAGTCTTCTTGCCTGGAGAATCCCATGGACAGACGAGTCTGGTAGGCTACAGTCCATAGGGTCCCAAAGAGTTGGACACAACTGAGCAACTAACACTCACTTTCATGAAGTAGAGGTATTGGCTGAGAGGCGTCTTCTTTTTCTTCATATGACTCATTTTTTCCCAATAAATGATTCATCCAGTCTAGTTCCTAAGAAGAGTATTTATTTCAGTCTGATGATGTACAGTATGCATTTTACCAGTGATATGAGTTTCAATAGTTAATGAGCTGTGGCTATTTCTAAGAGTGTTATGTCTTCATCTTTCTGCAGCTTCAGCAAGAGAGCACCTTGCAATAATAAAACCTGACTTAAAAATGAGGTTGTCCACCACTTTTCATTTACAGCAAAGTTTCTTGAGCCCTAAAATCTAATAGAAATTGGCTCAATATTAGAGATATTTGTAATGGTGTGTGCCACTTTCGACTCTTAAAGTTGTTTGTAATACGACACTGAAATGATCAAACCTCATTCCTACTTACCGTAAATGATGAGAAACACTGTATATCCCTAACCCTGGACTTGTAACTCATATCAATATACACACATGTTTTGTAATGGCGACTGATACATTAGGGTAGTGGTTGGCCTACGGGACCCCAGTTCAGGACAGAACATGGAGTAATCTTTCCTCAGTCTGCCTTTTTGACCTGTCCCTTTTCCCCATCATCTGCTTGTCTCTCTCATGACCTCTGTTTCTGAATAATCTATTCATTCTTTGGCCCAAAGACATATTTAGCTTTTCTGGAATAATTGTATGTTCTTTATCCTGTGCCCGGTTTTGTTTTCATAATCGCCCCAGGAAATTACTCTAACTGCTTAACCCTTGTAATAGACAGTGCTCCTGGCCCTGGCCTGAGTGGCTAGGCTCACGCCAGGTGTTCCATGATCTTATTAAAGAGGACTTAGTGACTACAGCACTGAGGGAGCTGATCCAAATTGTCTGTGTGCATGAGATAACAGTTCTGAGAACATGTGTAAGCTGTAGAGAATTGATCAAGTGTTATTTGATTTATAAAACAATCTCTGACTCTTCTAAAGATATGTATGTGTGGGTGCACACATGCATGTGCATAAAAACAGGCATATACATGGTATGTATGCATATTTATGTACATGTGTATGCAAGACTAGATGTATATATACATATATATGCAAATGGTTGTGTGCATTTTGTTTACATATGTTCTGTATATATATCTATAGGTGCCTGTGCTTTTACTTGTGTTTGTGTGTCTGTGTATGTCACAAATGTGTCTGAGTTTATTGGACTTTTCCTTGCTGAACAATAATTACTTCCTCATTTAACCTCACCCTTGACTCACACCTTTCATTTTTTTGGCTTCCTGTCTCTGCATATTTTTTCTCATCAGAAGTGGGGCCACATGATCCTGCCCCAGTTTCTAAGATAAGTTCTGGTGAAGGGCATAAGGATTTTTGAAGTGCTCTGCTCAAGGACAGAGCATCTAATATGACCAACAATATTTGAGTCAATTCCACACCCCGTTTAGTGTACTTGGCTTTCTGCTTGTCACCATTTACTTCTAAATCTTTAACTCAGTTCTCTCTAACACCAGAATGTTTCCCTGTTGCCAGGCCCCCTCCTGCCTAGGGCTGGAGTCCAGTCCTTGCACAAGAACCTAAGCCCCCACCGACTGCCTTTATAAGTGCATATTACTCGCAAATGACTTCCCAGGGCTCTCCACCTACCCATTGGAACCCTCCACTATGCCATGGAATGTGCTTGACACTGACAGAAATCTATCACTTAACCCTTCATATAGCAATGATCAAACCCATAACTATCTGTTTGCTTCCAGGGGATTAATGTTAACATTTTGAAGATAGCAAATGATAGCAAGAGGAGTGAAATTGAAAAAGGAAGAAAAAAATAGGTAGGGTTCAGAGATGGAGACTGCCCAAACGACGGATAGAAGGTATCAAGTACATCTTTACTTGGACATTTAAATAATGTTGAAAATGTAATGATTTGGCATGTCTGTTGTTCCAGAAATGACTATACTACACCTCACATATTGCTTCAGGCCCTTTATTCTACTGCTTAAATGGCTTCCTCCCAGGCCCAACTACAAAAGCCTGCCACACTGCAAGGGACTGCCTTGTTTCAGAAAATCTGACAGATCCTAAAATGTGACTGCTTCATTTTCCTTTCAACAGGCTCGATGTGTTGCTGGTGATTAGTTCAAGTGATAGCCAAGCCACTTTTCCTGAATCAGAAATTCCCCTGGGCTCTTTAGTATAATCAGAAAATAAAATGAATTCATATAACAGAAACAAGATAAGAAACACTAAGACTCCGCATTGAAATGAAAGCTTGAAAGCTTTACAAAATAATTAAAAATGTCTTCAAAACAAAGCACATAATTCCAGCAGAGTGGTATTGTGAAAGGATTTGAAGGGGCTCTTCTCCTCCACATATGTACCATCTGTCTAACCTAAGGCAATCTACAGAGCTTCTCCAGACTCTGTTTCCTCACTTATAAAAGAGGGGACTCTTTTTCCCAAATCAGGACTGTATCAAACAATTTTTTATGCTTAATAAGATCAGTGCAGATGGTGACTGCAGCCATGAAATTAAAAGACGCTTACTCCTTGGGAGGAAAGTTATGACCAACCTAGACAGCAGAGACGTTACTTTGTCAACAAAGGTCCATCTAGTCAAGGCTATGGTTTTTCCAGTGGTCATGTACGGATGTGAGAGTTGGACTATAAAGAAGGTTGGGCGCCAAAGAATTGATGCTTTTGAGCTGTGGTGTTGGAGAAGGCTCTTGAAAGTCCCTTGGATTGCAAGGAGATCCAACCAGTCCATCCTAAAGGAAGTCAATCCTGAATATCCATTGGAATGACTGATGCTGAAGCTGAAACTCCAAACTTTGGCCACCTGATGCAAAGAGCTGACTCATTTAAAAAGACCCTGATGCTGGGAAAGATTGAGGGCAAGAGGAGAAGGGGACGACAAAGAATGAGATGATTGGATGGCATCACCAACTCAATGGACATGAGTTTGAGCAAGCTCTGGGAGTTGGTGATGGACAGGGAAGCCTGTCATGCTAGAGTTCACGGGGTCATAAAGAGTCGGACATGACTGAGCGACTGAACTGAACTGAACTGAATAAGATCTGAATATGTAATCCCTCCTAACTCTTCCCATAAGAGGAAGAAGCTGAAAAAGAAAGACAAAGTTTCTTTTCTACCCAAAGCAAATTCAACTTTGATGCACATGACTCTCATCCCACCACCTAGACAAGCTCAGCCATAAGGCATGTTGGAATCCAGCCAGGCTCACCAGAAAGAGGAAAATAGCCCCAGGAAGTATACACTAGAGTCGTTCTCCAGTTCCCATTCAGACTTGTCTCTCTTCTTTCATTTATTCCCTTTCTACCCACCTCTCTCCCCACCCTACTGACACGTCCACCCTTTAGCCTTCATTCTCAGTTCTCTGAATGTGAAGCTTCCCATGGGCTCACTTCTACACATCTCTCTGGTTAGGTACCTCCTCTCCATGGTCTCATGATAGCATGTGTTTATCTCCGCATATTCCTTAACCCGTGTCATTGTATGTCCCCAACGTTTGATCCTGTCTCCACTACTACAAGAATCTGTCTGCAATGCAGGAGACCCGGGTTTGATTCCCAGGTTGGGAAGATCCCCTGGGGAAGGAAATGGCAACTCACTCCAGTATCCTTGCCTGGAGAATCCCATGGAGAGAGGAGTCTCACAGGCAAAATACAGTCCATAACGTTGCAAGTGTCAGACACAACTTAATGACTAAACCGCCATCATCATCACCACTACTATAATGTAAACTGATTACGGGCACACAGTAGGTTCTATTCACTATTTTAAGTGTATTACAAAGTAATATACACATAATATGTACTAAAAAAGTAACATTGATTGGATTAATAAGCACACATATACTTACCATTTTAAGTGTGTTATAAAGTAATATGGGCATCCCTGGTGGCTCAGTGGTAAAGAATCTGCCTCCAGTGCAGGAGCTGCAGGAGACACAGGCTCAATTTCTGAGTTAGAAAGATCCCCTCAGCAACCCACTCAAGTATTCTTGCCAGGAGAATCCCATGGACAGAGCAGCCTGGTCCATAGGGTCACAAAGGGTCAGACATGACTGAAGCAACTTAGCATGCATGCATAATATAATATACACACAACATGTTTAAAAAAATCATTGATTGAATTAATGATCACATACATGTAAGTATAAATATAAAATATATTCTCATACAATATATATAGAAGTTATAGCCAGTCTTAATTTCTTTACTCTTAGAAAAATCAAGACCTCATAATGAATACTCTCATTTATGAATAACTGTAACCATTAACGACTTCTCTTTTTATGCTAGGATAGAGTATGACTCCCAGTAGCAGTCAGAAACGATTGTGTCTCTACTATCTGGGGTCATGTGCAAGGCCCATGTCTTATTTGAAAAGATAAAATATTAACAACGACATCACCCTTTATAATTTAGGAAACGTTTTCCCCAGATATTATCATTTAATTGCCCCAGCAACTTTATGCGATAGATTTTTATTCATGTCTATATTATCAGTCAAGGTCCAGCTAGGAGATAGAAAGCATTCTAGTTATTTTAAAAGAGAAAATTTAATCTAATGACTGTTAACTAGGTTTTGAAGACCTGGAAAGACAAAACTGGAACCAAGAGGAAAGTTGGAGTTATTAACACTGAGAAGTTCAGAGGAGGGGTCCCGTGGAGCTGGCAGCGTGGGACGTGCTGCCATCTCAAGGACAGATATTGAGGTGGATTCTGGGGTCACTGGAGACACTGCAGACTGGAATAAACTGCTTACTTCTGGGCAAAGAACCACTGCTTCTGTGAAGCTCAGAAACACAGGAGGCAAAAACAGAAGCCAAGAGTAAACACGAAGGCTTGAGCTCTTGCTTCCCCTCCAGTCTTCTGGCCTCCTCTGGCACTCCCTGTTGGCAGAGGATAAATGGAGTCAGTTCTCACAACAGAAATTTTGTTGGCCGAGTCACAACACAGCCTCACATTGCTGAGTAGACAAGGGTGAGTTTTCTGCCTAGAGACATTAGTGCATAACAACTGGCACATCCATTTCGTGTTCCAGAACATCGAAGATACGAGAGCCTCATCAAGAATTTCCCCAAACACTTAGTCGGTAGCGTGTGCAGCACTGACCTGGGTTTCTGTCTTTCTTCTTCAGATATGGGGCTAGGTTATGGACCATCTCTCATCCTCCATCCTCAAGGGCAAGGAAAGTGATGTGCATGTGTGTATAGCAATGGGTACAGCAATGGTGTTGAATTAAGACACGAAGGTGTGAGTTGACAGTATGGAGCACCGATTGATAGAGATCTCCAGCAAACTCCATCACCTTCCTGAGCCTTAGTCCCTGCACCTACACGTGCACATCATGGGTTTCCCATGCAACAAGATTCAGACATTGCCGTGAGGAAATACTGAGCAGCCACAATATTCAGAATACTGGGAATAAAAATGACAACCAAGGTCACCTTCTCCTGAGATGAGAATCTAGCGGGGGCCACAGGCATTAATGAAACAACCACACAAAGTATATGGAATAAATACAGCATTTATTGTTGTTGTTCAGTCGCTAAGTTGTGTCTCACTCTTCGCGAGCCCATGGACTGCAACATGCCAGGCTCCTCTGTACTCCACTATCTCCCAGGGTTTTCTCAAATTCACGTCCATTGAGTCAGTGATACTATCTAATAATCTCATCCTCTGCCACCCCCTTTGCCTTTTGCCTTCAATCTTTCCCAGCATCAGAGTCATTTCTAATAAGTCAGCTCTTTGCATCAAGCGGCCAAACTATCAGCGCTTCAGCTTCATCATCAGTCGTTCCATCAGACTACAACATAAATGATTGCAGTTGAGTTGACCTGACGGCATTGACAGAAAACCTCAGGCTCAAGAAATCATACAAAGCGAAGGATCCTGACTTGGGATGGAGTCAGGGAAGACTTCCTGGGGGAAGTGAAATTTGATCTAAAATGTGGAGAGTGAGGAGGAGGTGCCTGAACGAAGAGGGAAGGGGAGAAAATTGGATAAAGGAAGAGGTGGGAACCTGGCTCATTCAAGGACCTGAAAGAGTGACAGTGGGGCTGCGCTGATACCCAGAGGGTGATGCGGGGGATGGAGAGAAGGGCCTGGAGAGGGAGGCAGGGGCCAGAACCTTGAGTTGATCACAGTGAGAGAGTTTTGCAAACTGCATCGTTCCTGGGGATTTTAAACAAAATACCAGAATTTTTGCTCTCTGCATTTAGAAGGTGAGCTCCTGGGCCAGAAGAAAAGACTGTGATTTGCAAGAAATCAGAATTATAAAAATTCACAAAAAAACACCCATGTATCCCTCCCAGATCAAAGTTTCTTCCCCACCCCTTGCATTAACGAAGCTGAGACTTTGCAGAGGGAAGAAGAGTGGTAACACTTTACTGTTTAAGTTCTTTCATCAGATATTTAAAATGCAATAATAATGTGGGCTTAAAAGGTTTGATTGCCTGATCACAGCAGCTTGTTAATTAAAGGTGCAGAGACGGGAATGATTAGAGATGGGAAATTTGCACCTAAGGGAGAAGTAGGATTCCTTTGCTTGAGAAATCAGATTAGGGTACCTGGCAGCAGGCCAGTTGTGGAGAAAGAGTCCAGAACCTCCGGAGAAATAAAACCGGTGCCTTTCCAAGTGCCTTGGGAGAGGACAGGCCTCCCCTTAGCATGTCCAAGGGCAGAGGAGGAACAGAGATGCGCAGACTGCTCCCCTCTGACATTGACTCACTTCCCCAGTATGAGATGTGTGACTCTCTAATTGCTCTTGGTGGAGATAACTGTGTTTGGAATTCATTTGGCTGAGAAGCGCGTGTGGCTGTGGACTCGCTGACACTACATGATTAATGAGGGAGCTGGCTCTCGCATCCTCTGTTGGGGAGATTTGGGTTTCATCCCATCCCTAGGGCCCCTCTGGGTTTGGCTCCTGTCACCGTGGCTGGTGTTTCATTAAGCTGAGCAGCTTGGTTTCCAGAGGGATGATGGGGAAAGAGATGAGAAGGTGGAGCGGACTGGGAAGCCAGCGGCGGGAGGATGACAAAATCCAACCTGTGCACACGGTGGGTGCACCTCAATGAGATGAAAATGCAGGGGCTTGTGAGCCAGACGGTCCTGAGCTAGACTCTCGTCCTCCGCAGCTTGGAGTCCCGTGACCTTGGGCGAGTTAGCTCGTTGTCTCTGTGGCTTAGATCACCTGCTGTGAATTGGGAAGCAGAATACCTGGAGGGTGATCTAGAGAATTTTTAGATAATGAAGCCCAGCGGTTTTCGACAGGATCATCTCGTTCAAGAAGTAAAGGCTGTTGTTGTTATTACAGCAGGCCTCCCAGGTGGTGCAGAGGTAAAGAACCCGCCTGCCAGTGCAGGTAGACATAAGAGACATGGGTTTGATCCCTGGGTCAGGAAAATC
The DNA here is from genome assembly GCF_054371585.1 of Giraffa tippelskirchi. Lineage (NCBI taxonomy): Eukaryota > Metazoa > Chordata > Mammalia > Artiodactyla > Giraffidae > Giraffa > Giraffa tippelskirchi. The sequence continues at coordinate 71,640,348 of NC_137280.1, forward strand.
CCCTGGACGAGGGCATGGCAACCCACTCCAGTATTCTTGCCTAGAGAATTCCATGGACAGAGGAGCCTGGCGGGCTGCAGTCCCATAGGGTCGCACAGCATCAGACATGGCTGAAGCAACTTAGCATGACTGCATTATTACAGCAACGTGTTTTCACACATGTTCTCTCACTCTGCTAAGAAGGGTCCAGATATCTCAGCCACGTAGGAACTGATAATTCTTATCTCAACACTGCTGACCCCACACTGGGCATTTCACTTAACATGTCCAGTAGAGCTGCCTCCCAGGTAGCCAGGAGACCTTCTCAGTTTCAATTTTGATGATTTGGGACTTCTCTGGTGGCTCAGCCAGTAAAGAATCTGCCTGCTATGCAGGAGATCCGGGTTTGATCCCTGGGTCTGGAAGATCACGAGGAGGAGAGCATGGCAACCCAATCTAGTATTCTTGCCTGGAGAATCCCATGGACAGAAGAGCCTGGTGGGCTACAGTCCATAGGGTCACAAAGAGTCGGAAGCAACTTAGTATGCACGCACACATGAAAATGTATAAAGTAAGATTCTCACCCACCCACCTTCAAAGAACTCACAGTCAGTTTGGGCAACTGGTCTAAAGTTAGAGTACAGCACGATGCAATCTACCCAAGGCCAGCAGATCATGGACTAAGAGCCCGTGCTGGTCAAGGGAGAGCCCTGGAGTCAGATACGTTTGAGTTCCAGCTCCAACAATCACTACCTGTTCAAGCTTTGGAAAGATACTGCACCTCCTATTTAAGGCTGCTTCCTACAGTGTTTAGAGAAAACAAAACATATCAGACCAAAAAATGTCCTTTATGTACTCTGTGGTTTGAAGTAAGTCACGTAAACCCCCTTTAACTTAACATCTTCCAGTGACAGGTCTATGTAAGGACTTAATGAAATAATGTATTGCAAAATGAAATAATACATTGCAGAAGAGTTTAGACTAAAGTTGATGCCAAGTCAGTGCAGGTTGTTATTGCTGTGACTGTAAATGCAGGCCTGTCTTTTCATCACATAGCCTGACAGTGGTTAACCAGTTCAGTTCAATGGACAGTATACTTTATGGGGCATTAAGTCCTAGTTGGTTTTAGCATGCTATTCCCTGATCCTCTGCATTTAGCACAGTTTGAAGGCACATTGAAGGCACTGAATAAATAATTATCAATAAGCAAGTGATAATATATTTTCTTCATTACCTTGCAAGTGCATAATTTAAATAAATTGCTTTAAAACTCCCAATGATACCCTCAAGACAATGTACCATTTATTCTGATTTTGAAGACCTTGAGTGGTTTCATATTAGCACTGACAAATATTCATTGAATTTGTCTGTCAAATTATGAGACATGAACACCATCTCTTGGAAGGAAATGAAAACTTCTGAAAATATGAATATGCCCAACTTTCATGTTTTCTGAATGACAGCAAGACTTTTATGTCAGGTTCTGTTTATTCATCTGGGACCTTTATGACATTTTTTTGTTCCTAGGGGAAAGGGACCTGAAAGATACCAGATTCTCTCAATACTGTTCCTTCCTATATTTCTTATGAGTCCTGTAAGAAACTAACTGACGAAATATATCTTATTGGAAAGAAACTTAATATATAACTTTAATGCTACTTCATAGAAAGGAAATATGTAAAAGCATTGCTCATTTGATTTTCTTCCAAGAAATGTGGGTCGAGAGATAAGATCAAATACAAACTGATGACGATATGATGATGATAATGATGATAGTGTATGAACAGAAGGACTAATGGGGACTTGTTCATCTTTTGTGAAAAGGGTGATATGAAGAGTAAAGGTTGCAGCAGTAGACAGAGAGGAGGACTCAGAAACTGAAATCCTAACTTGAAGACTTGGCTCTGTTGTTCTAACTTCCTGCTGCTGCTGCTGCTGCTGCTAAGTCGCTTCAGTCGTGTCTGACTCAGAGCCTATATTAAGTAACCTTCAGAGTACTTAATATGATGATAGACAATAATATAATTTTATGTATGTGAGGATGTTTTTGTGAATCAAAACAGCTTGTGTTATCATAGTGCTAGTGGGTGGGAATGGCTTCCCCCATGCTTGGTGAGGTGGTTATTTATTTTTGCAAACTGACTCTTGTCATTATATTACACCCCTCCAGATTTTTGATCATTTTCCTTGTTCTGAAGTCTGTTTTGTTTAAGATAAGTACAGTTATTACAGATTTCTTTTGATTAGTGCTAGCCTGGCAAATTTTTATTTATCTGTTTACTTTTATCTGTGTATTTATAGTTAAAGATGATTTCTTGTAGACAACATGTAGTTGAGTCTTTGTTTCTTCCTTTATTTTAGCCACTCTCACAATCTCTGCTTTTAATTGGTACAGTTTTCAATTAAAATCATTATTGGTATAGTTGGGTTAATATCTACCATGTTTCGGGGTTCCCCGGCGGTCCAGTGACTAAGACTCTGCACCCCCAATGCAGGGGGCCAGGGTTAGATTACTGGTCAGGAAACTAGATCCCTCATGCTACACCTAACATCTGGTACATCCACATAAATAAATAAAAGAAATATTTTAAAAATATCTACCATGTTTGTAACTTTTGTATTTATTGCATTTGTTCCTGATGGTCTCTTTCTTTTTCTGATTTCTCTGATTTTTGTTGAACATTTGATATGATTTCATTTGATTCTCTCTCCAACATTAATGATGACTATATTTTAACTGTTTGTAGATGTGGTCCTGGAGTTTTCAACGTACACTTAGATCTAAGTCAAGTCCACCTTCAGGTAACAGTGTACTGCTTCATGTTAGAGCAGGTGCCATACAGCAGGGTGCTTCCACTTCCTCCTTCTCATCCCTAGATCATTGCTGCCATCTATTTCACTTACCTGCATGTGGTAATTTCCAGTCACCTTATTATTATCAGTTTAAACAATCAGGTGAAAAGAAAAGTGAAAATGAAGTCGCTCAGTCGTGTCTGACTCTTTGCGACCCCACAGACTGTACCCTATCACGCTCCTCCGTCCATGGGATTTTCCAGGAAAGAGCACTGGAGTGGGGTGCCACTTCCTTCTCCAGAGGATCTTCCTGACCCAGGGATCGAACCCGGTCTCCCACATTGTAGGCAGACGCTTTTACCATCTGAGCCACCGGGGAAGTCAGCTAAGTCTTAGATCAACTAAGAATAAGTAAAAGTCTACAAGCAATAAATGCTGGAGAGGGTGTGGAGAAAAGGGAACCCTCTTACACTGTTGGTGGGAATGCAAACTAGTACAGCCACTATGGAGAACAGTGTGGAGATTCCTTAAAAAACTGGGAATAGAACTGCCATATGACCCAGCAATCCCACTGCTGGGCATATACACCGAGGAAACCAGAATTGAAAGAGAGGCGTGTACCCCAATGTTCATCGCAGCACTGTTTACAATAGCCAGGACATGGAAGCAACCTAGATGTCCATCAGCAGACGAATGGATAAGGAAGCTGTGGTACATATACACAATGGAATATTACTCAGCCATTAAAAAAAATACATTTGAATCGGTTCTACTGAGATGGATGAAACTGGAGCCCATTATACAGAGTGAAGTAAGCCAGAAAGAAAAACAACAATACAGTATACTAATGCATATATATGGAATTTGAAAGATGGTAACGATAACCCTATATGTGAGACAGAATAAGAGACACAGATGCATAGAACAATTTTATGGACTCTGAGGGAGAAGGTGAGGGTGGGACGTTCTGGGAGAATAGCATTGAAACATGTATATTATCATATGTGAAATAGAACACCATTCCATGTTCGATGCATGAGACAAGGGCTCAGGGCCGGGGCAATGGGATGACCCAGAGGGATGGGATGGGGAGGGAGGTGGGTGGGGGGTCCAGGAAGGGGAACACATGTAAACCCATGGCTGATTCATGTCAATGTATGGCAAAAACTATTACAATATTGTAAAGTAATTAGCCCCCAACTAAAATAAATAAATTTATAAAAAACAAACAAACAAAAGAATAAGTAAAACACTTCACTTTTGTTTTTTCCTTCTCTGACATTTTTCCTTTCTCTATGTAAATTTGAGTTTCTGACCTATACAATTTTCCTTCTCCCAACCTCCAGGAGATGGTGAAGGACAGGGAAGCCTGACATGCTGCAATCCATGGAGTCACAAAGAGTCAGACATGACTAAACAACTGAAAAAAAGAACATCTTTATTCTTTCTTGCAGGTTACTTTTGTTAGCAACAAATTCCCTTATTTTTTGCTTGATAAAGTCTCTATTTCCCATTCATTTTTTTCAAGAATGAAAAATATTATTATATATTACATATTATTATATAGATAGAGTGGCATCATCTGCATATCTGAGATCATTGATATTTCTCCCAGAAATCTTGATTCCACCTTGTGTTTCATTCAGCCTGGCATTTTGCATGATGTACATGATGCACAGAAGTTAACATTATATTATATAATAATAATATTAAATATTATTTATAAATAAACAATACTTATTTATCTCTCTTCCTGTTTGTATGGTTTTGTGCCAAGAAGCCCTCTGTAATTCTGATCCTTGCTCTTCATCAGATAAGGTATTCTTCCCCAACCTCTGGCTTATTTCAAAATGTCTCTTTTCCTTTGCTTTTCTTCCATTTGCATATGAAATATCTAGGTGTAGATTTTTTGGGTATTTATCACATTTGGTATTCTTTATGCTTCATGGTTCTGTAGTTTCTTTTCTGTCATTAATTTTGGAAAGATTTTGGACGTTATTACTTCAAAACTTTCTTGTTACATTATTTCATTTTTTTAGTGTTTCAATTAGACTTGTTTTATCTTTGGAAATTTTCTCACGGATCTTTGATGTTCTGTTGTGTTCTTTGTATTTTGGTTTTAGTCTTTGCTTTGCAGTTTGGGTAATTTCAATCAACCTAACCTCCAGATAATTGGTTCTATCCCTGGTGGCTCAGTCTACTGATGAACCCATCAAAGACACTCTTTATTTATGTTATATGGGTATATTTTTAAATTTTAACATTCCCTCTTAACTTTGTTCTTTGCATTTCCATCTCTGCTTGCATTGCCCTTCTGTTTCTGCATGTTGTCTATCTTTTCCATTAAAACCCTTAACACATTAATCATAGTCATTTTAAATCCCCTATTTGATAATTCCATTGTCTGAGTCGTATTTAATCCTGGTCCTGGTGATTGCTTATTCACTTCAGATGCATTCTGTTCTTGCCTTTGGGCATGATGACTCATAATTTTTTGTTGAAAGCCAACCATAACATATTGGATATTAGAAACTGGAGTGAGTAGACTTTTTGCAAGAGGTTCTATGTTATTCTGGTTAGAAGTTGGACTGGATTTTGTTGTACTTGAAATGTCAGAAGCATCAAATTCTTCTAGTGTTCTCATTTTTGTCTTCCCTGTTGACACTGAGTTTCCCTACACACTCCTCAGAGAGGGTCTGTGTCTTGCATCTCTTCCAGCTGCAATCCCCGTAAATATTCTGAGGTCCTGCTGATGCAGCAGTAAGGCCCAGGGAAGGGGGAGTGCCTTATCATGTTTGGACTAAATCTTTAGGTTTATTCTGTCCCTGGGCTTTGCCTGTGTTTCCCAGTCTTTTTTTTTTTTTTCCTTTTCATCCTTCCCTTGCATGAGACAGGTAACCTAGAAGGGAGTGGAATAAGAGGAATGCTCTTTGTCCATATGTAATAAGGTCCTGGGAAGGCCTTATACCAGAGGACTGGCATTTGTTATGGAGAACACACTGGGAGTATTTTACAAAGATTAGTCTTCCCCTGCCCCTGCTAGCTTTTCTTCCAAGGAGCAAGTCTCTTAACTTCATGGCTGCAGTCATTGTCTACAGTGATTTTGGACCATAACGAAGGCTGAGTGCTGAAGAACTGATGATTAAAGAATTGAAGAACTGGTGCTGGAGAAGTCTCTTGAGAGTCCCTTGCACTGCAAAGAGATCAATTCTAAAGAAAATAAACTGTGAATATTCATTGGAAGGACTGATGCTGAAGCTGAAGCTCCAACACTTTGACCACCTGATGCAAAGAGCTGATTCATGGAAAAGACCCTGATGCTGGGAAAAACTGAAGGCAAAGGGAGTAGGGGACAACAGAGGATAAGATGGTTAGATAGCATTGCTGACTCAATGGACATGAATTTGAGCAAACTCCAGGAGATAGTGGAGGACAGAGGAGCCCGGTGTGCTGCAGTCCATGAGATCGCAAAGAGTCAGACATGAGTTAGCAACTGAACAACAATCGTTTCCTACTAGAATAAAGAGGGATTCTTTCTGACATCTTCCCTGTGAGAGCCTGACAGGGTTCCTGTTGCTAAAACTCATGAAAGTTTGGTGTCCCCCTCACCCCTGAAGAGAGGCACCCAAGAGTTTCTCATCCTCATACTAGCCAAAACTCAGTCTCCAGTAATTTTTAAAAGTTTCCATTGAGTGTTTCTAACAGCTTGTGACTCCAGCAGCTTCTGCCTCAGGTCAGCAGATCTCACCCATAACTCTGGATTTTCCTGTCTAGGCAGGCTGTAGAGTGGCTGTTTGTTATGCAGCCTCCATTCTCTGGTACATCCCAGGAAAGGTGTCCAGTATCAGGTTTTCAGGTGGTTGTCTTTAGTTTGTTTGTTTTTTTAGAAGAATAAGCTCTTTCTTGTTGTTGTTTAGTTGCTAAGTTATGTCAGACTCTTTTGCAACCCCATGTACTGTAGCCTCCCAGGCTCCTCTGTCCATGAAATTCTCTAAGCAAGAATACTGGAGTGGGTAGCCATTCCCTTCCACGGGGGATCTTCCCGACCCAGGGATTGAACCCATGTCTCCTGCATTGGCAGATGGATTCTTTTCCACTGAGCTACCAGGGAAACCCAAGATCTTTATGTAATGGAATTGTATGTATATAGCAGTCAGTTAAAAAAAAAATAAGGACTAGAAAACAGTCTGAAACATACTTGATATTATTTTAATTATAAAAAATTATAAAAAAGAATCTTTAAAGAAAATGTTTTCATTACATTTGTTTATTATCAGTGCTTTATGGCAGGTCATGCTGATTTTCCAATTACAGTGGTAATATCAAGTTTACTCTTTTAATAAGAACATTTAACTAAGATGCATATGAATAAGAAACAGTATAATTAAGGTGGTGTTATCAGGACTGTGTATGGATTGAGTTTGGGAGCACCTCATCCACACCACACTAACCTGTCCCATTAGTGCAACGTGGCCTGTCTGGAATATTTCCCAGAATCCTGTGCACTAAAACAGCTACTCAGAAAGCAAGATGGGCTTAACCTAGTCTGGGTATCTAACATCTGGGAAGGCAGTTCTGTAATTCATGCTTTGTTAAAGATGCCAGGGCCTCCCATGGGAGCCAGGCCTGGAAGCAGGTTCTGGGAGCGTGGAAGCATAAGGTTAGATGGAGGCTTCCTTCGCTTCCCCTGGCTAAAGACCCCTGGTCTCTTGCTGAAGGTTGAAGACATGAGCAGTGACACAATTTTCAGAGCCTATGTTTAGAGTCCCAGTGCCAGGTAGAAATGTCTTCCTAGTGCACTGAAATCTCGACTGTGAGATCTCAGAAGAGCACCTATCTACTGGCATTTAGAATATCATGTAATCTAGCACATGGAGTGAGAAAGTGTAGGGCAGAGTAAAAGGCATGGAGTCCACCAAGCTGATGATATGCCACGTAGTACTTTGTACTTGGTTTCTTAACTGAGAAAGACATATTAAACACCAGCAGTCTCTATTTTGGATTAATAAAATAACAAGACCCTTGTGAAACAAGGAACAACATGGAATAACAGACTGATTCCAAATAGGAAAAGGAGTAAGTCAAGGCTGTATATTGTCACCCTGCTTATTTAACTTATATGCAGAGTACATCATGAGAAATGCTGGGCTGGAGGAAGCACAAGCTGGAATCAAAATTGACAGGAGAAATATCAATAACGTCAGATATGCGGATGACACCACCCTTATGGCAGAAAGTGAAGAAGAACTAAAGAGCCTCTTGAAGAAGGTGAAAGAGAAGAGTGAAAAAGTTGGCTTAAAGCTCAACATTCAGAAAACTAAGATCATGGCATCTGGTCCCATCACTCCATGGGAAATAGATGGGGAAACAGTGGAAACAGTGGCTGACTTTATTTTTCTAGGCTCCAAAATCACTGCAGATGGTGATTGCAGCCATGAAATTAAAAGACGCTTACTCCTTGGAAGGAAAGTTATGACTAACCTAGACAGCACATTAAAAAGCAGAGACATTACTTTGCCAACAAAGGTCTATCCAGTCAAGGCTATGGTTTTTCCAGTGGTCATGTATGAATGTGAGAGTTGGACTATAAAGAAAGCTGAGCGCAGAAGAATTGATGTTTATGAACTGTGGTGTTGGAGAAGACTTTTGAGAGACCCTTGGACTGCAAGGAGATTCAACCAGTCCATCCTAAAGGAGATCAGTCCTAGGTGTTCATTGGAAGGACTTATGTTGAAGCTGAAACTCCAATAGTTTGGCTAACTGATGCGAAGAGTTGATTCATTGGAAAAGACCCTGATTCTGGGAAAGATTGAGGGCAGGAGGAGAAGGAGAAGACAGAGGATGAGATGGCTGGATGGCATCACCAACTCAATGGACATGGGTTTGGGTGGACTCCGGGAGTTGGTGATGGACAGGGAGGCCTGGCGTGCTGCAATTCATGGGGTTGCAAAGAGTCGGACACGACTGAGTGACTGAGCTGAACTGGAAAAAAAATTATGTTAGGAACACACATACTGAAGGTATAACATTTCAGAAGGGTGTGGTCCCAACATAAAATAATTACATTCAAGGGACCTTAGAGTTAGGAAATGAACAACAGTCATGGTTAGGACAAGGTAAAGGATTCCTCCTAGAATGCATCAGCCCAAGGACAGATTAAATTGTGCACTGAGCCAAGATATGAGGAAATTTTATTTTTAATAAATGTGCCAAATCTGAAGGCATGGGACAAATGGGATAAATTGTCACTGAAAGGAGGTCAGATTGGACACAATGATACATCGAGAGGCTCTGTGTGGAGAAGAGCTTTAGAAAGGAAAAAGGCAGTAATGATGTCACATGGTAATTTCTAAAGCAATGTGTTGTCAGCCCTGGAAATACCAGCCTTGAAATCAGGCAGGAAAGTATGGGTTTGCAACTGGATGCTGGTTTCTTGTGCTCTGAAGCTGAACGTGTCAGAAGAAGAAGACGCCACCTCAGGCTTATTGGGACCATCGAGAAGGCTGGATTTCACTTCCGACTCTTTCTCATCCAGATCTCTGTTCGCAGACATAGCTGTTAGTATATCAGTGTTGTCCAGTTTATGCTCAAGAGGTTCCAACCTGCTGATCGTATTTCCTCCCTGCCTGTGTGCTTGTGGACTTCAAGCTGCAGGGGAAAGAAAAAATGCCTGCAGAGACTTTTAACAAGTTCTGAGGTTGCATAAATCCAAATCCTTATAACAAATAAGTGTGTGTGTGTGTGTGTGTGTGTGTGTGTGTGTGTGTGTGTGTGTGTGGTGTATTGGTTCTGCTTCTCTGGATGATCCCTTACTGATGGGGTGATTAGCTTAAGTATCAGTAAAAGGAATCTGCAGCAATGCCCAGCATTCGTGAGAGAGGGAGATAATTCTAGAAGGAGAGTTATCAGGAGCCATAGAGAAATGAATGGACTCACTTCGGCACACTGGGTAGTGTATTCAGCTCTGAAGATAAAGCAGCGGCTGCAACAGGATCCTGTCTTGGCATCAGTGCCTGTGATGAACAGGGAGGCCTGAGTTATCACAGGACGTGCCAGGTAGCTACCGATGGAGCAAAGACTAGGTTAGCATGTCCAGAGATACGGCCACAAAAGGAAAAGCTGAAAGATGATGGTACATTATAGAAAAACTATATAGAACTTTATTTTTCTTACAGTAAATTAAGGAGGAACCTGTGGATATCGTAAAAAATGTATGCCTCTAGTGTGTGTAAGACATCAAGACAGAAGAAAGGCAAATCTTTTGTTCTGTCCAGCTACCTAACCCACCTTCATAGAAGGTGGGGCCCTGGGTTATTAAAGAACCTTTGGAGAATAATCAGAATAGCAGAGTTAGATGAGTAGAGGGTCATGAACATTAACTGTCACCTATTGTCACCAGACTGCCCCTTGGCAAAGGTGCTTTCAGTTATGGGGATATCTATAAATACCTGAATTCAGTGGTTTAGGAACTAGACTTATTGGACTATGCTGCAGCAGAATTATATAACCTGTCACCCCCTTGGTGACAGCACCTGGATCTACATACACTAACAGGGCTTCTCTGTATCACAACTCTGTTCTTGTCTTACTATTTCAGCTCTTTTAAGAACATTTGTACTTTTGTGTCCCCAAATGTTTGTCTTTATGGACACTGGAGATAAAAGTATCATCTTTAACCCTCCCCCTCACACTGATGCATCTTCCTACTTTTAAACTGACTAATGGAAAATTTAGGATTTAAGAAGTGCTCATTATGTATTAGAGCTTCCCAAGTGGCTCAGTAGTAAAAAAATCTGCCTGCAGTGCAGGAAACTCAAGGTCGATCCTTGGCTCAGGAAGATCCCCTGGAGGAGGAAATGGCAACCCACTCTAGTATTCTTGCCTGGGAAATCCTACGGACAGAGGAACCTGGCAGGCTACAGTCCATGGGGTCACAAAAGAGTCAGCCACAACTTAGCAACTAAACAACAACAATAACATTATGTTATCAAGCACTATATTAAAGTGAAGAAACTCAGGTTGGTTTGCATGCATCCCCATCACTTACAGAGCTTGAGCCCTCGAGTGTATCACAAACTATGAGTTTCCATGTACTGAACTATAATTTAACACCCTAACAATAATGCAGCAGTTACATTTATTTATATATGACAGAAAACTGCATACCTCCTTAAGAGGTACAAGACAATCCATGTCCTAGACATTTGTTTGTTATGGAAGACACATGAATCATTAGATCCCTAGGGACAATGATAAATATAACAAAACCACATTGATAATAACCCAGGAAATGCTGTCTTTTGATTTTAAATTCTTTCTCATCTACAGCTAGAACACGGACTTTAGAGTCTAAAAACACTGGATATGATTTCTGCTTCTACCAGTTCGTTTCTAGTTGGATTTGGAAAACCTAGCATAACATTTTCAGAATAATCTTCCTTACCCATAAATCTAAAAAGAAACATGACCTATTTCACAAGGTTGTTGTAAGGACTAAATGTGTTCATATATGCCATGTACTTAGCACAGAGTACTCTTACAGTAAGCCCTCAAGGAATGAGAACAATCTTGAGTTTTATTTTACTAGTTGTTGCTGTTACTATAAATTCCCACCGCACAGCTCTGAGCCAGAGGTGATATTATCACTCCTATTTAGGGAAAAGGACAAGAAATCAAGTAAGCTTACTGGTCACAGCTCGAGAGAAAGTGGTGGAGTTGTGTTTTCAGCCCATGCCCTCCGTCTGTCTGTATGTCCAGTGGCAATTCCACGTGGCACTATCTGGGACTTGAGTTGTAGTGAGATCTATGAACGGCAGTTCAGGTTATCTTGAGTGTTAAAGGGTTGGGTGATGAGGTAAAGGGTTTTGGCTTTCAACTTTTGGTAAAGTTCTTAATTTTTCAGGATTCTCTATCATCCAGCCCAAGGGTTCATTTTATTTTTATGCCACAATTCTTTAAAAGATAACCTGACTTCACAAGCCTGAATCCGTAGCACCTTCTTACATTAACTGTTTTTCTGAACCCTGCAATTGCCCTCTTGTTGATGGTTTTTGAAGAATACCTTTTATACAGGGTTGTTTTTTTTTTTTTAACTTGACTTGACCAGGTAAAAAACTCCCCTCACACACACATACACACACACACACAGAGCAAGAAATGAATAAGCAGCAAATTGCTTTTGATTGTATACTATACATTATAGGGGTTATGACTATTATAGTTGATCCAGATGCCTGACTTAAAGGTGTAAAAAAAAAAAAGAAATAAAAACAAAAATGCGAAGCCCCAGGTAGGAGCTTATTCTTAGGGTCTCACATGTCTCACCATGCTAGGAACATTTCTGTGTATGCTTCTTATCCTGGGATAATTTTTAAGAGTGCCCCTTTTCACTTTCAAAATGGTTCTGGTATGGTATTCAACTGAAGGATACAGAATATACGTGCAGAAGAGAGACAAAGACTATTTTATGGACCATTGTAAATTCTTCAAAGAAAATGGAACAGAGAATTAACCAATCAATATACAATTGGAAATGAAAGAACTATAGACAAGGTAATGACAAAGTAATTACCCTGGTTTGAACTCAAGTTCTAAACTTTTCTAATTTATTTTACCGAAACACTGTGTTCTGCCTATGTAAATCATATATTTCTACTAAATGATTTGTTATAAAATGTCTATTTAAATAGCTGAAAAGAATGTCTGGCAGCAAGTAGGTGCTGGTGGGGATAATTCTGGGTCCAGACTTACTATTTGCATTAACAGAGGAAGAGAATCTGCAGCATTTTAATGAAAATTTGAAATGAAACTAAATTAGATATTGAAATTAAGTGTAATTTCTCAAGCTAAAAATAGAAAAAATATATCGAGTGGAGCTCTTTATAGCTCAGAGACATGAGAATAAAAGTTTAACCCAATTTAGCTATTCTTGATGTTTCTCTCTAGCTGGAGATATCATCTCCTTCTTATCCTAATTGAGTTTCCCTATCTCACTCCATTAATAACTGTTAGTGTGAGATATTGGTCAAGTGGGAAAATGACCATAAATGTTTTCTTGTTCTATAAAGAATTAGGCACTTCCAATATGAGTGGAAGATGATAATTATGACCCAGTTGAACTATTCCTAAAGAAGGAAATGAATAGATATTTTTTAAATGAAATATGTTCTCATTTTTTAAAATTTCAGGTAAACATTCAGCTCACTCAACAATGATTAAACATTATTATTTTGAGATATTCCGCAAGTGCAGAACTTTAAAAATTGGAGAAATAAACAAGGATAGAACAAAAAATTGTCTCTGCCTACCCACCCCAAAACAGCTAAACTGATAAGAAAGACATGTAAGACAAGATAAAAATAATACAAACACCATAGGGCACACGGTCTAACATATTGTGTCAAAAACTAGAATGACCAATTTTTCCAAGAGGGTGAGGGAAGGTTTCAGGGTGGGTAGTGCTGGAGCAGGGGTCTTACAGGATGACTAAGCATTTCAAGACAGAGTAACGCACCAAAAGTGTCTTGTGGGAGTTCACAGGGAACATGCCAAGTGGATAAAAAGCACAGTAAACCCTGGGCATATTCAAAGAAACCAGGAGGCAGCTTAAGTCTAGAAAAATGTTGGAAAGATGTGGCAAGGACAATGCTGTAGTTTCATCACACACCGTGGCACTCTTCTGTGCTTGAGCATAAGGGCAGCCACTTCCAGCTTCCTTTCAATGTCATGAGACCACATGATTGATCCTACCCAGTAGAGCTGAGGATGAAAAGACCCTTTTCAATACAAGATTCTCCAGCATATTTCTTCCCCTGAGGCCTTAAGTATGGCAGCCTTTGATTGGAAGGTACCAAGGGACTAAAGCAGGTTGATCTGCTGAATCACCACCCAGAAGACAGCTGTACAGTCATCCAGCCGACAGCAGATTTCATATGAGGGCTGCTGGGTGGGGCTTTGCCTTAAAGTGTTGAGACTGAAGGATTGTTTGTTACAGCAGCACAAGCTTATCCTCTCCTTGCTAAGTCCAGAGACAGTGGTAAGATCTGGACCAAGAGATGAGGCAAATAGACTCAAAGGACCTATGCTCTGATTCCTTAATGATAATGAGAATTAATCATTCTTCCCCTGCTCCCCAAGAATCTAACAAGTTTTCTATTCAACACTGATTTCGCTCTGAAGGTCCTAGTTCACTCTTTGTCTCTTTTCCCCATTATATTATACAAGAACATGGTTCAAGTTATGCATGCTACAGTAAAAAATTCTTTGGAAAGCAAATGCAGCTAAATTTGAATATCTTTCACTAAGAATGTCTACATGAAGAACATGACCCGATCCTTTCAGGATTATCCATGAGGAACTCAGGGCTTCCCTGATGGCTTAGCAGTAAAGAATCCACCTGCAATGCAGGAGCTGCAGGACATGCAGGTTCAATCCCTGGGTCAGGAAGATCCCCTGGAGGAGGGCACAGCAACCCACTCCAGTCTTCTGACCTGAAGAATTCCATGGACAGAGGAGCCTGACAGGCTATAGTCCATAGGACTGCTAAGAGTCGGACATGACCAAAGCAACTTAGCACACACACACATATGAGGAATTCAGCCATAGCTTTTTGCTATTCAGTGAAAAGTCAGCTTCTTAAACCAAACTTTCGTCCAGGTGTTACGTTTCTTCTAGCAGGCTTCAGAGACTCTGCACTGAGCCCTTCACTGGGACCAGGGGATAAAGAAGAGCTACAGCCACAATAGTCCTGCCCTACAGAAGTCAAAGCAGTATCCCAGAACAAGTCTTCTTAAGCACGAATGCAAGGTCTGCTACCCCCACAAGTAGTATTACAGCCTAGTGTGGATTAGATTCTAACACGGCCCTGTGGTGTTTTAGATGATCTCATCAGAGTTCTGGGGCAGAGTGGGGTGTCTAGGAGCCCCATAATGGCCAGCCATGCAGGCATTTGCTAAACTGGATGTTTATGCATGTAAACATATATACTGAATGTGTGCTGTGTGCTCAACTCTGAGACCCCATGGACTGTAGCCCACCAGGCTCCTCTGTCCATGGAATTTTCCAGGCAAGAATACTGCAGTGAGTTTTCATTTCCTACTCCAGGGGATCTTCCTGACCCAGGGATCAAATTTGTGTCTCTTGTGTCTCATGCATTGGCAGGTGGATTGTTTATCACTGGCGCCTCCTAGATTCAAGATGTACACCGAATACTCCACACCATGGTCTACTTCTGCAAATGCTTAAGAAACACTTTTGTTGTGGGAGGCAGATACATAAATTGCTATTTTCAATATAAATTAGTAAGAACAGAGAAGTTTCTCTGGTTTTATAGAAGAGGGATTATGAGTTAAATTATTGTATAAACAAAGGTCACTTTCTAGAGTCTGCATTTTTATATATGATAATATCCTTAGATGTATAAATGTGGAAAACATTTTAATAATTTATTTTATTCTTTGACATTTGGGCAGTAAGCAACAACACTCCGACAGATAAATGATTTCGAATTTATGTAGGATGCCTAGGGAATGATTGACTTCTGATCAATTGACAAACCGAAGAAGTTGCTTTAGAAATTCTGCTCTGTAAACAGTGAACTCTTACTGCTCGAAACATTCATGAAACACGTCCAACCTTCAACACAGATGTGACTGTTTTGACTTTTAGACAGAGGTCAGTCTCCATACCAAATTGGTCTCATTCTCTATTCTGACTGTATTTTGTGCTGCCCAGGTTTCCAAGTGCAAATAGAATGCAATGGAATTGGCAAATAATTATCAACAGTTTGACCTGAAAAGAAGAGGAGAGAAGCCACATTGCACTTGATGGCATCTTCATTCCAATCATTTCCCTCTTCTCTGTGTCAGATGCACCCCTCCCACCTCCACTCACCTCTTTATCTGGGTTTCTCAAGTGGTACAGTGGTAAAGTATCTGCCTGCCAGTGCAGGAGACACAAGAGACTTGGGTTTGATCCTTGGGTCAGGAAGATCTGCTGGAGTAGGAAATGGAAATCCACTCCAGTATTCTTGCCTGGGAAATTCCACAGGAATTCCAGGACAGAGGAGCCTGGTGGGCTACAGAACATGGGGTCGCAAAGAATCGGACACGATTGAGCACGCATGCATAATGACATGTATCCGTCCTTGTGATATATGGATTTCCCTGTGCTCAGACAGAGAAGAATCTGTCTGCATTGCTGGAAACCTGAATGTGATCTGTGGGCTGGAAGATAACCTGGAGAAGGGAATGGCTACCCTCTCCAGTATTCTTGCCTGGAGAATCCCGTGGATAGAGGAGCCTGGAGAGCCGCAGCCCATGGGGTCACAAAGAGTTGGATACCACTGAGCGACTAACATGCACTTTGTTTCTGCCTTCAAAATAAATCCAGAGTCTTATTAATGTTCAATAAAGCCCCCAAAACCCTATAAGTCTGTCTTGATCCTCTATGCCCTCCCTTACCTCCACCCCATCAAAAGCCAGGTTCTGAATCTTCTCTCTTTGAGGACGCGATAAAGTGACCATCTCCCCCACTTTAGCACTTTACCGCGGCTACAGCCCAGATCTGGGCCTTCATTTCCTCCCACCTGAGCTGCCACAGTTATGTCTTTGTTATTCTCCTCACACCCATATACTTCAAAATATCTATTCTCTTTAGACACGAGAAAGAAGAAAAAGAAAGATATATTGTTAACTGTCGATCTACTCCAATGGCATTTCAAAGGACTTAGAGTACAATTTAAACTCATACCGTGACCCGCAAGGCTTGACCTAATCTCTACTCTCTTTGTCTTCTCCCCAGACACACGTCATGGCCGACCTCCCTCTCCTCAAAATGCTTCAGTCATAGTGGTGTTTTCTGTGTGTTTTAAAGGGCGTAAACAAGTCCAAACCTTACAGCCCATGTATTTAGGATTCATTTTCCTTGGAAGTCTCTTGCTACAGAACACCCCGTACCTCACTGGTTTTTGTTGGTGGCATTGTTCTCAGTTGACCACACCATCTAAAGCATTTCTCGGGTCCCTTTATGTAAGGTGTTGCTGATTCCTCTTATCACCTGGAGGAATATTATTCTGTTCTTTTACAAACCTCACTGATATCTGAAAAGATGCTTTGCCGTTTTCTTCCTTTATTCATTGTCAACTAGAGTTTAGTTTCCACGCAAAGTATAAAGACCTTGTCTAACTTCACTGCTGAATCACAAGAGAGCAAATGTCCACACATGTTACAGCAGCACAATACATTTTGAATAACTGAATGAATTAGGTTGACAGGTAAAGGATGGCTGAGGGGAGAATTAAATGACTCCAGGAGCCTTTCTGATTTCAGCCTCTACAGGGAAAGAGCTTGATGTTCTTATAACAAGGGGAAAAAAATGCCAGGCAAGTGAAAATCAGTGATTTTTCTTCTATCCATCAGAGAACTGTGGATACAGGACAGACCATCACCTCGAATCTGGAGAGACAGATGGATACAAAGGATAACAGCCAAGATCAGAAGCCACTGTAGCTACTGACTGGTAGGAATATGTACATGGCAATTTTGATGAATTTCTGTGTCTTGAATGTGAACTTAGTTTGAGAATTAAAAACCCCTAGGAGGCCAGCCTTAAGGCCACACACTTTCACAGATTTTTGCCTGCAGAAGCCCTGCCAGGTTTTCATAGTAAAGATCAGAGAAAAGTTCTCTCTGGCCTTGGGAAAAGGGACTGAAAAAAAAAAGAAAAAGAAAAAGGAAGAAAAACAAACAAAAACACAAGGAAATTAGAGGAAACTGAAGCTTCTGGCATCTGTAACTATAGCAGACATTAAACACAGCCCAACTGCTAGCCAGACTAATCTGCTGTAGCCACTGATGCTGGAAAGAGTCAGAGAAGGAGGAACAATTCATACATTTTTCATAGTCCCCTTTTCTGATCTGGTTGCTTCAAGAATCAGAGCTCAAGTTATTGTAGATGTAACAGCTACACTGACAAGATGATGAAGTGGTCTGATGATTCCTTTTAAGATATTAATCCTGAGATGTCACATATTTTCATGCTTATAAACTCACTCACTCTCCATTTGGTTCAGATGTTGAAAACTTACTCTGAAAACCCAGACCAATTTCAAGCAGAAGGGTTTCCCAGTGGAACATGGTTAGTGAAGGCTAAGAGGTTTTGTGTCGTGAGTTGGACGTGGTCCAGGCAGCTGTAATGAGAAAATTTGGACATGGTCATTGCCGAGTCCAGCAAAAAGACTAAGCCAACTCGGTCAAATGATTCACCACTGTGGGGTGGGGGCCACTGGGGCTGGGGGCTGGGGCGGAGTCTGTCCCCAAACAGGAAGATGTGAAGTTTTAGTCGCTATCATATGAAAAATGGTGCAATTATTTCAGGCCACAAATGCCCCCTCTCTCAGACTTTCAGGAGACTAGGGGCTGGGCTGAGATGATCAGTTGAAATCAAGATCCCTTTGTTCCGTTTTCTGACTCCAGAGCAGACTCTGGCTACACTGTAGCAGAACAGCTACAGCGCAAGTGCTAGAGGAGGTTGCAGTAAATGATTTCCTGGGAGTTGTGCATAATTTGCTCTGCCTCAGAAGACATAAGCTAATTTTGAACAAATCCCTTTGCTGTCATCTAGTATAACACAGCCGATTTAGATAAATCCTTGAACTGGGATTCCACATACATAATATTGTCTCCTAAACAAAGAAAGACATATTCGGGACATTCATAGTATCCAAATGATTGCTTGGGTTTTAATGCCAAGCTCCTTTTTAAAAAAAATAGTCCAATTTTTAGTCTCATTTGTGCAAACAAAGACTCAGGCAGAAGATTAAGCGTGTTCAAGAGATAGTAACAACACAAAGAGGACCTTTATTTTAAACAACAAATAGCGCCCATCCTTCTTGCCTGCCTTGACCAGATGATCTGGCTGGTAATTAGACACTTATTAGGAGCCAAGAGTTATTTTAGTGTATTTTCCTTCAAAACACAGTGAGAATTTGCCTCTTTGGTAACTTTATTATTATGGCCCGGTAGTCATGTATCAGGAGCCAATGGCTGCATCCTGAATCCAGTTATGACCTTGTGTTTCGATTTAAATGAGCCCAGGCTTCAGTCTTCCCAGTTTACCCCTAGGAATATCTCACACTATTAGTTCTTCCTTTTAATCTGTTTATTAATGCCAGTTAAGATGAGGGAGTTATAATTCTTACACTTCATGATTCTGGTCCAGATTGTCATTCTCTGCAGGTTGTTTAATCTTTGTGAGCTACAGTGTCCCACTCGAAATGTGGAAATAATAATTCAATTTACTTTATAATGTTGGTGGGAGAATGGAATCAAATACGCGTAGAAAAGATCTAGTGCTAAACCTGCACACATACACATGGAGCTTCTCAGGAAATGCTAGATCTGACTGGAGTGGATAGTCATTCCCTTCTCCAGGGGATCTTCCCAAGCCAGGCATCGAACACGGGTCTTCTGCATTGCAGGCAGATTCTTTACCATCTGAGCCATCAGGGAAGCCCAAGGATGTTGATAATATGCTAATAATAGGAACAACATATGTAGAAGTCATAGTGTGCTAGAAGCTAGAAAGGCCCAGGAATGGCTCCTTTCCTGTTATCTGCCTCAACCTAAGATTCCCTGTACTTCCTTTCCTGGCTCTTCTGATCATTGGTTCCTTCCTCAAACTTGTGACATTTAGAAATCGAAGTATAATTGTTAAACATTTTCTGAGTTCTAACTATGTGCCAGAGCAGGCCCTGGTCATTGAGGTTATAGGGCTGGAGACAATGGGTATTTATATTCCCTTGTGGGGCTTACAGTTTTTTCACAGGAACAGCAATCTTGTCTTGATGTCAGAACAGGCTGTGCTTTATGCCAAGAACCTTACATGCATTATCATATTTTACTCATTATCAAGTAGATATTTTTATAATCATCTTGTACTTGAAGAGACCAAAATGTAAGTAAGTTGCTCAAAGATACAGACAGTAGGCAAAAGAGACTTAGCCCTTCCTTACTTTGATGTCTTATGAGTAAGTGTTTAGATTTTGACATGTTGAGCTTTAGATGCCTATTGGACATACCACTGAAAACTTCAAGTCCTTGAATGTATTTAACTAGAACTCAGAAAAATGTAACAGAAATATAGATATGAGAGCTATCAACTCAAAAGCAGGAATTTGGAGAAGTGGAAATGAAAGAAATCACCTAGGGCTATACCTTTGTGAACCCTCAGGGGATTGTCACAAAAGATCAATGTCAGGCTCTCCCTCTAGAGATTTATATTTAATTGGTTTTCAGAGGGTCCTGAGCACAAGTCCTTTTAATTTTATGAAGTGATTTGAATACACAAAACCTAGACTTAAAATTAGTGAAAAGATAAAAGACTAAACAGACCCAGAGCCTCAGCTCCAATATGAAAACTCATGCTGAGAGAAAAAAAATGTAATTAAGGAGACAGATGTATACTTGGAAATAGACAAACGTTCCAACTAGAGAGGTTAGGGATGACACTGGTGTGAGAATTTGAACAATAACACTTAGAAAAACAGAAATGGGACTGAGTGCGAATTCAAGGAGAAGAGGAAAAGATGCTCGCTCTGTAATACCGTCCGCTGACCTTTCTATAGGACCCAGAAATCCCAGGGAGGACCTTCCAGATCAATCAGCTTTTGGACATGTGGTCACCAGCTGTCTGAAATAGATGCTGGCCCATCTCCTCTTGGCCACATCTCCAGGTCACACTGAGCCTTCATCCATAATGCAGAATCAGGTGACAGTTAATTTAGGTCATCAGATACTGTCTGGAAACTTGAGATCCATCTCCTTTTTCCCATCATCAATTTAAACAAGCTGACATCACTGTAAATTTCTCACAAGGAACTGCCACTGATCGAGCAGACAGATACAAAAGAATTCTCCAGATTGATGATCAAAATAACTCAAGAACAAGATCTCACCCTGAATGCCTTTGGTGGACGTGCTAGGAGAAATTTTCATTTAGGACAAAGGTGATTATTTAACCCTTCTGTTTGCCTATTGCTCTATGTGGATTTTTTTTTTTTTTTAATTTCATTTTTGAAGTCATCGTTTCAGCCAGAAGGTAGGCCTTCCTTAAAATGGCAGTTAAAGTTGGTTCATATATTCCTGGTATATGAATCCCTGTTGCTTAACACTTACTAGTTCTTTTACGTGGGACACATTATAGCACACTCAGACACTCAGTTTCCAAATGTGGAAAATAGTTGTAACACTAGAACAAATCTTACAGGATTTTCAGAAATTTCTGGCACATGTTTGGGATTCCATAAAGTTGTTTTGTTGCTAAGTCGTGTCCAATTCTTTGTGATCCCACGGATTGTAGCCTGCCAGGTTCCTCTGTCTGTGGGGTTCTCTAGGCAAGAATACTGGAATGGGTTGCCATTCCCTTCTCCAGGGGATCTTTGTGACCCAGGGGTTGAACTCTCATCTCCTATAATTGGCAGGTGATTCTTTACCACTAGCACCACCAGGTAAGCCCAGATAAGTCATCAAGAACGTACTTTAAAAAAGTGAACTGGGCTTCATGCTAGGTGTACAGTATTTCACACCAGACTCCAAATTTCAATAGTCACATGATCATTTTGGATCGCAGTTTCCTTATCTGTAAAATGGGATAAAAAGGGATAAAATTGGTTCCTGTATATCTCACAGGGAGATGCTAAGAATAAGATCAGCTGTAGGTTTTAAAACATTCTATACAGTGGAATATGTCATTCCAGATAACTGCTGCTGCTGCTGCTGCTGCTGCTGCTGCTGGATAGTCACACAGTTTATGAGCCTGGCTGTGGATTATCAGCAGTTTCTGTGTGTGTTTGGGTTGAAAGTGTTGTGGAGACTTGGGCTCGGCTCAGTTCTGCAGTAAATAGGCAAGGGGTCATGGATGCTTCTTGCCCTCCAGAGCAGCTCCAGACAAGAGGGGTCCTTTTCTGGAATAGTACACTGGTGGATTGGGTCCTCTCCCTCACACACACAGGGGGATGCCAACCATCCAGGTCATCAGCCTCTGTCTAATGCCTGAGTCTTAGAGGGAGGCAGGCAGTGTCCAAGCTCCATATTGTGTCTAAAACACAATTATCCAGTCTGGCCTGTGGACCATCAAGGGAAGCCTTCTGCTCTCAAAGCTTTTACAATCTAGAAGCCGAGGTCAAGACTTACCTGGTAGCTCAGTTGGTAAAGAATCCACCTGCAATACGGGAGACTTCCAGTAATGCAGGAGAATCAGGTCTGATCCCTGGATGAGAAAGATCCCTGAAGAAGGAAATGGCAACCCACTCCAGTATTCTTTCCTGGAGAATCCTATGGACAGAGGAGACTGGAGGGTACATTCAATGGGGTTGCAAGATTAGGACACAACTTAGTGACCAAACCAAACCAGGCCAAGGTGGAGCCAGAGGCCTGCAATTATTACATTAAAAAAAATTAAGAACATTTCAAAGCTAAACAGTGTTAGATTTATTTACCAGGGTTACACATTTACTCATAGTTCACTCAATGTGCAAATAAATTGTTTGTTTTTTCTTTAACCTGATTTTTTTCAAAAGCTTCACCCTTGTGAATAGTCAAGAAAAACTCAGATTTTGTCCATCAATCTAGTGATCTCTTGGTATTCCACCCTGACATCCTTTTCTTCCCCATCACAGTGCTGGGTTCTAGTCTAGCAGATCTGGGGAAGAACAAGTTTTCTCACTCATGGCAGCCACCTTGGATCCAGCTGTCATCTGATGTAAACAGCCTGCTGGTTTTCTTCCTGGGCTGGAGGTAGAAGAGGTGTTCTCTTGGCTCTTTGCAGCAATGCCCTAACATCCAGGACTGGAGTCCATGACACCAGCCGTTTGCTGGTCTTAAAGTCCCTGTATACTGGCCCCTCTGCACTTTGACCTTGGGCTTCTGTCAACCGTCAGCCTTCTGGCACCTTCTGTTTCCTCCTGGGAATGTGCAGGAACCTGACTGACATGTACACATTGGAGTCATGTGAGATGCCCAGTGCACAGCTTCCTTCGGATTTCTGCAGTCATTCCTCCACGCTCTGCTCTCATACCACACGGGACACGGTGCCAAGTCACCAGGTAGAGGTGGGGATTCTCCCAGAGGACATCACAGAAAGCAGGTGGGGAGGAAGGGTGGAGAGCCTGGCTGATGCTGACCTTCTTGCCCATCTTCTCAACCACTCCACCACCTGAGTTGAGAAATAGAAATTTTTCTTTTTTTTTTTTATTGTCTTCTCTTTCTTTTTTCTTTTTTTATTATCTTTTCTTTCTTTTTTTTTATTATCTTCTCTTTCTTCTTCTGAATTCTGGGGAAAATGAATTTAATTAAACAGAGTTTGAAAAATTATATAATTGTTATAATATTTTGGGAAAAAACGAAGTCCCAGAAGAAATCAATGGTTTATCCTTACTGGGGATAGTGTTTTGGTGGACTGAAGGCTTGTTATTTTGATGAAAAAGCTAAGATGTGGATTGGTGGTGATTGGAAGGCTCTATATGGCCACAGAGGCGAGTACAAGGGGAACAACAGGAGAAAAGGAATGGGGATCAAGGTAAGGACTGGTGTGGAGGGCAGTGCATCAGTCTACTTCAGGAAGTGGTGTAGTGGAGTATTAGATGGATCTACAGGAAACCAGACCCCTGACCCCTCCTAGCTGTGTTACTTTGAGCGAGTTCTTAACCTCTCTGAGCTTCACTTTAACACTATGCTGTCATACCCATCCCTTAGGATTGCTGTGAAAATTGCATAAAGTCCTTAGCACAAGTCCTGGACAACAGATGGTTTGTTCTTCTTTTTGCCTTTCTTAAAAATAAATTGACAAAGACACAGAGATGGATAAAGGAGTGATTATGAGAAACTGCTAACAAGAGCTATCCACTTGCCCCCTCTTGTAACATTTACAAAAGTAACACTGCCTTTTTGCAAGTACCTGGTCTGGCATAGAAATCAGAGGCTTAAGGAAGCCTCCAATTTCCATGCACAGTTATCATCAGCTTCCTTGTGCACAGTAAGTGCCCTTATGAAAATTATTCCCAGTGGACATCTTTTTCGTGTTCAAGTTTCTAATTGTGAGCTCATTCTGAAAAATAGGTGAAGGGCATTTGTTCATGATAGTTCAGCCACACCAGCACACTGATGGCATGTGCCAAATCAATTAGAAAATCCTGCTGGAAATGCCTTGCCAGGGGAAGGTACCATGTGACTTGAATTGACTGCACTCTGACCCTATTGTGGGCACTGACTTCTGGACCTTCACTCCCTGGTCTGTACACTACGGACATGCTTTCCGTCTGTCTCTATTTCCTGATGCTTTTTCAAAAATTAAATGAGAAAATATTGTGAACCTAATTTGTGAAGGTTTACAAATTTCTATATAAATATTGGAGGTACTTAACACACGCCTTATGCATTATCCATAAAAGATCCTTCTTATACTAGAGATATTACCTAGGGACTTCCCTGATGATACAGTGGCTAAGACTCCATGCAGGGGATCTTGGTTCAATCCCTAGTCAGGGAACTAAGTCCCATGTGTTGAAATTAAGAATCCTCATGCTGCAGCTCAAAGATTCTGCATGTCACAGCTAAGACCCAACACAGCCAAATAAATTAACATTAAGAAAATAAATAAAGATATTACTTAAAATTTATTAGATATTTCTTGTCAACCATAATAATATTGACTTACTTAAATGTAGCATATGTTGTTTTAAATATTTAAAAACAATGACTGATTCCTTTGTTAAAAAAAGAAAGGTGATAAGTAATAGTACTAGAAATAGAATTGGATAGACAACAAGATTCACTGGTATCTTTAAAAGGGGGTGAGGTATCAGAGGTATGATGGGGGGACTTGGGCACCAAAAGGGTTGGAAGAGGGCAGAGTACTTACAGGATGGTTCAGTGCGTCTCTTACATGAGCAAAAGCAAAGAGCCAAGTACATGCACAGTAGGCTCTGGCTTTAATGAGGCCTGCATTCCTTAAGCAGCCACTTTCCAGGGAAAATGGAGAATTGCCAGACTGAGACTTGGCATAGAGGAGCAAAAAAATCCTAACTAGAGGCCTTTAGGGACGACAGGGCAATGAGGAGACACTGGTGGTTGTTCGGTGAGGTAGCAGCGACATTAAACAGAGCCCTGGGATGATAGAGCAGAGGGGATATTGGAGTTAGATTGCCTGTGTGTGATGTTGAGCTCTGCCCATATCGTATGGTCAGATTGACAGAGGGAAGAACCTTCCAGCAACTGCACCCAGCCTGCTGATGACCATGACTAGAGAAGCCCCAAATACATGGAGCAGAGTCTTCCAGGCCCAACTCAGGGTCAGCTTGTGTGTCCAGAAGTGGTGACGAAAGCGGGGTTTCAGAACACAGGTAGGAATTATTTGGTCAGAGAAAGGTAGGCGTTCGATTCTGGGGGCTCATATTTGGGGCAGGAACGTTTTAGGGTCAAAGAAGTAGGGAGAGGTTGAGACAAGGAGGGAAACAGAACACGTGGGGAAGGCTTCATGTGAACTGAAATTAGGCCTGAAGATTTGTCCTGAACAGTGTGTCCACATGGACCTCTGCATCATACTGAGTCTCTCTGACTTTGTTCAAAGTTTGCAAGGCAGGAAATCCATCAGCCACTATTTCAAGCCTGCCGCAATTCTGCTTTCTGTCCCTCCTGCCTGAACTGTCACAGACCCAGTAGGAAACCTGATTTGTTATATTCACAGCATTTTTTTCTTAGGGCAAATACTGACTGCTCAAGAAAAGTAATGACTAAAAAGCACCTTCTCTCCAAACTCTCTTGTCAATAGAAGAGGGAAAAAAAAAAAAAATAGAAAGAAAAAATACCTGCCTGGCATAGGTATTGTAAATGGAGCCATCAAAACCCCCTCTGGGTTTTTATGATAAATACACACACAAGGCAGGTTTTTTGGTGAGAAACTATTTCTATTTTAATGCAAGAAAGACAGACCAATACATCAGTCTCCTGCCTCTTAATTCTCATAATGTGTAGCCTCATTTTGCCTACCCCGCTCTTTGCTGTAGAAAAAGCCTCTTAATTCTCATAATGTGTAGCCTCATTTTGCCTACCCCGCTCTTTGCTGTAGAAAAAGCTCCTGTGAACTTGGTCCACAGCCTCCAAGCCGTCTTCCACAAGTCTCTTGTTTAGGAATCCCAAGGAGCAAAGTCTTAACATAATTTTTCTTAGTGGAATGTCTAGAATTTCCTGGGTTTAAATTCATAACTGACTAATGGTTTGTTTCCTGAAAAATAAAAATTACACAAGGGTTATTGGGAAATCTGTGATAGACAAAGCAGGAGGCAGTGGTTACTTCAAAAGGTAAGGTCCTTTCATCGGGGCACTTAATTTAGTTTAAAAACAAAACTGGAAGGAAATAAGAGAAAGGGGAATTGCATATGATCTCTTTTTGTCCTGTTACACCCTTTGCTTTATGACAGGATGGACATCCATAGGTGGCAGGGCAGACCTGAGCAACATTTTGTCTCTTGAGATGAACAAACAGTCAGGTGTCCTTCAGAAATTTCAAAGGGCCCAGGGTTCTCAAAGGCTATTTCATCTTGGAGTAACTTACTCAGTTTTTCATGCACTCAGTGGGGTATTTCTTTCACTTATGATGGAATTGCTAGAAGCTAGACCATTCTTTCCAGGTATCGGAAATTTTGCTCAGACCAAGATACTGAGTTCTCCCCACCTAGCTTCTTAATTCTCTGGGGCCCCTGCCTTGATGAATGGTCCTTAAATTCTGTGTTATTGATAACTTCCCATAGGGATGGTCACAGTTCCAAATTAGACTTAATGTTTTTAGCTGTGGCTACTAAGTCACTTCAATCGTGTCCGACTCTGTGTGACCCCACAGACGGCAGCCCACCAGACTCCACTGTCCCTGGGATTATCCAGGCAAGCACACTGGAGTGAGTTGCCATTTCCTTCTCCTAATGTTTTTAGCTAGTCTCCATTAACCTCTTAGTTTATTCATATATTATCTTAGTCCTTTTGGGCTGCTATCACAAAATATCAGAGACTGAGTGGCTTATGAACAGCAGAGATAGAAATGTATTTGTCACAGTACTGGATGTCAGAGGTCCAAGGTCAAGTTCAGCAGATTCAGTGTTTGGTGAGGGCCAACTTTCTGGTTTATAGTTGAAACTTTCTAATCATGTCGTCACTGTGTCCTTATCTTGGTGAAGGCAAGATGGAGCCTTCTTGGGTCTGTTTTGTAGGAGCACTAATCCCTTTCATGGGGACTCGACTCTCTCATCCTAAGAACTTCCTGAAGTCCCTACCTTCTCATACCACCACTTTGGACATTTGGTTTTTACATGTGAATGTGGGATACTCATTCATACCAAAGTACATATTGCTTATTGATATATACACATAAGGTCAACAGAGAATAGACATACATGTTGACACATATATCCATGTGCACATATGTGGTTGGATAGACAGACAAATATGTCTATGTATCTGTCTATCTAGGTACATCTGGAAAGAGGGAGGGGAAAAGGAGGTGCTTGGGGATGAAGCGAAAAGATGATGATATTCTTATAGGGCCGACATTCACAAAAAGAGAAAGTATGTGGATTTAAGAAATATATAGACATAATATTAGAATTTGTTGAGTGATTAAATGTGGGGAATGGAAGGGAGAAGTTTTTTACCACCAATTAAAACAGAGTATGAGAGGAGGTACATATCTGGTGATATGTAGAAAATAAATTTATATTTTGATATTTGAACTTTAAAGGGCTTATTGGGAAGAAAATGTCCAGGTAGAGCTGTCCAGAAAGCTTGTTAAATGCATGCCTCTGAATTTTAGGAAGGCAGTCTCACCTAGAAATAGTGATTTTAGAGCTAACATAGTATAAATAAGTAGTTTAAAATAGTGTAAAAAAGTGGTTGACTATTTTTAGTGAACATAATGGCCCATGTGTGCAACTCTGAGAAGGGGAAGAAGAAGAAGACCATTAAAGGAGATAAAAACCAGAGGGTAATTAAGCAAGAGAAATGCACAACAGAAAAGGAAGAAATGCTAGTAAATTGGGAAAGATCTACAATGAACAGGCATTAGTGACTGATCTTATCTTTATTTAAAATCTTGATATTTTGTTCCTTATGCATTTTACCATTAATTTTTTTAATGTTGCATTAAAACATATTTGTTTTGATTACCGAGTGTTTGGGAATCCTCTTAAATTCTGACCCTGAGGCAGGAGCCTCACACAATCCACCCTCCTTCCAGCCTTGGCATTAAACTCTGGGTCATTTTTTTTTCATTCTAGCAAGAGTATTTTCAATAGAGAAGAGGGGACAAATGTCAGACTTTAGAGACTTAAGTGTAAATGGAAGGGAATGAGAAAATGAAATCATAAAGTACAGGTTACAATTTTGAGAGGTCCAGAAGACTAAAGGAAAAGACGAGGCAATTGACATTAAAGGATCTGCAAGATCGGCTGAAAATCACACTGAAGAGTCCCTCCCTTGCACAGTGTGGCACACCTCCTTCTGGGACTGTCCTAAGTTCTCCCACCCCAAGAAAAGTGGTAAAGCTTCTTTCTCACACGTCTACTCCCACTAATGGGCTGAACCAAGCACCTGCCTTTCTTATTTGAGACAACTTCCCAGAAAAAGCATAACCATGGCCCCACAAATGTAGATAGTGGTGTCCTTACTGAGATCCGAGTACTCTTCTGAACAGTGAGGAGTCTCCCATCCTCAGAACCATGAAGATGCAGCAGAAGCCCTGTGCTGGCCAAAGCCCCAGCACCCGTTCCTCAGATGGCTTTTGAGGCAGTCTACTCATACACCCCCATGTCTTCATGATTAGCCATGAGTAACTGATGTCTGTATCTGTAGGTCCAAACAGAACTCTCTCACAAGATTGAATTCTGCACCACTGAACACCTACCTCATGGACATGTCCACTTACATATACCACAGACCCCCATCTCAGCTTGGCCATTACAAGGGTATCATTTGTCTTTGCATAAAAGTATTACAAGGAGATCAAACCAGTCAATCGTAAAGGAAATCAACCCTGAATATTCACTGGAAGGACTGAGGCTGAAGCTGAAGCTACAATACTTTGGCCACCTGATGCAGAGAGCTGACTCATTGGAAAAGACACTGATGCTAGGTCTTTTGAGATTGAGGGCAGGAGGAGAAGAGGGCAACAGAGGATGAGATGGTTGGATGGCATCACCAACTCAATGGACGTGAGTTTGAGCAAACTCAGGGAGATGGTTAAGGACAGGGAAGCCTAGCGTGCTGCAGTCCATGGAGTCACAAAGAGTCAGACACGACTGAGTGACTGAAGAACAACAAGGATATTATATACGATCACAGATCATATATGGACAGATAGGCTCATTGTTTATCAATTCCATTTTTCTTTTCCCCTGAGCACACGGCTTGACTATCATTGCCAAGCTCTCTTGGGGTTTTTTTGTGGACATGGAATGTTTCTGGCTAGTGAAACATGCATAAAAATGTGAAAGTGAAAGCCGCTCAGTCATGTCCGACACTTTGAGACCCCATGGACTATACAGTCCATGGAATTCTCCAGGCCAGAATACTGCAGTGGGTAGCCTTTCCCTTCTCCAGGGGATCTTCCCAACCCAGGAATAGAACTGGGGTCTCCTGCATTGAAGGTGGATTCTTTACCAACTGAGCTATCAGGGTAGCCTGAAACATGCATAGAACAGATAGATTCTGCTTCTGTGCCTGGCTTATTGAAAACAACAACAACAATAATCCTGGGCCAGAATTGGGTCATAGGCCCATAAACTAGCTGCAGGGGAGGCTGCTGATGCAGACACATGGTGTTTCAATCCTGCAGTGGGAGGTAAGATCCTTGAGTGTGGCAGAACAGGGAAAAATGATGAGCAGTCAACAAGGCCAACTAGCGTATTCCTAAGTTTTGTCTCTTCTCTCAGGACTCTAAGTGGCTTCCCTGGTGACTCAGACACTAAAGATTCTGCCTGCAGTGCAGGAGACCCGGATTTGATCCCTGGGTCGGGAAGATCCCCTGGAGAAGGAAATGGCAATCTCCTCCAGTATTCTTGCCTGAAGAATTCCATGGACAGAGGAGCCTGGCAGGCTACAATCTGTAGGTTCACAAAAGAGTCAGACAGGACTGAGCAAATTTCACTCATTCACTCTCTTAGAGCTCTAACGGACATTGCCTCCCCCCAAACCCCTTGTGAAATCTTCTTCTCCAAGTGGGATGAGTGTCACTCACCTTTGCTTCATCATGCCCTGTCCCTGTCACCACTGTACCCCTAGTGACATGGTGCTGAAACTGCCTGGTTATGTGTCTATCTCTCCTGATTGAAAGTGTTCTCCTAGAAGGCAATGAACTTGTCTGGCTCATTATTATATAATCACCACCCAGTGCATTGCTTGGAATATAGTAGGCATTAAAAAATAGATAGTATTTAATTGAATATTTTTATGATACATTTCACTTCTAATTTGACAGTATTTGGATTGCATACTGAGGAATAATTTATCTATAGGTTTTGATTTTTCCAACCTGGCTTTCAAACAAAAATAATATGAAACTCAAGGGACAATTTGTTCCAGGTCCCTGCATTTAATCATTTCATTAGTCTCACTAAAGAGATAAATTAGCTGAGGTCTCAGAGAGAGACTGGCTCCAGCAGTTTGGGCTCACTGCAGGAAACAAACCACTCTAAGTATTTTAAACAAAATGTGAGTTAATACAAAGAATGAAGTGCTTGTGGAATCTTGGAAGGACTTGCAATAGCCAAGGCTAGAATTCACTTCAACTCGGGGATTGGGGAAGCATACAGAGCTGACTCATTGGAAAAGACCCTGATGCTGGGAAAGATTGAGGGCAGGAGCTGAAGGGGACGACAGAGGATGAGATGATTGGATGGCATCATCAACTCAATGGACATGAGCCTGAGCAAACTCCGGGAGACAGTGAAGGACACGGAAGCCTGCTGTGCTGCAGTCCATGGGGTCACAAAAAGTTGGACGTGACTGAGTGACTGAACAACGAACAATAGCACAGTATTCTTGCCTAAAGAATCCCATGAGCAGAGGAGCCTTGTCGGCTACAGACCATGGGGTTGCATAGAGTCAGACACGACTGAGTGACTTTGACTTTCAAAGCCTGTCTCAAGTTGTCCACATGGAGATGTTCTTGGTTTGCCTGGAGACATTTGCTTTTCTTTCTCCAGTTATTGGTTTCACTTCTGAGTTGGATAATCACAGCACATATGTATAGTCAGAAACTTTAGAGTTTGTGCTGCACCCTATTTATGACTACTAGACAAAGTGGGGAATTATGCATTAAAAAATCCACATGGCACTTTTGGATTTTAAAAGGTATTTATCTTCATGTAGCATGCTGGAAATTAAAGCCTAAGAGGGGAAAAAGAAAACCACACCTTCTCAGTGATACTAAAGCATATGAAATTCTAGGGCAACACAGTCACCAGGCTTGTATCATCAGCTTAAGTCTTCAGCCTGATGAGAGGAAGCCTCTGTAGGAAGTTTTACCTCAACTCTGAAGGCTCATCACCATGACCCCTGGGTCACTAGGAGGGAGGATGTTATTCTGGCACCAAATTGGACAAGACTCCAAACTGATGTCAGACTTGTGAACACCAAGGTGACACCCCAGAGTGTTCTCTCCACTGCCTTGAGTCACAAATCTGTCAGCAAGTCAGTAAGTCTGACTCTGCCCTTGAAACACTGTTCATGTTTACATACATTTAAATAACTTCTGACATGTCCAAGCTTGTACCTAGTCTGTCCAGCCATTCATTCTTTCTGTTATTAATGAAAAATCTGACACTCTGGTACAAAATAAAGAAATATCTCTACTAAACAATTCATCCTCTATACATCTTAAAGCATAGATCTAACATTTCAACATTTTATCTATGCATGATGACCCACAACGGAGAAGGCGATGGCAACCCACTCCAGTACTCTTGCCTGGAAAATCCCATGGATGGAGGAGCCTGGTAGGCTACAGTCCATGGGGTCGCGAAGAGTCCGACATGACTGAGCGACTTAACTTTCAATTTTCACTTTCATGCATTGGAGAAGGAAATGGCAACCCACTCCAGTGTTCTTGCCTGGAGAATCCCAGGGACGGTGGAGCCCGGTGGGCTGCCGTCTATGGGGTCACACAGAGTCGGACATGACTGACGTGACTTAGCAGCAGCAGATGACCCACCAACTATGTCACTGCATGAGTTTAAAAAACAAATAAAACTTCTACTATGAAGAAATCCATGGTCCAATCAGTACATGGCATATGGTAGTTAAACAGATGAGTTCTTGCCAAAGAATATAGGTTCACAGGCCAATCCTCAATTAGCAGCTGCTAATTACAGCTACAAAGTTAATTCATCATTGTCTACCTCTGTTTTCCTATCTGTAAAATGAGGATAATAATAGCTACTGTTAGAAGTTTGTAGAATTTAATGTGTGTAAAATTGCCTGGGACCATGGCAGTCACAGGGAAATTGGCCAAAATAAGTTAGTTATCAGTAACCAGAAAGCTATAATTCAGCATGATGATTGCACTGAGTAGAGAATATAAAAAACATACTGGAAGCATGATATCTCCTCAGTTTGAAGTCCTCTAATATTTTCCCCTTAAACTGGAAAGCAAATGGTTTATTTTAATTAATGTGATTCATTTAAGTTCAGTAAAAATTTGTTGAGTGCACATGCTGTGTGCCTGGCATGGATGGAACATGTTTTGCATGTATTACATATTCAATACTGTCCACACAAGACACATTATATTTATATTTATGATACGAACAAAATTATCCTCACCCTAAAGTTAGAAGACTAAATCTTAAGTTGTAAAACTGGACAAAAATCAATATGACTTAGTAATTAATATATCCTCTGCAAATATCAGGCAAACATTAAAACTTCAGCTCCAAAACTTATCTCTATTATAGGCAAGATCTTAACATCCAAGGCTCCAGTTGTCTCACCCATCATATCTCAATAAAAATAGGACATTACTCACAGAAGTGCTACAAGCATAAAATGAGTAGGTTTGTGCCATTTCTTGGAAGAGTCTTGGTGCTTATTTAGTAAGTGTGCTAATGTCTGTTGCTATTACAGAACTTGCCAAAGGCATCAGAGTTAAAATGTGTCAGAGTTAGGATTTGAACCCAGGTCAGTCTCATTCTCAAGCTCATATTCTTTTTACAGCATTATACATATACTTATTCATCAATGTTTTGTTATTTGATAGGGAGGGTGATTAGAAGACACTCGGACCAAATGTGTAGTCAGACGTGTGGGTCGAATGAACTGAACGTCCAAAATTTGAGATTAAAACCTGGAGGGTCTTGAGGAAGCAGGATGGTCCTACTAGATGCTATCATTTGCTAGACTGTCTGTTAAATAGCTACAGCCACAGTGAATATTAATTAAAATTAATTTAAATGAGTGACTATAGGACCGTACTTAATAAATGTCTATCAAGAGAGTAAGTATATCAGGATGGAGGATATGATCTGAATTATGTTAGTTTGTCATGTCTAAAAATTCACCTTTTTTAACAAGTCATTTGTTAATTCAGGATTTCAGTTTTTTTCTTGAGTCAAATTTTTGATTTTTTGGAAAAATTTTATTCCATCTGCATTATCAAATATATTGTCATGATGTTTTCATAGACCTTCTTATTGGCTTAAATTTCAACTCTAAATAATGGTCTCCTTTTTAAATTTCGGATAGGTTTTAGTAAGGTTTTATTAAAATAGAGAAAACAAAAAAATTTAAATATAGAGCCCAAATCATAATTACAAAGTGAACACACCTGGTCACTAGCATCCAGTTTAGAAATAGAGCATTACCATCACTTCAGAAATTGTCTTGTGCTTTCTCCCAGTCACTAATCTTTCTCTCCCCCACAAGATAACCATCATCTTAAATCTTAATGCCAAAATTAGCATTGCTATTTTACATAAATATTTACATAAATGGAATTACACACCATTTACTGTTGTCATTTGTTTAAAATTAGCGATTCACAAATTTTGTTTTGTAACAACTATTTGTGCTACTTTGTGCTAATTTGTCACTGTTTTGTAGCAACTATTTGTGCTTTTCTTTTACATTTCCTTGAAGATATGCTATCAATGGCTCTGTGGAAATCCTCTTCTGATGAAATTTATGTCTTTATCCACTTTGCATTTTTAATTGTGTTGCAGGTTTTTTCTTACTGATTTATTGGGGGGATATTGTCTGGTGTGTGTGTGTGTGTTTAGTTGCTCAGTCATGCCTGGCTCTTTGAGACCCCATGGACTGTAGCCCACCAGACTCCTCCATCCATGGGCTTCTCCATGCAAGAACACTGGAGAGGGTTGTCTTTCCTTCTCCAGGGGATCTCCCCTACCCAAGGATTAAACCCAAGTCTCCTGCATTGCAGGTGGATTCTTTACCATCTGAGCCATCAGGGTAGCCCAAAAGGGATGGAAATTATAGGTGTTATATACATCTTCCTCCACTTTGTAGCTTCACTTTCCATTTCCTTAAAATATTTTGATGAAGACACATTCTTAATTTTAGTAGAGCCTGCTTCATTAATGTTTTCCTTGTGTTTAATAATTTTTTTTCTCCTGTTTAAGGAATCTTTCCTGATGTTATCATCAAAAAGATATGCTAGTTTTGGTTTCACATTTAGATCTAGAATCAGGATAAACTTTCTGATATTTTAGCATGAGGTGACGTCTGTTGTAAAATTCTACATCTAATTGATGTAGTTGTCTCTATAACATATATTGAAAAACCTTTCCTTTTCCAGTCTTCTGTAACACTGTCTTTGTCATAGATCACATGTGCTGTAAGAGTGAGATCAATTTTCAGTTCTCCCATCGGAGAATCTATGCTTATGCTGATACCACAATGTTCTACTTGGTAGAGCTTACTCATAAGTCTTCCCATGGAGAACAGTAAGACATCATATTGTGTCATTCTTCAATTTAAAAGCAAAAGAAAGAATTCAGGTGAAGGCTGGGTGTCACTGGTAAGAGAGTGCAGAGGTTCTGGGCCCAAAAATAGAGAGGGAGTTTGAGCTCATTTTTCGATTTTTCTCCAAAGATTCTCATGGGCCTCCACTGCAAACATTGCCACACACTCTGAGAAACACTGCTTCATACAGTTGGGAAAAAGGAGAAGCAGCTACAGAGGGAGGGACCCAGAGGCCTCATGAGATCGCTCTTCTCTGCCTCCACCAGGGAACAGAGTTTTAAACCAAAGCCCCCACCCGACAGTCAAGGCATTGCTGGATAAATGCAAAGGCGATGATGCATTGAGTTTACCCACATCACAAACAATCCCCAAACCTAGTGCAACCCCTGATAAAACTAACTTGAACCCTTATCTCAAGAGCTTAATGCAGGGTTTCTCTACCGAGGACAATTTTGCCCCCCTACCACCATCAGGTTGGTTGTCTGCATTGGGTGTGGGGGGATGTGTATATTATTAGTGTATAGAGAGCAAAGACCAGGGATGCTGCTAGAGACTCTACAATGAATAGGGCACTTCCTCATAGTCAGCTGGGGCTTCCCAGGTGACACTAGTAGTAAAGAATTTCCTGCCAATGCAGGAGACGCAGGAGATGCAGGTTCGATCATGGGGTCAGAAACATTCACTGGAGAAGGACATGGCAACCCACTCCAGTGTTTTTGCCTGGAGAATCCCCATGGACAGAGGAGCCTGGTGGGCTACAGTTCATGAGGTTGCGAAGAGTTGAACATGACTGAGCACCTTCAGCATCACAGTGAATTGCCTGAGTCAAGATGCTAATTGTGCTCAGTTTAAGAAACCTTGAAATAGGAGGATGAAAACCTATGGGCAACATCATATTTAATGATGAAAATGATAGTTTTCCTTAGAACCAGGAACAAGACAAAGATTTCTACGAAGATTTAATATTCTGAGAGAATAGCATTGAAACATGTATATTATCATATGTGAAACAGAACACAATTCCAGGTTCGATGCATGAGACAAATGCTCAGGGCTGGGGCAATGGCATGACCCAGAGGGATGGGATGGGGAGGGAGGTGGGAGGGGGGTTCAGGATGGGGAACACATGTAAACCCATGGCTGATTCATGTCACTGTATGGCAAAAACCACTACAATATTGTAAAGTAATTAGCCCCCAACTAAAATAAATACATTTATTAAAAAAAAAAAGATTTAATACTGTACTGGAGTTTCTGGGTATTTCAATAGGCAAGCAAATCAAATAAAAGTTAGAGATATTTGAAAGAAAAGGATGTAAAATTGATTCTATGTTTGCAACATGTTATAGTGTATGAAGGAAGTCTTAAGAAAATTACAGAAAATCTCATAGAACTAATGGGTGAATTTCACGAGGTTGTGACATGCAAGTTCAATATACAAAGCAATTGTGTGTGTGTGTGTGTGTGTGTGTGTAACAAGCAATTTAAAAATGAAATTGAATGTGTAACCAGTTTTAGTTGCATCTGAAAAAAAATAAATACTTAGGGATAAATTTTAAAATTTATATGTGTGGAATCTGTACTCTGAGATAAATGCTACTGAGAGAAAATAAAAGTGAAATATTAAATGAAGATATATATTAATACAATGTTTATGGATTGGAGACCCAAAAGTGTAAGATGCCAGTTTTCTTTCATTTAGTTAGCTATTCAATGCAATCCCAGTCAAAAGACTAGAATCCTTCTTTGTGAAAAGACAAGCTTATCTAATATGTATACTGCTTGCTTGCTTGCTAGAGTGCTCAGTTGTGTCCAGCTCTTTGAGACCCCTTGGACTATAACCCACCAGGCTCCTCTGTCCATGGGATTTCCCAGGCAAGAATACTGAAGTGGGTTGCCATCGCCTCCTCCAGGGGATCTTTCCAACCCAAGGATTCAACCTGCGTCTTTTGCGTTTCCTATATTGGCAGGTAGATTCTTCACCACTGAGGCACCTGGGAAGCCCCAAATATGTATATGATAATTCCAAATAACTAGAGTAGCCAAAACAATTTTAATAAGGATAATAATGTTGTATAACTTACAGTGTTTGATCTTGAGACATATGGACAAAATTTGAGCTTATATATTTACATTTTTGTTTTAAATTTATTTCTTGAATTTCCTAAATTAAATGTATATTTATTTCATTGTAGAAAAGAAGTTGCAATAACTTAAACACAAGCAAACTAAAAATACTAGTTGTTGGTCCACTGCATAAAGACATCAAGCATAGGGAGGACTGATTCCCAGATACCTCTCACAATTCAGTCCTAGTCAAGTGTTTGACTTATCCCTTAGTGCTCCCACTGTCATAAAAGATGTCCACATTCTCAGGTTCTCTTCACAGGGCTGACAAGTGCCCAGGACTCTAGACTCTGTGTCATCCATACATTTGAATCAGTGGCACTGAGGGTGGTTTATACTTGAAAGAGCTTGGTAAAGGGACTGCCCCCAGAGTCCAATGGCTAAAACTCCATCACACTCCCTATGCAGGAGGCCTGGATTTGATCCTTGGTCAGGGAACTAGATCCCACATGCTGCAACTAAATCCTGGCACAAATACATAAATAAATATTTTAAAAAAGAACAACAACAACAAAAAAGAGCTTGGTGGAGTCCCTACCCTTCTCCTTCTTCCATCTTCTTTTCCTCCGGGAGGTCTCTTCACCTCCCATGTTTTCCTCCTTCCTCTTAGTCCTCTCTCCCCTCTCAAGTTTATCTAATCATTGGATCAATATAATTGGATCAGGAATCAAGAAACAGTGTCTCTCTGTAGCTGTTTCTGCTCAGAGGGTGCTCCCAAGGTGCCTGTGAAAGGACAGCAGCAGCAGAGAGAAACCGAAAGACAAAACAAATAGCATCATAATTTCAGATATAAATCTACCTCCAAACCACAGCACAAACCTGGGAAGAAAATGATTGTGTAGGTAGTAAACCTTGCAGACACTCTCTACTTTTGTAATTCTGTCGTTGTCTGAATCACAGAGGTGGCAGTTGAGCTACATCTTGAAAGATATTATTCACCGTATACAATAAAAGGAGGAAAAAGGTCATAAAATGTCACATAGCTAAATAACCTCAAAATTTCAGAAGAGAAATAAGAAAACCTGACATAACACCCCAAATTTTTATAGATGAAATATTGACACTGTTCATTTGTTTGTGCCTTTGTTGCTTATATTTCAACTCAGGCAAAAAGAAAAATCCACCCTGTTTCCAAAATGTAAATTAAAAAAAAAAAATCTTGTTCAGGGTGAAAGTGGCCATACTCCTTTTGAAAAAGAAATCCAGTAATATCATATTTCTCATACTTATATTGATTGCCTTTCCCTTGTCCCACAGAGGTGACATTTTACATCTCGTCTTCCTTGTGGATATTGTGAGCTTTTTTTAAAGTTGTGTGTTTACTTTGAGTTCTTTTTAATTCAGTTTCCAGTGATGGAGGTGACAGAAGATTGAAGATGTTTTAAATCTAATATTTTAATGTATAGGAAGCCAGAGTTTTTGTTTAAGACCAAACTTTGATTTAGCTTCACCAGGATACATTTTTAATCTTATTTAAGATAAATAAACAGATGAAACTAAAATTTGTGTCAGCTTTTTTTTTTCCTTTTCTTACTTCATTTCATCTAACCCTCTGAAGAATTCTGGCCTTTATAGTCCTAGTTTACAAATCAAAATATTTGGAACAATTTCTCTATGACATAGGTAAAAGTTATAGATAAGAGTAAACATGAACTGCTTTAAGAATAATCCATGTAAAATTTTATTTAAAACATATTCATTGTAAAATTAATAGAAATATGATAAGCGTAATTTTTATGTGGTAATATTTAGAAGTTACTGAAAAAGCCCACTCTCCCATTAGATTCCTCCAACCTATTACTCAAGTCTTGTGACTTTTTTCAGGTGACAGCATTTTCTAGTGAGAAAAGGGTCGGAGTCAGGGGATACGATTTTACCAGCTTAAAGTAGTTTATCAGATCTATTCACTCAAAAAGTATGAACTGATCTTCCCAACCATATTAAAGGCATTCTTCTGAAGGATCGTGTGTTTTAACAGCATATAATTCACATCTGTTCTCAATGAAAAAGTCAGAAATATCCTCTAACTCAATAAGCATGTGAATTAGTAGGGGTAAGCAGAAAAACAGAACTAACATACAAAGAGATTTACCAAGAGGAATTGGCTCAGGGGATTCTAGAGAGTGAGAAGTCCCATGATGTGGAATCTGTAGACTGGAGACCCGGGAAAGCTGGTCTCATGTGAGTCCAGAAACCTGAGAAGCAGGACCACTGATGGTGCAAGAGTACAAGAGAAGACAGGTGTCTCAGCTCAAGGAGGCAGGGAGCAAATCCTCCCTCTATTTTCTGTTCAGGCCCTCCTACACAGATTGGGAGATATCCAGGAACATTGGGTGGGCGGCCTGCTTTCCTCATTCTACCAACTCAGATGATGATATCATCCAGATACACCCTCAAAGGCACATCCAGAAAAACATTTAAGCGAATATCTGGGCACCCTGTGGCCAAGTTGGTTTGACACGTAAAATTAGCAGTTACATTAGGTTATATTGTTCTGGTCCACTCGTGGTCCACAGCTGTGTCTGCCCCAGGGCCCCCCGTCTCATCCCGGTGTGTTCCGACTGCCCTGGGCTCACATCTCCCCAGCCCCCGCTTCAGAGCCTGTGCTCTGCACCTTCTTCCTTCAAGTCCTTCGGTCTTGCTCCCTCACCTTCTGCGGGCTTTGACCGAAGTGCCACATCCTCAGTGAGGCGTCCGTCAACCATCTGTTTTAAAATGTCTACCTCCCCCACCGCTCCCTCTTCCCTTCCCCACTTTATTCTCTCCTTAGCCCTTATCACCATTTTATATTATTTATTTTGTTTAAGCGTTTGCCCCCAATAAGCTGTAAGCTCTAGGGTGACCAGGAAGCCTTAGTCCCTGTCCATAGGGATGTTACATCCTTTCAATGAAGATGTACAATTAAGCTAGCAATGACGATGATCTGATAGGTTTTATGAGAAAAGTGTAGAGTGTTGTTGTTGTTCAGTCACTCAGTCGTGTCTGACTCTTTGAGACCCCATGGACTGCAGCACTCCAGGCTTCCCTGTCCTTCACTATCTCCTGGAGTTTGCTCAAACTCTTGTCCATTGAGTCGGTGATGCCATCCAACCATCTTATCCTCTGTCATCCCTTCTCCTCCTGCCCTCAGTCTTTCCCATCTTCAGAGGCTTTTCCACAAGTGTATTAGAGGAACAC
The DNA here is from genome assembly GCF_054371585.1 of Giraffa tippelskirchi. Taxonomy (NCBI): domain Eukaryota; kingdom Metazoa; phylum Chordata; class Mammalia; order Artiodactyla; family Giraffidae; genus Giraffa; species Giraffa tippelskirchi. Next base: position 71,680,439 of record NC_137280.1, read on the forward strand.
ATAAAAAAGTCTACTAGTTCAGATTTGTTTGAAAGATCATGAGGTATCTTATTAGAATATGTACTGTTAATCACTGTCTCTTAGATGAGATACTGTATTTAGAGACAATAAAGTTAGAGGCACCCAGGATCTGAGTTTAGAAGATCGGGGCTCAGCGTTTTGGCCGCTTGCAACCAGCATAAAAGCAACTTGCTCAGGTCCCCCAGGATCCAGTTAGATCAGAGTTTCCCTGAGGGTGTGCTGTGAGCAGCATGGGAGTGAATGACTGTATAGGGACTGTCAGGAACCATGTGCCATGCAGAAGGCGCTCACTATTCCCGGATTCAGGGTCTTTCTCCAGCAGCTGTGGTCATCTTTTGGTCCTGGGACAGCAATCACAAATATAAGTTGCATTAAAATATTCTATTGGGTTTAGGAAACCAACGGATTCCACAGGATGAACCAGATTAGAAAATGAACATTCAAAAGTGGATCACCCCTTCTTCAAAATGCAGATCAGTGATGAGACTGTTGATGTTTGTCTTTTTAGAACTTTACTTTCTGGCATCCTTTGTCTTTTTGTGGAGCCACCACCCTTATTTTAGATGATCCATAATTCCCTTAACTTTCTAGAATTTAGGAAAGCGTTTAATTTTGGATGATCACAGATAACCAATCTGTGGGTAAGCCAGGAGGATAGGAGTTTCTGGTGGAGAGTCATAAGATAAAGGAAATATAGGGAGATTTTTATGCCAATTTATTTTGAAACAGGTAGGAAATAGGAGACTCTATTAGGAAGTGTTTTTGCTGATTCCTGACCTTGAGTCTATTTTGTCTTAAGATAACACAAAGTTCTTGGCTGAAAATAGATAGGAGAAGAAAGTTAACGCTGTGCAAATATTAAAATATTTCAGCATTAAGCTTCTCTGACCTCAATATGTGTTAATTACTAGAGTAGGCCTTTGGGGGATATGAGTGTATGCCTGATGCTCATCAACATGGCAGTTCCTTAGCTACTTACCTACCGAGCGCTACTCTTTCCTGCCATTATTTTCCCATACATTCAACCTCTTCCCAGCTCCAAATGATGTCTGATATGAGATGTTTTGACTAAAATGTAGTGATTAACTCCTGATAATTATGAAAACGCTTCAATTATTAAAATGCTGCTAAAATGGGCAAATGGGATCCTGTGCTGAGAAGAGGAAAAGATTAATTACCCCGATAACAGGTTATAAGGGAGTTAGATAAGACATTTCTGCACAGAGTGCAAGCAGAGTCCATGAATTCCAAGAGCCGGTCTCTCTACTCCTGTGTTGTCTCCTTGTCTCCCGTTGTTTCCCAGAGCCCACACACACAAGTTTCTGGGAAGTATAGTGGGGGACGTGCAACACTAATGTCCCTTCAAGTCTCTCGACACTGACCTGCTTCTAAGAGCTTCAGAATAAACCTGTTTACAGGATGCATTTACTGAATGGCTCATGGAAGATTCCCGTTTGGGTTGAGAGGTGTCTGAGGTGGTCAGCCAGTCTGCAGACCCCAGTGATGAAGGCTCCCCACCTGCAGCAAAGATGACTTTTGTTCCAAATCTCTCATTGCTGACACTGTTATGGTGTTTTGTCACTGCAGTTTTATTGAAAGGCACCCCCTCCTGTCATGGGAGTTGTGACACCATGAGTTATTAATGACTCTTCATGTATCATCCCTCAGATGTAGTGTTTGATAAATAAGCTTGCATTGAGCTGATTTGAGATAAATTATCCTTACAATCTTAATTAGAAAAAAAATATATTTTAAAGGATGGAAGAAATGGTGTGTCTTCCACTTTTGGGTGGGAGGAAGGATGTTGACGAACCCTTCTTGGGCCTGGGGCTTCCCTGTTGGCTCAGGCAGTAAAGAATCCTCCTGCAATGCAGGAGACCAGGGTTTGATCCCTGGGTGGGAAGGAACCCCGGGAGAAGGGAAAACTCACTCTAGTATTCTTGTCTGGAGGATTCCACGGACAGAGGAGCCTGGTGGGCTACAGTCCATGGGGTAACAAAGAGTCAGACAAGACTGAGCAGCTAACACTTTGACTTTCACTTCCTTTCTTGGGTCTAGAGACCGGAGCCTGAGTTCTGTGGGCTTGAGAATTGAGAACAAAAGCCAAGAAAGAGCAACGAGGGAATCCACACATGTCTGGGCCTCTGCTCACCTTTCTATGTTTATTGTGTTTCTAAGCTTCTGTCAGGCTGTGGAAGCAGTCAAATTCTTGAGGAAAGAAACAAAACAAAAGCCTGCCAGGGTACTTTTTTTTTTTTTTTCAAGAAGGAAGAAAGGAGCCCCAGTTGATCCTGGCTTTCCCAGGAGGTCCTAGCCATCAGAGGAGAGAGTCAGTGCAGAAAGCTGAGTGCATCCTGGGAAGCTAGAATATGGGAGAGCAGACACCTCTACAGGCAGGCCTGGAGGGCAGGGGCAGCCTTCATCCTTAGGGAAAGATCTTCAAGCATCAACTCAAGCAGGGATTCCAAATGTATCACTTAAAAAGCAAAAAAGAGCAAATATGCTTTATAAAAAAAAAAAAAAGTAACGAGGAATTTTAAAGAACAAAGACTGCTGTCACTAGATAAACTCAAATTTCTGCCCCTGTCTCTCCTGACTGTCCACGTCCTCTGACCTCCACTCTCTGGGCTTACTGACTTATTTGCTTTCTTAGAGGACATAGAGGTTACCCTATCAAGCATTCTTTTTTTGTTTTTTTAGAAAAACAAAAAACAGTGATTTAAACTATAGGAATGTGCTTAGCAAACCATAAATATTAACATTTTTTTTCTTAATGCAAAACCTAAGCATAATGATCCCAAAGTTTTGCTCTAAGTATTAAAAATAATAAATGCAAAAAAAACCTAGCAAAGTGCCTGAGACACAGAAATGCCTTTGATTTTTCTTGTCTTAATCATTGACATCATTATGATTTATTATGATTACTGTTTTTATTCCTATAAGCCTAGTGACTTCCGATGACCTTGGTGAAGGACTCCAGGTATTGAGGAGAAGTCGCCATTCATTAGGTGGCTGGTTTGGTGAGCCTGTCCATTCTGATTGAAAACACCCCCACAGACGGCGCCCAGTTTGGTCTAAGGCCGTGGCTGCAACAGAGCCTGTGGGCTTGTAGTTACCTCTGGGTGGTGAACCATGCTGTTGAAATGGATGGCTCTCTGAAAAGCCAGCTATCCTTCATGCTTGGAGCTATTAAACATGAAAGCTCATTACAACAATAATGACTGTTTTGATATTTCCAACTGCCTTCGGTGAGGCGGTCACCAGACGAGCCTCAATGAGGTGGAAAGCCTCTGCGATGCCGCAGGTACGAGGTCCGACTGGCCCATTGGTTTCCACAGATCGTGCCTTCCAGGATAATGCAGGTGCCAGGTGACGTGGCACTCAGTGGCTTAATTCATAGTTGAGCACCCGTATTCTTTCCCCTGCTCGCCACTGGGAAAGGCTTGCCTTCAGATTCTCAGCACCTCTTACACAACAAAACACCGCTTCATGGTTACTATATTGTTATTATTATTATTTATGTAACTCTCTACAGTTTAAAACACTCCATCAAACCCATTTTTTCAAGTAACCCTCAAAATAAGCCTGTAAGAACAGAGTAGTTTAGTATCACTATTTTTTTGTTGCCATTTCAATTTGGTTCCTTTTTATGGTTTTCATTTCTCAGGTGAGATTTCCACCTATTTATGCATTACACTCATTTTTTTATTTGGATTGCAGAAAAGCTCATAATTGGATTGCAGAACAGTCTCAGGAAAGTTCTATGATTCATTCACAGTTAAACATCTAGTAAGAGGCTTTGGGAGACTTCTCATGTGGTGCTAGTGGTAAAGAACCTGACTGCCAGTGCAAAAGACTTACGAGACACGGGTTCAATCCCTAGGTCAGGAAGATCCCCTGGAGGAGGGGACAGCAACTCACTCCAGTATCCTTGCCTAGAGAATCCCATGGACAGAGAGCCCTGGTGGTCTACAGTCCATGGGGTCACAAAGAGTCAGACACAACTGAAGCGGCTTACCACAGGCACACACACAAAAGGCTTTGGGAAGACACACCCATGCTTACGTTGACTGCCTTGTTATTTTATTTTGTCTTTGTGACCAATAAAAGGCCCAAAGGAAAGAGGTGCCAAGAGAAACTGCCTGAGATTGGAAATATCAGGAAAGCTCAGAGAATGAAAATGAAAATGTCTGTATTTCTTCTTGGGATATGTTTTTTCCTGTATCTCAGAGACGTAGGAGAGGGACTGAATTCAGATCAAACACATTTGGCCTTCCCTGCTGTCAGACCCTTGAGTTCTCATACATAGAACTGAATAGGGAAGAAAATTTAAAAGTCAGTGGCAACTGCTATTTTGCTTTGGGAAGGATGGAATGGGGGATAACTACCTAAATGGTCATCACTGAGACTACACCACTTATTCCACGGTGAGAACACTGATCCTTAGGATTGCGAAGTTAATGCCTAAGCCACATAACCAGGTGTGCTAGAAGTGTGGTTAGGATACTTTCCAACAAGTCCATAAACTCATCTAAAAGTCTCTTAGAGAAAGAAACAGGATGATATTGAACTGCAACACTAGTGTACTGGCAGAGCTGGAGGAATCAGATCCCCGTGTCTTAGCCCACTCCTGTTTGCATTATAGCACTTTGAATTGCTCCTAAGGCTATGGAAGGATATAAAAAACTGAGCTGTGGTCAGCCTGGGGTAATTAAGTAGGATAAGATAGGACGTAAGTAGCAGAAGAAAGTGTAGAAGTAACTGAGGCTGTTTTGCCAGGGAAGAAAAGACCCTAGGTATGGGAAACACAGGTCTTCCTTGGTGGCTCAGTGGTAAACAATCTGCTTGCAAGGCAGGAGGCACACGTTCAATCCCTGGCTTGGGAAGATCTCCTGGAGAAGGAAATAGCAACCCATTCCAATATTCTTGCCTGGAGAATTCCATGGACAGAGGAGTCTGGTGGGTTACAGTCCATCTCCTACATTGGCAGGCAAACTGTATGAAAATACTCCAAAATACTTTGGAAAACATTTTCAGCCTTATTTATCAATGGTAAGTTAGTCATGTAGTATGTTCAGATAAGAATGATTTGGAGGTGATGTCGTTAATTATTACTATGCTGGAACAGACTTGTATAAACAGGATCTTATGATAACCTTAGTTTCTGAATATTTATTGCATTTAGATATCATAAAATGTGTATGATGTAAGAACTCAGTGTAAAAAAATTCTGTTTTGAACCCATCGTGAGTAAAGATATAAGACTTTTTTAAAAAATTGAAAGAAAGTAGTTATCAATTCGGAGAAGGCAATGGCAGCCCACTCCAATACTCTTGCCTGGAAAATCCCATGGACGGAGGAGCCTGGCAGGCTGCAATCCATGGGTCGCTAAGAGTCGGCACGACTGAGCAACTTCGCTTTCACTTTTCACTTTCATGCATTGGAGAAGGAAATGGCAACCCACTCCAGTGTTCTTGCCTGGAGAATCCGGGGGACGGGGGAGCCTGGTGGACTGTCGTCTATGGGGTCGCACAGTGTCGGACACAACTGAAGCAACTTAGCAGCAGCAGCAGCAGTTATCAATTTATTTTTGTTGAGGTGAAATTTGCATAGCATTAATTAGCCATTTCAAAATCTACTGTTCAGTAACATTAACTACATTAACAATATTATTTAAACAATACATCTGTATAGTTCCAACACATTTCTGTCCCCTCAAAAGTAAACCCTCCCCATTCATTAAGAGCAACTCTCTATCCACTTCTTCCTTGGCCCACTAATCTTTTTTGCTCTCTACGAATTGAATTATTCTGATTATTTTATATAAATGGAATCATAAAATATGTATTAATAACTTTCACTTAGCATAATGTTTTCATGGTTCATCCATATAATATTTATTATATCCTTATTCACTTTTATAGTTGAATAATGTTCCACTCTATCAGTCTCAGTTCAGTCACTTAGTTGTGTCTGACTCTGCAGCATCATGGCCTGCAGCACGCCAGTCTTCCCTGTCCATCACCAATGCCCAGAGCTTACTCAAACTCATGTCCATCGAGTCAGTGATGCCATCGAATCATATCATCCTCTGTTGCCCCCGTCTCCTCCTGCCTTCAATCTTCCCCAGCATCAGGGTCTTTTCAGATGAATCAGGTCTTTGCATCAGGTGACTTCAGCTTCAGCATCAGTCCTTTCAATGAATATTCAGGACTGATTTCTTTCAGGATTGACTAGTTAGATCTCCTTGCAGTCCAAGGGATGCTCAAGAGTCTTTTCCAACACCACAGTTCAAAACCATCAATTCTCTGGTGCTCAGCTTTCTTTATAGTCCAGCTCTCACATCCATACATGACTACTGGAAAAACCATAGCTTTGACTAGACAGATCTTTGTTGGCAAAGTAATGTCTCTGCTTTTTAATATGCTATCTATGTTGGTCATAGCTTTTCTTCCAAGAAGCCATTTCATGGCTGCAGTCACCATCTGTAGTGATTTTGGAGCCCAAAATACTAAAGTCTGTCACTGTTTTCATTGTTTCCCCATTTATTTGCATGAAGTCATGGGACTGGATGACATAATCTTAGTTTTCTGATCGTTGTGTTTTAAGTCAACTTTTTCACTCTCCTCTTTCACTTTCATCAAGAGGCTCTTTAGTTCTTCTTCACTTTCTGCCTTAAGGGTGGTGTCTTCTGCGTATCTGAGGTTATTGATATTTCTCCTGGCAATCTTGACTCCAGCTTGTGCTTCCTCCAGCCCGGCATTTTTCATGAGGTACTCTGCATATATGTTAAATAAACAGGTTGACAATATACAGCCTTAATGTACTCCTTTCCGGATTTGAAACATGTCTGTTGTTCAATGTCTATTTATAAATGTTGCTTCTTGACCTTCATACAGATTTCTCAGTAGGCAGGTCAGGTGGTCTGATATTCCCATCTCTTGAAGAATTTTTCACAGTTTGTTGTGATCCACACAGTCAAAGGCTTTGGAGAAGTTTTTCTGAAACTCTCCTGCTTTTTTTTTTTTTAATGGTTTGGGATTTTATTTTATTTTTTTATTAATAAGTTTATTTTCTATTTTTTAACTTTACAATATTGTATTTGTTTTGCCATACATTGACATGAATCCACCATGGGTGTACATGTTTTCCCCCTCCAGAGCCCCCCTTCCACCTCCCTCCCCATCCCATCCCTCCTGCTTTTTTGATGATCCAGTGGATGTTGGCAATTTGATATCTGACTCCTCTGTCTTTTCTAAATCCAACTTAAACATCTGGAAGTTCATGGTTCATGTACTGTTGAAGCCTGGCTTGGAGAACTTTGAGTATTACTTTGCTAGCGTGAGATGAGTGCAATTGTGTCGTAGTCTGAACATTCTTTGACATTGCCTTTCTTTGGGATTGGAATGAAACCTGAACTTTTCCAGTCCTGTGGCCACTGCTGAGTTTTCCAGATTTGCTGCATATTGAGTGAAGCACTTTCACAGCATCATCTTTTAAGATTTGAGATAGCTCAACTGGAATTCCATCACCTCCACTAGCTTTGTTCATAGTGATGCTTCCTAAGGCCCACTTGATTTCACTTTCCAGGATGTCTGGCTCTAGGTGAGTGATCACATCATTGCGATTATCTAGGCCATGAAAATCTTTTTTGTATAGTTCTTCTGTGTATTGTTGCCACCTCTTCCTAATATCTTCTGCTTCTCTTAGGTCTGTACCATTTCTGTCCTTTATTGTGTTCATCTTTGCATGAAATGATCCCTTGGTATCTCTAATTATCTTGAAGAGATCTCTAGTCTTTCCCATTCTATTGTTTTCCTTTATTTCTTTGCACTAATCAATGAGGAAGGCTTTCTTATTTCTCTTTGCTATTCTTTGGAACTCTGCATTCAAATGGGTATGTCTTTCTTTTTCTCCTTTGCTTTTTGCTTCTCTTCTTTTCTTAGCTATTTGTAAGGCCTCATTCAGACAACCATTTTGCTTTTTGCATTTCTTTTTCTTAGAGATGATCTTGATGATTGCCTCCTGTACAATGTCACAAATCTCCATCTATAGTTCTTCAGGCACTCTGTCTATCAGATCTGATCCCTTTAATCTATTTATCACTTTTATTGTATAATCATAAGGGATTTGATTTAGGTCACACCTGAATGGTCTAGTGGTTTTCCCTACCTTCTTCAATTTCAGTCTGAATTTGGCAATAATTCATGATCTGAGCCACAGCCAGCTCCCGGTCTTGTTTTTGCTGACTGTATAGAGCTTCTCCATCTTTGGCTGCAAAGAATATAATCAATCTGATTTCGGTGTTGACCATCTGGTGATGTCCATGTGTAGAGTCTTCTCTTGTATTGTTGGAAGAGGGTGTTTGCTATGAGCACAGCGTTCTCTTTGAAAAACTCTGTTAGCCTTTGACCTGCTTCATTTTGTACTTCAAGGCCAAATTTGCCTGTTACTCCAGGTAGTTCTTGACTTCCTACTTCTGCATTCCAGTCCCTTATAATAAAGAGGACATCTTTTTTGGGTGTTAGTTCTAGAAGGTCTTGTAGGTCTTCAAAGAACCATTCAACTTCAGCTTCTTCAGCATTACTGGTCAGGGCATAGACTTGGATTACTGTGATATTGAATGGTTTGCTTTGAAACGAACAGAGATCATTGAAACTATGAGCCATGCAGTGTTCCACTGTATAGAGATATACATATTCTGATTTTCCATTCATCTGTTAATAGGAATTTGAGTTACTGGCATACTTTGGGAATTCTCAGCCAACTGGTTCTCTACCCCTTTTGAGAGTGCCTCAACACTTCCCTTGTGGCTTAGCTGGTAAAGAATCTGCCTGCAATGTGGGAGAACTGGGTTCAATCCCTGGGTTGGACAGATCCCCTGGAGAAGAGAAAGGCTACCCACTCCAGTATTCTGGCCTAGAGAATTTCATGGACTATATAGTCTATGGGGTCACAAAGGGTCGGACACGACTGGGTCATATTCTTGCCTGGAAAATTCCAAGGACAATGGAGCCTGGTGGGATACAATCTATGGAATCACAAAGAATCAGACATGACTGGGTGACTGAGCATGCATGCACTACACTTTAAACCAGAAGTTGGCAGACTTTTCCTTTAAAGGATCAAATTGTAAATATTCTAGTTTTTATGGCCATAAAGTCTCTGCTGGAACTACTTCAGTCTGCTGTTGGGGCTCAAAAACAACCATAGACAATCCATAAATAAAGAAAAAGCAGCATTTCCATAAAACTGCACTTCCATAAAAAGATGATAGTCATTTGTCATCTCCTACTTTAAACTATCCCAAACGACCAAATTAAAAATGCCAATTCAGGAATTCATATGACATGAAATTGTATTCAAAGATACAAATTCAAGAAAGGATGGAGTGCTTCTAAGTAGCCTCAAAGGTTCTATTCCAAGCATGACAAGCTTGTCCTTTCCTCTCCTTCTTTTTAAACTGTCTGTCAGATTCTGAGCATCCTTGAGACTCTAAGAACAATAGAGCTTCACTGCCATGACTGGGAAGTGAGTGAGATCCAATGGATAGGAATCTCGCCAGGCCGTTGACCTGTGAAAGTGAAAGTCACTCAGTTGTGCAGGATTCTTTGCAAGCCCATAGACTATACGGTCCATGCAATTCTCTAGGCCAGAATACTGGAGTGGGTAGCCTTTCCTTTCTCCAGGGGATCTTCCCAATCCAGGGATCAAACCCAGGTCTCCGGCATTGCAGGCAGATTCTTTACCAGCTGAGCCACTTGGGAAGCCCAAGAATACTGGAATGAGTAGCCTATCCTTTCTCCAGCAGTTTTTCCTGACCCAGGAATTGAACCAGGGTCTCCTGCGTTGCAGGTGGATTCTTTACCAACTGTGCTATTAGGGAAGCCCATGTCGTTGACCTGACTTCCCTGGTGGCTCAGATGGTAAAGTGTCTACTGACAATGTGGGAGACCCGGGTTCAATCCCTGGATTGGGAAGATCCTCTGGAGAAGGCAATGGCAACCCACTCCAGTACTCTTGCCTGGAAAATCTCATGGACAGAGGAGCCTGGTAGGCCACAAAGAGTCAGACATGACTGAGCAGCTTCACTTTCACTTTCATGCTGTTGACCTAGATATTCTAATACTAGAGCAAGATTCTTTCTCAATAAAAAAATCTTAATTTGAAACAAATTTAAAATTTTTCTAAAAGCCAGACTTTCAAACTTACTGTTTATTTCACTTATCAAAGAAGCCTTTTCAGAATAATAGAAAGGCATATTGTTGGAGACAGGAGGGTTTGTGTTTTTATACTTCTTTATATTCCAGAAATTCATTTCACAGTTATTTTTTTAAAAATACCTGGGCCATATTTAATACAGTGCTAAATATACTGGGAATATAAAATTAGCTTCCCTGGTGGCTCAGTGGGTAAAGAGTCTGGCCGCAACGTGGGAGATCTGGGTTCGATCACTGTATAGGAAAGGTCCCCTGGAGAAGGAAATGGCAACCCACTCCAGTATCCCTGCCTGGAGAATCCCACGGACGAGCCTGGTGGGCTACAGTCCATGGGGTCACAAAGAGTCAGATACGACTAAGTGACTAACTTTCACTTTCATAAAATCAACAACAAAAAGCAGTGCATGGGCCCACAGTACTTGTAGTGCTGGCCCATGACAATGTAGCAGATGCCAAGTTAGTGGACCAGAGGGAGCTCTAACCTGAATATGGCCATCTCTCCCATCCTACAGGTTTAAGGGGTGAGAGAGGGACTATATCCAGTGAAAATGGAGCTATTGTGGTTTATTAAAGGGTCTGAGCCATAGATTCTGAGTTTGGGAAGATAAGCCTAAACAAAAACCAATGCAAGTTCTCACAGCACTTGTTATGTATAAACGTTGTGCTTTCAATGAAATTAATTGAGTTTCCTAGGTCCAGAATCTTCATCTGCAAACTGTGAAAAAATAGCTCATATTTTGTGGGGTGGTAGGGATTTAATTCACTTACTATGTGAAATGCTTCACATAAATGAAGGTAATTATTTGATGCCTAATACATAGTGGTCCCCTTTCCTAACTCCTGCACCTGGACACATACCCTCTTACTGTTCCTAATTGGAAATCCTCATAGATCCTAGACATATGACAAGTTGTGTTCAGTACAGGTTAAAAGCTTTAGCACATTAATTAAATCTATACAAGGAAAATTACCAATTTGTTTTTGGTTTTAAAAATGTAAAAGTTATAATTACATTTTGAGAATCTTAGTTACATACATTAATAATTTATAGGCTAAAGTAATGAATGATTACAATTTATATGAGGCACATTTTTTTGTGAGATAAGCACTACAGAAATGTTAAAAAAAAAAAACTTGAAATTTTATGATAAGTACTGTAAACAGGCCTGTGACAATGGAGAAAGATGCCAAAGTGATGAAACAGAGGGAACTCTGTCCTTAATATGGTCATCTCTCTCATCCTGCAGGTTTAAGGAGTGGGGGATGGGACTATATCTAGTGGAATTGGCTCTGTGGTGATTTATTAAAGGGTTTGAGCCATAGATTCTGAGTTTAGGAAGATAAGCCCTGCTCATTTCTCTTGTCGAAATAATACTACCAGGTGCTGCCGATCAGAATTTAAAAGAAAATCCAAAACCTTTTTTTTTTGTCCCTTCAACGTTATGGTGTTTGTTTGGTTATCGTTGCCTTAATATCATTCTCTGAACAAAATCTCTTCAGAATGAGTTTCAGTTTTTTAAAGTCTCATGATCACAGAAAAGAAATCTGTAACTTTTAGATACGCACAACTCACTCACAATTATATTTTTTTATTTACGCTGTTTATTTTTAGACCTCAGTCATTTCCAATGTAAAGAAAGAATAACCATACAAGATAATCCTTAATTAATAGCTGATTTGAAATGACTAACATTATTATGTACATTTGCTAGTAGGCACATTCGTGGCTTTTAGTAAGTCAGTAGGTTGTGGTCATGGAAGGAACATTGCAGGCAGAGAAGGTAAATACATGTCAATAATATGTGTTTCTTCCAGTGAGAAAATTTAATATCTTCCAGTGGCAACTTCAAGGAATGAATTCAGCCATCTCAAAAGTTTATGGCTAAATTTCAAAGAACAACTTGGAACAAAAGAAACCATACATACAAGTACTCATATGTTGTAATTCCATATAAAGTTCCTGAAGCAGGAAAATCCAAGTCATGTTGTTTGGGGCTACATGCTATGGTGACATAACTGTATAGAAAATGAATGAAAAGCATATCATAGTCAGTTACCTTTGAAGAGAGCAGTAGGAGATAAACTTGGAAATGTAATGTTTTACACGTGCTGGTGATAGTCTGCTTCTTGACCTGAGTTGTAATGACACACATGCCCTTTTATAATGAATCACTGAGCTGTTGATAGATTCTGGAATCACACAGATCAGGTTTTGAATTCTGGCTTTCTTAGACTTTGGCTGATCACTTCTGAGTGTCCCTTATCTATGTAGTGATGTGTGGGGAGCGTGAGGGGTTGTCCTATAGGCATGGGAGCATGAATGCATTTGCAAGGCTCCTCAGCCCAAATGTTCCCCCAGGTATGATTTCCTCCAACCACTCCCACTGCCTTCCCATCAAGGTACAGACACAACTGACACTTTTATTTGGCACACAGTGCATGGAAGTGGGATTGCTGACATTTTCAGAGTGAGGCATGTGGGTGGGTGGCTGCCTTTGTAGGAAAAAAAAAAAAAAAGTAGAAGTGTTAGTCACTCAGTTGTGTCCGACTCTTTAGGAACCCCATGGACTGTAGTAGCCTGCCAGGCTTCTCTGTCCATGGAATTTCCCAGGCAAGAATACTGCAGTGAGTTGCCATTCCCTTCTCCAGGGGATCTTCCTGACCCAGGGATTGAATCCAGGTATCCTGCCCTGCAGGCAGATTCTTTATCATCTCAGCCACCTGGGAAGACCTTAGGTGACTTTTTTTCTGGAAAGTTTTCTACAGGGAGGTACAGACTCCACATAGTTACAAGAACCCAGAATCCAGTCTCTAACTTTAAATTTCTGACCTCAGATTTTTTTCCTCAGAAGCAATGGATTGCACATGTATAAGCTGTTACCTGATTTATATACAAATCGAATAATAATATTAAAATTATGTATTTTGAAGGTAAATGAAATGTGAAAGGTAACAGAGCTAAATACAGAATAAATAGCATTACTTTAAGTGGGAGACATGTGTCAGGGAAATCCTCTAGACAGGGAGTGTCTGATCTAAGACCCAACTTTTCTGAGGAATGAGTCTTGCAGTTACATGGAGGAAGGGAATTCCAGGCAGAGAAGGAAAAAAAGACTTAGTGTTTTGTGGGGGCAGCAAACAGCCCAGTAGTAGACAATGAGCAACAGTGTGAACAGGAGCAGATACAGGAGGCAAGTTGCCTGGCTCCCTGAATTCTCCAGAATCACCCTTACCTTACTTCAGTCTCCGTGACAACACTTTACTTTTGCCTCTAATTACAATTGCCTTAAAAAATCTTCTCAGTGCGTCTTTTGCAATTATTTCCTCTCAGTCTGTGGCTTGTATTTTCATTTTCTTGACATTGTTCTTTGCAAAAAAAAAAAAAAAAGAAATCTTTTTTATTTTAATGAGATCCAGCTTATCCATTATTTCTTTCATGGTGTTATATCTAAAAAGTTATTGTTATACCCAAAGTTATATTATGTTATCTCTAAGAATTTTGTAGTTTTGTATTTTGCATTCAAGTCTGTGATCTGTTTCAAGATAATTTTTCTGAAGGGTGTAAGATATAAGTCTAGGTTCATTTTTTCGCATGTGAATGTCCAGTTGTTCCAGCACCATTTGTTGAAAAACTATCTCTGCTCCATTGTACTGCTTTTGCTCCTTTGTCAACAATCAGTTGACTGCATCTATGTTGTTCTGTTTGTTGATTCTATTTTCTGTCTCATGAATCCATTTGTCTATTCTTTCACTAGTACCACACTATCTTCTTAATTATTATAGCTTTATAATACGTATTAAAATAGAACAATGTTGGTTCGTGGACTTTGTTCCTCTCATTCAATATTACACTAGCTATTCTGGCTCTAATTTTTTTTTCCAAAATGTTTGTAGAGAGGTCTTGCTGAAGCGACTGAATGTCGCCATACATCTCCCATCCGATAGCCTTGCTTAGTATTTCTTAGAGGCTACTCTTGATAAAACAATCTGAGTAGCTTATTCCAGATGGTCTCAGTAGTGATGCTTCTCTCTCAACTTGACTTGTGTAACTCAAGCCAAGTGGATATATCTCAGTATATTCTACTTTAATTATCAATGGATAGATTGATTAATTCATTCATCATCCAATGGTTATTATTGTTTGTCTAAACAATTCCAGGCTCTGTTGTAGGTTTTGTGTCATTGAACACAAATTTCCTGCTGTCATGGAATTTTTATTTTAATGGAGGAGAATATCATAGAGATGTATAGTATATTATAAATAATATTATTTGGGGGAGATATGTCCCAAAACTTCCAACATATAGGGCAATATGCTGAGAGTTGGTAGAATAAGTCATTTTGCAATTATTTTTTCAAAGAAGTGGTTTGCATTTAAGAAAATGTCTCTCTTCTTATACCAGTGGGCTAAGTTACCATAATTTCTAGTTTGCCAAGGGTAGTCCTAGTTTATACTGCTATCTCATTGTTATTAATAATAATGACCCTTTAGTTTAGAGTTTGGAAAATAAATCACAAAGTTTTTCTAACAATATGGTTCTTTTTGTATCCCCAAACACATAACTTTATTACTAACATTTCATATGAGGCCTGTTTACAGTCAGTTCAGCTGTAACAGTTGCTGTGCAAACTAGAAATTGTTCCAACACTACAGCTATCGTAGGAAACAATTTAAGCATAATAGTAGGTCATCATTGATTAAATACAATTTATAAAGAAATTTCAACTGAACCAGGCCCCACAGAAATACAGAAAATGTACACATTTCAACCGTCCAGGATCATTTTACCACCTAGGTTATAAACCACACCCATCCTGTGGCTCTGACAGTAAAGAATCTGCCTGCAATGTGGGAGACCCAGGTTCAATCCCCGGGTCAGGAGGATCCCTTGGATAAGGAAACAGCAATCCTCTCCAGTATTCTTGCCCAGAGAATCCCATGGACAGAGAAGCCTGGTGGGTTATAGTCCATGGGGTTGCAAAGAGTTGGATACGACTAAGTGACTAACACTTTTACTTTCATCCCAAATTGGAGCTAGAACCTTCCTCCCACCACTTCACAATAACTCATAAACTAGAACTCTTTTGAAGCCCCAAATGTTAAGCAATTTTCAGTCTTTTTCAAAGTGGAATGCCATTTTTTGGTAATATTTGTGACTTTCTTAACCATTTGATGTTGTTCAGTCACTAAGTCATGTCAACCATTTAACATGTGCAAAACATCATTTTTATTAGATCCCTATGTTCTTATTATTTTATGTCACTCTTTATTATTTTTGTGATGAAGTTTTCATGTCCTGTACCTCCAAACATGTATTCTCTTTAAGTTCTACGGGTTTATTGCAGTTTTGCATAGCATGGTGCTGTTGAGATACACATGTCTCATTATAGAAGAAATGGCTATAATTCATTATTAAGTCAACAATACATTATTTTGTTCAATAGCAAATATTTATAAAACCTTGACTAAAATCCATGAGTTTGAATAAGTTGTCTGTGTCTTACTACTGAGTTTCATGATTAACTCCTCTTGTTTTCCTGAATAGCAAT
The DNA here is from genome assembly GCF_054371585.1 of Giraffa tippelskirchi. NCBI lineage: Eukaryota > Metazoa > Chordata > Mammalia > Artiodactyla > Giraffidae > Giraffa > Giraffa tippelskirchi. The sequence continues at coordinate 71,696,230 of NC_137280.1, forward strand.
TAAACTCTGAGTTCTTAGCCCAAGAATGGGATCAGGAAATTAAAAAATGAGCATAACAAAAATAACTTTAAAATTCCCACTATGCTTTAGCTGATTTATTTAATCAGCTTAGCAGTTAGTTAAACCCCATAAGATGAATTTATAACCTTATTTTTACAACTGAAAAAACAAAGCCTTAGCTTAGTGTCTTACAGTGTACACATTCATACATTTATGTACAGTGTACATATTCTTACACTTATGACCTGGTGAGATCAGAATTTCAGCTATGGTCTATCACTCTATCTCCATTGTTGTCATTGTTCAGTCGCTAAGTCGTGTCTGACTCTTTGCAACCCCATGGACTGCAGCACGCCAGGCGTCCCTGTCCCTCACTATCTCCTGGAGTTTGCCCAAGTTCATGTCCATTGTATCGGTGATGCTATCCTACCATCTCATCCTCTGCTGCCCTCTTCTTCTTTTGCCTTCAGTCTTTTCTGGCATCAGGGTCTTTTCCAGTGAATCGGCTCTTTGCATCAGGTGGCCAAAGCTTTAGGTGGTATTTCCTCCGTCTCTATAGTGGCTTACATTTTTGTGTTTTGCACAACTTGTATTCTCAGCAATTAACACAACTCTCTATAAGTAAAAAATGTTTTTAAGATAAATTGTGTGAATGAGGAGATAACTTGCCATTTCACTCTGTCATTTGTTGCTACAAGAATGAGTCACTTTAATAGTTTGAATAAATAAATCCAGCAACTATCAAGTTTGTCTGTTACAAAGCTTGATTGCAGGGAAGAAGTGAGGGAGGGAGCAAAGACGGAATATATAAAGAGAAACAAAGGATAAAGAAGGAAAGAAGTGAATAAAGAAGGAAGGAAGTGGATTAATAATAAATTCCATTTATCCATAGTTGATATTTCATTGTTAAATTCCTCCCTATCTGGGTCATGTGGAAAGCAATGCACTTTCCTTGTCAGAATAAATTACCATGATTATTCATGCCCATGAATCCCAGGACTCACTCACTGTAATACAAAGGGTTTTATGGTCTCCAGCTAGTCCTTCAGATCTAGAAAAGCATGCAGACCACGAAGGTTAATTACAATATGCGAATAATTGTGTTACCCTGTCCTGTACCTCATGGAAACAATAGAATGAATGTGCCTATAATTAAGGCTCGAAAACCCACTGCCGAACAGCCAAAGACAGTCTCATAATACAAGAGGTCTCAGATGAAGAGAAATCATTCTTTTCATCTTTCAAAAAATTATATACATATATATGTAGACACATAGAGGTTACCAACCAGTATATTCAGATTCTAGATCAGACATGTCAACTTGGTTGCTTATAGAACAGTCATTGCTGGACTTGCAATAGTTAGAAGTGGGAGAAATTTGGTTTCTGAAAGAATAATGACAATAACGTTACTGTGATAATCTAGAGTGAAATCAGGTCTCCTGTTCTCTTGCAGAGTATACCATGACCCATCAATTAATTCACCTTTTATTTACAATTATAACGTCATCTTGCATGACTGTAGTAAAGCTGTGGATTTATGCAGATCCATCGTGGAATAGAGTATGCATTAAAATTAAAGAAATACAAGACATGTGTACAGAAATAGAAAGGACACTGTATTTTTTCATTAAATCCAGTTGCACTCAGGGTCACTAAGCCTCAACAATCTCTCTCCACGTTAACCTGCAAGAAAACAGCAGTGAAACTACAGTCAGCCGAGTATCAGTTGTGTCCTCCTGGAGATACTAATTACAAACAAAAGGAGAAACGAAATTGTCCTCTTAAAGAAGCCAATTATTTTTGGAGGCTCATCGTGTGAATGGAAGCCATTTTAGCTTTATCCTAGTACTTATGTAAACCAGCCCTGAGGCTTAAAAGAACCAAATTTACAGATGTCCTCAAGTGAAGTGGCTAAATGGTGTGATTTCAGAAATAAAAGACTTTGAATATGTGATTAGCTGGCTGTTTCTCATGCACTCATTTACTCTATCTATCTGTGAATTCACCTAGCTTCCTCTTTGAATATATGTGTTCCATGTCCATAAATAGCAATGCATAGCATTTTCAGATTTCTTCAAGTAATGAATCTGCAACCATTTGTGTTCTTATCAATTGCTTGCTGGATCTAAATACATTCAATGGTGGGTTCTGCTAAGAAAAGTGCAGTTCCAGGAGCTGTAAGAGGTATTGATTGAGTTACATTTCTACACGGCATATATTTATTAACTCTCCTTCTCCCTCACCGAGCTGGCTTGGAGCGGTGCCTACTGACAGATGAGATGCATAATGCATTAGCCTGGTCAGAGCTGGAAGTGTAGCTTGTTATGACTGCATTTGACTCAGGTCTGATCCTGTGCAACAGATGCCATTGATAATCGTTTCCGGTTTGCATGTTGGAAAAGAGGCTCTGAGAGATTAGTCGTGTAAGTTTACATACCATTTTCCAGTAGACCCTGAGTTCAAATCCATATCCATCTAAGTTCAGAAAGTAAAAAAGCAAAGTGAATAAAGACAACTGTTCTGAAGTCTTATTTCCTGGTTCTGAAACCTGAGTGTAGTGCTTACCAACTCTTAGCCTTGACAAGTCCCCTGACATCTTAGATCTCAGTTTTCGATCATTCAAATAGACATGTTAGTCTTGTATGGATGGTATGATGAGTCAGTGAATTTAGGCAGGTTGTTATCTTAGTTCAGTGTACTTAGCACAGTAGACTAAATAGCAATTACTAAGCCATCTGTAATCATTCAGTAAATATTGATTTTTTTTAAAAAAAAGGTTTATATTTTGCATTGTATTTTAGAACTTTCAAAGGAATTTTATCTAATCCTTAAGGCAAACTTTAAGTTAATATTCTTATCCCAATTTTATACATCACAAGGGAGGGAGAAAAGCAGAAGGAGAAAGGGAAATAGTCCTTTTCCATCTGAAAACAACAGGTCACTCTCTCTTCTAGGTCCTTTGGTATATTTTAATTCTCTCATCAGCTCAGCATCTGTATTTGCTAAGAAAAGACCTTGAAGTTGGGAACTAAAGTTCTTTTACTGAGGTCATGAGCTGTATGTACAAAACAACCAGTTTCTAATGACTTCAAATTCTCTACTCCTTTAGAGACGAGAATTGGTCCACATGGACTAGAATTGGTCCACTGCCTGTTTTTGTATAATCTGCAAACAAAAGATGGCCTTTACATTTAAAAATGTTTGAAGAGTGCATTGAGAGAAGTGTATTTCATAACCTGTGAAAACTATCTGAAATGTTAATTTTGGTGTCCACAAATAAAGTTTTACTGGAACACAGTCACAGTCACTTATTTATGTGTTATCTGTGGCTGCCTTGGCCCTGCAACTGTGGAGCTGAAAGGTTGCAACAGAGATCTTACGGCCTTCCTTTTTAAGACCAAATAATATCACATGTACGTGGGTCCCACATTCTGTTTTAGTCGTTTATCATTTCCATCTGTGGAGCTTCAAGACATGGGGACTTTACACATATCACAGGTGAAGGAAGAAGGACTTAAGCCCGGGTCTTCTCACACGGAGACTTGCTCTTTGTTGGGCGGCTCACCCCCTCGCTGCTGTGAGAAAGACTCAACACTCGTGATCTCTCCAGGACAGTCTGAACTCTGATGCACATTCCTCCTCTTACTCCCCTTGCCTGAACTGAATTCTTTCCCTTGGCCTCTAAAACCTTGCTTCCTAGCCAGCTAGGATCATGGTATCCAAATGGTCTCTGCCACTGACTTAGCCTGGAAGGGAGTAACTGACTGGACAAGGGTTGGTGATAGGAGCCCCAGAGTCTCAATATTCCATTAAAATCAAGAGAGACTAGAACTCCAAAGGATGTCTTATCTCAGTCCTCATTTTTCAGATGAGAAAACTGACAGACGGAAAGATAAAGCAATTCCCCATAAACACACAGAAAAAGCCAGAGCTCTAAGGCAGAGCCTCTGATGGCCAGGCCAGTGCATTGCCCGCCAGGTTCTCGACCCTCAGAGGCGATTCCAGGGGCAGTCAGACCCGGTGGAAATACTAGTGTGTCCACAGGACTCACTGTCACAACCTCTGCCTACTTGGACGTTTGACTAATAACCAAAACATACAGACCATAGAGGGCAGGCTTAAAGGAAGCTATAAATTCCATGCAGGATTACCTACGCCTCCCACTACTACCTCACTAAAGAAGAGAGAGAAGGGTTCATAACACTTCTCGACATTCTTCCCACACTCAATTTAGTTTTCTTTCCGAACTATCAGCATCCTCTGGGCATCTCTATTTCCCCTGCCATGTGCGATTACATCACAAACTGCGTCTTTTTCCATCTACTTGCAGCCCTGAAGGACAACTCAGAAACGGTGCTCTGTCTGCATACAGAAAGTGTTGCCTTCGTCATTGGATCATCTGCAAGTGCTTTGGTTGGTCGGTTTATTGTTGTTATTGCTACTTTCTTTCCCTCCCACCCTCCCTCCTTCATTTCTTCCTCTTCCCCTCCCTTGTATATTGTAGACTTTTCTATACCAAATTTTAATAGATTCCCAATAATGAGATGCCCTCTAAATTTTCAGTGGCATTTATCTAAGAAAGGGTTGCTGGTAATTCTCTGTAGAAAAACAATATAGGTGTATGAGGGGGCGAGATAGTGCAGAGTAATCTCAGCTAAACAGGGAAAACAAGCACTGGAAACAGGCCCAGAGAAAGGTCGATGTGGACGATGAAGTGTGTTAAGTTTCATGATTTTTTTACTGTTAGTAAACGGTGATGATTTAGCCTGGCTTCTGGCAACAAATGCAGGAAGCCTCTCTCCACTTCCTCCTGCTCTTATTCCTTCTTCTCTCTCTCTCTTTTTTTTTTTTTTTGCTGACTTTTTTCTCACCCTCCCACAAGTCCTTTGCAGGTGAGACTGCTGCTGCTGCTGCTGCTAAGTCACTTCAGTCGTGTCCGACTCTGTGCGACCCCATGGACGGCAGCCTACCAGGCTCTTCCATCCATGGGATTTTCCAGGAAAGAGTACTGGAGTGCGGTGCCATTGCCTTCTCCATGCAGGTGAGACTAGACCCTGTTTATCTCAGCCCTCAAGACCTACCCAGGATCCCGACTGAAGGAGGACCCTGTGCCCAGTACTGGAGTCTGTACCTTCCAGTGCCTCTTCCAGGCCCATTTCCCTCTCTCACTTCCACTGTAGAGGTGGCAGCACACACATCTCCCTTCCCCAGATAAGGGTAACAAGTGGCACAAATTAGAGGAAAGAGATATAAGTAGAAATTCACTGCAGGATTGTCTGGAGGCTAAATCAACTCGTCTCCTTTTACATAAACCGTATGGCTGAGACATGCACAACTACTGATGTCCATGGCAGAAAGCCCCAAACAGTACCAGATAAAAAGATCCTGGTTTTGTTAAATCACAGGATCTCTAACAGTATCCATCTGCCATCAGACTTTATGGTTTGTAAGGAGAATAGATCTTTGTTCAAGCAAAATTTGGGGTGCCTTCTATGTGCAGGCACTCTCCTAAGCCAGACAAGGAAGTATTTTACTGCACGCATCTAAAAGCACCCCAGCCCAGGAAAATTGCCCTTCTCTTTGTTTGTACAAATAGCTCAACCCTGAACTGAAGGGTACCCAGACTCTGTCTGAAAGAACCTACTATCCCTGAAATGCGGCTGTCTGTAAACACGTGTCCACAGAGGACCATACACCCGGGGTGAGGTAGCAGTTTCGTATTCAACAACTAAGACCACTTTGCTGAAGCTGAGTGGAGCATTTAAAAATAATCCTATTGTCAGTGGTCCCTCAGGTGTCTTCCAGCTTTTCTAGTCTACCTTATAGATTATCATGAACTTCCCAGGTGGCACTAGTGATAAAGAACACCCTTGCCAATGCAGGAGACATAAGAGACATGAGTTCCATCCCTGGATCAGGAAGATCCCCTGAAGGAGGGCATGACAACCCACTCCAGTATTCTTCCCTGGAGAATCCCATGGACAGAGGAGACTGGGGGGCTACAGTCCATGGGGTTGCAAAGAGTCTGACATGACTGACATGACTTAGCACATAGATTATTATGCATAGATGAGGATGGTATTAAGGCTTAAAGGTTCCTCTGTAGATTGTGAGTCCTCCTGAGGGCGTTCACCCATGTGTGCCCAGTGCTGGTGAGGTGGTAGACAATCAAGAAGCACAACAGCAAAGAATCTGAGTGGCTTTAACTATATAAATGCAGACTATGCCCAAATCATTCACACTTGGTTTGGAATGCTTCCTATGTTTGACTCTGTAATGTCAGTGCATGTTTTAATATGTGTATTGTAAAAAACTTAAACCATCCATGTGAATATTTGATGTACATTCCTTCATGTTTAAAATTTGCCAATTATAATCTCTCAGTTTCTGTACATGTACATCTATAAATAAGCTAGCATAATGCTTTCTGCATGACAGTTGCTCAATGACTATTTGATAAATAGACATAAATATATGTATTTGCTTATATTTATACTCAGATATGTTAATGTGTGAATATAGCTGTGTGCGTGCACGTGTGTGTGTGTGTAATGATTCCACTCCCAAGCATGACCATCTATGGTTAGTTAAGCAAAAAGCCCGATTAACGGATCCATGTTTCAATAAATCTCTTGTTCAATGCCTAGCTGACATCTCTTAGAAAGCCACAAGAAATGATTAATGAATGCTTAAAAGACAAATCCATGCTTTGTTTCCCACTATTTATTTAAGTAGCCCACTTTAGCTTCCAATGAAGGTGGAAATTGATGCATCAAACATTGTAGAGCTCACACGTTAGAAGCATTAGAAGGCGTATGCACTCAAGCATACAGGCTCTTTCACACATACTCACACACACACAGACTGACAGCCTGTTGTCTGACCTTCACATACATATCCATAGCCTGTTGTGCTTTTAGAATAAAGAGTATGTGATGTACTGTCAAAATAATTGCCGACCGTGCACAGAATTCATTCACCCCAAATGAATGTTCAGCTCCACAGGCAGAGATATTTGTGTTGATGTCTCAGGGATATGCACATGCCAAGATAGAGCCTCTACAATGGGCTTTTGATTCCCACTTCAGGGTGTTTCCAGTATAACTTGCAGAATTCTAGGCTGATGTAACATCCATCGATTTAAATTGCTGGCTAGGTTGTCCTTGGGCCGTGGTCCAGCCCGTGGCAGCAGGTAATGCAGCCGTCTTCTGCCTGAACAGACCCTGACTCTGTGTCACCTCTTACACTGCACACGTCACTCTAGAACTTCCAGGAAAGAGTCTTCTTTGGGTCTGACTTCAGTTTTCCTTTTTTGAACACAATACACACTTCAGTGTTTGGTTCAGCAGTTTATACCTCTTCAGGTCAGTGCCCAAGTTTGTCCAAGTTCCGGCCCATTGATTCATTCAATGGGCAAGCTCCGGGAGATGGTGAGGGACAGGGAAGCCTGGCGTGCTGCTGTTCATGGGGTCTCAAAGAGACATGACTGAGTGACTGAACAGCAAAATAATGACACCAGCAGGTCAACATGTCTTTTGATTCACCTCACTTCTAGCCCCCTGGCCTCCAGCAGAAGTCCTCATGACTGGATTCTTTACCTGCTTCACTCGAGCCCAGAAAATTGAACCCAAACACCCAAAGGATCAGGGGGTGGCCTGTTAAGGAGCTCAGTGTGACACTGGGAATAGCAGGACCTTCAAGGAGGACAACTAAAGCCTAGAGGGGGAGGAAATGCTCAGTCATACAGCGGAATCAATTTCAAGGGCCCGGGTCTTCTCACTCCTGTTGACAGGGAGCTGTATTTCAGAGTTTCTTTCCTTTTTCTTTCATTTTTAAGCCTGCAAAATATGCTTGTGTAGAAAATCCAATTTCCCCTCAGGCAAGAATAAAAGGGCAACTCTCCACTCACCTAGCTGGACACTCCAATGATTATTCCATCTAGAAAGCTAAAAGCTACTGGTGTTTGCAAGAAAGAGGAGCTGCCAACTTCTAATTGACTCTCTCCCTCTCCTACCTTCCCTTTCTCTCTCTCTTTTCCTCTCTTTTCAATAAAAAGGATCTAATTTCTGAAAATGCGAGATTCCATTCTCATTGATGAGTTTGAGGAAATGGGGCAAAAGACCTGATTCAGACCCCAGCCTCTCTCACCATCTGTGGTTAGCATCCGGCCATCCAGGCAGGTTTCAGGGTTTTATAATCAGGACCCTGTTAACTCTGCTCATGCTGAATTCTTTTCAGAGGCTCTGGCAGAAAAGGCAGTGAATCAGGCCGCCCGTGCCAAGGAATGACTGTGGCTCTCCATCTGGTTCTACAAGAACTGAGTCATTAGCCACTGCATTTGTGACCTTCAGCACAGCCTGAAAGGGATTCAGGGCAGAGATTAGGAATGAGGCACGGTGTGCTCTGGAAAGACTGGCAGAACAGGCCTTCATATTTTCAGGAGAAAATTTGATGAACCCCAATTCTTGCATCCTTCTGTACATAGAAAAGCAGTGTGTGTGCATGTGGGCTTAGTTGTTTCAGTCCTATCCAACTCTTTGTGAACCTATGGACTGTAGCCATCCTTTAGGATGGACTGGTTGGATCTCCTCGCAGTCCAAGGGACTCTCAAGAGTCTTCTCCAGCACTACAGTTCAAAAGCATCAATTCTTCACCGCTCAGCTTTCTTTACAGTCCAACTCTCACATCCATACATGACTACTAGAAAAACCATAGCTTTGACTAGACGAACTTTTGTTGGCAAAGCAATGTCTCTGCTTTTTAATGTGCTGTCTAAGTTGTTCATATCTTTTCTTCCAAGGAGCAAGCATCTTTTAATTTCATGACTGCAGTCACCATCTGCAGTGATTTTGGAGCTCAAGAAAATAAAGACTTTCACTGTTTCACTGTTTTCCCATCTATTTGCCATAAAGTGATGGTTCCAGATGCCATGATCTTAGTTTTCTGAATGTTGAGCTTTAAGCCAACTTTTCACTCTCCTCTTTTCACTTTCATCAAGAGGCTCTTTAGTTCTTCTTCCCTTGCTGCCATAAGTGTGGTATTATCTGCATATCAGAAATTATTTACATTTCTCCCAGCAATCTTGATTCCAGCTTGTGCTTCATCCAGCCCAGCATTTCACATGATGTATTCTGCATATAAGTTAAATAAGAAGGGTGACAATATACAGCCTTGATGTACTCCTTTCCTTATTTGGAGCCAGTCTGTTATTCCACGTCCAGTTCTAACTGTTGCTTCTTGACCTGCATACAGATTTCTCAGGAGGCTGGTAAGGTGGTCTGATATTCTCATCTCTTGAAGAATTTTCCACAGTTTGTTGTGATACACACAGTCAAACACCTTGGCATAGTCAATAAAGTAGAAATAGATGTTTTTATGAAACTCTCGTGCTTTTTCAATGATGCAGTGGATGTTGGCAATTTGATCTCTGGTTCCTCTGCCTTTTATAAAACCAGAATTAGCATCTGGAAATTCATGGTTTACGTACTGTTGAAGCCTGGCTTGGAGAATTTTGAGCATTATTTTGCTAGCATGTGAGATGATTGCTAATGTGCAATAGTTGGAACATTCTTTGGCATTGCCTTTCTTTGGGATTGGAATGAAAGCAGACCTTTTCCAATCCTGTGGCCACTGCTGAGATTTCCAGATTTGCTGGCATATTGAGTGCAACATTTTCACCGCATAGTCATTTAGGATTTGAAATAGCTCAACTGGAATTCCATCGCCTCCACTAGCTTTGTTTGTAGTGATGCTTCCTAAGGCCCACTTGACCTCGCATTCCAGGATATCTGGCTCTAGGTAAGTGATCATACCATCGTGATTATCTGGGCCATGAAGATCACTTTTGTACAATTCTTCTGTGTATTCTTGCCACCTCTTCCTAATATCTTCTGCTTCTGTTATGTCCATACAATCTGTCCTTTATTGTGCTCATCTTTGCATGAAATGTTCCCTTGGTATCTCTAATTTTCTTGAAGAGACCTCTAGTCATTCTATTGTTTTCCTCTATTTCTTTGCATTGATCCCTGAGGAAGTCTTTCTTATCTCTCCTTGCTATTCTTTGGATCTCTGCATTCAAATGGGTATTATCATTCCTTTTCTCCTTTGTCTTTAGTTTCTCTTTTTTTCTCAGCTATTTGTAAGACCTCATCAGACAACTATTTTGCCTTTTTGCTTTTCTTTTTCTTGGGGATGGTCTTGATCACTGTCTCCTCTACAATATCACAAACTTCTGTCCATATTTCTTAAGGCACTAGGTCTATCAGATCTAATCCCTTGAATCTATTTGTCACTTCCACTGTATAATCATAAGGGATTTGATTTAGGTCATACCTGAATGTTCTAGTGGTTTTCCCTACTTTCTTTAATTTAAGTCTGAATTTGGCAACAAGGAGTTCACGATCTGAGCCACAGTCAACTCCCAGTCTTGTTTTTGCTGACTGTATAGAGCTTCTCCATCTTTGGCTGCAAAGAATATAAGCAATCTGAATTTAGTATTGACCATCTGGTGATGTCCATGTGTAGAGTCTTCTCTTGTGTTGTTGGAAGAGAGTGTTTGCTATGACCAGTCTGTTCGCTTGGCAAAATTCTGTTAGCCTTTGCCCTGCTTCATTTTGTACTCCAAGGCCAAATTTGCCCATTACTCCAGGTATCGCTTGACTTCCTACTTCTGCATTCCAGTCCCCTGTAATGAAAAGGACATCTTTTTTGAGTGTTAGTTCTAGAAGGCCTTTTAGGTTTTTATAGAACCATTCAACTTCAGTTTCTTCAGCATTACTGGTTGTGGCATAGGATTGAATTACTGTGGTATTGAATGGTTTGCCTTGGAAACGAACAGAGACCATTCTGTCATTTTTGAGATTGCATCCAAGTACTGCATTTTGGACTCTTGTTGACTATGATGGCTACTCCATTTCTTCTAATGGATTCTTGCACACAGTAGTAGATATAATGGTCATCTGAGTTAAATTTGCCCATTCCAGTCCATTTTAGTTCACTGATTCCTGAAATGTCCATGTTCATTCTTATCTCCTGTTTGACCACTTCCAATTTACGTTGATTCATGGACCTAACATTCCAGGTTCCTACACAGTATTATTCTTTACAGCATCAGACTTTACTTCCATCATCAGTCACATCCACAACTGGGTGTTGTTTTTGCTTTGGCTCCATCTCTTCATTCTTTCTGGAGTTATTTCTCTGTTCTCCAGTAGCATATTGGGCACCTACTGACCTGGGGAGTTCATCTTTCAGTTTCCTATCTTTTTGACTTTGCATACTGTTCATGGGGTTCTCAAGGGAAGAATACTGAAGTAGTTTTCCATTCCCTTGTCCAGTGGTCCATGTTTTGTCAGAACTCTCCACCATGACCCATCCATCTTGAGTGGCCCTACATGGCATGGCTCATTGTTTCATTGAGTTAGACAAGACTGTGGTCCACTTGATCAGTTTGATTAGTTTTCTGTGACTGTGGTTTTCAGTCTGTCTGCCTCTGATTCCTAAGGATAAGAGGTTTATGGAAGCTTCCTGATGGGAGAGACTGACTGAGGGGGAAACTGGGTCTTGTTCTAATGAGTCCCCAACTCCAATCCTGAGTCTTGGAGCATGTCCATTGTAAATCTCATCTCACATTTGCTCTTGCCTATCAGGAAAAGGTTAGAAGCCCAAGTGGGATGGTTCTCACAATGTAGAATATCTGCAGAACTGCAGTTACTGGTAGAGTCTCCATGAATCCAAGTTATAGCTTGTTTCCTGTTATTTCTGATTCCTCATCATTTTCCCAACAAGTCAGGAAAAAATTATTAAATAGAATATCTTCTTTAAAATCATTAAATAAGATATTTTCCTCATGACTAGCAGCAGCACAAGACCCCATCTCCCTCTGAGAGATGCCTCTATGTATGCTACTAAATTTTTGAACTTCTAAACAATTTCAAGTTCAATTAATAGATGACAGATTTTCCTACAGTGCAATAAAAAAGCACATCTATTTAAATGGCTTGTTATATATATGTATCTGTGCTTGCTGCCTTTGTTCAGCTCAGGGACTGATTCAGAAAACTGAAGTCAACAGGTAGTGAGGACAACATAAGCCAAGTACAGTAGTCATGAAAGATACAAGGTGCCAAGGAGGCCAGGAAAAGAAGGATATTAATTCTGTCTGGAACTGTGAAGGCGCAGACAGAAGAGCAGAGGAATTAGTATTAGAGATGAAAAGAAGTAAGTCTTACTCTGGGAAGGGGAGAAACAGCCTCCCAGGTAGAAAAGACAGTGTGAGAAAGGTACAGGGGGATGGTAATGCCTGATTTGTTGGGAAAATGATGAGGAATCAGACATAACAGGAAACAAGCCCTAACTTGGATTCCTGGAGACTCTCCCAGTAACTGAGACTCTGCAGATTCTACATTGTGAGAACCATCCCACTTGGGTTTCTGACCTTTTCCTAATAGGCAAGAGCAAATGTTAGATGAGATTTACAATGAACATGCTCCAAGGCTCAGGACTGGAGTTGGGGACTTGTCATGACAGCAGTATTCCAGAAGGCTCCTCTCTGCTCAACAACTTGGCCTCCAACTCTGCCCATACCTAACACTCCAGAATTAGATGTGCCTCTTCCCTTCTCTCCATCACACATGGTTCAACCTCTAGAAATGAAATTCTACCTGTGTCCCTGTCTCTGATTTAGGTCTTTCTTCCTTGGTTTCTTGGTCTCCATGACAGGTTTTTTTGTTTGTTTGGCTTTTTTTTTTTTTTCAAGTTCCCTAAGCCTCATGGCCATGACTGTTCTCTTATCTAATTAACATCAATTTTGGAACTTGCAAGAGATTTTATTTGGGGAGAAGCATTGATATTTGAAATTCTGTTGCAAAATGGGAATTTGGTGAAGTCTCTCTGTTGCTGTCTGTCTCCCCTCTTCTCTCCCTCTATTCTGTATTTTATTTGAAAGTCACCACAGGTTCACTCATACTTTCGGATGTTTAAGATTGTTTTCAGCAGACTCCCCCAAGAAGGTCCACCTGAGGGAATGTATGGAATTTATAAAGAGACTTGGAGTTGACCTAGATGAGCCTTTTGTCCTTGTGTCAACCTGATGTCCCATTGTTCTTACAGGTTATTCTAAATTTCCCAATAAGATTCAGAGGGACTTAAATGGCTAATACAGTCAATCAATAAATGTAAGTCCATGCAATTCAATCTATGTGTATATTTTTAGATAGTAATAATAACAATATAGAGAAAAAAGCAACTACTATGTTGGTTTTGTTAGAAATATAATACAAGCATTTCTTTAGAGCGTAAGTTCTCTCAATCTCTACAAATCTTTTTCTCGTATCTCAGTGGTCAATCAAATGAAATGATTCCATTTATAAACTGTGCTGGGTTTTAATTACAGCTGGATTGGTTGTAGATTGGAACTAAATGCCTTTCACAGCCAGACAATATGTCAAAGCTGGAAGGCACCTTTGACGCAGGTTACCCTGGATCCCTGGCAATCTGTGCCGAGTTGGTCAGAGGCCTGTTCTTGAGCCTGAAGCTTTTATCTAGGCTGCCTGGCCATGGATGGCATGTAAGCCATCTCCCAAGGGATGCAAATCTATATTCATGAATAAAATGCTGTTGTCTGCTTCAGTTCTATGCAGAACTTTCCTAGATTGCCTAAGTGTGCATATCAATGGGACCTTACCTGTAGGTTCAAGTTCATTCTTATTCCTGGCCCCGGGGCAAAGTATATCAAGAGCTGGAATGAGTATAGATCTAACATCCCAAAGTTTTGGGATCTTATACGCCTTGGCTAAACCACACATATGGGGCTTCCCAGGTGACACAGTGGTAAAGAATCAGCTCTCAATGCAGGAGACACGAGAGATGCGGGTTTGATCTCTGGGTCAGGAGGATCCCCTGGAGAAGGAAAAGGCAACCACTCCAGTATTCTTGCCTGGAGAATTCCATGGACAGAGGAACCTGGCAGGCTACAGTCCATGGGGCTGCAAAGAGTTGGACATGACTAAAGCGACTGGGCATGCATGCACACACAGAGCCTTTCTGAGGACTTGGTGCACTCTCTGGGAGGAAGAAAGTGTCCTTTTCACTTCTAGGTTCTCCTGGCTGGTCTAAGAATTAAATTGATGTGAGACTGATTAACGGGAAAAAAAAGCAAGCACAAGTACATGTACACTTTTAATAACATATACACTTGGGAGAGACCCAGGAACACTGAGTAAGATGTCAAAATGGCTGAAACTCTCTTGTTAAATACCATCTTCAACTAACGACAAGAGAGGCTATTGGGAGTGGTGGTTTGGGACTTTGAAGAGGAGTCAGGCAGCTCACGTGGAGATGGAGAAGCAAATGGTGGGCCTGCAGAAACAGTAGCACAGAGTGGACTCTGGTCTCTAGGTCTGACTCATCCCCCACCACATGCAGCTCATATCCCTGGCAGGCCCATATCTCCATAATGGCTGAACAGACCCTCTATCCAGATTATTTTAGGCAATTAGTGTATGTGTTAGTCACTCAGTCATGTCCAACTCTTTGCAACCCTGTGGACTGTAGCCTGCCAGTCTCCTCTGCCCACAGGATTTCTCAGGCAAGAATACTGGAGTGGGTTGTCATTCCCTCCTCCAGGGGATCTTCCCGACCCAGGGATCGAACTCTCATCTCCTGCACTCACAGGCAAGTTCTTTATCATCTGAGCCACCAGACAATTAGGGAGCACATCATAGTTTCTTCCCGAGTCTCTTGGGCCTTGATTGTTTTCAGCTCCAAATAATCCACAAGACAAAGAGACATTGGAGGGGGAGATACAAATTTTCTCCCATACAACACACACATAAACTCGTTGTATTATCAGCATAGATTTGTAAACTGGACACTGCTATTCCCATTTTACAGATGAGGGGACTGAGACTCAATAAGCTTAAGTAAATCCCAGAGAATCACAGTAAGAGGAGGTGCTGAATTTTATTGAGTGTTTTGTGTTTCCCTGGTGGCTTCCCTGGTGGCTCAGACCGTAAAGCGTCTGCCTACAATGCGGGGGACCAGGGTTCGATCACTGGGTCGGGAAGAGCCTCTGGAGAAGGCAATGGCAACCCACTCCAGTACTCTTGCCTGGAAAATCCCATGGATGGAGGAGCCTGGTGGGCTGCAGTCCATGGGGTCGCAAAGAGTCAGACATGAGTAAGCAGCCTCACTTTCAGTTTTCCCTTTCATGCACTGGAGAAGGCAATGGCAACCCACTCAAGTATTCTTGCCCGGAGAATCCCAGGGACGGGGGAGCCTGGTGGGCTGCCATCTATGGGGTCGCACAGGGTCAGACACGACTGAGTGGCTTCACTTTCACTTTCTTTGTGTTTCCAGTGCTGTCTTGTTTCCATCCTGCCACATGAAGTGCCTCATCGGGCATGCAAAAATTTAAGATTTTTGAAGAGGCTGTTACCTGACCAAAAAAAATTTTTTTTGAGTTTTTGCCTGAAAGTAGAAAATTGACTCAGTTCAAGGACAATTATGCCACCTTTGCGACATAGTCTTTGTTCTGAAAAATCAAGGCCATATTCAGCTTGCTTTCTTAAGAGGACAGAAGTCTTATAGCCCATTACCAGCACCAACACAGCAGGAGACATTTACAGCATTAAGTGTAAGGAAGGGTAATTAAAATGTTGATACTCATGTTTTTTTTTCTCTCTGAGTTTGTTTCATGCATGCTGTGCCTTGGGCATCATCTGTCACCCTGCGGGATGTAAAATCATCCTAATTTGTTTGGGCTCCTGTTTTGTTTTGGAATTTTGATGCACTACAACAGAACCCTCGGGCTCTGTGCCCTGCTTGGAGACTGTGGGCACAGCTCCTCCAGAAATTTTCCAGCCAACCCACTGCACCTCCAATCGGTGACAACTCATTTTTAATCAACTCTTCTGTGATTCTTTACAGAACTCTAAAGTAGCTGAGACCTCTGGTTATTCAGGCCCTAAGTTTTATTCTGTTTTCTAAAGCAAAGTGTCTATCATGAAATGAATTGTGTCCGCACCTAAATTTCATATGTTGAAGCCTAACCCCCCAATGTGACTACACTGGGGAGATTGGGCCTTTAGGGAGGTTGTTGTTGTTGTTGTTGTTTTAGTCACTAAGTTGTGTCTGACTCTTTTCGACCCTATGGACAGTGGCCCACCAGGTTCCTCTGTCCATGGGATTTCCCAGTCAAGAATACTGGAGTGGGTTGCCATTTCCTTCTCCAGGAGATCTTCCTGACCCAGGGATTGAACCCAAATCTCCTGTGTTACAGCAGATTCTTTACTGTCTGAGTCACCTGGGAAGCCCATTTAGGGTGGTAATTAAGGTTAAATGAGGTCATAAGGGTGGGGCATTAATCCAATAGGATCAATGTCCTTATAAAAAGAAGAAGAGACACTAGATAGCTCTCTGTGTCCACATATGCACAGAAGAAAGGACAGGCAAGGACACAGCATGAAGGTGGCCATCTGCAAGGCAGAAAGAGACCTCTCACCAAAAGCAGAAAAATGTATCCCACGGTCTTTCACGAGTAGGATATTATAATGTTAAAACATGGGGATTCTAGAACCAGGAAGGTATGGATTAGAAACATTATTCACTAGCTGGGATATTTTGTCATATCGCTAAATCTCTCTTAGCCTCAATTTTCACATCTATAGAAAAAAAGATAAAAATACATAGGGGGTGGATCTTTCCAGAAAATAAGTGCCAGAAAGCAAAACAGCACTCCCACTGACATATATGGTAATTCCTGTGAAAGTGACGCAGAAGCTGAATGAAAGTGTTCCCAAAGGTTAGGAAAGTAACAATGTCAGCACCAAGAGAAAAAATATTTTTTTTTTGAATAAATATATTATTTAAATATTTGAAGAAATGTTTGAAATAAAATATATTCCACCAAGAGAAAAAATACACTATTAACTCAGAGCATAAAAGCAATATCTCTGAGTGATATAAATAAATGATTAGATAAATTAATATATGGAGGAGAACAGGAAAATCTCCTAGGCAGAAGTCTGAATGATCTGTGCAGATACGTTAGTCTCAAGGAGCTAGAGCATAACCCCAACACCTAAAATGTGGGCTGTGCACAGTGACCTTTTCCCAAAGACTACAGTATGAAAGAAAAAGGGAAGAGTAACACCACAGTAGAGAGACCTGATGAAAAATACCGCAGTCAAAGACCAAGGTCAACGACAACAGTGATGGCCATGTTGATAATATGCATCATTAACTTAATATTATGAAAATGATATTTTGCCTCTGTGGTCTTCCTCCCCCAAACCCATAACTAATTATGAGAAAAACATGAGGACAATCCCAATTAAGGAATCATCTATGTACTAGTTGACCAGTAGTCCTCAAAACTGTTAAGGTCATCAAAGAAGAAAAGTCTGAGAAGCAGTTATAGTCAAGAGGAGTCTAAGAAGACATGTGACTAGATATAATTTAATATCCTAGATGTAGTGCTGGAGCAGAAAATGGACATTGAAAGTGAAAGTGGTGTCTGACTCTTTGCACTCCCATGGACTATACGGTCAGTGAAACTCTCCAGGCCAGAACAGCAGGGTGGGTAGCCTTTCCTTCTCCAGGGGATCTTCCCAACCCAAGGATCGAACCCAGGTCTCCTGCTTTGCAAGGGGATTCTTTACCAACTGAGCCATAAGGGAAGCCCAAGAATACTGGAGTGGGTAGCCTAACCCTTCCTTCTGCAGTGGATCTTCCCACCCCAGAAATTGAACTGGCATCTCCCACATTGCAGGCAGATTCTTTACCAACTGAGCTATCAGGGAAGCCTAAGGAAAACTGAAAAAATCAGAGAATGATGAACTTGGGATTAATAATAATGTTCCCCCAAATTTTGATTAATTGCAACAAATATACCATTCTAATGAAAGATGTTATATTACTAACATTACTAGAGGAAATTATGTGCAGAATATATGGGAGCTTTTGTATTAGATCCGCAATTATTTGTAAATCTAAAAGTGTTCTGAAATGGAAAGTTTTTTTTTTTTTTTTTAAAGAGGTCTGGCAGAGAGTTTGAGTGCCAGTTAAAAAAGTAAGGACTAAGGACTTCTTGGTGATCCAGTGACCAAAACTCTGTTCTCTCAATTCAGGCAGGGGGCCCAGATTCAACCCCTGGTGAGGGAACATGACCTCATATGCTGAAGCTAAAGATCCCACATGTCACATGTAAGACTCATCTCAGTCAAATAAATAAATGAATATTTTAAAAAATAAGGGCTAAACAGAATGCTTCTTAAAAATTCTTAAAGAGATGGGACTACCAGACCACCTGACCTGCCTCTTGAGAAACCTGTATACAGGTCAGGGAGCAACAGTTAGAACTGGACATGGAACAACAGACTGGTTCCAAATAGGAAAAGGAGTACGTCAAGGCTGTATATTGTCACCCTGCTTATTTAACTTATATGTAGAATACATCATGTGAAATGCCGGGCTGGATGAAGCATAAGCTGGAATCAAGATTGCCGGGAGAAATATCAATAACCTCAGATATGCAGATGACACCACCCTTATGGCAGAAAGTGAAGAAGAACTAAAGAGCCTCTTGGTGAAAGTGAAAGAGGAGAGTGAAAAAGTTGACTTAAAGCTCAACATTCAGAAAACTAAGATCATGGCATCTGGTCCCATCACTCCATGGCGAATAGATGTGGAAACAATGGAAACAGTGACAAACTTCATTTTGGGGGCTCCCAAATCACTGTAGATGGTAACTGCAACCATGAAATTAAAAGATGCTTGTTCCTTGGAAGAAAAGTTATGACCAACCTAGACAGCACATTAAAAAGCAGAGACATTACTTTACCGACAAAGGTCTGTCCAGTCAAAGCTATGGTTTTTCCAGTAGTCATGTATGGATGTGAGAGTTGGACTATAAAGAAAGCTAAACACTGAAGAATTGATGTTTTTGAACTGTGGTGTTGGAGAAAACTCTTGAGAGTCCCTTGGACTGCAAGGAGATCCAACTAGTCCATCCTAAAGGAAGTCAGTCCTGAGTATTCATTGGAAGGATTGATGCGAAAGCTGAAGCTCCAATACTTGGGCCATGTGATTCGAAGAACCAACTCATTTGAAAAGATCCTGATGCTGGGAAAGATTGAAGGCAGGAAGGGAAGGGGATGACGGAGGATGAGATGGTTGGATGGTATCACCAACTCAATGGACATGAGTTTGAGTAAACTCCAGGAGTTGGTAATAGACAGGAAGGCCTGGCGTGCTGCATTCCATGGGGTCACAAAGAGTCGGACATGACTGAGCAACTGAACTGAACTGAACTGAAACAAAAGGCTTCATTTATAACACTCGTTGCATAGGAAATATCTAATAAATATCATGATTTAAGTTGGTCATGACAAAACAGGCTCTCAGCACTCATGTGGACAAATCCCAGGACTGTGAGCCCCTGGAAAATAGGAATGGTGAGCTTTTTCTCTCTGTTATCCCCAAAGCCCCAAAGACTGTTTATCCTTAATTAGATTATTATCAAATATATTTCCTATTTCTGTTGTCTTTAAAATAGTGGCCTAAAATATATACCACATCTTTTCTTTGTAACTTTGATGATGCTGTGCCTGAGCCAAATTCATATGTGAATCTTCTCATTTCATCCACATAACAGGAATGATTCATGTGTTGTTACAACCCTCACTTTTTTCATTTTGTATTTATTGCTGTTATAAGATCCTGGAGTATTTATGCATTTTCTAAACCAAAAACTCAGTATAATATTTGAACACAGCTTATAAAAGATGAAGGAAAAATTGATATTTGAATGGAGAAAATGATCAAACAGATGAAATCAACAGCTGCACAACCAAGATGGCAAATACATTTATCAAAGTGTGCTATTACTTTAAACTCTGTCATGGCAAGCCCTAAAGAAATATGCAAAACATAATACATGCTAGCTCTCTACAGATGGATCGTAAAAGCTTTCAGGTGACACTGCTTGGACTGTCTAAGAATGACTTGCCTAATCAAAAGAGACATCTTCTATTAGAATTAATGACTCAGCACATGGATTAGAGATTCTATTTAAATTCTCTCCCCTATTCTTATCCATTCAAGAGACATCTTTAATTTTAGGGCTGAAAATTTATGAATTGAATCTCTGGTTCGTAGATAAGCATTCAACAGTGTTAACAAGTAATATCTTTCTGAACTATAAAACATTTATTTAAAATCACAAAACAGTCTACCACAAAATGTTTAGTGCCTATGGAAGCAAAGAATTTCAAAGCTGGTGAATGAAGTGAATTCACTCAAGTGATTGTTTTAGAGTCAGATTATTAAACAAATCTCTTCTTTTCCTTATCGTACCATGACACTGATTCTAGAACCCTCTGGTCCTTCTCAATTCTTTGGAGGGAGTGCTATGTATAAGTCATTTGACATATTCAGTATCTGTGTTATAACATGTAAATTCATAGTAAATATCAGTTTAAAGGATTGAATGAACTCCAAGCCTGACACATACATGCTAATAATGACTCTACCCCGGACACTCCTCCAGAACAGATGGTGCTGTTAGAAACTGCTGCTGCTGCCAAGTCGCTTCAGTCGTGTCCGACTCTGTGCGACCCCATAGACGGCAGCCCACCAGGCTCCCCCGTCCCTGGGATTCTCCAGGCAAGAATACTGGAGTGGGCCGCTATTTCCTTCTCCAATGCATGAAATTGAAAAGTGAAAGTGAAGTTGCTCAGTCGTGTCCAACTCTTAGCGACCCCATGGACTGTAGCCTATCAGGCTCCTCCATCCATGGGATTTTCCAGGCAAGAGTACTGGAGTGGGGTGCCAGTGCCTTCTCTGCTGTTAGAAACTACAGAAAGGAAATCTTGAGCTTATATAAGTCCTGTCAGGGGCAGACATCCTGTTAGAGAATCATATAAAATATTTCCTTTGACCCTCACAACAGTTGGGAATGGTAGGTTTCATTGTTGCCACTTCATAGGTGAAGAAACATGATCAGCAGTATTAAGTAACCTCACCAAATCACACAGCTCTCAAGAGGAGAGATCAGGGTTTTCTGGGGATGGATCACTCAAAAATGTTTGCTCTCATGTTGACAGAAACTCTTGAACCTATGTAAGTTCTGTATTCATATGTGCTGTACCTAAGCAGATGCTTCTCTAGAAGGCAGTGAAGCAATTAAAAAAAAAATTACCATTCAAGGGTCAGATTTACTCAATAAATTTCCATGAATAATTTAATAAATTTGCTTGTTGAAAAATCGTGTCATATAATGGAATTTTGAGAATACCAGGGGACTCTTTTAGTGCAACTGACTCAGTTTACAAACATGGTAATCAAGATTTAAAGAGGACAATTTGTCTATGTGTTATTGCTGCTGCTGCTAAGTCGCTTCAGTCGTGTCCAATTATCTCTATACAATTTTGGGTGGAGTTGAAAAGGCAGGAAAATGTTACTTTGGTGTTGCTTCATGGCCATATTAGTTTGACAGAGACGCCATACTAAGTGCCATAGACTGGGTAGTTTGAGCAATAGAAATGTATTTCTTCAAAGCTCCGGAGGCTGGAAATCTGAGATCAAGGTGCTCACAGGGTTAGCTCCTTCCTTCTGAGGGTCTTCAGGGAAAGTTCATTCCCAGGTTTGTCTCCTCAGCCTGCAGACAGACAATCACCTGCCCCTGTGTCTCCACACTGCTTTATCTCTGTGTGTGTCTGGGTCCCAGTTTCCAGAAAGACCTCATCTTAATTTAATGACTTCTGAAATGACTCTATCTCCAAATACAGTCACACTGTGAGGCACTAGGGTTTGGAACTCAGCATATGAATTTTGGACCCAAGATGTGGTTGGGGAGTGTTTGAGTGGTAGGAACACATACGTTCAACCTGAGCAGTGGTTTTTGTCCCCTCAGAGTTAACTAGGTGGAACTTTGAACTTCTAGGCTTTCATTTGCTTCAGAAAACTAAAAAGCTGATCCACAGCTCAACATAGATAAATAGATAGATAGATAGATAGATATGCTATATATATATATATATATATATATATATATATATATATATATATATATATATAGTGAAAGTTGCTCAGTCATGTCCAACTCTTTGTGACCCCATGGACTATAGTCCATGGAATTCTCCAGGCCAGAATGCTAGAGTGGGTAGCTTTTCCCTTCTCCAGGGGATCTTCCCAACCCAGGGATCGAACCCAGGTCTCCCACATTGCAGGCAGATTCTTTACCAGGTGAGCCACAAGGGAAGCCTAGATAGATAGATTGATAGATATCTGTTTCTTTTAATAGAACAAGAAGATGAGTCATGCCAGGCACATCTCATAAAATCATAGAGAATTTGAAAAATATAAGCTTTGGGCATGAAAATTCATGAAAATTTGAATTCCATCTTTTTCATGGCTCCTTTTGTAAGTGTAACCCTCTCCCCTTTTCTTCTTTCAGTGTCTGGGATAGTATACTTTTTCCCACTTTAGAGTCAATTCAAATTCCCTTTCTTCTCTTCTATCATTTATGTATGGGGTTCTCTCCCTACAGGGAAATTAAGAACTCCTTATGATTTCAGAACCTTGGCTCCTTATTCTGGACTAGGTTCACTGTGAAAATGATTCATGCAATAAAAAAAAAAAAATTCCCTTTAAATAATGTTTAAAACAATAGAATATTGGGATGTGGAAAGAGCTTCATAGCTCTCTAAACACTTGTCTTCCTTCTTTCACACCTTGGACAAATAAAAAAATATCACCGACAGACCATTATTTTCCAGCCACATGCCCATGTGTAGGTGTAGATCCTGAGATATTCAAAGTCAC
The DNA here is from genome assembly GCF_054371585.1 of Giraffa tippelskirchi. Classification (NCBI taxonomy): domain Eukaryota; kingdom Metazoa; phylum Chordata; class Mammalia; order Artiodactyla; family Giraffidae; genus Giraffa; species Giraffa tippelskirchi. The sequence goes on from NC_137280.1 coordinate 71,719,057, forward strand.
ACATTTAGTAAGAGGAACATTTTGAAGGAAATAAAGTGTTGGTCAGACTAACTGCAAAGCCAGGTTTAGGTTTAGGTTTTACACCATTGCTTGATTATCATCTGAGATTTGCAAAGCCATTGACCTATGAGTAACGTTTCTTCTTCTCTGTCTCAGCCTTCAGAGCCCTCCCTGAGACTGTTGGATGTGTTCAAGGATAACAACCCCATGGTGCCCTCTCATGTCCTCTGGGATGGAATCATGTGTTTACTTCTATTACCTTTGTCCCTGACAACAAAGACAGAATCAAACTCAGCCCTCCACTGGGTTTCTCCCAAAAAACACAGCACAGACTTCCTGTCTATTGCAGAATGGTGCTGAAAAATTGGGAGGGCCCATATGAACTATAAAACAAAGTAATCTGATAAATGCACAAGAAACAGGATAGCAAAATCACAACTTATATTAAATTTTAAGATATTCCTAAATTCATAAATCCTTTCAATCCACTATTCCCCTTATACTTCTTCCACCCATGATCTTTGATTCGGCTCAGAGACAACAATACTAGCTTCTTCTCCTTTGATCTCTTTTTTCTGCTCATCCATCCCTCTTTTCTCTTGTCTCTCCCCTCTTGGAGGGATAAGCCTTTTTTCTTTTTTTTTTTTTAAACTGTGTCTCAAGCCACAGGGTCACAAAGAGTCGGACACAACTTAGCAACTGAAAAACAACCCCTAGAGAAATTATTTCCTTTTCCTAAAACCTTGGTAGGCAGATGGGGTGAGGATCTTAAGAGCAAGAAAACATGAAACTGAGCAGTGCCCTGAAGAGGTTTATCAAGATGACAGGATTTCCTGGGAGGGGGCGGGTGCTTCTGTGGATGAGGCAATGACATTTTTCCTTAAAAGAACAGTAGGAATTGACCCAGCAAGGTGTCGGACAGGAGAGGAGTTGGGAGGAAGATAGGGCATTTTAGACACAAGAGACCATCTTCCAGAGAAAGTAAAACTTTTCCTTAAGGTATCTTTTGCTAAGTTAGTGCTGAACCCCTAGGAAAACTTTGGGGGAAAAAAAACTAGCAATAAAACCACCAAAAAATGTTCTTACTCCCCCCACCCAAAATTCAGAGGTACTTATGACTAAATTAGCTTTTAGGAAAAATCTGGGTGCATCTTCTCCTCCACCACTGTGCCCAGGAGCCTGTGTAGTGGGGAAGGTATGTGGTACCCGAGGGTACTTCCTCTTTCTTTTCCCATCAGCCAGCACACAATGACCCATGCCCCAGCATGCTTGGCACATCGTTTGTCTAAACAAGCTCTCTCTGCAGCGTGGACACTTGAGAGTGTGCTGCCAGGGGTTATTTTCCTCAGGCCTGTGAAAGCCAGCAGAGTTGTCTTGTACTCAACAATTTAGTGTGAGAGACACGGGTGCTATTATCTCTAACGCCTCTGAAAGATTATAATTAAGGGCGACGGCGTTGAAAGAGAATTTCAGATTTTCTCTAGCAACAAGGCTCTAAATTGAGGATGGTACAGCATTCTGGACAATTGAACCTCCACGTAGGCACTCAGTCATAATTGCCATTGATTTAACCGTCTACAGCTCAGCCCCTGCATCATAAATTGATTGTAAATGACAAGGGACTAAGATGAACACCTTTTAGGAATAGCATTCTCCTTAAATAAATACCAAAAAAGAAACGGTCAATTTTATTGTACTTTGTACCTCCCTCTATCCCAAGAAAATCCCACCAGGTGGTTGTAAACTAAAAAAGAATTTTCTCAAAGCAAAGCCAGGTAACCCAGGAGAATCCAGACAGGCCCCATGTCTGGTTGAATACCAGACATTGTTTAAACCATGGAGAATTCTGCCCTTGCAATCTTCCAGTTTAACAAGGGCTCATGTCTGTAGCAATCATTTGCTTTGGAATTTTAGAGTAATGATTTGGGTGCAAGATTTGGGTCCAGAAAGCCAGGATTTAAATCAATTTGTTATTTTATGAGTGTCTATCCTTGGCTAAATTACTTACATACTTTATTCCTCAATGCCTCACTTATCTCCCACTTAAAGGAAAAGCAATGATATGAACTGACCTCACAATGAGAAGAAAATTGAATGACTTGCTAATGTGAAGCGTTGAGACTGGCATCTCTGCTGGACTATACATGTTAGCTGTTCAAATCAGCTGTATAATCAGGGAGGCTGAGAGGAGAAGGGGCTGTGATTGATCTCATGCTTAAGGAAAGTATTGCTTATTTAATTTTAAATATTGAATAAATCATGTAGTCAAAACTCAAAACATATAAAAATACATATAAGGAAAAATCTCACTGCTACTTCTGGCTTCTCTCCTCACTTGCAAGAAGTCTGTGACAGATGTTTTACATCACCAGGGTTTGGTGTCATTCATTACACAACAATAGATAACTAATACACAAAACCAGGATTTTACACCCAGGTAAGCTGTCCTCAAACTGTTGAAGTTATAGACAGAAACATGAAGCATACAAGAAATCAGAGAGTAGTGTCCCCATAAAATTGAGGTGCTTTTTTATAATGACTGGTCTCCCTCTTGTATTAAGTATTGCTAGTCTTATTTTTAATGAATCAGTATCCATGTTTATGCTGTACATGTTCCTTTCCTAATATCACCAATTGAATGAGTTCAGTTGACCAAGAACCCAGTTCAAACTTCAGCTGTGACTCTTTTGAAAAGCTACCCCTTTGGATGCCCATGGCAGTAATGAAATAGAGAACATCAAAAGAATCTATGTGAATTATTGTTATTACTGCTAGTGATTACAAAAGTGATTTTCATAAGCAATCAAGAACGTTGTTGTTCAGTCGGTAAGTCATATCCAACTCTTTGTAACCCAACGATCTCTGTTTGATTCCAAAGAAAACCATTCAATATCACAGTAATCCAAGTCTACGCCCTGACCAGTAATGCTGAAGAAGCTGAAGTTGAATGGTTCTATGAAGACCTACAAGACCTTTTAGAACTAACACCCAAAAAAGATGTCCCTTTCATTATAGGGGACTGGAATGCAAAAGTAGGAAGAGATACCTAGAGTAACAGGCAAATTTGGCCTTGGAGTATAAAAGGAAGCAAGGCAAAGGCTAATAAAGTTTTGCTAAGAGAACACACTGGTCATAACAAACACCCTCTTCCAACAACACAAGAGAGGACTCTACACATGGACATCACCAGATGGTCAATATTGAAATCAGATTGATTGTATTCTTTGCAGCCAAAGATGGAGATGCTCTGTATAGTCAGCAAAAACAAGACCAGGAGCTGACTGTGGCTCAGATCATGAACTTCTCATTGCAAAATTTAGACTTAAATTGAAGAAAGTAGGGAAAACCACTAGTCCATTCAAGTATGACCTAAGTCAGCAATCAGGTATGACCTAAATACATCATAAGAAACACTGGGCTGGATGAAGCACAAGCTGGAATCAAGATTGCCAGGAGAAATATCAATAACCTCAGATACGCAGAGGACACCATGCTTAAGGCAGAAAGCAAAGAAGAACTAAAGAGTCTCTTGATGAAAGTGAAAGAGAAGAGTGAAAAAGTTGGCTTAAAGCTCAACATTCAGAAAACTAAGTTCATGGCATCTGGTCTCATACTTGCTGGCAAACAGATGGGGAAACAATAGAAACAGTGACAAACTTTATTTTTTGGGGTTTCAAAATCACTGCAGATGGTGACTGCAGCCATGAAATTAAAAGACACTTACTCCTTGGAAGAAAAGTTATGACCAACCTAGACAGTATATTAAAAAGCAGAGACACTGCTTTGCCAACAAAGGTCCGTCTAGGCAAAGCTATGGTTTTTCCAGTGGTCATGTATCGTTGTGAGAGTTGGGACTATAACGAAAGCTGAGCGATGAAGAATTGATGCTTTTGAACTATGGTGTTGGAGAAGACTCTTGAGAGTCCCTTGGACAGCAGAGAGATCCAACCAGTCAATCCTAAAGGAACTTGGTCCTGAGTATTCATTGGAAAGACTGATGCTGAAGCTGAAACTCCAATACTTTGGCTACCTGATGGGAAGAACTGGCTCATTGGAAAAGACCCTGATGCTGGGACAGATTGAAGGTGGGAGAAGAAGGGGACGACAGAGGATGAGATGGTTGGATGGCATCACCAACTCAATGGACATGGGTTTGAGTAAACTCCAGGAGTTGGTGATGGACAGGGAGACCTGGCGTGCTGCAGTCCATGGGGTCACAAAGAGTTGGACATGACAGATCGACTAAACTGACTGAACTGAACTTGTGACCCCATTGACAGCAGCACCCCAGGCTCCTCTGTCCTCCGCTATCTCCAGAGTTCATTCAAATTCACTTCCAATTGAGTTGGTTGCAAAAGGAGACAAAATAATTCTTTGATGTGCCTACAAGTATCACAAGCCTTCCTACAATTGTAACTTATTAATGCAGGAGTCACTGCAATGCCAGGGCTTCCTTTTCAGCCTTTGTTGACAGTGTGTTCTGGAACATGGTCACTTAAGTACAAGAGTGTTTCCTGAGGCACTTGGTCCTCTTTCCTTTTGGGTACTTTGTGCCTGGAACTTGGTAAGAAGAGTTGAATAATGAACAAACACCTTTGCACTGCACCTCTCTCTCATAATATTCTGCAAATTCCTGTTCTGTATTCATTTAAGAAAACCACTGTCATTTCTTACAATATATCTCTCTCTTCCTTTCTAAGAACTGGCATCTACAACTGAACTGATGTATGCAGAGGCATACTTTTGTGTATTCCGTGAATAATGGTGTAGGCAATTATTAAGCTTCTTGTTTTTCAACCTTTGGGAATGATTGATTTTTATGACCGCTTCCATCAGAGTTAGTTTTCGTCGATCCATGATGTAAACAGACTGAGAACCCAACCCACATTAATCCACATGGCCCACCATTCCCCAGGGCTGAATAATGCCTCCAGTCCAAAGACTAAAATGTCATGTGTTTTTTCCTACGAAATCACTTAACAGAACCACAAGGAAGGGGATATGGAGTTAAATGATATTTATTATGGGGCAGATATAGTCAGGTCAACTCATGGGTGACTAATTTGCAGTGATGATGGGTACAAGGTACAGTTCACTGCTCCTCCATAGAGGTTTGTCCAGAGTTGAGAACGTCCTGGTGGTCTCCATGGGCTGGCAAGCACCCGTTTGGGTAAAGGGCTCCAGGGAGAGAGAGAGACTCTAGAACCCTAACTCCAAAAGAGGAGGTACTATCTTAGCAAACTGGTTCTAAAAATACACCTGCTCATCTTAAGGAAAAACAGAGTTACCAGTAAGACACTGTACTATGAACAGACTAATGACTGCATTTGTTTAACCTCTTTGCTATGAGTGCTTTATTTTCTACCTTATATTATGCTCCTGAAAAATGGAATTCTACTTAAAATGTGATAATAAGACTTCCTTCATTGTTTCACAATTTTGAGTTTATTGCTATTCATTTTAGCTGTCCAGAAGGTACTGATTTTTAATTTTCACTACTCCTGAGGCTTTTTGAATTTGGGTTCAAATGTGCTTTGACTTTTAGTTCATGGAAACAAACATACTTAACATGCTTGATGGAATCTTATCTACCATGTTTTCTTAAAAACTTGTGAGAGCTATTGGAAAACTGACTTGTGCCTATACATGAAATTATATATGCTCACATATTCAATGTACATCAAGTATCCCTGTTTGAGGCTTCCATGGTGACTCAGTGGAGAAGAACTGCCTGACAATGCAGGAGACACAAGAGACACGAGTTTGATTCCTGGGTCAGGAAGATTCCCTGAAGGAGGAAATAGCAACCCACTCCAATATTTTTGCCCAGACAATTCTGTGTATGGAGGAGCTTGGTAAGCTATAGTTCATGGGGTTGAAAAGAGTTGGACATAACTGAGCAACTGAGCATGCACACATCCTTTTTTTAGCATCTTGGTTCATTTAAAAATACATAGGCATTGCCTCCTTAGACTACCATTGTTGTCGTTCAGTTGCTAAGTTATGTACAACTCTTTGAGACCCCATGGACTGCAGCACTCCAGACTTCTCTGTCCATCACTATCTCCCCGAGTTGGCTTAAACTCACGTCCATTGAGTCAGTGATGCATAGATTAGAATGCTTTAGTCTAATAAAGATATTGTTAGGAGACCACTTACTCCTATCTTGCCCAACCACATCTTCTCCAGCCAAAGCAAAATTACCTGTGGAACTCCTGTGTATACTCTTTCTTGATGTTTTAGGTTTTCTAGGTTGCCATTGATCATTTGCAGGCCCCTCCTAGGAGGAATCAACCTTCTCTATTCTTCTTTCTAAATGCAATGTTTTAAGTGCCAGTTTCTATTATTAGATGGTGATCTGCTTGGCCTTGCTTATCACTGAGTTATATTCTCCTAACCTATTCTCTCAGTGGAAAAAGTAAGACCATTTATTGAACACCAACTGGATGTCAAAAATGACTTTCCCCTTGAGTAAAAGGCAGTTACAATGGCCTACAAATAATGTGCCTGGCAGACATCCAGGGGATGTAATTGGCAGAGGGCACCTGCTTCTGTGCTTGGAAACCAGTCACTGTATGTGCACTCAGGCACACTTCTCACAACGCACCGCACCTGGGATATGTGATGTGTGGACAGCAGACTGCTTTCTGGGAGACTGGGGAACCCTTTGAAAGTTGACTTTGGCTCAGGGACACCATGGCTTTGCTGAACCTTCTCAAAATAAGATGGAAGCCTAGGGTGCTTCTACCCAACTCTCTCTCTCTACATTCTTCACTAAGAATAAGGCTTTTATCACCATCTGGGAGTCTCCTGGTCTTCTCCAGCTGTCTCTCTACTTCCTTACACAGTATTCCCCCAAATAGATAGATACATGTAGTCCTGCCATGCCAGTTGCTTTACGGGTGCCCGGGACTAACATAGAATCCAAAAAGAGACTCTGGAGCTTTAGTGGGAGGGAGGAAAGAAAGTAAGATGAAAAGGTAAAAAAAGAGAAAGGAAGGGAAGGAAATGATTTAAGGGACTGAGATATAAATCTTATTTTGAAGGGAAGGGTTACTAGTTTACTAAAACTGGAAAAGACCCTCTGAGGAGGAGTCTGATTTAAATAATGAGAAGGAGATGCCCTTGCAAATATTAAAAAAATTATCATGAGAAAAAATAATAGCAAGTTCAATCATCTTTAGGTAGGAAGGTTGATGCTGAGACAAAAGCTAAAGGCTGGTGATGTTTAAGGAAAGTGTAGAAAGGGCTGGGGTAGAGGAATAGGCAGAAGCTAGGTTATGGAGTATTTTTTATGCCATTTCAGGCAAGTGCTGTCATGTGTGCTATCATCTTAAAAAGTCCTTCTCAGGCCTGTGCAGAAGACAAGCATGAAGCAGAGAGAAGAGTTTTAAAGTTGTTGTATTCTCACAGCTAAGACATGAATGTGCTCTGGACTTAGGTGTTAGTGGCAGAAATTGTGTAAACTGCTGAAAGAATGTATGTTGCAGACAATATAAGGAAACTGCATGCTTGATGGTAACATTTATTGAGGTGAGAAAAGCTGTAGGGAGTAGATTATATGCAGAGAATAGAATCAGTGTTTTAATTTAACATAGTAAGTTTGAGGTTCTTATAACCTAAGGTTTTTAATATAGTATTGTAGGTCAACAAAATTCAATTAAAATTTGTGGTTCTTGTTATTAATCCAAGCAGAGGTTTGGAGAATGTAATTGGGTATATGCCTCTGGAGCTCAAGGGAGAATTCTAAAATGAAGATGTAGACTTGAGTCTTCAATCTATTTACAGTATTTTAAATCAAGGAAGTGTAGAGAATCACCTAGAGAGACGATATAGTAAAGAAGTGGAAAAAGTGGAGAGCACAGCACAGAGATATCTCAGTATAAATACTTTGGAGAAAGAAGAAGATCCAGGATAAGATACCAAGGAGTTGTCAAGAGGGTGAAACAAAATCAGGCAGTAATAGAGTAAAATAAAAGAATAAAATAGAGTCTGAAGAAGGATAAAGTGATCATCTCACCAAACACTGTTGAGAGGTCTAGAAACAGGAAAACAGAGAACCGACCATTGGTTTTACAAACAGCAACATGACTGGTGGTCTGAAAGTGAGCTATTTCAGTAGAGAATAAAAGTTGAGGGTCCACCCTCTTCCCTAGGAAGACCGAGATAACACTGAAATGTTAACCTTCCACTTCTTCTCCTCTCAGTTCAGTTCAGTCACTCAGTCACGTCCAACTCTTTGCGACCCCATGAATGGCAGCATACCAGGCCTCTCTGTCCATCACCAACTTCTGGAGTCTACCCAAACCCATGTCCATCGAGTCAGTGATGCCATCCAACCATCTCATCCTCTGTCGTCCCCTTCTCCTCCTGCCCCCAATCCTTCCCAGCGTTAGGGACTTTTCCAATGAGTCAACTCTTCACTTGAGGTGGCCAAAGTATTGGAGTTTCAGCTTCAACATCAGTCCTTCCAATGAACGCCCAGGATTGATCTCTTTTAGGATGGATTGATTGGATCTCCTTGCAGTCCAAGGGACTCTCAAGAGTCTTCTCCAACACCACAGTTCAAAAGCATCAATTCTGTGGCGCTCAGCTTTCTTCACCATCCAACTCTCACATCCATACATGACCACTGGAGAAACCATAGCCTTGACTAGACGGACTTTTGTTGGCAAAGTAATGTCTCTGCTTTTAAATAAGCTATCAAGATTGGCCATAACCTTCATTCCATATTTACAGGATGCTTGCTCCTTGGAAAAAAAGCTATAACAAACATAGACAACATATTCAAAAGCAGAGACATCAAAATCCAATAGGATTAGGGTGGAGGCATGAGAAGAACAGAGGAAACTAGTAGGTTTAGAAATCTCTTGCCAATGTTTAGGTAAAGATGATGGTGACGTGGGTTAGGCTGGTAGTAGAAATTGAGAGAATCAGACAGATGTCAGACATGGTATAGAGGTAGAACTTGCTGGTGAATTTAGTGAAAAGATGAGAGAAATACAAGTCCCTGGTATGCATCCTAAGATGAAGTTGCAATGAAAAGATTTAAGAAGGATGTGGCATCATTAAAGTTGGATTTTAAAAGTCATTCTTGCTATTGAGCTTCCTACACAGTAGTTATTACTTTTATAATTTTGCTGTAATCTTATGAACCACCAGTGTTATTAAATGCATGTGAACTTCTACTCTTTACCATATTTATACTGTTAATTTCCATAAACTCATCATTTTTGCTTATACATGTATTATGTTAGCATGAAACTTTGCTTCATTATAGGAAAGTGAAAGCCAGTTGTAGTCCTATTTGCTAAAGATTCTGCTTTGGTATAATCAGAAATATTTTAAAATGCATCTTAAAAATAGAAATAACTTTCTCATGCATCATTCAATATTTATTTAACACTGTGTTAATAGATCTATCTAAACTCATTGTTTAAGAAACACCAATTTAATAGAATATTATTCAGTGCTAAAAAGAAATGAGCTATCAAGTCACGAAAAGACAGAGGAAACAAAAATGTGTAATTAATAAGTGACAGAAATCAATTTGAAAAAGATACATACTGCAGGACTCCAACTATATGACATTTGGAAAAGACAAAGACATAAAAACAGTAAAGAGATCAGTGGTTGCCTGGGGTTATAAGGAAGGGAAAGATGAATAGGTGGAGCACAGAGGGGTTTCAGGATGGTCTGTGTGGTATTATTACGGTGGAGACACGCCAAGAATGAACTCTCATGTAAACTATGGACTTTGAGTCATTATGATGAATCAATATAGGTTGATCAGTTGTCTTAAATGTACCAACTGGTGGGCATGCTGATACAGAGGAAGGCTGTGCCAGTGTGGATGGCAAGGGGCATATGGGTGACTTCTATACCTTCTGCTCAGTCTTGCTGTGAACTGAAAACTAAAAACAGCCTACTAAGAGAGAGAGTCCAAATTAAAGGCAGAACAAGATCCAAACCAGTCAGGGGATCTTAAAACCCACCAGCTGGTGGTTGATCGTGTTTCTTGGGATAATCCAATACCCCATTATAGTATGCCTTCTGAAACATTTCTATGCTGGAGTGGGACCCACAACAACAACAACAAAATGTGTTGATAATTACTCTTGTTCTCTTGTTGACTTTAACAGAAAGCAGATCTGTGCAATATAAAATATCCTATTGGTGTGAAACAGTTAATTCCCTAGGTTCCCAACTTGCTCACAGGAAATGAATTAGGTTCTGGAATGAGTCCAGATAATTTATTTTTTTACTCAAAATTCATTCATTGGCCTCAGGCTTATGATTACTGGTGAAAAATAAATATAAAACATTTAAATTCAATGTGGATGTTAAATAAGAAAGCAGGGACAGGTCCCTTTAGGTAAATTACCAACAAAGTAGATTCTTGTACCATTTACTGAAGGCTGACTTTGAAGCTCCAGGGAGCAGAAAAGTGTGGTATATTCAGAGAGAAATATGAACATTTTAGAGCTGTGTTGTCTGCTAGGTCAGACTTTCGGGACAGTAGTTGGTGGTGGAATTGGTGAGTCCAAAATAGACAATCCTCTTCATGACCTGCTAATAGCAGCACTGCATTGTCTCATAGGTTTTCTGCTAAGAAATCACGGAGAATCAGTGAGTCCACAGAACTATGACATTGTCTGTGTGATAAAATATGTCCATCCCTTATCTGACTAAATGACCTGAATTGTAGGAAATTTTAGCATATGCAGTAATCCCCCAGAAGGCTATCTCTTTTCTGATTTTCACATATCTAAGAACTGGATCTGTTCAAATTTTTATGCCAAGTGCATTATATTCCACTCTTACGCCCATTTCTTCTTGTTCACAGTTGACATTCTAAGCACCCCAGACTTTCAGCCTTTCACAGTGTGCCCTATAGATGTCCATCTCTGACTGTGCCCTGTCATCCCCTCTACTTAAAAAAGCCTTTGTATAAATCGCCCACCAGAAGTCCTGTGAAAAGTGAAAGTCACTCAGTCATGTTCAACTCTTTGTGACCCTGTTGTAGCCATGTGTTCCGGGAAACAAACTCACTCAGAAGGACAATGCAGATAGTGGAGTGCAGTTTATTATCTCGGCGGGTCCAAGGCAGAGTCTCCTCTTAGCTAAGGACCGTGACCAATTTTGTGAAAACCTTATATACCTTAAGTGTACTGCTCAGGCCCACATCCCCAAATTCCTTAAACCTAGCCTCAAAAGTGTTAAAGGGAGATACAATCAGGTTACAGCCATGATTCATAATCAGAGGAGTCAGCTGGTTATACATTGTAGCCTACACCAATGGGTGCCATAAAGATTACAAAGGTGATTGACTACATAGGGGAGTATCACATTCTTTTTGGTGACAGGAAATCTTGATATGCAATCTGCTGTTTATCAGTCCTGGAGGCCAGTTTGGCCATAGGTATGCTATCCCTACGGCTACCAGGCACATAGTCCAAAGCTCACTGAAAGTGCAAGATGGAGTTTCCTTCTTTTTCAAGATGGAGTCAGCATGGCCTGTTCCTTTCCTCCCTCAACCCCATGGACTGTAGCCTTTCAGGCTCCTCTGTCCATGGAATTCACCAGGCAATTCTACTGGAGTGGGTAGCCATTCCCTTCTCCTGGGAATCTTCCCAACCCAGGGATCGAACCCAGGTCTCCCGCATTGCAGGCAGATTCTTTACCATCTGAGCCACCACGGAAACCTACCAGAAGTTCTACCAGCTTTCAAAAACCAGTTGAAATATCACATTCTCAAGAAATCTTTCCCAAATCCTTTTTACCTAGTGTCCCCACCCTGTAGATTCCAACCTAAACTGCTGCATCGGGCTCTTTGTAAAAGAGGGCAAGAAAAACTACTATTTTTAGCAAAGGCTTCCAGTGATTTTTATCATCAAGAAGCTTTGGAAAACAGGTCCCTAGTCAAAACCCATTGTCCAAGCACTTTATCTTTTTCCCAAATGCTGAGGCAAACTTTGCAAAATGAGAATTATTAATTCAATAAGGAGAAACCTGTTCAGTGAGTTCAATCAGGGGAAATTTGTATAAAGCCACACATGAGCCAGTAAGTAGTGTACATTCAAGCCTTACTCTGCCTTGTGTTAAAGCTGGAGCTCTTTCCATTAGCACCACTCTGGTACCCTCAAAATACTTATGTTATGTGATGCTATTTTACTTTATGTTATTCCATTTCGTTTCAAATTATCACACAATGCTTTTAGAGATGAGCATCTCTGAATTTTCCAGGAAAGACACCTGAGGCCTTTCAAAGCAGAAAGTAGTGCCTGAGGTCACATTGGTTGTGTTATTGCTCACCCCTAAAGAGACTCCACAGTTAGTACTTATTTTCAGGCTATAGGCTAGGCAACTAATTTTGTGGTTTATACCCTATCAAACCCTGTCACGTTCCTGAGACAATGGAAATGTAGCATTAAGGCAAGCAGATTGATTGAGCATTTGAACAGTGATGAACTATTTAATAAGGCCCAGACATAAGGTCTATAAATGGTTAAACAGCAGCAAGGGCATTCTGTAGAGGGTAATTTTCTGTAGCCATTTCCTTTGCCCTCTGGCCCTTCCTGAATCACTCTCCTTTTGTTGCAAAAGACAACCTTTTTGTGTCTCCCTTTCTAAACTCATTCTCCAAGTCAAGAATAATTGTGTATTCAGCTTCCGTGTGAAAACCCATGATCATGTTAAAGTAATTGTTGCTTTTCATTCCCTAGCAAATAAGCTTTAAGGAAACAAGAGAACATTTCATGTCAGCTTTTAAAGCTTTCCTTTTCTACTTTAAAACATTTATCAGTGTTTAATTTTTGAAGAGCCCCATAACCACTGAAGGTAGTGGATACAATCATGGCAAGAGAAAGAACCCCTGCAAATTTTTTTTCTCCTGCAAAAACTTTATTTTGCTGCAGAAGCAAAATAAATAAATGTCAAAGAGAATGGCTGTAATTCTGATGGTGATGGAGCCTCCACACCTAAATTAGCAGGGGACACAGGGACCTGGTGTTGTTTACCATGCTGGGATCCAACGAGCATGAGGTGGTCGTGGTAGGGACCAGAACTGATTATATGATCAAGCTCCCTTGATAATGGACACTGGGATGCCTGCCCTTGGCTTCCTACTTTGGCATTGCCTCTGTTTCTGGAAGTGAGAGAAATTGGAAGGTGTAAACAAGCTCCCAAGGTAGCCAGATCAAGGGATTCTGCTGGGTTAATTATGCACCTCACATTTCACCCTCCTAGAAGGTATTCATCTAAAATGATACAAAAGAGGGAGAATCTACCTCTTCTGGATCAAACGCAAGGAATCTTTTCTCCTGTGAGTTCTTTCAAGCGCAGTCAATCAGTAGCCACTTAGTAGACCTTCAGATGAAATTGAATGAATATGAATGGAACAAATATATGAATGGGGAGATTTATATTTGTTCTTTATTAAAAAGATTGATGTCAGACATAATATTGGATTCTAAAAATTGAGACTGAATATCAAGAAACATGATGAGACAAAGGATTATTTAATGTCTAACTCGTTTTTTCATTTGTCCATCCATTCATTTAAAATGTTTAAAGAACAGACTTTTGGACTCTGTGGGAGAAGGCGAGGGTGGGATGATTTAAGAGAATAGCATTGAAACATGTATATTATCCTATGTGAGACAGATTGCCAGTCCAGGTTCGATGCATGAGACAGGGTGCTCAGGGCTGGTGCACTGGGATGACCCTGAGGGATAGGATGGGGAGGGAGGTGGAAGGGAGGGTCTGGATGGGGAACACATGTACACCCATGGTTGATTCCACCATGTATGTATGGCAAAAACCACCACAATATTGTAAAGTAATTAGCCTCTAATTAAAATAAATTAAAAAAATAAAATTAAATTAAAAAATAAAAATAAAGTGTTAAAAGAAAGGTATGAACACAACGTTTAATCAAATAAAGAATTTCATAAAAACAAAACAAATGGAAATTCCAGAGTTGAAAAATAAATAACTGAAATAAAAATTTTCACAGGAGAAGCTGATCTATAGATTTGAGTTGGTGGAAGAAAGAATTGGTAAGTTTGAATATAAATCAACAGAAATTATGAAATCTGAAAAACACAGTTGGAAGAATGGAAATAATTGAACAGAGCCTCATAGTATTGTGAAAGACCATTAATTACATCAACACATGCACAAAGGTAGTACCAAAAGGATGAACAGAAGTAGAAAAAATAAATCTGAAGAAATAATGGCAAATAACCTAACAAAATTTGATGGAAAACATAAGCTAATTCCAAGAAGCTCAATGAACTCAAATACAATAATACAAAGAAACGCACACTCAGACAAATAATAAAATATTCAAGCCAAAGGCAAAGAGAAGATATTCACAAAGCAATAGGAATACGATACATCACAAAAGAAGAAATACCAATAAGATTAACATCTGACTTTTCATCAGAAACAATGGCGGCCCAAAGGCAGTTCATAGTGCTGGGGGGAAAAATCAAACAAGAATCTTATATCCTGCAAAACTATCTTTCAGAAATTAAAGTGAAATAAAGACATTCTCAAGTAAATAAAAACTGAGAATTAATTTCTAGTAGATCTACATTATAAGAAATATGAAACGAAGTTTTCCATGTTGAAAGTAAATTATAACAGTAATTAAAATTCACACACACAAAAACAAGGAGATCCAGCAAAGGTCATTATGTAGACAATTAGATAAAATAATATAATTGCATATTTCTTATAGGGTAGATCTACTAAATCTACCTTACTGTAGACTGCCAAGCTCCACAGTCCATGGAATTCTCCACGCAAGAACACTGGAGTGGATCACTATTTCCTTCTCCAGGGGTTGCTGACCCAGGGATCAAACCCAGGTCTCCAAAATAAAATAAATTTTAAAGCATTTAAAGAAATAAAATAAAATATTTAGTAGTGTAGTAACGTTAGTCACTCAGTTGTGTCCGACTCTCTGCGACCCCATGATTGTAGCCCTCCAGACTCCTCTGTCCTTGGAATTCTCCAGGCAAAAATACTGGAGTGGGCTGTCATTTCCTTCTCCAGGGGATCTTCCTGACCCAGGGATTGAACCCTTGGTCCCCTGTGTTGCAGGCAGATTCTTTACCATCTGAGCTAGGTAACTGAATTTCAGACATTAGAAACTATAGAATTAGGCCTTGGAGATACATAAACCAAAGACATCCATGTGACCTTAGGAAGACTTCCCTATTTCCATGCAGCCACCTCCTGCAGGACCTCCACATTCACCCTCCTACTGATGCTCAGAACCCTAGTGTGGTTCACTGATGCTGAAATCATTTGCAACCATAAGGTCAGTAAGCCTGCATTCCTTGAACTTCAACAATGGTGTGTAATTCCTGCTTCAGTGAAAACCACCCCAATCGACACTCTGGACCGCATCCTTACCAGCAATTGCATACCAGTTTCCAAACTTTCCATCTCCTGCCAGCACCTCTTCTTATTTCACCCCATTTCTTTTGCCACTTATAATTCTCTGTGATGCCACCTCCTTGGCTTACCCTCTCAATGCCTGTACTCAGGCTTGCTTGCCTCAAGCACATTCAGCTTCTTTTTTTCTGTCTTTACACTTCCATGGCCTTGACCTTAATGTTGCATCTTCTGGGCTTGCTCTTTTCTTTCCTTAGGTCTCTGATCAAATGTGACCTACTTGATGAGGACTTTGTTGACATTTCTATACATGATAGCAACCCATCCCTATCAATTTTTAGTACATTTTCTTGAGTCTGTTTCTTTTTTCCATAATATTTATCATAATATGTACACATGCATTCATCTACCAACATATAGAGATAAGTTTATTATATATCCCTTCCCACGGAGTGTAAGCTATTTGAAGAGAAAAACTATATCTATTTTGATTGCATCTTAAATATCAAAGCCTAGAATAAGAAAAAAGAAACCAGAAATAATGTAGAAGATTCATAAACACTTCCTTTGTAAAAATGAATAAATCAATGAATTGTTTCTAATCTCACTGTGACAGACTTTAGGAGGGAAGATGGACATCATTGTTTCATAAACTTCCTCACAAAAAATTCAACATTTGCAATTCAGTTGCTTTAAATTAGTCCTACAAAAATTACAAAACTTAAGTATCAGCTAAGGCTATACTTAATAAAATATCTTAAATGTAAACAAGAGAATTTCCTGAAATACTCAGGAACAATTTTTATGTTCATGTTCAGTGTACATATAGCAAATATGCACCTATGACTTAAAACTTATGGTCTCTGTTATTTGTTAAAACTTAACACCTCTAGCTTAAGAAGCAAAACTCAAGGAATGAAATTTTTGTCACTACCGTATTGTTGTGCAGTATTATACAATACTCAGTCCTGAACATTCCTTGGAAGGACTGATGCTGAAGCTGAAGCTCCAATATTTTGATCACCTAATATGAAGATCTGACTCATTGGAAAAGACCCTGATGCTGGGAAAGATTGAAGGCAGGAGGAGAAGGGGAAGACAGAGGATGAGATCATTGGATGGCATCACTGACTCAATGGACAGGAGTTTGAGCAAGTTCTGGTAGCTGGTGATGGACAGGGAGATCTGGCGTGCTGCTGTCCATGGGTTCACAAAGAGTCGGATGTGACTGAACTGAACTGAACTGAACAATACTGCTTTGGCTCGCCCCAGTCATCTTTGTGGACCTCCAGCTCCTTTAATTTCTGCTTTAAAAGTTTCAGAGTTCCCTGGTATGTGTCATTCTCTTGTGTTTCCTTCCTCCTCCAGGATTCATCAGCTTTCGTCTAAATCCAGGATCAAGATGCAAAAATATAAGAAGTGGAAAAAAGGGGGGCTTGATAATTGGCCCAGTCAGCAGTCCATAATTAATTAGGATTATAAGTCACATCCTAACATAGACAAAGTTGTCTTTGGCAGAACTTTATGCAGCCTCACTGTCAGAAGCCAGGTAAAATAAGAGGAGAGGAGATAGGCAAATACCATAAACTAGTTAGGACTGCAACTTAGCCTTAAAGACATTCTCCAGCTGCACCAAAACTGAGATGTTTCTCTTTGGTTTTCAAAGCATAGAGTTCTGTCAACTACTGAGAGTGAAGAGGGGAATTGCCGTGGGGCCGTTGAGGAGAAAAGAGAAGGTGTGAAATATCCATCTTGGAGAATAGGAGACCAGGATGACGAGAGTAGGGTGATATGTATTCTGGGCAACTCAGAGAGCCTGTTAAAAGTATAAAATCACAAAATGAAAGCAAAACCACACTTCTAGGCTGTGTGATTTTTCCCCAGAGATGTTCAGCCATCCTGGAACAAGCACACAGAGGTTTATTTTATCTAGAATTGGGATTTTGTGAAGAACGGAAAAAAGGGCAAATGTGTTGAAGTAGCTCCTGTTGGAATGACTTGAATGATGAGCCCTGGGATTCAAGTAGAACAAGGAGACAAGTAAGGACAGACATGAGGGCCAGTGTTTAGGGGTAGGTCCCAGGGCTGCTGGAGAGAGAGTCCTTGAGCATGCAACCCGAAAGATAATTCTGGCCATGTGTCCTTGACACCGGTCTGCTTTTGAAAAATGCTATCCTTTTCGATAGTTGTGCTGTGCTTAGTCGCTCGGTCGTGTCTGACTCTTTGCAACCCCATGGATCATAGATCGCCAGGTTCCTCTGTCCATGGGTATTCTCCAGGCAAGAATATTGGAGTGAGTTGCCATGCCCTCCTCCAGGGGATCTTCTCAGCCCAGGGATCAAACCCAGGTTTCCCATATTGCAGGTGGATTCTTTACTGTCTGAGCCACCAGGGAAGCCCTTTCGATAGTCACAACAATCAAAATAGTATTGCACTCAATATAAAAGATGAAAAGTACCAAGTTCCCATTAGCAGCAATGCAGTCCTAGAGCTTTGCTTTTCTCTGAATGGGCTGATGGCATCTTAATCTACTTGGTTCTCCTGCTAGATGGAGTCTTATAGAGCTAACAATTCAGAGTCTCTGCTCTCATACTCAATGTTGGCATGACCTCCACTCTACTAGCAACTCAGCTCCTGTGACCTTTTTTACCCAAAATCTTAGCACAAGAAGAGTTGGGAAAACAACTTCCCATGATAAAGCACCACCTACACACTGTACTTTATGTTGGGAATACACACAGACATGTATCTACACACACAACACAGTCACTTACACGTAGCATATATTCAAAGATTTTATCGACAACAAAATGAATGGATGATATTTTATTTGCCAACAGTTAGAGATTTTCTTTTGTTGTTTGCTCACTAGAGCATGCCTTGAACTCAGAATTAAGAACTTTTTCTTTCCAGAAACTCTTTGAAGAAACACAGTAGTTGCTATCACTTTTGGTGTTTAGCTTTTAAAAAATTGAATTAGAAGTACAGTTTCAACCTCCTCAGGTTAAAATGAACAAGAAGAATTCTAATCAAAAGCTCCATGACATAGTATGTAAACTAGTAACTGGCTGTACTAAAGCTTAGAAATACAATATCCTAACGGAACAGAGGGCACCGTCTGTCCCCCTTCCTGAAAGTCATTGCCTGTTGCCTCTCAGAGAAGACAGCTTGGACAGAAAATGGAAGTTATCTTAACAGCAGGTTTGTCATCTCATAAGCCAGCATTATTCACTTCAAAACTTGGACGAATAACACAACCGTAGAGAACTGTCAATGAATAGTTCATTGGTATGCCAATGAGATGGTCAACAATTTGCTGATATCTAAATGAAAGATTATCCTGAAAATAATTATAGGGACATTCTCAATAAATAATATTTTATCTGCAGGTTTAAAAATTAGCATTCAGTAATGAGATTTGCTTGTAGACTGGGGGAGAAAATATTAATTGAAAGAAAGCAAGAGTGATTAGTGTGTTTGAGGGATGGAAAAGGGTAGGGAAAATTTGAACATTTTTATCAAGGATGAGAGAAAATGTATCATGTACACTTGCTACTGTTGCTAAAATTAAATAAACTGACACTTCAAAAAAGATCATCTAGGATGTGACTGTCTTTGGGGGCAAAGCTATAGAAGATGTCTCCTAGTTTCAGTATAAACTCAGTTCTGATTGTGGCCTATGTGTATATTCTTGTGCCTGCACCACTGTTTCCTCAGTATGTCCCATGCAACATTCATATCAAGAGATGCAATGATCAACAATGAAGACCCCGTGTATTTTAACCTTCATTTGAATACCCATAATGCAGGGGACATGGGTTCTATCCCTGGGTTGGGAAGATTCCCTGGAGAAGGAAATGGCAACCCACTCCAGTATTCTTGCCAGAGTTATCCCATGGATAGAGGAGCCTGGTGAGCTACAATCAGTCCATGGGGTTGCAAAGAATCGGACACAGCTGAACAACTGAGCACACATGCCCTCACGAATGTATCTAACAGACTCTGAGATTTCCTGCAGTGAACACATCTGATGAATTTTAACGTGCTTTTAAAGAAAAAACTTAATTCTTTCATTTACTCTAATACTACTACCACACTCACACTTCTCACAGCAGGCAAGTGGGTTTATTCCCCACACCAAGCAAGTCTCTACAACCCCAGCTGGATGCCCTACAATTCATTCTGACACTAATCCAAGGGTCCCCTAAGAGTCACCTTATTATAGCACAGTTACTCTTTTTTAAAATAACGAGTCACCTCATTATCACCCAGAAAATCTGGATGGTTTTAGGACCCCTCTGCCGGGAACCAGGAGTCAAGGCCTATACATATATGTTTTCTATTATTTCAAAATACCAATCTCCATCTTATTTAACAATGCACTTATGCATCTATCTACTTGTTAATTCATTCATTTGTTCACTGTATAACACCTTTCAGATTGTGAAAACACTGCTATCTATATCTATCTATATATCTATGTCTGCACCTGTATCTACCTATATCTATATCTATAACACACCACAGATAAGAATAGACTGGAACATGCTGGGATTTTCCCTTGGAACCTATTGTTACAGCTTCCAGGCCACAACATCCCTTGGCCACATTGACATTGAATCTTAAGTTCCAGTGGAAAAGGAGAGAGCTCGTGTGTCTGCTCAAATTCAGCAAATCTTTAGTCACTTGAACCACCATGTACTATTGGAAGGATGCCCTATTTCTTATCAGGTGCAGTTATTTTCATGAGCATTATAAGATCCTAAATTACAATAGTTTTAAACCTTCCCACTTGTTACATCTCCTTCCCAATGTAGTCTCTTAGCCTTCCCACCCCCCCCCCCATATCTCTTTAATGGACTAGAAAGTGATGTAGGTTTTGGGGGAAGCAGCCTTTATCTGAGAGGACATGACCAAGGCAGCCTTTGACCTGGGAGGCCTCACTCTGTTCTTGGATAAACCAGATCAGCCTGATAGAGCTTTTATGTTCTCTAATTTCATTTTTTTTCTTTTGTTGTAGATTCTGCCTTATTCTAGACGAGAATTGTTAGTTTCTCAGTCTTGTCCGACTCTTTGTGACTCCATGGACTGTAGTCCGTCAGGTCCCTCTGTCCATGGAAATTTCCAGGCAAGAATACTGGAGGTGGGTTGCCATTTCCTCCTTCAGGGGATCTTCCTGACCCAGGAATGGAATCCATGTCTCTTCCACCTCCTGTTTTGGCAGGTGGGTTTTTTACCATCTGAGCCAACAGGGAAGCCTCCCCTGTGGCTCTAGTGGTAAAGAAGCCCATAGTGGTAGTGGTGGTGGTTTAATCGCTAAGTTCATGTACAACTCTTTGCCACCCCAGGAATGTAGCTTGCCAGGCTCCTCTGTCCATAAGATTTTCTCTAGTAGCCATGCCTAAGTATCTGGGCTTCCTTGGTGGCTCAGTTGGTAAAGAATCCACCTGCAATGCGGGAGACCTGGATTCAATCCCTGGGTTGGGAAGATCTAATGATCTATATTTCTTGTATTTTCTGGATCATTGAGGTTTCAAATATTCTGTCTCATTGTTCTATTGTATAGTTATATTTTGAATGTGATAAATATGGCTACTCAACATGTAAAGATACCTTACTTGGGGGCAGTGATTTTTTCTTTCAATTCTGACATTTTATGATGTTTACATTGATATCATAAAATAGTCACTGAAATATTACCTGACTTCTGGCGTAATGATACTATTCTATAACATGTTACAAATAAGTCTTTGGCATTTGAGAAAGTTGGACATTTTGAGTATCAGTTTTCTCGTTTGTATACTGGGAAAAAATACCTGCTTTGCTTGCTCTGTAGAAAAATTGAAAAGGAAATTATAATATATGAAACACAGTTACTTGATCCATGGGAAGGACTCAACAAAAGATTGATGAATCTGATTAAGATTTTGCAGTATTTCTGTGAACTTTCAAAGAATGTATATTTTGAAGTAAAATGATTAAAGTATCTTAGGTATTGAGTGTTGTTTTACATGATCCCTCTGTTTTAAATGTATTTTTTGTCAGGAGACCAAATCAGGTTATAGCCTCTTCCTTTTCCTTTGTTTTCTAGATCTATTGTCCTTTTATATAGAAAAGTCTTGATTGATTTATACCTATTGTCCCATTCATCAACAAATGACAATTTAAGCCAGCAAACAATAAGAAAAGAAAATATTAAAAACAATTGAACAATAGACCCGATTTTAATTTCACTGCAAATTCTCTCAAAGGGAGGTAGCAACAAAAATGCCACTTTTGGCATCAGCAGTTTGCATTTTTTTAATTGCTTCTTCTATCACGATCTTTCCTGGTTCATTTTAATCCTGATGGAATTCTCTATAATGGTCATTAAATTTCAAAGTACTGCACAATTAAGGATTAGTTAACTATTAGACCATGTAATGCCACTCTGATTTATGCAAGCTTCATTAAAATCTTTTTCAGCAAAGATCTGAGGGGGATATGAAATGCGTCAAATTTAAGAATTTAAATCAGTTTAATGAAACTTGTTCCTTTCTTGAATTCCAGCTATGGGCTTTCGTGATGCTAGATGCTTCAGAGAATGCATAGAACTATAATGGTTGTTAATGATGACGAAAAGAGGGAATTTGGTACTCAGACAAGAGAAAAAAAATAAATGTATGACAAAAAGGGATGTACTTTTTTGCATTAGCATAGTGGTAGAATATAACAGTTTTTGAGTCAGACTAAACTGAGAAGGCAATGGCACCCCACTCCAGTACTCTTGCCTGGAAAATCCCATGGACGGAGGAGCCTGGTGGGCTACAGTCCATGGGGTCGCTAAGAGTCGGACACGACTGAGCGACTTCACTTTCACTTTTCACTTTCATGCATTGGAGAAGGAAATGGCGGCCCACTCCAGTGTTCTTGCCTGGAGAATCCCAGGGACGGGGGAGCCTGGTGGGCTGCCATCTATGGGGTCACACAGAGTCGGACGCGACTGAAGCGACTTAGCAGCAGCAGCAGCAGCAAACTGAGAAGTTATGCAGTCCTTCTATTTTAACCACACATTAGCTTTCTCTTCATGTGTAGCAGATTACCACAAGCTTAGCAGCTTAAAGCAACATCCATTTATTAAATTTCAGTTCTGTAGGTGAAAAGTTGGGGCAAGTTTAACCGAACTCTGCTTAGATTTCTTGAAAATCCAAAAACAGGGTATTAAATAGCTAAGCTGTTTTCTGGATGTGTTGGGGAACAATCCACTTCCAAACCCATTCAGAGTGTTGACTGAATCCTGATCCTAGTGGTTGTAGCACTGAAGTCTCCATTTCCTGAGGTTACTGGCTGTCATCTGAAGGTCCCTCTTTTCTCCAAAAGACCACTCACATTCCTTCTTACAGGATCCTCTCCTTCTTCAAACCAGCCATGGCACATTCCAGTCATTCTCAAGTTTCAAATCTCTCTGATTTCCCCCAATAACTTCCTCTTCTACCATATCCAGAGGAAAATCTCATGATTTTAGGGCTTATATGATTAGATCAGGCCTGCCTGGAAATTCGTCTATGTTAATGTCAACTGATGATCTTAATTATATATGTAAAATCTCTTCACAGAAGTACCTCAGTTACAGTTTGATTGGGTAATCAGAAAAATAGATTCTTGATGGAAGGGCATCTTTGGAATTTGCCCACTAAAAGTGATAAAATGGAGTTAATTGAACAATGTAACTCAGAGGATTCTTACAAAGATTAAATGATGTTATGTAGCTAAATATCTTATTACTAAAACTCAGTGAATTTAAGGAAATTCAGATTATCATAATTATTATTATCACCATTACATTATTATTTTTTATTATATTAATATTTGAAAATTTGGAGAAATCATAAATAACCTGCAAAGAATATTGCTATTTTATGCTAGAGTTTGCCTTACTCAAGCAGAGAGTTATTACAGATAGAACCTAAGCTATACCACAGTGTATATATAAATATACACCACACAAACATGTGTGTGTGTGTGTGTGTGCACGTGCACGCATGTACAAATGCTAAGTCACTTCAATTGTATCTGACTCTTTGCAACCCTATGGACTGCAGCCCTTCAGGCTCCTCCGTCCATGGGATTTTCCAGGAAAGAATACTTGAAGTGGGTTGCCATGCCCTCCTCCAAGGAATCTTCCCAACCTAGGGATCCAGCCTGCATCTCTTATGTCTCCTGCATTGGCAGGCAAATTCTTTACCACTAGCCCCATCTGGAAAACTGATATATTGAACATATATACATATATATATGTGTATTATATACTTACATTCCAGTTTGTGCCCTATCTTTTCACTTTCATCAAGTTTTCTGATAAACAGAATACGTTTTACTTGAGTTAAACACACATTCAAATAAAATGATAAAAATATATAACATGCAAGCAATAATCAAAAGAAAGCTAGAATGATTATATGAATATGAAAATAATAATTATTATTTATAATAATAATTCTGAGGCAGTATTATTACTACAATAAGAAAAAACATTCATAATGATAATAACAAAATGATAAGTGAATAAAAAAGAAAAAAAAGAAAAATAATCCTACATATGTATGAACCTAATAGCAGAGTTTCCTTAAACATGGTGCATAGAACAGGGAAGAGAAAAGGACAGATGTCCAAAATTATATGTGGGCACTGTTAACACTCACGTCTGCAATTGACAGAACATGCTGGTACAAATCAGTAAGAAAAGAGAAAGCTGAGAAATAGGATCAGCTAAACCCAGGTCTCCCGCGTTGTAGGCAGACGCTTTACCGTCTGAGCCACCAGGGCTGCTAAATGGGCCTAATGTGTATTTATAGAACATTTGACCCAACAGTAGCAGAATATATATTCTTTTCTTGCACATGAGACATCCATTGGGAAGCACCGTATAGAGGGCCATAAAACAAACTTGTGAAAATTTAAAATATTTGAAACAAAGTATGTTCTCTGACTCTAATGGCATGAAACTAGAAATCAATAACAGAAAGAGAGTTGAAGAAAATCCTAAACTTGGATATTAAGCAACACACTTAAAAAATAAGACATGTATCAAAAAAGTCACATGGGAAATTAGAAAATATTTTTAACTGAACAAAGTAAAAATATAAGAAAGCAAAATTTGTTGAAAATAGCTCAAGCAGGTAAAACTTCAGTTCCAGCTCTGACATCTAAGGTGTTTGGGAGTTGCCACTCCTGTCCCAACAACAGCAAAATCCTAAAGAAACTGAAAATCAAAAACTTATCTTGTACCCACTGAGGCTGCAGAGGAAATTACCACCATGAAATCTAGAAAGATAAGTGAATTCAGATTCACAACTGAGATTTACTTAATCAGAGAAGAAGTCAGTGGACCTGAAACTTGCAGGAAATCTTAAATGGTAATTTTAATGAATTCCTGGGTATAGAAAAAATCGATACATCTAGCCAGGCTTAACTAAGAAAAAAAGAGAAAGAGAGAAAACACAAATTGCTAATCTCAGAAGTGTGAAAAGGCATTCATCACCACAACTCCCAAGGACAATAAAAGGAATATCGTAGGGAATGTTGTAAGGAATATTGTCATAGACATACCTTGATATTTTAGATGAAACGGGCTAATTCTTTGAAAGATGCAAACTGCTAATACCACAACTCACACAAAGAGAAATAGCTGATGCGAGGGCAGGAGGAGAAGGGGGTGGCAGAGGATGAGATGGTAGGATGGCATCCCTGACTCAATGGACATGAGTTTGAACAAGCTCCAGGAGATGGACCAGATACCTGATTTAGTGTGGAGATTGTGGGAGAAACGCTGCCCTCTCAAAAAGTGAATATTCTGTGAAGAAAGAACACACCTGCAAGACAGTTCTGTGCTGCTACAAGCATTGCTCTGCGGTAACAGCTTTGAAAGTCACTGTTGCGAGTTTCTCCAGGAACTTGAAGAATCAGAACAGGAACGCTAAACTCAGCGATCCCTGACATAGGCAACAGAAATCTTACTGAAGAAGAGACTTAGTGTGTGACTCAAAGGTCAGCCAGGGAGCAACGCACCGAAACAGAGCAGAGTGGGGGAGAGTTTGTTTCCACAGCCTTATGAGTTTTTCAAATCTCAGCCACAGATAAACGTAGAGATCCACCGAGGTCATGAGAATGTCCCCTCTGTCCTGGACATGTGGCCTAACCAGCCAGGATGGAGACACAGAGGGAGGAAATATTAAACACAGACAACTATACTTCAATAAAAAATAAAATAAAAATTAAAAATAAAATTAAAAACCACACACACACATATTGATATTTTCTCCAATATCCACTAAAAGGTTCAAAATTGTGTAAAATATCCAGCACCACTTAACAATGTAATGCCCTCTTTCTGAGATGCATGGTACTAATCTGAAAGGAAACCTTTGGTTTGATGCTCTTGTTTTTCAGGGAAGAAGTGCAGGGTTTGGACATGACTTACCCGGTGTTATCCATCGCCAAAGGCAGAGCTGGGTAGAACCCACTGGGCTGATGCTCTTCCTACTCTTTTGTTCCTCTCTCTGCTCTTCTGCCTCTCTCCTTTCTGCCCCTTCCTTCTATCCTTCCTAGAACATGTGGTAAACACTACAGAACAGAGGACATTGTTTCCCGCGCAAGTTTTTCTGAAGTTATTTCAGGCAAGATGTTGTCCTCAGCCGAGTCACAAAAGGGGCTGCCAGTGAAGAGCCTTCAGACATGAATGGCACGTGTGAGTTTCACCCACAGGTAAAGAAACATGGATCTTGCCCTTGGGTGCCTCCATTTGCCTGGAATGCCCCCTTTCTTCTCTGTGCATAGTGAGATCATATTTCTTTTTCAAGATCCAGATAAAATGGCATCTCCTTTGGGAAGCCCCCTCCTGCCTTCGGGGAGACTGTCCTCCTTGATGCATCACGGCCTTGCCTCTGTCAACACTCAGACCACCTGAGCTCAAAGGCTAATTAACTTGGCCATTTATTTTCTTCTGTGAGTCTGAATGAATTACCTCTT
Source organism: Giraffa tippelskirchi (assembly GCF_054371585.1). Classification (NCBI taxonomy): domain Eukaryota; kingdom Metazoa; phylum Chordata; class Mammalia; order Artiodactyla; family Giraffidae; genus Giraffa; species Giraffa tippelskirchi. The sequence continues at coordinate 71,745,472 of NC_137280.1, forward strand.
TAAGGCTCACGTTACTCATATGCAAAAAGGTTTTAACCGCAATACTTCTCTTAGAGTTTCCGGGGAAATTAAATAATACAAAAGTAGTGGTGGGTTTTAATTTTTTCTTTTTTTTAATTTTCCCAATAGAAGATCATACAATTCTTGGGTCAGGAGCTGTGTCTTGTGATCTAATGCATTCTAATCCTCACCACTCTTTTGTCTTCATTCCCTTTTTCCTTCTACTCTGCTCTCGAACATCTATTGGACGCCTGCCTTTAGGAAAGAACTTGGGCATCACCTCCAGGGGAGGAAGGGTGAGGATCTGGGCTAAGCTGTAGCTTGAGAACTTTTGCTGATCCCACAAGGCGTTGCATCAGGGTGTTTGGTGCTGGGCTCAGTGGATCCTTCCTCTTCAAAAGTCTCCCTTCCCTTTTATGTCCTTCTCTCATTCTTAGAGTTGACACCATTGAAGTCTTCCCTCACTCACCCTGGAAATGATGCAATTTCTTGCCCCGGCGTAGACTTTATCCTCTTCATTATCATTGTGTTTTCATCTTTCTGGCTCCAACCATTCATGCAAGGGCTCCAAAAAATGGTTTGTTCTGCTTTCTGGTTTTATGTCTTTTTATGACACCACGGTACCGTCTTAAAACCCCTCGTTCTTGAACATTTCTGGAGCTATCTGCAAATATTAACTAACCGAGTCTCACCTCACCCCTGGGAGGCAGGGTCAGTGTGACTGTTTCCACTTTACGGATAAGAGCACCGGATGCAGAAAGTTAAAGGGATGTGCTTGAGATTGCAAATAAAGCAGAGAACAACTGTATTATTCAAAGTAGGACCCTTCCTCACCATCACTGTCTTTGAAAGCAGCTGGTGGAAAAGAGGATGGAGGTGGATCAAGGGAAATCAGAGGACAGTTTAAGGGTCTTGGGCAAGATGTATCAGGGGGCATGGGTTTAACTGTATGTTTATGTGTCTCTCACCCACTGGGTGCATCCTTGAAGACTAGGATGGAAATGTCCTCACTTTATCATAGTCATATGACACGATGCATAGTATGCATTTAGTAATAATATGTGTGTTTGAAATAGAGATGGTGCTAGAAATACAGATCCTTTCCCTTCCCCAACTCTACCTGACTAGAGCATACTAGGTAGCACTAAATACATTTAATTTTCAGTTTTATTGGTGGGCTCTGGAGTCAGCCTAATTCCACATCTTGGCTTCATCACTTACACCTTGGGCAGATCACTGAGCCTTAGTCGGCTTTATTTTCCATCTTTGTAGAACAAAAGAAAACAGCAAAAAATAATAGTAGTATCTATTCATGGGGTTGCTATGTAAGGGGAACTGAAATTATTAGAACAGAATCTGGTTCAAGATGAGAACTCAACTCATCCCTGTCTTGAATACACATAAACACAAAAGCATTATTCATTTTATTTTCCCTCACTGTGTCTAGTACAGGGAGTCATCCAATACAGAATGTGAAGCATACATGTTTTTGGAAACTGAGTGCCTCCATCAGAGAGTCAAAAATAACTGAGAGCTACTTATATTAAGGTAAACCACACAGTAAGATTCAAGGGGCAAATTTAAACTGTTTGACTAATAAAATTCTTATAAATAAATACTAAGTATTTTTGGCTGGACAAATGCTTTTTGTTGCCACAAAAGATTTTAGGATAGAATTTGCCTTCTGCAAACATTAGGACAGCTGTATGTAGCCACAGTTTATTGATAACTAGTATGGAATTCTAGCAATGGATGTTCATTAAATGTTTACTGACCATTAGGGGCATTCACTTGGCAATAGTTTTCACTAATAGCCGCTTGAGAATAATAAAAGAGAAAAAATTGTGCTGACTTATGCTGACATGGAGGTGGTCAGAATTTTTACATCCCGTTCATACTTGCTGAAATCTTAATTTAGATTAAAACTCTTTTACACTCATTGATATCTTCGGTTGGTGCAAAAGTAACTGTGGTTTTTCATTGTTGAATTTTTCCTTTGATATTGGAAGACATTGTTAAGTAAATGTGATTATGTTATACAACATTTTAATGTACATTTCTCATTTTATGGGTTTTTTTGTTAATGATTTATTACTTGTGTATCTTATATTTATTTTAGACTATGAAAATGATGTTAGACAAAAGGCAAATTTGAACAATTTTCTTATTTGAGCTCAAAGTATGTTGTAAAGCAATGGAGATAACCTGCAACATCAACAACAAAAGCCGTTCTGGTCCCAGAATGGCTAACGAATATACAGAGCAGTGGTGATTGAAGACTTTTTGCAAAGGAGAGAAGAGACTTGAAGATGAGGAGTATAGTGGTCAGCCATCCGAAGTTGACAATGACAGTTAAAGCCATCATCTAAGCTGATCCTCTTAAAACTACATGAGGAGTTGCCGAAGAACTCAGTGTCAACCATTCTGTCATCATTTGGCATTTGAAGCAGATTGGAAAGGTGAAAAAGCTCAATAAATGGGTGCCTCATGAGCTGAATGGAAATAAAAAAAAATCCTCATTTTGAAGTGTCCTCTTCTCTATTCTACGTAACAGCAATGAACCATTTCTGGATCAGATTTTGATGTGCCATTAAAAGTGGGTTTTATATGACAACCAGCAAAGACCAGCTAGTGGTTGGACTGAGAAAAAGCCCCAAAGCACTTCCCAAAGCCAAACTTGCCCCCAAAGATGTCATGGTGACTATTTGGTGTTCTGCTGCCTGTCTGATCCACTACAGCTTTCTGAAGCCCAGCGAAACCAGTACATCTGAGAAGTATGCTCAGCAAGTCGATGAGATGCATCAAAAACTGCCACGCCTGCAGCCAGCATTGGTCAACAGCAAAGGACCAATTCTTCCCCACAACAACGTCCGACTGCATGTCGCACAACCAGTACTTCAAAAGTTGAACAAATTGGGCTCCAAAATTGTACCTCATCCACCACATTTACCTGACCTCTCACCAACCAACTACCACTTCTTCAAGCATCTCGACAACTTTTTTGCAGGGAGAACACTTCCACACCCAGCAGGAGGCAGAAAATGCTTTCCAAGAGTTCAATGAATCCTGAAGCATGGGTTTTTATGCTTCAGGAATTAATCAGTTTATCTCTCATTGGCAAAGATGTGTTCATTGCAATAGTTTCCATATTGATTAATAAAGATTTGTTTGAACCTGTGCTCTATGCTGTGCTTAGTTACTCAGTTGTGTCCGACTCCAGGCTCTTCTGTCCACGGGATTCTCCAGGCAAGAATACTGGAGTGGGTTACCATGCTCTCTTCCAGGGGATCTTTCAGACCCAGGGATCGAACCCAGGTCTCCTACATTGCTGGTGGATTTCTTTACCGTCTGAGTCACCAGGAAAGCCCATAAATACTGGACTGGGTAGCCCATCCCTTCTCTAGGGTATCTTCCTGAACCAGGAATTGGACCAGGGTATCTTGTATTGCAGGTGGATTATTTACCAGCTGAACTACCAGAAAAACTCATGTTTGAGCCTAGTTATAATGATTTAAAATTCACAGTCCAAAACTGCAATTATGTTTGCACCAACCTAATACAAGTTGTCCTACTGATCTAAAGGGTACTTTGATTACAGCAAAAGCCAATTGTACCTATTCTTTTATTCTAAAATATATTATTTATTTTGAAATCCATAAATCTTAAAATGTTAAATGTTTTGTTAATTCTCAAACCACCACATATCACATAAACTATCTTAATTTTCTTTCTTTCTTTTTTTTTTTTTTTGCAGCACCGTTTCTCCTAGAAATCCACATGGTATTCTCCTGACAGGGTTTAAAGAGCATAAGAATTTGACTCAGGTGTATTTTGAGACACCAGGAACACTACTTGGAGAATGGAGAGAACTAACCCTCTTTTGTAACCAGGATTGCAGATCACTCACATAGTTGCTTCACTGTCAAAAGAAAAGAAAAAAAAAGTGGAAAGTAGAATACAAAGTTTATTTCTAGTACCTATATTCTGGGTTGTCACTTTGATAATTCAAACTCAGATATCTGATGCATTGCAGGGAATATGAAAGAGGGCAGAAAAAAAATGAGTGTTAAAGAAAACATCAGTAGAGTATTTCCCAGAAGTAGATTATGCAGGAAGTATGCAAATAACTTCTTGGATTCCTTGCTGAAGCAGGAACTCAGAACAGCAAAGACCATGTGAAGAAGGAACAATCTCTTGATTACCTCATCCTTAAAGAAGGAGGAGAAAATGGATGCTGAACATTTAGCAAAGGGAACTCTGAAATCTTTGCCAAAAGGGTCTTTTATGTGGATGTCTTCTATTGAAATTACAAAGCTTTTGCATCTCACATTTGAGTGCCATGATAAGATTGGCATTGGATAGAGGGAAGTTTATCTCTTAGATTATTTTATCCCTTCTTGAGATACGTTGTTGTTGTTGTTCAGGCGCCCAGTCATATATGACTCTTTGAGACCCCATGAACTGCAGCATACAAGGTTGAGATATTTGGGCTCTCATGAAGTTTTTTAGGGTTGCTTATGCTTTGGGGGGTACTAACACCAGGACGATCGTTGTTTGTCTCCATTCCTTTGATCATGGTATTAACAGTTTGAATAGGCAGGCTTCCCATAGGTAATATTAAATGCTTAGAAGGAAATGTGTTGCTTTTCTTATTCCATCTATTTATAGCTTAAAGGCTCAGATTCAACATTCTTTCTCTCTGCCTCTATTATTAACTTGTACATATCTCCGTTGTGGCAAACACATTTTAATTACATTTTCTGCTTGATGAATTTCCAATTCTCTTTTATTCTATGTAACCCCTGGACTTAGAAGAGGGACTTAGTCATTGAAAAATCTCAAACATTGAGTAAATTGGTGGGAAAATAAAAATGGAACAGTGTCTTTAAACATCTCAAACCAAACTATTTACCAATTATCACTGCAACAATTTCACTTAACTAGACCCTGAAGTGTGGCTTCCCAGATGGCTCAGTGGTAAAGAACCTATCTGCCAATGCAGGTGATATAAGAGATGCAGGTTCAATCCCTGGGTCAGGAAGATCTCCTAGAGGAGAAAAGGGCAACTCACTCCAGCATTTTGCCTGGAAAATCCCATAGACAGGGGAGCCTGATGGGCTACAGTCCATGAGGTCCCAAAGAATTGGACACTACTGAGCATCTGAGCACAACAAATAGAAAAGAAGCAGGGGGCTTGTCAATAAGAAACAAGAGCATGGCCAAAGGTTAAGAGGTGTTCATTGCAACCCAAATGATTTATTGGGAAGAGGTTGTTTTATTTTACTTTGTTCAAACTCAACAAGAAATCTAGAGTTTGAGCACTTCCTATCTAGATTAAAAACAACAAGTCTTGGCTTTTGCCCTTCCTCTCTCATTTGTTGGATGCTGCAGTAGTTCTTAAACTCAAATCATGACACAATTGCATCTAAATATCTGGGGAATAAAACCATAGCCTTGGGTCCTCTTTAAGGTTCAAGCAAAACTGAAAATGTTAGTTGCTCAGTCATGTCCGACTCTTTGCAACCCCATGGGCTGTACACCCCCAGGCTCCTCTGTCCATGGAATTCTCCAGGCAGAAATACTGGAGTGGGTAGCCATTCCTTTCTCCAGGGGATCTTCCTAACCCAGGAATCAAACCCAGGTCTCCCACATTGCAGGTGGATTCTTTGCCATCTTAGCCACCAGGGAAGCCCTTCAAGATCAAGGGGCCCCACTGGAAGCCCTCCACTAATGGTTGAATGTGAGCTATGTTCCCGATTTTAAAGACAAACACAGAAAGTGGAAGTGGAGCTGTTATTACTGACTCTAAGATTTCCTACCAGGGCCAGGTACTTCTCCTCTAAAGAGCATGGTACCTGAACACAAGAGGGTTCTATCAGTGGGAAAGGAGCAGGTGTAAGGGTGAAGAGGGACTGGCTCCTTGGGAGCATCCAAGAGTGAATGCTTGAAGGGCAAGGAGTGAAAACGACACGGATATTTCTGAGCAGTCCAACCTGGACAGACAATAAGATCTGATCCCCAGGCAAAGAGTTTACATTCTGGACTAAATAACATGCAGCCCCAAGTTATTTTCTCTTCCACTGATGAGAAAAATGTGGAATGGTAATAATAAAATTTTAATGATTGCCTCACAGCGTAATCAATGCTTGAGATTCCTGATTGTGTGCATTCTCCCAAATACTAAGAAATAAGTGTGATATTCACTTTTCACAGATGAAGATCATGAAACTCAGATGCAAAAGCACATCAGTTAATAAGGAGCAGAACTGAGACTTAAAGTGAGATTGATTTGGCTCCAAAGTCCATTCGGGTTCTAGATCTGTGTGAACCTGGTTACCTGTGCACACTCCGCTGTTGTTGTTGTTTAGTCACTAAGTCGTGTCCGACTCTTTTGTGACCCCATAAACTGCAGCCCACCAGGCTCCTCTGTCCATGGGATTTCCTAGGCAAGAATACTGGAGTAGGTCGCCGTTTTCTTCTCCAGCACACTCCATTAGAGTTTATCAAACCCGGGAGTAGCTATGGTACGAAATTTAGATATCGCATGTTTCATAACTCCCCTTGCCTCTGTGTAGGTGGTGAAATGGAGTTATGAAGCCTTCAAAGGGTCCTTAATCAAGGGAAGGAGGGTGTGTTCCAGGTGACAGAATGTTTTCCCAACTTCTCAGGGCTCTTCTTCTTGCCCATGGTGGCGATGAAATTTAAATTTGTCCCTGTCTTCTATTTTAAGACCATCAGTGTATAACAGCTTAGAAGGAGTTAGAAAGGTCATAATCAAGCTTGGCTATTCAAGATGCTCGTTGTCCTGGAAATTGGGGCTCCTCCTCTTGGCTCCCATGTGCTACAGTGCCCCCCTCCATCCTTCAGCAGCTATACCCAACCCCACAGAGCAAGAGGTTGATGGAGTCACAGCTACTGAGAACTCACTTCCTTCTTTTGAATTAATTTTATTTATTTATTTTTTGCCCATGTAGCATGTGGGATCTTAGTTTCCTGTTGTTGTCCAGTTGCCCAGTTGTGTGTGACTCTTTGCAACTCCATAGATGGCCGCACGTCAGGCCTCCCTGTCCCTCACAATCTCCCAAAGTTTTCCCAAGTTCATGTCCATTGCCTCGGTGATGCCATCCAACCATCTCACCCTCTGATGCCCTCCTTTCCTTCTGCCCTCAATCATATTTCCCAGCATCAGGGACCTTCCCAATGAGTTGGCTGTTTGCATCAGATGACCAAAATGCTGGAGTTTCAGCTTCAACATCAGTCCTTCCAATGAGTATTCAGTGTTGGTTTCCCCTAAGATTGACTGGTTTGATCTCCTTGTAGTCCAAGGGACTTTCAAGAGTCTTCTCCAGCACCACAACTCAAAAGCATCAATTCTTTGGCATTTTGCCTTCTTTACGGTCCAGCTCTCAAAACTGTACATGACCACTGGGAAGACCATAGCCTTAACTGTATGAACCTTTGTCAGCAGAGTAATATCTCTGCTTTTTAACACATTATCTGGATTTGTCATAGCTTTCCTGCCAAGAAGCCATCATGACAGGGATCAAACAATGGAAGTGTGGATTCTTAACCACTGGACCATCAAGGAAATCCTTCACTTCCTCTTTTTGAATCGCTGTCCTGAAACTCAGGTCTCTGAAATCCCTCAGGTCTCTGAAATCCCTGATAGCTACATGCCCATTCCTGGGCCAGCATGGATCACCTGCTACAATTCTTTACTTCAGAAGACAAGACTCCCTCATAAGTGTATGCACTTTTTAGCTTGAGGGATAGAAAAGGTGTTCCCTTTTGAACACTGAGTGCTTGAGTGGAGTGGAGCTTGGGGTGGGTAGATGGAGTAGCTTGTCCATGAGTGTGCTCCCAAGGTTCCTCTTGAGATAGAATGACATCAGAAGTCAAAGTTGGCATGCTTGGGCCAAGCCTTGTGAATATCACAGGTGGGTCGAAGGCTATGGTCATAAAGTGATGCTGACAAAAGCCCAGGACATTGGTCATAAAGATAGCTGTCACTCACCCACTGTGAGCCTGGCTCTGACCTGAGCCCATTACATATACCAACCCACATAATCCTACATTGGTTCAGCCTTACAGTCTGTGGTGTGAATGAAACCCTTGAGCTGTGCAACTTTCAGCATGACTTGACAGTCCAGGAATTTTATGAATGAAGGCACCATGAAACACCCTGTTTGACAAATGCAGACACGGGACACCAGAGATAAAGCAACTCACCCATAGATGCCTGGTAAGATTTGTTCCCAGGCTACCTGCCTACAAGGCTGTGCTCTACCTGCATCATATCTTCCCACACTAGGAATAGGTGTGTGCTATTCTATCCATTGCCTTCTATGTCATATTTTCAGGACCTTTGACTTTAAGTATCAAGACCTAGAATTGGAGACACAAAGGAACTTAGCAGAGGAACTCTTATATGATGGCTCTCACCCCTTGCTTAAAAACCCTCAGAGGTTCCTAGTGCTCTCAGATGATAAAATCCTGACCACTTAAACTGACTCATGAGACCTTTTAATCTTTGGAAACCCATTTACCATTTGAATGTTCAGCCACTCCTTGCTGGTCTGCTATTTTCACCTCCTCATTGTGCTGTGTTTAGTCACTCAGTCGTGTCCAACTCTTTGCGACCGCACGGACTGTAGCCTGCCAGGCTTCTCTGTCCATGGTGATTCTCCAGGCAAGAATACTGGAGTGGGTTGCCATGCCCTCCTCCAGGGAATCTTCCCAGCCCAAGGATCGAACCCAGGTCTCCCACATCGCAGGCAGATGCTTTTACCATCTGAGCCACCAGGGAAGCCCACACATGTGGCATCATCTCCACTCCCTTCAGACACTTGTACACAGGTTTTCTTCTGCCCAGATCCTCTCATATCACTCTACTCCCCACTGTCCCCCCAGTTATATCCCAGTCATTCTTTCATTCTCAGCTGCATGTCACTTCCTCCAAGGAAAGTACATCCACCGACAGCCCCCCAACTTGCATTAAATATGTGTTAGTGCCCTGCACATTCCATACTGTAGCACACATCAGACTTCTGTCTGCTTATTGTCTGGGGCCCCTGTGGAGTCATAGACATCTTCAGAGGGGAGATTGTGCCTGGTTTTCCACTGAGTCTTCCAGAGCCTAACACAGAAACTGCACGCAATTCAGAGTTGAGAAAAAAAAAAAAAAAAACCAAAAACTGAAAACCCTCATTTTTAAGTGTATATGTTAATAAAATCTCAACAGCTTGCAAATCATTACCTGTAATTTTTGTAATAATTAGTGTTATGTTTTTCTTCTTTCTATTTCTTTTGCCAATTACAATGGTAGGGATTATGGTGAAGTTAAAAGGAAGAAAACTTAGTAGGAAAAGGAAATGGGTTCTTCTCTGTATTTAGATGATACAAAGTTTAGAACTTAACAAGTCAGGATTCAATATGACAAATTCCAACTTGTTCAGAGTATTCTTTTTAAAACTATGTGCTTATCATCATATTTTTTTCACCTTTTCCTCCCCTCTTCTATTTCAATTTTAACAGACACACAAAGCCCACATTCAGTTGTAACTATGGGTACAAGAAACACAACATATTAAAAAAAAAATCAAGTGTAAAAGAAAATTGTATTTATTGTAACTCACTGACTTTTGGCATGAAATTGCATATCTTTTGCAAAAAACAAACAAAATAATACCACACTCAGACATACATACACACACAGTCTTAATTAGATTGAATGGACCAGAACAAAGCCTATGTTAGATTTTTTAAGAAAAAGCCTGTAAATAACCACAATTTCATTTCCAATTTGTAATGTGTGTGGAGTGATATTTTCATGCTATCTTGAAGAAGGTAGATGGAAACAATGCCAAAAATTTAAACATGTTTCCAAATATTTGCATCTGCTTAGCATTTCTCAAAAAAAATCACTGATTTAAGGATTAGAAAATGAATGAGCACTTTTAATAACAATACAATATTGATACAAAGACAAACAATTTGGGTGACAGCTGCCTCCATTCTGAAAAGCATATGGAGTGTACACATTTGGTTTCAAAGAACAAAAGAAAGTGCTTAGTAGAAAAAACAGCCCAGGAAAGCAAAACAGTAAGATGCGGGGACTGGTGGGTAGAACAGAAAGATTGATGAACATTCCTATAGTAGTGATACCACAAAATACTGGGTCCCCGGGAGCCATCGCCAACCCAAACCTAAGGTTGGATATCCTTCTCTCATTTTCCTATAAAATTTGCACATAACATTTTAAAGCTCTAAAAGTTAGTCTCAGGCATAATAAATAGGCTGTACTGCTATCTCTATCTCCCAAGAGTAGAGTTATGCAAAAGTTATTATACAGAATAATAATAAGAAAGACAGAACATAGTGGGGATAGAAAAGAGCAATTCCCCAGGGATGGAACACCAGATCCTTTTCAGGATAAATATTCAGGATGGCCCTTTGACCATCTGTAAGATGGGGTAGTTTGACTGCCTGAATGTGTATGATCCTGTTCTGATTCACTTATCCATTCAACAAGGTGCTCAATGAATCTCTCCTGCTAGAACATACGTTGTTCTAGGCACCCATCCAGAGTCTAGCTAGTGGCAAGGAAAAGACACCAATCTTCAATTAATCTATCCATCAATGATTTAAGGTGGAAATTAACATTTATAATAAAAGTGCAACATGGTCATGTGATACAGAGTCACTGGTTGTGTAGGGAGAGGGTGGATTGACAAGAGAAATCTCAATTTAGAGGTAACATTTAAATAATACATGTGTGATGACAAGGATGTTGTGATAATCAAATGTTCAGGAAGAATATTATAAAAATATAGGGCATTGTGTGAAAACAACTATCAGATCAGAAAAAGTATAGATTGTTTGACAAAGAGAAAAGGCAGAAAGGCAAACACTGCATGATTTCTGCTATATGAAGTGAAGTATCTAAAGCAGTCCAACACATAGACACAGAGAATAGTCTATGCACAGAGCAGAGCAGAATTTGGGGCCTGAGGTGTGAAAGACAAGGGAATAAGCCAGTTTGAGGTAAAGAGCGTAAAGAGTTCACTGTGGCCTATGTCTGGTTGAAACCTCCATTTGACCTCCAGCTGGAACTGTGGACCAGGCTACTGGATGTGCGAGTCTGTAGCAAGCTGGAGCTTAATGTAAGTGTAGCACTATCAGCACACATGAGGTATTTAACGACTTTGTCATAGTGCTTGTGCTGCTACAATAAAAATGCCAAAGACTGGGTGGCTCGAACAATGGAATTTTTTTTAATTTCTCACTCTTCTGGAAGCTGAGAGTCTGAGACGCCATGTCTGATGAGGACCCACTCCCTGGTCCTTAGATGACCCTCTTCTAGCTGTGTCCTCAGACGGTGGAAGGGGCAAGGGAGCTCTTGGGAGCAGGGTGCGGGGACACATGTCTCTGTCATAAGGGCTCTAATATACTCATTAGGGCCGCACCCTCCTGCCCGAATCAGCGCCCAAAGGCCCCATTTTTAAATACCATCGCATTGAGAGCTAGATTTCAACAGATGAATTTTGAGGGAACACAGAGATTCAGTCTATAGCAGACATGCACCGGACGACACCTCTCGAAAAAGGGAGTAGAGAGGGTTTAGGGGACATGGACATAAGCCTGAGACACGTGACTTTACAAGTTGGGAAGAGAAGAAAATAGCACGCAAAGGGAATCGGGGAGAAATCAAAACCTTCTCTAATTCTAGAACCATCAAGATGTCATTTTTCTCTGACCTCAGCCTCACCCACCAAAAACATTCATTCAAAGGGCCACCACTCCACCTGATCAGTGATGAACACTGAAAATGCTAAAATCAAAGAAACCTCATTTTTTCTCAGTAAGTTCAAGAATTGTTATTTCAAAACCAGTATGCTAAGTACAACATAAGATACGAGGGCATAGTACTGAGATCATGGGAACGAGATTGGCTGTTTGGGGAGAGGAAGTCAGGGAAGTCTTCTCGGGTGAGGAATACTGAGTACAGGATGTTCAGAAATAAATGCTAGGATGTTGTCCTAAGGGCCCCGGGAGTAGAGTTCATGATGTCCAAGTGGGGATTCACATGTTACAGAGTCATCTGACCTAGAGGTTCCCTAGTCCACCTGGGTGCTATCTCCACCCCAGTCAGGTGCTGAGACAAACATTCTTCACAGAGTGCTCACTTGTGCAAGTGTATGGGTCTCTGTGTGTGTGTTTCATGTGCTTTTCCTTTATCTGAATTAAAAGGATAAAATATGAGCACATATGGTAAAAGCTCGTTCAGGTTGATATATCTTGGTTAAGAAGATTTCTTCCTGGGGATCAGTCTAAATAACTTCTCTGCTTTACCTCCCAATCTCAGTGCATGTCATCTCTCTAGATGGTCCAGGAGTGAGGCTGTGATGGTGTCAGTTCCGGGTTTGGGCTATGGTACCTGAGTGCATCTACTCAAACCCTGAGCTAATATCTTTACAAAGCCACTGTGCCGCCATCCCCGATAGTGAACAGTGAAGGCATTTAATTCTATAAGAAGTAATTAGCCACCACAAATTATTGCACAAGGATATTGTGTATGGGAATAGTAATTAGCAGCTTCAGATAGTAATTCTAAATATGGTTTGCAGAATGAATCTGAGATAAGAGGCAAGAGAGAAGAAGATTGGCTTGTTATTTCAGAACAAAGAGAGGAGGTGGTGATATAAACCCGCTGAGTTGCCATGGGAATCAAGGAAATGAAATGAACAAAAAGGTGCAGAACTAAGATTTGTTAAGTGCACACTATGCACAAAGCAATCAGCTCCCCACAAGAGCCCTTTAAGGTTGGGATTTCATATGACTGAAAATGAGACTGAGAGAGGGTAAGCAAGTTACTCAAAGTCACACAGCAAGGAGCTGGTGGAGCCAGTGTCCCCACTGGACCTGTCCAAATGCTAAGCCTATGCTTGTTTTCCTGTACAAGACTGCCTCCCGGTGGCTTCTTTTACCTTCCACATCAAATCCACCTACATGCATTATTGGTTATAGCTTCTGATTCTGGTTTCATTCACTCTGATTTTCCCTTGGTGTTGTGATGTTGTCCTTATTCAGACATGCATCATCTCTCACTTGGTGCAGGAGGCTTGGAGTTCCCTTTCCTAAAACCTAAGTGTGTTAGTTGTTCACTCGTGTCCAACTCTTTGCATCCCCATGGACTATAGACCACCAGGTACCTCTGTCCATGGGATTTACCAGGCAAGGATACTGGACTGGGTTGTCATTTACTCCTCCAGGGGATCTTCCTGACTCAGGGATTGAACCTGGGTCTCCTGCATTGCAGTCAGTTTCTTTAGCATCTGAACCACCAGGGGAGCCCTATGGAAACCTAAGGGAGAGTGAAATACTCAGCTTCAAAAACCCAAACACGCAGGAGAAAATGAAGGTAACTTTCATATTTTGAACCCAAGCACACGAGACCTTGTTGGTACCTTCTATAGTATTCCAGGCAGCCCTCATGCAAGAGAAACATGATTATTTAAGAGTCTGTTTTGCATAATAATTGAGTTAGAAATCTGGTAGCTCTTTTGCATATTTGAGCCAAGAATGCAACTGTCCTGATAGATGTTTATTCTTTACAAGCGTTGGCAGTAACAGGAAAATCAGAAAGTGCCTGAAATTTTGCCAGACACACCACTTGGCTTGTTTGCTTACTAAGAATTGTAGAGAAAAAAATGAGTTTAAACTCTTCTTTTTTTTCAATCAGATAAATCACATCATACTTACAGTTTTCTGGTGTCTATATTTGTTATTTGCATGGTTAGTTGGAAAGCACCTGTAACTGGATTTATGGAAGTTTGGGTCTATTTGCTTCTCTAGGAAGCAGAGCTCTGGGGCTGAGGTGGGGTTGTCTGGGAATCATGGAGCTCTGAATGGTGTCAATCCAAATAAATAACTCTGTTGCTAAGCAAATGAATGCAATGAGTCATGTGGCTGACGGAGAGTCCTTTAAGTAATCAGGACATCCTTAAGCTTCCTGGAGCATTTTTCTAAGTTCAGTCCGAGCATCCAATTCAATCATCATCATGCTTTACTTTCTAAGTGTTGGTATGGATGACACCTTCATTAAAACCATTATGATTTTAATAGTGATGATAATTCCAGAAAGTGACAGGTTAGTGGCATTAGGAAAAGGTGGACTATGACTAATTTATATGTCTTGGTGTTCTGTCCAAATGGAAGGCTGCCCAGTTCATTCTGCCCCAGCCTCTTCCTGCCATGCAATTCTTCAACTTGATCAGTGTCACAACGAGACAGAAGGTAGAATCCCAGACTCACCTTGTTCTGCAGCTTCCCCCTTGTCTCCATGCACCAGTTATCACTTCCCATTATTTCTCACTTGGAGAGATCTCCTCCACAAACCACTTATTCCAGTTTCCTTGAAACTGGAAACTTAGTAAGCAGATAGAAAACCCCACTCAAAGAAGCATATCCCCCTCAGCTGGCCCATACTGTTTAAGTCACCTTTCAAAGTCACCCTATTTACAAAGCAAAAGTAAATAAGCACCAGTGAAACAACTTTAAAGGCTCTCACAAACAGTAAAAGCCTAACTGCCCACAAGAATAGGACACTTGCTTCACAATGGCACAACAGAGGGGCAAAATTAGAGATGCAGAAACACCTCAAAGTGTGTGTGTGTGTGTGTTTACTATTTTTTTAGTGGTTTCTTGGCTCTAGTGGTAAAGAATCCACCTGCAAATTCAGGAGACATAAGAGATGCAGATTCTGTCCCTGGGTCGGGAAGATCCCGTGGAGAAGGCATGTAACCCACTCCAGTATTCTTGCCTGGAGAATCCCATGGACAGAGGAGCTTGAGGGATTCCCGTCCGTATGGTTGCAAAGAGTCAAACATGACTGAAGCAACTTAGCATGGACTCATGATAAAGGGTGGCATGTCAAATCTGAGAAATTGGACAGGTTTATCAATAAATAATTCTAGGGATGCTGGTAAATTAATTGGAAAACACTGGGTACTTAATTCAAGTATCCATTAATGTAATTTCAAGTTTAAAATATTACCAATAAAAATTTAAAAGCACTATGAGGAAAATAAATAATCTTAACCACAGAATGGAAAATGCCTCTCTAAGAATAATGCCATGGGGGGCAATCATAAAGAAAAAATACATAGGATGGATACAATAAAGCTGTGAAATTGGTATACATTAAAGGACATAATAAAATATTAAAACCAACAACAGATTATGAAAAATATATTTTCAAGGAAAGATATAGAGTTGATATTTTTAAAGGGTTTTAATAAATCAGAAAAGCAATATCCCAATAACAAAATGAGCAAAGAAGAAATTCTCACTCACTCCACACATGCACACACAAATACAGACAAATAAACTCACATACACACACATGATTAAAATTTCATTGCACGAAAGCTTACAATAAAAGTAGTAAAAAGTTTTCAATTTAACTAAAAGAAAAGTAAACATAACTTACACTTGAAAAATTTGTTATTTTCAGTGTTTAGCAAATTGGCAAATCTAAGAAAAAAGAAAACTAGTGCTTGTTGACCTGAAACAGATAGACTGCTAGATATTATCTGGCAAAGATGAGTTTATTTGGAATCAGCAGAGAACTGAAATTCAGGCTTCCCTGGTGTCTCCAATGGTAAAGAATCCACCTGCAATTCAGGAAACCTAGGTTCAATCCCTGGGTTGGGTAGATCCCCTAGAGGAGGCCATGGCAACCTACTCTAGCATTCTTGCCCGAAGAACCCCCATGGACAGAGGTGCCTGGTGGGCTATAGGCTATTGGGTCGCAAAGAGTCAGACACGACTAAAGCAACTTAGCACAGCACAGCACAATCACAGTAAGCCAGCCACATGCAAGTCCTCCACACAGCAAGGGAAGGAGAGAGCTCTTATAGAGAGGAAGAGGAAGTTGGGCAGGCTCTGATTCATGAAGAATCCACGGCTTTTCATTGGCTGGGTCCTTGCAGGGAAGGAAGAGGACTCATTCTTCTTCCTGCTGTGCTCTGCCAGGTTTGCAGGTTCTGAGAGCTCCCCCTGCTGGTCTCCCAACTCTGTTAAATTGAGGTTTCTGTTTATTAATTTTTAACATACTGATTCAGAATTTATGTTTTTCCCCAGTTAAGTAGGAACCATCACATATGACAAGATTTATCAAGAAAATTCAAAATTAAAAAAAAAAAAAAATCCACCTTCCAGCTTCTTAGACCAGCTATCTCCATTGTTGGTTCAGCACATAGACCCAACAAAGAGACCTGCTAAAGATGTTCATCCATTGGGCTACTCGGTGTACAGTGAGTCCTCTGCCGTATCCAGGGCTGAAGTGACCTCATCCAGATTGTAAGGCTGGGTCAGGTGGAGAGCTTCGGTTCCCACCTCCTAGCCTCTCAATTCTGCATGCCCCCATTTCCCTTTTACATTGCCTTCATCATATCTCAGTGAACTTTATGAGGGGAACGTCTGAATCTGTCTTGGTCACTAGTGACTTCCCACACAGAGTGTATGATGAGTTCACAAATTTTACAAATAGTTTTCGCCCGTCCTGAGTATATCTGCAAAGTAGCAGAACGATCATTGACTTTCCTAAGCAGATTCATGGAGGATTAATATCTTATGGATGTGAAGAAGGGGAAAATCATAGCTTTCCCTGTGGTTCATACCTGAGTGAAGACAAGACATGGGCCTTTGAGAAAAGAAGCATCCTATGATGCTTAATCCTTTCCCTAAGTTAGGGAGACCCAGAGAACACTGTGACTGCCTTATGATCAGACAATATGAGTGGGCTGTCCCAGCAGCATCTGTGTTGTCTTAGAAGGGATATACTCATATTCCTTCTAAGTCAGAGGATTTGCAGTTGACGTTTGTTCCATGATATTCAGAATACACAGTCGTAATTACTCTTATAGAGTAAACTGAGAAATGTTATCCTGGGAAGGGCATTGGCAGGCCTTTGTTAAAACTGTCCTCACTCTTCTGATTAAGGGAAACGAATAACTGTAGAGAGAGTGTGTCTTGACTAAGGTCACAGAGAAATTTGGTTTTGTTACAACTGAAAAAGCATCTTCTGAATAAGTGTCAGACTGATGATAAACAATATTTCTAGTCTTCCTTCCACTCTCCCCTCTCCCTTCTTTTCTTTTTTAAGTAGTGAAGGGGAGGCTTTCAGAAGCTTCCACCTCCTCAGGGCTGATTGGTGGAGGTGGTAGTGGAAGGTGCATATTGACAGAAGCTTTTCATAAGCGTACAGCATCACTTCCTTATATCCGTGGACACCTGCTGTCTGGACACAAGTGAAATGTTGTCTGTACTCTAATTTTGCCATCTCAATTTTGAGGAAATAAAGGAAGATACATTTGACTATATTAGAAGCATCTCTTAAGTCATTTCTACCTCTTCTAACGTAGGTTTCGATGAGAAAATCATGGTTTACGCAGGAGAAGTAGGGACCACAACTCCCTTTAAAATGATTGTACCACCATAAAAATCCAACCTGCTTGGAATGTTTGAAATCATATAGAGAGCAAAACTACCAGGGACAACTGTTGATCAGAATTAGAAAATCCACTGGGAAGCAACTCATCTTGAGTCGATTAATACAATGTGCGTGCATACTAAGTCACTTCAGTCGTATCCAACTCTTTGTGATCCTAAGGACCATAGCCTACTAGCCTCCTCTGTCCATAGGAATTCTCCAAGCGTGAATATTGGAATGGGTTGCCAGGGGATCTTCCCGACCCAGGTATTGAAGCTGTGTCCCTTATGTCTCCTGCATTGTTGGGCAGGTTCTTTACCACTAATGCTACCTGGGAAGCCCCTAATATACTGTGGATCAGTTTTAAACTGAAATGGAAATCCTGCCACTCAGCCTCATGGAAGCCCATCACCGTGGACTCAAATTGCAAATCCTTGGGAAAGAGGCCAACAATAAAAACTAAAAGCAGCCTTCCTCTAAAATTTCCAGGCATGTCAGAGGTAACAACTTTTAATTGCAGAGTCCAAAGCTTCAATGCCAATGAAGAAAAATGCCAGTGGCTTGAAGAGTTCTGAGACTTAACAGACGAACTCTTCTGTAAATTCCACATCACCTCTAATGTAACTCCCGAAGCCCTCGTGTCAATGGTCATTATCCTTGGCATAGACACTGGGAATACAACAGCAGGAACTTTAGAGACATTGATAAAATACTAGATAATTTCGGAGATTTCAGTAACAGAAGTTACCACTCAGGCTGTGCCATAACAGACAAAAAAGAACATGCTGAGTACCATGAAGCTTCCTGAGCCGGGCTCTACATTTAAAAAACAAGACCTTGTAGTTGGCAAGACTCAAGAATCTGCATCTTAACTGGATCCACAGGTGTTCCTCATGTGTACAAAATTTGAAAACTGGTTGTAGCTTTCCACAACAATCTAGACTTAGAAAATTTTAATATTTTAACTTCTAGTGATTTTTTAGATGCATATATAAATTTAGGCATTGCAAAATCTTTCATTTAGACTCTCCTTACAGTGAACATTAAATAAAATATTATAGGAAGTGAGAGGAAAGTGCAATCAACCCATCTGGGGGAATATTGGCAGAGATTTTCAGTCCTCAATGATCACAAACATGCTGTCAAGAAAAACTGCAGCAATGAAGTAATTACACAGAAAAAATATTGGGAAACATTCTATTTATATAGAGTGTTTAGGTGAGAGGGGTTTTTTTAAATATTTTTTTTCCCTTTCGTGTTTTTCTTCTTTCCTCAGTTAACTAATTCACAGGCAGAAATCCCAACCTTGGTTGGTTACATGATGTTCAGTAACAGAAAATTCTGTCTGAGGCAAATTCCCAAATGAGATACTAGACAAATGCAATTTTCTTTTCCGAATGATGTTTTTGAGAACTGGTTAAGTGCTCTTAAGTGATCCTCCCACAGCAAGAGTGTCAGAGTGATGGAAATTGGATGGGAGGGATGAAATTTGAAGAGTCCTTTCTGGAAGAGAGCTGTCATGCAACTGCTGCCCACTCGTCACGGAGGGAAGTGCCCCCTACCATCCAAGTCAAGTTATAAAGCTCACTGCATGACTCCTACAGGCTGGGGTCAGGGACCACTGGTGTCTGAATGTTGCTGGAGAGAAGGGACAGGTGGGGAGCAGTATGAGGAAGGGCCGTTTTCGGTGGAAAGTCTACCATCAAGGTTTTGAAGCTAAAAGGCATCACAATTAACCTTCCATGTGGACAACATGCCCCAGAGAAGCTTTTTTGTAGAAATGCCCCCAAAAGGAAGTGGAGAGCTCAGAGCAGGGGAAGCCAGAAAGGAGCCTGCATGCATTGGGATGTGGAGAAAGTGAAAAACAGTCAACCTGAACTGGGCTGGTTTCCTCACATCAGGAGAACCACAGGAATAAGGCATCCACATGATCCTGTCCACGGTCTGTGTGTGTATGTGTCGGGGGATGTGAGTTGCTTAGTCGTGTCTGACTCTTTGTGACCCCATGGACTGTAGCCCACCAGGTTCCTCTGTCTATGGATTTCTTCAGGCAAGAATACTGGAGTAGATTGCCATTTCCTTCTCCAGGGCATCTTCCTGACCCAGGGATTGAACCCAAGTCTCCTGCACTGCAGGCGGATACTTTACCATCTGAGCCACCAGGGTAGCCCACTTGGTTCAACCTTAAACATTTGCCAAATTCTAGATCATCACTGCAGAGCCAGACAGACAAGAACATTCAGGTCCCCTGACCTCTCCTTTGTTTCCAGGCTTTCACTGTGGAGGAGTCTGTGTTAATATTCTATTCCTACTGTAACAAATTATCACAGGCTCAGTGGCTTAAAACATGCAACTTTGTTATCTTACATTTTTGGAGGTCACATGTCTGAAATGCCCATCACTGGGTAAGACCAGGTGTTGGCAGGGCTATGTTCCTTTCAGAGTTTGCAGGGGAGAACCAGTTTTCTTATCTTTTCCTGCTGATAGAGGCTACCACATGCCTTATCTCAGTCCCCTCCTCCATCAAAAAGCCCGCAAAAGCCAGATCACATCTTTTTAGCCTCCTGGTTCTGCCTCCCTCCCTCTTCCGCTTTTAATGACCCATGTGATTACACTGGGCTCACTCAGATTATTCAAGATCATCTTCCGCCTTTAAGGTCTGATACTCAGCAAGTTTAATTCTTCTTTGCCAGGTTACCTAATACATTCACAGGCTCTGGGGATCAGGATGTGGACCTCTTTCGGGAACTGTGATTCTACTGATCACAGGGTCAAATACTGCAGTTACCAAAAGGAGGAAGAAGCAGCTCTGAGTTAGGGATATAAGAAGATGGTACCTTACTCACCATCTCAATACCGGCTCCCCTCTGGCTGGAGACAGGGCTGTGAGGGAGCAAGGACTTATTAGGAAAAGTTCCAATTGTAAAATATATTCTGAGTACTGAGCATTACATAGATAATTCAGTTTATAAATTTTATACCTTAAAAATGACCTAAGAGTTTTGAGGGGGTAAAAATTTGGGGGTAAATTTTTGTTGGTTTGTTTTGTTTTTAATAAAGAAGTAAATAAAGCAGTCATAGAACTGCCCTAAATGTCCTCTGGGGCAAGTGGAAAAACTAAACCCGTGGACACATGTACAGAAATAGTAGGAACCACATATAATAAAGTTATTCTACTATTGTACCCCGCTGCTTGTGTTTGTGTCACTTAATGGTTTCTTGTATGTTCCACATGGCTTAATACAAAGGAAAACGTAATCCCATTTGAATTAGTGAGGACAAATTTTTACATCAGAGTTTGCAAACTGACAGTGTGAGGTCTCTGGCTGTGTTTTGTCTGGGGACATACAGTGTTTATTTTTTAAAGTTGTTCCCAATATGTTAAAATTGGAGATTTGGTTTTTAAAATGATCCAGTATTCTGATTTCTCAGCACAATTGGAAGACCTGGAAAAAGTGGACCTAATTCCCCCCTGGCAGCCATTTCTTGAGAAACACAGTGGTTGCCCTTGACCTGTCCGAGGGAAGACCTCCTGGGAAGTCTTTACTTAGGTGGGTCACCTGTCTGGCG
Organism: Giraffa tippelskirchi; assembly: GCF_054371585.1. NCBI lineage: Eukaryota > Metazoa > Chordata > Mammalia > Artiodactyla > Giraffidae > Giraffa > Giraffa tippelskirchi. The sequence goes on from NC_137280.1 coordinate 71,766,536, forward strand.
TCTGCAGACATTTGAACTTGGGATGCATGTAGACCAATACAATACTTTGTCTAATTTAATTGAATTGTCATATGAATATATATTTAGTTTATTGACTTAGAAAATTAAGAATCTGGTAAGTTAGAATATTTGATTTAGCTTTTAGCTCTGTAATTTCAAACTTACGTAAAATTAGTCAAACTGGTTGATTCTTCTGCCGCTGAATTATTCATCCATTCATTGGAGAAAAAAGTCATACCTACCCTGGCAGGTTGCAGGAAGCCCTAAGAAATTCATGTTGCATAAATCCTACCGCATATGGCCAGGCAAGTTAATAGAATAACAATAAATAGCAGACAATTTTACCAACAATCTGAATTTTCAGTAGAATTATCCAGGATTTTTTTTTTTAAATAACTGTGTGAAATTGATGACATAGGCATCTTTTATTATATAAACATATGCATTTTTTCCACCTAAGAAAACTTAAATCTAGCCTATCATGAAATAAAAGCTGGAAAGAGCCCTGAAAATCTCCCATTTTACAAATAGAAAACAGAGACCTTCAAAGATAATGCACTTATGTGTGAATACTTATCACCAATAATGTAAGAGATGGGCCTGGAATCTCCACCCTCTCCCACCCTCTCAACTATTCTACACTAGAGAAAGAAGGCTGGTGTATAAATAGTAAGAGACTGGTTATCCCAGTCAGATGGTGACATGAGAAACCACGAGAGAGTCAGGTCTTTAGGTGAAAGTGTGATTTGTATTTACTGCTGAACTAAGTCTCGGATTTAACTTTTAGAGGATCATATCATGATCCTGTGTTGTTATTATTCATGATAAAGTCCCATAACCTTTACAGTTTATAAAATATTTTTTCATATGTGACCCTATTTGATTCCTCATAATCCAATGATATTCTATTATGCTTATTTTAAGCACAATAGAAAATCAAAGCTGAGAACCTAAAGGGATTTGGGAAATAAATAACTCCTTTTAAATATTAGAAAAATTGTATTTGAGAAACAAATAAGACGAGGGAGATAAAGAGACACATGTGGCAGAATGTGGACTAGAAAACTAGTCTTTGAAGTCTGAGGCTTGGCCAGAGGTTCATTTCTGCACCTGACCCTCTGCTGCCATTGAATTCATTAAGATTTACAAAAGGCAGAAATATAGATAATAATAATAAATCACCCTTTGCAATGTACTTGTCATTTACTGACCCTTGTGGTTGTTGTATATCATCATTTGAATCCACAAATCCATTTGATACTGCAGATATGATAACTGTTAACTTATAGAAAAGGCAAATTCAGACTCAACATTGTGTAGCTACAGAGTGACAGGCTCAGCACTAAAGCCCAACCTCTCTGACCACAAAGGACACAGCCTAAATTAGTTGCCAGCCTTTGCTCTGCATCTTCTCTAAAGGGACTCTATTCATCAGCCACCTATCAGAATGAGGTCGAGGCATTCTTATGGACAGTCTTCCCCAGGACAACATGGGAGCCCTTGCTCCAGGCATTTCCCAAAGGGATCTCCAGTCAGTTACTGACAGAAATGTACACATACTCATACTCACCTAATTCTTATAAGAACCCTGAAGGTAGGTACTTTTATTCACCATTTTGCAGGTATAGACTGTGTTTTAGAGGGCTAAGTATACAAGATGACAATAATAAATCATGCCCAAGTGTTTGCTATTACACAGACACTAAGTAGACATCATATATATATATATATATATATACACACACACATACACACACACACACATATATATATATATACACACACACATACACACACACACACACACACACACACACACACATATATATGTGCTTGGTGGTTGTGTCTACCATATTAGTTAGGTATCATTTAAAATTGTCTGAGGGATGAAAAACTGATGCTGAAAGAAATTAATGGGGACTTCCCTGGTGGTTCAGTAGCTAAGCCTATGCTCCCAGCGCAGGGAACCTGGGTTTGATCCCTGGTAGGGAACTAGATCTCACAGGCTACCACTAAGACACAACACGGCCAAATAAATAAACATAAAAAAAAAAAAAGGAAGTTAATCAGGTTCACACAATTGTAGTTCAATTCTAAAAACAAATCTTGAAAAGTCCAAGGCTGATGTGAATTCTGCTGCATCAACTCCTGTAATATGACTTTCTGTCTGGGTCTTCCCTGCTGGCTCAGTGGTAAAGACTCCACCTTCCAAGGCAGGAGATGCAAGAGACGTGGTTTCAATCCTGGGGTCAGGAAGATCCCCTGGGGAAGGAAATGGGAATCCACTCCAGTATTCTTGTCTGGAGAATTCCATGGACAGAGGCACCTGGCTGGCTACAGTCCATGGGGTCACAGAAGAGTCATACATGACTTAGCAACTAAACAACAAGAACAAAATTTTTATCTGTCTGCTTCTGAATACATGGCAGGCACCCTACAAACATTCATCTTCACCTCTCCCCACTAAAGCCCCAACCAGCAGATACATCTCAGGAGGAGCCCTTGACTGATATTTGAGACAAGATATGGAAATGGAGGTGGGCATTAATTCAATCATCCAGGGGTTCAAGGGCAGTGTGCCAACTCGCGGCAGATATTTTACCTTAAGTTATAAAGGTTGATATTTTTGTATTCATTGCAGAATGTCATCTAGTTTTTACAAAATCTTTTCAGAAGAAGTGTGATGCTAAGTAAGAAGGTATTCCTAAATCTATTAATAAGGCTGCAGTGAACAGTGTTCATTGAACCTACGAGGGTAGATGTTTTGATTGGAAAGAGATTGTAGCAGAGAAATAATGGATTTATCTGCCTTCTCCAACCCCTTCACATGAGCGCCTGCTGCTACTGGAAATGTTATTGAAAGTTTATCAACTACATTTTCTATGTAGCTCATTTAGTATCCAAAAAGCACCTCTGCCTTCTAAAGTATGTGTATATATATATATATATATATATTATTGTTGATAAACAGGCATTTCCTTATCTCTAAATTAGCCTTGGCTTGTTAAATTTGTCTATAGATTACACTCACTCTTCAGCCCCACTAGCCAATCAAAAACGCTCCCCTTTATCTGATTCTAGGAAGCATTTTACCTGTGGCAATTTCTTCCTGAAAAATCTATTCATGGTCTCCAAATATTGTGCTTGTGACTATAGTTCAAAAAAAAAATAAATATAAAAATGAATGTGACCTTTTATTGGCACAGCTTTCTTTATTTTCCTTTTCTTTCTTTCTCCCAGGTAGTTACCTTTAGAGACCTGTGCCCATAGAGGTTGGGCATGCTGTTAATTAACTTTTGCCCAAAGCTATCCCTAGAAAGAGTATAGAAATGAGCCAACTTTTTAAATTCAATAGGATAGTAAGCAATGTCTAGTTTCACACTGGCCATGGTAGGATAAAGTAGAAATAGCATAAGCTTTGGAATTAAATGAACTTAAGGCCAAATTCTAGAGTGATTAGGGAGAAAAACTGTACCTTTTGAGACCACAAATTTCTAAGACACGTACAAAATTTCCTAGGGTTGTATTTAGATGAAAATTGGTCTAGATTTGCATAGTGATATGGTGCTGCTTCCTGAGAACAGGATCAAATTCCAAATGTACATCTTTGTAAAAATCTATCCTTCTTGGGCACCTAGTACCCAGTCCTCAGTTTAAAGATTTTCTGCCCTGTGTGTATATCTATCCTATGAGTTACATCATAAATATTGATCTGCTCTATTGACTACCTTTTACAGCTAGTATGATAGAGTGTTAAATAAAGCCATCAGGCAGAATAGCATAATAACTATACCTTACTCATACAGAGAACAATATTGCCAATGATTAAATGTGCAATTGCTTTCAGGAAAAAAAAGGTTTACGCATGGACTTCAGTCTAAGAGTATGTATTGTAGCCCTGCCAGAAAAAAAAAAAAAGAAACGCAAAGAGAATAACTTGCCGTTAACTAATATTGACTTTGAGGAGAATGATATTTCACAAAAGCGGAAAGTTCAAAGCCCCATGTCACAGCATTTGAAAATTAGTGTTGACAGGCCCAGATGTCTACATTTACATCACAGACCCCGCTGCCCATAATACCTGTAGAAATCACCACCAAAGCAGTGTCATTTCTATCATCACGTTTACCTTAATGTGTGTGCTCTTAATAAACAGCACATCTGTTTAGAGGGGTAACATGATAAAGACAACACATTTTTAATGACATAAGAGTTATGCCTTTTCATAATTTGACTTTAGGACTAGAAATAATAGACTTCATTTACATTTCTGCTTCATGAAAAGATTAAAAGTCACGTGTAATGACTTCCCTCCATAGTTTTCCTCTTTTTCTGCAATATCTTCACCCACAACCCACTCCTCCCATCTGTCTCTCTCATGAGTATCTTGTGAAAACCAACGTAAGTAGTCAAAAGGACATAAGCTAGGATATCAAACAGACATGTACCCTCATGGTGGCATTTCCCTACACAAGCCCAATACATTCTGATCTGTCATCTATGGTAGTGAATCTCATTTTGCTTATCCCTCAACTGGAAATAATAATAAATACGTGATAATCTGAAGACACTCAGATACATTAACATAGGAAAACCACCCAACATATATGAAGTGCTCAATAATACTGGTAGAAGTTGTAACACTAAGAATTGTATTAGAAGAAATGGCTGTCTGATTCTGGGCTTCCCAGGTGGTGCTAGTGGTAAAGAATCTGCCTGCCAATGCAGGAGATCTAAGAGAGAGGGGTTCAATCCCTGGGTCGGGAAGATCCCCTGGAGGAGGACATGGCAACCCACCCCAATATTCTTGCCTGGAGAATCTCATGGACAGAGGAGCCTGGTGGGTTATGGTTCATGGGGTCACAAAGAGTTGGACACAACTGAAGCAACTTAACATGCACAAACAAATTGGACAGATGCTTCTGTCCAATTCCAAGGCTCCTTTGTGAGCAAGCCTCTAACTCCCTTAAGTATATTTACAGTTTACAGGCAGAACCCTATGAAAATCTACCTGAATTATTTTACTGATATTTATATAGTTTTAGTCTTTGAACACATACTTTTTTGGATCTGTTAGAATTCACAGTATTTATTGTTTTTTAATCATTCCTGTGATTTACACACGGTTCTTACTCATAATTTATAGACATTCTGAGTTCTTTGTATTCCATTTCAGTTGATGAATATTTGTTTCTTAATGACAGCAATATTGCCAAACCACCCCCCACCCCGGCTCCACAAGTCAACCTGTACATGCAGAGGTACAATGAAACTGTCTCCCAGAATGTTCACGTGACCTCCCTATAAACAGTGTCCCTGGCCCAGCCCCTACTTACTTGCATTTTCTTGTTTTTTTCCTAGCATTTCTAGAGTCATAGCTATTTTGCAAAACATCTATTATTGTTTTGCTAAATAAATGGTTTTCATTCAAGGAAAAGCAAATAAACAAAAAGATGCTCGATTCTGTCTCAAATGGAAGGAAGTAGCTATTTGCCTGTACAGATAAGTCTGTTTTTAGGGTACTATGTAGAAATAGCATGAATTCATTTCCTCAAAAATATACAATTAATACCTTGTATGTTTCACCCATTGCACTTTTCAAAGGATCAGATTGCAGAAAAATCAAATCCAGGCATTGGTCATGTGTACTGTAAAATATGCAGGGAAAAGAAGGACATGACAGGGATCCCTACTTGTCTATATTTTCCACTTATTGAATGCAGTCTGCCTTCCTCCTAGAGAATAAATCCATGAGAAAAAAGACTTATTTTGTTTCTATTTTGCTCCATTTTAGAACAAATAGAATCTTTTGTTTCTATTTTATTCATCTCCTTACCCTCTGAACACACCAGTGTTTGATAGACAGATGCTTCAACATGTTTAGCAAATGTTGAATAATTGTCCCCCGTGGGAAGTTACTTGCTTTAGTTACCTGTTTACCAGATATGGTTACCAAGTACTTCTACTTTCTGGGAAACTAGTAACCAGGTACCCCTAACTCAATGCTGCAGTTAACTTGATCTTGTTCAGTCGATCAACTGTCTTATCTAATTCTGCCATAGGATCCCGTATCTGATTTTAGAACATACAAATACATCCTCTTGTAACTGGAGAGAGTCTTAAAGATAGGGTTCCTGGTTCTTTCTTACGATACCATGGACCCATGAGAAAGTGTCACATGATGGCTTTGTTGGCAGCTGTAGGTTGAATTTACAGCGGTAAGGAGAAGAGCCGGAATTGCAGGTCACACTGTTAAGCACGAGACACCACCAATCAGCTTCCTTGATTGAGGTGAATGTCCTCTACCACAGATGTTACTAGGAGACAGAGAAGCAAATGTGTGCTCACCCACATCTGGTAGCAATTTTACACAGATATAACAATAAGAAGAATAATGATAATAATGATATTACCTAAACCAGATGGATGGGCAAGGGATTGTAAAGCCATAATCTCTGCAGTTTCCAAGCCATTGAATTCCCTGGTTGAATGGCACACAAAAACACAGCACCATTTTCAAATATTGCTAAACTCAATACCTGTTTGTACCATTTATTAATACCACACCGCACAAAATAAAATAACTGGAGAGCTACACAGACAAAAATGTCTTTAAAAAATCAGGTGAGATTATGACCTAAACATCATCTCACCCAACCTTCAAAGACAGAGGCCATTCAATCTCCCAAGGGACTGTTTCTCCTTGGTAAGAGTTAGCAGGCATGCCTACTATTCATTGAACTGATAGTGCTCCAAGTATTATAAAAAACCATCAGAGTGATTTCAGAACTTACGCTCAAGCCACAAGCTTTGCTGTGTAATCTAATAGTAACAAACACAGTGGATTGGAAGTACAGAGGAAAGGAATATCAATCCTCAAAGGGCATATATCACTAACGATTCCCCTGGATGAATTACCCAGATGCACTGTGCGTTATTCGCTCAGTTGTGTCCAACTCTTTGTAACCCCATGGACGTAGCCTGCCAGGCTCCTCTGTCCATGGGATTCTCCAATCAAGAATACTGGAGTGGATTGTCATTTCCTTCTCCAGGGGACTTTCCCGAACCAGGAATCAAATCCACATCTCCTGCATCGCAGGCAGATAGATACTTTACTGTCTGAGCCACTAGGGAAGCCCTAATGCACTGTGACAGATTTTAAGTAGTAGACAGTAATAGAAACAGGTGGGCACTGGAGCACATCCCAAGAGGAGCTGTTCAAGAAGCAGTGAAAATTCCAGAGGTATGAGAGGAAGTCAGCAGAAGGATGCTGAGGGATGACCCGCTGGGAAAATGCGGCGGCCTAAATGCAGGTGCTCCCTGCTCAAAGCTCCCCGAGAGCACCCCCTCCCTTGCCACATGCACTCTTAAGTCAAATCAACAGAAGCTGGACTTCCCTCCTTCCTCCTCTGTGCACCAGGTTCGCCTCTGGGTCCCTGCCAAGATGATTTTCAGGAGATAAATTCTGAAAACTCCAAACCTTGTGAACCAGATTCTCATGTGTACTAGGATACTTTGCAGTGGATAGTTCTAGAGATGTGTATAAAGCCTGCAGTTTTCCGAGTACCAGCAGGCTGTGTCTCTGCACTGGAACTAACCACCTGTGTGAATTCCCCGACCTTCCTCTGGCTCACAGCTATCCCAAGACTCACTCTGCCATATTTTGGCAGGTCTTATTCTTACAGGCATCTCAGGTTTTAGGATCATGACATATGACCATTGGATTTGATGAGGATGAACATGTCAAAGATGGAGAAGCTCTATACAGTCAGCAAAAACAAGACTGGGAGCAGACTGTGGCTCAGATCATGAACTCCTTATTGCCAAATTCAGACTTAAATTGAAGCAAGTAGGGAAAACCACTAGTCCATTCAGGTATGACCTAGATCAAATCACTTATGAGTATACAGTAGAAGTGACAAATAGATTTAAGGGACTAGATCTGATAGACAGAGTGCCTGATGAACTATGGACAGAGGTTCGTGACATTGTACAGGAGACAGGGATCAAGACCATCCCCATGGAAAAGAAATGCAAAAAAGCAAAATGGCTGTCTGAGGAGGCCTTACAGATAGCTGGGAAGAGAAGAGAAGTGAAAAGCAAAGGAGAAAAGGAAAGATATTCCCACCTGAATGTAGAGTTCCAAAGAATAGCAAGGAGAGATAAGAAAGCCTTCCTCAGCGATCAATGCAAACAAATAGAGGAAAACAACAGACTGGAAAAGACTAGAGATCTCTTCAAGAAAATTAGAGATACCAAGGGAACATTTCATGCAAAGATGGGCTCGATAAAGGACAGAAATGGTATGGACCTAACAGAAGCAGAAGATGTTAAGAAGAGGTGGCAAGAATACACAGAAGAACCATACAAAAAAGATCTTCACCACCCAGATAATCACGATGGTGTGATCACTCACCTAGAGCCAGACATCCTGGAATGTGAAGTCAAGTGGGCCTTAGAAAGCATCACTACGAACAAAGCTAGTGGAGGTGATGGAATTCCAGTTGAGCTATTTCAAATCCTTAAAGGTGATGCTGTGAAAGTGCTGCACTCGATATGCCAGCAAATTTGGAAAACTCAGCAGTGGCCACAGGACTGGAAAAGGTCAGTTTTCATCCCAATCCCAAAGAAGGGCAATGCCAAAGAATGCTCAAACTACCGCACAATTCCACTCATCTCACACGCTAGTAAAGTAATGCTCAAAATTCTCCAAGCCAGGCTTCAGCAATACGTGAACCGTGAACTTCCAGATGTTCAAGCTGGTTTCAGAAAAGGCAGAGGAACCAGAGATCAAATTGCCAACATCCGATGGATCATCAAAAAAGCAAGAGAGTTCCAGAAAAACATTTATTTCTGCTTTATTGACTATGCCAAAGCCTTTGACTGTGTGGGTCACAAGAAACTGTGGAAAATTCTGAAAGAGATGGGAACACCAGACCATCTGACCTGTCTCTTGAGAAACCTGTATGCAGGTCAGGAAGCAACAGTTAGAACGGGACATGGAACAACAGACTGGTTCCAAATAGGAAAAGGAGTATTTCAAGGATGTGTATTGTCACCTTGCTTATTTAACTTATATTCAGAGTACATCATGAGAAACGCTGGGCTGGAAGAAACACAAGCTAGAATCAAGATTGCCGGGAGAAATATTAATAACCTCAGATATGCAGATGACACCACCCTGATGGCAGAAATTGAAGAAGAACTAAAGAGCCTCTTGATGAAAGTGAAAGAGGAGAGTGAAAAAGTTGGCTTAAAGCTCAACGTTCAGAAAACTAAGATCATGGCATCTGGTCCCATCACTTCATGGGAAATAGATGGGGAAACAGTGGAAACAGTGTCAGACTTTATTTTTGGGGGCTCCAAAATCACTGCTGATGGTGATTGCAGCCATGAAATTAAAAGACGCTTACTCCTTGGAAGGAAGGTTATGACCAACCTAGATAGCATATTTAAAAGCAGAGACATTACTTTACCAACAAAAATCCGTCTAGTCAAGGCTATGGTTTTTCCAGTGGTCATGTATGGATGTGAGAGTTGGACGGTGAAGAAAGCTGAGCACCGCAGAATTGACGCTTTTGAACTGTGGTGTTGGAGAAGACTCTTGAGAGTCCCTTGGACTGCAAGGAGATCCAACCAATCCATCCTAAAGGAGATCAGTCCTGGGTGTTCATTGGAAGGACTGATGTTGAAGCTGAAACTCCAATACTTTGGCCACCTCATGCGAAGTGTTGACTCATTGGAAAAGACCCTAATGCTGGGAAGGATTGGGGGCAGGAGGTGAAGGGGATGACAGAGGATGAGATGGTTGGATGGCATCACTGACTCGATGGACATGGGTTTGGGTAAACTCTGGGAGTTGGTGATAGACAGGGAGGCCTGGCATGCTGCAATTCATGGGTCGCAAAGAGGCGGACACGACTGAGCGACTGAACTGAACTGACTGAACATGTCAGATTTTGCAGCTTCTGGAGTTTAGGCTATTCTTCCTGAGTGGTGGGGAGGACCTCCATATTGCTGCTTTTAAGCCCGACGCTTGTACACCGAGGTCTGCATCATGATGTCATGGAAGGTCGCCTGAACTTGGCACCTAGGCCTTCATGTTGACTCTGAGTCCATGTGTGTTCTGATCACTGAACGTGGAACTTGAGTTTCATCTTCTGGCCAAAGAAGACAAGCAGATTTACTTTATAAGGTGATTATAATAATGCAATTATTCACCAGATGTGAGAATATTTTTTCACTGCTAGACAGGTAGGATAGTAGCATCTATCCAACAGTACCTTCAAGGTTCTTGTTATGGTGATTAACTTCTCTAGTCTATATTTTATAGGCAAGGACCGAGCCGAGTCATTTAACGGTTGCTACACGTCATACAATCAGATGCTCAACATAGATCCTGGAATTAAATTCTCTGACTGAGGATGGAAAAAATAGTAACTCCCACTTTCATAATTTCATATCCTTAGGAGAATTGTGTGTTCATTTATTTAACAAATGTGAATCAAGCACCTGCTCTGTTCAAGAATTAGATTTTACACATGTGCATGTATATATACACACATATACATATAAATACTTTATTTATGCACACTTATACCTCTGGGCTCATAAATGCAAATCAAATTATGTGGTTTTACCATATATACATATTTATATCTGTATGTGTGTGTGTGTGTGTGTATACCTGTATAAGCTTTACCATAAGGCCCACAACAGAACAAACACTCAATACATATTCATACATACTTTTTTTCACTGAGCTTAGAAGGCATTTGGAGAAGGCAATGGCACCCCACTCCAGTACTCTTGCCTGGAAAATCCCATGGACAGAGGAGCCTGGTGGGCTAAAGTCCATGGGGTCACAAGAGTTAGACATGATTTACTAACTGAACAACAACAGTATAGACAGTGTGTGATAGCATCAGATTTGAACCTGGATTTGTCTGGAGCCAAACCAATCTCCTACCACATGAAATAGCCTTGAAAAGTTAATAAGAAGACCCCCTGTGCCCCAGGAAAGGGACAGTGCTTTATAAAACTGTTGCATAAGTAATAAATTCAACACCTTGCTCCAGCGGATTGCTCACTGCTAAATCTCTTCAGTCATGTCCGACTCTTTGGGACCCCATGGACTGTAGTCTGCCAGGTTCCTCTGTCCATGGGGATTCTCCAGGCAAGAATACTGGAGTGGTTGCTATGCCCTCCTTTAGGGGATCTTCCCAACCCAGGGATCGAACCCACATCTCTTACATTTCCTGCATTGGCAGATGGGTTCTTTACCACTAGCACCACCTGGGAAGCCACTGAACAATTTAGAAAGAGGATAATGATGTATGTTTCCATTAAAAGAAAAGTTGCGTATAATTTTACTTTCATTTACAGGCCACTTAGCTCATGCTTACTAGAGCATCTTTTCTTTCCCGAAACTGCCACTCTGTGTTTTCATAGTGTCCTTTGAAAGTTTTTGGTGGCAACGAGGGCTGAAGAGTCTCCTAGAGAGACTGGGGTGATGGCAGCCCTGGTTCCCAGCAGAGCCTCTGGGCAGGGAGGTGTCACAGAGAGCCTTGCAGACTGGGATGCCTCCTTCAGGCTGGGGCTAAGCCCAGCCAAGATTTCAGATCGGTACTGAGGTTTTATTTCAGAGAGAGCAGACCATCTTCTCTACTTCTGGGAAATATTTGCAACTCCTAGCCTATGACATTGGAGAAGGCAATGGCACCCCACTCCAGTACTCTTGCCTGGAAAATCCCATGGACGGAGGAGCCTGGTAGGCTGCAGTCCATGGGGTCGCGAAGAGTCAGACACGACTGAACGACTTCACTTTCACTTTTTACTTTGATGCATTGGAGAAGGAAATGGCAACCCACTCCAGTGTTCTTGCCTGGACAATCCCAGGGACGGGGGAGCCTGATGGGCTGCCGTCTACGGGGTCGCACAGAGTCGAACACAACTGAAGCGACTTAGCAGCAGCAGCAGCAGTCTATGACAATAGAGGGGTTGTCTCTTCCACTACAAGGGGTAAACTTAAATCTCTTCCCTTTAAAAACAAACATCCATAAAGGCTTTTTTTTTTAAGGTTAGTCTATCGCTTTTTTGCCACAGGGCATGCGGGATCTTAGTGCAACCAGGGGTCGAACCCTTGCCCCCTGCAAAGGACGTGCAGAGCCTTAACCACTGGATTTCAAGTAAGTCCCTAATTTGTGATTTTATCTGCTAGTGTAACTTAACTGCAGTGGACTGCAAGCTTTTTTTGATCTACAAAATAGTTTTTACATCACAATACAACAAACACATGTATATAATATGTATACATATACATATGTGAAAAAAAGTTTTGTCAAAACCCTGAGTGTTAATTTTTTTTTTGAGATTTTTTTTTTAAAGCAATTTTAGGTTTACAATGAAATTGACAGGAAGGTACAGAAAGTCTCCATAGATCCCCTCCCCTCACATGCACACCCATTATCAACACAGTAGCACCTGGCTTTTTCTTAAAAAAAAACAAACAAAAAAAAACTAAGGGCCAACTGCACTGACACATCATAGTCACCAATGTCGACAGTTCACCTAAGGGTTCACTTCAATGAAGTGACTAGTGCTGCACATTCTATGGGTTTGGAAAAGGTATGATGACGTATCTCCATCATTATGATATCATTCAGAGTATTTTCACTGCTCATAAAAACTTCTGTATTCTACGTATTCATCTGTCTTCTCTTCCCAAACTCCCGGCAACCATTGATATTTTTATTGTCTCCATAGCTTTGCCTTTTGCAGAATGGCATATAGTTGGAGTCTATATCTTTTCAAAGCCTCATAAAAGCTGTTTTGGTTTGGTTTGGTTTGGTTTTGATGCTTCTGGTGAGAACCTCTGCTCTGCTTCCCAGTCCAAGATTATTGTAAAGAGTTGCCTGGACTGTGTACCCCACTGCTTTCCCCCTCCTCTGACTCCAGTAGGCTTACTTCACATCCCTTGTATAAATTGGCATCGCTGCTCTGTATGGTAACAAAGTTGCCAAGGTCTGGTGTGTCATTGCTGGGCTGTGCTGTGCTTAGTTGCTCAGCTATGTCCAGCTCTTTGTGACCCCATGGACTGTAGTCCACCAGGCACCTCTGCACATGAGGATTCTCCAGGCAAGAATACTGATGTGGGGTGCCATGCCCTCCTCCAGGGGATCTTCCCAACCCAGGGTTCAAACCCAGGTCTCTTGCATTACAGGCAGATTCTTTACTGTCTGAGCCACCAGGGAAGCCCAAGAATACTGGAGCAGGTAGTCCAGCCCAGTCATTACATTAACCCAGACTGTTTCATCCTCGTGTTTTTTGGGACCTAAACAGAACTTGCCCTAACTGATTACTTCTGCTGGAAAAAATTTATTCCTTCTGCTGCCAGTTTTCAGATTTTCCTCCTGGTTCTTAAGCTGCTTTTATATTCACCTCAATCTCATCCTTCTCCCACTTCTTATCATTTGTTGGGTTCTCAGAGATGCTATTCTGGATTCTCTCCCTGTCAGGGTGACATCAATTAGCGCCTGTACCACAGGTAAAGGCCTCATTTTTAAGTCAAGCCAAGACCCCCTTTCTGTACTTCACACACGTGTCGCTAATTTTCTCATTATGTCTGTTAATTGTCTCAGTGTCATCTAAAATTCAAGATGTTTAAGAAGACACTCAACATCCTTGCTCCTAAACTTGACCTTCTTCCATGTCTATGGAATGACACTGCCTCCATCCATCCAGTTAGGCAAACAGACACAATGTCATCATCCTTTTTCACCTCTCAGCCAATTGCTCAAGCAATTTTGTTCAGTTTATCTCCTCAATACGTCCCATTATCTTTTTCCATCTTGAAAGCACTCTGGTCTAAGTCATCATTTTCTCTCACCTGGATGCCTGCAATTTTCTCCTAATCGGTTGATTCTCACTTCCTTCTCTAAATGCCATTCAAATGCTATTTCAAATCCTAAAAGAAGATGCTGTGAAAGTGCTGCACTCAATATGCCAGCAAATTTGGAATGCTCAGCAGTGGCCATAGGACTGGAAAAGATCGGTTTTCATTCCAATCCCAAAGAAAGGAAATGGCAAAGAATGTTCAAACAACTGTTCAGTTGCACGCATCTCACACACTAGCAAAGTAATGCTCAAAATTTTTCAAGCCAGGCTTCAACAGTACATGAACCATGAAATTTCAGATGTTCAAGCTGGATTTAGAAAAGGCAGAGGAATGAGACATCAAATTGCCAACATCCATTGGACCATAGAAAAAGCAAGAGAGTTACAGGAAAACATCTATTTCTGCTTTATTGACTATGCCAAAGCCTTTGACTGTGTGGATCACAACAAACTGTGGAAAATTCTTAAAGAGATGGGAATACCAGACCACCTGACCTGCCTCTTGAGAAACCTGTATGCAGGTCAGGAAACAATGGTTAGAACCAGAAATGGAACAACAGGCTGGTTCCAAATTGGGAAAGGAGTGCTTCAAGGCTGTATATTGTCACCCTGCTTATTTAACTTCTATGCAGAATGCATCATGTGAAATGCCAGGCTGGAAGAAGCACAAGCTGGAATCAAGATTGCTGGGAGAAATATCAATGACCTCAGATGTGCAGATGACACCACCCTGATGGCAGAAAGCAAAGGAGAACTAAAGAGCCTCTTGATGAAAGTGAAAGAGGAGAGTGAAAAAGTTGTCTTAAAATGCAACATTCAAAAAACTAAGATCATGGCATCTGGCCCCATCACTTCACGTTAAATAGAAGGCAAAATAATGGAAACAGTGAGAGACTTTATTTTTGGGAGCTCCAAAATCACTGCAGATGGCCACCGCAGACATGAAATTAAAAGATACTTGCTCCTTGGAAGAAAAACTATGATCAACCTAGACAGCATATTAAGAAGAGACATTCCTTTGCTGACAGAGGTCCATCTAAAGGTCCATCTAATCACATTTCCAGTAGTCATGTATGAATGTGAGAGTTGGACTATAAAGAAAGCTGAGCACGGGAGAATTGATGCTTTTGAACTGTGGTGTTGGATGCCAGAGTCCTGCTCCAGCTGGTCCAGGGGTCCCCAAGTGATGAACGGCTTCGGCAAAAGGAAAAGAAAGGAAACAGAGAGTTTTTGATGGCCCAAAGACCATTGGTCTAAGGACCATTGGCCCAAGGACCATAATCTTTATTGCTTTAGTCTCTATTTATATAGCACATGTTCTTCTACGTAATGATTCTTACAATATTTTTCCGTTCAGATCAACATCCCCTGATTCTAAGATGTGTTAAAAGTTTTTTTCCTAGTCTATTGTCACATTTTGGTTACATGTTTACCCTGAAACCTATTTTTATTTTACTAGAACATAGTCTATGAATCATATTATTCCATCTACTTATTCTGCACAGCCTGCTACTACAGCAAGTACAGCGTCTTGCTTCAGTGAATAAGTACTATAGTGGTGTCTAAGGGCAAAATTTTCTCATAGTACAGTCATTGTCAGCTGTGGTTTGTTTACCATCTACCCACATAACACAAGTCTATTTCTGGCAGGGACAAGTCTTTTATAGTTTACCTAGGAACCATTTACAATACAATTCACATATTTCTTTCCATTTATGCTTCGATTCTAAGGGGCACAAACATCTCTAGCATCCCAGTCTTTATGAGAAAAGGCAATTGGCTTAGTTTCTGTAATTTTGCCTGATATATGACCCAAGTTTTCCAGCTGTCAATAACAATCTCCTCATGAGGCCAGGTCACAATAGGCTTAGGGCTTGTTTTCCAAATGATCATCACCTTATTCCCTGGCTGAGTGTTAGGGACCCACCAGCCAGGGGCCTCAATAAGTTTAATCATTTTTGAAGTGTTTCTCTAGAGCAAGAGATCATTTTTCTTTTTCCTGGACTCTCATGACCTCATCGTGGAAGCCCCTACAACTCCAGCCATCAAAGAATGCAACAGAGTTAGCCACAACAAAAGCATAGGAACAGTAAGAAGGGAAGGGTTCGATCCTGAAGAGAAACCGCTTTGCAGTTTCTTCTTGAGTGGTGCCATGACTTTGTCATCTGGCAGTAGTTCCAGAACGGCTCCCAACAGTTGGAGAAAACTCTTGAGAGTCCCTTGGACTGCAAGGAGAACAAACCAGTCAATCCTAAAGGAAATTAGTCCTGAATATTCATTGGAAGGACTGATACTAAAGCTGAAACTCCAATACTTTGGCCACCTGATTCGAAGAACTGACTCATTGGAAAAGACTCTGAAAAAAAGAAAAGAAGAAGGAAAAGACCCTGATGCTGGGAAAGATTGAAGGCAGGAGGAGAAGGGGACAACAGAGGTTGAGATGGTTGGATGGCATCACCGACTTGACAGGAGTTTGAGCAAGCTCTGGTAGTTGGTGATGGACAGGGAAGCCTGGCATGCTGCAGTCCATGGGTCGCAAAGAGTCGGACATGACTGAGTGATTGAACTCAACTGAACTGAACTTCCTCCTCACCCTTGCCTTATTTCCTTCTGTTTTGCATGATCCAGACAAGAGAATTTAATTGTGTCACAAACCCTCGCACTGATTTAACCATTGTACTGGTTTCCCATAGTCTGAGGATAAAGATATTCAAACACTCTTCCCCACTGCTGAGTGTACCATGGCTATTCTGACCTCTTGCCCCAGGGTCCTTTCTGTTACAAAGCTTCTAAACTCTAGGATGTACCCTTTGCCTTAGAATGTGACCTTCTCCGTCTCACCTTCAGCTCCACCTAACCTGCGGACTCGGCTTTAACCTGAAAGACCTTCGCTAAACCCAAGTGGTTTCCATGAACCTCGTCACTGAGCAGATCTCACTGTTACACAGTAACAGCAAGTAACAGGTGTCTCCTCTTCACAACTCAGACTGCAAATGAGAGATAGGTGGAGGCAGCTGATCCTAATCGACATCTCACTGTTCAGATTTCAGTGACAGAAAAGTCTCCTGGGGAACAGGCTCTATGTCCATTTAACAATGTAGGATGGACATCTCTTCCTGCCCATCTCTTCCTTGCACGATCCAGACAAGGAGGAAATTGCATCCTCTCTATTCCATCTTATCTTCGAATACTTCAGGAATGAAATACCTTTATAAAATTCAGTTCAGTTCAGTTCAGTCGCTCAGTCGTGTCCGACTCTCTGCGACCCCATGAATTGCAGCACGCCAGGCCTCTCTGTCCATCACCAACTCCCGGAGTCCACCCAAACCCATGTTCATCGAGTCGGTGATGCCATCCAACCATCTCATCCTCTGTCGTTCCCTTCTCCTCTCGCCCCCAATCCTACCCAGCATTAGGGTCTTTTCCAATGAGTCAACCCTTCGCATGAGGTGGCCAAAGTATTGGAGTTTCAGCTTCAACATCAGACCTTCCAATGAACACCCAGGATTGATCTCTTTTAGGATGGATTGATTGGATCTCCTTGCAGTCCAAGAAACTCTCAAGAGTTTTCTCCAACACCACAGTTCAAAAGCATCAATTCTGCGGTGCTCAGCTTTCTTCACCGTCCAACTCTCACATCCATACATGACCACTGGAAAAACCATAGCCTTGACTAGACGGACTTTTGTTGGCAAAGTAATGTCTCTGCTTTTAAACATGCTATCTAGGTTGGCCATAACCTTCCTTCCAAGTAGTAAGCGTCTTTTAATTTCATGGCTGCAGTCACCATCAGCAGTGATTCTGGAGCCCAAAAAAGTAAAGTCTGACACTGTTTCCACTGTTTCCCCATCTATTTCCCATGGAGTGATGGGACCAGATGCCATGATCTTAGTTTTCTGAACGTTGAGCTTTAAGCCAACTTTTTCACTCTCCTCCTTCACCTTCATCAAGAGGCTCTTTAGTTCTTCTTCACTTTCTGCCATAAGGGTGGTGTCATCCGCATATCTGAGGTTATTGATATTTCTCCCAGCAATCTTGGTTCCAGCTTGTGTTTCCTCCAGCCCAGCGTTTCTCATGATGTACTCTGCATATAAGTTAAATAAGCAGGGTGACAATATACAGCCTTGACATACTCCTTTTCCTATTTGGAACCAGTCTGTTGTTCCATGTCCCGTTCTAACTGTTGCTTCCTCACCTGCATACAGGTTTCTCAAGAGACAGGTCAGATGGTCTGGTATTCCCATCTCTTTCAGAATTTTCCACAGTTTATTGTGATCCACACAGTCAAAGGCTTTGGCATAGTCAATAAAGCAGAAATAGATGTTTTTCTGGAACTCTCTTGCTTTTTTGATGATCTAGCGGATATTGGCAATTTGATCTCTGGTTCCTCTGCCTTTTCTAAAACCAGCTTGAACATCTGGAAGTTCACGGTTCACGTATTGCTGAAGCCTGGCTTGGAGAATTTTGAGCATTATTTTACTAGCATGTGAGGTGAGTGGAATTGTGCGGTAGTTTGAGCATTCTTTGGCATTGCCTTTCTTTGGGATTGGAACGAAGACTGACCTCTTCCAGTCCTGTGGCCACTGCTGAGTTTTCCAAATTTGCTGGCATATCGAGTGCAGCATTTTCACAGCATCACCTTTAAGGATTTGAAATAGCTCAACTGGAATTCCATCACCTCCACTAGCTTTGTTCGTAGTGATGCTTTCTAAGGCCCACTTGACTTCACATTCCAGGATGTCTGGCTCTAGGTGAGTGATCACACCATCGTGATTATCTGGGTGGTGAAGATCTTTTTTGTACAGTTCTTCTGTGTATTCTTGCCACCTCTTCTTAATATCTTCTGCTTCTGTTAGGTCCATACCATTTCTGTCCTTTATCGAGCCTATCTTTGCATGAAATGTTCCTTTGGTATCTCTAATTTTCTTGAAGAGGTCTCTAGTCTTTCCCAATCTGTTGTTTTCCTCTATTTGTTTGCACTGATCGCTGAGGAAGGCTTTCTTATCTCTCCTTGCTATTCTTTGGGACTCTGCATTCAGATGAGAATATCTTTCCTTTTCTCCTTTGCTTTTCGCTTCTCTTCTCTTCCCAACTATCTGTAAGGCCTCCTCAGACAGCCATTTTGCTTTTTTGCATTTCTTTTCCATGGGGATTTTCTTGATCCCTGTCTCCTGTACAATGTCACAAACCTCTGTCCATAGGTCATCAGGCATTCTGTCTATCAGGTCTAGTCCCTTAAATCTATTTGTCACTTCCACCGTATGCTCATAAGGGATTTGATCTAGGTCATACCTGAATGGTCTAGTGGTTTTCCCTACTTTCTTCAATTTAAGTCTGAATTTGGCAATAAGCAGTTCATGATCTGAGCCACACTCTGCTCCTGGTCTTGTTTTTGCTGACTGTATAGAGCTTCTCCCTCTTTGGCTGCAAAGAATATAATCAATCTGATTTCGGTGTTGACCATCTGGTGACGTCCACGTGTAGAGTCTTCTCTTGTGTTGTTGGAATAGGGTGTTTGCTATTACCAGTGCGTTCTCGTGGCAAAACTCTAGTAGCCTTTGCCCTGCTTCATTCTGTACTCCAAGGCCAAACCTGCCTGTTACGCCAGGTGTTTCTTGACTTCCTACTTTTGCATTCCAGTCCCCTATAATGAAAAGGACATCTTTTTTGGGTGTTCTTTCTAGAAGGTCTTGTAGGTCTTCATAGAATCGTTCAACTTCAGCTTCTTTGGCGTTACTGGTCGGGGCATAGACTTGGATTACCGTGATATTGAATGGTTTGCCTTGGAAGCAAACAGAGATCATTCTGTCGTTTTTGAGATTGCATCCAAGTACTGCATTTCGCACTCTTTTGTTGACCATGATGGCTACTCCATTTCTTCTAAGGGATTCTTGCCCACAGTAGTAGATATAATGGTCATCTGAGTTAAATTCACCCATTCCAGTCCATCTTAGTTCGCTGATTCCTAGAATGTCAACGTTCACTCTTGCCATCTCCTGTTTGACCACTTCCAGTTTGCCTTGATTCATGGACCTAACATTCCAGGTTCCTATGCAATATTGCTCTTTACAGCATTGGACTTTGCATCTATCACCAGTCACATCCACAGTTGGGTATCGTTTTTGCTTTGGCTCCATCCCATCATTCTTTCTGGAGTTATTTCTCCACTGATCTCCATTAGCATATTGGGCACCTACTGACCTGGGGAGTTCATCTTTCAGTGTCCTATCCTTTTGCCTTTTCATACTGTTCATGGGGTTCTCAAGGCAAGAATACTGAAGTGGTTTGCCATGCCCTTCTCCAGTGGACCACAATCTGTCAAACCTCTCCACCATGACCCATCCGTCTTGGGTGGCCCCACACGGCATGGCTTAGTTTCATTGAGATAGACAAGGCTGTGGTCCGTGTGATCAGATTAGCTAGTTTTCTGTAGTTTTAGTTTTAGTGTGTCTGCCCTCTGATGCCCTCTCGCAACACTTACCGTCTTACTTGGGTTTCTCTTACCTTGGGCCTTGGGTAATTCCTCTTGCCGCCGCCACCGCTGCCGCCGGCCCCAGCCCCCAGCCTGGCCTAGCCCCTCTCGACTGCCGCCCCCGGCCCCCGGCCCCCAGCCCCCGGCCCGGCCTAGGCCCTGTCAGCCGCTGCCCCCGGCCCCCGGCCCGGTCTAGCCCCTGTCGGCCGCTGCCCCCGGCCCCCGGCCCAGCCTAGCCCCTCTCGGCCGCCACCCCCGTCCCCCGGCCCCCGGCCCGGCCTAGCCCCTCTCGGCCGCCGCCCCCAGCCCCCGGCCCCCGGCCCGGCCTAGCCCCTCTCGGCCGCCGCCCCCAGCCCCCGGCCCCCGGCCCGGCCTAGCCCCTCTCGGCCACCGCCCCCGGCCCCCGGCCCCCGGCCCCCAGCCCCCGGCCCCCGGCCCGGCCTAGCCCCTCTCGGCCGCCGCCCCCAGCCCCCGGGCCCCGGCCCGGCCTAGCCCCTGTCGGCCGCCGCCCCCGGCCCCCGGCCCGGCCTAGCCCCTCTCGGTTGCCGCCCCCGGCTCCCGGCCCCCGGCCCCCGGCCCCCGGCCCGGCCTAGCCTCTGTCGGCCGCCGCCCCCGGCCCCCGGCCCGGCCTAGCTCCTCTCGGCCTCGCTTCTGCGCCGAGCCGTCGCAGCCGCCTCGCTTCTGCGCCGAGCCGTCGCAGCCGCCTCGCTTCTGCGCCGAGCCGTCGCAGCCGCCTCGCTTCTGCGCCGAGCCGTCGCAGCCGCCTCGCTTCTGCGCCGAGCCGTCGCAGCCGCCTCGCTTCTGCGCCGAGCCGTCGCAGCCGCCTCGCTTCTGCGCCGAGCCGTCGCAGCCGCCTCGCTTCTGCGCCGAGCCGTCGCAGCCGCCTCGCTTCTGCGCCGGCAGTGCGCGGCGCTCGCCTCGGCTCCAACGCCCGGCAGCTCTGCTCCAGTCTCGCCCTGCCGGGAGCGCCAGGATCAGCTGCGGGAGCAGCACACGAGCTTCCTACTGAATTATAAAATTCAGAGGTTTCCAAAAGGAAAGGGCTGCCTTACTCTGCAGTGAATTCCCCATCAGCAGCCAGCACGATAGCTTGCTGATACTGGATGCAATGCGCAGCCTCTTCTCTTCCCCCAGACCCAGTGAGTACACACTGTGATGGCACCTTCTAAACCAGAGCAGTAACACCCCCAAGAGGGCAAATATTGGCCATGGGATGGGGGCCAAAAATCTCTCCCTTTTAACATATAAAGAGCAGATCTACATACTCTGCATGGGTTGAGATATAGTATATCTGTGGTACTAAAATTTCACAGGGAAGAGCGAGTAAGGAAAACAAGGGTAAGGCACAGTGTTAATAGCATGAGAAGTAACACCCACACCAAAACAGGAGAATAACAGTATATGGGAGAGGATTCTCATTGAGTAAGGAAGGCCATGGGCTTCCCTGGTGGTTCAAACAGTAAAGAATCAGCCTGCAGTGTGGGAGACTTAGGTTCAATCCCTGGGTCAGGAAGATTGCCTGGAGAAGGGCATAGCAACCCACTCCATAGCAATTCTCCAATTGCCTAATCTATGGGATTGCAAAGAGTTGGGCAACTATCACTAACACTAAGGAAGGGTCATACCTCTGGGTTTAGACTCTATACTGGCTGGTTGAAACACTTTGAATTAATTGTTTTAGCTCATATCTTTTATTCCTCATTTCTAACTTTGTGCCAGTGAACTAAGCACTCGTGTGTTTCACACTCCATTTAGGGAGCAATGGAGCTCCTTTCATCACTGACTTACTGTATCCTTCCTAGGTTTACTCGTCCTGTTTTTAACAATGTCCACTGAACTAGCAAGTAAGCACCAGAAAATAATAACAGATTTTACTTAAGCATGATTGACACCAGCAGGAAGAAAAACGGTCATCTACATTTTCAGGGCTCCTTGCCACTGCTTCCTTCCTCAACTGTGACAAACGACAGACAAGAGGATCCTCAGCCATCCTAGTTAACGTGCTCTCATATCGCACTCTTTAAATACATTTTATCTGATACTTCATCTTCTAAATTCTATTTCAAGTTCACGTTAGGAATACCCTGGAGGCATTGTCTTACTTGAAAAATGTTATTTCAATTAGTTGAATATCATTCTTTACAGGATTTAGGTCAAATGAGGGCCAGCAGTAAATCCAAACCAAACAATATGTGTCTGCAATAAATTTCTGTTTCTGCATTATTCATATATAATGGCATAGGTGACTCTTCAAGCATTCTGAATTAAGTAGAATTGATTTCTCACTTTTTTATGCTCTGTTGTACAAGCCTTTTTGTACTTTTACTTCTCCTTAACAAATAAAGTATTGATTCATCTCCACCGAACATGTTTTATTTAAACTTTGGTCTTTGTCAGCAACTTCGTCCTTGGTACCAACAATTCCTGCTCCTAACTTTCTGATTGTCTTTTGATCTTGAAGGTGAAATCCTTCAACCAGGCTGCTTAGCAGGAAGTAACTGCAGAGCAGGTTAAGATCTCATCAAGAATAATAAAACAGAGCGCCTTTGCCCTTCCTTTGAGCTTTTACTCTATTAGCACACTCAAAAAGTCTCCTCCACATTCTTACTCCATTTGGATGATTTATGCATAAGCATTGCATTTGAACTACATTGTCCCTGTGTTTTTAACCAAACATCATCACATCTTTTTTTACTAAATCTGTGAGCAAGGGTGTCTCTCCGTAGATTGGGGGTGGGGAGGGCTGGGCTCAGTAACAATCCTAGCAGTAAGCACAGAGCTTGAATCCAAGTTGAAAATTGATCAACATGTATCAAATGAGTCATTTTAATCAGAATTTATTCTTTTCTCTTTTAAGGACAATTGACAGAACATCAGACAGAAAGCGGAGCCTATAACTCATTCTTAGTTCACTTGGTAGCCCTCAAGTTTCCTATGAGAATAAAAACAAATGAAGACTCGAATGTATTGATGATCAGGATGGGACTTCCCTGGTGGTCCCACGGCCAAGACTCTGCCCTCCCATTGCAGAGGGCCTGAAGTTCAACCTCTGGTCACGGAACTAGATTCCACATGCCACAACTAAGACCCAGCACAGCCAAATAATTTTTTTTTTAAGGAGATAATCAGAATGATAATCTCCATGTCACTCTACAGCAAGTAAGTCACATAGAGAAAAACATGTATATGAGAAAAATATCACATCACATATATGGAATGTAAAAAAAATGCAAGCAAACTTATTTACTAAACAGAAACAAACTCATAGACTTAGAGAACCAACTTATGGTTACAAGGGGGAAAGGTAGAGAGGAGAGATAAATTAGGAGTTTGGGATGGACATGTACACGAGTATATTTAAAGTAGATAAAAGGACCTACAAAGGGCCTACTGTATAGCACAGAGAACACTGCTCAACTCTGTAACAACCTAAAATGGGGAAAGAATTTGAAAAAGAATAGATACATGTAAATGCTAAAAAAAAAAAAAAAAATCAAAACCCTATTTGCAACCCTATTTGCTGTGAACTTTGTCTAGCCCTGGCCTCTGGCTGAGTTTTCCCACCTAGATTGGGAGAAAACCCTTCCAGATGTTACCTGCTTTGCCTCCCATGGCTGGACTGTGGTGATCACACAGATGTTTGCCAGCTCGTTTGCTTGGGTTCAGACTGTCTTGCTTAGTGGCTAACTTGTGCTTCCCTGGTAGCTCAGATGGTAAAGAATCAATCTGCAGTGCAGGAGATCAGGTTCGATCCCCAGGTCAGGAAGATACCCTGAAGAAGGGAATAGCAACCTGCTCCAGAATTCTTGCCTGGAAAAATCCCATGGGCAGAGGAGCCTGGTGGGCTACAGTTCATGGGGTTGCAAAGAGTCAGACATGACTGAGCAACTAACACTTTTGACTCCATAGTTCCTCTAGAACACAGCCATCCCTCCTTTCCTGCCCACCGTCCTCAGTGTGTGTGACAGCCCCCAGTGTCCACGGGCTCTCGTCAGCCCCTGCAGCCCACTGCCAGGTGCCCACAGCACATGGCCTTACAAGCTCATCACCGCCCTCCTCAAACCGTTTGCCGCAGGGGTCCACTTAGACACGCACAGGCAGTCATGCTGCACCAGTTAAAATGCCAGACCATTGTTTTGGCAAAGGACTACCTGCAAAAGCGATCCTCTGTCCTTCTGTCCTGCTCTGAATGGATCCAGCACGTGGAATTAACTTTCTGGGAAGCCAAGCCTTGAGCAGCTTTACAAATCCATGTCTGCTCCCAGCTTCTCTCCCTCAGCAGAGGACTCAGCGCCTGTTTCCTGAACACGTGCTCTGTAGGATACAGAGATGAATTGGGCACGGCTCCTCAACAAACAAAGAGGTTTGTTGTCTCATGAGATAGATGTATGTGCGTGTGTGCTAAGTTGCTTCAGTTGTGTCTGACTCTTTGAGAGCCCATGGACTGTAGTCTCCCAGGCTCCTCTGTCCATGGGGATTCTCCAGGCAAGAATACTGGAGTGGGTTGCCATGCCCTTCTCCGGAGCATCTTCCCAACACAGGGATCAAACCCATGTCTCTTATGTTTCATGCATTGGCAGGTGGGTTCTTTACCACTGGTGCCACTTGGAAAGCCCAGAAAGATATATAAACACCGACAATTTCCATAACAATAGGTCATTGCCATTTCCATGAACATTCCCCATACAAACATGCCATTTTTCCAGCAGCTTGATGTGATAGAACCAAGGTCCTCTTTTGTTTTGTGTTTTGTTGGGAAAGAAATGTCACCAAAGCTAGGAACAGTATTTTTAGAAAAACAACTTTTATTCTTACTGCTCTCTCTTTTCAGTACCCCAGAGGCAGGATGGATAACAAGGCCAGAGGATCTGTTCTCAAAAGCCCTTCCTCTGTGCCTGAGGCTGTGCACTCAGTCAAGAGTGAAGTGGCCTCTGATTCTTCCTCACACGATAAGTTATCCCCCTGGGTGGACCCACAGCTTTCACAGAAAAATCATTGAATTCCGTTTCTTATCCATGCTCCAGTGAGGAATGTTTGCACACATTCAGCTTTCCTTCTAAAGCTTCTTCTTGCCCTGTGTCCTTCCACTTCACACTGGGATTGTCCCTTTTGTCTCTTAGTTCAAATCTTTTGGACACACAATCTACTCCTTACAAATTATTTTCTAAGCAAATAATATTTCTAGAGTAATTTTCTTGGTGTTTCCTCTCAACCCCTCACCCCCTGCACCACCTCTGAAGGAGATTGCTTTGGTCCCCAAAGGTGTCCTTTGGGGCAAATACACCTTGGACCCCTTCATTTGTATTTGTTTGTTTGTTTTATTGGAGTAGAGTTGACTTACAATGTTGTGTTAGTTTCTTCTGTACAGCAAGGTGAATCAGGCATGCACATATATACATCTACCCTTTTTCAGATTCATTTTCCATATAGATCATTACAGAGTATTAGGTTACCTGTGCTATACACTAGGTCCTTATTAGTTATCTATTTTATATATAGTAGTGTGTATATACCGATCCCAATCTCCCAATTTATCCCTTATCTCTTCCCTCCACTGGTAACCTTAAGGTTGTTTTCTACATCTGTGACTATTCTGTTTTGTAAGTAAGTTCATTTGTACCATTTTTTTTTTAAGATTACACATATAAGTCATCCAATTCAGTTCAGTTCAGTCCCTCAGTCATGTCCAACTCTTTGCGACCCCATGAACCTCAGCACGCCAGGCCTCCCAGTCCATCACAACTCTCATGTCCATCGAGTTGGTGATGCCATCCAGCCATCTCATCCTCTGTCATCCCCTTCTCCTCCTGCCCCCAATCCTTTCCAGCATCAGGGTCTTTTCCAATGAGTCAGTTCTTCGCATCAGGTGGCCAAAATATTGGAGTTTCAACTTCAAAATCAGTCCTTCCGATGAACACCCAGGACTGATCTCCTTTAGGATGGACTGGTTGTATCTCCTTGCGGTCCAAGGGACTCTCAAGAGTCTTCTCAAACACCACAGTTCAAAAGCATCAATTCTGTGGTGCTCAACTTTCTTCACAGTCCAACTCTCACATCCATACATGACTACTGGAAAAACCATAGCCTTGACTAGACGGACCTTTGTTGGCAAAGTAATGTCTCTCCTTTTTAATATGCTATCTAGATTGGTCATAACTTTCCTTACAAGGAGTAAGCATCTTTTAATTTCATGGCTGCAGTCACCATCAGCAGTGATTTTGGAGCCCAAAAAATAAAGTCTGACACTGTTTCCACTGTTTCCCCAACCATTTCCCATGAAGTGATGGGACCAGATGCCATGATCTTAGTTTTCTTAATGTTGAGCTTTAAGCCAACTTTTTCACTCTCCTCTTTCACTTTCATCAATAGGTTCTTTAGTTCCTCTTTACTTTCTGCCATAAGGGTGGTGTAATCTGCATATCTGAGGTTATTGATATTTCTCCCGGCAATCTTGATTCCAGCTTGTGCTTCTTCCAGCCCAGCATTTCTCATGATGTCCTCTGCATATAAGTTAAATAAGCAGGGTGACAATATATAGCCTTGATGTACTCCGTTTCCTATTTGGAATCAGTCTGTTGTTCCATGTCCAGTTTTAACTGTTGCTTCCTGACCTGCATACAGGTTTCTCAAGAGGCAGGTCAGGTAATCTGGTATGCCCATCTCTTTCAGAATTGTCCACAGTTTCTTGTGATCCACAAGTCAAAGTCTTTGGCATAGTCAATAAAGCAGAAATAGATGTTCTTCTGGAATTCTCTTGCTTTTTTGATGATCCAGCGGATGTTGGCAATTTACATACAGTATTTGTCCTTTCCTGTCTTCACTCAGTATGACAATCTCCACGTCCATCCATGTTGCTTCAAATGGTGTTATTTCATTTTCTAAAATGGCAGAGTAATATTCCATGGTATACATGTACATCTTCTTTATCCATTCATCTGTTAATGGACATTTGGGTTGCTTCCATGTCCTGGCTATTATAAATAGTGCTCCTGTGACAATTGGGATGCATGTATCTCTTCGAATTATGGTTTTCTCAGGGTCTTTGCCCAGGAGTGGGATTCCTGGGTCATAGGATAACTCTATTTTTTTTTTAAGGAAGATTTATATCATTCTCCAAAGTGGCTGTATTAATTTACATTTCTACCAACAGTGTAGGGAAGGTTCCCTTTTTTCCACATCCTTTCCAACAATTATTGTTTGTAGATTTTTTTATGATGGCCGTTCTAATCAGTGTAAGGTGATACCTCATTGTAGTTTTGATTTGTATTTCTCTGATAATTAGCTGGGTTAAACATCTTTTCCTGTCCTTTTCTGACCCCTCTTTTTTAGAGGGTTTACTTTAATTCCTTTTGCTTGACCTGCTTCTAAATAGCAAACTAACAAAAACCAGAAGAAATTTCAAAACATGTTTACATGACAACTCCTAAAATCTAAGGAACATATCAACTGCACACAAATAATTCAAACCTAATTTCTGATGCCTCAGAAGAAATGAGATTCAGTTCCATCTGGGCTTAGATTTTTTGTAGAACACATCTGCTCTTCAGATCTTATGGACTTTCTCTGTATTTGTATTGTGACTCAGAAAAAGCTGACCCAGGCCTGCGGAAGACTGAACCATGGTCCATGGGCAAATCAATTGCTCCCTCAAGAGGTGAGAGATGCGAATGAGAAAAAAGATAAAATAAAAATTGGCAGGCTTTCATGATTTACAGTCAGTGTCTTCGGCCTAGTAAACCTAATCACGTTGGTTACTATTTCACTACATTCACTGCCGGAGTCCATTAGAACAGTCTAATTTACACTGCAGTGTAATTCATCTGCTTTATTAAGGTTGTTCTTGTATTTATGTTAGAAGTAAAAGCGGCCTCTGGCTCAATGTTATACAGTCATTCTGAGAAAATGCCACAGGGCACAGCAGTTAATAAACCCAGGAACTAGATTCCAGTACCCATATTGTTGACATCTGACAAGTTTACTGGGAATGTTGTTAGGGTGATGCAGAATCTTATAAAAATAGACATTAGCAACCTCGTTACAGGCCCATTCCAAAATAATTGTGAATCCCACTGATGGAAATAGTCAAAGGTTTTTGTATAGACTTTATTGAAAATGGGAGCATTTAATCTTTCCCCCATCTCCTTCCCAGGAAAATCTGCATAGGGTTAGCTTGCATTGATGGTAAGGTTATGACACCTGAACCTAACACAACATTTTTACCAGACTTCAATATAAGAAAATGACCTCATCAAAAGGTAATGATGAATGGGAGATTGAAAGAGTGCTTGTTCAGTGAACGCCTGCCTCAGTTCCAACAAGACTAGAAACGTCCACAAAAATCTGCTTAACTGCTGAGAAACCCCTCTGTTCTGTGGAGGGTCAGGTGGCCTGCTCTCCTCTATAAATAAACAGTAGTGATCCTGACAAGACACCATCCATGCCACTCCCTCAGTGATGCTCACAGACAAGGCGGCCGTTATTTTGTGATGCTAGTCACTCCTTGAGTGTCTACCAGGAGCTGTGTTTCCAAGAACTCATTATTTGCACTGGTATATGAATTAAAAAAAAAAATCTTCTTTTCTAGAAAGTAAAGAAACAAAGTATGGTAGAGAACAACCTAATGCCAACTATAAATCATCAGATATGGAAGAGGCAGAAGAATCATGGAGCCAAGTAATTATTGAACAAAGAAACTGAAGACAGTTTTCAGCCTAGTATCTCTGCCTGGTGGAAGGAACAAGGATTTTGGCATAAAATTGACTTGGCTTTGAATTCATGTATTAAAATGTACCCTACAAGGAGAGGCATTTGAACAGTGTCTGGAGTGCAGTAGGTAGTCAATGAAAATTTTACCAATAGTATTAGTGCACCTGAAACTAACACAGCATTGTAAATCAATTATGTGCATGTGCAGTTGCTCAGTTCTGTCTGACTGCAGCCCCATGAACTGTAGCCCACCAGGCACCTCTGTCCATGCGATCTTCCAGGCAAGAATGCTGGAGCAGGTTGCCATTTCCTACTCTAGAGCATCTTCCCGGCCCAGGAATTGAACCTGTGTCTCTTTGCATTTCCTGCATTGGCAGGCAGATTCTTTACCACCACACCACCTGGGAAGATTGAAATCAATTATACTTCAATTGAAAAATAGTATTTAGGGCCATAGGGATGACCTAAGGACCTAGCACAACACCTGCCATATTGTTGATAACCACTGATATTTGTAGAATAAGTGAATGTATTTTCTCAGCATTATTTTATCAAGACATTCAAATGAATGTCAGAGCATCAAGGAAGGAAAAGATGTGGGAAAAAATCCTGTGTTATACATCAGTAAGAAGTCAGGAATATACAACAACTCAGGTTTCCTCATAATGCAGGGACCATGAAAGAAAGCCTAGGTTCCAGCACTGAATCTTTCCTCATCTGTTAAGTGACTTCAGGTCAATAGCTCTCTCTATCTGGGTCTCTATCTCTTCATCTTTAAATAAAGATATATGGTAACAATATTGGCATTATTTCTTCTAAAATTAAGAGTAAGGGAGAACACCTCTTAGGATGCAACTACTTTCTCTATCATGTATATGATTGTTCTTTGACTCTTTTCTATGTTATCCATGCACAATCTGAAGTTCACATTATAAAACACATCTGTCTACAGTACATTTTAATAAAAGTCCAATTTGAGCTGAAATACAGAAAAAAAAATCCGGTGACTTCATCATTAACTGAAATGTCCAGCATTTCAGATTTGCAGTTTCCACAGCTTGGGAAGAATTGGAAAGGACATGGCATTATTTCAATCTGTCAAGACTTTTAAAGAACTCCTCCTTTATCATAATCCTTATCACTCATATCCAACAAGTCATCAATTCTTGCAAGTTCCTAAGCATTTCTCAAAATCATCATCTCCTTTCATTTTCTAAAGCTACTTCCTTGGTTCATTCCATATTGTTTCTTGCCAGGACTCCTTAGATTGATTCTCTGCTTCTAATTTCATCCTCTTCCAATTCATACCCTGCATTTTCTATATTTCAGATAATTCACACCTTGTTTATGTAAAATTGTATCTTGGGTATTGCCTCTTCTGACTGTACTTTCATCTACTGAACAAATATTGTCTACCTGTCTGACCTGGAGAAATCATCAATACTCTCTATGCTTCTGTTTAAACATCTATAAAATGAGAAAAATAATGACAACAACCATGTCACTGGGTTGCTGTGATTATATGCTTGCTACAGTGTCTGGCTCAGAGTCACCACTCAAGGTGATGTTTATATGTATTATTGACATGATCACTGTACAATCTTGCTGAGTGAGCAGAAACCCTCTGAGAACTTTTGTATGTGAGGCTCCTTCTGCCTGGATCTTTCTTTTTTCCCAGATGTCTCCATGTCACCTTCTGTGTCTTCATTCAGCTGTTTGTTCAGACAGCACCTCAAAAGGAATCCTTTGATCTTCCCCATGGAAATTAATTCCTTGTCACTTTCTGTCTTCTTTATCCTGTTTTAAGTTTCTTCATGGCATGGAGTGCTTATTGAGCTTAGATCATGTGTTATCATTAATTTTTTTTATCTCACTCCTGCTTTATAATATGTAGGCAGGGATTATACTTGTTCATATCTGTACACTTCTAACAAAGAAAACTGCTTGATGCATGGCATGTGCTCAATAAATATTAGGTCTATCAATGAATGAATTAAAGAAATACTTTTATTTGATGATGAGTGTAATGAACACCTTAGAAAAAACAAAATCAGCCTCTAGCCTGTAGTAAAAGCAGCAACCAGGAAAACTTCCTCTCTTGTGCTGCACAAGCTGGTTGTGGTGGTTCCTTCATAAATGTGTTCAGATAATCTTAACCCTTTCCACACTGTGCTTCAAGAAGCTCCCTGACTAGAATATGAAATCCAGGTGGACTTTAGTTATTTCTATAGCTCCATGGGTACTATATTTCTACATCCAGAAGAGTGTCTGGAATTATGAGAAAAAATTTCTAGCCCTCAGTCATGTGCAATCTTCTAATTTGACAACCCTTGACTTTCATGCCTTTTCCCAGTTTAGTGACTTTTGTAGTCTTTATGTGCTTTGGCCTTAAAGTCACAACAATGTCATTTGTTGAAGGTGGGTACTCTACTTAAAAGTCATTTCCCAAAATGGGAGCTAAGCAGCATCGCAGATTTGAAGTGTGACAGAAAGACTCAAGATTGACTTCAATGAGTTTGAGCCAAACACTCATGAAGCTGGGTGTGTTTTGTTTTGCTTGTTTGTTTTGTTCGGTTTTTAAACATTTATTTATTTATTTCGCTACATTAGGTCTTAGCTGCAGCGTGTAGGCTTGATTATCCATGGCATACGGGATCTTTGTTCCCAACCAGGGATCTAACCCGCATCTCCTGCCTTGGAAGGAGGATTCTTAACCTCTGGACTACCAAGGAAGTCCCTGTTTATTTTGAAATAAGATAGCTCCATTGACAATAGTGTTGTTTGTATTATTAAGCATAAGTGATTAACACATAATGATAGATAGACTATTTTAAATTGTTGAATGCTCACATAGGATCAAAACACTGAAACATGATGTGGTGAAAGAAGCATTGATCTTAGTGTATAGAGAATTGGGTTTTGTTCCGAGCTCTGTTGCTACACAATTTCTCCCCTGCTTGGGCAAGATATTTACTGTTTTAAAGTGTCTGCATTTTTATATTAGTAGGAAAAACAAGGGAGTTGGATTAGGTAAAATGAAAGATCTTCTTCATTATAGCACTCCACAATGACAGGCTGAATCTATTCAGATACATCATTTTCAAAATGATTAAATGATAAAATCAACAAAAGAACATTTCTGGGTTTAAGAAATCCAGAATTCCACATCTTTAAGGAAAACACAGAGCTTGCATTTCAGAGGGCGCGAGGTCAAGCCTGCTCCAATGATGGTGTGCTTTTTTTCAAGGCATAAGCACCCTTTCTGGGATTCTCAGCTTGGCACTGTATCTAAGTCTAATTAAATCCCTTTGTGTGAACCTTAAATACACTTAATTAAAACAGGTAGACTTGGGATGATTAATTTCAAAAGTAAGTAGGTTAAAGTGCAGGCTCATTTCTCCTGCTAATTAGCTGAAGGATGATCTTCCTTTCCAGGAGGCTGAAAAGCAGGAGATTCATTTCTTCAATTCAAATCTGTTTTTAAATGCCTTTCAAAGCCTTTAGGCTTTAGAATTTGAGTTTTTTAAAAATTTTGAATGTCGAGGATTATTTCTCCGTATTTTATACTTAGTTAAACCCAAAGCAGGGCTCACTAGAGATCCAAGGGTTATAGAGTAATCAATGGTCGATGAATCCAGACCCACAGTCAGCAAAGCTGGCTACGTGGTAACTTCATTATCACTCCATCACTCTTGAGAGACAGGCTTAACTTCATCTATTATGAAAGGTTTTCAGAAACTGTGACTTACACATTAAATATTTGATTCTTTGAAATACTCAGTTTGGCACTGAAGTGTCAGATTTCCCCAGTACTGCAACCATAGCCATCCTTGTGTATTTAAAACTGCTCCCATTAGACCTAATCAAACTCAAAGCTTTTGCACAGCAAAGGAAACCATAAACGAAATGAAAAGACAACCCACAGAATAGAAGGAAATATTTGCAAACGATGCGACTGACAAGGGATTAATCTCCAAAATTTACAAACAGCTCATGCAGTTCAATATAAAGAAAAAAAAAAAAACCCAATGAAAAAGTGGACAGAAGGCCTAAATAAACATTTCTCCTAAGAAAACATACAGATGGCCAATAGGTTCAGTAAAAGATGCTCAACATTGCTAATCATTAGAGAAAAGCAAATCAAAACTAGAAAGAGATATTGCCTTCATGAGTCAGAATGCTCATCATCAAAAAGTCTACAAATAATAAATCCAGTATTGGGCATGGAGAAAAAGGAGCCCTCCTACACTGTTGGTGGGAATGTAAACTGCTACAGCTGCTATGGAGGACAATATGGAGATTTCTTAAAAAACTAAAAATAGAGCTACCATATGATCCAGCAATCCTAGTCCTTGGCATATATCCAGAGAAAAGCATGGCTGGAAAGGATGTATACCCCCCTACCCCACCCACACACACACACAATGTTCATTGCAGCATGTTTACAACAGCTAGGACATGAAAGCAATGTCCATCAACAGATGAGTGGATAAAGAAGATGAGGTACATATGTAGAGTGGAATATTACTCTGCCATTAAAAAGAATGAAATAATGCCAGTTGCAACAACTTGGATGGGCCTGGAGATTATCATACTAAGTGAAATAATCCTGACAGAGAAAAACAAATATCACTTGATATCACTTATGTGTGGAATCTAAAAAACTGATATAAACTTATTTATAAAACAGAAACACATTCACAGATATAGAGAAGGAACTTATAGTTTCCAGATGGGAAGGATGAAGGGAGGAAGAGTTGGGAAGTTTGGGATCAACATATACACACTTCTGTATTAAAAATAGATAGCCTACAAGGACCTACTGTATAGCACAGGGAGCTCTGCTCAATACTCTGCAATAACTTAAATGGGAAAATAATTTGAAAAAGAGTAGATGCATGCATATGTATAGCTGAATCATGTTGCTGTACATGTGAAACTAACATAGCATTGTTATTCAACTCTACTCCAATATGAAATAAAAATTTTAAAAATAAATAATAAAAACACATGAATCTACTCTTTAGATGATTATTTGTAATACAATCATATATTTTAAAAATATACTTTTTGTACATGTATATATATAAATAACTGAACTGAACTGATATATAAATAAATTACTTTTCTATACAGTAGAAATTAACACAACATTGTAAGTCAAATATGCTTTAATAAAAATTTTTTTTTTAATTAAAAACAAAAAAACCCTGCTGCCGTTGAAGCATTAACGGTATGGCTTGGCTGAAGTGACTGAGGGAGCCATAATCCCAGGTGACCTGGGGAGGAATTCTCTCAACATGATCCTTACCATTTTCATTGTGTCTCATATTGTGATGAAAATGTGATCACTACATTATTGCAGAAAATGAACAAAGGCGGTACAGAAAATGGGTAATTTGCACAATTTGCATGGCTGATGACAAGTACTGTTGGGGTCACATTAGTGAACTTTAAAAGTTTATTTTGCAGAGCACAAGTTGTAATGAAGACTCCTTGTGACAAGCTGAAAACCTTCCTGTCTTCTTAGAGATAACTTGTGGAGGAATACACAGTTTTCTCTATGAAATATCAGTGATGTAGAACATGCTTGCTAAGAACCTGGAGGAAGGCTAAGGGCTCCCTGCAGACACCTACGATGCAGGAGACCCAGGGACAACATTCATTCTGTGCTGATAACAAGAGTGCTCTCCAATCAGCATCTCCCTATTGAGTGAGCAGTGTCTAATATCTAAGCAGTGTCTAAGAGCTCCCTTTCTTCCCATTTCCTTCCTATCACCTTAGAATGACCTGAAGATGTATTCTATCGTAGCGCTTCTACAACTGGAGTAGCAAGAAGAGATCTATGAGGTCTCACATTATTTTGAATTTGAATACATTGATAAGCTAAAATTTTACCCAATTTTCCTTTATTTTTTAGACAGTTATTGAGCACTATGTGTCAGTCACTGTCCCAGCCTCCGAAAAGACAAACAGGCCAATGGAGCTTGATTTTCATGGCGAGAGAGAAAGAGACACAGAGATGGAGAGAGACACAGAGAGGGGACAAATACACAGGGTGACCACGGGAGAGAAAAAGCACAGCTAAGAGACACCGAGGTCTGGCCCCACATCAGCACTAGGAGTTCATTTAAGTTCCTTCAGTGAGATGTCATTCTTCCTCCAGGAGGAAAATCAAGGAGGAGGTGGAGGAAAGGAGCACAGACATCCTTCTCTCGACCCCTCTTTCTCCCTGAGAGAATTATTGGCCCAGGACACCTATGGCCTGGAATCAAAATTCCCTTTACCCCAAAACACACGTGAGAAGAGGGTGTCACCAGTGCCCCTTCTAGTTGCATAGCTTCCAATATTAACTATTCACTATAAATTAGAACTTAGAAATGTTCATTTACAATTTACACAGCAAGTATAATATGTGATGCACATTACTTTAGCGAGTGCCAATTTGGCGTCCTCGTGATTAATATCAATTTCTCTATGGACATTGTTGACGTCAGAGTGGCTCTTGGTGCCCACCTGCACTTACTTGTGTGTTAAGTCTACAACTCAGGACGTGCTGACGTGTGGCTGAAATATGATTACCCATAATTTTCTCAGCCTGGGTTCAATGAGAAAAATAGAAACAGCTCCAGCTTTTTGAGCGGTCAGACATTTCATACATAGTGAGACGAGCTGGAGGGCCAGAGTTCAGTGAGGCCTCTGCTGGGCTCATTGTTTCATCCATGAGGAAATTCATGGACTGCGGGACCCAGTGAAGGCATCCGCTTGAACACCGTATGATGACTCTCAGGAGCACATCTGGGAGCTTCTGCGAAACCAAGACCACTGTCTGCCAGGGTCCTCCTATAGCTGCCATCAGAGAATAATGGATTTGCCTTCCATCTGCCACTCACATCTCTGTGAATTAGAGGCATCAGAAACAAACCTGTTTGGAGGAGGCCAAGAACATGTATTCTCAAGATTTGCATGTATCTTGTATTCTGCTTTATTGACTATGCCAAAGCCTTTGACTGTGTGGATCACAATAAACTGTGGAAAATTCTGAAAGAGATGGGAATACCAGACCCTCTGACCTGTCTCTTGAGAAACCTGTATGCAGGTCAGGAAGCAACAGTTAGAACTGGACATGGAACAACAGACTGGTTCCAAATAGGAAAAGGAGTACGTCAAGGCTGTATATTGTCACCCTGCTTATTTAACTTATATGCAGAGTACATCATGAGAAACGCTGGGCTGGAAGAAACACAAGCTGGAATCAAGATTGCCGGGAGAAATATCAATAACCTCAGATATGCGGATGACACCTCCCTTATGGCAGAAAGTGAAGAGGAACTAAAGAGCCTCTTGATGAAGGTGAAGGAGGAGAGTGAAAAAGTTGGCTTAAAGCTCAACGTTCAGAAAAGTAAGATCATGGCATCTGGTCCCATCACTCCATGGGAAATAGATGGGGAAACAGTGGAAACAGTGTCAGACTTTACTTTTTTGGGCTCCAGAATCACTGCTGATGGTGACTGCAGCCATGAATTAAAAGAGGCTTACTACTTGGAAGGAAGGTTATGGCCAACCTAGATAGCATGTTTAAAAGCAGAGACATTACTTTGCCAACAAAAGTCCGTCTAGTCAAGGCTATGGTTTTTCAAGTGGTCATGTATGGATGTGAGAGTTGGACGGTGAAGAAAGCTGGGCGCCGCAGAATTGATGCTTTTGAACTGTGGTGTTGGAGAAGACTCTTGAGAGTCCCTTGGACTGCAAGGAGATCCAATCAATCCATCCTAAAAGAGATCAATCCTGGGTGTTCATTGGAAGGTCTGATGTTGAAGCGAAGCTCCAATACTTCGGACACCTCATGCGAAGGGTTGACTCATTGGAAAAGACCCTAATGCTGGGTAGGATTGGGGGCGGGAGGAGAAGGGGACGACAGAGGATGAGATGGTTGGATGGCATCACCGACTCGATGAACATGGGTTTGGGTGGACTCCGGGAGTTGGTGATGGACAGAGAGGCCTGGCGTGCTGCAATTCATGGGGTCGCAGAGAGTCGGACACGACTGAGCGGCTGAACTGAACTGAACTGTATTTGTATATATTATATATACGTGCTTAGTTGCTTCAGTCACGTCTGACTCTGTGCGACCCTACGGACTGTATCCCATTAGGCTCCTCTGTCCATGGGATTCTCCAGGCAAGAACACTGGAGTGGGTTCCCATGTCCTCCTCCAGGGGATCTTACTGACCCAGGGAATTGAACCCGTGTCTCATATATCTCCTGTACTGGCAAGCAGGTTCTTTACCACTAGTGCCACCTGGGAAGCCATATATATATATGTATATATATATGGAGAGAGTCTCCCTTTGGTATTCAAGGGTGATTAGCTCTAGGACCAACTTTAAAAGTTAATAAACATGAGTGGTTTGGTTCTGCTATCCTTTTGCCAAAACAGGAACTGAAGTCTTAGAATCTGAATAATCCACAAAGGCAAAAATTTGTCTGTGGCTGAACTGATGCTGATATTAATCCCTCCCAATGTCTTCTCATTACACTGCTGGTATCACCGATGTGAGCTGATTGTGTGTTTAATTAACCAAAGGGGAAAGTGAATGCGGCAGAGAGCATTTTGGAGATTAGTTAAGAGGTACAGGAAATTAGTAACTGAATTAGAAATTTTATTGATTGGTTGTGAAAAGAAGTCTATATACATTAGAGTCTGAATAATAAAAGTGGTGAGAGCTCCATGAATTCAACAAGGCAGGGGATTAAGGAGGCAACCAAGATAAATTCAGCTTCAGTTATGTGGTCGAGTGGCTGATAGAACACCCTGGTATTAAGGTTCATCAGGAAGTTAAAAAGCACAGGATGAAAATTTGGGAAGAGAAATGGAAGCCTAACATGGAGAAGTAGCAGTCAATTTCACAGAGGCAGGTCCTCTATCAGATCTTTCAGGTGGGAAGATCTGAGTTGAGCAGGACAAATGGTATATAAGTGGATACATATAAAACCTTGGGGTATCAAAGGGACTCCATAACATATAAATTTTCTATAAATCTAAAATTAAATTCAAATGTTTATCATCTTTTAGAGCATAAATATGAACTGTTAGAATAGTTCACATCTCTACTCCACCAAATTACTGAATGTATGATATTGAGGCATCAAAATTGCTGTGACACTCAATTGTCATGTTTGAAAATAGAGAACAATGACAAGGTGAACCTAAGGGGTCTTGGGAGGATTAAATAAAATAATGCATTTAGCGCCTCAGGATGTATATCAAGGCAGTCTCTCCATTGTTGTTTGTTATTCATTTTATTGTCGATATTTTGCTCTTAATTTTCTTGTCATCATCTTTATTATCTCTCAGTGTTCCTTGAATCTCTTGGAAGAGGCTGCCTAGATCGCGGTTGTGAGAAAGGCTGCCTGAGACTGACAACCGTGATGGATTCAAGGCTCCCGCCTGACAGTGGCTGGAGGGAATGGGCGCCTATACCGATGACAGCAATTTTTCATCTCAGACTCCAAAGTTGATGGGTCTGAGAAGGTGAAGTTTCAAGGAAACTTTAAGACACTGGGGAGCACAATATCTCTGGGAAAATTCCCTAGTGACAACGCAGGATTCCATTCCCAATGGTCATAAATATCTTGGTGAATCCATGCTTTGAAAATTAAGTGTCTCTTCCTGTGATAAGATTTG
Organism: Giraffa tippelskirchi; assembly: GCF_054371585.1. NCBI lineage: Eukaryota > Metazoa > Chordata > Mammalia > Artiodactyla > Giraffidae > Giraffa > Giraffa tippelskirchi. Next base: position 71,805,298 of record NC_137280.1, read on the forward strand.
CTTCCGATATGGAGATGGGGAGCCTGTGATTCTAAGGATCAAGAACCTGGATCTCAGGATGCATGCCCCACCGTGGAAGTCCCCTTGGCCACTAAGCTGTGTTTTCACTGCTCTCTCTGCTTCAAGCTCAGTTCAGGTCAGTCATTCAGTCGTGTCCAACTCTTTGCGACCCTATGGACAGCAGCACGCCAGGCCTCCCTGTCCATCACCAACTCCCGGAGTTTACCCAAACTCGTGTCCATTGAGTCGGTGATGCCATCCAACCATCTCATTCTCTGTCGTCCCCTTCGCTTCCTGCCTTCAATCTTTCCCAGCATCAGGATCTTTGTCAATGAGTCAGTTCTTCGCATCAGATGGCCAAAGTACTGTAATTTCAGCATCAACATCAGTCCTTCCAATGAATATTCAGGACTGATTTCCTTTAGGATGGACTGGTTGGGTCTCCTCGCAGTCCATGGGACTCTCAAGAGTCTTCTCCAACACTATAGTTCAAAAGCATCAATTCTTCGTTGCTCAGCTTTCTTTATAGTCCAACTCTTACATCCATACATGACTATTGGAAAGACCATAGCCTTGACTAGACAGACCTTTATTGTCAAAGTAATGGGCTACTCAGCCCTGAAACCTGTCCTGATATTTCCCGCTGCCTCCGCTGCTTCACCCCGCCCTGCTCTCAGCTCACAACTGCAGATCCTTCCTCACTCTTGCACCTCTGGGAATGCCATCTCTGCCCCTCAAACTCCTCTTTATTCATGTACATATTTCTTAAACCTTACATCCAACTCCCACTAACACATCTGTGCTCAATTAAAAACTTCCTGCTGATGTTAATCTTGACCACTGTTGATGCCGAGGCAGTGTTTGTCAGTTTTGTGCCCTGTAAACTTACTCACTGGACTTCCCTGGTGGCTCAGCAGTAAAGAATCCACCCAATGCAGAAGATCCAGGTTCGATTCCTGGGTCAGGAAGATCCCCTTGAAAAGGAAATGGCAACCCGCTCCAGTATTCTTGCCTGGGAAAACCCATGGATGGAGGAGCCTGGCAGGCTACAGTTCACAGGATCACAGAAGAGTTGGACAGGACTTAGAGGCTAAACCACAAACTTAGTCATTGTCCTCTCTTTTTCAGGCAGTACTTTTTGGAGGACAGTACTACGTGAGGCTCACCCTGCAATGGTTTTCCCGCTCTTGTGTACACCTGGGCAGCTTCCAGGGTCTCCCTTTTCTACAGGTCATGGGGCTCAGGCTCTCCTGAGAACTGCCCACTCTTACCTTCCTTAATTTGTTTGTCTTCTGCTTACACTGATTGCTGAAAGCCTAGCTAAACCATATTTACTTTTCTGGAACTAAGTAAGGTTTCTGCCTGCCTGATCTAAAATACAATGCCCAGTTTTGTTCTTATTAGAGTGTCATAGTGCAAGGCTATCAGTTCAGTTCAGTCGTGTCCAACTCTTTGCGACCCCATGAATCGCAGCACACCAGGCCTCCCTGTCTATCACCAACTCCCGGAGTTTACCCAAACCCATGTCCATCGAGTCGGTGATGCCATCCAACCATCTCATCCTCTGTCGTCCCCTTCTCCTCCTGCCCCCAATCCTTCCCAGCATTAGGGTCTTTTCCAATGAGTCAACTCTTCGCATGAGGTGGCCAAAGTATTGGAGTTTCAGCTTCAACATCTGTCCTTCCAATGAACACCCAGGACTGATCTCCTTTAGGATGGACTAGTTGGATCTTCTTGCAGTCCAAGGGACTCTCAAGAGTCTTCTCCAACACCACAGTTCAAAAGCGTCAATTCTTCAGTGCTAAGCTTTCTTCACCGTCCAACTCTCACATCCATACATGACCACTGGAAAAACCATAGCGTTGACTAGACGGAACTTTTGTTGGCAAAGTAATGTCTCTGCTTTTAAACATGCTATCTAGGTTGGTCATAACCTTCTTTCCAAGGAGTAAGTGTCTTTTAATTTCATGGCTGCAGTCACCATCAGCAGTGATTTTGGAGCGCCAAAAAATAAAGTCTGACACTGTCTCCACTGTTTCCCCATCTATTTCCCATGAAGTGATGGGACCAGATGCCATGATCTTAGTTTTCTGAACGTTGAGCTTTAAGCCAACTTTTTCACTCTCCTCTTTCACTTTCATCAAGAGTCTCTTTAGTTCTTCTTCGCTTCCTGCCATAAGGGTGGTGTCATCTGCATATCTGAGGTTATTGATATTTCTCCCGGCAATCTTGATTCCAGCTTGTGTTTCTTCCAGCCCAGGGTTTCTCATGATGTATTCTGCCTGATTGATGTGTAATTCACATACAACAAACCACACACTTTTTAAATGCACGTTTCAATGAGTTTCGACAAAGGTTACACCAGAGTAACTGTCATCATGATCAAGATCCAGAACGTTCCCGTCACTGGTGCCTTGTGCCCATTACCAGGTCTTCCCTGATAGCTCAGTTGATAAAGAATCTGCCTGCAATTCAGGAGACCCCGGTTTGATTTCTGGGTCAGGAAGATCTGCTGGAGAAGTGATAGGCTACCCACTCCGTATTCTTGGTCTTCCCTCATGGCTCAGTTGGTAAAGAATCTGCCTGCAATGCAAGAGACCTGGGTTCGATTCCTGGGTTGGGAAGATCCCCTGGAGAAGGGAAAGGCTCCCCACTGCAGTATTCTGGCCTGGAGAATTCCATGGACTGTATAGTCCACGGGGTCGCAAAGAGTTGGACATGACTTAGCGACTTTCACTTCATTCATGCCTTGCGCCCATTAACATGCCATCCTGAACTCCATGCTGATTTACATTCTCTCACCTGAGAATAGAGTTTCACTTTCTAGATTTTCGACATCATAGAATACACACTACTTTATATAAGTGTCATTTGTTCTATATAATCTTTTTGAGATTCATGCATGCTGTTTATCTACCAGTGCCTCATTTATTTTACAGCAAATAGAATCGTATGGTATGAGCACACACCAATTTATTTTCCAGCTTTACTGAGGTGTAATTGACATTTCAAATGATAAGATAGTCAAAGCATACATAGTGGTGATCTGAATAATGTATATGCCATCCTTTTATTTATACACATTCATTATGGACATGGATGTTGTTTTCATGTTTTGGTTAAAATAAGTGAAGCTGTCATGGACATTCATATACCAGTCTTTGTATAGATGTATATTTTATTTATTTTTTTGATCTGTGTAAAATACCTAGGATTGGAATCACTGGTTTATATGGTTGATGTATGTTTAACTTTAAAAGAAAATACCAAACCATTATCCAAAATTTTATCATTTTGCTTTCCCTCCCACCTGAAAGTTCCAGTTTCTCCACATCTTCACTCAGTTTGTATTATGTGTTTTTTTTCTAATTTTTTTTAAGTGTACCCATTCTAATGGGTGTGTAGTGGTACCTTATTGAGGCTTTAATTTGCATTTCCTGGCTGACTAATGAAGTTGAAACATCTTCTCAAGTATTTTGTGGCTACTTGCTTCATTTACGTATAAACTGACTCTTCAAGTATTTTTCACTGTTAGTGAATTGTCTGTCTTTTCATTGTAGAATTGTGAGAGTTATTTATATGTTATGAATATAAGCCCTTTGTCAAATATACACATTGTGAATAATTTCTCAGTCTGTGACTTGCCAATTTATTTTCCTAAAGTTGTCTTTTGATGGAGCCAAAGATCTCAATTTTCATATGGTCTAATTTATTCTTGGTGATTGTTAACATATTTATTGCATTTTATATCCCATCTAAAATATGTTACCTAGTCACACACTGTAAAGATAGTGTCTAAGTTTTCTTCCAAAACTTTGCACATTTATTTTTTATCTATATGACAGAAACTAATGAGGCCTAATAGCTAGAAGTTAAAAATAGAGAGCAACAGAGAGGCTCATGTATTAGCTGGGTAGCCTTGGGAAAGTCATTTAGTATTCTGAGAGGAAAAAATTCTTCTGTAATAGTGAGATTAATAATATAATCCACACCTGCTTTGCAGAGTTTGGGGGAAATTCAACATTATGCAGAACATGAAAGTTTTGGTAACGTACACAGGCTGCATGTGGATGATATTACAATAAGCAGTATCAATAACCAGAATATGTTGTTGACTACTCACAGAGTAAACACCATTTTTCCCCCATAGGCATTTCTGGCTTTTTCTTCTCTGTTTTCTGATGTGTGTTACATCCTTCACTATATGATTCTCAATTAACCAAGTAACGAGTTGAAACATAGAGCATCTGGACCACACACATCTCATTATATATACCTCACAATCATATGCAGGTAAAAAATCTTTTCTCTTGTAATTCTTGTGTGTAAGACCCAGAGTGGGTTATATGCCTTAATACTTTCTTTCAATATGTTCTAGGGCTTCCTCAGGGCTTTCCTGATAGCTCAGTTGGTAAGGAATCCCCTTGCAATGCAGAAGACCTGGGTTCGATCCTTGGGTTGGGAAGATCCCCTGGAGAAGGGAAAAGCTACCCACCCCAGTATTATGGCCTGGAAAATTTCATGGACTGTATAGTCCACGGGGTCGCAAAGAGTCAGACACAACTGAACAACTTGAACTTCAGGGCTTTCCCAATGACTCAGCGGTTAAGAATCTGCCTGCAATTCAGGAGATGCAGGTTCGATCCTTGGGCCAGGAAGATCCCCTGGAGGAGGAAATGGAACCCACTCCAGTAATCTTGCCTGGCAAATCCATGGACAGAGGAGCCTGGGGCTATATAGTCCATGGGGTCACAAAGAGTAAGACATGACTGAGCACACACACACACACACACACACACACACACACACACACACACAGAAGCAAATATACAAAATTATGTGACATTACTTCAAAATAGTGAAATAACTGACAACTTTAGATAATCTTTCATGATGATGTTGTTATTGACTTAAAACTTATAGAAAAATGATTCTGTCTTTAAGAACTGAGGAATGCAATTTTAGAACTTGAGCTTTGTTAACAACATCTTTCTGCTCCAGGATTTTTGCTTATGCTTTGCAAATCTTTCCAATTTTCCTGTTCTTTGAAAGGCTGACATTTCTGAAATTGCCATTAATTTTTCTATTCTCAGGACAAACTTCATCTATTTTATAAAATTTATTGAATCTTTTAGACCTTATCAAGAAAATGAAATATTTCCCCAACATTTTCCTATAACTTTATGTTTCTCAGTATGACTTTTAATCACCTTATATTTGTTAGGGAAACAAAAATTTAATATCCTCAAGTATAGTCCTCCACTCTTTCAAGCAGTCTTTTGTTTACTCTAGAATATCTGATGGCTTTCAATTGATAAATTGAGTAAACTAAGGCTATTAAATTTCAAAGGATCTTTTACCAGTTTATTCATTGAAAATAAAAAAGAAAATATTCACTGAAAATGAAAAAGAAAAAAAGAAAAGCTCTGTTTCAGATTAGCATTTGGAGATTGATTTTCTCCTGATAGTACTGAATCCATAATTAATAGAAAAATGCCAATGCTGCAGTAAATCACTCTGTCTACTTTGTACTCACTCCTTAATAAACTATATCTCTTATATCAGCTCAATAGTATCAAAGCTTCCTTTGATCAGATTTCCATGGAAATGTATCTTAAGTAACCATAACTCTAGTTTATTGGCCAGCTCCCTAATTGCTGCAACTAACTTAGCCCTCTGTTTCCTTTTTTTTCCCCCCTATGTTCCACTCCATTAGTAAAAGAGATCATATTTTCTGAACTGATGAAATTAAACTCACCCATATTTTTCCAGTCATCATAGTTTTTACAAAAAGCTCATCTAATCAATTTTTGGCAAGAGAATGACAATACGACACTAGATAGTGCCATTAAGATGAAATAGTCATGCTGTTGAATCAGAGATACTTAAATTAGGTAGGCTAAAATTTAGTTTGGCTCTACTGTCCTCATTCTTCTAAGCCTTAAATACATGTTTTGCAAGGCTGTGCATTTAACTTCCATCCATATTTCTCTCAGTGCAGAAAGGAAATATCATTTTCCAGGCTTCTGCAAACAGACAAGTTACATGGAAACTGAATTTATAAGCTTCACGTTCAATTTCCAAAGGATGTAGTGACAACCGTCTGCTCATCCCAGCATACAGAATTCCAACAGCAATAGTTGAGCACTACTGCACTAAGCTAACTCAATGATATATATCTGATATCGACACAACCCAAGACAAGCCTGGGGTAACTTCTGCAGCCCCACTCCCCAATTTCTGCCATGATGCTCCCGGAGTTGCTGTGCTCTTGACCATTTGATGTCCTTCTGCACTTACTGCTCCATGATAATTAGCTGATTTTTTTTTCCACTTTGGTCATTAGCTCAGCTCTCCAAACTACTTTCGCACTTCCCCTTGGGATAAATCTGTAGCCTATACCTCCCCCAGCTAATGGGATTTGAACTTTGTGATCAGATTGGCCAGTGAGACTAAGCTTACCTTTCTTTGGGCTCACTAGGGCTTCTTCATAGATGGTGCCCAATGAACACTTGTGCTTGGAGACTGTGGTCTTCCCTTAAGTTGCACCACAGGGATTCTTCTGTTTTGGTTCCATATTTCTTCCTCCAGCTTCTTAGGTGGCTCAGATGGTAAAGAATCTGCCTGCAGTGTAGGGGACCAGGATTTGATCCCTGGGTTGGGGAGATCCCCTGGAGAAGGGAATGACAACCCACTCCAGTATTCTTGCCTGGAGAATTCCATGGACAGTACAGACAATAGGGTCACAAAGAGTCGGAAATGACTGTGCAAGCAACACTTTCTTTCACTTTTCCCTTTGAGGAAACATTATTTGGAGTCCTGAAACAAATCCTTTCTGGTTCATCCTATGTCAGGAATTTAAACCCTGGAATTTAAACCCTGTTGCCTCTCTGAGGTTATTGGCTTGGAGCCTGTTTTAAGTATAAAACCCGGGGAACCATAATGTTACCAGCAACCTCATTTAGAGTATAAACACTGCTTAGAAACCTCTACTTACATTTTCTATCCAAAAAATCAGAATTTCAAGATAGTTACTCTAGCCATAATCCAACTGAGGTTTAGGAAACCCCATCCTTGGGAATTTTGAGAAATTCTCAAACTTTGTAAACTATTTTTGCATTCTCAAATTATACTAACAATTGCAACAACCCTATGTTGGATTCAGGCAAATGTTATTTCTTTCCTTTAAAGTTGAGAAAATAGATTCAGAAAAATCAAGCAACCAACTCGAGAAAACACAGCCAATAAGAACAGCAGGAAATTGGACAAGAATTTTGATGTACTCTTCTAAGGCAGATCAAGTGCTGATTTCTTCAAATATCCCTGAATGAACTCTTTTTAAAAATTATTTATCTAGTAGTGTTGGCTGTGCTGTGTCTTTGCTGCTTCGTGTGGGCTTCCTCTAGCTGTGGAGTGCGGGCTCCAGGGTAGGCAGGCTTCCGTAGTCACTGCACATCGACTCAGGAGTTGTGGCACAGGGGCTTAGTTGTGCTGTGGCGTGTGGGATCTTCCCAGACCAGGGATCGAACCAGTGTTCCCTGCGCTGCAAGGTGGATTCTCAACCACTGAACCACCAGGGAAGCCCTCTGCCTGAATTCTTATACAAATACTTAAATATCTCCGGTCTGATTATCAATATAGTATGTGGGAGGGATTTTAAGTCAGAGTTTATCTGCTTTCAAATATGAAGACGTAATACAAAAATATACATGCATTCTGCTTTATTTTCCATCACACCTACAGGAATAGCAGACATTATTTTCTAAACACAAGTATTGTGGAGTTTGCATAGAATGCACATTTTTATAAAGTGCTGTGAAGAATCAAATAGTGCTGACGTCCAAACTAAAGTGAAGAATGTTTCAAAACAATACCTATTTAAATCAATGCTGAAGTACCTGTCTTTATTTCCTGTACCTTACTTTGAGATTCTCCTCCTCCATCACCTATTTCAGTAGCTATTCTAAAAATTCAGATCTATGAGTCAATGCTATTGACCTGGTGTTCTGGTTCCCAGAATCTGATGCTTACAAAGAAATTGAGAAGCCAAGCGCTAGAAGGCAAGGTATAGCTTCCCGGTATCATTCTATTGGGCTTTCCTGATGACTTAGCAGTGAAGAATCTGCCTACCAAGCAAGAGAAGTGAGAGTTCAGTCAGGAAGATCCCATGGAGAAAGGAATGGCTACCTACTCCAGTATCCTTGCCTGGGAAATCCCATGAACATAGGAGCCCGGTGGGCTACAATTCCATGTGGTTGCAGAGTTAGACATGCCTTAACGATGAAGCAACAACAACAACCTATTCTGTCCTGCAGATGAACATCAGGTAATATGTCAGTGATATTTTGTGACGTTGGCCAAACACAGTCTAAGAGTAGACATGCCGAAGTAACACATTCAGTTTATATGGCAAGGATGTTAGGCTGAACTTGATAATACAGTGTGGACCAGAAACATCAAAGCTAGATAACAACTCTGGGATATCTGAATTCAGGGTGAGATCCATTCACCCTCCAAGCTGCATTCACTGGCAGATTTCTGAAATTCACTTTTCAATCATCTCAGCAGTCATCATATTTCTTTAGCTTTTGGACAGAAGATAAGCTAGTTAATTGTTATGTCCCTTTCAAATGTAACTTGGTGTTCATTTTATGCCAGTGTCAGTATGGTCTACTGGCAAGAATGCCATTTTTGGAAAAAGAAAAAAGAACATCCCGTCTGATCTTGCTGCAGACTGGAAGCCTGTCTTTACACTGGTCTCTGTCTCTCTGAGCCTCAGATGTTTTTAATGTGTTAAATAAGGAAAATGATAAGTATCATGCCTATTTTAACAAGTGTATTGTATAAATCAAAGTGATTTATGTGCCAATCATTTATAAAGCCATAAAGAGTTACACATGTAAAAGGATGATGGTGTTTTAGAGGGAAAAGCAGCTAATTAGGAGACAGAAAGACCTGAGATTCTAAGACTTACTCTGTAACCGTTTGCCGTATGCCCTCAACCAAGCTAACCCTCAGGGCTTGTTCACATGTCTATAAAAAGAGAAGGAAACATTTCACATTTCATAATCCTCAGAGTGGCTGTCATGGCTGATACTCTAGTGTTCTAGTATAAATATATGTTATTATATATGGTATCTATTAACATTCCCACCATTTTCCTCTAAATGATAATTTTCCAATTATTTCACACCTTCAATGCACATATGTTTTATCTGTTTTTCTCGAGCATATTTTTCCTTGAGAAATAACTCTTTATAAGCATCTCTGAGGTTTTTCCCTCCAAATCTATTCAATCCTCTTCTATTATTTTTCTCCCTTTGTATTCATAACCCTTCCAAATTAAATACCATTGGCACATTTAATTTTAGTAGACATCTACTTTATCCTTGGTGATAAGCTACAAGAAAGGAGGCAGAGTATATGAGATTTCAAAGTGAGAGTAAATAGCATGTTAATGAAATTCACAAATTACACTAAATTGAAGATGTAGCAAGCAACAGAGTGAATAGAGACATGATACAAATGGACTCTGAGGGGTTAGAGACCCAGGCAGACAATAGAAAAATTGCACTTGGTTAAACACAAATTCAATAAGAAACACATTTCCTGAGAATACTGACTGAAGGGGAAGATAGGGTGAAAGGGTTGGGGAGGAAAAGTACATTAATGTTCTGGAAATATATTAGCTACTTCCAAGGGTTTGGAGGAAAAATTGAAATGCATCACTCTATTTCTCTCATGGCATGCCGGAAATTTATCTAGCTGTGCACCCAGCAAACAACCACTGAATGACAACACCATGCCTAGCACCTTGACTACTCTTGAAGTAAGAGTTAAATAAGATATGAGCTGGGGCTTCCCAGGTGGTGCTAGTGGTGAAGTATCCACCTGCCAGTGAGGGAGACGTGATGGATGAAGGTTCGATCCCTGGGTCAGGAAGATACCCTGGAGGAGGCAATGGCACCCTACTCCACTATTCTTGCCTAAAAAATTTCATGGACAGAGGAGCCTGGTGGCCTACAGTCCACGGGGCAGCAAAGAATCAGACATGACTGAGCGACTGAGCACACACACGAGGCATGACCCTCCCTTTCCCAAATAGCTCACGGTCCAGAGGGGCTGGAGGACTAGTTGTTCTGGGGGATCGGAGCAAAAACAGAGGCATCCATAATATACAGTAGAAACTCAGGCCAAGGTGTGAATATCTAGTATTCACATCATTCTGGAGACATGAGTTGAAGTTCACCAGGTGGACAAATGCTTGAGGAAGATGGACAACATTTCAGTTGGAGCAACACCTGAAGCAAAGAGTAAAAACCCGAACCAGATCCATCCTCTCCCATTCTCAGCCTCGCTCAACTGATTGGAATGGAAAACTCTGAGGTAATAACTGAACTCCACTAAAAGAGACCAGTCCAGTTTCCAAATCAGTTCAGTTCAGTTCAGTTCAGTCGCTCAGTTGTGCCTGACTCTTTGCAACCCCATGGACTGCAGCACACCAGACTTCCCTGTCCATCACCAACTCTTGGACTTTACTCAAATTCATGTCCATTGAGTCAGTGATGCCATCCAACCATCTCATCCTCTGTCGTCCCCTTCTCCTCCCGCCTTCAATCCTTCCCAGCATCAAGGTCTTTTCAAATGAGTCAGCTCTTCACATCAGGTGGCCAAAGTATTGGAGCTTCAGCTTCAGCATCAGTCCTTCCAATGAATATTCAGGACTGATTTCCTTTAGGATGGACTGGTTGTATCTCTTTGCAGTCCAGGGGACTCTCAAGAGTCTTCTCCAACACCACAGTTCAAAAGCATCAATTCTTCGGTGCTCAGCTTTCTTTATAATCCAACTCTCACATCCATACATGACTACCGGAAAAACCATAGCTTTGGCTAGACAGAACTTTGTTGGCAAAATAATGTCTCTGCATTTTAATATGCTGTCTAGGTTGGCCATAACTTTTTTTCAAGGGGCACATGTCTTTCAATTTCATGGCTGCAGTCACCGGCTGCAGTGATTTTGGAGCCCCCCCCCAATAAAGTCTATCCAGGTCTTTTGCCATGAAGTGATGGGACCAAATGCCATGATCTTAGTTTTCTGAATATTGAGCTTCAAGCCAACTTTTTCACTCTCCTCTTTCACTTTCATCAAGAGGCTCTTTAGTTCTTCTTCACTTTCTGCCATAAGGGTGGTGTCATCTGCATATCTGAGGTTATTGATATTTTTCCCGGCAATCTTGATTCCAGCCAGACATTTCTCATGATGTACTCTGCCTATAAATTAAATAAGCACAGTGACAATATAGAGCCTTGATGTACTCCTTTCCCAATTTGCAACCTGTCTGCTGTTCCATGTCCAGTTCTAACTGTTGCTTCTTAACCTGCATACAGACTTCACAAGAGGTAGGTCAGATGGTCTTGTATTCCCTTCTCTTTAAGAATTTTCCAGCTCGTTGTGATCCACACAGTCAAAGGCTTTGGCGTAGTCAATAAAGCAGAAGTAGATGTTTTTCTGGAACTCTTGCTTTCTTGATGATCCAATGGATGTTGGCAATTTGATCTCTGGTTCTTCTGCCTTTTCTAAATCCAGCTTGAACATCTGGAAGTTCATGATTCATTACTTTGCTAACGTGTGAGATGAATTTCCAAATCAGCAGCATCCATCTCTCCTCTATGATGGGAGGAGATCTTTTCTGAGAACCTCCCATTCCCACCTGTCTGGAAAGCTCTATTTTCTAATGTGCATTTATTCTTCTTAATTAATTAGTTAATTAATGTTGGCTTTGTCAGGTCTTAGCTGCAACACACGAGATCTTTTCATTGTGGTGTGTGGGCTCAGTAGTTGCAGTTTTGGGGGCTTCATTGCCCCTCTGCAAGTGGAATCTTACTTCCCCAACCAGGGGTTGAACCTGTGTCTCCTGCATTGGAAGGCAGATTCTTAACCACTGGACCACCAGGGAAGTCCCTGGAAAGATCTATTCATTGGTAAAGAAATTGCCTCTATGTACATTCTAGGGAAGATCTATCTCCCCACCTCTACCAACCCATCCATGAGCCAGTCTAGATTAAGTTTCTCACCTTCCTGTTTAAGTCTGTTTAAATTTATTCTCTCATATCTGGCACTTCTTTTTACTGAAGCCCCTCTCATACACTACTGGCAAATGATTATTTCCTTTTCTCCATTTCCTACTAGTACATGAGATTCTGAAGTGCAGAGCTTGGATATATTCACCACGCTCCCTGAGGTGTGGAGTCTCTTGCATAACCCAGGGTAGGATCTCAATCAATGTTTTGAATAAGGGAGTCAAGAAACAGGAATATTCCTTCCAGCAGAAAGGAGAGACACGTAGGAGCAACTGGGCTGAAGCATGGTTCAATGCCTACATTTTGGGCAGAGCGTGTGTCAAGGAAGTTGAATGGTGTGAATCAGGTGAAACAGAGATCCAGTCTGCCGTTTACTCACTACCTGCGTGACTTCAGGCAACTCACTTCACCTCACCAGTCAAAAATGAGATGAGAACAGCTCCTCAGAGTTCCAAGACTAAAAGAGATGCTTCATTTTAGTTTAATGTCTGGCATATTATTTGTATTACAGGTGGTGCATAAAGTTAATTTCTTGTCTCCTTAAATCTCGACTCCAAAAAGACTGACTTCTGAGGCTCCATTTTCAGGGACTGAGCCCAGGCTTGCCTTCAGCAAGCATGTGGAGACAGTCTCAGATTGAAGGAAGCAATCAGCATGGTGAGGCAGGACGCTCTGAGCGGAGTGTCCACACTCAGCTATGGTGGGATGAGAAAGCTACTACCTGGGACATCGAGTGGGTTGGTATCGCTCGTATTATCTGTGATAATATTATGTTTTGTTCCCTCTTCTCATTTCTTCTTGGAAACGGCGGTTTGTCTCAGCTGCTGTGAGGAGACTGACAGAAGAGCCATCTGTGCGCATTCACATTCACAGGCTCAGGTTAGCAAGTGTCTGCTCTGCTGGACCCAAGCATGCGGCAGTGGAAGCTGAGGGCTCCCAAGAGAAAGCTGTTTTGGTGAGGAGGATCAAAATCCAGGTCATTGGGTCAGTTTTCTCCACCTAGCAGGAGAATTCCTTTCCAGGAAGCAAAAACACAGAGCTGAAACTGAAATCTGTTTTTGTTTACCTACCAGTAGGATAAGAAAGCAACGTTTAATGGTTCCTGTTGTGGTATCAGGTAAATTTAATACTGAAATTGAAAAGAGAGAGAGAGAGAAAGAGAGAGAGAGAATTAAAACATTTTGTAGAGCTAATCAAATGGATTGAGTATTCTCACTTAGAAAGTATGTAATTAAAAGAATAAGAATCATATAGTTTATGGCTTCCTTTATTTTATTATGACTGTTTTATTAGAAAAGGCATTAGCTATTCATCTATGAGTGATAGATGCCAAATAAACTGAATTAGGGTTATTATTAAGGTTTCATTAAGCCAAGCAATTTCAATCACTCATTTGTGCTCTCCTTAAACTTAGCATGCTAATTAAGCTAAAGGAGTGTTAATATTTGAAAACTCATCAGTCTTTGGGGAAACAGCTCAAGCCCCACCTCTTCCAAGAAGTCTTCCTTGAGTGTTTCAACCTCTTCAGATTGAGTGATGACTTCTCCTCTACATTCCCTGCCCTAGGCAAGGGACTTAACACACTCTAGGGGAATATTACATGAACCATTTCATGAGAAATTCTCAATATTAGTGAATTTCTACTTCTGCCAATGAGTAAGAATAACACCCCTGTAAAACACAAACAGAAAAAAGGACAATACAATACAAGAAACAAATGTATTCAGATATTGTAAGATGAGAAGCACAAGATTGCAATTTCTGAGAAAAGCAACAGAAGCAAGCAGAACCCAACCATCACCCAAGTGTTCTGGCCCAGGAAGTAACCTATGGATTTTGACGCAAATGGGAATGTTGAATTAATCTCGCTGAGCTGGGGAGACAGAGATGAAAGTTTGAGGAAGTCAGGGCAGCTAAAACCTGTGGATTCTACAAAGATCTCTTCAGTCTTTGGCTGAACACCAACTTGTTCATGTGTAGAGAGAAACTTTCCTTTGTACTTCTTTCTATTCCAGCTGCAGTAGAAAGATCTTGTTGACTACATGGTACTTTCAACAAAGACCCCAGATGACCTTATAAGCATGGCTCAAATAGCTCTGAAATAAAGGTGACTCTTGACCTGCCCTAAAACAGCTTAACAGAAAACTTCAAAAAGATCAAATAAATCCACAAGTAACTCAACTTTCTGTCAGTAAAAATCCAATACTCTTTAAAGGAATGCAATGGAGTGCTTCATAATATAAAATATGCAATGCCTATACATCCATGGGCTTCCCTGGTGTCTCAGACAGTAAAGAATCCATCTGCAATGTAGGAGACCTGGGTTTGATCCTTGAGTTGGGAAGATCCCCTGGATGAGGGCATGGCAACCCACCCCAGTATTCTTGTCTGAAGAATCCTCATGGACAGAGGAGCCTGGCCAGCTACAGTTCATGGGATCACAAAGAGTCAGACATGACTGAGCGACTAAGCACACAGCACATACATCCATACCTCCTCCAGGGGATCTTCCCAACCCAGGGATCGAACCCAGGTCTCCCACATTGCAGGTGGATTCTTTACTGTCTGAGCCACCAAGGAAGTTCAATTAAAAGTTATTAGACAGTAAAAGAATTAGGAAAACTGAACCCAGAATCAGGGATGATGGAATTTGCAGAAAATGGTTATGATAAATGTGCCACATATTCTTAAGTGTATAATGGAAAACATGAATATGATGAGAAAAAAATGGAAGATACTTTAAAAATACCTAAGTGGATGGCTCAGCAGGTAAAGAATTTGCCTGCAATATAGGAGACACAGGAGATGCTGGTTTGATCCCTGGGTGGGGAAGATGCCCTGGAGAAGGAAACTGGCAACCCATTTCAGTATCTATGGTTCAAAAAGTCAAACACAACTGAAGCAACTTCACGCCCAAGCATGTGTATAACTAGTCACTTCACTGTACAGAAGAGATTGGCACAACATTATAAATCAACTACACTTCAATAAAAAAGAAAAGAAAATATTGTTAAGAGTGATCACATGGTTAAGAAAACATCAAAGCTGGGACTGTGGTGAGATGTAGCCAGGTAACACTTTCTCCCAGAGAATAGAGCTAACAGAGGCAGAGGAAAGTCCAGCATCTGGTCTGCCCGACCCAGCGTTCCACACTCACAGCAGAGTTTTCATCTCCTCGGGTTATGCTTCTGTCTCTCTCTGGTCCTGGGTTCTTGGCTTTTGTCTCATGAGATCCTCCTAGGATTTTCTTTCTGCCAGCTTCTTTGCTTTGGCAGTTTCTTTTCAAAGATTTGATGAAAGATGCTATCCAAAATGACTTTGAAAATTGCTTTTCCTGGCTTTCCACATTGGGGTTGGAAGTGAGGCTAGAGAGCCCCTCATTCTCTATCACAGCTATATTTAATTTGTGTGTGTTTCTTTTCTTGTTAACTCTTCGTTTTCATACTAAATGAAGGCTGTATGATAAGATGGCATGCATCAGTGGTCTGTTTTCACCTGTGTGCAGACAGCACCTGGCCTAGAAAAGGGGATCATTAGTGTTTGTTACATAGAACCCTGGAGAAGGAAATGGCAACCCACTCCAGTATTCTTGCCTGGGAAATCTCAAGGACAGAGGAGCCAGGTGGGCTGCAGTCCAAGGGGTTGCAAGAATCGGATACACCTGAGTGACTAAACCACCACCACCACATAGAACCTTAAAGAAGAAGCTCCAAGGAGAAGACACAAGCTTGGAAGCCAGCAGGAAAAGGCCAGGACCTTCATTCTTTTACTGATGAGCTGAGTGACTTCCTTTTCTTCATCTGTTTTGGAGAGAATAGCTCACAAGGTTATGGAGACACTCAGTGAAGGGCAGCTGTTATTATCATTACTTTTGCTTCTCCAGTTTTTTGTGGGGAGATGAGACTAATTAGAATCTGATTCATTTCTTACAATAAATTTGAACAAAAATTCTGAAATGTGATCAGTTAGATACTAAAATGTGACTGATTTGTGTGGTTTCACGGACATCAGAAATACCAGGCAGCAGAGAGTAATACGGCCTTGGCAAGTCCAAAGAAAACATCTAATCTCAATCCATGTAGGGCAACCAAGAGTTATATTGACCAACATATCGTCTGATACTCACTTGAGATGATGGTCATGAGATTGCCTTCCAAATGGAAAAACATTAGTCAGAAACTCTGTGCCATTGTATTTAAACACATCAAGGGGAGAGGGGAATGGGCACGATTCCTCAAAACCCAAGTCCCTGGAGGGAAAACAGGACACCTGAAACCGGCCGGTTTTCACCTCATTCAACGATTCTCTAGGAAAACTGGAAATAAGATCCACGCTTCTGGCACTCTAACTTCAGCAGCAACAGGCACATCTTAGCTGCAAGACTGTGTTCCGTGGGAGAAATCTCTCCACTTTGGGAAATGACTTTATTGGATTTATTGGCTGAGCAGCTCATCTAGACAGTGCAAGGTAAAAGCTCAGTGCTGAAATGGATAAGATTATGTTTGAAATTAATGAACCGAGAAGGAAATAGGAAGGTTGCATATTAAGCGCTTTCCCGTGAAGGTTCTGGAGATCAAAACGGAATGCGGTGAAACTAATGATCAAGTCATGCCAGCCTACAAGGCTTCAGCTTCGGTAATGATCCTCCTCTTACGAAACATATTCTAATCAAACCTTAGTCCCCAAACACTGTCTCACAGAAAAACATTTTTTTAACACACCGGTTCCACAATACAGGTAGATTAAGAACACAGCAAAAGGTTAGAGAGGCAAAGATAATAAATAAAAATTTTCTTAAACACAACATTATGGGCTTCATAGAAAGGAAGTGATGATTTTAAGAAACTCAAGAATCAGAGCTATTGACAACAGGGCAAGACAGAGTGCCTATTTGCTTTCAAAGATTATTGAAAAGCCCCCTTCAGTCTTCAAGATATCTCACTTTTACTGCTTCCAATTCAGAGCTGTTTCACAGGTAGAGCTCAGATTAAGTGTATAATGTTGAGGTAAATTTGAACTAGAAATAAAAATACATGTGTTTAGTGTAAATACGACCTAAATAAATGCATAGGTTAGACTTATAGTAAAATACTGTTTACTGTTACTTTGAAATTAAAGCTAACTGGGCAACCTATGTGTTACATCTGCTGTATGTAGTGTCACTATTCAGAGGTGATGTAGCGAGAACAGAAATACCAATACTACTGTGAAATGAAAGTACCAGATGAAACAGTTTGTTATTTGCTGTTATCGTGTTTTACAAAGTGCTTTCCCAAAGTGTCTAGGATCATTTTTAAATTAAAATAATCCCATTGAGGCCAGTATTTGAAAAACATAATATTAAAATTGTTGCTACAATGTATGTATATATACGTATGTGTGAGAGACAGAAAGGGAGAAAGGAGAAACAGAGAGGGTTATTAGTGCAAAAATGTATTATTTACAATAACAAATTAAAAGTAGCTCTATATATTTGGTTATATGCTTATATATGTAGATAAACGTGTATATGTATGTATATATATGTATACATCTATATATGTATAATTAGTTATAGTTGCATGTATACTATATATAGTTATAGATAGCTTTATATATAAAAATGATAGAGAAAGATTAAGAGAGAGAAAGAGAGGAATGAAATAAACTTAAAAGAAGTTTAATTCTTTTTTAGGTTTTGCATTTAAGTCTGTGATTCATTTTTTGAGTTAATCTTTGTATCGGGATGATCTGCTGGAGAAGGGGTAGGCTACCCACTCCAGTATTCTTGAGCTTCCCTGGTGGCTCAGATGGTAAAGAATCCACCTGCAATGCGGGAGACCTGGGTTTGATCCCTGGGTAGGGAAGATCCCCTGGAGAAGGGAAAGGCTCCCCACTCCAGTATTCTGGCCTGGAGAATTCAGTCCATGGGGTCACAAAGAGTTGGACATGACTGAACAACTTTAACTTTCACTTTTTTGTCTATGGTACAAGGTATGATCAGTTGTTGTTGGTTTTTAGCATAGAGGTACTCAGGTTTTCTAGCACCATTTGTTCTTCTGAACTGCAAGGCATGTGGGATCTTAGTTCCTGGAACAAGGATCTAACCCACGCCCTCTGCATTGCAAGATGGAGTCTGAACCACTGGGCCACCTGGGAAGTTCGGAGAAAAGAAATAAACTCTGAGGTGAAGAGAGACAGATATACCTAGATACCTGGGATGGATGAGCTTTCTAACTTAGAGCTGGCATTTAGCTCTGGGTTTCCAGGTAATCTAGGTAAAGAGAGGGGGTATAGGGCATCATTTATGCTATTGCTTTGTGCTTCAAGTACTCCTGCAGATAAACCTAAAAAGAAAATATTTCATGTTTCCCTGACCTCCTACTTTTAGAAAAAGCCTATTAAAAAGATGTATGCCTGTGTATAAGGAAATTCCACCAGATTTAGATGCCTTGTTTTTTTGCTTGTATAACATACTCTGCTTCCCATGATGTAGCTGACCCCAATCCTTCTTCACTTCTCCCACATATGGAGACTTTTGTGGTCTTCATCACCTACCTGCCCACCATAGACCCTGAAACATTGAGGGAACGCCGCTCTTACATTTTGAATAAAAATGTCAGATTTGCAGAATCTAGCAATGTTCCTTAGTCAAAGCTATCTTCATAGCAACATGGGAGCTCAAAGTCCCATAGGAAGACATAAAATCCTTTGGATGATGAATTGTAACATACTTTTTATGAAAGAAAGTGCTTTTTAAAAATGTTTTCCATTTAACCATTGACTAAGCCATTATGTTGGGGATTCTGAGGACATGTCCAGATCTGAGTTTTTACCTCATTTTATTGGTGGTGTGTGCATGTTCAATCGCGTCAGTTGTGTCCAACTCTTTGCAACCCTATGGACTGAAATCCACCAGGCTCCTCTGTCCATGGGATTTCTCAGGCAAGAATACTGGAGTGGGTTGCTGTGCCCTCTCTAAAATTGAACCTGTGCCTCCTGTGTCTCCTGCATTGCAGGTGGATTCTTTACCACTGAGGCACCAGGAAAGCCCCTTATTTATGGTTGCTCCATGTAATTCAGGATTCTTCCAAGAAATTGTTATGATCCAGATTTTTTAACCTTCATGATATTTTGTGATATTTGAAAGTGAAAGTGTGAAAGTGGAAGTCACTCAGTCGTGTCCAACTCTTTGCAACCCCATGGACTATACAGTTCATGGAATTCTTGAGGCCAGAATACTGGAGTATGTAGCCTTTCCCTTCTCCAGGGGATTCAAACTGTGCATTAGATTTCGAAGTCAATTTAATGGTGCAGGACAAGCACTCTATCTCCTAACAAAATAAAATGCAAAATAAACAATTAATGTGTATCAGATATAGAAGGATTGAAAAGATTTCTGAGAACCTCTGGCTATTAAACATATACAATACAGATGCATTTAACTAACATTCTACAGTAGCTCTCAATATGACCAATATAGTTTAGAAAACCGCTGTCTTGAAAGATTTCCACACCCACCTGCAAGGTCTAAATGCAGCCTGCTGCCTGTTTTCACAAATACATTTTAATTGGATCTAAGTCACCATCATTCATTTGCATATTGTCTCTGCAATATGCAAATATGGCAGAGACTCTGGCCCAAAAAGCTAGAATATTTACTATTCTGGCTTCTTGCAAAAATATTTTCTGACCTCTCATGCAGAGTATACAGTCATAGAAAGAGGAGGTTCTCTAGCCATGAGTGGGAGTAGGAACACTGATGATCTGGTTATTATCAAAGGAATAAGAAGATACAGAGCACAGAGTGGACACAATGCCCACAATTTTGGCCTTTTTGTGTCATGGTTTAGAATCAATAACTGAGTATTTTGCACCAACAATCCACCATAGAAAATATGATCTCGGAAATGTGACCGCTCTGAGCCATGGTCAAGGACACAGACAAGAGAGAGACAGAGGGGACTGAATCTTTGATTTAGCATATACATTTGGAAGGTTGATTAACATTTCTGAGTGACAATTTCCTCATCTCTAAATTTAGGGTAATAATGTCAGATGACAAAAATTAAAGAAATGATGCATGAAAAAACATTGGCCCCAAGTAAGTATTAATGCATGATAAACATTAAATAGGGTAGCTTCTTGAACTAGCTTGACTCCACAGGTTCACCATATATTTGATAATTATACATCAGATGCTGTCTCAGGGACAAGATTCTTTTTCTTGGCACAACTATTGCTTTGTTCTCCAATCACTACCTCCTGGATTCCTCACCCTCTAATCTGCACCTGGTTTCTCAGAACTCAGCTGTGTCTGTACACAGCTTTGCATTGCCTTGGGCCCAGCTCAATTCATGGCATATTTTCACTTCTGTCTCTGTCATCCAAAAAGCCATCTGTCTCTATTTTTTAAGATACAGTACTTAATAAAATTTAGGACAAAGGAAATGTATTCCCTCCTGGGAGACAGTGAATATTATTAAGCCTAAAGTTCTGCCTTCAATATTATATAAAGTGGAGATAGGATTGTTACAGCTGAAGAGTGAGTTTAATAATCAAAAGGCATCTTTAATTTTATACTGTCAGATCACTGAAAAAGATCAAAGATGTAAAGTATGTTTTAAAGTCCCTAGAAAAAGGATATGCTTGATCTAGCTTATTGTTTCCTATCAAGTCATGTGTCATAGGTCAAGGGTAAATAAAGGAGAGGAACAGAAGATACTGTTCTTAATTGTAGAGTTGGAAGGGTATATGCAAGGCATTTCTATGCCTTGTCATTTGTAGAGTTATTTTGCAATATATATTACCCTTAACATCTTTTATTTCTTGGTGTTCATATTATTGCAATCCAGTAAGACAAAGCAAAAAATAACTTTCTCTTTTGGAAAGTAGATGATGATGTAAAGGGCAAAAATTGTTGTGAGTTGCTCTACATTATACAGTTGTTAGTGAACCTGGGTCCATGTAGCAGTTAGGTGGAGCATGGTTCAGTCTATAGCTAGAGATTTTTGTTGGGGATTTTAGGTCAGTCCTATCTAAGGAACTCTGGACTGTGAATTCCGTCAGTCAAATGTGGCCCCATTGTTTAAGGACTCCAAACATATCCTGGAGAAAGGGAAAGGGGGACTCATTTATCCAGTTAGCAACAACAGCAAAAAATTATTATCTAGTGTTGGCCAGTTACCCTGTTAGGCAGTGAAACATATAAGAATAATTGAGACTTAGTGCCTACCCCATAAAAATTTCACAGTTAAGAAGCATACTATTACTATTAAAATACAGTGATTTAAATGCAGATATAAAGGTAATCAGAGAGCATATCTAGAGCAGAAAGTATGCCTGTTTAAAATAAGTTTAGGGACTTCTCTGGTGCTTCAGTGATTACGGCTCCATGCTCCCAATGTAGGGGGCACAGGTTTGATTCTTGGGCAGCCAAAAAGTAAACACACAAGTAAATGAATAAAAATAAAAATAAATTAAGTTTAAACATTTACTTATCTACTTACTCACCAATACTGTGACCTGCAGCAGAATTAAGTGCATGGAGAACTTCCTGGAGGAGGTAACTTCTAAGTTGAAACCAGAGGGATGAGTGAGACAAATTAAAAAAAGAGGTCACAGTGCCTTCCACCAAGAGGCAGCAACACACAAAAAGTCTAAAAGGCATAGAACTAATTGCAGAGCGCAAGAGTGAGGGTTAATGTAAACTAGGTGTTAGTTGCTTAGTCGTATCCGATTCTTTACAACTCCATGGACTGTAGCCCACCAGGCTTCTCTGTCCATGGAATTCTCCCAGTAAGAATACTGGAGTGGGTAGCCATTCTCTTCTCCAGGGGATCTTTCCGAACCAGGGATCAAACCCGTGTCTCCTACACTGCAGAAAGATTCTTTACCATCTGAGCTACCAGGAAAGCCCAATGTCAACTATGGACTGCAGTTAATAATAGAGCATCAATATTGGCACAGCTGCAATGTCCCACACTAATGCAGAATGTTGCAGATAAGAGAAATTGCAGGGACTGGGGGTTTGGGGAGAAGAGTATAAGGGGAATGTGTACTTTCTGCTCCATTTGTCTGTAAACCTAAAACTATTCTAAAAAATAAAGTATTAATTTATAAAAGCGACTAAAGATGACAGTCTTTCGAAAACACAGTCATAAGCTATGATCAGAATGCATCACATTGATAGAGAGGATGTACTTGGAGGTGAACAGAATCAGGATCATGAACATCTTGAAAAGAAGATCAAATGTTTTAGACCTTTATTCTAGGAGACATTCATTATCTTAACAGTGGAAGTGATGAAATCAGATATTTTTGTTTTTTTTTTCTTTGAGAACCTTTTAGGAACTCTTGGGAGAATGAATGTAAGGGATTCAAATTTGTGACCTGGAGCAAATTGTTGAACCTCCACATATTTCTATCTGTAAAATATAATTAGTATCCCCTGATTCTCAAGTTGTTGTGGAAATATAAAACAAACAAATAGGGACTTCCCCTAGTGGTCCAGTGGTTAAGACTTCCCTTCCAATGTAGGGGGTATGGATTCAATCTCTGGTCAGAGACCTCAGATCCCACATGCCTCACAGCCAAAACACCAAAAAAAAACAAACAAACAAACAAAAAAACCCCCATAAAACAGAAATAATATTGTAACAATTCAAAAAAACTTTAAAAATGGTGAGATATTTCCAAAAGTGTCTGACCCCAAATAGTCCCTGAATTTTTCTTGTTACACCCTTTCTTATCAAGGAACATGCCTCAAAGTCCTCATTTTCAAGAAGAAAAGAACACTTACAGAGTGGGGGTTTTTAATTAAATTTTTTCTATCTTGACTGAGACATAACTGATGTGTAACATTGTATAAGTTTAAGGTATAAAACATGATGATTTGATACACGTATATATCAATAATGATTCCTATCATGAGTGTTGACTAAATGAATGAATGAATCTGAGAGTTATCTTGAAGGGATTGACTTTTGCATGAGGAAGGCTGGGTCTTCCCCGGTTTGAACGTCCTTCTCCTGACATTCCAACTGAATTTTTAAATTCCTCAGCTGTTCACTTATTCACACTGACACTTCATTAGCACCATATCTGTTTGTGAGGAAATCTGGCAAAGTTGATTCCTCCAGGCAACTCGTTTGTACCTTTTGTCCTTTGATTGCAATTAATGAGATGAATTGTTTATCTACTTCCCATTATGCTTTGATGAGGCCCATACGAGTGCCTTCTCCAGGAATACACGTATTTAGTATGAGTGTGTTGTCTTACTGGGAGAGCAGTGTTATTATACCGCTTCATTAATGCCTGTACATGTGGTTCAATTAAGATTTACAAATTAGGTTTAATTAAGGCTTATAAGCAGTGAAGTGAACTCCTGGCTGTATTCAAACTGCTGATTCCTCTTCTTATTTTTCTTTCTTCCTTTTTTCTTATATAGTCTTAATTATTGTTAGAAAAGTATCAAGAGGGCACTGGAGCTGAAAGGGGGTCTTTTATGGGCATCTGGTGTCTATTACTGTCCCCACAGTCCTTCCATCAATGAGTTCTGGAACACAGGTGCCAGAACGTACATTACATTGAGATCACACCCCATTTGCATCACCAAAAAGTGTCCAGGGCCACTGGAAACAAAGTACTCATATCAGCTAAGTGACACTGGAGTAGTTACTCACCTTTTTCTGTTCTGAAAACACAGAGATAATAACACCTTCCTTGCTATGTTACTACAGAAATTACATGAAGTGGTTTTGGTAAAGCATCTGGCATGGAACTTAATAAATGATAGCTATCATCAGGTGGCTCAGCGGTAAAGAATCCACCTGCCAATGCAGGAGACACAGGAGATGCAGGTTTGATCCCTGGGTCAGGAAGATCCCCTGGAGAAGGAAATGGCAACTCATTCCAGTATTCTTACCTGGAGAATGCTATGGACAGAGGAACCTGGCCGGCTACAATCCATGGGGTTGTAGAGTCAGACATGACTGAGTAATTGAGCACACATCATCAATAAGTGTACACAATTTGGGCCTTTCCTCATGGTCTGGTGGTTACGACTTCACCTCCCAGTGCAGGGGTGTGGGTTCCATCACTGGTCAGGGAATTAAGTTCCCACATGCTTGGCGGCCAAAAAAGCAAAACATAAAACAGAAGCAATATCATAAAAAAAAGTTCAATAAAAACAACAACAAAAAATGGTCTACATGGAAAAACTCCTTGAAAAAAACACACAATTAGATGTGTTAATAAAGGAAAAAGGCAAAGGGAAGCTTGGCTGGTCTTTAAATAGCAAAATGATGCTGTTATAATGCTTCAGGGTGTCAACCAAGTCTCTGTCTTGGTTAATCGCTCTCTGTCTGTCTCTCTTTCTCTGCTTCTCTGTCTCTCTCTTGTCCTGGTTCTCTTCAAATTCAACCGATACAAGTACATAATGAATACCTGTAAGGTGTCAGACACTGAACAAAGATTAAATAAACAAACTTAACAAAAATTACAGCCCCTTGTCTAGAAGGAAGATAAGACGAGGTATGGGAAATAAAAGTCAGTGTCATCTGTGGTAGATCTAGCATAGGTTTCAGCGATCCTGGAGAAGGAGGGATCCTGCCCCCGGGGTAAGTCGGTGATCAGTTTGCTTGCGGTTTTGTGTGTGTAGACGGGGAGAGTGTGGTGCTGGCTCATTCTTTCTTCTTGTCAAAAGATTTCTGGTTTCCAAGATATGTGGGAAAGTGATGTTGATATGAAATTCCACTCAATAGCAAGTAGGCAGCATCAAGAAACTTGTTTTAGGGAAATGAGCTTCACATGACTTTGTCTAATTCACATCCTTGTAGACTAGGAAGTTTAGTTCAGTCGCTCAGTCATGTCGGCTCTTTGCGACCCCATGGACTGCAGCACACCAGGCCTCCTGCCCATCACCAACTCCCGAAGCTTGCTCAAACTCATGCCCATCGAGTTGGTGATGCCATCCTATCATCTCATCCTCTGTCATCCCTTTCTCCTCCCACCTTTAATCTTTCATCAGGGTCTTTTCCAATGTGTTAGTTCTTCACATTAGGTGGTCAAAGCATTGGAGTTTCAGCTTCAGCTTCAGCGTCAGTCCTTCCAATGAATATTCAGGACTGATTTCCTTTAGGATTGACTTGTTGGATCTTCTTGCAGTCCAAAGGACTCTCAAGAGTCTTATCCAACATAACAGTTCAAAAGCATCAGTTAGACTAGGAAACTAGGAACCTAATCCAAGACCTAGTTATGCCCCTCTCTGAATCTTTATTTCTCTTTTTTGAAAAAAAAAACATGGAGGCATCTCTCTCTGCCTTGTGTTCCCCTAAAAATCGTTAGCAAAATCCAGAGAGAAGGTGGATATAACATTATGAAGGATTAGAAAGTGCTTGTTAAATTGTATATAGCTGTATAAACATAAGAGGTTATTATTATGTTGATTATCATTGTTGACAACACCGACAAATGCACTAATTATGCTCATAAAATGAAGATGCAAGTGTTTTACTCTGAACTTTCAAGAGAGGCTTATTCTTCTCCTAAAAGAGAGATTATAAGCACAAAATATTCCTTTTTATTAGCACTCCCTGCAATAACTGTCCCATGTAATATTAATAACAATAATAAAATGTAAGTCAGTTCTACATTATTTTCATGGAGAAAAGAACATGAGAGCTAAAAAGTTGAGTGAGCAGGAACTTGTCTCTTTTAATGATATCTGTAAAAAGGCAATGGATGTGCTAATACATCTGTGTTCCTCTCCAGCGCCCTCTCTTTTGCATTTACCCTAATTCCTGTTTGCATCCCTTTCCTGTTTGGCCTCTTTTGTGACCTCAGTGGATGTATTAATAAAAATGACCATGATGAGCCCTACAGCTGATCTTCTCTATTGTCCAACAGACGTATCTTTCCCAAACTGTCCTAGACCTGTCGAGTAGTATTTATCAGTACATTTGGCCAGAGCCCTTGGATGAATTCTGATTGCATGTGACAAGGTTCACTTCAAGGACTCTTGTCTAACCTGGGTTGCACATACATGATGAAGCTACTACCCAGAAAAGCTATGACAACTCAGTTTTTCTACATCATTTGGCACAAGCTGTGCTTGAACAGCTGGGTCAAGTCTGACTAAAGGAAAACATATCTGCCTTGACTTTCCTTGACTGGTTCTGAAGGACACGTGGGCTTTCTACCCTTTCAGTGAGGCTCTGTGTTGGATCAGGTAGTCGTCTAGGTCCTATCAATGATATAGGAAGAAATCTCTTGGATTTTCACCAAATATTAATAGCTTCTAATTTGTGTGTGTGACAGTTGTTTAACACATTGCTTCAAAATCAGTGCCTTAAAGAAACATGAATTTATTATCTTACAATTCTGTTGATCAGAGTCTGAAGTAGGTTTCACTGGGCAGTTGTTCAGTCACCAAGTCGTGTCCGACTCTTTACAACCCCATGGCCTGCAGCATGCCAGGCCTGCCTGTCCCTCACCGTCTCCTAAAGTTTGCCCAGCTTCATGTCCATTGTATTGGTGATGCCATCCAGCCATCTCATCCTCTGGTGGCCTCTTCTCCTTCTGCCCTCAATCTTTCCCAGCATCAGGGATTTTTCCAATAAGTCCCTGAGCTAGTATCAAGGTATCAACAGGGCTGTGTTCCCTCTGCAGCCTCTAGGGGAGAATCTTCTTTCCTCATTTTCCCAAGCTCTTAAAAGTTGCCTCTGCTCCTTGGCTCTTGGTCCTTTCCTCTATCCTCAGAGAAAATGGTGCAGCATCTTCAAATCTCTAACTCTGACTGTCCTGCATCCCTCTTCCACCCATAGGAAGCCTTGTGATTATATTGAGTCCACGTGGATAATCCAGCATAATCTCCCCATCTTAAAGTCAACATTAACTGCATTTGTGATCTAACATCCCCCTCCCACATAACCTGACATAGTCCTAAATGCCTGGAATTAGAACATGGCTATCTTGTGCCTTAGCACACTGACATTACCTAAATTGGGACACAGCTGGTACATATTAGTAGAAATCCTATAATGATATGAATTCTGTAATCAATATGGTATGATTCATGCTATTTACATAAAGGGAAAGTCACAAAATACAACCCAGAAGGGGAAAAAAAGAAGGCTCACAATGGTCACAAAAGGACTAGAATATAGATGTTGAAAAGGAAAGAAGAAAAAATATAGAAAAATATAGAATCCAGTTAAATTTGTTAGGAATTCAGTCTTGTTCACGGTATCAGCTAGAGGAAAGAGAGAGACTGTGGGGAAGGCACCCTCACTGTGAAAAGCCTCGGTCCCTAAGTAGTACACCCAATTTCTGCACCTACTCCAGTGAATTAGGTACATGGATGCACAAAATCACATGGAAGGATGTGGAGTGAAGTCTAGCTGGGCTTCGCCATGATCCAACAATGGAGAAAGAAGGGGTGGATTTTTGTGTAGGGCTAGACATGTCTGTCACAGATTGGAGAGCCTGAACACTGTGTTTCCATGTTCAGCATCCTCATGGCCTCCTAATTTCTGACCTGCTTTCCCATATTACTTGTACATCCAGTTGTACAAATGTGCATTCTTTCTACTCTTGCTTATGTAAAGTCCCCTGATATCATACAGTGTCCTTGGACCCAGGGTCATGGAGCACACCAGTCTTATCACAGTGGACATTTAGAGGAGAGCAGCAGTAATGTTAAGGAAATAAATATGAAAAAAAATAATGATTCAAGCCACTAGTAACATGGAAACAGAAAAAGTGCTGGGATCTGATCGAGTTCCACCTTGTCACTTTCTATAAAAAAAAATAGAAAATTTGAAGTTCATTATCTATCACTGTCCTCACCCATAATCAAACCTTCCTTAAGGAACATATTGGGTGGATTATATTAGGATATCTGCCTGCAATGCAGGAGACCCAAATTCGATCCCTGGGTCAGGAAGATCCCCTGGAGAAGGGAATGACAACCCACTCCAGTATTCTTGCCAGGAGAATCCCATGAGCAGAGGAGTCTGGCGGGCTATAGTCCATGGGGTTGCAAGAGTCAGACACAACTGAGCGATTAAGCATGCACGCATGGTAGAGTATAAAAAAAGTTTAGTCCTTTGCTCAGCACTTACCGGTAAATTTTAAATAAAAGATGCTATTAACACACTCAATATTTATATTGTTTGGCTAAAATGGTTATTCATTTCTTGTATCCTCCCATTTTAAGGAAAGCAAATTAAATTTGAAAGATTAACAAGATTTGGCTACTTTTTTTTTTCTCTTGAGTTAAACCATAAGTTTTATATGCAACTTTGGCAGTTATATTTCTGAATCAATTTTTGTCGCTTGGACTATGAAAAAACAAATCAGGGCAGCATCAATAATTAAGCAGAGAATATTAGTTTTGCAACCATCTCCTTAGCAAAATAAGCGATTGAGAAATAGCTCCTAACATAATCCTTTTAAAGAGCGGACATGAGAACATCAATTTCTACATGCATATGCCATTGTTTATAAATAACCCTCTCGCTGATGTGTAAATTATATCAATATTATACTGTTTTATTACCTCAGAGACAAATGGAATCACCTTTCTGAAGAATCTTAAATGATGCTGAATTTAATTTGCAGTTTGTGGAATCATAGACACTAAAGTTTGGGCAGGATTAAATCTATACTTTCACAAACTATCCTCTGGTATATGAATATTTTGCTACATGCCTACCAAGTGGGTGCCCAGTCTCTCTACTAGTACTGACAGAGAGTTTGCTACTTCATGGGAAGAGGTTTAATCTATGGACCGACCTGTACAGCATTAACCTGTTACTTAATCAATTAATTAATTCAAAATGAATGTTTTCTGCATATCAGATTAGGTGCTGGTGACAAGCATAAGGTTAACAATAGTCTCCATATTCTGAGGGCCTTCTGTAAATCAGACCCTGTGTGCTGTCTCTTTTAATCTTCCTAAGAAACCTGTAATTCAACTTTATTGTTAGTCCCATCTTAATACGAAAAAACTAAAGTTTAAAAAGATAATTTGCCTATAATCACGCAGCTACTTGAATTCAGGGGTGAGGATAGTGTCTTTTTTAAATTCATTTTTATTGGAGTATAGTTGCTTTACAATATTGTGTTAGTTTTTATCTTACAGCGAAGTGTATCAGCTATAGTTTAACATATATCCCCTCTTTTTTGGATTCCCTTCCCGTTTAGGTCACCAGAGGAAGACAGTGTCTTTACTGCCATTTTCTGCTAACTCCTAAATTGCATAATGATCCCAGCTCTTAAAAATTCTAGACTCAAGATTAAGACATGAAAATAAATGAATTAAGAGACAAGTTAAGGAGAGTCACAACAGACTTGCACACACAGTATCATGGGAGCACAGGAGAACACACTATTAGAATATATTTCTATTTGTATTTCAAATCTATCCCCTTCAAAAAGTAAGAATTAAAACCAATTACTTGCCCAGATAAAATGTCATGTGCCCTTTAAGGGCAAACCTACACTTTGCTGGACTTTGGATTTTAGGTTCTAACATAGTGATGATATCAAAATTTGCATTCCATCAGTTAGAAGCTATACACATATAAAATCTTCTCATCATTATTGTGCACACACAAAATTCCCTTTTATGTGTGCCATGCCAGGTTCTAGTACCCCCCTTTAGGATTCTTTCTTTGATTTCAGTTTCTTCATTAATTCCTTTATCACATACTGGCCTGAATTAAATAATTACAGAAAACCTACTTGTCAACCAGCATTAATGATGATGATGATGATGATGATGATGATGATGATGGTGGAGAAGAAAGTTAGTGAAAGCTGTCTGATAGTCCCTGAGATGGAATAGCCATTGGATTAAGGCCATGGACTCTGAAGTAAACTAGATCTGGAGCCATCACTCACTACCTGCGACAAAGGAAATTAGCCTCCTTAATCCTCTTTGTTTACCCGCTGGTGAAATGAGTATTTTATCTTCCTTCAAATGTTTATCATGAGAATTACAGAAAATAATCCAGGTGAAGTGTGTACCTGAGACACAGGATGATTTATCAACTGTTGATTATGTGACACCTTTTTTATAACTATGAAATAGTAACCTATTTCAGAAGTGCAAACTGAAGGCTGTATCCTTCCTCACAGCCAAACTTATCTTCCTATAGGAGTAACAAATAATACTTGACACATGTAAGGTATTAGATTATTTATAGATGCTTTTCCATTAAGAATCTCATTTAATCCACACATTAACATGGGAAGGAGGCCATATCATTCTCATTTTGACGATGAAAACTAAGACCAAAGAAAATGAAAAGGTTTTCCTTGGGTTTTCCAGTGGTTTACCAATGGCTAATGTGACATAAAATAAAGCACTAAATTAAATTAATGGCATCTTCTTGAACTACAAAACTTTCCTTGCATGCTTAAATTTTTTTAAACAATAAATTTTATTATCATCAGCTTATTGAGATTGATTTTATTAATTAATATTTCAAAGTATTTGCTTCATTTAATAAGACAAATTCTGCCCCACTGCATTTCAATGTTAGCTGTAATTAATGATGATATTATGAAAATTAATGCTTTTCCATTATCCATCATGACATCATCAGTACTAATGATCTGTTGATTGCTTCTCTGTTAATAGTAGTTAAAAGGAGCCACGTTTTAAAGAAGAGAGAAAAGCCTGAATCATTTTCAAACCAGTAAAATCCTTTCCAGTTAGAGAATATTTGATTCTGTATTCATGCAACAAACATGGTACAAAAAATAACCTGTATTCCAAAACCCAAGGCATAATGAGGAAACTAATATGAAATAATTGATCATTACAATTAAAGAAACATTGGGTAAGTATATCCTCCCAAAGGGTCCTTCCATTGTTCTTCCATTAAGATGTAACTTCTAACACTCAAAGTCCCTTTTTCAGAACTTAAAATGGGATATTGGGAAAGAAAAAAATAAGAAGTTAGTAGAGATATTTGAATTTGTATATATTATTTGATTAATGGCCATTTAATCACAAAAAATAAATATAACACCCTCATTGACTATACCTGAAACCAGAGCTCCAGACAGGGTTATACAGCTAACAAGAGAAGACTCAACCTTTTAAAGGTAAACATTGCTGGAATATTAATAATTCATGCCTTGTCAGTAGCAGCTTAATAAGAACTTCTCCTAAGGAGAGTGGGTAGAAATATTGCCCAATTTTGCCTGTGGCTTAGATCAGAGAATTGGGTGACTTTTATTTATATAGAAGCATTGATTTGAAAAGATTATGTGTAAATAATTGATGGACAAGACAATGATTAATTTGCCAACAAAGTAGATGGAATCTGAACGGTAGAGCTGGAGAGTGTCTTGTAAACCCTCTTTCTTTACAGAGAAAACAGAAGACATGAATATTTCAGGGACATGTTGTGTTGGGTGTGATTGAGGATGAACACTTAGATGTCCCTGACTCAGATCACCACCACGTTGCTCCACCACCCTTTGTGGGCACAAAGATGTGTGTTCATTGGGAAGTCTATGAAACAAACAGAATGGGCTAGGCAAAGGCTTTTTCTTCTTTGCAGAAAGAAACATAATGAGAATGGTATTATTATTTTTCTTTTTCCTGTAGGAAGATTATGGGGCTTCCCTGGTGGCTCTGACAGTAAATCTGAGATCTGGGTTCAATCTCTGGGTAGGAAAGGTCTGCTGGGGAAGCAAATGGTAACCCACTCCAGTATTCTTGCCTGGAGAGTCCCATGGACAGAGGAGCCTGGAGGGCTGCAGTCCATGGGGTCGCAAAGAGTCAGACACGACTAAGCAGCTAACACACACACAGGAAGATTATGGCCTCTGCATCTTTCACCGCATGACTCCACAGTCAGTGTGTTTCATCTGGTTGACTTGTCCTGTGTTCCCTCCCAACTCACTACTTTTAGTGAGTCACCCTCAAGGGTGAAATTTCAACCCTACTTGGCTCCTCAAATAGAAGATACCTGTGCTCCAACCACAGATATTCTCTGGGCTCTCCTGTTAAAATGTGCAAACTATCAAGTCACTATAATAGATAACCAACAAGGATCTGTTGTATAGCACAAGAAATTCTGCTCAATATTCTGAATTAATCTAAATGGGAGGATTTGAAAATGAATAAATACATATGAATGTATAACTGAATCCCTTTACTGTATACCTGAAACTAAAACAGCATTGTTAATCAACTATATTCCAATATAAACTAAAACTTTGAAAAAAACTGAATCACTATGTTATACACCTGAAACTAACCTAGTATTGTAAACTGATTATACTTCAATTTAAAAAGACATTTAAAAAGTCTCTGTTGAAAAGCATAGACTATTAAAATACCCAAGACTTCCATCCTACCCTAAACAATCCCTAGGAGGCAAATAAAGCAGTCTGTTTAAGCTGGGCTGTATTTCACTGATCACTAGTACAATACTCTAAAATGTCTATTACCTCAAACATTCAGTGACAAAAATTTTCAGTTTTCTAAAAGACCTCATGCATAACAAATATAATAGGACTAAAGACATCACTTTAGCTAGCTAAATTGAATATAACCCAGGGGTCTGAGCCATGGATGGAATTTAAAGTGACACAGTTCCAGTTAACCAGTGAATCATGAGCAGGATTTGTGAGTAGAAACGTTTAGAGCAAGGGGTCCGTGGAGAAACAAGTTGCTTTTACATCTGGGTTTTGCCAGCAGATCACAGTGGGCCTCCAAGTTGCTGTAAGTGGCCTATAGTTTGTTGAGATGAAGCAGTAGGCTTAAAATACTTTGAATTTTAAAGAAGTTGCTATAAGATTTTTTTCACTCAAATTACAGATCAACTCTAACCACCAAATGATCTCAGTTGTCTACTACATACCTCTTCGTTTCAAGTTTTTTTCTCCTTTACCACTGTAAGTTATACGCATGAATTAATTTTTAACACCATTTCAAGTTTTTCAAATTTTTAACACCACTTTTTATCATTTGATAAAGTTTAATACCTTTTTTCCATGTAAATATAGTTTTTATATTTATTTCAGTAACATTTAAAATTTTCAAAGAAGGCTTATGATTTGTTGCTTTTTTGTTTTTCTTTTTCTTTTTCTATTTTTAATTTTTTTTGTTTTTTAATTTTTACAACATTGTATTAAAGTAGAATTAAGTACCTTCTTAGAAATTAAATACATATATGATTCTTCAATAGTCACTCTTGTTCCACCAATATTTACTGAATACTTGCTATACGCTAGTCACTGTTCTTATTTCTTGTGGTTACATCATTAAACATATCAAGCAGAACATCGCTTGCCAAGAGTGCACGTGTAAATAAGGTGAGTGTTATTCGTTCAGTCCTGTCTGACTCTTTGCAACCCCATGGACCTTAGCCTGCCAGGTTCCTCCATCCTTGGGATTCTCCAGGCAAGAATACTGGAGTGGTCTGCCATTTCCTTCTCTAGTAAATAGAAGATAGATTCTAAATAAATGGTGATGCATGACCCCCAGCGTGTCAGCTCGTGGTACACACCGGAGAGGAAAGAGCAGATAAGAAGGTAGGAGCACATGTACCCCCATGGCTGATTCATGTGAATGTATGGCAAAAACCACCACAATATTGTAAAGTAATTAGCCTCCAATTAAAAAAAAAAAAACAATGTAGGAGCAGCTGCAATTATGTCTCGATTGTCCTGAGCTGGTCTGGGAAAGACCCACTGAGAAATGCCCCATGAGCTCAGAACAGGTGGAGGGGAGGAAGAGACTGGTGTGCCTACCTGGAAGAAGACGGTGGCAGTCAGAAGGAAGAGAAAGTAAAAATTACATAATATCCTGCAGTGAAAACATGCCTGGAAGCTTCAAGAAAAAATAAAAAGAGGCCAGTGTAGCTGAAGCAAAGTGCAACGAGGAAAGACCTGAGAACCTGAGACAAGGGTCTAATGGTGGGGGGCGGGGGGGGCGGGGGTTGATGGGGGTTATAATGGGACCTTGGGGACACGTCCTGGATGGGAACCTTTTATGTGGCTTGAGTGATGAAGTTACACGATATGGTTTATACATTTTTTTTTAATGGAAGGATATTAGTTATCTTTCTTTTAGAAAAGTATTTACTCAGCTGCATCCAGTCGTAGTTGCAGCAGGCAGGATCATTAACTGTGGCATGCAAACTCTTAGTTGTGTTCTGTGGGACCTAGCTCCCTGACCAGGGATCGAACTCGGGCCCCTGCACTGGGAGCTCAGAGTCTTAGCCACTGGACCACTGGGGAAGTTCTGTGGCTTTAACACTTTAAAAAGAGCTCTCCTGGTGTGCTTTAATTTCTTACTGGATTGGCTCAAAAAATTACAATGATTTCTTCCTTTTTTTTTTTTTTTTAATCTGGGGGACTTCCCATGGCCTAAGTGGCTAAGTTTGCTTTCCTTTAAGTCTTATCCATTTCTAATTTTGTTATATGGTGATTACATGGGCTGTGTGAGAAAATGAAGCAGAGAATTCCTGTCATGTAATTATATTTTAAAAGCCAAGTAATAGCATCTCCTTTTGTTAGCATTAACAATTAGCAGACAGCTTTGGCTGTGATAAAGAAATCCCTTGTAATGATTTTGTAGTGGCAGTTTTCATACCTGTCACATTGACATGAATAATAGACTAATGTCAAGGGGACATGATGTAGGCATTCTTTATCACAAAATACACAGAAGAGGAACAAAATAATTTTGCAGATAATCATGAAGACAACATCAAGGAGTTCTTGGTTTCTTTATTTTCCCAATAATTTTCTTGATTGATTGAAAATACATTCTGGAGAATAAAGGTCACATCTTATGCTTTAGACTCACAGCATCTTAAAAGTCGAAACGGATCCTATAGATTATCTCAGCTGTTAGAGGTTCAGAGGCCATAGGAGCTAAGCAGTTAATATAAATGAGTGGAAATTTTGGACAGGGGGTGTGGTAACCTGGGAAATGCAAGCCAGGTCAAAAGGAAACAGTTACTTACACCCATGATGAGATTTTCCATGGAGAAATCTATGCCCAATAACACCAGATCTCCTAACTCGCCAAGATACATTTTATGAAAAATAACTTCAATAAATATTTTACTTTGACAGTATTTGAGAGTTGACCACACACACACACTTTGATACACACGTATATTGACAGGACTAAATACAACACAGATACCCACTCTGGTATTCTTGCCTGGAGAATCCCATTGACAGGGGGACCAGGCAGGCTACAGTCCATGGGATTGCAAAGAGTCGGACACGACTGAGTGACTACACAGATAGTAGAGAGTATTTTGTTTCCTGCGCTTCCCTTGCGTCTCAGAGGGTAAAGAATCTTCCTGAAATGTGGGAGACCTGGATTTCATCCCTGGACTGGGAAGATTCCCTGGAGAAGGCAACGGCTATCCACTCCAACATTCTTTCCTGGAGAATTCCATGGCAGAGGAGCCTGATGGGCTACAGTCCATGGGATCGCAAAAAGTTGGACACAACTGAATGACTTGCACTTTCAAAACATTTAATTTTTGTCCCTGGGCTACAGCTTATAACTGATTTAGTCCAGTTGAGAGTAACAGAGTTCTAGAGAAAGGAAACAACTATAATTTATTCTATAGCATTCCAACAAGTGAGTA
Source organism: Giraffa tippelskirchi (assembly GCF_054371585.1). Taxonomy (NCBI): domain Eukaryota; kingdom Metazoa; phylum Chordata; class Mammalia; order Artiodactyla; family Giraffidae; genus Giraffa; species Giraffa tippelskirchi. The sequence goes on from NC_137280.1 coordinate 71,841,000, forward strand.
GCAAATTTAACTAGATATTGAAGAATGGGTCCTCTTTTAACTCTCAGTGTAGGACAATGTTCTATAATAGTAAAATTATTCCAATATTACTCAGATGTTCAAGAAATTTTATTGAATTATGCTAGCTCAACTTTCCCCCCCTCAAAATTTAAAGATTGAGTTAAATGGCATTCAAGTGTCTTTCCTAAGGATGCCATTTTCAGAGACATGGATGAAACTAGAAACTGCCATATAAAGGAGTCAGAAAGAGAAAAGCAAATATTGTATATTAACACATATATGTGGAATCTAGAAAAACAGTAGAGATGAACTTATTTGCAAAGCAGAAATAGAGACGCAGACACAGAGAACAAGCCAATAGATACAAGGGGGAAATTGGAGGTGGAATGGATTGGGAGATTGGGGTTGACATATATCCACTATCTATAGAATATGATGTATATACAATATCTATAAAATAGATAACTAATAAGAACACACTGTATAGCACAAGAAACACTGCATAGCACAAGAAACTACTGAATACTCTGTGGTGAACTAAATGGGAAGGAAATCTAAAAAAAAATCTAAAAAAGAGGGGATATATGTATAAATATAGCAGAAACTAACACAATATTGTAAAGTCACTATACTTCAATTAAAAAAGAAAAAAGCAGAGGTAAGTCTAGAAGATGGCTTGGTTTTCTTCCTTCTTCCTAACTGCATGTATTATACATGCAGGAATATGACATCTAATTATCCATAGGCTTTGGACTATAAATTCTTTTCACATGTAGCTCAGGCCCTGAGAACAGGCGCCGTATGACATTCCTGCACGGATGTAAAGATTTTGACCAGATGTATCTGTGCACTCACAGAGGAGGCTCTGAATATGCTTGGGCTTTCTTGCTCCTAGAGGATTAGTGACTTCATATCAGCAAATAACAACACACTAGCCCAAGCCTTTACCAGCGTCCAGCCTGCAATTAACTCTAACACTCACTCAAGTTCATTTTTAAAGCTCAAAGCCAGGCAGTTCAATGCTGCAGCAAATCTCTCTCATCCCTAAAGTGAGCTCTCCTAAGACACGTTCACAGGTTGGGGAAAATGAAAACACAAATCGACCTTAAAAGGTATGAAATACGGAGCTTCCAGGGCAAGAATACTGGAGTGGGCTGCCATTTCCTTCTCCTGGGGATCTTCCTGACCCAAGGATTGAACCCGTGTCTCCTGCATTGGGCAGGCAGCTTCTTTACCACTGAGCTACCTGGGAAGCCCGCTCAACTAGATAACAAAGGCAAAATACCAGGGGTGACCAGAACTAGGGTAACAGCAATGGGCCAAAAAGGGTGAGGTGGGTTGCAGCTCCCTGACTGTCCCTAGCCCTCCTGCCTCATCTGGGGTCCCTCTCCAACATGGTCATTCTATGCTTAACCCTTCTTCAGGACCACTGACACCACAGCCTGGCTCTGATTTCCATGTGTGTGACACGCACTGAACTCCTCTCTGCTCCAATGATGTCTTATAAAGGCTCCTTTGTTCGTTTGTTCTCTTATTTCATGCAAGTCCCTGGGGCAAACAGCTTGGCCCTTCCCAGGAGGCACCCAGGGAGCCCCAGCCGCCTGCCAGAAAGAATGCTGACTCAACCTGATACGAGCGACAGCTGGGGAACAAATTTTGTCTCTGATGGGCTCAAGTCATTTAGGTGTCCAGCTCCCTAAATCAAGGTGACTTAACACCAGGAGATAATGACTTGCTTTGGACACATGCCCGCACTGGGTAAATCAACTTGGCGATTTTAACGTGTTTTAGAGAGATAACTGGCAGTCTTGACAAAGTGAGGCTTGGTCCTCAGTCCTCTGTCAGAGCCTCCTCTGTCTCCATCTTTCACTCTCTTTTAACAACTATTGCTTTTTCACTCTCTGCACACACCGATCTCTGTGCTTGACAGAGTAGGAAGAAAAAAAAACACACACACAACACAAAATATGGTCTTTAAAGACAAACAGACATGGAATGGATTTCCAGCTTTCCCACCATCTACATGACCTTGCACAATATTTTCATCCTGTATAAAAAGTAGAAAATGGTAGATGTATTGCATGCTGTTTTGGTGAATTATGGGAGCCCATGTTTACAGGTTGTCTAGCTTGTTGAAGTTGTTTAATTGAATTAACTCTTATGTTTGATCATATTTTCCTTTTTATTCCCTGCTCCCTCTCATCCCCTTTTGTACCTGTGAGATCTCCATTCTCTCTGCATCTCCATTTGATCTGCATCTGTCTCTTCCTGTCAACCCTACATGACAAAAAACTCTTCCTCTCTCTTTCCCGTCCTCTTTCTCCTGCGATAGCTTGGTTCCTGTGGTGACTTTTGGCTCTCACCCTAGTTCTCCTTTGTTCCTTTCTTACCTCTGACTGCCTTCCTTTATATCATCTTTGCCCTCACCATGCTCGTCCTTCCATCTCCATTTGTCAATTACTCTTTCTCACTCTTAGCCTTCTGCCTCATCTGTCTTTGTATCTTTCCTTGGCATCATCCTATCCCTTCATATCTGACCTTTATTGGCTCCATCCTATTCTCCCCTATTAACTTGGTCGTTACTACTTTTCATGGTTTGCATCTCCCCTTCTGTCTTTCACCATCTTCCTCATTTCTCTTCCCTTCAAACTCAACCCTTCCCCTTAAACTGTGCCTGTATTCTCCATCTACTCAACGAAATGGGGGTTGTGTTGTTCAGAGAAAGACACATGATGCATTCTTTGTCATTTTTAAAATCGGAGTGTAGTTGATTTACAATGTGGTGTTAATTTCTGCTATGCAGCAAAGTGATGTCTCCACATACATACACATTCTTTTTATATTCTTTCCCATCATGGTTTATCTCAGGATATAGTTCCCTGTGTTATGACCTTATCATTTATCCATCTTCAGTTTTCTTTTGACCTTGACTTCCCTTGGATGATCTACAAGCTGCTATTTCATGTGCAGGTGTAAAGTCTCTCCTGGTATAGGGCCTGTGCTGCATAACGCTGCTTCTCACTGTGATTCCATATTTCATGCACTGTGAATATCATGCCCAGAAGCTCACAGTTCTTTCACTGCAATGTAGTGGGTGATGCAAATAGAATTTGTTAAAAGGGAAAACAAACCTAAAAATAGGTCACTGTGAATTAAAAAAACAAAGGTCAAAAATTGTGTGGGAAAAAGATGAAAACTTGTAAGTTTGGAACTAATGTTATGTTGTACTATCATTTTGTACCTTCTGGATGGAGGTCACGCACTTAATGCAATTGCAAATGAAAAGACCAACACTCAGAAAGAAATGTCTTTTCTTGTATTTCACTTGACGCTGGTGCTGGGAAATGCATGAGTGTAAATTCAAATCCAGATCTTCAGAGCTCCATTTCTGAGTCAGACGGATCATCACTCACAGTGCAAGAAACAGGGGTTAATATACAGAGACATAGAGAAATGATTAAAATGCGTCTGTTCACAGCTAGTGGATACTTATGGAAACAGAACTCTATAAAGTAAAATTGCAGAGCAGCTCACCTATGAAGAGCCCTCACAGGTAAACTGAGACTCCCTGCTCTTCCTTGTGGATGTGCCCTGAGTCTGACTGTGGGCTTTACCAAGGACGGGTGTTATTGTTGTTGTTCAGTTGCTCAGGCCTGTCTGACTCTTTGCAAATCCATGGACTGCAGGACACCAGGCTTCCCTGTCCATCACCAACTCCCAGAGCCTGCTCAAACTCATGTCCATTGAGTCGGTGATGCCATCCAACCATCTCATCCTCTGTTGTCCCCTTCTCCTCCTGCCCTCAATCTTTCCCAGCATCAGGGTCGTTTTCAATGAGTTAGTTCTTCACATCAGGTGGCCAAAGGATTGGAGATTCAGCTTCAGCATCAGTCCTTCCAATGAATATTCAGGGTTTATTTCCTTTAGGATTGACTGGTTGGATCTCCTTGCAGTCCAAGGGACTCTCAAGAGTCTTCTCAACACCACAGTTCAAAAGCATCAATTCTTCGGTGCTCAGCTTTCTGTATAGTCCAAATCTCATATCTATACATGACTACTGGAAGAACCATAGCCTTGACTCTATGGACCTTTGCCAGCAAAGCAATGTCTCTGCTTTTTAATATGCTGTCTAGGTTTGTCATAGCTTTCCTTCCAAAATGACTCTATTTAGAAAAGATCCACCAGGGCAGGTTCTGATGGATGCTCATGCTGCCATGGCCAGTTGGAGCAAAAGGACCCCCAGGAAGTGCTGTGGCTGCACAGCAGGCTGGAGCCTAGGCTGGAAATGCAATGTGAAATCACAGGAGACCTTGGACAAAGTCCTGCTGGAGGGAGGGATCTGCCTCCAATAAACATTTGCAGCTTCTTCCCTCAAGAACTTTGTCCATGTTTGAACCTGCCTGAGACAGAAGAATAGAAAGATCATTTCACATTCTCTGCAGTGCATAATTTTCAGGACTTAAGATAAAGGCAGACCAAGCTCTCAAACAACAGCCTGTAGCATGGTACTTGAAGAGGCTGTTGGGCTAAAAGGGAGACCAGAGAAACACTGAGACCACCTAGATCGGTGATGGCACCCCACTCCAGTACTCTTGCCTGGAAAATCCCATGGACGGAGGAGCCTGGTAGGCTGCAGGCCATGGGGTCGCTAAGGTCACTTTCAATTTCACTTTCAGGCATTGGAGAAGGAAACGGCAACCCACTCCAGTGTTCTTGCCTGGAGAATCCCAGGGATGGGGGAGCCTGGTGGGCTGCCGTCTGTGGGATCGCACAGAGTCAGACACGACTGAAGTGACTTAGCAGCAGCAGATCAGTGATTCAATACTGACTCAACTCATTCCATCTCCTAAAAAGAGGAAAGTACGACTCATCTCAAGAGGAAGTATGGTATTATCTTCACCCTGAGTCTTTCTCTGTACACATGCTGAGCTATATATATATATGTGTGTGTGTGTGTGTGTGTGTGTAGACACACATATATATTTAAATTTATATTAGTATGTGTATATACTTATATAAACAAGCATGGAGGTAGTAAAATGTAACTGATAATCAAGGAGAGAAGAAAAGTATGTCAGATTACCTACTATCCACTCAATAGTGAAAAGGGAGTTTAAAGCAACTATTAAAAATGGTACAGGATGGGGAACACATGTACACCCATGGCTGATTCATGTCAATGTATGGCAAAAACCACTACAATATTGTAAAGTAATTAGCCTCCAACTCAAATAAATTAATTAATTAAAAAAATGGTACAGCACAAAGTCTCATATTCTTTTAATCTCTTTGAAGAGTTCCTTAGTAATTAATAGGTCTTACTCTGAAGAAATATATATATAATATATTTATTTTTACATATAAATATATGCACATAAAATTTAGCCATACTTCTGGTTTCACTTACTCCTTTCTGCTCAATCCAAGAAAAATTAAATGAGGCCATTTTTTTTCAGAAATTTCATTTTTTTCTTGAAGTATAATTGATATACAACATTTCATTAATTTCAAGTGTGAAAGTGAAAGCGTTTGGTGCTCAGTCATGTCTGATTCTTTGCGACCCCATGGACCGTTGCCCACCAAGGTTCTTCTGTCCATGGGATTCTCCAGGCAGGAATGTTGGAGTGGGTTTCCATTTTCTTCCATAACAATTCAACATTAACAAAATACAGCAGCTTAAAAAAGTGACACAACAGAAAAAATAATATTTTAAAAGGAAATTAAAATAGATATTCTAGACCCCAACATTAAAATACCTAAAATTAAATGTTCATTGAATGATAAGACAAAGATCAATTGAAAAGAGTCAAATAAAATCATAGAAAGAAAAAAAATAATAATAGGAAGAACAAAGTTGAATGTAAGAGATATATGGGACATAATTGAGTGCTCTAACATTTATGTAGAACATGGGTTAGAAACAGAATTTGTAGATATAATGTCAGAGGTATTCACAAAGTGATGAAAAATGGCAATTCACAAATTCAAGAAGCTTAATACATTCCATACTAAAGAAATACAAAGAAAAACCTCATCAAAACGCACCCCAATCAAATTGCACAAATTAAAGATAATGAGAAAAAAATCATTGAATCAGCTGAAGAAAAAAATCTTTATCAGGACAACAATAATGGTGATGGTTTACTTGCAACAATAATAACAGCAAAGATGGAAGCCAGGAAAGAATAGAACATTGTCTTCAAAAGTGAACAAAAAGTATCATCCAGGAATTCTGAACACAGACATATTTAAGTGAATCTGTTTATAAAGATCGTGAGCTGAAATTTTTCTTATTTTTCTGAAGGAAATCCAAAAGTGGGATGCTCTTGTGTCTTTTATAAACATATACACATAAGGAGAGAGAGAGACTTGTTTTGAGGAACTGGCTCATGAAATTGTGGAGACTGGCCAGGCCAAAATCTGCATGATGATCTCAAAGGCTAGAGACCCAGAGAAGAGCCCCTATTATTATTCAAATCCAATATTGCTATCCCTTTAAATCAGCCTAATCATTGACCAAATATCAAGTCAAGTGGTCTGCATACTTCAGGGTGTCAGCCCATGACAATTTGCCCACGATGAGCCTGCACCCATGTTCACACTTGGTCTCATCTTCCCAAATCTCAGACAGGCTTTTTGGGGATTAGCCTTTATATCAGAAAGAGAAAAACAAGAATATCCATTCTCCTTGTTTTTTGCTGGAGAAATCACTAAGAGAAGTAGCTCCATCAAATGTCCAGTCTTAGGGTTTAATTGTATCAGGAAAAAAAGTCATATTTTTAATGAAAAAGACAATCTGAGTGACCTGATTGTCATCTCACTGTCTTATTTTAGGTCAGAGTCTTATAAACTTCATCACTTTTTTGAATCTGAAACTGTTCTTGTGTCCTGAGCGCCTTCACTTTTTTGAGATGATCAAAGTTTTTGGATGCCAAGAAAAAGGCGGGTGGATATAATAAATCTGAAGAGTTGGATTGTGAGGAAAGTAGACCATGCATCAATCAGATGAAGCCCTTGGCCAGCAAATTATTTGTATCAGTAAATGAAAATCCTATTCAGGATCCAATAAATGTAGCTCATAAATGTTTAATCCACAAAGAAGAAAACAAATTTGATTTGAACTGGGAAGGAATTCTTTTGCCAAGCACAGCAATCTCTAGACATTCACAGATAAATTCATCATTAGCAAGTTTGAGTTTTCACAAACTCCCCATGCAGTTTATAAAGCACTTTGAATATAATGGTATCATCACTTCTTCACATCTTTATTCACCAAATCCCTTGACAAGAAAGTCACTTTCCAGTTTGGACTACCTCTTTGAGTAGAGATGTGCCTTGTAGATAAGGCACAAATTCTCTGAGCCTCAACTGTCAAATTGGTTCAAACTATACGTTTGAAAATATGGAAACCTTTTGATATATTGTAGATCAGGGGTGGGCAAACATTTTTCCTTTAAGGCTAGATAACAAATATTTTAGACATTGCAGGCCATACAATCTTTACCACTACTACTTAGTTGACTTTACCATTTGTAGCAAGAAGGCAGGGATAGTTACTATGTAAACAAAGGAGCATGACTGTGTTCAATAAAATTTTATTTATGGATAAGGAGTTTGAATTTTGTATGATTTTTGCCTATCACAAAAAAATTGCTCGTTTAGATTTTTTTCAAATCATACAAATGTGTAAGAAGCATTCTTACCTTTGAGGGCCACACAAAAAGATGTGGTTGCCCATAATTAGCTATCTTCTGCTGTATAGGGTTACATTTGTTTTTGTTGTTGTTTTTAGTTAATTTTTATTGCAGTATAGTAGCTTTACAGTGTTGTGGTAGTCTCTACTGTATTACAAAATGAATCAGCCGTATATATGCATGGGCTTCCCTGGTAACTCAACTGGGAAAGAATCCATCTGCAATGCAAGAGACCCCAGTTCAATTCCTGGTTGGAAAGATCCCCTGGAGAAGGGAATGGCTACTCACTCCAGTATTCTGGCCTGGACAATTCTACGGTTTGTATAGCCCATGGGGTTGCAAAGAGTCAGACATGACTGAGCGACTTTCACTTTCACATATATATATACATATATCCCTGTAGGGTTACATTTGTAAAGGAACTTAAAAGTTAGAAATATTTGAAAATAAAACAAAATTGCAAATGAAAATTAAAAATACAGTAACGTGATATTTTCATGAAACCCAGTAAAAATGGTTACATCTGATTTACTTTGTTTATGGCTGAGACAATTTAAAAAATTTAATAGACAAATATACTGATAAGTACGACTCTCAAAATATATGACATTACATCTGGCTGGAAAATTATTCTGTTTTCATCAGGAAGGCAACTGTGGAAATAAACCTTAAAATCATCTTTTAAATTAAAAAATAGGTTGTTTGTTTGTTTGTTTTTAATTTAAGGCAAGGAAGAGTCATAGTTCTTTATGGATCTTACAATAGGAAGTAGGCATAATGATTTCCATTGCAGTCTTTATTGCTAATTCTCTTCTGATATGAATTTTGTGCAAACTGTGTAATTTCAGGGTAGATGTAAAATTAATTAACAAATATACCAAGGTGAGATATAGCTTTACAATTTCTCTGCTATGAACTGTACTTAGTGGGCCTCACAGAAGAGCTTTTCTTTTTAACTGTTAGGAAGAATAAATTCTAAATATGGTGACAAAAAAGCCCCACGAATCTCAGATCATTCAAATTTAATTTACTTTTATTGAGTAGTTACCCTTAACCAGTTAGAATAATAGTCTGCCTAAAAGTATATTTAATATACAAAGCACCTTTTGTGGTAGATTGTAGTTTCTGTTTGATAGATGAATAACCCCCAAACGTTTCATTAGCTTATGATTCCCACCTCAATACTCCACTGCTCTCCTCAAAATGTGGGGTAAATATACACAGAAACATTTGTGAAAGAAAAGTGCTCAGTGCAAAAGGAAGTGGAGGAAGCACATTTTCTGGGTCCTTGCTGTATGCAAGGTATGCTGGGAGATGCTAAGTATTTCACTCAACAATCTGTTCATTTACTCCTGGGGAATCTTAAGTGTCAGCGTCACTTGCTCTGACCCTCACAAAGTAAGCACATATTCTTTCAAATTTCCAGAAGCCTTGCAAAACAGGGGTTATTACTCCTGTTTAACAAATTTGAAAACTAAGATGTGAATTAAGAGCTCAAGGTGACAACAGGAGAAAGTGTTGGTACCAAGATTTGAACTTGCATATATTTGGCTTAAGAGGGTCTTCCCATTTCACACCACACTGCCTCCACTGCCACAGAATCAACACACTTCCTTCAATGAGCTGCCTCTTCACATGTCTACTCTCTACGTGTTTTCAACGTGACAATAATAAGTGGAAGAATTCCAGGAAGCCTAGAAGGCACCCCATTCTCTGATAATTTTGCCAATGGTTTGCTTTGTTTCCTAAGTGCATCTACAGTGGAGAGGGCTATGGATACTTGAAATGAGTTGGAAGTAGGTTTTTATTTGTTTAAAATTATTTCACCAGCCTTCCCCAACATTTGGTGTTAATTATTCACTGGGAGAGGGAGGAATATGTCAACAGAACATTTGTCACTGGTTATTTAGAGGCGCAGGTTGACAGATCTTGGCAGAATCCCTGAAAGATGTATCTGATGTGGTGGCTTTTAGTCTTCTTATTTATTTTGCATTCTCAAGACTGTAAAATAAAATAAAATGCTCCACTAGTGAAGTCATGACATAGCTACTCACAACAATGACAAATATTTGGGACATGGCTAGCAGTCCTGAAACCCGACTGACAAAGTAAGTGGTTCTGATTTGTCCTCTGCTCTTTGCAGAATAGGACAGAAGTCAACCAGGGGGAGTGAAACTGGTCCATTTCAGGCCTGAAGTCAGAGGATAAGTGTGGTCATTAAGTGTTTCTATACCATTCCCCCGACCCCCAATGGCCATAAAGACACTTACATCTATTCATCATCCAAGGCATAAGGTACCCACACAATTAAAAAACAGATTCTAAAACCACAAACATGACATCATAAGCTCTGTTGAGTCCAGCGGCTCCTCTTTTTGCCAACCTTGACCTCTTCCTCACTCACTGCATTTCCTACGTCCCACCTTTATTCAAGCTATGGGATTCTGTAAGAAGCGGTAGTTGGAAGAGTACTATCTGCCCTTCCAGAAGACCTGAATTCAAACACTGACCCCACCCTTACTGACAAAATTCTCTCCATCTACTCACTTAATGTCCTAGTCTCATTAAATGGATGCTTAAATCAGTGATTTTTCTGCTCCACAGGACTTAATGTCTTCTTATGTCACCCAAAAGAAAAGTCAAAGCCCCTAAATTCTTGTGTAACCTGTTTGGTTACTGTTTCTCCTCCTCCAACCAGCCCTGCCTCGTTTTCTCTGCTCTGGCAGTGCTGCCCTTCCTGCGCCTCCTGGAACAGGTCTAGGAGCCCTAACCTCCAGGTCATCGTCCCAATCCTCCTTCTGGCTGAAGTTCTCTTCCCTCCAACGTTCACATAGGCTTCTCCATCACTTCAGCAAGGTGTCTATTCAAATGTCACGTAATCAGAGAGGACTTCCTTATCTAAGCTCTCCTGTCCTCCAACTTAACAGGGGCCAAATTCTTTACCTGAAAACGTTAAAGTCCGTCATAGCCAGGACCATTCAGAGAGCAGATTACAGGGGAGCCGATGTTCTTCCTGTTTCTCACTCTTGCTTCTCCTTCTTGGTAGCCTGATCTGGGTTGTAGAATGAATGGAGTCACAGTCATTTAAAGACCCTGAGTTTGGACATGATTTCTCTCTTTTCCCAGCTTTGTGCTGAAGTGTCAGCTCCACGGTATGAAGGGGAGAGGATATCTCTACATAAATTAAATAGATGCAGATTCTACCCCATCCCTGTCTTCCATTCCCCCTACTTTTTTCACTTACCTGATCGTCCAAATGACAATTTTTTTAATGCTTAGATGAGTAGACCAGGATTACAGACAACATTTCCACCTCGGTATTCTGGTCCAGATTATCAAGTTTTGTCCTGGAATTATATGAATAAAGCCAGGAAGCAGCTAATTAATACATCTCTTCTTTTCTATTGTGGTTTATATGTGCATCTGTTTTTAAAACCTCTGGGGAAGTTTAAATGATTGGCAGAGATAGAAAATTCAGCCTCCTTCAGTTCCTAGTGATAAAACCATCTTAATGACATCAGAGATCTCATCCAGATTTACTTATATAAAAGATGTTTTGATTACCTAATTGAAAATTGCTACTGAATGTTAAGTCAACCAGTAAATAATAGACATGACACCTTATGATGTTGCCTCAGTAATGCTTTCACCAGTATTTATTCAGTGCCTACTCTGTACAAGATACTGAGGTGATGATAGAGAACAAGTTAAACAACAAAGACACTAGCCTACAGTTTTCATTATAGTAGGGCAAAGGATGAAACACGATTAACTAATAAATGCACGAATTAAACAGATGCAAATTTTAAAAAATATTATAAAATAAACAGTGTACTGATGCATGATAATTAGGTGATCTACTATATATATATATAAGTAATGCCAAGAGATGATAGCACCTGCTAGCTATGAGTTACAGCAGCATCCCAGGGATGAGCAAGGCAAGGTGCGGATGAAGTGAAAAAGAAGACTGATGTCATTTAAATGGGTCCTCATTCAGGATGGCAGAGCTTTGGAATTTTATCATGAATGAAATAAGAATTTGTTAGGCTGGTGCAAACATAACTGTGGTTTTGGATTTTGGACCATGAATTTTAAATCATTATAACTAGGCTCAAACACATCTTTATTAATCAAAATAGGAACCATTACAATCACACAGTTTTGCCATTGAGAAATAAGTTTATTTATTTCTGTGGCATAAAAATCCATGTTTCAGAATTCAGTGAACACTTGGAAAGCATTTTCTGCCTTCTGTTGGTTGTGGAAGCATTTTCCCTGCAAAGAGCTGTTGAGGTGCTTTAAGAGGTGGCAGTCAGTTGGCAAGAGGTCAGGTTAATATGGTGAAGGAGGCAAAATTTCATAGCCCAATTCATTCAAGTTTTCAAATGTTGGTTGTGTGACATGCGATCGGGCTTTGCCTTGGAGAAGAATTGGGACTTTTCTGTTGACCAATGCTGGCTGCAGGCCTTGCAGTTTTCTGTTTACGTCATTGATTTGCTGAGCAGACTTCTCAGATGCAATGGTTTAGCCAGGATTCAGAAAGCTGCAGTGGACCAGACTGGCAGCAGACCAGCAAACAGTGACCATATATTTTTTTTTCTTGGTGCAAATTTGGCTTTAGGAAGTGCTTTGTAACTTCTTTTCGGTCCAACCACTGGAGCTGATCTTCACCAGTTGTCATACAAAGTCCACTTTTCAACACATGTCACAATCGGATCCAGAAATGGTTCATTGTTGCTGTGTAGAATAAGAGAAGATGACACTTCAAAACAATGCATTTTTTGATTTGCAGTCAGCTCATATGTGCTAAGTCAGCTCATGAGGCACCCACTTATTGAGATTTCCACCTTTCTAATTTACTTCAAATGCAGAATGACTGTAGAATGGTTAACATTGAGTTCTTCTGCAACTTCTCGCCTAGTTTTAAGAAGATCAGCTTTGGTGATGGTGCCAACTTCTAATGGCTGGTGACTGCACTCCTCATCTTCAAGGCTCTCATCTCCTCTGCAAAACTTCTTCAACCACATTGCACTGTACGTTCATTAGCAGTTCCTGGGCCAAATGCATTGTTGATGTTTTGAGCTGTCTCCACTGCTCTACAACCCATTTTGAACTCAAATAAGAAAACTGCTCAAATTTGCTTTTTGTCCAACATCATTTCCCTAGCCTAAAGTGAATATAAAATACACAGCAAGTAATAAGTCATTAGCAAAAAACATAAAGTGAGAACTGTGCATTAAAATGATGTATAACATAGCCACATTTATTTAAGAACATATGCCAATATCAAATGGCAAATTTCAGCAATTCAAAACTGCAATTACTTTTGCACCAACCTAATAACAAAGGGTATTTAGAAAGAGGAACACCATAATCTTATTATAAAGAGGGAACATTGTAGTGATAAATTCTAAGTGCAGTCTGAACCTAGACAACAAAAGGAAAAGATTGAGGAAAGGTAAAAAGGTGGAGGGAATGAGAAACCAAACTCATGAAATCCTTGTTTCTATTGTTAATAAAGGATTTGAGTAATCAACCTGAGAGTTGTGGTTGGGAATGACAAGGAAGGTAAGGAAAGACCTCTGATGAGTTCCTGCCTTTGAGTTTGGATCAGTGGAAGAGGAACCCACAAAAGAGAACTTGAAAGAGAACAATCAAAAAGATCTGAAGAACAGGAGGATAATGCAGTGTCCCTAAGGTCAAGGGACAACTCCCAGAAATAGCAGGACATAAATGTTAAACATGGCAAATAAGCGGTTATCATTCTAAGATGATATTATTCTTGGTCCTCTCAGGATGGTGTGCTACCTTGTAGAAGAAGGCTAGAGTTCTAGGACACACATGAGTCTTCTTTTTTATAAACCTGAGTGTAAATCTTGATACCTCCATTTGCTAGTTATTTCCAGGCAAATCTCCTAATATGGTACTATTTTCTTCTGTAGACTTATTGAAGGAAATAAAATTGAATAATAAATGGATCAGCCTAAGGCATGGTTAAACATTAGCTATCTGGTACCTTATTGGTTCCTTTTCTTAGCAATGGAATAGCCTTCCTAGCAAATGAATAGAGCTGGCTGGAGAAATATGACAAATCCTAGCACTAATAGGAAAACAAATATAGCCATACATTTGTTTGTGCTTTAAGCTACGACATATAAAGTAGCTATTATGTATCATGCCTGTATAAGCCTCTGAATACTACAACCTAAATAAAATGAGATTTATATCCCCAGAATCTCCAAATCTAGTGAGAGTTTCTTGTGCATTCATTTTTGGGAGGGGGAGAAATAAGAGGTTTTACAAATGTAGAATCGAACACTTGGAACAAACCTTGCCCAGAATTTTAAAGGTCATAACCAGTGGTGTTGGGTCTGGAGCAGTCCTGCCCCATAGAATTTTTTATAATGATGAAAACATTCACGTAAAACATTTCTCTATTGAGTCTCTAAAATGTGGCTAGTGAAGCTAAGGAACAGAATTTTTCATTTTGGTTAGTAGTGACTACCATACTGCCCAGAACAGGTGTGAAACAACCCGATGCATTTCATGTTTGTCATCATATCTTGATGGGGAAAGAAGCAAAAAGTGACATGAGATGAAGAAAGCTGACCCCATCTTTCAGCCATATAAATTGCTCCTAAAGAGTCCCCAGTGCCATACTTGTCACTGACTGTTTCTTTCAATGATGTCTTAAATGGACCGTGACACTCTGAGAGCCTTGAGCATTCCAGAGACTTTGCTCGATAAGCAGCTTCCATCATAACTTAATCAGAGGGGGTTTCAGCTTCCAAAAAGTCATTACCTTTTATTTCCTCCTTTCCTTCCCCACCTCCCAGAATTAGGCTGAGATTTGGCACACTTACCTTGCACTTGTAGAGGTGTAAAGAAATTTTAGATAAATAGAGCTGAGTTGTGTATTTGAACTGAAAGATCTAAATTCAGATCCTTTGTCTGAACAAATCAATAAATATTTTGGTAAATTTATCTAGAAAATGGAGACAATTCTTACCTGAGTCAGTGGTGTTCTATAATAAGATACATGAAACCCCTTGGAAAAGTAAGAGTTGACACTTGCCTATGCTGTAGTGAGGGGCTTCCCAGGTGGAGCTAGTGGTAAAGAATCTGCCTATCAATGCAGAAGACAAAGAGACGCAGGTTCAATCCTAGGTTGGGAAGATCCCCTGGAGGAGGGCATGGCAACCCACTCCAGTATCCTTGCCAGGAGAATCCCATGGACAAAGGAGCCTGGAGGGCTACAGTCCAAAGGGTTACAAAGAATCAGACCCAACTGAAGCGACTTAGCACACCCACACATGTTATGAAATAAGTAAAACAAGCCCTGAATTAGAAGTCAATTTGCAAAACTTAAAATTTGCGTCCAAATGAGAAGAGCTAATAAAATCCATCAACTTAAATATTTATCAAGGAAATAATGATGCATATGGAAGTAGCCAGCATCTCTTTTTCAGCTTTCTCAGCTTTCATAGCAACATCCATTGATCAAGTATGGGGTGTCATGCCCAAATGTCAGGAGTCGGGAAAATGGGAAGAGGCCATGTGAAATCGATCAAGTTCAGCACTGATGTACAACCCTTTCTGCAAATTGCAGGCACTCAGTCTCATCACATAAACTCTTCAGGGTAGGAATGTCAATTTTAGACGGTGACACTTTCTATTTTCACAAGACTACCTAGAGGCATGACTCATCATAAATTGTGAATTTAATCACATTAATTTAAATATTCCTTTTGTTGTAAATTTGCATATATTCAATTGAAAAGAGGGACCATATCACCTAGTTCAACAATATGACATATAAAAGGGATACCCAACAAAGACCTACTGAATAGCGTAGGGAACTGTACTAATATTTGTTAATAACCTATAAGAAAAAAGAATCTGAAATATATATACATTTATCTGAACATATAAGAATATGTAAGAATCTGAAATATAAATATATAAATATATATATACCTAAATCATTGTGCTGTACACCTGAAAGCAACACGACATTGTAAATCAACTATATGTATGCGCTTCGTCGCTCAGTCATGTCCAGCTCTTGCAACCCCATGGACTGTAGCCCACCAGGCTTCTCTGTCCATGGGATTCTCCAGGCAAGAACACTGGAGTGGGTTGCCATTTCCTACTCCGGGGGATCTTCCCTGCATTTGGGATTGAACTCATGTCTCTTGTGCTACCTGCATTGCAGGAGTATTTTTTACTGCCATCAGGGAAGCCCCAAAGCAACTATACTTTCAATTTAAAAAATAATATAATAAAAAAATAGCAGTATAATAAGAATTCCATAAGTTTGTTTCCTTACATCAACAACATCTGTTGATCATCTGCTAAGTGCTGGGTATCACCAAGTTCTATAGAGAGAAAAAAAATGTGCAATAGATGGCCCCTATCCTGACGGAGGAGCCTGGTGGGCTGCCATCTATGGGGTCGCACAGAGTCGGACATGACTGACGCCACTTGGCAGCAGCAGCAGTAGCATCCTTAAAGAGCTGCTGGTATAATAGAGGGAACCATACGTGTAAATGATGACAATATTATGAATTTGAAGTGTAAGATGTCCGGCAGCTCAGAGAGAGGGGTCAGGGTGTGGAGACAGTGCCACAAAGAAAGGCTTTCCAATGGAGTGCACTTATTCTATGATAGTTTAAAAAGCAGAGTAAAGCCTTTCCAGGGGCATTGAGAAGAGGGAAGGAAATCCAGGAGTGAAGAACTCCATGGTGCTCTGGGGAGCCGAGTTCGTTGGGGCCACTCAGTCCATTAGAACTGACATTTCACTTAAACAAGCCAAACCTAACCCTGCCCCACTGAACACACATTACTTATCAATATGAACTCTCAGTGTCCCCTTGCTGCCTTATCCCTGGCAAAGCTCCAGCAGGGAAGGCTGTGAGCTTTGAGTACTTGCCCACCAGCTGTGCCCAGCTTTCCTGCTGAGAATTGGAGAGTAGAATTGGAGAGTCCTCAGGGATGGATGTTGGAAGAGACCCTGATGCTGGGAAAGATGGAAGGCAAAAGGAGCAGGGAGGCAACAGAGGTTGAGATGATTAGATAGCATCACCGACTCAATGGACATGAATCTGAGCAAACTCCGGGAGGTAGTGAAGGTCAGCGGAGCCTGGTGTGCTGCAGTCCATCAGCTTGTGGAGAGTCGGACACAACTTAGCAACTGAACAACAACAACAGAAATGGAGACTAGCATTCCTTTTGCCGCTGCCGCCTGAATGACGCTCTGTCAAACTCCCTGGAGCAGAAACAACACACTCTTTGCGGCACGGCCAGGGCAACAGGTCAACCCAGATCTTGGACACAAATCACGAGCTGTCTTAGGTGGTGCAGCCAGATGTGCAGGTGATGGAGAGAAGCAAGACAGACTTGTCCTTTCCTGCCCCAGAAGTTTCTTCTTGATGAGGGGCGGTGATAAGGAGCCCAGAGTCAAGATTTTCACTCCGAATCCTAGCTCCTGCCATTTCAATTCAAATTTCACTGAGCTTGAGCCCTTCCTATCAGGATAGAGTAGGGGGATACCTAGATTCTTAAAATCACTATACAGATACTACAATTGGGGAAATTGGATGAAGAGTATATATAATGGATCTCTCCAGATTGTTACAACTGCATATGAATCTGAATTATCACAGGCATTTTAAAAATTCAAATAAATACACACTTGCATAATGTTTATAGGTAGATTTGGACATTCACATGAATTGTTCGTTCATTCAGTAGTTTAGTCAATTAACAAACATGAATAATAACTTACTCTTTTTTTAGGTCTAGGGAGATTAAGCTTCATTCAACCTTTTCTAAGAATGATGAAGTTGATATGGTTATCTCTGTTATAAAGATGAAAAAAATGAGTCCAAAGTCACATATCTAATAAGTGGTAGATTTAAATTTGAAGTGTGTGTTCTATGTATGTTTGTAAGTTATGTGTAAGTTGTGTGTTCTTTTCTCTGCATCATGCTGCTGTCGGGTAAGACACAGCTTAGCACTGAGTTCAACCCAAGGCAAGGCAGGCAAGCAGCCTCATAAGTGGCTCTAGAGCAAGTGAGGCTACAAAATAGTCTATAATTTAGCTAAAACATGTACTCTGGGGAAGAAATTATTCTTCATGGAGAAGATAGCAAAGGAGATCATGTGTGTTATGACTGGTCAGGTAGGAATTCCACAGATGTAGCCAGGATGAGAACATTTATTTCGTATAGAACTTTGGCATATTTTTCATATTTTGTGTACTAATTTTATTTTCCTTATTTTGGGCTTTGCTACTTATTAAAGAATGATGTGTGTGCAGCCCATCTCAGCATTGTGTGTGCATGCTCAGTCACTTCAGTCATATTCCTCTGTTTGTGCTCCCATGGACTACAGCCCACTAAGGCTTCTCTGTCCATGGAATTCTCCAGGCAAGAATACTGGAATGGGTTGCCATGCCCTCCTCCAGGGGATCTCCTCAACCCAGGGATGGAATCCACGTTTCCTGCATCTCCTGCATTGCAGGTGGGTTTTACACAGTTGAGCCACTTGGGAAGCATCTCAGGATTGCTAAATATAAAAGAAAATATTTATATGTAATTGGGTTGGAAAGGGGCTTCCCTGGTGGCTCAGCTGGTAAAGAATTCTCCTACAAAGCGGGAGACCTGAGTTCTATCCCTGGGTTGGGAAGATTTCTTGGAGAAGGGAAAGGCTACCCACTCTGGTATTCTGGCCTGGAGAAGCCCATGGACTATATGTATAGTCCGTGGGGTCACAAAGAGTCGACACAACTGAGCAACTTTCACTTCCTTACTCACTCTTCGGTTGGAAAGAGGAAGGAAGAGCGCCCCCTGGGGGCCAGACTAGGGATAGCAGAAATCAAAAGGATAAGCCACTACCGCAGCTGAGGCTGGAGTAACATGCAGGATAGCTTAGACCTGGAAGATTCTCCTTCGCATTCTAAATCTTGGCACTTTGGAGTGTAATTTAAATAGAGATGATTTCCCGACATTCATCAACCCTGTGAAAACACATAGAAAGGAATCCCTCTCTTACCCACTTTCCCCCCTGATGTCTGGACTGGTCATATCTCAACACTGATTGGGCTCCAAGGGGCAAGGGTCCCTATATATCAAATGCTCCCCCCATAAGTGTGTGTGTGTGTTTCTTCTACACACACACCCTGAGTTTGAGCTGACCAAGACCTGGTTCTAAAAGCATTCTAAAAAGGGCACGTTCAGCTTTGAGACTCAAATCTGTGTTTCAGGGGTGATTGCCCAGCCTGGCTAACAATGAAATGTTTTTCTTTGATATATTGGTTTTTTCTTCTTCCTTATGCATCTGCTTTTGGGGACTTGCAGATAGGATTGACTGTGGATTTGAGCAGGATCAGGGCCGTTTCTGCAATCTGCTTCCTTAATCCTACTTTAATTTTAAAACTCTTTTTTTTATATATATTATTAAGGGTTATTTAATTTATCCAAACCAAATACCGGCTTATTTGGTTTGGATAAATTAAATCCCATCAACGTTAAAGGATCACCAGAAAGTCACTCCCCTAAGATTTATGGGGAATTTAAGGTAGACAAGGAAAAGTAGGTGTGGGTGTTTTTAAAAATCACAGGTGTTTGTACTAACCCTTATATCGCTCAGCCTCTTTCCTCACATTAACCCCATGTGTCCTCTACCCACCCCAGAAAACAAAGCAGTTGAATACAGCATGCTGAGGGGACATTCCTTCGATAAACATTGAGACAGACACTCTTTCTGTGTTAAAAAGAGAAGATGCCTTTCATTCAGATTCCATTATTTCCGGACTACAGTTACGAACTGTTTTGTTCATCTGGGCAAGACATTTAATAATGCAGCCATCTCAGCATGCACAATGATGACTGGTGTATGGGTGTTCAAATGTTCCATATGTTTGTGCTAAACTCAGACTCGGCTAGACTCAATTGAAAGGAATCAGAGAATGACGCCTCCCCCTGCACTTCTTTCTTTAAGACACGGTTCCAGTCCATGCTGAAGCTCACATGCAGGAAGTAATGGTGCATGTCAAATAGGGTCATTTTCACAAAGCAGCTTCAAGAGGACCTACGGATTTCCTGACTCTGCCCACTTGAGCTAACAGCATGCCCCGTCCAATTCCTATCGCTAGCACTTGTGCAAACTCCTGCATTTTTCTGCAATAATATGTCATCATTAACCATATGTCTCCTTTCCACCACTTTTTTCCCCCAGCAATTCACCATCATTAATTTTTAGTACTCTTTCCCGAAGATAGTTGGCGCCTATCCAAAGGTAATGAGGTTGAGAGTCACGAAGTTCACTAATTGTCAGGGGAAGAATATACGTGTAATAAAAAGCAAGTTTCTTTTCTTTTTTTATGTCTCTCAGCCAGATGATCTGATGGTGGCCATCTCTATGAACTTCCTTTAAATTGAGCCTTTTGGGATCTTAAGAGGAGGTTATCTCGATGCCAATCAACAAGCAGTCATCTTTGACATATGCCAGGAACACAGTAATAAAAATGAATTTCATTCATTTTCACATAATATATTCTATCTGCAAAGAGAATCATTATTCAATTTAAATCAACACTTACTTATCAAATTTCATTAAGTGTGACACATACTGCGGTGGAGTTAAAAAATTAATAAACATAAAGTCCTTGCTTTCAAAATATGTCCAGTCATGTTAGGGAGATGAGTTATGCCAATAATAGAGTTCTAAGTTCAGGAAGTCCCTTAGCAAGTCTATAGAATCAGTATCTCCCGCTTTTATAGTAAGTTCCATAGAGATTATTTTCAGTGTAGTGCGATGCCTTAAATTTTCAGTCCAGCAGTCTCTAGCCTCTCATGGTTATTGAGCACTTGATATATGGCATGCACATCTGAAGAACTGAATTTTTACTTTAATTGTAATTAATTTAATTTACACGTAAAAGATCTGATACTCATTCAGTTATTGGAAAACATTTCACTATGTTTGCAACAACTTGGGTATGTGGATCTACTTTGCAACTGCCAGTTTTGTGAAATTTCAATACAGATCACATACTCCCTAAGAAAATAGAGCATCTGGAGTGAAATGCGCTAAAAGTGCAAAACACACACTCACATCTAAGATTCGGCACAGAGACGGAAAATGAAAGCGATCTCACTAATAAATGGGTTATGTTGATTGCATGCGGACTTAACATGCAATATGGGGGTTGAAAGGGAAAGTGTTATATGAGGTTGAAAGTGAAAGTGTTAGCTACTCAGTCGTGTCCAACTCTTTGGGACACCATAGCCCGCCAGGCTCCTCAGTTCACGAAATTCTCCAGCAAGAATACTGGAGTGGGTAGCCATTGTCTTCTCCAGGGAATCTTCCTGACCCAGGGATCGAACCCATGTCTCCCTGCATTGCGGGTAGATTCTTTACCTTCTGAGCCACCAGGGAACTTCCCATATGGAGTTGCATGAATGCATTATTAACATTAACTTACCTTTTCCTTTCACATAAATAACTATTAGAAAAATTGTAATTGCCTGTGGCTTTCATTGTATTGGTCAGACAGTGCTGCTCAAAATCAAAATCATACATTCCCTTCTTCATGGTGGATCCTGCCTTGACAGACCCATGGTACAGTGGCTCTGTCGTCAAGAAGCTTCCCCACACCTCATATTTCACAGTCCCTGAGACATGGCGCCAGAGGCACAGGGGTGTGCAGAGGCAGAACCTAAAACCTGACCGCAGGTCCTACAGGCGGCAATTGCTTCAGATTACAATGTCACCTTATCAATGTTACATACCAAACTCCTCACCTTTACATATAAAGAGAATGAAACTCAGACATAGCAAACATCAAGTTTAAAATGACAGTGGGATGTCCAGGGCTGTCCAGTGGTTAGGACTCCGAGATTCCGCTGCAGGGGACATGGGTTGGATTCCTAGTCAGGGAACAAAGATCCTGCATGTTAAAATTTCGCATGCGGTATGGACAAATAAATACATAAATAATTAAACTAAAATGACATTAAAGGTTAATGACAGTGTAAATGCCAAGAGACTGATGTCATATACCACATTTCACAAAACAGATTAGAATTCCATGTCAAAATAAACTAGTGATTTGAGAAAGTGAGGAATGATGTTCCTTTAGGAAAATCCCTAAATGTTGTTGGCAAGGACATATATTTTTATTTCTTCTAGCTTTTGTAAAAAATATATGTTATCTTTATCAGAGTAGAAATTACTGATCAATTCACCCGCTTAGATAAAACTAATGCATATGTCTGGAAAGGCTTTATTGATTTTGCCCTGACGATGGTGGGTGGGAAGAGCATGGAACTGCCCTCTCCCTAGAAAGCAGGGCAACAGCGCCACCTCGTGGTACTTTTGTTAAGTTCTACACAGTCTGCCAGACTCCAGAACTCCGAGCCCACACAACTTCCCACACGGTCTCTGCCCACTCTCAGGCTACAGCTGTCATCACGCCTTCTATGAATACGCAGTCTCAACAAACCGATCAAAAGATTCACAAAGTTGCCATATCATGGCTTCCTTAAAGAAAACATTTTAATTGATAATTTGCATGTTTGAAAAGTGTCTCTGATTAATCCAGATAGATTTCCAAGAGGAAGGATTCCTGAATTTGTGATTTTAACAGTGGAGGGCATGGAAGTAGACATTAATAAGTAGGTGCTGCCTTTGTGTCAGGTTAAAATCCTAGTTATTTCAAGATCAGACATGTATCCCTTCATGCTATATTGCAAGTTAAAATGGGCTTAGCTAAATGGATAGATGGGCTTCCTTGATAGCTCAGTTGATAAAGAATCTGCCTGCAATGCAGGAGACCCCAGTTCGATTCCTGGGTCTGGAAGATCCCCTGGAGAAGGGATAGGCTACCCACTCCAGTATTCTTGGGCTTCCCTGGTGGCTCAACTGGTAAAGAAT
This sequence comes from Giraffa tippelskirchi, assembly GCF_054371585.1. Classification (NCBI taxonomy): domain Eukaryota; kingdom Metazoa; phylum Chordata; class Mammalia; order Artiodactyla; family Giraffidae; genus Giraffa; species Giraffa tippelskirchi. The sequence goes on from NC_137280.1 coordinate 71,863,637, forward strand.
CCATCTGCAATGTGGGAGACCTGGGTTCGATCCCTGGGTTGGGAAGATCCCCTGGAGAAGGGAAAGGCTAATCACTCCAGTATTTTGGCCTGGAGAATTCCATGGGCTGTATAGTTTGTGGGGTCGCAAAGAGTCAGACATGACTGAGCGACTTTCACTTTCACTTTCAAAGGGATAAATAAATAGGATAAATATAAAAACCAATGTGCAGATATTCAACTAGTTCAGTGTGACACCACATGAAATTATAAGGGGTTTATTATTTTCAGGTTCTAAAGAGGAAAGGGAAGAAGCCCAGAAGGATATCTGGGCAAGCAGGTACAATGTGTAGATTGTAGATATTTAATGAGGATATCCAAGGCTTTGTCAGATGTAGAAATGAGAGCTCAAATCATAGACCTTCTGCATGTCAACTTTTAGATGAATAGATACTGAAAATTTCAATCTTTGTGATCTGAGCGTTAGAACCATAGATTCCCGAATTATAGAATGTCGGTCTCTTCGCTTCATTTAACTACAAAGCCAGTTTTGGAAAGCCCTGGAAAACAGTGTCTTTTCCTGCAGCCAGCTACAGGGACAAAATTGAGGGAATTATTTCCCCCAGATACGGTTGTAAACAACCCGTTCATTTTCTTGCTAAGTTGCTTCAGTTGTGTCCGACTCTGTGCGACCCCATAGACGGCAGCCCACCAGACTCCCCCGTCCCTGGGATTCTCCAGGCAAGAACACTGGAGTGGGTTGCCATTTCCTTCTCCAATGCATGAAAGTGAAAAGTATAAGTGAAGTAGCTCAGTCGTGTCCGACTCCTAGCAACCCCATGGACTGCAGCCTACCAGGCTCCTCTGTCCACAGGATTTTCCAGGCAAGAGTACTGGAGTGGGTTGCCATTGCCTTCTCCTTCATTTTCTTAGGGAAGGGCTATGCTTCTCCTAGACCAGGTCTCCGAAACATTCTCTAGCAGATGGAGAAATACAGGCTGAGGGTTCTCTGTGGATCATTTCAATCAGGGAAAGTCATATTAGGGGAGCAATTGGTTCCCTGAGTTTTGAGAACAGAAGAAGGTCAGTACAGTGGGTGAAATTTTGTTTTAGTCGGGAGAGGGAGTGATCAAGATAAGGGGCCCTTTCAGAAAGAAGAGGGTTCGTCCTTAGACTCACAGTAATAAGCTCTATCTTTAAAGGAAAGCTTCCTGAGTGTTCAGTCTCTGCACTGAACTTTTTCCTGTGATGATTACTCTCAACTCCTTCTCTGCCTCTGGTGAAGAAATGAGGAAGGGCGTTAAAGGAACAAAGTGAGTTTAGCTCCAGTGCTCCTCGTGTCCCAGACGCTTCATTCACAGTCTCGTTTATTTCACGACAACCTCAGAACTGAGATTTATCATCTCTGTTTTTCAGACCAGAAAACGGAGGTGCAGAGTAATTGAATAAGTTGTCCGAGATCAAAAAAGCTGGCAAATATAGATCCAGGATCTTAACCCAGATCTGTCTTACTCTCACACACTTTCTAACAGAGTAAGTGATATTTAATGACAGAAAGTGCCTGTTGAAATTCCTCAGTGCCATCTACTTTATATTGCAACCTTGTGTACAACAGTGAATTTCATTCTATTTCCCTAACAAAACCACCTTAAAGCCACAGTTCCTTTCTCTCAAGTTACTGATGAGGTATATGAGGGCTGTAGCATCTGGGTCAGCTGCCCAAAGGGATGTACTATGTGGTCAAGCCATGATTCAATAACTATCCTTCCCACATCAAAACCCTGTGCTCTAGTCACTAAAATCCTTCTGACAAACGCTCTCAAAAAGCATTCTCTTCCATTACTGATCTTTCTTTTTGGTCCGTGTTAATTTCCCTCATTTCCTTCAAGTCTAACAAGTTAATCAAAAAGAAAATACAATTAGGAGCAATATCCCTCTGATGCTCTTCTTGAAAGCCAAAAAATTGAATTAGAGAACGTACTGAATGTGGTCTAAGCTCTGCAAAGCCTTTTCTCCTCTGGTTCCCTGTTTTCCGTCTTCATGGCGCCTTAAAGGAACCCCAGTGATATTATAGAAAACACCGGCCTTATTTCCACCAACAGTTGTTGGTTTTGTCATTTTCATCCAAACACCTTAGTCATAAGTAATTGGATTTCCTTGCTACAGAAGAACTGGCATTTTTTTGATAATGAATTTAAGTATAGGGATTCATTTGACATTAAAAGTGCTTTGTGCAAATATATTATGGAAATCTGGTTCAGAAGGATATATTAAAGGATAGATTGAGGGCGTGATTTTCAAGAAACATACTGAAATGTCCAGAGGATACAAGTTCTTGAGTCATCCCTTCATAGTTTTTGAAAGGGGCCCTTGTTTAAAATTTCAGATTCATTTCACATTTTCGTTATGTCTGCCATGTGGCAGAAAAGCAGCAAGCTACTTTACAGAGACAACAAAAATCCCAAGAAACAAAAATTAAAACAAAAGAAAACAAACCTGGAATATGAACTTCTTTTTGTCTATTTTTTGTTTGTTTGTTTTTTTAAGGAAAGAAAAGGACTCATTAGCTAGAACATCAACACAGATACGAAAATGGAAGAATGTATAATGTATAATCAGTGCTTTTATTTAAATAAATTATTTGCCAGTGTCTGGCATCTTCAATAAAGACACAGGTCTACCTGGCCACCGCATAGTGGAGTGGGAGACCCATACTTGAAACCCTGGAAAAACTATAATTCAAGGTCTGGATGGAATATGACTTTAGGCCTCTGATAAATTCTCAGATTCATGTAAAAGCTTGCTGTTCATTTAGGTATTGAAAGATAGAATTTGGGTAGAAATCAAGAGTATTCATTTATTAGTTTAAATGAGCCATTTCTGGTACATATTAGAAATATCTTGTACGTATTAGAAATAACTAATCAAGTCTAAGTACTCACTGAGAAATACTGATACAAGATTTATGGCCTTTTGAAGGATTTTAGGGCAGTTTCACTTGGAAGCATGTGTGTATAAGTGTGTAGAAATTATTAGGTGAATATAGATAAAAATCTTAATAATAGAGATTGCAAAGAAGGGAATGTGGATATGGTCCAAAAAATGAAAGAAAACAGTATATATTCACATTTTAGATTTTACAGTTATGTCGTCTATGATTTTAACAACAACAACAACAAAATGTATGGATATACTTTAAAGATACTTTAATTTGAAGGAATCCTGCCAGGCTCCTCTGCCCATGGGGTTCTCCAGGCAAGAATACTGGAGTGGGTTGCCATGCCCTCCTCCAGAGGGTCTTCCTGATCCAGGGATTGAACTCCTGTTTCTCACAACTACTTGCACTGGCGGGCAGGTTCTTTACCACTAGCATCACCTGGGAAGCATAAATACGTATATAAATTGTTTCTGTACTACCTCTCTATCCATGATTATTTGATAGTATGTATTCTTAAGGCATTGATTTTGTATTAGAATTATTTTCTAATCTATGCATTTTAAAGCTCTGAATTTCCCTCATTTTAGCTTTCTTCAGTTCAAAGTATTTTCTAATTTCTCTGATGATTTTATTTTCAATCAATAAATTATATAGAAACATACGCTTTATTTCCAGACATTTGGGAATTTTATAAATATTTTATTGATTTCTAAATTAAATTCCTTTTTATCAGAGGATACAAGGCTTTCCTAGTGGCTCAGTTGGTAAAGAATCTGACTACAATGCAGCAGACCCAGTGTTTGATCCCTGGGTGGGGAAGATACCCTGGAGAAGGGAATGGTTACCCACTCCAGTATTCTTGCCTGGAGAATTCAATGGACAGAGGAGCCTGGCGGGCTATAGTCCATGGGGTTGCAAAGAGCTGGACACGACTAGGCAACTAACACACACATATTTTGTATGAAGTTTTTAAAATCAGTGCTTCTTTTATGGTCCATCACGGCAACTATCTTGGTGAACATATGTTCACATTAAAAGGGTGTGTATCCTACATTGGTTGGGTATGTGAGTGAAGTTTTTCAGTCATGTCCGACTCTTTGGCGACCCCATGGACTGTAGCCTACCAGGCTTTTGTGATGAATAAATTACAATTAAACCAAGGAATTTGTTAGGTTTCCTCACATTATATAAGTCACAACCAAGTTTTTAAGGTTTTGTTATATCAGTTGCTGACAGAGTGGTAATAAAATCAACCATGGTAATTGTAGAGTCTTCTCTCTCTCCCTTTAATTTTGTCAATTTTGCTTCATACAGTTGGAGACTTTTTTACTAGATGCACCGACAATTAAAATAGTTATGAATTCCTGATTGTATGTCCCTTTTATCTTTTTGCTACCTCTCTCTTTATCTCTCTAGGGCACTTTCTCAGTGTCTGTGTTATCTGCCATCAGCACAACCAATCAGGCTGACTGTTCATGCTCTATCACGGGTCATCTATTTTCTTTCAACCTACCTGTATCCTCGTAATCAAAATTTCCCTTGTAAACGGCTTGTATCATGGGCTTGTTTGTCTGTTCCCTTTCCACTTTGACTATCTCTGCTTTTATTTAGTATATTTAGACAATTAAAATGGGCTTCCCTGATGGCTCAGTGGTAAAGAACTCACCTGCCACTGCAGGAGACACGGGTTCGATCCCTGGATCAGGAAGATCCCCTGGAGAAGGAAATAGCAACCCGCTCCAGTATTCTTGCCTGGAGAATCCCATGGACAGAGGAGCCTGGCGGGCTACAGTCGATGGGGTCGCAGAGTCAGACACAATTGAGTGACTCACACACACACACACAAAATATGATTGCTTAATCATGGTTAACTTTGAGTTGATTGTATTTGAAGTTTACTCAGCGTTTTTTAACTATAAACTTAAATCTTATGGCAAATTCAGAAATTTTTCAGTTATGTATTTTTCAAGTGTATTTCAACGTTGACACATATTTGTTCTATTTCTATGGTTGCAACTAAATGTGAATTAGACGCTTCGAAAAATTTTTGCAGACCCGTAGGTGGCGTTATTTTTTTCCCTCGATGTTTATCTGTTGTTTAGAATGTATAATGCCTATTAGTCTGTCTTGAAGTTCATTGACTTTTCCCCCTGTTATCTGTAATTGAAGGAAATTTTTTTTATATATATATTCCAGATTCTATCCTTCTTAGTTCAATATTTTCACTTGGATATTTTAAAAATAATTTTGGATTCTAAGCTGACACTTCTTTTTCATTGAATTTGAGTATGTTTTTCTCTCTTTTGCTGGTGGTAGCAGCCATCACATTTTATTATCGGGTCATGAAAGCTTCATCACTCCTTTATTCAAATCACAAAGCAATTCTAGCCCATCATTTAACATTTTCTCGGGTGGCTTCTTTCGGCTTGTGGGCACAAAGACCTCTACTTTAGGGAGGAATGAATGTCATTTTGGAAGTGATCCCATTACTTTTTTTAAAAATTTTCTTCCATTTTTCACTGTTGAGAAATCTATTGTCAGTATTATTTGTGTTCCTAATGCCATTTCTAAGGAATGGATGGTGACCCATTTTCTTCTCATTAATATATTCACTTTATTGAAGTATATATGATTTAAAATGTTTCAGATGTACAGCAAAGTAATTCAGTTTTTTATATACATATACATATGTATATTTCCTGTTTTTCAGATTCTTTCCCATTATAGGTTATTATAAGATATTGAATATAGTCCTCTGTGCTATGCAATAAGTCCTTGTTGTTTGTCTATTTTATATGTAGTAGTGTGTATCTGTTAATCCCCTTAGTTCAAGGAGCATGGTTATAATAGCTGGTTTAAAGTCTTTTTTTTATAATTCCAATACCTGAGTCTATTGGGGTAAACATCTACTGATTGCTTTTCACTTGAGACTAGTTTTCCTTTGTTTATTAAGATATTTGAATTTAATGTGAATACTGTAAATGCTGTGTCATGTGGATCCTGGGTTCTGCTATAATCCTATGGAAAATGTGGATGTTTTTGTTTTAGCAGGCAATCAATCCCGGTATGTTCAAACAGCAAATGCTGTCACATCTCCTGTCTGTGGTAGCTCAAATCTCAGTTGAAACCTCCAACCATATTCTGCTGGTGAGAGTCTTGTTTATACACATGTAGCACGGAGGATGAGCTGTTCAGTTAAAGTGTCCACACTTTACATCAGTGTGGTTCTCCAAGCCTGTGATACATTGGTTTGCATTAATATCTCTTTGGTGCACGGGTAGCTCTGAGCTTAGTTTGGGATTAAACAGTGGTTCTAATTTCAGCTCAGCTCCACAGAGCTTTGTTATACATATTTGGGTTTATCTCACACATGCAGAAGTCAGAAATAAACCTGAGAGCTTTGCGGGCTCATTCATAAACTGAAGGGATACATTCCCCAATAATCAATAATCAGAAATTATCTACACATTCTCCAGTCTCCAGGGTCCACTTTTCCCCTCTCCTCCGATTGAGAAATATGTGGTTTCTCCTCTAGTTTTAGCCACCACCACTATGCCACCTTTCCCCAACTGGGGCTAACTCTGGGGATAAACAAATAAAAAAATTAGAGAAGCTCACCCCTAGGGGTCGCTTCTCCACAGTTGGACTCATCTTCGAAATCCACCTATTTTTGTTTGCCTTGCAGAGTCTTCACAGACTTTCTTTCTCTTTTGCTTCTTGTTTCTTTTTCTTGTTAGTCCAAAGAACTACTTCTGGATCTTGGATTGCAATTCTGCATTTATCAGTGCAATCATTTATCTTTGTATACACTTATCCACATTCAATTCCAATGCAACAGTCATTTATCCAATAATTTCTACGTGAAATACTGTGTCGGGTGTTGCCAATACAAATATGGATTTCTGCAAACCTCCAGATGGTCCATGTCTAATGAGGCACTTATCTGTACACTGGAATGGCCATGAGACTTTACGGACATTGCAATGAGAGGTAAAGTACGTGTAGGGTGTTGCAGCCACTCAGATTCCAGGTTGCTTGATTCTGCCAGGAGACCTAGTCAAAGTTGTAGAAGGAGGAATGCTCTTCCTTGAGTTCTAGCAACAAGAGAGGGGAGCTTTCAGGGGAAGCAGAAAATTCTGAGAAAAGTTAAAGAAGCCTGCAAGGTGGAATGAGCAGGAGTGCATCCATGTGGCTACAAAATTTACTGAGCGGAGTAGAAGGTGGCGGGAGAGAAAACAGAAGCCAGATTTTGTCTGCAAGGAGTTTGAATGTCATTTTATGGACAAAGGTGGGTGATACTGTGTTTTCGAAGAGTTAAAGGAATAGACCTTTTGAAATAAAACATATACGTGCCTTTTTAAAAACTTACAGACAAAGTAGACTTTTCATAGAGTCCTTCAGGAAATGTGTACCAGCTTCCTGCTATGTTCCAGGTGATAAACTGACTTTAAGCACACAGTGGTTGGTACACTGACACCCTTAATGTACAAAGTAGTCAAGGAAAATGTTGAATTCATAAAGCAGGGCTTCTAGTGTGTATTATAATGATATGATTTTGAATGATCCTATTTGTTGATATTACATGTTTCTGAAAACAAAGCTCTGGCTTAATCTCACTTCCTGCTGTGAAAATCAAAGTTACTTGTGGAGGAAAAAAACCCAAATATTTCCCCAAGAATATCCATGTGTTCACAGAAGGTCTGTGAGTATTTCATAGGATGCATGCAATTAGTCCTGTAGCAGAACTTTAACCTGAGTGCTTCCCACTAATTTATGGCAGCTTGCATCTCCTCGGACACTAGGCTTCATCCCATCCTTGGCCATGAACATCTTTGGGAATGTGCACACCCATATATGTGTACTTCATGCAGCTTCTAAAAACTGGCTCGAAGACGAGAGACTTAAAACAGTTCATTTTGCCCAGTTCTGTTATTAAAATGGATTTTAGAGTCTGCCGAAAGCAATTTTGAGACTAATTAAAATTTTAATAAATAACCATAATATATTAAAAGTCAAATTAGAAGAGTGTGATGTTATTGAATTAGGGCAAGTACACTACATAGGGAACTTTTAATAAATTATGTATGAGCCGTTCCAAATTACTTCTCTCAATTTGGACAATGCCAGAGATTAAAGAGTACAGTGTAATTTAGTTTGTGGTTTGAGGGCATAATGGAAAAGAGAAAAAGCATCGCTTGCATTAGTTTCAGTTTACTTTGGTATTAATGACTTACTTTGTAATTGTGTTTGAAAACATGTATTTATTTACTTACTTTCTTACTCATTTCCTATTAGTCTTATTCCTCATAAAATGCTTTGGAAAGAAAATCAACTTCAACAGAAGTTAAAATGAAAGCTTTTTATTTATTTATTTTTTTTGGAAGTGAATGTGTTTCCCCATGAATTTTATCCATCTCTCAAGATTCTTTATTGGACATTTTTTAAAACAAATCAAAGTGATGAGATAAGGAATGCATCGATTCATAGGCCCCTTTATTTTATTTTAATTCTTTTAAAAAAATTTACCCACGCCACATGGTATTCCCCAACTAAGGATTGAACCCATGTCCCCTATAGTAGAAAGGCAAAGTCTTTGCCACTGGACTGCCAGGGAAGTCCCCCTCTTACTGAACATTTTGTCACTCATACATTTATCTAAAAACCAACTATTTCAAGCTTTAAAATGACAGGCACAATGCTAATTGGGAGGGCATCATTGCATATAAATATATATATAGAGAGAGAGATGTTTAAAATAGTTGAAATAAGACACAATAAGATGAATGTCTTATTAGAGATGCGTCACCTGTTGATGGTTCTTTGCTGAGTATGAAGTGAAGCATGCAGGCCTCTGCTAGGGGAGGGCAGAGTGCTTGGAAAGAACCAGGCAGCATCTCAAAGGTCAGCTCAGGGCTGGAGCTCAGTGACGCCGATTAAACCCTTTGGTGTTTCTTCATTTTGACATAGCGCTAAGTGAAGATGTAAGTAACGACCCAATTTTTCAGTTAATCTGCATTCCAATCTATGCATTCAGCCACTGCTGAATCGCAATCATGCTCATTCACATCGGAGCTGAGCTGCGCCATAAGCCCCGTGTTCTAATTTACCAGGTATTAGCACTTCTCTGTCAGGAGGATCCGTTGTTGCTCCGGAGTGGGTCCCAGATGCTTCACCAGGAGTTGTGCCCTCAACCTCTCTTAAGGTACAGTTAAGGTGGTTTGAGGATTCAGGCATGATAAGCACTTTTCTCAAGGCTAAGTGTTAAAAATACCATAGCTGGCCCTTCACGGTGATTGGAGCTGGTCCTGAAAGCAGAGAGAAGGCAAACCTTGCTTGATAGAGATCTGCTGATGTAAAAGTTCCAGTTATGAGATACAAGGGACACAAACTCTCCATTCATCCCGGTGTCCCCTGCACCTGATACAATCAATGACACCTTTTAGGCACTGGATAAACACTGGTTGTTTTTTTTTTTTTTTTTAAAGAGGAATAGAATACATAGGAAGGCACAAAGGGTCTTATCTTAAGTAGCAGCAATTTGGGGGTTTAGAAGAAGTAGATAGATAACAGGGTTTCCCTGATGGCTCAGATGGTAAAGAATCTGCCTGCAATGCAAGAGACCTGGATCAGGAAGATTCTCAGGGTTAGCAAGATCTCCTGGGGAAGGGAATGGCCACCCACTCCAGTATTCTTGCCTGGAGAATCCCATGGACAGAGGATCCTGGCGGGCTACAGTCGATGGGGTCACAAAGAGTTGGCCATGACTGAGTACCTAACACACAGACTCAGACAGACAGCATCTCCGCAGGGAAGAGCCACAGGGCAGGGCAGGTTGGTGGGCTGGGTAATAGCGCCACACTAATGCTAAGTACTGACCACCACTAATGAAACCATTAATCTACACTTTTCACTGAAGTTGCCTTCAGTTGAGTGTGGCTCCAGGCTGTGAATTGGGTCCAGTTATGACTTATTTGCCTTCTTCTGGGACAAAAGGTGAAATGTTGCAAGATTGTTATACAGAAAGGACAGAGGGACAAAAAGGCGGGTGTCACTACCCAAGCACACTTTAAGCCTCAGCTTGCCTTCCTTATGTCTGCAATAACCACTGGCTAAGTGAACAAGGCCAAGTCTTAAATCAAAGGGTAAGGAAAATATCTTTTACCCACCACCAGGCCCTGGCAGGGTGTGGATGCATAATTCTTCTATGCTACAGGGGAGTAAAGGATCATGACAGTATTTATTGAGAACATGATTTACGTAGGAAATATCTGAATGGGAAAGTCATCTGGAAATAGGTTAAATTAGTAAAAAGAATCAGAGGGATATATTTTTTTTAATCTAAAGAGCATTTTCTAGGTTTATTATTTTAGCCTTTGGCAATAGTTATACAAGGTAATTATGTCCTTTCTTTAAAAAATGTGCTATTCCCTTCTTTTGAAATTAGATTTAAACTTCAATAATTACCTTAATAGTTCACATACAGATGCCAAAACCAGAATATTCATGCAGCCTGGTGATTGGAGGGTGAAAGCTGGTCTCCATCCTTTCTTATTTTCCTTAGGAAAGTTACTTAACCCTTTGCCTCATTTAAACAAAAATATGTAGTATTTTTTATATCTAGTGTCTAAATTTTTGCATTTAAAGTACCTGAACTATTTAAAGCACCTAAGTAAGTGAAAGTCACTCAGTCATGTCTGACTCTTTGCGACCCCAAGGACTATAGAATCCATGGAATTCTCCAGGCCAGATGCTGGAGTGGGCAGCCTTTCCCTTTTCCAGAGGATCTTCCCTACCCAGGGATCGAACCCAGGGATCGAACCCAGGGATCGAACCCAGGTCTCCCACATTGCAGGTGGGTTCTTTATCAACTGATCTATCAGGGAAGCCCTATAAAACATCTAAACACTGGCTTAATCACTGTCAATTCCTCAAACATAGGGCTGGGAGGAAAAGCTCTATTTGATGCCAAAATTCAGACTTCTAACCAGGACAACATTACCTCATGCACAGAAGTTCTCCATTTCGGTAGGGCCATCCTGATTCCTGTAACATAAATACTCACCAGTGTATTCAAATCTCAGTGTTTTAATACAAAGCTTGTTTTGAAATTCCTGTTGGAGGCCAGTGGCACATTCCTCTACAGCTATGAAGTCAACAGTTATTTGGGGTGACTCCCTGGTGACCTTGGCCGACATGTTTTCCTGAATATTTTACCCCATTTCAAGGTAATGCCCTGTATTGCAGTAAGGGACTGGCCACTCATGTGCTCAGGAAGGAAGGGAAAGCACAAACATTGCTAAATGCTGGTCTCAGCCACCCCCAAACGCTCCAATTCTAAACTTCTATGTCACCTCTGACCCATGTTTTGGTAGAGTCAATGTGTGTGTCCAACCACATGATTTTATTTCTGTCCTCAACATACAGGAGGGAGGCATTTCCCAAACTTCTTACATTCTCATAGGATTTTGAAGGAGTTGGAAAGATTAAAAAAGAATGGAATGAAATGGCATGCGATTCAAACCCGACACCAGTTTTCTGTTCCTGGAGATAGAAAGCCACCCGAGCTTTCTGCTTCCAGCATGTTCCAGTGTTCCATCTCAGTTCCCAAGGAGCTCTTTAAGGGACTTCCTGCTTGAGGACATCTCATGTACTGATGACAGACTGACATGCCAAGCAGATACTGGCCACACCACTGCTTCGCTCACTCATCCTGCGGTTTGTCATTTCCAAGATGAACTGGAACGTTTGCAGACTCTAGGCTTTGCCCTCTCTGATCGTACCTGACCAACCACTCTGTTCTTTTGTTTTACTCCTGTTTCCTTTCATGCACCTTACACACTCTATTAACACCCATCTCTGGTTCTTTCCATTCCTTCTCCAGGCCCTTCATCACTGTTTTCCTCGTGATTTTCTTCACTAGAAAACCCCCTCTCATTTTCTCTTCAAACCTCTTTATATTATTTGAGTTCTGTCTAAATAACCATCTTTTCATGAAGCTGCTTTTGATCCTGCCACCCCTACAAAAGGAAAATATTATCTGTCCTTCCTCAGAAAGACAACACACGTATCTACATCTTATTATGGCTCTATGAATTTAAGGGTTACTATCAAGAAGCTGTATGGTTTAGATCTGATTCCTTCATATAGCTGAACACTGGTGTCCCCAGCTACAAAGCAGGGACACAAACATCAACATCATAGAGCTGTTGAGGGCATTAAGTAAAATAATTTTGTCAATATCCTCGTACAATGAGATGCCCAACCACCATCAGTCCCATTCCATCCTACCACTTTCCTGGACAAAAAAAAAAGATTCCTACTGATATGTCTGAATTTTCAAGAGGCACAGTGCATATTAGCTCTCAAAAATGTTATATTAAGGAATTTAATTAAAACATCTCCACTAAGGTATATTTTGAACTGTGGTTCAAACTATTAGTCTCTGCAGTGTGTTTCAGGCAGACAGCTCTTTTGTCTCCTGAACACCCCTGAGAGAGTTTATCTCAGGTGCCCGAGTTTAACGAGAGAGTCTGTTCCCTTCCTGCGTTTATGGTGAGCAAATGTCCTTTCATGATGTCTAACAAGACAAAAAAAAAAAAAATCACAGAAAAATGTTAAACTTTCTGAGACATGGTAAAAAAGGGAAACAGCTAATTCATTTCCCCTGTGCTTCTTTTCTTTTTTTTTCTTCTAGCAGTTCCATTTAGTTATTTTAAAAGGTTATCGCCTGTTTCTCTCTGGCTAAAAATAATGAAAAATTTTTGTCCAGAAGGCTTTTCTTTGAAAACTCTAAAACTGCAGTCAATTGTGCCTGAAGTTTGGGGGTTTTGAAGCTGGATAACAGCCAGAGAAAGTTAGGCAGAGGGTGAGGAATGAGAAAGAGAAGGACATCATTTCTGTCTTGGACACAAAGCCACATTCTTATCGTGTTTGTCACAGCTGCTCTTACTTGACATTAAAACCATGATTAAGCTCATTGTTTTTTGTGTTACTCTTCTTTCTCATCATCCTTTTTTATATGTCCAGATGTCTGGAGAGAGAGCAAATCATAAGTTTTATGTTTGCACGCGTGTCCGTATACAAATGTGTATACATGTATGCATTTTATGGGGGAACCTCCCAGGTGGTACAGTGGTAAAGAATCCGCCTGCCAAGCAGGAGATGCAGGTTCCATCCCTGTGTCAGGAAGATCACCTAGAGAAAGAAATGGCAACCCACTCCGGTATTTTTACCTGGAAATTCCCACAGACAGAGGAGCCTGGCAAGCTACAGTCCTTGGGCTTGCAAAGAGTCAGACATGATTTAGTGACTGAGCACATACACATGCCTTTTATAGATTTTTCTCAGCTTTACTGGCAAAGGTGGCATGCCATAACGGTGATGTCAGAGAAGGCTCAGGTGGCAACAGATGCTTGCTGGCTGCTTCCTCTCTTTTGTAGCCTTCCCTCCACCTCCTCCTCACCACCACATCCAACACACATGCACTGCATGAATCAGCACCCGCCTCCCATCCTGTGCAGGGAAATTCATGTTACTGCGATAACAGAGGCTTCAGAGCAGGGAGGTTCCGGAAGCAGAAAGGAAGGAATATGAGACAGCATGGCCTCAATTTTCTGCCACTTCCTGGAGACCTGGGTTGCACAGGCCCAGACAATGACAGTCAGAAGCTACTGCAAATATTCCAGAGAGATTTTCAGAACATCTGGGCATTTGCTACACTGTGACAGGGCTCAGGACATCAAATGAGGCGTTGAGAGGAGGAGGAGAAATGATACACAACCCAGTTCTTAATGGATTTCTGTTAATTGTCAGCCCCTGAAATTCACAGAAAAAAATTTAGAGAATCACAACTTCAGTACATACAATAAACATTTGACTTCTGCCTTTGTTATTCATCCCAATGCCATGGACTATGGTTGTCATAGTACATTTAATGTTCTAGGAATTATAATAATGCTTTAAAAGTGTGTAATGTTTTTATCTGCCCCATCATTTTCAGATTTCTGCTCTTGGATACCAATATTATATGGATCATAATATATCTTATTGGTAGTCAGAATTGCACATACAAATCCCAGGCTACTTGGTAAATCAGATGTGGTATCTGTACTTACCTTAATTAAGTTTTCTAGTCCTTGCTCTATTAAAGCATCGTCACTCCTTGGCTTCCTAAATTGGAGAGGTTGCTGACACTGTGTTACTGAAGGAAGAATGTGCTACTGACTGAATAAAGTTGGGAGTTGTAGGAAAGGAAGGTTTTGACCACAATTAGAGACTTAAGTGATCCAACCACACTAACAAAGAGGTGGGTGGCAGAGGACATAGCTGGATTATATGACCCTCAGAAACCTGGAGAAGACAGTTGCAGAGGATATGAACGATAATCATAATAATATGGGTATTGTCCAAGTTGTTGTGTTCAGTCGCTCAGTTGTGTCTGACACTTTGCAACCCCATGGACTGCAGCATGCCAGGCTTCCCTGTCCTCCACTATCTCCCAGAGTTTGCTCAAATCCATGCTCATTGAGTTGGTGATGTTATTTAACCATCTTATCCTCTGTCATCCCCTTCTTCCCCTGCCTTCAATCTTTCCCAGCATCAGGATCTTTTCCAATGAATCAGCTCTTTGCATCAAGTGGGCAAAGTATTGGAGCTTCAGCTTCAGCATCAATCCTTCCAATGACTATTCAGGATTGATTTCCTTAGGATTGACTGCTTTGATCTCCTTGCTGTCCAAGGGACTCCTAAGAGTCTCCTCCAGCCTGTCTATCAACTTAAGGGAGATGTTCGAGAAAAAAACACTTCCAGTTCTGAGGGCTACTGCCTCTTATGAAGACAGAAAAGTTTACATTTTAGCAAGGCAGGGAGGGATGAGAAGATACTTATGTAAAGAGCAGGAAGATGCTGCCCTGATGTGATATTTGAAACATAGTTATCCCCAAAATGTATTTGTTGCTTATTGCAGATTCACACTTAGCCAGATGCCCTGTATCTTATCTGTCAACTCTACCTGGAAACCCTCCCTCAGAAAATGATCTGTGTTCATATTCTTTACAGAGGATCTGCTTTTGGAAGAACCTCCTCTAAAATAGTTAGGGCTTCCCTGGTGCCTCACATGGTAAAGAATCCGCCTGTAATGCAGGACACCCGGGTTCAATCCCTGGGTTGGGAAGATTCCCTGGAGAAGGGCATGGCAACCCAATCCAGTATTTTTGCCTGGAGAAATCCATGGACAGAGAAGCCTGGAGGGCTGCAGTCCATGGGGTTGCAAAGAGCTGGACATGGATAGCAACTAACGCTTTCATTTTTCACTTCTAAAACAGACAGCTGAAGTCAGTTTCTGTCCTTTACAACCAGTGAACCTGAGTGAGGCAGATCGTTCTGATTCTCGAGTTGTCCAATAAGGAGACTATCTAACCTTTACAGTTCTGTCATATGTTGGTCTCTCCAGATCCAGTTTCTACCCTTCTCCAGCCCTGTCTGTGCCCTCAGGGGGACTCCCTGGCCTGTTTTGCTATATAATCTCAGGGTGGGTAAGAACCATGGGAAGCCCACAGGAGATCTGAATGTGCGGGAGATAGAGGTCCCCAAGATCATGTTTCTGGTTCTTTCCTGCCAGGCCAATGTTCCGAGCAGCCACAGTCCCCTGATGAAAAGTCCCAGCTCCTGCCAGAGCACATCTCTTTACAGTTCCTGTTCTCCCCTAGGTTTTAGTGACAATTTACTCCCTTTGAACCTTCAAGCCCAGAGATGATAATACATTTCATCTGGCTTAGCCCAGGAATGTCTCAGCATCCCCCCTTAAGTCTCCCTTAACTTCACCCACATGTTTACACTTGCGTAAACATCCTTCCATCAATCACTCTTTGAGTCACACTTTTCCATTTGTCCTACTATTGTTATAGTTTAGTCACTCAATCTGTCCAACTCTGTATGACCTCGTGGACGATAGCCTGCCAGGCTCCTCTGTCCATGGACAGGAATGCTGGAGTGCCTTGCCATTGCCCTCTCCAGGGGATTTTCCTGACCCAGGGACCTCAAATAATACAAACACGTGTTAAAAGCAAACTATTTGCTGTATGACACAGGGAGCTCAACCCAGTGCTCTGTAACAACCAGGAAGGGTGGGGTGGGAGGTGGGAGGGAGGCTCAAGAGGGAGGGAGCACGTGTATACCTACGGCTGATTCACGTTGACATATGGCAGAAACCAACGCAACATTGTAGAGCAACTATCCTCCAGTTAAAACTAAACAGACTTCCCCGGTGACTCAGGCAATAAAGAATATGCCTGCGATTAGGAGACCTGGGTATGATCCCTGATTCTGGATGATCCAGAAAGCACATATAGTCAGAGATCAGCATTAATTAAATATTGAAATATATTAAAACAAAAAGAAACTTACCTACAGAAGTACTATGGGCTAGGCTCATTTAAAAAAAATATTTTTTTATCTTTGTTTTTGCGCACAAGTGGGCCGTCTCTAGTTGTGGCAAGTAGGATCTATTCTTCATTGCACTGTACAAGCTTCTCATTGTGGTAGCTTCTCTTGTTGCAGAAAAAAAGCTCTATAGCAAAGGCTCAAGTTGAGGACCACGGGCTTAGTTGCCCCAAGGCAAGTGGGATCTTCCGGGACCAGGTATCGAACTTGTGTCCACTGCATTGGCAGGTGGATTGTTAACCACTGGACCACCAGGGAAGTCAGTCTCATTTTGTTACAATTAAAGTATTTTACCAATAAT
The DNA here is from genome assembly GCF_054371585.1 of Giraffa tippelskirchi. Taxonomy (NCBI): domain Eukaryota; kingdom Metazoa; phylum Chordata; class Mammalia; order Artiodactyla; family Giraffidae; genus Giraffa; species Giraffa tippelskirchi. The sequence goes on from NC_137280.1 coordinate 71,880,294, forward strand.
ATTAGGGATGGAGAAGGAAACGGCAACCCACTCCAGTGTTCTTGCCTGGAGAATCCCAGGGACGGGGGAGCCTGGTGGGCTGCCGTCTATGGGGTCGCACAGAGTTGGCCACGACTGAAGCGACTTAGCAGCAGCAGCAGTAGCAGAAGAGACTTAGCAGCAGCAGCAGTTTGCATATTATTTTGAATTTTATCAAATATACTCTTTTTCTCTAGAGTATTAACAGTACTAATGGGAACTCATGTATTGGGAATCTGAAGTATCGGATTTATTCAGGACTTAGAGGAATTATTTAGAATGTTGCATTGATCAGAAAATGGACTTTGAAAAAAAACAAAGAAAAGAAACTTTGCAGCCTATGAACATGTGTTTGTGTCCTGCTCTTAATTTGGTATAAAACTTTAGTTACTTCATCTTTACGGATTTCAGTTTGACATTTGTAAAAAGGGAATAATTAAATTTACATTGTAGGTTAGCTATGCAGAAGTTTAGTCAAAGGCAAGTGAGTGAGTGGGTGAAAGTCACTCAGTCATGTCCGACTCTTTGAGACCCCATGGAATATACAGTCCATGGAATTCTCCAGGCCAGAATACGAGAGTGGGTAGCCTTTCCTTTCTCCAGGGAATCTTCTCAACCCAGGGATCGAACTTAGATCTCCCACATTGCAGGCAGATTCTTTACCAACTGAGCCACCAGTGAGAATAGTCAAAGCTATGTTTTTCCCAGCAGTACAGATGTGAGAGTTGGACCGTAAAGAAGGCTGAGTACAGAAGACTTGTGATGCTGGAGAAGTCTCAAGAATCACTTGGGACTTCAAGAAGATCAAACCAATCAATCCTAAAGGAATTCAACCCTGAATATTCATTAAAACAACTGATGACTGATGTTGAAGCTGAAGCTCCAATACTTTGGCCACCTGATGTGAAGAACCAACTCATTGGAAAAGACCCTGATGCTGGGAAAGATTGAGTGCAGGAGGAGAAGGGGATGACAGAGGATGAGATGGTTGGATGGCGTCACCGACTCAGTGGACATGAGTTTGAGCAAATTCTGGGAGATAGTGATGGACAGGGAAGCCTGGCGTGCTGCAGTCCATGGGGTCGCAAAGAGTCAGACACTACTCAGAAACTGAACCACCACAACAAATGAAGAACAAATAAAGAACATATATAAAGTTCCTAGCCCAGTGTACTTTTAATGGTATAGATTTGATAATTGATGGCCATTGTACACTTTTGTATGTGTATTATTGGATTTAGCCTGCAAGTCTCCTCATTTCTATGAGAGTGATACTTAGCAAGATTTTGTGATAATTATAGGAATTCTACGTGCAATGCATTACCCTTTAAACAGCAGCTATTATTATCAGAAGGGAGAGAAGACATGGAAGGACAGCCCAGGTGGAAGAAAGTGGCTCCCGGCCCTTCTCTAGGTATGACACAAATTGCAAAGGAGCCCACCACAAAAATGATATTCTCATGGCAGATTAGAAAAGGTTAAAGAATTCTAAGTGTAGAAAGTTTTGTGCAACTGGCCTTAATCTTCCTAATGGCTAGGAAGATTCGTGTTCTGTTTCCCCGTTGGATACTAGCTAAAATGTCTCTAAATCCTGACAGGAATAAGCCTGAGAATATTCTGAGCCAGTTTCTGCCAGAGGCATACATGTCACCTGCTGTAAATGTGCTCCCAGGTAACCCATGTAACCTGAGGCAGCTCCAAGAGGGGAGGTAGGGGACCAGAAATTCCTAAGCCTAAGGGCAGGAACGCATGGTCCCTTCTTAATTTCAGATGCAATTATATCAATGACAAATGTATTCTGGAGTTAGTATCCAGGACAAGGGATATATTTAACCTGATTTATTCCTCAGTGCTCAGGCCATTTCTCTACTGCGTTAAGTCTTTTGTAATATATAGAAAGAAATAGGGCTGGGACGTCCCTCGTGGTCCAGTGATTAGGGCTCCACGCTTTCACTGCTGAGGGCATGGGCTCAGTCCCTCCATGGGGAACTAAGATCCCACAAGCCATGTGGCATGCACTCCCTCCGCCAAAAAAAAATAAAGCAACAAGCAAAAAAACAAAAGAGAGAATGCCTTCGAGTATACCTCCTTCTTAGATAATATGCTTCCTTGGCTCTGTTTGCTTAAAAATTACGTCCAGACTCATTTTCCTGACAAACATGGGATGTTCTTCATGTCAGTCTCATCTCTACCCTTTCCACTTCCTTTTCTGGTCTATACCCAATGCAGCTTGTCATTATTAACCTCCGACCTGGAGAGGCAGTTTGAGCACACAAAAAGTGATAACTCCTACTTTGGCACTCCCCTCATTTTACCTCCATGGAACAGATTCTTTCAAAAAGACTAATAAAGAGTCTTGTTCTTTCTTTTGTTCAGTTTTCCATAGCTCATTTCACCACCAGGCAGTAAATCCTCTGCATTCAGCATCAGTCTATGAGCCCAGATGAAACAACTAGGAATCCTGCTCTTCCATCAGGTCAGCGATTTTCTGTGATCACTGCAAACAGTTTGCTAAAACGCATGTCCAGTCCGTCTACTCTGTGCCACATGCTTTATAAACTACTGGCTGCCAACTGAAGGCATAATCTCATCATTTCATCAGCTGTGAAATATAGTGAAATCAGTTGGGAAGTCTTTTTCTAGGTGTTCAATCAGTGAACAAGATGAATCCTGGAAGTTCATCAGTGGTCCACCTAACTCATCAGAGTATAATCTCCTGAGAGACAGGGGTGTTGAACGCTTAAATCAGGAAGGGAAAAAAAAGAGAAAAGTACTCATTTCCTCTGAATGTGTTTTTTACACACACAACTGGAACACATGACCACAGCTCCAAACTGGTTAAGGAGTCTGGGGTCACACCTGCCCATTGTCTCCACTCTTTCAGGTAGAGATGCACCCAAGAGCTTACAGAGACTTGCATTAAGGAAAAGATGAGATCAGAAAAATGACTAAGAAAAGGCAAATGGCCAAGTATTTATGAGGTTGTTTTGTAGACAAACTACTTCGTTGGAAGTAGATGAGAACTAGAAGGGCTTAGAAAGCCAGATCGAGGTTTGGTGGAGGAGAATGGGTCATTTCCAGAAACAGACAAGTAGCGTCCTGGCCTGCAGCATGGCATTGACGGCTCTAGGAGAGTGCTGGTCTTCTTTTCTTTCCGTTGGCGCTGAGGGGCCTGAGGAGAATGCTATAGATGAGAGAGTGGCAGAATGTAGGTTTTGTGACGTTTTAACAATAGCAGGGAGAAGGCAGTGGCACCCCACTCCAGTACTCTTGCCTGGAAAATCCCATGGACGGAGGAGCCTGGTAGGCTGCAGTCCATGAGGTAGCGAAGAGTCGGACATGACTGAGCAACTTCACTTTAACTTTTCACTTTCATGCATTGGAGAAGGAAATGGCAACCCACTCCAGTGTTCTTGCCTGGAGAATCCCAGGGACAGGGGAGCCTGGTAGCCTGCCATCTATGGGGTCGCACAGAGTCAGAGATGACTGAAGCGACTTAGCAGCAGCAGCAGCAACAATAGCAGAGCTTAGCCAAGTCTTGAAGAATTCAAGTATTGGTGAGAAAGAAGGCTTGGCATGGAGGCAGATGCTGAATATGCCCCTAGAATTCGTGCTCAACAGCAGCATGTTTCCTCATGACTCAGGCCTGAGGAGCCTCTGTCTTATTTTCAGATACAGGCAGCTGACATCAGATGTGTCCATGCTCACTGCAACGGCACGGATGGAGGGTTCTAGAGAGCCAGTAGGGAGGGAAGAGTGGGTTGAATAAACCAAACCTCAATACCTGTCTTCTATGCTCCCTTTAAACCCAGCAAAAAATTAAGTCTCTATCGGGACTGATAGGAAGGAAACCAAAGAAGCTGCTTGGCCAGACTTGAAGCTAAAGAATGAAAAAAGCCTTAGAGACAAACACATCGCTTTCTACCAGACTTAGCTGTTCTGAGCCCCGTCACACTCCCTCTCAGCCCTCAGGCCTGACTTTGATACTTCTTTTTTTCCATTTCAGTACATATTTACTGATCCTCTGCTATTAACAGAGCATTGAGCATTAAGAAAATACAAAGTTGGCAAAACTACAGTGAAGGCCTTGAGGAGCTTGTTTGTCTCTGATTCTTTCTGCCACACACCTTCCTGCCTCCTTCTCCATCTGGCAAACTCTAAATCAAGTCATAAATTGCTGGCTTGTGGACTCGATCTGACCTGCAGTGTTTTTGTTTATTTTAAGTTGAATTTAAATGTTTTTAGTTACTAGCATGATCTCTGCAGGTCACTACATGTAAAGCAGTCACTGGGCTTCCCCAGGTGGCACTAGTGGTAAAGAACCCTCTTGCCAATGCAGTAGATGTAAGAGAGAGATGCGGGTTCCATCCCTGAGTCGGGAAGACCCCCTGAAGGAGGGATGGCAACCCACTCCAGTATTCTTGCCTGGAGAATCCCATGGACAGAGGAACCTGGTGGGCTTCATGGGGTTCATGGGGTCACAAAGAGTCAGACAGGACTGAAGTGACTTAGCCTGCACGCAAAGCAGTCACTATTACAGGCACTGCTTCTTTAAAAAATATATATATTTATTTTATTTATTTAGCTGTGTCTTAGTTGTGACATATAGGACCTTAGTTGTGGTGTGTGAGATCTAGTTCCCCAACCAGGAATCAAACCCAGGCCCCTTGCCTTGTGAGTGTGATGTCTTAGCCACTGAGCCACCAGGGAAGCCCTGACAAACACTGCTTCTGCTTCACATACTTTCTTAACCCCCTGACAGCTATTGTGAATGCGTTTGTGTACTAGCATCAGGTTACCTCTCTGCTTCTCCAGGAAGCCTTCCCTTAATGTGCACTGTGCACTCTCGTTAGAGGAACCATTCTGTATCCATCATAGCTACTGACTTCTTGAAAACAGGAATCAGTGTTTTGTTTCTGCCACCAACACCTTTTGTGCTGCTTGGCACATACAAATGCTCTTTTTTCTTTTACATATAGATATAGATTGATAAACAGATAGTATCTCAAAACAAGACACTGAGATAAAGCTGCCATGGAACGGGTGCTTAAATAAACTGAAAGCTGTTAACTTCAAAAAGTTAAAGCAACTTAAGCTATTTGATACACAACTGTTTTATAATGCATAATTTGATAATAGATCATCCCATTCTTTCCACCACCCCCCCAATTTAATGAACTGTCTTTTTGACTATGCATTCCTTGGGAACAGAATCTTCTCCCTCTTCTTAAAATATTAAATCTCTGTGGAGAGTACATGGCAAATGATAGATGTGCCAATAATCTATTATGAATAAACAGAAATATCTGATGACTTCGGATGCAGGAACACACATATTGCTTTCCAAAACGCAGCGCCAGTACCCTTGGGTGACAGTCAGTAGGAAGAGGATTTCAATGCTTCAGAGAGGAGGAGAAAAGGGGCTGAAGGGGTGCAAACACGTGATCACCTCTTTAGGGGGATCCAGAGTGTTGGTGTTCAGAGCCACTTGAGAGACTTCTTCAAAGATCAGCCTCCCCTTGGAAGCCATGAGAATTGACTCGCCCACGACTGCAAGCGCCTGGCACTAAATCAAGAAGAGATGTATGAAATTTAACAGACCAGAATATTATTACATAAAGAATACTGCCCCTTAGCTGCCATCAAACCGCTCAGCCGTCTGTTTGGTTTCACTCATTTCCTGAACACTTTACCACGTCCCTCACTGCCGCTAGGTCAGAACCAAAAGCGGGACGAGGCCACACAAAGCCCTGCGGCTCTGGTCTCCCCTGGGGCCGGGGTTGGGTAGGGGGAGTGGTGATCAGAAGCCTTAGCTGTTGTTTCCTCGGTCAGTTGTGTCTGACTCTTTGCAACCCCATGGGCTGTAAGCCACCAGGCTCCTCTTGTCCGTGGGATTTCCCAGGCAAGAATACTGGAGTGGGTTGCCATATCATCCCGCAGGGGATCTTCCCGACCCAGGGATCGAACATTCAGTACCACCGTGCTTTCTGTTTGTTGGTTGGTTGCTGTTCATTTGCTGACAAGTATTGGGTACAACTTTGTGTTTGGAGTTTGAAGGAAAGCATGTCCATTAAGTGACTTCTGACTCTCTTCCTCCCGTATTCCCACCATTGGTTGGTAAGAGCGGCTTTTGCAGGTTTAGGCATAGTTCAATGGTAGCCTGCCACTATGATGGGGCAGTGCTTCTTACGATGTAGTAGCTGAAGACCCAAGGATCGCTACATAAGCTCTTCAGCTGAGCCAAACACAGTGGGACCCCTGCAAGTTAAAGCCCAGATAACAACTCATTATCAGGTAAGAATGTAACCCTACAAACCCGAATCCAAACTTGAGTAAACTGTCATAGTTGTACGTGAAATACATTTCTCATGTTTATCTTATGGATCTTCTATGAATCTGAGTCCACTTCATCCATTATCAAAAGCCACACGCTTGATTATTTTAAAAACATCTTTGTCTTCATGGATTTATCCAACGCCACTTGAGAGTGTCACACTGCTATTCAATAGCACAAGAGATCCTGAAAGCCTTTTCTGTCTCTCCACCTCCATTTCTCTCTCTGCCTTCCTCCTTCTCTCCCTCTCTATCTCTGTTGTAACTTTTTTTAAAATTATTTATTTATTTGGTTGCTCTGGATCTTTGTTGCAGTGTGTAGGCTTCTCATTGCCGTGGCTTCTCTTGTTGGGGACCGTGGTCTCTCGGGGGCACAGGCGTCAGGAGCTGTGGCATGTATCAAGAGCACAGGCTCAGGAGTCGTGGAGCAGGGCTTAGTGGCTCCGCAACATGTGGGATCTTCCTGGATGAGGGATCAAGTCTGGGTCTCCTGCGTTGGTAGGTAGATTCTTTACCACTGAACCACTAGGGAAACCCTCTGCTACGACTTTCTGAAACTTTATAGGTCAGTGCCCTGTGATGACCTAAAGGGCTGGAATTGGAGGAGGTGAGAGGGAGGCTCAGGAGAAAGAGGATATATGTATACATAAGGCTGATTCATGTTGTTGTACAGCAGGGACTAACACAACATTGTAAAGCAACTATCCTCCAGTTAGAAAGAAAAGGTAATGGGTCAGTGCTGCCACTGAGAAAGATACACTGAATTCATGGTCAACCCTGTTTCTTCTGGGTTTCTGGTAGGCTGCCTGAAGGGGGTGAGTCTCGTGGCTGCTGTTAGAGGATAGCTGAGGAATTTCCAGAATGAAACCACATAGCAGTTGATCCACAAACCTTAAATGGCACTTGAAATATTTTAAAAATTGTATAGGTAATGTAAAAAGTAATTAAATAAACTGGAAATAGACATGTAAATGTTTCAATCCCTTTGATTGCCTCTGTGGGCTTCCCAGGTGGCAGAGTGGTAAAGAATCCATCTGTCAATGCAGGAGACATGGATTTGATCACTGGGCTGGAAAGATCTCCTGGAGTTGGAAAGGGCAATCCACTTCAGTATTCTTGCCTGGAGAATTCCATGGACAGAGGAGCCTGGTGGGCTACAGTCCATGGAGCTGCAAAGAATCAGGTATGTTTGAGCAACTGAGCATCCGTGCACTCACGCGTTTGCCTCATTAGAACAAACTCAGTTACAAGGGGAAGATTTTGATAAAGGAGTATAAGAATATAAAATTGCTACTTTATTCCAGTGCAAATGTGTGACATAAATTGCCAGGTCAATCATTCCCCAGTGCACCCCCATCATAATGACCCAATACCCTATGATAAATTAGTAGGGACACGTCAGGAAAAAACTGTATGCTGTTAGTTACGTTATTTTTGAGACTCCTGGGATATCCTAACATAAAATATTTACCCACAAGCCTTAGAAAGAGGTTTTATGGATCTAGGCTTTAGGTTATTTTGTCCCTTGTCACAAGGACATCTCTTGTGTTTTCCCTCACATCCAACACTCATAGATCAGAGGAAAGTGAAAGTGAAAGTTGCTCAGTCAAGTCTGACTCTTTGTGACCCTATGGAGTCTACAGTCCATGGAATTCTTCAGGCCAGAATACTGGAGTGGGGAGCCTTTCCCTTCTCCAGGTATCTTCCCAACCCAGGAATCAAACCCAGGTCTCCCACATTGCAGGCATATTCTTTACCATCTGAGCCACAGGGGAAGCCCAGGAATACTGGAGTGGGTAGCCTATTCCTTCTCCAGGGGATCTTCCTGACCCAGGAATCAAACCAGGGTCTCCTGCATTGCAGGCTGATTCTTTACCAACTGAGCTATCAGGGAAGTCCAGGACATCTCTTGTGTTTTCTCTCACATCCAATACTAATAGATCAGAGGAAGCCCACATTTAATGACTTAAATTTCAAGTCACAAAATCTTGAAGGAAATTGAGTTAAGGTTACCAGAGAGCAGGTAAACAGATGCTGGGCAACAAAAAATAACAGTGGCCCAAACTAGACTTAATATCCTTCTTCCTAAATTCTCATATCTATTCAACCATACGATAAGCAGTACTGCTTTTGTCCTAATTATTGCCTGAGGAGGCCAAGCTCCCAGGGAGCTTGTCAGATCACACTGGTAATCCTCCTGTCAAACTGTGTTTTGCTGCATTAAAATTTTGCATTCCTTTAGTAGTTGCATACGGAAATCCCTCTACTGGATAATCTTGAAGTCACATTACAGAGAAAAAAAATTAAATACCAGGAGAAAATACAGGCCACAATTTAGCACACTTGTTTATCAAAAACTTATGAAAGTAGGACAATGCAATTATTAAAAATAATAGTGTATATATAAATCTCCTTACCATGGGTATTTTATTGAACAGAATGCTGTCTATTTTTGAACAGTTGCAAGAAATAATCCTTAGATGATAATAGAATTCCAAGCACAATGGGATACACATAGAACACGTTAAGGGCTATTCTTAGTGGGAAGTTACACTCCTTTCAAAGTATCATTATAAATAATTTAACAGCTAATATTTATTGAATGCTTCTTATAAGCCTGCCATGGGTATATAGGAAGAACTCAAGAATGAAAAGAACCACAAGGCAAAGCAAACAAACATTACCATCCTCTTGGAACTTCCTGGCATCCATCGGACAGGGTTGAAAGCACAGTACTAAGCCACAGAAACAATTCCTCATGGGAGATAAAACATACAAGACCCCACAAGGAGGTGCAGAGGGGTTAAAGAGAACCATGTGCAGAGTTCCATACTGTACAGAGGGACAATGAGGGCGCTGCTGTAGCTTCTCAAGAAGACCATTTGACATTGGAAAAATAAGCATAGGGAGGATAAAATTTTCTCTGTGTTTGGCAACACACTTATCGGGAAGCTAGGATTTACCCCAGACATTCTGGTTCAAGCCATTTACTAGCAAGTCATCCCCAAGGTAGAGTTCTCTTTTTGTGCACCCCCAAATTGGTCTGTTAACATTCATAATTTTCATTCATACTTTTCTCATTTTTAAAAATTAAAGTACTTGATATGGTTATATTTATATATGAGTATATATGGTAATACATTAAGACATATATAATTTTAACATAAACGCATTACTTAAAGCAGGGTGCATGTTCATATTATGCTTACACACACTGAACATTTTTTTTAAAAAGTGATCACTAAATTAAGACATAATTGTATGCCACCCACTGGTGTTCTTAAAGTGTAAGCCAACTGCTCCAGCCTTCAAGTCAAGCGCACAGAAATAAGCCACCCTTCTCTGAGTTGAAATGTGTTCAATTATTCTCAGTAGCTTTCAAGTTGATAGTCAAGAGGCATCATTATTTCAAAAGCTATTAGTTCCCATGGATCAAATTATATCTAACACTCACCACCCCCATCCCCATTAAAATACTAGGACTTTTCATCTCTCTGCTTTCTCGGGGGCTCCATTAGCATCATGATAAACTCAAGGCCGTGAATTGGCAAGTAATTAAATGGAGCATGTGATGAGATTCCGAAGCCTCTTGTCTATTTGGAGGAAACCCAAGCGACTCATCTGAGTTGAGGTATCTAAGGATTTCTGTCATCTGAAAACATGATTCTTAGAGCTGTGCAGACTGCATCCTGCTGCTGATGGGGAAAATAATAGAGACTGTTCTTATCAAGAGGAATACAGCGAAGTCACTTGGCCTGGCTGAGCCTTCAGAGCTGGTAGGAGCTAAGGGAATTCACTGTCTTTCAAGAAACACATGAAGCATTTATTATGTGTCAGGCTCTATACAAAGTAAAGACATAAGACATGTTTCCTGTCCTCAGAGTCTCATGTGCCAGGGGAGCAGACATATAAACAAATACATCCATAATGCCGTGTTGGAAATTCATGAATGAATCAGTAAACAAGGTTTATAGCTTCGTTCCATTCTTCAAACTCGATCTACACGTCTCCCTACCCTGTCCCGCTGTGCTCGCCTATAAATGCCAACAGAGGACCACAGGAACAATTCTGTAAGATGGCCTCAGATAATTCATCATGTGCTGTATATTTTTTGATCAAAAAAAAATTCAGTTTCAGTTGAAAACTATACATAAAATTACAAAGGAGTGTAGTAATAACCTTTATCCACATATCCCAGAATGAATTTCAGTTGGAATCCTGTTGTTGTCTGTTTTCATTTCAAAGAAAAATAAGTTTATCCTTTCATAAAATTGACACACGGCTATTAAAAAGTTTAAATCCATAAAAAAGATGAAAATGAAAAATAAATGACTGCAAACCTCACTGCATAACACACAACCCTCAAGGGACTCCCCTGGCCATCCAGTGGTTGGAATTTCACCTTCCAACGCAGGGGTTACAGGTTCAACCCCTGCTCAGGGCGGGCGGTGTTGGGATCTCACACGCCTTGTGCCGAAAGACCAAAGAACAGAAGCAATCAATATTGTGATGGATTCCATAAAGACTTTAAAAATGGTCCACATCAAAAATCCTTAAAAAAAAGTAACCTTCAGTAACAACAGATGCCATCGTGGGGGGCAGCTTTCAACGCATGTAAACAGGCATGTAGGGGAGACCACATGCTGAGGGAGTGGGGGCTTTATTAAAAGGAGATTATTCTGCTCCATGCTACTTTTTCCACCCCTTAGCCATCCATCAATCCATGCCCTTTTATTTGTCAAATTCTTGTTTCTTAATAATCTCATTGTTTTTTACTCTCTTCTGTTTGTTTCCCTCATAGCTCAGTTAGTCAAGAATCCACCTACAATGCAGGAGACCCCGGTTAGATTCCTGGGTCAGGAAGATCCACTGGAGAAGGGAAAGGCTACCCACTCCAGTATTCTGGCCTGGAGAATTCCATGGACTCTATAGTCCTTGGGGTCTCAAAGAGTCGGACAAGCTGAGTGACTTTCACTTTGCTTTCACTTGCTTGTTTCCTGAGGCATCAGCTGTAAGGGGCATTTTGTGATATAGTTTCAGCTTTCTACCTCATTTGCTCTTAAACTGTTTTTTCTTGCTTTTGTCTATGTAATATTTATCTTTTTATAGATACACCTCTTCTAGTTGGGATTAATTATTCTGGCTCCTTCCACTTGCCACCTCTTAGACTCTTTCTTCAGCTCGTGTCAGTCACTCTAGTATTGACTGGGCAACTCTAATAGGCTGAGCGCTGTGCTAAGTCCCGGTTCCTGTTGTCCATGGACATATAGAGAGGAGAGGGCAAAGCAAAAATATAACTACAAATATGCTTCATACAGACAAACATGGAAATTGAGTAGAGTCCTCTTTTAGAGAGGGTGGGGAAGAAATGCTTCTCTAAATTTAAAAAAAAAAAAGATAGTTAATCTCAAATCTGCTGCTGCTCCTAAGTCGCTTCAGTCGTGTCCGACTCTGTGCGACCCCATAGATGGCAGCCCACCAGGCTCTCCCGTCCCTGGGATTCTCCAGGCAAGAACACTGGAGTGGGTTGCCATTTCTTTCTCCAATACATGAACTAAAGGATGACAAAAGCAGCACCAGAATTGTGCATGGCATGTGCTAGCTGCTTAATAATATTTTCTGAATATTTTCAGAATACATTAATGTGAATATTAGGGAGAAGAACATTTAAGGAGAGGACTTAGCAGTGCTTAAACATTTTCCTGGACTCAGATACCCTAATTCATTCTCCTCTCTAGTTTTGACATCTCTTATAACCGTGATGATGCTCATAACTACTATTATCTTTATAGCTATCATATATTGCCACCATAGAAGAGACACTTTATGGATTGCTTTGTATTGTTATTTCAATTAACCCTCACTAAATCACAAGATAAAGATTTTTGTGTGGAGGATGTTTCATTTTTTTCTTATTTTTCACATCAGGAAATGGCAGCTCAAAGTTTAACTGAATGAGCCAAGGACACCCAATGAGCTATGGAACTGAATTTGAAACCAAATGTAGGTCTGCTGCTGCTGCTGCTAAGTCGCTTCAGTCGTGGCCGACTATGTGCGACCCCATAGACAGAAGCCCACCAGGCTCCTCCGTCCCTGGGATTCTCCAGGCAAGAACACCGGAGTGGGTTGCCATTTCCTTCTCCAATGCGTGAAAGTGAAAAGTGAAAGTGAAAAGTGAAAGTGAAGTCGCTCAGTCGTGTCCGACTCTCAGCGACCCCATGGACTGAAGCCTACCAGGCTCCACTGTCCATGGGATTTTCCAGGCAAGAGTACTGGAGTGGGGTGCCATTGCCTTCTCCAAATGCAGGTCTATCTTTCTGCAAATCCAATGATCTACATCTAGAATGTTCATATGTGATCTGATGTGATCGAGGACTCGTTTCAGTCGAAATCCCATGGAATGTAACAGGTTCAAGTTATCTGCCCACCTCTGTCAAGATTAGGAAAGGAATTCTGAGAAAAGGTAGTGAGGTAGGGTAGGTTACAGCCCACGACTAGGGCCAGGCTTATCTGGATTCAAATTCAGATCTAGACATCGGCCGGGTGAATAACCACAGGCAAACAACTCAAGCCAAGGCATGTGAGTTTCAGCATCTGCAACAAGGAGATAATAGCACATTCATTCTCACCAAGATTCAATGATACAGTACAAATAAAACATGAGCACCTTGCTTGGCAGAAGGTGATTTACAATGGAGGTTTAAAGACTGGCGTTCATGGGGTCGCAAAGAGTCAGACTCGACTGGACAACGGAACAACAACAACAACATAAAAATGACACTGACCGTGGAATAGCTGACTTGTACATGCAGAAACGGGTCTGGGTGGCTTAGAAAGAGGTGGCAGATAAGCTGAAATTTGAAGGACAAATGGAATTCACAAGGCAATCGGGAGGAAAAAATATACCAGAGCTAATGAATTCTGTACACAAAGACAGGAGACAAACTCATTACCTGGAAACCACACATTGACAATCTGTTTTTTAGCATTTCCTTATAATGACATGGGGCCCCTGGAACAAGGTGCTTCTGCCTACTGAAATTCTGATGATATTTTTAAAATAGCACTCTTAGTGGTAAGGATTCTAATCAAAACAGATCCAGAAAAGAAGGAAAAGGGTCCTCCTTGAATATTTATTAATTTTATTTTCTCAAAGGCTGGGCCTGGAAGGAGGTTTTTTGTTTTTTGTTTTTTTTTCAAGTGCCAAGTATCTCTTACATTTATTATCCAGAGTATAAGTTCTCCAAGGCAGGGAACTTTCAGAATTGAGATGTTCACTGTATGTTAAATGCTAACTATTATATTCTCTCTTTCCTAAGTCCGTGGAGTGCCAGCTGGGCCCAGAAACTCTTAAGTGTGAAGCTCAAGTGCAGAAGCTGGGATGGGAGGTATTTCAGGAAAGCAGAGCTAGCTGAAGCTTTGGAAGATGGCTGTGAAAAATATTTCTGCTTTGCTATTTCCAGCTCAATTTAGCAGCTTTGAGAAAGAAGAGGAGATTTTCATTAGCATTTTATTCCTCTATGTTCAGCCATACCATGTGGTAGAAACAAAATTTCAATCCTTCCTGCTATTATCTTGGTTAGAATCATTAAATACTTTAGCTTGAGAGGAATTATTAAGGAGGATAGAGAGAATTTCGTGCTGACAGTTTACTGGGTATCATCAGATGGTTCAATCTTCCCAATTCATGAATAGTTACTGCTGGCCCCATGGATCCACAAAAAGGTGAAGCAGCTTGCCCGAGGTCACACAGTTAAAAACGTACCTTTCCAGAATATGGCCTCACTTCACACATTAAAACCCATGTCAAAAACACGTCACCATTCATTGGCTGAGGCTAGGTCATTCAATACAGGCCCTTTATTTCTAACAAACCCTATGCAACATATACACGGAAAATGCATTGATAAACACTACACAATTTCAAGCTCATTTGTCAACTTTCCTTTGGTATGTAGTACATCACCATGCACAACAGGATCTGCACCAACATGCGTTAAACATCACGTGAATTTTTGAATTAAAAGAATAAGACTAGAAAAGCTGAAATCTACTGTTTAAGTGATAATGTAGGAGACAAAGAAATGAATTATTCAAAAATTCCGGGATTTTGAAAGCAGCTGAAAAACATTAACTTTTATATTTTGGAGTATTCTGATATTTAAAGTAAAGACAGAAGCAAATTACTTTATAAAAAATTAAGTATCAGTTTGCTAGGAAAGATAAATGTGTTTTGAGTTTATAATATTTGTCATAGATTGTACAAAATTATTATCATTGTAGGCTGTTGGGAGGAGCAGTGATTCTAAATATTTATGAATCTCATGCATTACCTCAAATTGCATTATTATAGCCTCCTAATTGTACCATCTGATCGGAAGAAAGGTCTAGTTTTCTAAAGCTCCGTTTGAAGACGTTATCTCTCTACCTTGTTTTTATCATTCCAATTTATTCTCTGGTGATTTGTAACCGGGACTTCCCTGGTGGCTCAGCGGTAAAAAACCTGCCAGCCAGTGCAGAAGACACAGGCTTGATCCCTGAGTTGGGAAGATCCCCTGGAGAAGGGAATGGCAACCCACTCCAGTATTCTTGCCTGGAGAATCCCATGGACAGAGGAGCCTGGCAGGCTACAGTCCAGCGGGTCACAAAGAGTCAGACACTACTTAGCCACTAAACAACAACATTTGTATCCATCTCACTTGTTGATGAATGAGCTTGAAATTCTGTATTATTTATCAATGCATTTTCCATGTATATGTTGCATAGGATGTGTTAGAAATAAAGGGCCTGTATTGAATGACCTAGCCTCAGTCAATGAACGGTGGCGTGGTTTTGAAATGGGTTTTAATGTGTGAAGAGAGGTCACATGTAACCAAATACAGCTTCACGTCACACCTCCAGGTCATTTGCTGTCTGCTGTTATGCATGTCTTAGAGTACCTCTGCTTAGATTTACCCCTTCACCTACATTTCCAGTTTGTCTCCCACCTTTTCTCCTATGAACCCTGGATGTCTTCCTATCTACCTTGTTTGGTTAATCTCTTTTGGGATGAAAAGAAATGAATCTATCTCCTTCAAAAGTCAAAGCTCCTAATAATCGCACTGGACCATCATCACCTGCTCATACACCTGTGGACTGTGCACAGAGTTTACATGACAGAGCAGGAGGCTTGGGGTTTTGTTTGAGCTTTTACCAGGGGTGCCACAGAGGGGCAGGGGGCGGGTGAACATGAGCTTATTTACAAAACAGAAATGGACTCACAGACATGGAAAACAAACTTATGGTTACCAAAGGGAAAAGGAGGGAGGGACATATTTGGAATTTGGGATTAACAGGTAGACACTACCATATACAAAATAAGCAATAAGAACCTACTGTATAGCACATGGAACTATATTCAGTATATTTTTATATACTGGAAAAGAATCTGAAAAAGGAATATATGCATGTATAACTTATTCTCTTTGCTGTTTGTCTGAAATATTGTAAATCAACTATACTTCAATAAAAATAATAAATGAGATAAAATATCTGTATGACAAAAAGATGCGGATTGGAGATATACTGATAGAATCAGTGAAAAGTCATAGAGAACAAGACAATGAAATGGAGAGGACAGAAAGATTATACTGACAGAGAAAAAAAACTGAAATTTGTCCCTTATTTCTGTGTTAGAGGACCCAAGAATGTAATGGCAGATTTCAACATACAAGGATCTCAGCAAGGAGCTTAAGATATGTGTTACTTGAATATTTCCCAACCTTAAAATACCTATGGGAAGAAAAATAAAAGTCTGCAGACTTTCTCTTTAAAAAAAATCTCCTGCATAATTCTAGCATAGTCTGAGAAATCTATGTTACCCCTGGCTATTTTGATGACAAACCATGTTGGGAAATGCCTGCAATTGCTCTGGACTGACTTATCTCTGCAGCCACTCAGAGGAAGAGGGCTTTGCAAGCAGTGTCTTTGAAGACATGAAACTAATTGGTGTCCACGTGGGGAGACTGATGCAATGCTCATGAGATCTCCCAATGGAAAGCAGAGACCATTCAAACATCTTCATCCCATGCCCAGTATGCCACTCCCTAAATGTTTGGCATTAGGAAGATGACATAGTTATTCTGAACACCTATTACCTAGCCAGTGGCTCAAGGAAATAATACCTGCTTCTCAGTATTGTTTTATTTTATTTTTAAGGATGAAAATTGTCTTTTTTATTCGTGCATTCATGTATTTGGCTGTGTCAGATCTTTGTTGTGGTGGGCGGGCTCTGGCGCACGTGGTCTCTGAAGTTTGCAGGACACAGGTTTAGGTGCCCTATGGCATGTGGGGTTCCAGTTCTCCGACAAGGGATCAAACACGTGTCCCCTGCACTGGCAAGTGGATTTTTAACCACTGTACCGCCAGGGAAGTCCCTCAGAGTTGACTTAAATTTTACCTAGATTAACCCACACGAGTCTCTCAAGTCAGTATTGATTATTTATTATCACAATAGATGTTCCTCGAGCAGCAGTGAAGAGGAAGAAGAGAAAGAAAAGGGGAAAAAAATGAGGGGGAGAAGATGAGGGCGAAGAGGTATAAGGTACAGCTCCTTCTATTCCGCACTTCAGCACACTCCTTATAGAATTATTTTTCAAAAATTGAATAACAGTGAAGTCAGTATAACCCCACCAAGCATAAATGAGTAATTTTAGCTATCCATTTAGGTATATATTCAGGCTACAAGGCAGGCCACCAATGTCTATTGATTCCACTCCTCTGAAATAGATGGTTTTGCTTAGCTCTGAAAAGTGAACAACTTTCCTGACACCTACCGCTTGTTTAATAGTTTTAGAATAATCTATATTTCATTAGGATGATGACTTATTATGCCCAACCTTCTGCTTTCTTGCAAACTGTTGATTTAAGGCTGTTTAGCACTTGCATAGCATCTAATAAATTGGTCCCGATTGGCAGTGCTGTGTTGCACACTTACTCCTCACTATATAATACTGGCCTTGCATATTTTAGAACACATCTGTAGGCTCGTTTTCTCGACAAGATCCTTCCTCTTCAAACCTTTCCACGGAAACAGCCATTGCTTTTCTTTTATAATCCACATAAAACGTGTGGATAAGGACAGGGCACCACAATCAATATTCATACTGTGATTTATTGGAGGAGGAAATATTCCAGTAAATCGTCCCTGTAAATCCAGTGTGCAAGGTAGTTAGTGCAGTAATCCATCTCCTGGATATTCTAAACGGGGCATTAATGGGTTGGAAAGGTGGAGGGCTCATGAATCACCTACCTGTGATGTAGGTAGTTACAGACTTTATTAGCCTAAATGCTTCACACTGAGCTCTGCCTTCTGCCGCTTCCTTCCACTCTCTCACCCTCAGTGTCTAGCCCATTCATCATCACTCAGCCTCTTTTTCTCAGAATGTTTGTCTTCTGTTCTGTTGAGCAGTCTAGTTCTCTGTATTCTGGGGGCAGTATCTTCCTGAAAATACAGAGGCTTCTAATTTGAATTTTGCAAGTCTTTTCTATTTCCTATTTTTTCCCTCCAGAATTAGTTTTTCCACAATAGAGTCCTCTTTCCCTCAAATGTCTATATAAGAATGTGTTTGGCATAGAGGTAACTTTCATGACTTTCCTCTGCAGGTCTCTAGCATAGCTGCATTTACAAAGTTACAGGCTTTAGGAACATTGCAGAAGGTACCCTATCTACCTTATGCAGTCTTACATGATGTCACAAATGTAAAATTTGAACAAAGTCTTAAAAAATGATTCCAAAAACCTGGTTGAAAAATGAGTATTCCAAACTGATACATACTTAACTGTTTAGAAATATAAAAAGGTATAGTGATTTCTAGAAACTGTGATATAGTTACAATGTAGTTAGAGCACAGACATACAAATATCAACAATAAGAGATGACAGTGGAAAAAGAGATTGAGGAAAATTTGCAGGCTTAAATATTTGATAACCATTTGCTGAGTGGATGAATATATGAGTTAATCATTCAACCAAAGAAATCAATGAATAAACAGTTTCTCTTCTTTGGTTTTCATGGTTATACTCTTCTTTAGAGACACAGTGATCTTTTTTTTTTTTTTAACTATTTAGTACCTTGAATATTTTTATTCCTACCATAGACTCTTAAAATGAAGTCAGAATGATTGTCTTACTCCATCAAAGTTTGCTGACCTTTAATAAAGAATCAAAGTTTCGATTTCTTTTAAACTATCTCAGCCTTGATGCCTTCAAAGGTGATAATAATTAGGTCAGAAATATTGCCACATTTATTTCCAACTGTTTACACCTAACATTTTATAAAATACTCTGAGACAACACATCAGCTGGTCCTTTCAATTTATTAATCCAAACACCCATCTGTTTGGATCAAAACCCTAAAAGCACTGCTGGTAAAGTCAGACAGACAGTTTGTCCTTACACTCAAAGGCAGCAGCATCTTAGAAGCCTAACAGAGGGACTTTCTGCTTTTCACCCACAGATGGAGGTAAGTGGCATTTTCGATCTGGGACCTGAGGTTCCTAACTTGAAGCCACTTAGCACACACACACAAAAAATATATACTAAGAAAAT
Organism: Giraffa tippelskirchi; assembly: GCF_054371585.1. Lineage (NCBI taxonomy): Eukaryota > Metazoa > Chordata > Mammalia > Artiodactyla > Giraffidae > Giraffa > Giraffa tippelskirchi. The sequence goes on from NC_137280.1 coordinate 71,899,233, forward strand.
AAAAAGCCTAGCATTTTTTGCTCTCTTTTATATAAATATTTTATAGTGGGAGGAAGATGTAAGCAAAGTCCTATGATAGGGAATTTTAATTAAATACACTTTTCAAAATGAGCCCTATCATAGCAAGGGCACATCTGGGGATACTGGAATCTTTCTTTTTTAAGCTAGACTATTTTCCTTACTATTTTGCTTTCCAAATACGTTCATTTGTATCATTTTTTAGAGTCTGCATGTAAGTGATACCATATAACATTTGTCTTTGTCTGACTTACTTCACTTAGTTTGATAATCTCCAGATCCAACCATGTTGCTGCAAATGCAAATGCATTATTTCATGCTTTTTAATAGTTAAGTGATACTCTGTTGTGGAGTTGGAAATGGCAACCCACTCCTGTATTCTTGCCTGGAGAATTCCATGGATAGAGGAGCCTGGGAGGTTACATTCCATGTGGTTGCAAAGAGTTGGACACAACTGAGCAAACTAACACACACACAATATTCCATTGTATATACACACCATATATTGTTTATCTATTCCTCTGATGATGAACATTTAGGTTGCTTCCATGTCTTGGCTATCATAAACCATGCTGCAATGAACACTGGTGGCATGGATCCTTTCAAGCCATTTTCTTCTCCAGGTATATGCCCGGAGCAGGATTGCTGGATCATACTGTAGCTCTATTTTAATTTCTTAAGCAACCTCCATATTGTTCTCCATAGTGGCTGTACCAATTTTACACTCCCACGGGAATCTTTCAATCAGCTTAACGTCTCCAGTTGTGATGTCAGAGGGAAAGTCATGGAATAGCAACAGACCACACCAAATCCACTGCAAACTCCTTGTCATGTTACTATGAAATTCAGTTCGGGGAGGCTGCCAGGAAAAGATCTGTCTGGGTCCTTGGCTTGTTGCCTTGTCAGCCACACATCAGACTGGTTCTCTTCCAGAAGAAGGGGAGAAAAGAAGAAAAGTAACTAAAGCTGAGACACCAAGGAGTTAAACTCAGCTCCTGTTTTACTAATCCCACAAAGCTCTTGTTATAATTTGATTATCAATTATAAATTATTATTTATTAATTCATAATTTCTCTGACTACTTTGATAGACTTGGGAACATCTTCTGGTTTGAACTTGCAGTCTTCTAATGTTGGTATTTTACTTGAAATTTGATTCCTTCTACTCAGACCCAACTGACCACAATAGCGGTTCTTCTTTGAATTTTGTGTTTTTTAAATAAATCCAGATATTTTGGGCTTCCCTGGTAGCTCAGTGATAAAGAACACGCCTGCCAATGCAGGAGAGACAGCTTCGATCCCTGGGTCAGGAAGATCCCCTGGAGAAGGAAATGGCAATCCACTTCAGTATTCTTGCCTGGGAAATCTCATGGACAGAGAGGAGCCAGGCTAGCTGTAGTCTCTGGAGTCACAAAAGATTGGGACACGACTTAGTGAGGAAACAACAACAGCAACCAGATAGTTTAGATCTTTAATTCTGGATGTTCATTTGAACAAAATATCCCCAAGAAATTATACCTAAGAATTGTGTAAAATAAAATTTCTATCTATTTTTTCTGAAGTCAACTAAGATGAATATCATTGTATTGATAAGGAACATAACAAATTCATTATCAGATACAATGTTGAACTTTATTTCTTTAGCTATAACAGAGATGTTTTGAACAAACTGTCCTTAGTCACTAAACCTTTAAGTTTTCAAATTTACAAATAATTAGCTTTCATGCAACAACATCTTCTGTATTTTTTTCTCATAGATTGATTGCTTTGCATATTAAATTGTTGAGCAATTTATATATACTAAGTCGCTTCAGTCCTGTCTGACTCTTTGCCAGCCTATAGACTGTAGCCTGCCAGGTTTCCCTGTCCATGGGATTTTCCAGGCAAGAATACTGCAATGGGTTGCCATGTCCTCCTCCAGGGGATTTTCCCAACCCGGGGGTCAAATCTGTGCTGCATCTCCTAAGTCTCCTACATTGGCAGGCAGGTTCTTTACCACTAGAGCTACCTGGGAAGCCCAATAATTTATATATCAAATGCATAAGTAGTACTATCTAGATGCCAAACATCTTATAATGCATCACAAAAATTCTTTCATCATTTGATATGAAAACTTTTAGAAAAGGTACATTATACGCCTATTTCATAGATGAAGAAATCCAATCATACATGGTGTATTTGCCCAAGGTCATACAGTAAGTAAGTGGAAATATTAGGATTCATGTTTTTAAGTCCTGATTCATAATCATAATAATAACATTTTATAATAACTGGTAGAAAATGTTACTATTAAAGTACTTATTACACCTTATGTCATGTGTTTTATTATAACCTAATGATACTTTTAAAAATAGTCTTGAATCTATCTTTTAGGTCAATACAATTTCTTCTATTCCTTGTGATGGAATTTTACAATATCTTATAGTATCTGAAACTATCTTCTTAGAAAAGTGGTTTTCTGTATTCCCAGGAAGGATCCCAAGACAGAGGAGCTGACAATTAAGCTGCAGAGACTGCTTTCTGGTATAAGATTTCTGACCTTGTTTCAACCACAGTAGCTCTCCTTCTTATCAGCTTTGTGATTTTGGATTTTAACTGTCACTAAATCAAAGTCTTTCAGTAATTAAACAGCACTTTCAAGAAGCACTATTCTAATCTCTTCTGTTCCAGGATTAATGTTATCAGTCTCTTCAACTGTTCATTGTGAGAGATAGTTCCCAAACCAGCTCCACTCTATTAACCTTCTCAGCCTGCGATAGAGCCTGTCAATACCCCACTGTAAATGGAAATTTCTCAAGTATTAGTTTTCACAGTCTGTGCATTAGAGTAACAGGGGTGAGAACTTCCCAGTGATTGAAAATTCACCTAAAAATATTTGTTTATTTTGCTTTTTAGCATCATATCCACAGACAAAATCACTGGAGACATTCCTAAATATTCTAATAAAACTGAAAACTACACCAAGACCTTAGCATTATTCTTGAGCTAGCAATACAGTAATACTTCCAAAATGTGTCTATTAGGTTCATCCTAGTTGGAGCAAAGTCATGAACAATAAGAAACAAGTCTGTCAAAAATGTATAAAGGAAATGGATCATTAAATTGACCTGGCGCATAAGATGCACAGAGAGCTATTTAGGATTTATAAAAAGATTCATAATATTTGGAACCTGTAATGAATTAGAATAAAGTAAGAATAAGATCTGTAATCCTCAGTTTTGAAAGAAAAAAAGAACAATAACAAAAATTACAAACAAAAATACATTCATGCTTTTTTTAATATTTGCTTACATAGTCATATCCCTCAGTGTTCTTTTTTTTTTTTCATGTAAATTTGAGTTACTGCCTAGGGTTTTTTCTTCCTAACCTGCAAAATCCCCATTAGCATTTGTTTTAGGGCAGGTCTGATAGCAAGAAAAAATCTCACTTTTTATCTTAGTTGTTCCTTGTATTTTGAAGGATAGTTTTGCCAGATACAGAGTTTTTTGGTTGTCAGCTATTTTTCTTTCAGAAATTTCAATAAATCATCCAAATGCCTTCTGGCCTCCACAGATTCTAATGAGCAATTGTTTATTGATCTTTCTGAGAATTCCTTATACCCTAAGAGATGTTTCTCTTGCTGCTTTGAAAAGCCTTTGTCTCTGTATTCAACATTTAATTATGTTGTGCTTTGGTGTAGGTCTCTTTGAGTTTATCCTGCTTGGAATCTGTTTGGCTTCTTGTATATAAAGATTAATGTTTCACCTGCTTTGGGAATTTTTAACCACTGTTTTTTTTAAATATTCTTCCTATCTCTTTCTCCCTCTCCTCTCCTTCTGGAACTTTAAGAACGAATATTTTGGTGTGTTGATGTATTTGACAAAGTCCTACAGGTCTTTTAGGTTCTGCTCATTTTTCTTCATTTTATATCAGGCTACTGAAAGCACTGGGCTTCCCCAGTGGCTCACCAGAAAAGAATTAACCTGACAGTGCAGGAGATGCAAGAGACATAGGTTCAATCTCTGGCTTGGGAAGATTCTCTGGAGAGGGCATGGCAACCCACTCCAATATTCTTGCCTGGAGAGTGCCATTAACAGAGGAGCCTGGCGGGCTACAATCCGTGGTCACAAACAGTTGGCCACAACTGAGTGACTAACACTCCGTCACTCAGAAATGATTTATTAATAAGGTATATGGAAGCATATATAGAGGTTCCTATAAGGGACTCAAGGTTCCATAAGTGTTAGTATTCACAGGAGATCTTAGAACCAATTACCTTCAGAAAAAGAGGGATGACTATACCAAAAAAAGCTGATTTTTTTTCTGTATTTCCCTGTATTTTATCACTGTTTTTATGAAAGCTAAGAATGTGGAGTTCCTAGAACCACCATTTTCACTGGTATCCAGCCTTCATTCCTTGACAAAGAAAACCGCTGTAAAAGAGAGGGAATTATAACAGTGCTTTGGACGGAAAACACAGTGATCTTCTAGCTTCTCTCAGGCCAGCATGGCTGAGACTGTGGTCGACACCATAGCCGAAACGGGGACAGAGAATGCAGCTGACTCTGAGGAGCCTCTGTAAGAAACCAGGTTGTCTCGACAATTTTCATTCTTGCTTTAATGAATGAATTTTATCACATTGCTTTAGAGGACTAGCATAATTTCCCCATTATAAAAACAATACAAACTCATTACAGAAAATCTGCAAGATGTACACATTTGGGAGGAAATAAAAACAATTACACTGAATAATTAACTATTATTCCTGGTTAAGCACCATTCTTTCTACCCTTCTGTTTACAGAGTCAGGGCCCTCTCTACACTCAAGTCTGCACACTGCTTTATTTTCACTTATGGAAATATTGTCCAGAGCCTTTCTTCTGCTATTAAATTTGTTTAAATTCCAGCTGGTAACTATATTGGATATAATATCATGTTGCCACCGGAGAAGGCAATGGCAACCCACTCCAGTACTCTTGCCTGGAAAATCCCATGGACGGAGGAGCCTGGTAGGCTGCAGTCCATGGGGTCGCTAAGAGTCGGACACGACTGAGCGACTTCACTTTCACTTTCAATTTCAAATTTATTCACTTTTCACTTTCATGCATTGGACAAGGAAATGGCAACCCACACCAGTATTCTTGCCTGGAGAATCCCAGGGACGGTGGAGCCTGGTGGGCTGCCATCTATGAGGTCACACAGAGCCGGACACGACTGAAGTGACTTAGCAGCAGGTGCAGCATGTTGCCACTGTAAAACAGTCATCCTCAAAACAATCTATTTTTATAGATACATATTATGGCTGGATAATATTCAATTTTTGCATATCATATAATGATTTGATTGTTCCTCTTATACATTTAGAACATCTCTATTGTTTTAATTATTGTTATGGACTAAATTGAATCTCCAAATTCATATGTTGAAGACTTAACCCAGAAACCTCAGAATGTAACTGTATTTGGAGACAAGGTCTCTTAGAAAATCATTAAGTTAAAATGAGGCCAGTATGGTGAGCCTTAATCCAATTCGACCAATGTCTGTATAAAAGGGAAGATTTGGACACAAAAGGGACACCAGGGGTGTGAGCACACAAATGAGAGACTGTGATGACATGGCAAGAAGGTGATTATCTACAACCCAAGTAGAACAGCCTCAGGATGAACAAACCAGCCAGCACCTTGATCCTGGACTTTCTGCCTCCAGAACAGGTAGAAAATAACATTTCTGTTCTTTAAGGCTAGTTTGTGACAGCTGACAATAGAAGCCCTAGAAAATTAATAGCAACATCATGATGAACATTATTGTGCATTTTGATGATTCGCTGCTTGTTCATGTGTGCAGCAATGGTATCTTTTGGAACAAACTGTGATCACTCCAGTCACTAGATACACCAAAAAGTCCAGAATGGACATTTATTGCATGTATTTTATGTGATATCCTGTTGTTTTACACAGTCTTTGAAACTTCATGAGTAAAGAACATATACTGATGAATTTAAAAAAAATTCTCTCTAATATGAGTATTTGCTGTATCTTTTCTACTACATTTTGAGTACACATTGGACAATGTTAAGTCTCTGAAGACATGAGAATGCTTTTTCTAATTGCAATTGTTTAGAGCAAAGGAGAATATATCGCTGCACCCTACTTGCCATGATGCCTAAATTTCTAATGTTAGACACACTGCATTAAAGTTGTTATTATTTTGTTGAGGATTTTTTCTTTGCTTATATCTATGAGATATATTAACCTATAGGTTTCTTTCCTTGTAATGTCTTTATTTGGTTGTAGTACTTGGTGTTCAGATAATTTGTTGTTGCTATTGGACACTAAGCTGTGCCCAACTCTTTGCAACACCACGGACAGGCTTCTCTGTCCTTGGAATTTTGCAGCAAGAATACTGGGGTGGGTTGCTGTTTCCTTCTCCAGGGAACCTTCCTGACCCAGGGATCGATGCATCTCCTGCATTGGCAGGTGGACTCTTTGCTGCTGAGCCACCGGGGAAGCCCATTCAGATAATTATAGTCACTTAAAATTAATTAAGAATGTATTCCTCTTGCCTCTAGTTTATGACATAGATTGTGGGAGAATTGGTAGTTTTCCTTCTTAAATGTTTGATAGAATTCATCAACAAAACTATCTGGATGGGATATTTTCTTTCTTGGAAAATTTTTTAAATTCTTTATTTAATTCAATACATATAGTGAATTTAGGATATGTTTTCTATTTTGTACAGGTCTGGTAGTTTCTGTCTTTCAACTTACTAGTTCATTTCATCTAATTTATCCAATTTGTGGGTATAGAGTTGTTCATAGTACTCCCTTATCATCTTTTTACAAAAAGCATGTAAACATATACTACATGTCATTTGTAACCACCATGATACATTTTCTTGTTTCTTATAATATTTTACCAGGATAATGTACCATAACAACTCACATAATACTATAATTTTGCATTGAAGGTTGGCAGAACATGCCATATCAAAATATGCCACTTCCATATATGGGTTATTTTGAGCTAAAGGCACTTGAGAAACAGCAGATGCAAGTAGGACATTCTAATCTTCTCTTTCCTTCCTGAAAAGGAAATGGAAACACTCATATAGACGATGTCTTTCCTATACTGGAAAAAAAGTAACATTATCATCAAGAACGAGAAGCTGAAGTCATGATAATACCATACAACAGGACTTGTGGAAATAACTTGCATCTTCCTTCTGCCTCCTCACAGAATTTAGTTGCTTCCACAATTACCTTTCTTTATTCAACCTGATATAGAAGTGTGCAGGTTTCACCATTTCCTTACGGGTGCTCCTGTGTCATGCTGCTTATTGCTGTTTAGTCACTAAGACATATCCAACTCTTTTGCAACCTCAAGGATTTAATCCCCCAGGCTCCTCTGTCCACAGGATTCTCCAGGCAAGAATACTGGAGCGGATTGCCATGCCCTCCTCCAGGGAATCTTCCTGACCCACAGGTGGAATCCGAGTCTCTTACGTCTCCTGCATTGGCAGGTGGATTCTTTACCACTGAGCCACCATGTACAACTTATATAAGTATGTATGATTTCTCCTGTTTATCTGTCTTATGTCAGTTTAATTCTCAGCCTAGCTGGAAAAACACTAAGAGGAGAGAGTAAAAAACTTTTCCCCTGCAAAATGTTAAGAACATTCACTGATCCGTGTATCTGTGTTTCTCCCTTAGGTGAAATCAGAAGAAACAAAGATTAAATGACTGAGTATTTCCTTAACTATTTTATACATATTTTATTTCATATTTTAGGTTTTCTTACCAAATTTATTGCTTCAAGTGTTAGAGCCCTATCAACACATTTTGGGGTCATTCATTCTTTCGTTAATCCAGCACATTTATGTGACATTTCATCACACTCATTAACAGCACCATCACATTTTAAAATTAGACTACTCATAGGTTACGAAATTTACATTGTTATAATTTTTACTTTCTTTGATTGTTGGTGAGTTTTGACTGTCTTCTTATACAGCATTTTAACTGGGGGAAAAATCTAGTTGATAAATCATCTATCTATTTGGCACAATTAGCTTTGTATCTCTTTTCTTCACTGATGTATGTTTTGTATTTATATTGTATATTTGTACCCCCTCGCTTCCCTGGAGGCTCAGACGGTAAAGAATTTGCCTGCAGTGCAGGAGACTAGGGTTCAATCACTGGGTTGGAAAGATCCTCTGGAGAAGGCAATGACAACCCACTCCAGTATTCTTGCCTGGGACATCCCATGGACAGAGGAGCCTGGCGGGATACAGTCCATGGGGTTGCAAAGAGTCAGACATGACTGCTCGACTAACACTGTACTTCCCTCTCTTAATTATTTACAGAATTTTGAATTTAGATATCTAAATTATAATCCAGAAAAAAATGAAAGTTAAAAAAAAATTGCCATCAAATGAGATAAGGAAGGCAAACTGGCCTGTGAAATATAAAGCTAAATCAGTGTATTGTTATTAATATTTATCTTCTGATAATCCTCATGAAATTAGTAGGAGTTTAAGGAATTTAGCAGTATTATGCTATAATAAAAAAAATAGAAGCCAATAGCTTAGAGAGATTAAGTTGCAGATCCAAGATCTTGGAGGAATAATAATTAAACTAGAGAATCTAATCCCAAAAGGTCTTTATCAACTAATATTCTATTGGGAAAAATGCATTTGCAATAAAATATAAAGGTGAGTCCTTAAAAAACATTAAAAATCCATATTTAATATACACAAGTCCCTAATTATTAGAAGGAGAAACTGCTTTGCACTATAAAAATTATCATTCTCTGACAGTTGGGTAGCACAGGTGTTACTCGAAATTGATAATATAAATTTACTGAGCCATAGTAAGTTTTGAGCAGTTGCCTCTCTAATTTTCATTATCCGATTTTGAAAAGCATACTCAAAATATAATATTCTCCCCTGTCCAATAAATATACCATTGTGAACTTGGCTGAATTTAGAATGTAAACTCCATGAAGAACAGTAAATCAGAGACCTTGTTATATTCCTAGTCTCACAAAGAACATTAACCAGACCCATAATTATGTAAACATTTGCTAGGTAACTAATAATATATTCCAAGTAAGACACTTGACATTGCTTCGCAGTGGAGAATTTAAAGCCAGAATTTTACTTATGATGTTGACATCTGTGAACATACTTATTTTACCACGAGGTCACTGCAGTTCATTTCGGTGCAGCAGGAATGACACAAGAACTACCCTGCATGTGCTCTGTGCAGGGCGTGGCTGAGGGCTGCGGCTGGAGTTGCAGGCTGGGGATATCACCGTGTAGATAAATATTTCGAATAAGAACGTGGTAACTATTAGAGTAAAATATCAACCTACAAGAAAGCAAGAAAGCTTGCTGGAAAAGTGATTCCTGATACAAAGGCAAAAGGTCAACTGGGATTTAGATAAAGAATGGAGGCTTCCTGATAGTCGAGTGGTTAAGAATCCACCTGCCAATGCAGGGGACATAAGTTTGATCCCTGGTCTGGGAGTATCCCACATGCCATTGGGCAACTAAGCCCACACACTACAACTACTGCACCAGAGCTCTAGCCAAGCTGGTGCACTGCAGTGAAGCAGCCCCCGCTCATCCCAACCAGAGCAAGCATGGCGCCACAATGGGGGCCCCAGACAATAATAAATAAACAAGTAAATAAATAAAATAAATTAAAAAAACTCTTAAAAACATAAAAGAAAGAATGGAAAGCAGAATATGTACAAGATATACAGTAAACAAATACATAAGAAAATATTTAAAAGTCACTAAAAGTTCCTCGATTTGTCCATATCATCTATATCTATATATTCATGTATAGACATCTATAGAGAGTAAACAAGAGGAGAAGAGATAACAAAGGGTGCATTTCATTAAGTTTAAATGTTTGGAATCAAAAAAGCAAAATTTAGGAATAAATAATAAAGACAATGATATTACTAATCCTACTTGAAAAGTGAAAGTCACTCAGTCATGTTGGACTCTTTGGGACCCCATGGACTATACAGTCCATGGAATTCTCCAGGCCAGAATACTGGAGTGGGTAGCCTTTCCCTTCTCCAGGGGATCTTCCCAACCCAGAAATCAAACCCAGGTCTACCCGCATTGCAGGTGGATTCTTTACCAGCTGAGCCATGAGGGAAGCCCAAGAATACTGGAGTGGGTAGCCTATCCCTTCTCCAGTGGACCTTCCTGATCCAGGAATTGAACCCGGGTCTTCTGCATTGCAGGTGGATTTTTTACCAACTGAGCTATCCCACTTGAGCTATTCCACTTGAAAAAATTCTAAATAATGATTATAGCACCACTTCATTTTTAACTTACCTTGAAGACTTTGGAAGAAACTTGTCTTCCTATTTCACATAGCCATACAACTGAAAAGTTAGAATGGTTTTCATCTTCAAAGCCTTTTGTAATTGACTACTATTAACAATACTGCTTGAGCATTAACTGAATTTGTGAAAGTCCTCACCAGAAAACACTTATTATTCTTGATTTATGTCAATTTTATTTCCTCCAGCTACAAGAACCCACATATAATAAGCTTTAGAGCCAGTCTTCCTAAACCTTGTAGCCTGTAAGTACAATCTCTACTTACATATTGGTATGAAACGGATATTCATTCTCTTTTGGAAATTTTAATTTAATGAGCTTTATGAAACCACATTGGAGAAGGAAATGGCAACCCACTCCAGTATTCTTGCCTAGAGAATCCCGTGGACAGAGGAGCCTGGAGGGCTGCTGTCCATAGGGTTGCACAGAGTCAGACACGACTGAAGCGACTTAGCATGCATGCATGCATTGGAGAAGGAAATGACAACCCACTCCAGTATTTTTGCCTGGAGAATCCCAGGGACAGGGGAGCCTGGTGGGTTTCCATCTATGGGGTCGCACAGAGTCAGACATGACTGAAGCGACTTAGCAGCAGCAGCAGCAGCAGCATGAAACCACATATGATGAGAAAATGTTCTATGGACAACAGTCCACCAGACACCAGGCTCATTAAGAAACCCATGTGTAAAAGAATATAGATTTTTTCCATTGAGGGAATTGAACTATTTTCAGATGGAGACCATGTACACCAGAAAAATGGAAATCTTCATAAAACATACCATTCAGACATCACAAAGGTTTTTGCTGACCATTCTCTCATATCCTTCTGCTTCCTTCTTCCCACCAAAACAATAGATAAAAGCCTAGAACAATAACTCTTAGCAGGAATCCACCCCTGCCTGTGGTCTCTCCCTCAGGTTTCCTTCAACTCCATTCCAACTCCAGCCAGATAGGCAGGAGGTAGAAGAGGAAGTGAGATTTGAGGTATGGGAAGGCCTTGACTCACCATTGCTGGCTTGGGGGATGCAAGAAGAAGGCTGCCAGCCAAGGACGTAAAACCACATGCTTCAGAAGCAGAGATCTCTCCATTCGTCTGATGCGCCAAGAGAAAGTCCTTCATCTATGAGGAATTGAATTGTGCCAACCACCTGAATGAGTTGAAATAAGTTCTTCCCCCGGAGCCTCCAGAAAGGAATGTAGACCTGCCAATGCCTTCATTTTACCTAGGTCAGACTTCAGATCAACAGAACAGACAATAATCTTATGGTCTGACGTAATCTTTGAGACGAAAATGGCACCAAATTGTAGTAATTTGTTACAGCAACAATCAAAAATTTATATGGTTTTGTCTAGCATGTGCTCGGAGAAAGCAATGGCACCGCACTCCAGTACTCTTGCCTGGAAAATCCCATGGACGGAGGATTTTCTGTCCATGGGATCGCTAAGAGTCAGACATGACTGAGCGACTTCACTTTCACTTTTCACTTTCATGCATTGGAGAAGGAAATGGCAACCCACTCCAGTGTTCTTGCCTGGAGAATCCCAGGGATGGGGGAGCCTGGTGGGCTTCCATCTATGGGGTCGCACAGTCGGATATGACTGAAGCGACTTGGCAACAGCAGCATGTGCTATTTATAATTTTCTCCCTGCATATTGGGAGAAAAGATTTCCTTTTCTTTTGCATGCATTCCATCTTGGCAACCACAATTTTGTCTACAGCTCTGTGTCACATGAGTCTTTTCATCTAGTCTGGAAAAATAAAGTGAAAGTCGCTCAGTCATGTCCAACTCTGTGCAACCCCATAGACAGCGGCCCACCCGGATCCCCTGTCCCTGGGATTTTCCAGGCAAGAATACTGGAGTGGGTTACCATTCCCTTCTCCAGGGGATCTTCCCCACTCAGGGATACAACCCAGGTCTCCTGCACTGCAAGCAGATTCTTTACTGTAAGACCCCAGGAAAGCCCATCTAGTCTGGAACTCATATTTAATTAAACCTGTGTCCATATCCCAGTTCTGTAATTTCTCAGAGAGGAAAAATCAAAATTTGCCAACCTATTCAATGAATAGTATGCCCCTGCTTCAGGTCACTGATATTTGTCTAATGAAATGGGGAAGCCAGGGAGGATGCTGGCAACCCATTCTAGGACTTGGAAGAGCAAGTTATTGAAGGAGAATGCCTCAGAGAGGATATAGTACCAGGGAGAGGAAAAATGTATTTCTAGTAGAGATATTTTGGGTGTATAAATGATATGAAACACATAAAGTTGCTGACAGAAAGAGACCTATAAAAGGCCTAGGATTGTGATTTTTTTCTCAATCACACTTAATTAAGTTTGTACCAATTTCCTAAACCCAGAAAGGATTAAGATCAGCATCAGATCTTCATTAATTTGGATACATGGATTAATTAAAAGGTGAGTCTCCTGCACGTGTATATGTGAGCTTGTGCCAAATATACATATGTGTATATATGGATTTATGCTTCATTTTGCTGTTTAGCATTTTTTCCCCATTTTTTCCACCATGTAGGCTCAGCAAAATAAAATGGCAAGTGGAATAATTAAAAGCACAGGCAGGTGAGATTAAGCTCTGCAAAGATTAGTTCTGGCACAGGTTTTATTTAACATTATAGAGTAGTAACCTAGGGAAATAAAAGTGCATTCATTTGAGAAACTTTATTGACAAAGCAGGAGTAGGAATATAACAAAATGCAAAATGGAAGAGTGGATCTGGGAAATTGTGTGCTTAAGCATTCTGGGCAATTCCACTAAACACTAGCTCCATAAATCCAAACGTCTAGCTCTATTATTTAAAGCTGCACCTCTCTGTGTTTTAGTTGGCTGGGCAACATGAAGTAAGCATGGCTTGTGCTGAATGTGCAAAAACTGATCAGACATTTATGAAGCCATTTTTTAAAATCTCTGCTATCCAGTAAAACACCTCCCATGCTTCAAGGCCCACCCCCCTTGAAGACTTCATTGGGAATTCTTAGCCATTTTTCTCTTACCAGGGTGCCTTGTTTATTGAGCAGTATCACTCAAGGATTAAAGTGCTAAACAACTCTCACCAAGGCACCCACCATGAAATATAACCCTCAACTTAACAGTAAGATAAATAAGACACATCGTAGCACCTAGGATGTCTTAATGCAATTAATTCAACAAATATTTAGTTAGTATTGACTCCGTGTCCAAGGGTTTTCTATGTGCTTGTGATACATGAGTGTACAGCTCAAATAATGTTCTTTCTTTCCTCACAGAGGTTTGACGTGTCAGATGGAGAAATTAAGCTTCTAATAGCAGCTTGCCTCCACCCTAGAACTGTAATTATGTGAGGTTATGAATGTTAACTAAACTTATTGTGATCATCATTTTGCAATTATAAATACAGCTGATCCTTGAACAACGTGGGAGTTTAAAGGCACTAACCCTCCACTCAGTTGAAAATTCGAGTATAACATTCAGTTTGCCCTCAGTATCTGTGGTCACGCTCTCTCTCCGGTTCTCCACGTGTGGGTTCAACCAGCCCCTTCCTTCCTTCTGAGCCTTCTGTATGCTCTGGTAGTGGTTGTGGTTTAGTTGCAAAGTCGTATCTGACTCTTTTGCGACTCCAAGGACGGTAGCTTGCCAGGCTCCTCTGTCCGTGGGTTTCTCCAGGCAAGAATACTGGAGTGGGTTGCCATTCCTCCAAAAAATGAGGATCTCCAGGGGGTCTTCCCGGCCCAGAGACTGAACCCGTGTCTCCTGCATCGCAGACAGATTCTTTACCTCTGAGCCACCAGGGAAGCCCTTCTGTATACTAGGTGCTGTTCTATTAATAACAAGACATGTTAAGTTCTCAATCTACCCTATATACCAGTTGTCATTACCCTTGCTTTGAATTTCTGGGAACACACATATTCCTTTGTATAAATGATTAAACAGATAAGAAATTGAAATGTCCAAATATAGAAACAAGGAAAAGCACTTGTCCTCAACCTGAAAACACAGAAAGTAACTAGAAACAAATTTACAATAGAAAAAGAAGCCAGGTAATGCATTCGTGGGTTTGAGGATGCAGTTAGATCAGAGGCAAAACTGTTTTTAGAGCTAGATTTCCCCATCATGTCTGTACCAAGAGGCAGTGACTGAGTTGGACAAGCAGTATAAACTCTTGAGTCAATGGCCATAGATATTACCTGCCAGCCATTGAGCACAGTCTTGTGCTCATACTCTTGAGTGAGAGGCTGACATATAAACAAGTCTTTACACAATAGCACCATTATGTTTTACTTACTTATTCAATAAATAGGTAGAACTTGCCCTGAACCACAGCCTATCCTAGGTGCTAGAGGCATAGTGCAAAGCCAGAGGTACAGACGAATGGTTAAGAGAACACAGCCAAGGCTGTGATGGATTCTGCCCAGAGGTGGGCCATAAAAGGGAAAGCTCAGAGAAAGTGACATTTAAGGAAATGAAAGAACTGGGGAAGTTTGCTGAAGCTGTGCATTTGCTTCACTCTTTCTAGCCTGAAGCCAGTACTGGCTTCCTCCGGTGGGGTTTACTGTAGGATTTATAGGTAGAGGACTGTTGTGGAGACCTTCAAAATCCCCTCACCTTTTGGTGGTTCCCATGGAGTTTGAGTCGACATTTCTATGGAAACTGGGCTTTTCTCTCATCTGTACAATTATTGGGTGCTTTCCATCTGGAGTACTGATGAGGCTATTTGCAGGGCAAGAATAGATAAGCACACGAAAAGAATGGACTTGTGGACACAGTGAAGGAAGGAGAGGGTGGAACGAACTGGGCGAGTAGCGTTGATATATACACATTACCACGTGTGAAATAGATAGCTAGTGGCAAGCTGCTGTATAGCACAGGGAGCTCAGCTTGGTTCTCTGTGATGACCTAGAGTGGTGAGATGGGAGGTGTGGCAGGGAGCCTCAAGAGGGAGAGGTTGCATGTATACTTATGGCTGATTCACACTGTTGTACAGCAGAAACTAGCACAATATTGTAAAGCAATTCTATCACAATTTTAAAATAAATAAATAAATTTGTCCTGCTTTGCTTCAAGGGCAGGACTCTGGACAATGGAAGGAATCAGGAGGTGTATTTTGCCACCAATCAGGAGCCTTGACACTAAAAAATTAGAATGCGTGACCCCAGAAGGAAGGATGGCCTTTGTCCCAAACTTGTTCTGGTTGATGAAGTTAGCAAATGCCAGTGAAACATCATGGACACCTACACTGGATAGAGGCCTCACTTTCACTCCTCTGAAAAAGAAGATTAAAATAATGCCTACCTCATAGCACCCATGTAAAGATATCATGGACTAATCCATAGTTAAGTGTTTAGAACAATGACTGGTGTGGGAAAAAAAAAAACCCTTCATAAACATTTATCTTATACTAGTCACAGTAACAGAAGTATCAGTGTTTGCAATTCTACATCTTTAAGATAAGCATCCTATTATTGATACTATTAGTTCTTTAGAAAGCTCTAAAGTGATTAATTTTCCTCTTTCGATTAACTTTTCTGTTCCTTTTCCTTGTCTTTTTCTTCCTAATAAATATAAAATCTGTTGTCAATTTGACAATCAGTTTTTGGTGCTTTAGATAGTAAATGTTAGACCAGGAAGTGATCATGCAATGTTTTGGTTTTTTTTCTTTATATGCTTAAAAATATTTTATTAGCAAAACACATAGCTCATATAAATTATCTCATTCCTCCCCCATAACATAACCATTTGACAGAAAAGAAGATGCCAGTTTTTCTCTTTTTGTGAATATCATGGTCAAATCAAATTACCATTAGATCACCTTTAAATAAGCCAAATTACTATCAGACATTAAATGAGCATATCATGCAACAAGTATTACAATCTAAGACCTCCACAGGACAGACTAGAATTAAGGGCTCAGATAGAAAATCACTAGCCACAAGTGTCTGTTAATAGTAATTTAAAAAAAGTAAGTAAAATTGCAAACTCAGTTCTTCGTAGACTAGTCAGACAGTTCTCTAGTTCTTTAGTAGACTAGTCAATAGCTGGCACACTGAAGAGCAGATAGAGCTTACATCATCGGAGAAAGTGCTCTTGGACAGCATCGTTCTAGAAGTCAAGGACAGGCACACACACCCCAGTGGCAGACTGGACAGGAGTTGATCACATGTTCCGTGCGGCCCCCCTCCCTCCCCTCACATTACCACCTCAAACAGCCTGGGCTCCTTTTTGTCACAGGGCTGTCCTCCCCTCACCCCAGATGAAAGCTCTGAAAACACACCACTCTCAGCACACCCCTACATTTCCTATTCTCTCTCACTACACACCCACAAATTCACATTTTATCTATCTGTTGTTCTCTCTTGTTTCAAACCTCAGCTCAACCATCATTTCTCACTAAGCCACCTGTACCCCAAACTCCTGGACCCAGGCTTTTCTCACTGTTCATTATCCATACTTTTTTTTTTTTTTTTTTGCTTTTTAAAATTTTTATTTTTTGGCCATGCCTCTCGGCATGTGGAATCCTAGTTCACTGACCCAGGATCAAAGCCTCACCCACTGCATTGCCCACTGGATCTTAACCACTGGACCACCCATATTCATATATTCTTTTCATCTTTTTTGGGGGGGGCACTTTGTACAAGAAGGAATTTACATTTATTTATAAGATTAGTCAATTAAAATCCCATCTTCAAATACACCAAAAATTCCATGAGAGCAAAGATTACGTCTGGTATGGCATTTTATCTCCACACATGGCATAGTTTCTGGCACATAGTGGAGTTGCAATAAATATTTGGTAAATGAATGAAGGAAGGCAAGAAAGAATGAGAGTGGGAGAGATCTCTTCTGGCTAGTGTGGATCAGGGCAGGCTTCAGGGAGGAGTGAATGTTTTCTCTGGGCTGTAACGTGTCAAGATGCTAACAGCCTGTCAAATAGGCATGGTCCTTCTTGGGTAGAGGGACAAGAATCTTTTCTGGTATGGAAATGTGCTTAAGAGGAAAAGAAAATATCTGATCCATAACAGGGAGAAAAGATTAGTGAGTTTTTCTTTTCAAAGGCTGAATAATTTACCAAATGACTATGCTCTGCTATATCACCTCCAGACAACTTAGAAATACAGGAGCCGTACTTTCATCATAGAAACACTGAAAGCAGAGTCAGCTTTTTGTTTAAACTTTGTGCTCCTGGAAATTATTACTCACTTATTCTTTATAATATACTTTGAAATAATGTTTAATGAATAACCACTACATTTTAGAATTCTGTGTGCGGCTTTGTGAATATAGAGAAAATCAGTGGTCAAGGTTCGGTGACCAGTTTACCCTGTGCCAGACAAGGTGCTAAATATTGTACTCATGTCACCTTATTTAATTCTAAATAATTCTTTCCCTATGAAAGAACTATCATTATTATTACGTTTTTAAGATAAGAACACAGCAGAAAAAGAAATTTAATAACTTGTCTTACCATGTCTACAACTATTTAATCTCTCTGTGGCCATCTCACATGGATGAAATCTGGATGTTGCTTTTGTTGCTTCAGTCGCTAGGCCCTGTCTGACTCTTTCGTGACTCCATGGACTGCAGCCGCCAGGCTCCTCTGTCCATGGGATTTTCCAGGCAAGAATACTGGAGTGGGTTGCTGTTTCTTTCTCCAAGGGATCTTCCCAACTCAGGCATCTAACCTGTGTCTCCTGCATTGGCAGGCAGATTCTTTTCTGCTGAGCCCACCAGGGAAGCCCAAAATATGAATACAAATCTATTATTTCTCAGCACTGGTGTGAAGATTACATGAGAAAATATGCATGCACCATTAGAAGTCATATGAGGTTTGCTATTATTTCCCTTAGAATTAATTTGTTGGCTCTGCATTGTGCACCCGTCCTGCCCACAGATTGTCTACAGGCTTGCTATAACCCAGCATCACTAACTCTCAGAAGTGATAGAGGCATCAGGATCTGGAAGAAAGGCATTTCGCTGCATCTCACTGACGCACGTCAGGTTGGTAGATCTAGTGTAAAGTGTTATCAGACTGTGGCAGATGTCATCCCGGGCTTAGCCCTGAGCCTAGCCTGTTTACACGTGAAGTCATATTTAATTTTCAAAACGTCTCCTGTGAGGTGTTAACAACCCTAACCTGGCGGTTAAAAAAACTGGTTCAGAAAGCTTAAGTAAATTTCCCAAAGTCATATAGCTAATGAATGAAAGAAACTCAGCACTCGATTAAGGAGCATCATGTATTATTATCTGAGTTCTGATGAATGAGACATGCCTTGGGGATTTAAGTATTGCACTTAGTAAATTGGTATCCATTATTCATATTTTTAAAATCACTTTATTTGATTTCCAAATAGAGAAAAGATTTTCAATATTTTATCCTAGCCTTTGGAGGGAGGGATTATAGCAAAGACCACAAATCAGATAATACTTTTCTTCACACAAAAAAAAGACATTTAAAAATCATTCCTTTAAACCATAAAAAAAGAGAGAAGCTAACCATATTTTGTCTTACAACAACAAAGGTTCTAGGTTGTATGTTCTTAAGGATGATTTAGCAGCTTGTTTTTAGTTCCAATGTAAGGTGCCCGGCAGGACTCTTAGGTCTATGTTACTCATGTGAAACTGCTTAGCACAATACAAAAAAGAAAAAGAAGAAAGAAAAATAGTAATAGATGGTCACAGTGTGTTTGTCTAATCTTAAGCTAACCAAGAACCCAATGCCCATGACATAAGCCTTTGCATGTATAATGCACATTTGTGACTCAAAGTAATATGAATTAGAAACTGTCATCTGATCTCAGTCACTATAAACAAATAACAGAGAATGTTGCTCATCATCCACTTCTGCAAACAGGGGCTGAAAAAAATAAAGAAAATAAACTTGACCTTCCATTTTCACTGAGATGCTTTTGAACAACTCCCATGAAGGGCGATAAGTAGTGAATTTATACCATTGGATACTGTCTCTCCCTGAGCTACTGACATTCGCGAGGTGCTGCTTCGGGTTGCAAGAGGAGACAAGTCAGCACTTGGCATTTCTGCAAATGTCCTGCTCCTGTTGAAAAGGCCTCCCGATAACCCTTTTTGGAAAACTTCCAGTCTTGAGGAAGGGAGCAACCCTGACATAAAATGTTGTTATTCTTGTCAGGTTGGAGAAATGGTGTCATTTATTACAACTGCACTCCTAAAGAGCACGTGTGGAAAATGTAGAGAGTGGATCTGCTCTGACACATTACAAAGTCCCTGGTGACCCTGGTCCAGTCACTTGCCCTCCATGCTGATCACTAATATCCTTGTAGTGAAGGGATTCAGAATCTTAATGAGTCGACAGGCATTTTTGTTCTCCAGATTTTGGAACTTTCTCAGGTTTACCTCAAGGGTAACTGCACATTCAAAAGCCCTTTCATTTTGTATGTGATTTCTTGTGAGAGCAAACAAGGTTCTACAACAGTCAGGTCCATTATTTCCTAAAATTTGGACCCGGGAACTCAGCAGAAGGGGGTGCTTCCAGAGGTTGGCTGGCAGACTCAAGGGCACATGATGCTCACTGTAAGGTGGGATTATCAGGGGGTGTCTGCAGACAGCTTGATTGTAGCCTGTGGAGATCTATTTCAGAACGCCAACCCCCAGAACTGAAAGAGAAGTGTTTGTTGTTTTAAGCCACTAAATTTGTGACAATCTTTTACAGCAACAGCCGTAAACCAATACTCCCTTTATTGGTGCAAGCCCAAAATTTTAAAAGGAAAAAAGAGTGCCGCCCTTCCCAATTTGCAAAATAGTTTCACACACACTCTCTGATTTGACTTTCACAGTACTCCTCCGTGAGGATTCCCACTGCCACACCCATTTTGTAAGAGAGAACACTGACATTCAGAGAATCGTAGCAACTTCAGACAGTAAAGGCTGGAAGGGCCCCTGGACTGCAGCGTATGCCTCCACAGGGAGGCTATGCCTTGTGCGCCCAAAAGGGCCTCATCCTTGTTAGCTGTAGAGGAATGGATAAAGAAGATGGGACATATATATACAATGGAATATTACTTGACCATAAAAGGAGCAAAACTCTTACATTTGCACAGACATGGATAGGCTTAAAAACTGTCTATACAGACTGAAGTGAGTCAGAAATAGAAAAACATATATCCTATATCAATGTATATATTTGGAATCTTCGGAAAATGGTACAGATGGTTTTATCTGCCAAGCAGAAACAGAGACACAAAGGTAGAGAAAAAACATTTGGATACCAAGGGGTGGGGTCGGAAGAATTGGGAGATTGGGATTGACATACATATGCTGATGATGCCATATATAAAATAGATGAGGTTTCCCAGGTGGTGCTATTGATAGAGAATCTGCCTGCCAATGCAGGAGACAAGAGAGATGTGAGTTTGATCCCTGGAATGGGAAGATCCCTGGAGAAGGACATGGCAACCCACTCCGGTGCTCTTTCCTGGAAAAACCCATGGACAGAGGAGCCTGGCAGGCAACCTACAGTCCATAGGGTCTCAAAGAGTTGACCAGGACTGAAGCAACTGGGCACGCATGCGCTCATACAATAGATAACTAGTAAGAACCTACTCTATGGGGCAGAGAGCTTTACTCAATGTTCTGTGGTGACCTAAAAGGGAAGGAAATCCAGAGAAGAAGGGATATAAGTATATACATAGCTGATTCACTTTGCTGTACAGTAGAAACTAGTATAACATTGCAAAACAGCTGGTGTCATTGCTGTTGTTCAGTTGTTCAGTCGTGTCTGACTCTGTGACCCCATGAACGGCAACACACCAGGCTTCCCTGTCCTTCACTAACTCCCAGAGTTTGCACAAACATATTCCAATAAAAATTAATTTTTTAAAAAAGACTGGGCCAAGATGTGTGACATAGACTGCCCTGGGTGCTGAAGGAGAGTTTCAAAGGAAGACTTGCCAGCTGCCGACAGAGGGAACTTACACAGTGGTCCTTCACACACCCTACTGCCTGCTCCCTGCAGTGTCCCCCTAGGTGGAAGCTTTCATTATTCCAATTTTCCCAAAGTTCATAATCAGGGCTGGCGCCTTGAAGGGGCTTAGAGGACTGAATCGTCAAGACTGCAGGAGTGCTGCCAGCGTCTCCTCTTTGAAATAGCATCCTGTTTACGTCCTCCCACCAGGACACCAGCAGGCCAGAAGGTGCATCCTACCCTTACCCTCACCACCTCCTTTTTTTCCCCCCAAATCAGGCAAATGGCAGGAGCTTGTGACACTCCTTCTGAGTCCACTTAACTTAATTGAACGGAATGCGATTTCTGCATAGCACAAGTGGTAATGGAGACGGTGCCGTGTGGTTTTATTATCCGATTTGAGGTGGCAGTCTCTAAATGAGCCACTTTCAGAGCACATTTTAACGGGCTGAGCCTGGGGAGAGGTGTCCATGCTGAGAGGCAGAGAGAGGGTGGGAACTATTGCTGCTGACATGGGCTACAGCGAGCTGGACATTTGGAAGAAGTAGTCTCAGTAGTGCAGTTAACCATCTCGGGAAGGGGAAGTGTTATCCCGAGTAAGAGGTGAAGAACTGAAATTCAGAGAGCCTGTGTACATGCCCTAAGGTCACACAGCAAAGACTGTGTATGAACTCCCAGCCCAGCTATCTCCTCTAGAACATTCCACCTCTTTGGGGTCACTCCTCAGGAGCTAGAGGAGCTGGGAGATGGCGAGGAGTGAGAGGTGAAGTCTTGTTCTCAAGCAGTAGATTGTTAAGAAGCAGAAACACCAACCATCAGCTTGACCCCAGCAGCACACTGTGTATACAATCACAAGCTCTGGTCTCTGCTGCCCTCACTCTGATCATTCAAGCTGCAGAAACTCCAGTAAGTTATCTATCCTTTCTGAGCTTATTTTCTCGTCTCTATGCTGGAAATCTGGTCAAATCACTTCAAGGCAAATAGATGGGGAAACAGTGGTTGACTTTATTGTTGGGGGCTCCAAAATCACTGCAGATGGTGACTGCAGCCATGAAATTAAAAGACACTTATTTCTTGGAAGGAAAGTTATGACCAATCTAGACAGCATATTAAAAAGCAGAGACATTACTTTGCCAACAAAGGTTGACTAGACGACCTGGTTATGGTTTTTCCAGTAGTCATGTATGGATGTGAGAGTTGGACGGTGAAGAAAGCTGAGCACCAAACAATTGATGTTTTTGAACTGTGGTGCTGGAGAAGACTCTTGAAAGTCCCTTGGACTGCAAGGAGATCCAACCAGTCCATCCTAAAGCAGATCAGTTCTGCTTATTCATTGGAAAGACTGATGTTGAAGCTGAAGCTCCAATACTTTGGCCACCTGATGCGAAGAACCAACTCATTGGAAAAATCCTGATGCTGGGAAAGATTGAGGGCAGGAGGAGAAGGGGACGACAGAGGATGAGATGGTTGGATGGCATCACCGACTCAATGGACATGAGTTTGGGTGGACTCCAGGAGTTGGTGATGGACAAGGAGGCCTGGTGTGCTGCAGTCCATGGGGTCACAAAGAGTCGGACATGACTGAGCGACTAAACTGAACTGAACTGATACTGGAAATATTAACAAAGTCTTTCTTATAAGCCTGTAGTAAGGAGGGAGCATACAGTAAGTGCTCAAATATTGTTAGCAGAGCCAATGATTGTCAACATGGTTGTTCTTCTCTTTGTTAGAAAGGCCGTCATTAGGCTGGGAGGACTTCGGGGCAGTGAGATAGGTTCATCTTGCTATTTTCCACTGATTTAGCTATCGTCCTGATAAAACTGACTCTAAAGTAAAGGTATTTCATTGGATTCTCAAGAGCCAAAATATACTGTGTGCGTTTCTCAATGATCTCCATGGAAGGAATAAGGAGGTGGAAGGAGGTGATGAGCAAACATAGTTTGGAACGACCATTGATATTGGAAAACTCATCTATGTTCCTAAAAGTTGACATTTCCCATAATAATGCATCAGAATACACATACAGGTGAGTTTAGAAGTGCTTCTCTGGTCTAAAGCAGGTCTGTCAGAATCACAGGTGATGACCTAGACTTGTGATTGGTGTCTGCAGGAGGTGGGGACAGTTTTGCAGGACTGAACCCTTAACCTGTGGGATCTGCTGCTCTCTCCAGGCAGACAGGGTCAGAATTGAGTTGACCTGAGTTCCAGTTGATGCCTGGAAACTGCTTAGTGGTGTGGAAATCTCACAACCCCCCACCCGCATTGGAACTGTGTCCAGAGCTTTTAGCATCTCCCTCTGCACCTCATCACTGCCCAAGAAAATAAAATTCAGCATTATACTTCTGAAGATCTAAGTTGTTATTTCTCACCTTACGAAGTAAGTGTACAACTGAACATTTTAAAACATATAAGGATTAAAATTGGGACCACCAAGAAGAGAATGCTTTAGCCATCTGCCCAGAAAGCTTCCCAGAGAGAGTCCCAGGTGCCCTGAATGGCCAGAGGGGTTAAGTCATCAGTGATTATATTTAGAACATTTATTATGAATGGTTTGATATTATGTATGGTGATAGTTCGGGCTTCCCTGGTGGCTCAGACAGTAAAGAATCCAGCTGCAATGCAAGAGTTTGATCCCTGGGTCAGGAAGTTCTTCTGGAGAAGGAAATGGCAGTTCACTCCAGTATTCCTACCTAGAGAATTCAGTGGGCAGAAGAGCCTGGTGGATTACAGTCCTTGGAGTCACAAAGAGTTGGACGTGACTGAGTGACTAACAGTGAACTCTCAATTCAACGTGATAGTTTAAATGTAGAAGCTACTTCTTGTCTTAATGTGTTGCAGAAATGCACCCTCCACAGATGGCAGCTACGGATTTTAGTTATCTTTAACCCTGGTCAACACCAGATGCTGTGCTAATTAGCATAACGAAAGTCAGAAGTAAACTGTCAAGGGCGAAATTACGGACTTTATAAATAGAAGGCAAAACTCTAGAAATAGGCTCTTGATGTAATAAATAGCATTCAAAAAATACGAACTGGCTAAAATACTTTAGTGTAATTCCCAGCTTGGCAGGGGAAGGGCATACGGTTTTAGAAATTCTTCTCAACTGAATAACTTTCAGATTGGCATTCAAGCCATTGTTTATCAAAAGGTCCTGGTAACTTGATATTCTGGGGGTTTCTTGGCAATAATTAAAGCTAACTGAACTCTCCTCTAGATTACTACTGTGTTTTCGACCAAAGGATTTTACATGCAAAGTGCTAGTGGAACACTCAAAAAATAGACTTAGGATATTTTTCCAGCTATATGATTGCTTTTGATAATGTATATTTGTTTTAAAATTTTTATATATCAATTGTGTATGCATTCAGCACTGTACTGGACACTCGGATGAGAAATGACTAATTTATATTACCCTAGCTTCAGTAAGCTTGTTATCTGCTAAGCAAGAAACAATTGCAGATGCATTAACAGGTACAAAACTTGCATGAATGAAGAGAAGGGGACTTTTGGAAAGAAAAGGACCCAGTCCACCCTTGACACCTGCGTCTTCATCCCTAACCACTTCTCTTTGCTCCCTTGCACTATATTTCATCTTTTTCTCCATCTTTCTGGTCTGGTTTCATGTTAGCACTCTTCAGCTAAAGCTCCTCTGGCTTCTTCTTCAGGTTACATGGTCTCCAGTTTCTGGACTCCGATACCCTGCCCTCACACCCATCTCTTGCAGAGCTGACTGGAGCTCTGGAGGAAGAATACTTTGGCTTCAAAGACAGACTTGAGCATCTCAGGTAGCGGGCTCATCTGCAGAAGAGAAACGGGAAGAGAAGAGAAAGGAGCCAGCTGTAAACCCCTGCTGGCTGTCAGAGGGTGGACTTGGCGTGGGTTATCAATGTGAAAGTAGTGAGAAGGGAAGCATATACAAGAGTCAAGGGGGAAAGAACAAGGCGGGGTGGGGGGCAGGAAGTGATCGGAGGAAAAAAGGCTTAAAGACTTAAAGAAGGAGGTATCAGAATGATCACCCTCTTTTATCTATTTCATGTTCCAACCTGGCATCCATTTTCCCCAAGGACTAGACAATATTCAGAGAGCTTTTCCCTCCACCAAGGTCATCTGCTGCCCTCAGTAGAATCTAAGAGATATATACCTACCTATTAAATGTTCATACACATTTTTTGTTGTTCCCAGGAACTGACTTCTTGCATTTTATTCCAATATCTGCATATTATTTTCTTTTTTCCTGTCTGCCTCATTAGTGAGTTCCATTTCAGCAGAGACATGGATTAACAAGCTTTCTCTGAGTACCTGCACGTGCCGATGCTCAATGCCAATTTCCAGAAAAGGAGTTAGGTGAGGACTGCACAGAGATGAGGGCTCTGAACACTTGAGCACAGCTCAGGCCATTTCCTGAAGAAAAGAAAGAGAAGGGGCCACTGATGTGGTGAACTGAACCAGGTCCTGTTTGGATGCCGATAGCACGTCATCACTGGTTGAGAGGACCAGAATCACTTTCAATGCGTAGATCACATGAACACTGCATGAAGATCTGAGTCTGTTGAGTTAGAGAGAATGATCTCTTTGTGGCGTCTCACATTCATTCTTTTCCTTCCTTCTGTATTTTTGTTTTCCTTTGTGCAGAGGAGTTATTAATCTTCTTCATTTTTTTTCTCATGTTTATTTAAAAAAGAAAGTCATCCTGCCAGCATTGAGAAGACAGAGTTGAATAATACCCACCTCTGCCCTTGGGAAGTACTCAGTTCTAGGCACGCCCTTGTTGTTGAAGGTAGCCTCACTTGCTGTCTCTTTCCTGCCATGTATATGTTATAATCAAGAACACTAAGTGAAAAATCAAGAGTATTTGTTCTAGAGATTGACTCTGCCATTTTTTTCACAAATAAAACCTGCTATTTGGAGAAGTTTGATTTAAATTATGCTTCACCTTTGTCAAAATTAGTTTTCGTTCATCTTGACCAAAATCCGGGTCAGGTGTTATCAATGTGTTTCTTCAGTTAACCTCACTGAGGCTTATCTTATTCTTATCCCAGCAATCTTTCTGATGCAAGTTCTCCTACTCAAGCCCTCAACCAGAAAAATACTTAAAATATTCCTTAATTCACCAACCTAAGACTATTCGTCACACATCAAGGTCTAAGTGTGATGTTACAGGTGAGATAAAAATAAATCATTGTATGAAAATGTCAAGATATCCGTGCTCCTACTTGGTTTGCAGGGACTCATGTATTTCACGTAATTGTCTAGATCCAGTTTCTATCTCCTGATACTGCACCTCCCACAGGCCTCATACAGATATCACACAGAGTTGTGCCCAGAGGCTCCATCCAGACCCTGAAAATGTCCCCTCCCCAGTCACAGGAGTATGGGTTCTTCCTAACAGTTCCTTGCCTGATGGATTTAAATGATGAATGAGTTGATTGACTTATTCCCACAAAACACATATATTGAGCCCTTGATCTGTGGGTGGGATTTTGCTAGGCAAAATTCTACCTTCAAGTGCTTTAAGTCATTGATAGCTCAAAATATACTGTAGATTTTCCCAAGAACCAATCCTTATATAAGTGGTTTTATATACTATGCCCAGCAATCTTACAATAAGGAAGCAATATTTAACTACTCATAGAACACGTTTGCTGCATACTTACAATGTAGTAGACACTGAACATGTTTGCTTATATGGTAGAAAACCATGAATAAATGAGAACTTCAAAAAATTTCCAAAGACTTCTCAGTGTGTGCATGCTCAGTTATGTCTGACTCTCTTTGACCCCATGGACTATAGCCCGCCAGGCTCCTCTGTCCATGGAATTTTCCAGGCAAGAATATTTGAGTCGGTTGCCATTTCCTACTCCAAGGGAGCTTCCCAACCCAGGGATCTAACCCACATCTTTTGTGTCTCCTACATTGGCAGGTGGATTCTTCACCCCTGAACCACCTAGGAAGCTGACTAAGACTTCTCCCAGTAGCTAGAGTTAATCCCTAACTGCTTGATGCCAGTCAGCTCTCTTTCACCAAAATAATAACACACCCATATGATCCAGCAATTCCATTCCCAGACATACATCCAAGAAAACTATACTTATTTACTTTACACAACAGAAACAGACTCACAGACTTAGAAAACAAACTTAACGGTTACCGAAGGGGAAGTGTGTGTGTTGAGGGTTGGGGATAAATTAAGAGTTTGGAATTAATATATACACACTACTATATAACATAAAATATATTATATATATATATATATAAAGCCCTTTAAATATGTGTGTATATATACATTATGTATTATTTATATATATGTATATATATAAATGAAGGGACTTCCCAGGTAACTCAGCTGGTAACTCAGCTCCTATAATGCAGGAGACCCCGCTTTGATTCCTGGGTCAGGAAGTCCCCCTGGAGAAGGGATAGACTACCCACTCCAGTATTCTTGGGCTTCCCTGGTGATTCAGATGTAAAGAAACCACCTGAAATGCAGGAGACCTGGGTTTGATCCCTAGGTCAGGAAGATCCTCTGGAGGTGGACATGGCAACCCACTCCAGTATTCTTGCCTGGAGAATCCCCATGGACAGAGGAGCCTGGTGGGCTTTAGTCCATGGGATCAAAAAGAGTTGGACATGATTGAGCAACTAAGCACAAGGAGACTAAAGTTGAATAACCCTAGGTTTTTATCCTCATAGCCATATACTGGCAAGGATAATGATAATGCTGATATACAGTCCTAGTAAGAGAACACTGCAAAGACATCCACAGTACAGAGAAATGTGTTCTATGGGTATTGTTTTCAAAAGACAGGCTGAGCATCTGAGCCAGCTTCCTGGAGGAGGTGGCCTTTTGAGCTGAGGACAAAAGGACTGGTAGAGTTTCAACAAGCACAGATTTTATTTTATTTTTTTTTTTTATTTTTTATTTTTTATAAATTTATTTATTTTAGTTGGGGGCTAATTACTTTACAATATTGTAATAGTTTTTGCCATACATTGACAAGAATCAGCCATGGGTTTACATGTGTTCCCCTTCCCGAACCCCCCACCCACCTCCCTCCCCCTCTCATCCTTCTGGATCATCCCATTGCCCCGGCCCTGAGCCCTTGTCACATGCGTCGAACATGGAATGGTGCTCTGTTTCACATATGACAATACACATGTCTCAATGCCATTCTCCCAGAACGTCCCACCCTCACCTTCTCCCTCAGAGTCCATAAAATTGTTCCATGCATCTGTGTCTCTTATTCTGTCTCGCATATAGGGTTATCGTTACCATCTTTCAGATTCCATATATATGCATTAGTATACTGTATTGTTGTTTTTCTTTCTGGCTTACTTCACTCTGTATAATGGGCTCCAGTTTCATCCATCTCAGTAGAACCGGTTCAAATGCAATAGCCAGGACATGGAAGCAACCTAGATGTCCATCAGCAGATGAATGGATAAGGAAGCTGTGGTACATATACACAATGGAATATTACTCAGCCATCAAGCACAGATTTTAGAAAAAGCCTTGCTTTATGAGCAATCTGAACTGCAAGCAATTGTCCCATCTTGAAATGGTGCCTTCAGGGCTTCAGTGAAATGCATCAGCCCAGTAGGAGCTTTCCAGTCACCGCCCATCCCCCATCAATTCCTTTCACATTTTACTTCATTTCTTTTTGGCCTGAAGCCAGTTTCCACGTTTTCATCTTTTACAGGTACAGATACCTTGTGCCTAATTCTCATAATTAGAGCAAAGGTAAGGGATGATGAGAGAACCATTTCATCTAATCCATTCATCTTGGTCATCCCATTCAGTAATTTACTAAATCAAATCTCTGACTCATGGGGGATGTGTTAGAGGCATACAGAAAATTGAAAATGTATTTCCACTGCGTTAAAGAAATGGTCAATTTCAAAATGAATCTCTTTATGAGAAGTAATCAGAATTAGATAAGGATGGAGTGCAAATGTCTGCAGCATTTAGATGGTTGCAATATTAAGGGTGATTAATTATCATCTTAAAATATCACAGGTGATGCTTGCCTCATCTGTTTGCCTGAATTGACCTCTTCTCTACCCATTATGCTTCTCTTTGGTTGAAATGAGCTTTTAAATGGGCCTTGCACAAGCTGGTGTCCCACATATGCGACAGTGATGAACAGAGCAGAGGGGATGGTGATGCTCCTGGTCTGTTGGTTCCTGTCACTGTGGAAAGAAAGATCGTGGGCACTAGAGTCAGACAGATCAGAGTTAGAAACCTGGAAA
This sequence comes from Giraffa tippelskirchi, assembly GCF_054371585.1. NCBI lineage: Eukaryota > Metazoa > Chordata > Mammalia > Artiodactyla > Giraffidae > Giraffa > Giraffa tippelskirchi. Next base: position 71,928,762 of record NC_137280.1, read on the forward strand.
CACACTTCTCTTCGCCTCATTTTTCTGAGTTGTTGTAACAGTTATTTCATTTGGTTGTCCTAAGGACTAAATGAGAAAATTAACACATTGAAAAGATGGTGTTTTTTTTTTTTTTTTTTAAAGTACAATGCCTAACACACACCAGGAACTCAGGAAGTATTTGCTTCCACCCTCACTGTTCACACAAATGGATTTCCTTTTAGAAACCAAACCATCAGTGCCTTGGGAAAGTGGAGGGTGGCATTTTCTTTCCTCTGATAGTTGTAAATAAACATCCAAAGAAAGAACAGAACTCTTAGATGTGGTCCTTTTGAGGATCATTAGAAACAATGGGATGAAGTCATTGTAAACATTTACACTACGTAGAAATAATGAGAGTAATTTTCCCAACAAGGGTTCAATGCAAGAGAGTAAAAGAATATGTTAATTGAGTGCTTCTTATAGGTCTTAGTCATTGTTTAGTTGCTAAGTCACGTCCACTCTTTGCAACCCTGTCGATAGTAGCCCACCAGGCTCCTCTGTCCATGGCATTTCCCAGGCAAGAATACTGGAGTGGGTAGCCATTTCCTTCTCCAGGGATCTTCGCAACCCAGAAATCAAACCCACTACTGCTGCAGCTAAGTTGCTTCAGTTGTGTCCGACTCTGTGTGACCCCATAGATGGCAGCCCACCAGGCTCTGCCGTCCCTGGGATTCTCCAGGCAAGAACACTGGAGTGGGTTGTCATTTCCTTCTCCAATGCATGAAAGTGAAAAGTGAAAATGAAGTTGCTCAGTCGTGTCCGACTCTTAGCAACTCCATGGACTGCAGCCTACCAGGCTCCTCCGTCCATGGGATTTTCCAGGCAAGAGTACTGGAGTGGGTTGCCATTGCCTTCTCCAATCAAACCCACATCTGGAGGCAGATTCTTTACCACTGAGCCACCAGGGAAGCCATCTCCTGGGCCAGGTGCCATAATTCTGGCAAAATGCTTAATCCTCACAATAGCCTCAAGATACAGATATCATTACAAATGGGCTTCCCAGATGGTGCAGCAGTAAAGAATGCACCTGCCAATGCAAGAGATGTGGGTTCAGTCCCTGGGTTGGGAAGATCCTCTGGAGGAGGAAATGGCTACCCACTTCAGTATGCCTGCTTGGAAAATTCCATGGACAGAGGGGCCTGGCAGGCTATAGTCCATGGGGTCATAAAGAGATGGACACAGCTGAGCACACACCATTACAATCAGGGAGAAAGAGAAACTGCTTTGTCTGGGCATCAACAATCAACAGGCCCATCAGCCCAAAGGAATAGGTCTCCTCTACTCTTCTAATTTTGATGGAGGATAAAAGGGAAGCAACTCATTGATGATAAAGATGTGGAAAATAACGAGTAGGACTCAGAGCCTTAAAAACACAGTAATTATAGAAGAACAAAATGATCAGCAAAATTAAACCTAACCATCATCTGCCATATATATTAATGATTACCAAAATAGCAGCAATCAAAATTCTCGACCAGCCCAAGACAGCACAGATGACATACTTCAGAACAAAATTATAAGAATCCCAATTATCTCTGATTATGTATGCACAGTAGGAAGTTTGCAATATTGCACACAAAGCGTTGCATGGCAACCACGTTTTTTTGTTCGAATACTAAATTAGAGTCTTCAGGAAATTCTAGCTATGCAGTAATTTTCATTTAAAAATATTAAATATCAGTCACCTTTAAAACTAATTTTGGAAGGTTGCTAAACATTGGCCGTGAGTTTGTTAAACTATTAGTTGCTGGAAATACATGTCAATGACTGATAAGAGACACAGGTAAGGCATGTATTTTTGGATTTTTTTTTTTTTTTTTTTGCATTGCATAGGAGGATCTCATGGTCTTTTGGTAGACATTCATGAAATCACTTATGCTCCTACTGCTAAAATCATGGTTATAGAGCAAACACACAGTGTGTCTATCTCTCTCATATCCTTTTTCATGTCATCTGGTATCACTTAGACAGGATTTGATGTCAGCTGGGCCTCTCACATTTGTTTCCAGATTGAGACCTGCTCTCTTACCTGATGTCCACACAATTTCCTAACAGCTACACACAGAAGTTTTTGGTTTCAGTCCTAGCCAGCTCCATTATCCATCATTCCTACACTTCCCTGAAACAGACTTGAGGTCAGGTTCTTAGACTTGTATAAGCCAAGTGACCTTATACTAGTTTCTTAATCTCTCTGCCTCAGGGTTCTCATCTGTAAAGTCAGGAAAATGGCAAAGACACCCAGTTCACAGTGGTACTGGGAAGATGAAGTGACCTGCCACAAGGTGAATGAGAAGGATTTTCAGATAGTGTATTCAGCTTGAATGCAGTTTCTGGGGGAGGAGAAAAGAAAGAACATTCCAGCAGCGAACAGAACGTAGAATGACACGGAGACTCCTGTTGGAAATGTAGGTCATCACAGTTTCATGAGATGATCAGTGAAAGTGAAGATAAAATTCTGTACAGAATTACATGCTGTATGGAATATTAAATGATACTCATGTTTGTTTTGTTTGCATTTCTCAAGGGATATTCACAGCTATTTAAATATAACTCATGGAACAGTTTATTCTTCCAAAATTGGAAAAAATTAGGAATTATTTCCCAAAAAAACCCCACCAAAACAAACTTGGAGAGGTGAATTAATTTGCTCAATTAACAAAACAAAACACAAACTACAACAAAAAACATCAAGCATGTTCAGATCCCAAATAACTGCGTACTCGATCATGCCTCTGTAAGCTATAGGGTTTGAATTAAATAGACACATATATATGTGATGATAAAGAGAGGACCATATTTTTCACATAATAAGTGAGGTACTAACCAGAATTTTGAAATGGCTAGACTGTAAACTGCATTGGGACAAGTACTATGGGTTCTCTCTAATATTTATTTAATGATTTTTTGTCACAAGACTTTAAGTCAAATAAAAGTCACAGTCAAGCTTGATTATGCCACTGGGTTCCCAGCCTAGTAGGTGTTCTATAAATGTGTTGAATTAATAAATAACAGAAGAGATGGCCCAGTATAAGTGCTAAATAAATGAATATTAAATTAAATTGAGCTGATAATTTTAAGTGAATTAGCAGGGATATTGGGCTTCCCTGGTGGCTCAGATGGTAAAGAATCTGCCTACTATGCAGGAGACCTGGGTTCAACCCCTGGGTTGGGAAGATCCCCTGAAGAAGGGAATGGCAACCCACTCCAGTATTCTTGCCTGGGGAATCCCATTGACAGAGGAGCCTAATGGTCTACTGTCCATAAGATCACAAAGAGTCAGACAAGACTGAGTGACTAACACTAAGACATGAGATAAAGATGGAACTTAAAGACAGATGAAAGTTATTGGATATATTCTAGATCTTAGTTTGGAAGGTAGATATAGGTGGGTTCATTTTGTTATTTATAAAAATCATATGTATGTATACATTATATATAATCTTAAATAGAAATATACTATTACATCATTTTAAAAACAAAGGAGGTTTGAAAGAATGAGCATCAAAGAGGTCTGCACTACCACTGTAGTGTCATGAACTTGGAGTTTGATTAACTTGACTCTTTCAATAAAAAATAGAGGAGAACAATATGATATTCTATTTATTTTTTAAAGTTGTACCTTTGTTGAACCTTATAGCATTAGACATTTCTGGGTTCCTATTATGTGTGAAAGCTTTCTATGAGATCTAGGTACCTAAATATGATTATGTCACTAATTATGAAAATGCAGGAGGATTACACTGGCTGTATGACTAGAGAGATATGGGAGCAGCAAGAATCCAGTGAGTAAAATTCAGTAGAGGTGAAAAGTGTTCGTCACTAAGTCATGCCCATCTCTTTGCGACCCCTTGGACCGTAGCCCACCAGTCTTTCTGTCCATGGGATTCTCCAGGCAATAATACTGGAGTGGGTAGCCATTTCCTTCTCCAGTGGATCTTCCCAACCCAGGGATTGAACCTGGGTCTCCTGCATTGCAGGCGGAAGTGAAGGAGAAAAGTCATTAGGAAACCTTCACAGAGAATATTGTTGTATAACCTGGTTGACCAAGGGCTGGATGCTGTCTCTGAAGAAGTAGACATTTTTCCACAACACTCTTTGCCAGGATGAAAATGCATATTTTAAATAATATTTCCTTGTTATATATGACTATGTTCTCAAACAACTTATCCTGTGAATGGGACTTCTCCTTTCTCTATTGCAATGCATTCTAAAATAAGTTCTCTTAGTTATACTCAGTATTGAGTGATGGTCCATGATCATCTCAGAGGTAGGTCTTTGTAGAAATCTCTCACACTTAGGCCTGAAGGCAAGAAAGCTTCATTGAGATAATTTGGGGAGTTCATTTAATGTGAATTTTCATTATTGATTTATGAGGCTCTTGTGCCAGTATAAAAGAAAAAAAAAGGAAAAAAACTGTGAGTATCTCAATAAAACCTACCAGCTATGAACCATCTCTACAGATCATCCCAAGTAGCCATAGTTTGGTTAATTCTCTACAGATGCCCTTGGGCTTCCCTGGTGACTCAGTCGATAAAGAATCCGCCGGCAACGAAGGAGACTTGAGTTCAATCCCTGAGTTGGGAAGATCCCCTGGAGAGGGAAATGGCAACCCACTCCAGTATTCTTGCCTGGGAAATCCCATGGAGAGAGGAACTTGACAGGCTACAGTCCATGGGATCGCAAAGAGCTGGACACGACTTAGCCACTAAACCACCACTACCACAATACATGCCCTTAGAACAGTGATGGAAGTCATCTGGCATTTGCCCTCAAAATTGGTAGCTCTGACTTTATTCACCCATTGAGCAGGATGTATAAGAATGTTTATATCATCCCAAATCTTTCTCTCTCCATCACTCCTTCAAAGATGAACAAATCTTCACTAGGTATCTGCAGGCATGGTGCCTAGAGAATGCTGTGCCTCACTGTTTTCTGGTCTATAATTACTTCTGTAACCATAGTTACAACACTTTTCAACACCTGTTATGTTCTTATCAATTCTCTCAGTGGACTGAAAGCTGTTAAATACCATCCTTTACATTTTTGTTTCCCCAAGCCCTAGCGTTGAACCTGGAAGTCCCAATCAACATTCTTTTGAGAGCAATTTTCATAATCTTACTCCGTACAAACTAATCAACACATGCAGAAAATTTTAAAATAAATAAATTTTGCCAAAGACTAATGGGTTATAGGGAAGCCCATTGTTTTAGTAATGGTTTCTATCTGCATTAACAAAATTCAAGATCGCTGGTTTGCATTGTACTGTGAACTGTCATCTACAGAAAAGAAACCTAGTGGAGCAGCATCTTCTGATCTTTTCTGACTTGAAATTAACAAGAACAGCAATTAATTAGGACTATTGTATATTGAATAAACAATATTCAAAGTGTATATTTGAATCTGATATTCAGACTTTACTAAATATTTACTTGAAATTCTTCATCAGGAAAGCATCCAGAGATAAACGTAGATCACAGGCTTTAAAGAGAGAGAAGAAAACATTGAAACTGGTGCCAGGAGATCTGGACTTCAATATTCTTTGTTTTAAAAAACTTCAGCAAGGTATTTTATCTCTAGTTTTTGTTCACCTCCTCAGTCACGTATTATGTATACATTTACTGAGTATACATCTACAATATACCAGGTATTGGGCTGGGAAAATACCAATATCGGAATTTGGATAAATGACTTTTATAATATTAACATATCATAATTTTCAAGACAGCATTTTCAAGGTTTATCTTATGTAATGTCATAGCACATCTATACATTTAGTAATACTATTATCTGCACTTCATCATGGAGCAGACTCAAAAGACTAAATGACTTTCCCACTATCATGTTGATTTCATGCCAGAGCTAGGGCTTGAACACAAGTCTCATGAAGAACAGCTCTGTTGTTTGTTTTTGATGGTATCTGTTGATGCTTTCCAAAATTTCATGTTATCTAGTCACTTATTTCATCATTCCTCTTTCCTTCCTTCTTTCCTCCCTCCCCTCCCTCGCTCCCTCTCTTCCTTCCTTCTAGAATATTTATTGAGCATCCACTTTATTTCAGGACCGCTGTTAGATATTGATGATCATTCAATGACTCAAAAAATGCTTGTTCAGGATTAAGAGGAATACTGCTGGCCATCAAGTGCATATGTACAAAAAATAATATAAATTCAGAAAAAAATTAGAAAACCATTTATCTCCCAGAATGTTAAAAAATAGACAGTATAAAGCAGTAGTCTGGGGCAAAAAAATAATGATTTAAAAAGTGCTTTCATTCAAAATGATAGTGCCTGATAGAAGATGCTCCTGGGGAAATAACTTGTACTGTGTCGAATTCCATTTTGAAAATAATGAGCAGTGATATGAAAGCTCTTATATTTTTACTTTGCTACTTGAGAAAAAATAGCGGGCAAATATGAAAAGGCAACAGTAGTTCTCTGCTAGGTGTTTTTCAGCTTTTTTTTTAACCAAAAAAAAAATATTAATTTTATTTGGTTTTGTTTTCGTACTTACAAGTAATATTACACATAAGGTTTTAGAAATTTAGGGAAAATCATAAAAGTGCAAAGGAGGAAACAAAATTTCCTTTATACTTAAAGAACAAAAATAACTACTGATCTTTCCCTATCCTTTATACTTCAGTCATTTATCTATGCATATGGTGGCTTTATTTATATTATTATAGTTTACAAAGTCCATGGAAAATAGATGGGGAAACAATGGAAACAGTGACAGACTTCGTTTTCTTGGGCTCCAAAATCACTGCAGATGGTGACTGCAGCCATGAAATTGAAAGACGTTTGCTCCTTGGAAGAAAAGCTCTGACTAACCTAGACAGCATATTAAAAAGCAGGGACGTTACTTTGCCAACAAAGGTCTGTCTAGCCAAAGCTATGGGTTTTCCAATAGTCATGTATGGATGTGAGAGTTGGATCATAAAGAAGGCTCAGCGCCGAAGAATTGATGCTTTTGAACTGCGGTGTTGGATAAGACTCTTGAAAGTAAAGTCATTCAGTCGTGTCCGACTCTTTGTGACCCCATGGACACCAGGCTCCTCCATCCATGGAATTTTCTAGGCAAGAGTACTGGAGTGGATTGCCATTTCCTTCTCCAGGGAATCTTCCTGACCCAGGGATTGAACCCAGGTCTCTCGCTTTGTAGACAGCCGCTTTACCATCTGAGCCACCTTAGCCACTACTCCACACCCTGGTGATGCTTAAAAGTGCAAAATGGCTGCCAGACTTCTGCGTTCTGTCCTGAGCATTCCCTGCAGATGCTCTAGTTCACCGACAGGGAGCGATATGCGTCTTCTCGCTGAAGTTGAACCCTTTGGCCCGTAACTCAGTCAATCCATCGCAGCTAGTGAATTCTCTCTAGCAGAATGGTTATCAGTAGATTTGATCACCCTTCCATCTTCTACCTTTGTTTTTGAAGTGCCTATGACTATCTTCCTAAAGTCTTATAAGAGGAACAAAAATCTCCATTTGGTGAGTTGGAACTATACATGGTTTTTTTTCTTCAAGGTCATATAAAGTTGCCTACAGAAGGGGCTCATCATCAAAAACCCAAACTTAAATACTGTTCGCATCAATGTCTCTGTGGCTTAGAGCAAGTCGATTAGCCTCCAGAGGGGCAGTATCCTTCTAAGGGCACAGCACAAGTTTGGAGCCCAATGGACACAGCTACTGTGTGGGCTTGAGGAATTCACTTAACATCTCTGAGCAGGGCTTAATATCATGCTATATTATAACAAAATACACGCTAAATTAATTGTCATTATTATTTTACTAGTGCTGTCCTTGTATTTACAGTGTCTTCCAGGGATTTTGTGATGTAGCCCCACAATCTCTCTGACCCGTTTTTTACCCGTCTCCCATTGCCTCACTCTTTTTAGCTACTCTAGCCTCTTACCTGACTTGCTATTCTTCACACCTTCTGGTGAGATTGATCTTTCTCCAGATCTACAGGGGCTTCTTTTCTTTAGCGCCTTGCTTAACTATTATATCCTCAAAGACCCTCTGTAATGATGCTTCTCACCACTCCCAACCATCATATAACACTCTCTCTCATGACTCATTAAAATTTTTAATCTTTGCACATATTCAAAAATAGCTTTTGACACTAAGTACATATGTCTGTTTTGCTTGTTTCTTTGCTGACTCTATTCCTGCCCAGGAGACCAAAAGCTCTGTCAGCAAAGGAAACCCATGTGTTGTATTCCCTTCTATATTCACTAAGCTCAGCATGGTGCCTGACACAAAGGAGATGCTCAAAAAATATTTGGTGTAGTGCTCGCTTCGGCAGCACATATACTAAAAAATATTTGGTGGATAAATGAATGAGGAAAGGAAGGATAACAAAAAAGGAGGGAGGAAACAAAATTGGAGAAAGATCAGAAGGTGAGGATTAAACATCTATTTTAAGGATGTATAAGATAATCCATGAAGCACTTTCCTGGTATTTCTCTCTGAAAATTAGGGAGTGTTCACCCAGACTTCTAGGCTGTGGGATTCTCATGTATCCCCAAGCAGCTTATGGCAAGCATGATCTTCTGTTCTGAAATCATGTTAATCTTAAAAATTTATTTCACTTTGCATTATAATTATTTGCACATCTACTTGTTGTGATATTTTAAATTACACTCACTCAATTACACAATGTTTCAGAAAATGCTCAACTTCTGTTCTGTGGACACCTCTTATGACTGGAGTTCTCTTCTCTTTCCCCAGCTGGGGAAGTCCATCTGCAGGATGAAAATCGACAAAGGTCTCCAGGCAGGAGTTTTCTGTAAAGCACATGCCCGGTAATAAGCTTTCTCTAAATAACAATTGTGTTTGTGAAGACAATGGATTGGAGGACAGAAAGTTAATCCTGTAAACTGGTTCCCTTTTCAACCACCATTTGTCAGATGTACATAGATAGGGAAAAAGAATGCTGACATAGTATTTCTCAATCACTGAAGGGTATTTTTTATTTAAAGCAAATGCTTCTTTTACCCATAGGCTTAACACTTAAACACTGTTAAAATTCTGTCATTTTTATTTGAAATATTTGAATAATATTTTTGAATATAGTCTCCTATATTCATAAATATGCCTAATCACTAAGGAGTTTTTTGCCCCTTAGTGCTTTAGAAACAGCCTGGATGACGGGTTACGGTGGCTGGATCAGACCCCTGGCACAGACCCTATAAGGGCCTCTGTTCCTACCCAAAAAAGTACACCTTTTGGCTCTGGGGTTTTTAGTCTTCTTTCAAGCCTCAGAAATAAATATTTCTAAGAATTTTCTTACATAATTTCATAGGCTGTCAGCAGAGCAGAAAGTATTTTGTCACTCCCACAGTCTTAGAACTGGACTTTCCACTGGGCAGCGTGACAGCTTAAGACCAAGTCAGAGCACAAACAAGGTGCGCAGCAGGCTCCCAGCCTTTGAAATAGGAACCAACCAGACAAGCCAAACAGGCAGAGAAGGTCTGAACGTCTACACCGAGTGTCTCTGGATACTGTTCCAGCACACCGTGACACTCCCTGATGCGTCTGCATCCCGCCTCCATCTGGCCATCACCGAGGTTGACTGTCTCCAGGTGCTGTGATATTTGCCTTCTAACTTCCTTTCCCTCTATTTTCCATTATTCTTCCTGCAACCATTGGATACTCAATTTTCCAAACAGTTGTGGTCTCAGATCCTGCAACTGGACTCCCCAGTTAAGAGAGAGGATTACAAATACATGAGACATCTACACAACCTCAAAATACCTCTCCATGTAATTCATTCACCAAAGGAGAAACAGTGTCTTTGCATTGGAGAGAGCTGGGAAACATCACCTTAACCAATTGACTAAAACTGCTTCATCAGTGTTGTGAGAAGTTTATATGATGTGGCTCCAGGAGGGGAGGCATCGACTCCCAGTCAGTAATATTCTGTCTAAAAACATGTAACCCAACTCTACATAAGCAAACATTAGATTTACTAAAACTGAGGATGTTCTACAAAAAAATCATTGCCCTGTACTTTGACCCCCTCCTCCAAAAAAACCCAAGGTCAAGAAAGAAAGATAAAGGGAAGGAACAGTTTCAGATTAAAGAAAACTAAGTCGAATCGACACCTAAATGCATCATGAGATCCTGGATTCGATCGTGAACCAAAAACATAGCTAAAAAAAAAAAAAAATTATTGGGACAACTGATGAAAATTAGAACAGATAATAATATTGCATACATAGTAAATTTCCTTATTTTGATCATTGTACTTTGGTTAAGTAAGAGAAGGTTCTTGTTCTTAAAGAATATATAGAATAAAGTTCCATAGCAAAGGGGGATAGCCTTCAAATTATTTTCAAAAGTTTAGAAAAAATATCTGTATATAAAAGCAGCTGTAAATTATGCTCTTGAGATAACTGATGAAATCTAATTTGGGTCATGGTTAGACAATGATATTAGGTCAATATTAAATGGCTTCCCTGGTGGCTCAGCCAGTAAATAATCCACCTGCAACACAAGAGACATGGGTTTGATCCCTGGATCAGGAAGATGCCCTGGAGGAGGAAATGGCAATCCATGCCAGGATTCTTACCTGGAGAATTCCATGGACAGAGGAGCCTGGCAGGCTACAGTCCATGGATTCACAAAGAGTTGGACACAACTAAATAATTAACACTTTCAATATTAAATGATTAATTTTTCTGATTTGGGGAGTTGTGTTTTTATATATATTTGGTACAGTGCCTCCATCTTGCTACACTGTATGTTAAATCACCCCTGTTTGACTTATTCACAACTTATTTGTTAGAAGCTTGGGTCTAGAAACTGGGTCTCCTGCAAATTGTTGAACTATCCTGTCTTGTTAAATCAATATTTAGACAACAAAGAGCAACAGCAATTAAAAAAAAAAAACCAGAAACCATGTACTGATGAGCACTAAGGACTATCTGTGTAACGTCTGGAGTCAGATCCACTAGCTCTGAGATTTTCTGACCATGGAACCAGGCACTGTAGTTTTCTGTGCCTCAGGTGTCCCATCTCTAAAATGGAAATAATAGTAGCTACACTAACTACTCTTAAAACTAAAATGGAAATAATAATACTACCCTAACTACTCAAAAATTAGAGTTGATAATAAATGAGAAGGACAGAAACAGTGCTTTATGATTCCTATTGTTACCGTGTTTACTTTCTCACATTCTGTCCTGTGTTTCCCACCTGCCCTTCCAGGTCAGCTCACTAGTCTGTTCCATGAACAACTTTAGAAATGCAGTTCTTGAGTTCTCTTGTCCATCAACTTCTAGGTAGATTTGGAAATAGCAAAGCCAAACACTGGTGTGAGTAGAGGGAGGGATGGAAACATATCCTCTTCTTAAAAAGTCACTTTTTAGTTGTGACCCCTGGTCTCAATATAAGCTTCAGTCAGGCATCTCCCTTGCATAAGTTCCTATGACTTTCCACTGGCCTTTTCTAGGAGTGAGAAGAGGTTCCAATGGTACTTTTCCAAAATTTTGTTATACCAGAGTTTTATTAACTCTTGTTGGAGTTTCTCCAATTTTGCCCAGACCTTTGTCAATGACATTTTTATTAAATATTTCTCAATTAACTTGATTGAGAGTGGCATCTACTTCTTGACAAGATTCTGACTGACATACATTCTATAAGTAAAGATTTTCTGTATTTAATGCATTCATTTATTCATTCACCAAATATTTATCGAACATCTCTGTCAAACTCTGTTAGACATTCTGATTTTGACAATAACGTTGTCCTCATCCTTTCTTATCCCAAAGATGAAAGGCTGGTTGTTCAGTCGCTAAGTCATGGTACTGCAGTTGCCCCATGAACTGCAGCATGCTGGGCTTCTCTGTCCTCCACTGTCTCCTGGAGGTTGCTCAAGTTCATGTCCATTGTGTTGATGATGCTGTATAACTAAAGATACAATACTAACAAAAAATTTTTTAATAATGTTTTTATACTAAATATACACAATAACCAATGCTGTCTCAGAGAATAATGTGAAGAAAGGCAAACATATAAATAAGAAATATTGATGTCATGGATAAAAAGCATAATGGAAATGTGGACAGGATATCATGGGGATGGTAGGACTGGGACTGGTTGACTCTGGGGGTGAGAGGATGCGATAGAGTTGGAAGAGAAGGATTTTATCAGACAGAGAAGTGGAAGGATTCCTTTGCAATAGGAACAGCATGGAGCAAATGGGAATGGTATGTTCAGGAATCGGTAAGAAAATCACAGACCTGCGGAGTGCAGTGTTGGCAAGAGGGGAAGTCGTGTGAAAATTTGTTGGGAAAAGGTTGAGGACGTTTAATAAATAATTGAGCATTGTGTGAGCATCAGAAGCTAAGTTAGGTGCTAGAGGTATAACAATGACAAGAAAAATAAGATCCCTGACCTCCCTGACCTATAGTCTAGGGGATGAGAGGAAGCAAAAGAATCAACACAAAGAGTTAAGCCAACAAAAGAACCAACTACAATTTACAGATGATAATTTTTCTATGAATAAAATAACTAGAACTAACTTCAAGCTCAGTGGAGAGGTTTAGAGATGTCTCTGAGGAAGGCTCCACTTGCCCCAGGGTCTCTAAGGAGAAAGCGTCATCCATGGCAATAACTGGGCGAGGATGCTCTCAGAGAGAAGAGATGGGATTCCTATGCTGTCTCCCCAGCTCCTAGCGAAATCTGACACACAGGAAGAGCCTAGGAAGTACCTGCTAAATGTGGACTATTAGGCGACTCTCACCTCTCTGGTACTCTGATTCAAATTTAGTATCAAATAAAGGTGTTGATTCCAGGTAAGTAAGAGTGCTCCTTCCTACAACCATTGGAACATATTCATCATTTTATGAAATTGTACAGTCTCCAAAGATATCTATTGAATTAAACCAAATGTCCAAGGTTATTTACCTGTATTAATTTCCTAGGACAGCCATGATGAAGTACCACAAACCAGGTGGCTTAAACAGCAGAATTTATTCTCTCACAATTCTGGAAGCCAAACGTCTGAAATCAGGATGTCCGCCAGGTTGGTTTCCACTGGAGGCTCTGAGGGAGAATTTGGTCCATGCTTCTCTTCTAGCTTTTGGTGATTGCTGGCCATCTTTGTCATCCCTTGGTTTGTACAATAATAGCTGCATCAGGTCAATTTCTGCCTCCATCTTCACATGGGTTCTTCCCGTGTCCGTGTTTCACCTGTGTTCAAATTTCCCTCTTATAAAGACAATAGTCTTTGTATGAAGCTCCACCCTAATCTAGTACGGCCATTCTTTAACTTGATTACATCAGCAAGGGCTTTATTTCAAAGGAGGGTCATGTTCACAGGTACCAAGGGGTAGGACTTCAACACATCTTTTTCTTTTTTTTTGGTGAGGGGGAAACACAATTTAACCCATAATATCATCCTTTCAAATAGCTCCAATAAGGCATGGGTGAAAACTTTGATAATGAAAGGCTACTTTTAAAAGATATGTCTTTTTATTCCCCCGCCCTTTTTTTTGATCTGCTTGAATGAAGACCATATTTCAGTCCCTTTGCCCCATGCTAACATTTTGCACAGCTGGCCTTCATTAAAAATTCATCTCCTAAAAATAGCTCAAGAATTTTATTTGTGGAAGGAGGCTGTTTTGGTACCATAGTTAGAAATGCCAGTCTCTGTTCCCTGCCCTGATGAATCGAATGCCCTCCCACAATGAAGGACACCCTCCCACCTGAGTCCTGTCCCAAGCAACGCAAGGCTCTGAGCCCTTTGGGCTTGCTTGTATTTCTAAGTGGCCTCACATCCAGAATGGCGGGGTTCACTCTGGTGACATCCACCTCTGTATGAGGGTGTTCCTTTCCCTTTTTCCCCTTTGCTTAAGCAAAGGAAGCTGCTAGAGGAGAGTCTGAGCCCTTGATCATCCATCACTGCTCATTTATAAGTGAAATGAGGGCTTCCCTGGTGGCACAGCTGGTAAAGAATCTGCCTGCAATGCGAGAGACCTGGGTTCGATCCCTGGCTTGGGAAGATCCCCTGGAGAAAGGAACCGCTACCCACTCCAGTATTCTGGCCTGGAGAATTCCATGGACTGTATAGTTCACCGGGTCGCAAAGAGTCAGACAGGACTAAGCGACTTTCACACTTTCCACGATGAAGACTCTCTAAGACATCAGGGTGGGCTGAGCTGACGGAGGGAATTTCAGCTGTAGGTAGCAGTGGAGGCAACTGTTGCAGAGTGGAGGATCTTACATGGAGTTTAATCTCGTTTCTCTCCTTCAGTGTCTGTAGACCCAGATCTGGTTAACTAGGAGACTGCTGGATTCATTCTTCTGTAGAAGTTTTTTTTTTTTTCTATCTCACCCCAAGGTAGCTCTTTATTATGCAAATGAGCATTGTGGACTTCTGTTTGTTTGTTTCTGATTCAGCTAAATTAAAGAATATGTTGGCAGGAGCTGCCTCCTTCCAGCAGTCCTGTGCTGCTGATTAATCACACATAATGGGCAGGCAGTGTGTGGGGTAAGGCAATTTCATACCAATCACAACCCATTATTTAAGATCCTTTTGACACATTGCCTCATTTTATCATGATGCCCTTGGGGTGGGAGGGGAGGAGCAATAGAGAAAGAGACAGGAAAATGAAAAGAAGGGGTATAGAAAAGGTAGAGAGGAGGGGATGGCAGGGAGGGAGACAGAAAAGTAACAGAGTTAAAGGAATATGAGCGGAAAAGAAAGATGTCACATGAATTTGGAGGAATACGGTAATGAGATGATCCCTTCATTCAATCATTCAACAAGCAGCACCACCCCGTGGACTTCAGGTCTGTAAAGCTTGAAATAAGTGCATTGATCTGACAGAGGAGACAAATGAAGATGATGCATGGGGACCACTAATGTGATCCTTGGAAGCAGAGAAAGAAACTCCTTCACTGAGGATACAGAGCTCCAATGCAGAGATCAGAGGAAGGTTCCCGGCACAAGAGCCATCTGAAATACGTTCTCCTAGGACAAGAAAGAAGCACCACTTTGCAGGCTAAGAAGCGCTCACATGAGTCCATATTTGCTGTGCTAGACACTAGGCTCAGAGCATCTGTACATCGTCTAGTTTTCATGAACAGCTGTTTGAGTTTGGATTATCATTCCCAGATGAGATACAAAGAGTTTAAGCAACTCATCTGAAGTCACACAGCTTGTAGGTCACAGAGTAGTCCAGGTCTGGATGATTTCCCAACCCAGCCTCTTCATCAGTGTTCTTTCCAGGGTCTTCTCTAGTTTAGAATGAACCAAACATTTTGGTGAGAAAGTCAGGTCAGTGGGCTGGCACTCTGGGGGATTCCAACCACAGATTCTAGGAGGGCAGGGCGCTCACGGGGGAAACGCACATGGAATCAGTGATGAGGGTGTGATGTCCAGAGCGTGGGACCTGCCCTTCCACAGTCTGTGAAAGTAAAAGTGTTAGTCACAAAGTTGTGTCCAACTCATTGTGACTCCATGGACTGTAGCCCACCAAGCTCCTCTGTCCATGGAACTTTCCAGGCAAGAATACTGGAGCAGGATGCCATTCCACAGCCTGACCCCAGTCTTGTCTACCCACTGTTAATACCAGTGTCAGTTTCCACCCCAAGAAACAGGTTCAAATCTTGTTCATCACCTTCTCAGAAGTATCAGATGTCTTGGAGCTCATGGGGTGGGAGTAGCTGCAGGGGAGGAATTTCCAGGAGTGATGGAGTGTGACAGCGGGAGCCCTTGTCACCTGGCTCTCCCCCAGGGCCTCTTCATTCTGTCTTTCCATTCTAATCCCTCTTCACTCCAGTCACTTAGAGAGTATCCCCAAGATTTCCCATCCCTGAGCTCACATTTCCTTTCCCAGAATTATTTTTTTTCTTCCACTTTCTCTTGTTAATGACACTTGCTTCCTATTTCAACCTTACATCCAATTATCTCTGCCTTTTGGAGACCTTTCATCCCTCAGGAGGTAGGAAGGTGTCCAGCAGATGGACCAGAAGTGAAAGCAGAGGAGGAAGAGGAGGCAGGGGAAGGGGAGAAGCAGCAATAAAAGACTCCGATGAAAAAGACAATGGTTTCATTAATCAGTATTTTGAATGTTTTACTATGCTTTATTTTTTTTTTTTTCTTTCTCATAGTACAAGAAATTCTGAGCTAGAGAGCCCGGGCTTGGTGTAACAAAACCACCATTCCATCTTGGACTCAGAGCCTCCTTTGTGGTATATTCACTATGCTCAATATGCAGCTTTGGCCTGTACGGGAATCCTTTGAAATATTAATAGACCAATTCTCTGCTGGAAATCCTCCAGGGAGACCCCAGTGGCATCTGTCCTCTGGAGGCCCTGTGGTCTCCACCCCCTCCCCATCCCCAGCTTCCTGATGCTGTCTGCCAGCTCCCCCGTCCCTGGCTAGTCCAGCCTAGATGCACCTGCCCCCTCACGTGGCCTTACTCTCAAATCTGCTACGGCCCAGCTGAATCCCTCTACTCTCTCTCATTTCTCATCTAAGTTACATCTAATTTCTTAACAGCATTAGTTGCCATCCTCACTTCTTGACTGCTTGTCTAGAAAAAAAAAAAACAACTAAGAGTTATCCTTCATCCAGAATATTTGGAGAGTTATAGAAAATGTCATATCTAATCCTTTACCTATTCCAAAGAATACTATCATTCTTGGCACAGTAAGGGTATGTCTTCTAACAAGAAACTTAAAAAAAAAAAAAGAAACTTAAACTGTCTAATGATTCAAGGCTCATACGATGCTGTGTAATGATGGCTAAAATTCTGAGTTCTACTCCTATTTCTTTACCAATCATACTTGAACTGAAAATTAATTATTTTAAAACTTTTATATATGAATTACTGTTCTCATTAATGCTCACTGGATTATTAACACTATTTAAAATTTACCATTTTAGAAAGGGATCGTTGTTTCTTTTTTCTTCCTTTTTTTTTTTTCTCTCTCTCTCCTTCCTTCCTCTCTTCTTCCTCTTCCTGGCCGACATTTTATCGTTTTGGCCATTCTGACATTAGATTTCAAAATCAATTCTATTGAACCTAGAAATTGTACCCTGTTTTTTATAAATATTTGACTGTCGGAGCCAGGCAAAGCCTCACTATGCTTTGCTAAGGACTATGGTTCTTAGAATTATTCAGCGTTCTGCATCAGTGTTTACTTGTCTTGACTGAATAATACCGTTGTTTGCTATTTATTTGTCTTTTGGTTTTCTATTCTAGCAATTATATGAGTGCTTTATTTCACACAAATATCTAAGATCACAAAATCTGCATTAATGAATGTCAGTCTTGAAGATAGATTTATTGTGACACACATAGGAGCAGCAACGAAAATGTGTCACCTATAAACCGTCTATCGGAGAAGGCAATGGCACCCCATTCCAGTACTCTCGCCTGGAAAATCCCATGGAAGAAGGAGCCTGGTAGGCTACAGTCCATGGGGTCGCTAAGAGTCGGACACGGCTGAGCGACTTCACTTTTACTTTTCCCTTTTATGCACTGGAGAAGGAAATGGCAACCCACTTCAGTATTCTTGCCTGGAGAATCCCAGTGACGGCGGAGCCTCATGGGCTGCCATCTATGGGGTCGCACAGAGTCGGACACGACTGAAGCGACTTAGCGGCAGCAGCAGCAGCATAAACCGTCTATAGAAGCCAACTGCCTTCTACATTTGAAGAGAAACTTTTTTAAAAGCAAAATCAAATAGTAAACATTTTGGCATGGCTGACAAATAGAAAATTTCTATCACTAATGTAAGCCAGAATTACATTCTATATTTCTAGAGCTTCCTCACACCATTAGAAAGATGTGACAGGCATTTTGTAGGACCATCATCCATTGAAATCACAAAGCTCATGTTGCTTAATTTTTTTGTCTAATCTGAGTATAAGTATCTTCATTTTGTAATGGGAAAGTCAGACTCATTATAAGAATCATTGTCTTTCGTAGTCTTCTGGCTTTAATCAGTAATTAAACCTTCATTAAGAATCTGTAATATCCTGTAGGTGGATTTTATATGGCTCATACTTAATAAAAATCTGCTCACTTTCATTGTTCTGAATTTCTTAAAAATTTAATGAGAATTCTCTGAGGATTTTTTTTTTAAACGTTCATTTTCCTTTTCTTAAGAGACTTTGGTATTTCTATTTTTACCAGGATCCAAACTTGTCCTCAGTATTAATTATCTGTGGGTCAAAAAATAAAATGTGGTTATATTAAAAGAATATAGATTTGAACATAAATTCATTTAAAATTAAATTAAATGTAATAATTTAAAATGTAAATTTTAAACATATTTTCAAAATGTACTTTTAAAGTAGTCAAGATTGTCTACTAATATCATGATGCAAAATACTAATTATGCCAAATTAAAATAAAATTTTATACTTATAATGCATTTTTAAGTTTTGAAGCAATCTCCAACTTTTAAGTGTTACAAATGTGTACAAATAATGTTTTTTTTTCTTAAACCTTACACTTCTTGATTCCAAATTCTTTAGCGTGTATTTGGTACAAGCAAGGACATTCTCCTACATACACATAACACAACAATCAAAATCAAGAAAGCAACACTGACCATTATACACCTAATTGACACATTTAATCTTCAGACCTCATTAAAGTTTTGCCATTTCTCCCAAGGATGTTATTTAAAGTAAAGTTTTCTAGTTCAGAAAAACACTGTTAACCTAAATCATTAAACCAGCCAGTTATTTTAACCAGCAAAAATGGTTTTCTTTGGGAAAGTGAACAGTTTTTATTTGGGACAAGCAACTACAGCAAATGGATAAAAGGAAAGAAAATTATTTTATAGAAGAGGAGAAGTTGCGAGAGGCTATTATAAACAAAAAAATTCATTGGAGGAAACTGAGAATTTGAAGTACAGTGCCTTTCCATTCTCTAGATTGTGACAGTGTCACATTGGCTAAGCTGTCACCAGGCAAAGTGAAAGTTTTCTTCCTCCTGCTGGTGGTAATTAAGTAGTGTCATTTCCTGCAAAGTAGGTCTCTTCCTACTGGGACCAGTATTGACAAGGGCTGGTATGCACATGAGAGCTCCTCCTGCTGGCCTCCTCACTGCATTTTCCTAAGATTGCCCTGGCCTGTGCGGCGCTCAGTCCTGTCTGATGCTTCACGGCCCTGTCAACTGTAGCCCTCCAGGCTCCTCTGCCCATGGAATTTTCCAGGCAACAATACTGGAGTGGAGTGACATCCCAACTCCAGGGGATCTTCCACAGCCAGGGATAGAATCCATGTCACTTGCGTCTCCTGCATTGGCCGGCGGATTCTTTACCACAAGAGCTTTTCACAGCACGTAGCATTATGTTGTCATGCCATGTGCTAGCTTCCTTTGGCCTGGAATAGTTTATAATCTTTCTTTGATGTTCATGACTTTGACATTTCTGAAAATTGAAGGTCAGTTTTTTTGGAAAGAGAGCCCAAAGATACAGGGAGTTAGGAGACTGTAGAACAAACCTCAGTCTCTCCCTGAGGAAGACAGTTGGCAGTTTGCCATATTTGGTAAAGGCAAAGGCAGGACTGAAAACTGATTTTCATCACATCCTGTGTTTTTCCTTCCTTCTTCCCATATGCTTATGTCTTCCACTACAGACTGATTTATAAATGAAGATAGATTAAATTTAGAATTCTAGCCTCAGTATTCCAATCCCTCACATCTTTTCTCTTTCTCTTTGCTTCTCCCTCCTCTTCCCACTCATCTCTTTATAAACCAGAATGCTTCCTTTCAATTTACAGGGATCCTGAATCACAAAATATAGAAAACAGAGTAACGCTATTGCTCACTCAGTCATGTCAGACTCCTTGTGACCCCACGGACGGTAGCCTGCCAGGCTCCTCTCTCCATGGGATTTTCCAGGCGAGAATACTGGAGTGAGCAATAGCTCTTTTCTAATATGATATTCCTGGAAAAAAGCATTTTATACATCTAGAGAGATCCATAGTTTGTTCAGCACAAATATTCTTCACTGAACTAACACTGATGAATTACTATGTAAGTGATTCCATTTTCATCCTTCTTTTGAGCACCATGATACCAGCAGTATGTGGTCCATTGCCTGGTACTTTAAAATATTATTAACGAATTTTATGCTTTAGCAGCCTTCACAATTATTCTTTGATCCAGGATTACTCTCATTTTTTATGGATTTGGAAACAGAAGCTGAAGAAGTCAAGTAATGAATACTCCATATTGGAAATCATATTTATGATTCCATATCCAGGACTCTCTTCATTACTCCGTGATTTATTTCCTGTTGTATCAAATACAATATGTGTAGCTTAGTTAAATAAATCAAAACAAAAATCAAAACTCTACATCTGAAGTTCCTTTCAAAACTTGAACACTTCCAGTTGACAATATGATAATTCACAAGCTGCCCCTCCCTTCCAGAGAAGGATTTATAATTTTTCATCAAGGACTGCAGAGACAGACACTACAAAAATGCATGGGGTGATGGACAGAATAGATTACCTTGTTGCATTTATGAATATGAGATTGCAATGTTTGACCTGTTAGATTTTCTTCACACTGATGAAATTTTGGATGGCAGCTTCACTTAGAAACTAAATTAACTGAAAACCTCCATCCTGTTCAGGAATAATTCAGATTCTGGATGGATTATTTACTTTTCTGCTTCGTCAGACCTCTGGCATCAGAAAAAATGACTGAGGAGGGATCTGTATCCTCATCATTTTTGGAGTCCACCTGAGCAAGTATCAAAGTCTTCTTTCACTCCCATGGTAGGAAAAAGTCATTCATTCAGGTGGTCCTTGTTTACTTTATAATACTTTATAAATACCTTATAATAATTACTTTTATAATAATACTTTATTTACTTTATTGAATGTCTTAATAAATTATTAGTGTTGGTAGAATGCAGACTGTAAAAATGCAAGAATTACTTCTTCTATACTCTATATGAACTTTTTGAGGAAAGGGAAAGAATGGGACCTGTAGTTTTTAGATGCTCATTTTTTAAGGCAATCCCTGCCTCCAGACCTCTTTGAAGCAGACAACGTCTGGGCCATATTCACAGCAATGGATCCTGCCTGACCTTCTCTGACAGGAATACATATGTATCAAGAACAAAAATGGAGAAAACTCAAGAAATTCCTGATCCATAGGTTTTCCAGGTTCTGGGAAGACAACTCTGGTGAAGAAAGGGATTGAGTAATACACTTACATCAGGCACTTCTTCCTTCTACTAGAGTCACATTGGGCAAGCTTAGGGACTGACCTTGCCTGTTGCTTGGGGGATAACCCAACAGTTAAAGAGGAAATACTGTGGGGTTCAAAGGAAAGGAAAATGACTGGGTTGATTTTGGATAAAACTTATCTGGATTTATTGCTTAAACATCTAATTTTATTTATTGTCAATTATCACAACTGACTCATTGGAAAAGACCCTGATGCTGGGAAAGACTGAAGGAGGGAGGAGAAGGGGACGACAGAGGATGAGATGGTTGGATGGCATCACCGACTCAATGGACATGAGTTTGAGCAAGCTCCGGGAGTTGGTGATGGACAGGGAGGCCTGGCATGCTGCAGTCCATGGGGTCACAAAGAGTCAGACTGAACTGAGCAACTGAGCAACTGAACTGAATTTATGCTAAAGTGCTAAAGGCTTGTAACAACAGATTCAAAAACGAGTGGTTTTTTCTTTTTTTTTCCCCCACTCTTACTCCTGTCCTCCCAGAGGCAAACTCTTCCCCTACTTTTAGTTTCATTTTTCATATACTGGCTTTCTTTTTCATTTCAATCAGTTTATCCATCAGTTGAGAATCTTAACTCATTTACATTGTCTCTCGCACACTCTGATACCTCTCTCTCTATATATATATATGTATACATATACATATATATGTGCATATGTATATATATATATGTATATATATATATATATATATCTCAACAGCCTAAAAAACATGCTTGCTGACTTCAGTATTCTGTTTATGAAAATATTTTCTGCTGTGTCAAGTAGTACACCATAGTTAAATTTCTCTTCTTGTACAACCATTGCATTATCTCTGAAGATAACAATCACTTCACTTTTTTGATCTTAGATTTATTCAACATCTAAGCCTTTCAACATCCTCTAGAAATTTATAAAACATCTTTTCAGTCTATTTCCCCTCCAGTCTAAACTGTCAACTACTTTAACATTTCATTTTTCCCTCAGAATACATAATTTCCAGATTATGAAATTCCTCTGAGATCTAGCACTAACAGGAGTTCCCACGTGGTGCTAGTGGTAAAGAATCTGCCTCCCAGTGCAGGAGACGAAAGAGACAGGGTTCAGTCCCTGGGTCGGGAAGGAATTGGCAGGAGGAGGAAATGGCAACCCGCTCCAGTATTCTTGCTGGGAATATCCCATGGACAGAGGAGCCTGGCGGGGATACAGTTCAGGGGTCGCAAAGAGTCAGACATGACTGAGCACCTGAGCACAGCACAGCTCTCATATGTTCTTGGACTCCTCTCTCCCTGATTTCAAGTGACTGAATCCTGTACCCTCTATGAAGCTGGTCCACTCCTTCACACTGCACTGAAAACTCTATTTCTGTAACTTTCTCTCAACCAATTTCCAGGCCCTCAGTTCTTTGCAACATTTATCCTTTGAGGATTTCCAGACCTTCTATCAACCTAGTCTCTGTCCTCTATATGCACTTTTGTCAAGGTCCTTTTTAAAAGGAAGTGCTCTGAATTGGATCCAAGTGCTTTTGTAGTAAGATAAGGAGCTGGATTTCCTTTCTTAAAAGTGATTGAGAGACTTTGAAGGGAGGACAATAAGCAGATTTGCATCCTATAAGGTCACTTTTGCAATACAATGGAGACTGGCCTGGAGGGGATCCAGGTAGTTCAAGAAAGGGACCAGTTTGATAGTCATTGAATCAATGTTGACTAGAGATGATGAGACTTTAAAAAAAGACCTTGACAGTGTTTAAAAGCGTCTTTAAAAGACATCCTCCTCTTTTAAATGGTCCTAACCTACTCACTCTCATTGTCGTAGACTGCTTTTCACCTTTTGCTAACTGAGGTCTTTTAATTTTGATATTCATGTTATTAATGCCTGGATCTCTCATTTAATATGAACTAATACAAACAAGAACCATAAAGGAAGTTATAGAAGGAAATCTCCCAGTACTGTGAGTGATATCATTTGGGAGCTGATGAATCTTTTATACCTTGGTAAAATCGTAACTGAGCAGGCCCCAAGCAGAGCCTTGGGGGATGGGGGAAACAAGCCTGCCCCCATATCCTCTGCTGTAGCTCCTCTCTGAAGTACCTAGATAAGTTATTGATGCACATTTCCTGAGTTGTTTTGCAGATGTAAAACAATCTCCCCTTCTCCAGTAAATGGGCTTCCCATGTGGCTCAGTGGTAAAGAATCCACCTGCCAATGCACAAGAAGTGGGTTCGATCCCTGGGTCGGGAAGATCCCCTGAAGAAGGAAATAGCAACCCACTCCAGCATTCTTGCCTGGGAAATCCCATGGATAGAGGAGCCTGGTAGGCTGCAGTCCATGATGTCACAAAGAGTCAGACATGACTGAGCACACAGGCACTACTACTACTATTGTAGGCAAAAGGAGGACATCTATCTTGTAGGGGTCCCAGCACAGGCTGAGCAGAATATGTGTAAAGCAAAATCTCCTATAATAAATGGCATGATTTGCTAGCATGTCCAAAAACAATTTACAGTCACTTGGGGTTTGAGGTTCAGCCCTTCTTCTCGTTTGTTCTTTTTCCCAATTCTCTCTTTCTGTCCCTCTTACTCAAAAAATTGACCCCTTCTCCAGTTCTGGCCTCAATGCACACATTTCTCTGTTGGGAACTCAACTAATATCGCAGAGCCATTACCTACAGAGACCGGAAGTCAAGGTATTTATCTAACTTCTCCTTAATGATGCAACAAAATTAGACACCATAATGACCAATGCAGACATGCACTTGCAAGATCTCTCACATGCTTAAAAGCTGTAGAGAAAGAGCTAAATCGCAAGCTAACAGAAGGTTGTTACTGATTTATTCTAAAAGGAAAATTCCTGGGGATTTCCTGTAGCAATTATGTACCTATAAAATCAGAACTGCAGTTTTCAGTGCTTGACAGACATTGAGTGAGACAATCAATAATCTAGGGGAAAAAGGTTGAGTAGATTTCACCAATGAAAGAAAACAATGTGTGTTAGATATTCTGATGAATTTAGAATAAAACAGTTTGCAATAAAGTGGTTTCCTGTTTCCCTCTTTGTTTTAAAAAATGGTATACCACTGTCAAAATGAAAAAGTACAATGTTTGAAATGACTAGTCATATGACATTGGAAATCTCTCTAAATATGTCAGGTTACTTTTTGAGGAATACAGAAAATATTTACATAATAAATCAGTTAAAATAATGAAACATGTTAATATAATAAAAATGGAGCATGCTAATACTCTTATATATTTGCATTCAGATTATATGAAAACCTCAAGATGTCATCAACATGTTATCAAGATGTCATCAACACTTAATGAGCGAAAGTGAAATACAAAAATCAACTTAATATGTCTCCTGAATGTTAATGCATTATTATTGCTTTTATTTGATGCTCCAGTATACTAATTATGCTAAGTCTCAGTAACATGGAAAGGCAACTTTGAGGATGGAAAACTCTAACTCCATTATTCCTTACAAGATAACTTTGACTTGTTAAGAAACCACACATTAATTTATGACACCCACATGGGTCTACAGAAGGAAAGAGAAAACTGTAGTTCTGGTTTTGTAGAGAAACAAAGAAAATTTGTCCCACGTTTTCATTTTGGTTTGTTTAAATTAATCTATCTTTCCTCCATTAAGAAATATAATACACTTGTGCAAAAGATCATAGGTAACACGAATTCTATTGGAGTCCAAACATGAGTAGATTTCTTACTTTCCCTACCTCCTTTCTTTCCCCAGGATTAAGTAAGAATGTCGCTTATTTGGTATTCAAGGTAAGTTCAGAGGAAGGATAGATTTTAAACTATTTATTTCCTTAAACCTTCACATCTAGTTGCAGTAAGCCTCAGCTATTTGCCCTTCTTCTTCTTTCAATGCAATTCTGTATCTTTAAAGACACACATAAGGAAACTTAGAAGAGTAATTGGCCCCGCCTTTTGCAGCTGAGTATAATTAGACAACTGTAAACACTGCCATAAAGCTCTGAGTCCATCTGGTTCTGTGGGTCTTTCTCTAATGGTGGAGGCATCTATCAAATTAGAGTCTTCCTTTGTGTGTTTCTGAGAACTGAGAACATTTAATAAACCCCATCACTGTCTTAAAACAGCAACAATTTCGAGATTAGAATTTACTCGCATAAACAAAAGACCAATGCAAAGGAACATTGAGGTTTCCAAATAGCTGTTTTTAAAGCAGTTTATCTTTTATAAGAGTGATCAGAAGTAATGGAGTCCTGTGGTTTTCCTCGATTTATTAGATACAATTGAGTTATAAACCTAGTCTATGGCAAGGGAATTTTATCTCTGACTAAAACACTGGCAAAGTAATATAGCTGAAGTAGGATTTAAAATAGAAATTATTCATATTAAGGCTATAAGGCTGGTTCCTCAGGAAATGATTAACAAGATATCTTGTGACTTAAGGAATAAATTTAAGGCTATGCCATTTTTCCAGCCTTTGATGGGCATACTATTCATTATCACTTTTCTATTTATAAACTTTAATAAGTATCTTAGATCCATTTCACTCATTCTCTCATCTATTCAACATTAACAGGAAATCTTGTAGCTTATGTGTCATGTTGCTGAGGGTGTAAAGGTATGAAGATAAAATTTCTGCCCTCAGGGGAGTTATAGAACATCTGTAAACACACCTTTTCAAAAGATTGTTCTAAGAGGGGAGCAACTGCTATGGAGAATATAAAGGATGCCAGAGAAAGTGGATTCTAACTCTGGAAGAAATCATGGGAGGCTTCCTAGGGAAGGCATATCATAGATGACGCCTTAAAGATGTCTAATGAAAGCAAGGAGAATGCACTATTCAGATAAGTGATTGTAGCTTCTCTAACAAATCCTTTCACATTTCAGGGCTTTGCACAATAGGCTTATTTTTTGCCCACTTCACTTCCGTGATCCAGTTTACCCACAGCTCAGTTGGAAGCTATGATAAAGCTTCACATATAGCCTAGGAACCAGGCATCTCTGGCCATTTTCTTCTACTTGGAGTCCCCTGCATGCTGCCCTGGCTCCTGACAAGTGGTTTTAGAGGCTGGTCCTGGCAGTGGCACCCCTCACTTCTCTTGGAATCATGTTGCCCCAGGCTTCCTACTGTGGCTTATGTAGAAACAAAAGGCTAGAGCTGGTGGTTTGGCATTTGTTCCAGGGAAAGAAGGGTTACTAGTTGTTCAAACGCTCTGATAGTACTTCTAGAATGGATGGGGAATCCAAAGACAGGAAACAGGATTTGCAAAACCACAGAGAATGAGAGCGTTGCCTGGTCAAGGAGGAATGAAATGGAGGCAGACAGACATTGACGTTGGCTTTGTAAATGAGCTTCGATTTTGTTATGCAAGCATTGAGGGGGTCAATAAAAAATGTTAATAGAGGAATAATGGGATCATATTTTTATTTATAGAAGGACAATCTGACGACAACATGGAGGGGAGATTGGAAAATAATAAAATGAGCTGGCATGGGATAGACTTTATGCTGCTGCTGCTGCTAAGTCGCTTCAGTCGTGTCCGACTCTGTGCGACCACATAGACGGCAGCCCACCAGGCTCCCCTGTCCCTGGGATTCTCCAGGCAAGAATACTGGAGTGGGTTGCCATTTCCTTCTCCAGTGCATAGACTTTATAGAGAAGCATAATTAAGGAATAATGTAATTCTTGTCCTGTTGGGTCTCACTATATATTTGAAGACTTGAATTTGTGCAGGACTGTGAATGTTCAAAGCACTGTCCCACTGATCACTTTTTATCTTCATGGTAAGAGTGTGATACAAAGAACAGACCGTCCTCTTTTATAGAGGAAAAAGCCCAGTTTTAGTGAAATTAATAACATTTTGCCTTAGACAACTCACCTAAGAGAAGACAGAGAAGAGATTAAACCCAAGTCTTCTTTCTTGCAGTTATAAACTTAAAGCAATCCTTGGGACAACAATACCTCAGGAACCCACAAGCCATTTCATATATGCCAAGCAGAGTCACATCTGGCCTCTAGAATTTTGATGGCTTGGAGAGAAATTCCAGGAATCCATCTAAGGGTCCATTCTTTCTCTGATGGTTAAAACTTTCCTAGAACTTTCTGATGGCATTTTCATGACATGTTCTCATTTTCTTAATTGTCCTTTTGTTGTAGTCACTGATTGAACCATGAATTGGCCACAGATGAATGAATTGGCCATAAGTAAAAATGGGCTTCCCAGGTGGCACTAGTGGTAAAGAATCTGCCTGCCAATGCAGGAGACACAGGTTTGATCCCTGGGGCTGGCTGACCCCATGGAGAAAGAAATGGCAACCCACTCCAATATTCTTGCCTGGAGAATCCCATAGACAGAGGAGCCTGGGGAGCTACAGCCCATGGGGTGACAAAAAGCTGGACACAACTGAGAGTCTGTACACATAAAATGAAAATACAGGTAAAAGTCATAATCACTTGTATATTAATACATTTTGGGTTTTATTGGCCTGAAAAGTGGAAAAGGAAGGGGAGTTAATCAAATTAGAAACAAGCAAAAATGCACATCTGAGTCCATGAGAGAAGCCTAATTGGCGTTTGTTTCGTAGATTTCTCAGGACATGCTGTAGGAGACTATGATAGTTCCTCATTCACTGTATAAAGTCTCCTGAAAACCTCAGGGGCAATTGAAGACAAATTTCTTTGGAGCATACAGGTTACAACCACTGGAAACTTTTCCAAGAACTAATTTTTTCTGGAGCCAAACACAAACATAATGGTTAACACGGAAAACACTGGAAGCGCTTCCTGTAATTAGAACAAGACAAGCCCACTACACTACACTATTCATGATTTAGAGAAACTAATTCATGCAATGAAAAGAAAAATAAGTGGAAGGTATATAAAAACTCATTACAACGATCACAATCTGTAGATAGTGTAATTACATCTGTAGATGGTGTAATTACATGACTAAAACGTAACACAAGAGTTTGTTAGCTGGGAAGCTTCAGTAAATAGCAAAGTATAAAATGAATACCCAGAAATCCCATAGCCTTCACATATAAAATGTGCCAGAAAGAATATAGAGCAGAAAACAAGACCTCACTGATGACAGCAAAAAAGTATTATGTTAAAAAAAAAAAAAAAAATCCTCGTAGGATGATCCCTCTCCGCATTCTAAGATAAGGAAACCGAGATGCTTAAATGCAACATATTGAATGTCAGCCTTCTTCCAGAATTTGCTAAATTCTTGATGTAGAGGGAACTAGTTCATTCATTTATTGACCTTTTCCTGAGCTGCCTTATGGACCATCCTCTAAAAGTTGCCTCATTTGCTTTAAACTGCATCTCCCCTGCCTGAATCAGGAGCAAGACAGCAATTTTAAGAAAATGGAAAACTCTTTCATGTCCAACTTCATGCCTGTGTAAATTTCTTAGAACACTTATATTGGAGAAATTCATTTGGCTGAAAGAGAAAAGATGAGATGAGATAAAATGCAGTGTTGGGATAAGTAAATTGAAGCTATTATATTTTCTATTCCCATAGCATCATTCCAGCATTAATAGATCCCTGACCTCGAAAACTGGGGGTCTTGTGACTTTCTTATGCTCATTACTATTGTGAACACTTGCCCATCAATCATATTTATTTGAGAAGGAACCTTGAAAAAGCTCTCTCATCAGGCTTCACAGCAATATTTTTGTATATATTGATTTAATTCATTTGTTCCAGGTCCTTTGTTGCTGTGGGATTTGTATTTTTGGTTTAAAGTGGAAAATCACCATACACTGCAGAGCACTTTTTTTCCTCTGTACCAATACTCACCACCTGTGGTCTCAGCATTGTTATTTTTTTTTTTTGAATTTTCAGTGTATATTATCTACATTTCCTGGAGCTAAGTATTTATAGAGTCTCTCATTGGCATGCCAATCTTAAAGTTTATGTGGCATCTTATCTGTTGAGTACTGCATTGTATTTTAAATTTCACTTTGTTGTTGTCTAACCATAAATGTAGCAACAGAAAAGTTTTGGAGATTAGGAAAATGGAGATTTAGGAGTGGAAGAAGGGAAGGAAAAGAGGGAAGAAGCAAGGAGGCAAAGGAGGGAAGACGAGAGGGAGGGAGGAGAGGGAAATAGAGAAAGAATTCACCTTACTCTCAAAGAAGACATGACTGTTAGTATCTTAGTGGGAGTGCTAACAGACTTGTGCCTGTGCCAGATATACAAATGGAAGCCCAGTTACCATATATTTAAATATCTAAAAGTCAAATCAAATTAACAAACTGACAGTGAAATTTATTTTTTCCTCCTACCTTGGCAGACACATCTAAATAACAACCTGGAAGTTCAGGCTTCAGTAATGAAATCTCTGAATCTTAGAATGTCTCATTTGACATGCCAGCAGAGCCCACCCTTGTCTCTGACCCTAGCAATGGCCCCCTCCCCAAGGGCTTCACACAAGTTTGTACCCACTCTATGTAATCCAGCCAAAAATCTAAGTCCTCTTCATGGACTCCTAAACTGGTGGTCAGCTCTTAGAGATGTGGGTTTTATTTGGAAGGATTGGAGAAAGAGGTTAGAACTATTTAAGTGGAGACTTAATGAGATTCTAGAGTTTCTGATAACTAAGATTTTGTGAGCAAGCTCCAGGCGGGCACATCTTTGCCCCGCAGACAGTGCTGAGGACAGAGATAGAGTCTGAGGTGAACCCAAGGCAGGGCCCCACTTTCAGGACACTGGTGCCTGAGCATTCCATGTGGGCACATTTCCTTTGAGATTTTCTAAGCACAGGCTGCTACACAGTTTTGATCACATTGGGCTTCCCTGGTAGCTCAGCTGGTAAAGAATTCACTTGCAATGCAGTATACCCTGGTTCGATTACTGGGTCAGGAAGATCCCCTGGAGAAGGGATAGGCTACCCATGCCAGTATTCTTGGGCTTCCCTGGTGGCTCAGATGGTAAAGAATCTGCTTGCAATGTGGGAGACCTGGGTTCAATCCCTGGAGGGAAGACCCTGGAGGAGGGCATGGCAACCCACTCCAGTATTCTTTACTGGAGAATGCCCATGGACAGAGGAGCCTGGCGGGCTGCAGTACACAGGGTCACAAGGAGTCAGACACAACTGATCAGCTAAGCACAGCAAAGCACAGGATATATATACACACATATATATATATATACACATACATATATATATATACATACATATATATACATATATATAAATATATTATATATATATTATATATACATACACACACATATATATAATATATACATATATATCAGAGAAGACAATGGCACCCCATTCCAGTACTCTTGCCTGGAAAATCCCATGGATGGAGGAGCCTGGTAGGCTACAGTCCATGGGGTCGCTAAGAGTCAGACACGACTGAGCGACTTCACTTTCACTTTTCCCTTTCATGGACTGGAGAAGGAAATGGCAACCCACTCCAGTATTCTTGCCTGGAGAATCCCAGTGACGGCGGAGCCTGGTGGGCTGCCGTCTATGGGGTCGCACAGAGTCGGACACGACTGAAGTGACTTAGCAGCAGCAGCATATATATATATATATATGTTTATTTATTTATGAGCATGGACTTTCCAGGTAGCTCAGTAATAAAGAATCAGCCTGCCAATAGAGGAGACGAGGGTTCAATCCCCAGGTCAGGCAGCTCACTCCAGTATCCTTGCCTGGAGAATTCCATGGACAGAGGAGCATGTCTGGCTACAGTCCATGGAGTCACAAAGATTTGGACACGACTGAGCATACACACACAATTTATGAGCCTCTGTGTGTGTGTGTGTGTGTGTGTATATATATATATATATATAGCTGTTTTAAAAATAATTTCTAACAGCATCACGTATTTTACTAAACCTTTAAATGGCTACAAAGACAACCTTGGTGTATAATACTTTAATTGCCCAAATTCATTTTGTAGAAGCTTTAAATTAGTACATTTTTTTCTGATATACAAAAAGACAACATAAATCAATTGTGTGCAAGACTTCGTCTCCCCTGTTTCAAAAATACTTGTTCCAGATTGATTCCTAGTAGTTGACTTGAGGAATGTGTGGAAAGTCAGTGAAACCAAGAGGGGTTCAGACAATTCTATTTAGAAGCTTGGTTATGACAGAGCAAGAAATAAGCAGGTGGTATTAGTAGTGTGGGGGCTTCCCAGGTGCTGCTAGTGGTAAAGAGCCTGCCTGCCAATGCTGCTAGTGGTAAAGAGCCTGCCTGCCAATGCAGGAGACTTTGGAGACACAGGTTCAATCCCTGGGTCAAGAAGATCCCCTGGAGGAGGACATGGCAGCCCACTCCAGTATTCTTGCCAGGAGAATCCCGTGGACAGAGAAGCCTGGTGGGCTACAGTTCATAGGGTCACAAAGAGTCAGACACGACTGAAGTGACTTAGCACAGCACAGCATTAGGAGTGAAATGTGGCCTTGAGTTGGGTGTTTGATAGTGTGTGTGTGTGTGTGTGTGTGTGTGTGTGTGTGTGTGTGTGTGTGTTGTTAGTTGGTGCTAATGGAAAGATACCACTAGAATTGAAATCTCTTGTATCTGTGGGGGAGGGGGAGGCAAAGTGGGGTCATTGAAAAGGTAGATCTTGATGAGATCAGAAACTTTAGAAAAATAATAGGAGAAGGTGCCCTGACTTTTTCCAAAAGTGGAAGAGGATACTCAGGGCAGGCATTTCCAGCACTTTTATACTTGTCCTCAGAAAGTTAAACAAGACAACCAAGCGTGGAAGCAATTTTCAATAAGAATGTGTGTGCTCATTGAACTGGAGTGTTCTTTTTTCTGTGCATTGAAGCTGAGGTCATCAGCTGAGACTCAGACTGTACAGACACATGTGAGGTCTGAGGAGTAATGAGACTATAAAAAACACCCGTTGTTGAGAAAGAGAGAGGATGGTGGCTAAGGAGCCTCTTCAGGGTCTTCTGCACAAGGTCAAGGTCCCTTTGCATTTGAGCTCATGGTTCAGAGTAGCACAGTAGATAGAAATGTATGACCTTTCTCCCATACATCTCAGTGGTTCAGAAATAGTCACAGATCCTACAGAGAAAGGGCACAGGGCAGGGAAGTATGTCAGCAGGCGAAAGACAAAACACAATGGCAATGAAGCAAGATTTGGATCATGTCCAAAAGGGAAGGCCATGGATGCTGGAAGTAATTGAAGACAAGAGATGTTTTAAAACAGAAAAAAAAAAAAAAAGTAAAGTTTAGAAACGGAGAAAAGGACTAAGGAATTTAAACATTTATATTGTTGGCCTGAAAGAATCTTACCCTCAACTTTTTCTTCATCTCATTGAAGACCTACCTTCCTTTTTCACTCAGTCTCCCATGAGACCCCAATCTCTCTTCAAACGTAATTGATGATTAATGTTGTTAATTATTCTGCCTTTTGTCTTGGGTGCAATTCTGTTCTTTCTTGAGGACCAGATGTCAGCCACTATCTTACAGAGTAGACGCCAGTCATTCTTCTATTTCCTGTAAATCACACGTTCAAGAAGATGAAATGTGAGATATCCTCCTCTTAAAATAGCAATGGCAGAGGCCATGGTGGTTGCTTTATTTATTATTTCCCATAAATAGAGGCATTATATAAAGAAGTAGAAGACTGCTGGTGCCATTGAAAAGCCATG
Organism: Giraffa tippelskirchi; assembly: GCF_054371585.1. Taxonomy (NCBI): domain Eukaryota; kingdom Metazoa; phylum Chordata; class Mammalia; order Artiodactyla; family Giraffidae; genus Giraffa; species Giraffa tippelskirchi. The sequence continues at coordinate 71,961,612 of NC_137280.1, forward strand.
CTGTAAATTATCTGACCTGTGTATTATGAACTCCCCATCCCACGGGAACCTAGTCACATCGGTAATTATTAAACCATGAACATGGAGTGAGTTGATGTCCTCATCCTCCACAATGTTGTTGAATATGCTCTCAATTCTTGGTCCTCAAAAGTGGTTTTTGAACAAGCTTTGAGCCCTACAGTGTGGGGATGGCTTCAATATCAGTAAATCACAGGGATGTTTTCATGCATTATTGATTTTCTATTGTCAGTTACTACTTCATTATGTTTAGGGAGTTTATTATTTATAATCACAACTAAGCAACTCAACAAGAGTGCCACAAATCAGCCTAGAGCTTCTCCAACTAGCTGTCATGCTTCTTTATGACCAGTCTGGGAGTTTACAAGATCATAACACGTTCCTGACTTCATTTCCAAACACACCACAGATAAACGACTGTGATGTCAGATACTAAGTACTTGACTCTGAATATAAGCCTCAAGGCTATACAATAATGCATTACGAAATGGAAGGGTGGCAAAACTCAGTTCTCTAAGAAATGGGTTCAGGCTTCCCTGGTGGCTCAGTAGTAAAGAATTTGCCTGCCAATGCAGGAGACATGGGTTCGATCCCTGGGTCAGGAAGATCCCTTGGAGAGGGAAATGGCAACCTACTCCAGTATTCTTGCCTGGGAAGTCCCATGGACAGAGGAGTCTGGCAGTCTACAGTCCATGGGCTCACAAAGAAGTTGGACATGATGTAGCAATTAAACAACACCAAAAACCATGTTGTGGTGAGCATAAGAGTAGAAGGAAAGATGGAGGAGAAAGAATAAACAGGGTCAGTGCAGACTGAGGTCAATACGGTGATGCTGGCTTGGGACTCTACAGACTCCTTCTGTAAGATGGTGAAGACATGACATGTAGATCTTGGGGGAGGACCACTTGTTGGGTTGTGGGAGTGCAGACACTGGGTTTCCTGCATACTAGGTGATGCTACAGGCAGATGTCCTAAGACAGAGTGAGAAGGGCCACACTGAAGAACCAGAAGAGTGGCTTGATTGTAGGATATGATTCCAGAGTATTCAGAGATGGCAGAGGTGACACAGCACCTAATGACCACTTACGGTTGCCTTTACTTCCCTCAATAACCCGGGCTTTTACACTGCACTTGGAAAATCCTGCCTGATTCTACAAAAACTAGCTTCTGGCCTGCCTACTCCCACTTCCCTCAGAGCACGCCCCATGACTGCAAACATTGTGCTGTCAGGTTAGCATACAAATGAATCCCACACAGGAAAGTGGCCTGTCATTTGTTCTGTTGAGATATCCAGCGAGAATGGAGAAATACTTGGCTAATAAAGTTGTAAAAATACCAAACATAATTATTCATTATTCTCATCTTACATAATTCAGTCTGATGCCCCAGTTCCCCAGCTCTTATGCTCTGAAGACTGCTGAAATCACTATTTACACAGTAATGAAAACAGTTCTTTTCCTTGACTACATCTATTTCATTCTGTACTTCAGAGACTTTTTTTTCCATCTGTGGTGGCATGGCTTAATGAGGATGTCCATTCTTCCTGCTGGATTTTGGTGTGATTTTCTTTGTTCTGTGCCAGCTCTGAGGTGCCTTAGATGTGGATGGTGCTCCTTCATTTCTCCCCCTAAATCATACTTACACAAAAATAAAATATAATAATGATACATCATTGATAGTTGTGCTTCAAAATCCTGAGACATTGTAAAAAAAAAAAAAAGTATTTCTGGTCTTGCAATCATGTCCTTTAAAAGCTCCTCGGGTCCCCTACATACCAATGAGTTCTGTCCCAAGAGCATGTACATGAACCCAGTTTATTCTTAAGTCCAACAAAGTTAGCCTAGGTACCCAACTATAGTACTGTACTATAGTAGGTTTATAACACTTTCCACACAAATAATACATTAAAAACAAACAAAAAATAAAGAAAATATTTTATCTTATAGTGCAAGGCCTTGAAAAGTACAGTAGTAGAGTACAACAGCTGGCACACGGGGACTGGGATTGAGTGAACCAACAAGAAGAGTGACTGCCTGGGGGAGAGAGAAGAGGTGGGAGATGGTAGACCTGAAGGATCGTCAGCAATAGGAGATGAGAGCAAGTGGCAATTTCATTCATGCCTGACATTAATGGCTCAGGTTCTGGTTCCTTGCTGGATTCAATTCTATATACCCTCTTGAGAAAACAATCCAGTGATATCTGGGGCGTAGCTCTTTTCTTCTCATCGTAGATGACACGGTAGCACTGGATTGCATTCTGAAAGGCTGCTGCAACCTTCATGGATGATTACGAAAGGCTGCTGCAACCTTCGTGGACATGTTCAGGCCCTGCGCCTCAAAATCTAAGAGCTTCCTCAAATAAAGAAACCGCCCTAGCCGTTTCCTGCGTCGTGAATCTCATCAGTCCTTCAGTTCCTTCTTCTTCCTCTTATCCCTCTCGTTCTTGCTCTGGGCTTCCAATTCCTGGCACTTCTTAGCAGTACCAGCTACAACAGCACTGCTTTTACACTTGCTTCCAGACACCCCGCACTTGAAATAAAAGTACTATATTACCGTATTCTGCACAGTCCTACTCCGTAAAGTACACAAAAGCAACACCACTTGTAGAGAATGCATGCACGTGACAATGTCCACCAGATACATGAAATAACTTACATGATTGGACACGAGAACGCACTTTTTACATCTTTGAAAGTTCGCAACTCGAAGGTTTGTATGTAGGGGACTTAGTGTATAAGAAGTCTGGAAAGCCATTATTTTAAGATTATATTTCTTTGCCTAATGAAAAGAATCACATTTCAAAAATGTTGCCAAACTGAGGTCAACTCCTTGTCTCTGCCGGAAACCCTAGATGGGCTTGCACGTTCTCGTTGATCACTGAGACTGCACTCCATGCTCCACATTTCCTTTACCTCCTACAGTTTCTCCTTTAACTGTAGGTTTTCTTCATAGCCCTAACCCTTGTTCTACTTTCTTTTATTTTCTTTGGAATACCCACTTTTTTTGAAGAGCTGTATATCCACTTGTGACTTCGCCTATCACCTTTAGGCTGATGCATTGGAAGCTAAAAAAAAACCCCAAGATAGTCAGATAAAATGATGGCGAAGAGTGCTGGACACTCAAGTAAAGGGGCAGAGGTCTTTACCTCGCAGACACATCAAACTCTCCTTATTCTAGATCCTTCTACCCTTGTCGTTTCCTCTGGAAACGGAAAACTCGCTTTCAAAATCCCACATTTCTTTTTATTGGAACCCTTGACAGTTTGTTTTGAAGACAACATTACAGGATACTGTGATCTTCTGAGAATTCACATACACAAAGATTTTTGAAAATAAGATGGGAAAAGCAAACACGATGTGTAAGTCATTAATTCCATGGCAAGAGGTTTTAATTCCTAAGTAAGTTTTGAGTCTTTCAGGGTTGGGTGCAAAAACTGTTGACTACAAGTTTCAAATGTTTCCAAAAAAGAAGATCATTGAAGGGAATCTCAAAGGGACAATGCATCCGTATTGTGAGACCTTCTGATATCTATATATGACCTTCCTAAAATACAGAACTGAAAAATGTCATTTCAATAAAATTTAAACACCATAAGGACAGGGATTTTTATGTATCCCATGCACTAAAATCATGCCTAGCATATAGCAGACCCTCAATAACATCTGTTGTATAAATAAATAAATCTCCCTACTTAAAAACCCCCTTGAAATAGGACAAAGCTAACACTGAATAGCAAGCAAGATGCTTCCAGGTCAGCTTCCAACTAATTTGACAGTCTCATCTCAGGATCTATCTTTCCAAATTCCACATAAATTCCCCAAACCACTCACATTTCCGCAAAGTTGCTTTTTTTTTTTTAATGAAAATTAAATCTAGCACTACTTTGTTGTAAATATATTGTGTTTAGCTTGCTCTTTTTTTTCTTTTAATGAGCTATATACACCATTTCTGGGATACAATGGTGAAGAAAACAACACCCTTGCCATTGAGGTGTTTATAGTCTAGAAAAGAATAGAGTCATATAAATCAAAAATGACTATAAAGAAAATAACATACACAACAAAAGAGACCATATAGAGAGAAAACACACACACACACCACAAATGTGAATGTCTAGGAAAGGCTTCCTTGTAGAAGTGAGGTTTTAGCTGAAACTTGAAATATATGCAGACTTCTTTTATACATAAACCCAGAGGCAGGGCCCGCTAATAATTTGCAAGGTCTAGTACAAAATCCAGGTGAAGGTCCCCTTGTTCAAAAAGTTGTCTGTCTTCAGTGGTTTCTCTCTCATCTTGTCATAGTGCTTTTATTTGCTATTTGATGCCATTATGTGTAGAGAAAAACTAAACTTCTAAATTATTGATATGAATGTACACATTCACCTTTATATTGTACAATACTGGGTTTCGTTGCAGATATAAATGCACTAACCTGACATGTAAAATCACTGACATTAATTGTGTGGATTGTACATGTGTAGGTATTTCATTTTTACCAGAGCAACAGAAATGCTGCAGAAAACTAACTCATAGTTTGTATTTCATTTTGTGAAACATAAACAATCTACCAACAATTGCAGTCTTCACTTTACTGATGAGTAAAGATACCAAGGGCTTCCCTGGTGGCTCAGAAGGTAACGAATCTGTCTGCAATGAAGGAGACCTGAGTTCGATCCCTGGGTCAGGAAGATCCCCTGGAGAAGGAAATGGCAACCCACTCTGTAATTCTTTCCTCGCAAATCCCATGAATAGAGGAGCCTGTAGGGCTATAGTCCATAGGGTCACAAAGAGTCGGACACAACTGAGCAAGTTTCACTTCAAGGCCTCAGAGGAAGAGGAATTGAAGATGACCTTGTCTTCTCCTTTCCTTCTATGTCATCATTTTCAGCCTCTCCAGGCTGTCAGTAGTCTTACCCCCAAGCTCAGTCGTAAGTACACTTACCTTGCACACTTTTTGAGCCTTGCTGAATTCTCACGCATTCTGTCCACAGACTTCTGTGTCCCCAGGGCATCAACAATGCTCTGTGCAGATGGGGCAGCAAGAAACAGTGGCCATGCACGAAACTGGTGCCACCTCTGCTCACCCGCGTGCTCCATTGTCCCTTCCAACTTCCCTCCCAAAATACGATACAAGTCCAAGGATGAAATTATTCAGAATTTCCAGTTGGCCACAGCAGAGCTGGAAACCCACTTTGCCTTTCTTCTGAGAGAGGCCATGCTGCTACTATACAGATCGGACATGCATGAAGTCAGCCCTGATAAGAGGCAAGAGAGAGCAGAGTCATTAGGGACATTTTCTTCATTAAGGGTGGCTGGAGCATGTAGTGCAAGGAAAGTTATGAGGTAGAAGATAAAGAGCATCTCACGTGCCAACAACAACCAGGTGGCTTCTGTGATGGGAAAGTGGACGCCCTTCAACCTTGCTTATGCTTACAATTTCAGAAGCTTTGGAAAGCTGTGGTAGTTTCTTCTTGGAAATATTTGCTCCAGGACCATGGGTTCCTGGTTTCCATCTTGACCTCCTGGCAGGATTTTCTGGGCCCATCTTCCTCCTCTCTCTCCTTAGATACCCTCAGGCTCTGTCCTTCTTATGTTCTCCCCAGGCAATCTTATTTTCTCACAAGATTTCTATTATGATCAAAACACAGGATCTAGCCCAGACTTCACACTGAAGCACCAAGACAATGTATCAGACATCCCCCTAGACATCACCCACAAGTACCTCAAATTTTTCATCTCTCTTTGGCCATCCCTTTCAAGGATGTCCTTTCTCACCATTTCATTCTTCATTCTACATGAGAATCAATTTAATTATACTCTATTGAATTGCTAATCCTTTACAATAATCTTTAAAAGTCTACATGTGGCCATCCCCATTTCTACCACCCCAGTTCAAGCCTAAGTCATGCAGTCTCTTATTTCTATCTGTGAAGCCTCTTTTCCCCTTCAATTCATGCTTGACAAAAAAGGTAAGAGGGTCATTAGAGCAAAATCTAAGTGTCCCTCACCTGCTAAAGCTTCTTCAATGCCTTGCAAACTTTGAAGACGAAATCCAAACTTTGTGAGATGATTAAAAGACCAGCAACTTCCAGACCCAAACAACATTTTTCATCTCACCTTTTCTGACCTTGATGGGTTGGACTCTAGCCTCTCTTGCTGTATGATCTCAGCAGGTCACTTCACCATCTGCTTCAGTTCCCTTGTCTGTAAAAATGCAGGTAAAAACATATTCTTCACAGTGTTGTTGGAAAGACTTGTGTCAAGCTCTTAAATGTTAAGCACTACATCATTATAAGCTATTGAATTAGCTCTCTCAGGGTAACATACAGACACACAATCGCAGTGACAAACAATCTCGGTAGACATTTTTTTCTTTCTTGCAGGTATGAAGGTTGGCAGGTGACTTGATTCAAAGATAGGCCACCTGGGCTTGGATCCAGACTGCAGGACCACCACGTGACCACCTTGGACCTTGGCTGAAGCTGAAATGGTTATCTGATCATGTTCTCATGGCAAAGGCAAGAAGCATCCAGAGAGATGTGGGAGTAAAAAAGGCCTCTAAGTACTTGTTGAGTCATCCCATTGACCAATGGAGGTGCAAGGCCATGGCATGGGAGGAAAGACCCTCAAGAGAGACTATGGGAAATGATGGAGTTAATATTTCCTGCATGCTAATCTAATTTGTCTCTGTCATTGTTCCATGTATTCCCCAGCCCTTGTGCTCCAGTCACATTCTACTTATGTAATTTATGTCATTTGTTAAAATGTTCCTGCTTAACTTTGCACGTGAAACTTCCCACATACTGCCTGGAGAATGCTCTCTGCTTGCCCAAGTTGGCAGGCTTCTTTTTCTCTCTCAAACTAAAGGTCTGCATTTTTCTCTTGTCAGGATCAATTTACCCGGCTCTCACTGGACTGTGTATTTCTTCTATCATATCAAACATCTTGCTCATGGAATTGGATACATGATACCTCTATACAAATAACTAGGTCTAGAACAGTGCCTACCCAGCACAGAGTAAGAGATATTGGTAGAATGAATGATTCATGTCTGTCAATATTCATTCAGAACATTTATAGTCAGTGAGTAACAGAGAAGTGACACAATGTGAAGCCAGTCTTCCTGAGGCAGTAGCTGAGTGACCACTGAATGACCTCAGTGCAGGGAATAAATTATTAGCAGAAAATGAAGGATGTTTCAGAGCCTCCATCCAGTGGTTGATATTTAAGTCAAGCCTTAGATAGAAACAGATGTGTTTCTAGGTTTCGTTTTTAAGATTGATACAAACCAAGATGGGACAAAGCCTACATGGAACTCTGCAAAGGGGTGTCAGACATTGGGAGTCAAACCAGTTCAAAACAGACTTTTATCATGGTGGGAAGGGGGGCTGAATGTAAAATTGTAGCAAAAAATGTTTCAAGAATTCAAACCCCAAGCTGGTGGTGGTGAGGGGATAAAAAAATAAGAAACAAGTCTGGTACTTATACTGAAGCTGAAGCTTCAATACTTTGGCCACCTGATGTGAAGAGCCAAATTACTGGTAAAGACCCTGATGCTGGGAAAGATCGAAGGCAAAAGGAGAAGGAGGCTGCAGAGGATAAGATGGTCAGATAACATCATCGACTCAATGGACATGAATTTGAACAAACTCTGGGAGACAGTGATGGACAGGGAAGCCTGGCATGCTGCAGTTTATGGGGTCACACAGAGTTGGACATGACTTAGTGACTGAACAACAACAGCAAGGGAAAGGAAATTCACAAGCAATGATGTCAATGTAATCATCAGTGCATGAGTGAAGGCTAGGTATTTGAACAGGGAGAGAATGCTGAAGGACGGGTCCTTCCCTCCCACCAAGATGAAATACTCCAGAATGACTATGGCCCAGAAGAAGGCCCAAAAACTTGTCGGTATTGAGTACATATAGGAAAGGATGGGAATAGAATCTTCATGATGTTGCTATCGTTTGTGGTGTGTTAATGACATGCCAGGCAATGACCTAAGGGCTTTGTATATGTTATGCTGCATTAACCTCATCATAGCTCCCATCAAGTACATAGTCTTTGTTCTCACCATTCTACCAATGAGGAGCCCTAAGTGTCAGGGAACATCAGAAATGTTGTCATGATTATATTTCTATTAGTGTGCAGTTGGGTGTAAACAAGTGCCAGGGTCCTGCTTGTAGTAGCCGGGTCATATACACCCCAAGAATGCATTCACTTGGCAGGGTCAAGGCAGGGACGCAGGTCTGACGGATATGCATCTATCCAGTGCCTACCCATCCACAGACCTACCGGTAGGGTGATTACACTAATTCTAGACTCACCTCCTTTGAATCTGCTATCTACTCCCATACTTTCTGTTCTGTATTTAAGAAAGGTGTCCTGAACTCACTACCTGAAAATATCTAGAGACAACAGCTGAAAGACATTGAGCAAAGTAATTTCTAACTTTTGAGAAAAGACTTCTTGCCTGATGGTAAATGATAAGTTCAATCCCATGAGTGGTAACCAAAGAAATATACTTATCACTGGATGTGACTAGAGAGGAATTTGAAACAGACACATCTTTGATTTCATAACAGATTGTGAGAGTTTGCTGTTGTGCCCCTGAAAACAAACCCCCAAGAGAAGAGAAGCTGCTTATAATGCATGTTGGTCTTTTCAACTCACCTGAGTATAGAATCTCAGATTCCAACTAATGACCTGGTGTGTGTGTGCATGCTCAGTCACCAAGTCATGTCCAATTCTTTGTGACCCCATGGACTGTAACTCACCAGGTTCTTCTGTCCATGGGATTTCCTAGGCAAGAATACTGGGGTGGGTTGCCATTTCCTCCTTCAGGGGATCTCTCCAACTCATGGACTGAACCCACATCCCTGTGTCTCCTTACGTGGACAAGCAGATTCTTTACCACTGTGCCACCTGGGAAGCCAATGACCTGGTAGTGTTCTCCTAATGTGATTTCAGGATGATTAGTCTCTGTGTTTATCACATGACTACATCCTATTATGAAATGTTGATTTTGTTGGGCTTGTAAACTGCCAGAGGTTAAAGATATAAACTGCAAATCATCTATCAAAGATAAAAAGCTAATTGATGATGTAATTAAGGATGATACACTGGGCCTAAGTATTTAGAATCTTTTATTAATTTTCTTCTTCAGACAGCTCTGCTTTACCAATATTAAGAAGTTGATAATAGAACATCCCTGGTGATCCAGAGGTTAAGAATCCACCTGCCAATGCGGAGGACACAGGTTTGGTCCCTGATCTGGGAAGATTCCACTTGCCTCAGGGTAACTAAGTCTGTGCACCACAAATACTGAAGTCTGCCCACCTAGAGTCTGTGCTTTGCGACAAGAGAAGCCACCACAGTGAGAAGCCCTGGAACCACAGCTAAAGAGTAGCCCTCACTTTCTGCAACTAGAGAAAGCCTATGAGCATCAACGAAGATCCAGTGCAGTCAAAAAAACAAAAGCCAAAACAAAACAAAACAAAAATTAAAAAAAATAAAATATGGAATTCATTTTTTTAAGTTGAATAATAATAATATAATAATTGAAAGATCCACATACAATTGTAAAAGAACTGATACAGACTATTACCTGAAATTGACCAGTGGTTCCACTGTTGACATGGGAAATTCAACCTTCTTACTAATGATTGACAGTCTGATCCTGGAGAGTGTAATATCTTTCGCTTCTATTACAAATTGTTGTTGTTGCTGTTTAGTTGCTAAGTCATGTCCAACTCTTTGTGACCCCATGGACTGTAGCCTGTCAGGCTCCTTTGTCCATGGGATTTCCCTGGCAAGAATACTGGAGTGGGTTGCCATTTCCTTCTCTGGGGGATCTTCCAGACCCAGGGATCAAACTGACATCTCCTGCATTGGCAGATGATTTCTTTACCACTGAGCCATCAGGGAAGCCCATATGCATTACAAATGGGGCCACCTCTATTTTCCAACAGACAGCAGACAAGAAAGCAAAGGCTCTGTAGTTCCCTGGAGCTACAGAGAATATTAATTCCCCTCCCTTCACAAATCTCCCAATCAGAAAGGAAGCAGACCCTTAATCCTGTCTCTGCCATTGCTGTGTACCGTGTTACTGAGGGTTTTGTTTATCTCTGCAGTTTATTGCCGTCTCTAGACTATATGAGGAGAAGGCAATGGCACCCCACTCCAGTACTCTTGCCTGGAAAATCCCATGGATGGAGGGGCCTGGTGGGCTGCCATCTATGGAGTTGCACAGAGTCAGACACAACTGAAGCGACTTAGCAGCAGCAGCAACAGACTATATAAGCATGAAAAATCTCCTCTTTCAATGTCCAAGTTTGAATCGTATCTACTTTTTGCAACCCTGTGGACTGTAGCCCGCCAGGCTCCTCTCTCCATGGGCATTCTCCAGGCAATAATGCTGGAGTTGATTTCCATTACCTCCTCCTGGGAATCTTCCTGACCCAGGGATCAAACCATTGTCTTGAATGTCTCCTGCATTGGCAGGAAGGCTCATTACCGCTAACACCACCTCTTTGCCATTGGGATGTACCGTGTCACTGAAGGGTTTTGTCTATTTCTTGGGTTTATTCCAGCCTCTAGACTACATTGGCATGAAAAAGTTCCTCTTTTAATTTCCATGTTTGCATATAGACTTGAGAAATTAGCTCAAAGCCATCATTTTTATTTTTTTTGACACCTTCCATAATAAGACAAGTTGTAAGTGACCCCTGTTTTCTCTCAGGACTTTTTGCAATAATTATTTGTGTATCAGACAAGGTTCAATCAGAAAATCAAAGCCAGTAGTATGTACAAAATGTGATTTGTTAGATGCACTTGGCCCTCATGATTATGGAGCTAGTTAGCCAGGTGCTATGGGGCTGTGTCTCCAAATCTGAGGTTGGAAATTGGAGTCTGTGGCGCAAGAAGATGGGGAAATGTCAGGAGCAGGCTGGAACCTCACAAGCATGATTTAGAATCCCATGAAGATGGATGAAGTGAGGCGGCTACGACAGTCCACGCAGAAGCGAGGCGGCTGCAATGGTCCGCGCAGAAGCGTGGCCGAGAGGAGCTACCCCGCACCCGAGATCAGGGGTGGTGGCCGAGAGGAGTTACCCCAGGTCCAAGGAGTGGCAGCTGCATGGGCACAGGAGGGCCGAGAGGAGTTTCTCCACATTCAAGGTCAGGAGGGGCCTTCGTGAGTAAATACCCCTTGTCCAAGGTAAGGAGCAACGGCTGCACTTTGCTGGAGCAGCTGTGAAGAGATACCCCAAGTCCAAGGTAAGAGAAACCCAAGTAAGATGGTAGGTATTGCAAGAGGACATCAGAGGGCAGACACACTGAAACTATAATCACAGAAAACTAGCTAATCTGATCACACAGACCACAGCCTTGTCTATCTCAATGAAACTAATCCATGCCGTGTGGGGCCATCCAAGACGGATGGGTCATGGTGGAGAGGTCTGACAGAATGTGGTCCACTGGAAAAGGGCATGGCAAACCACTTCATTATTCTTGCCTTGAGAACCCCATGAACAGTATGAAAAGGCAAAAAGACAGGACACTGAAAGATGAACTCCTTAGGTCTGTAGGTGCCCAATATGCTACTGGAGATCAGTGGAGAAATAACTCCAGAAAGAATGATGGGATGGAGCCAAAGCAAAAACAATACCCAGCTGTGGATATAACTGGTGATAAAAGCAAAGTCCGATGCTGTAAAGAGCAGTATTGCATAGGAACCTGGAATGTTAGGTCCATGAATCAAGGCAAATTGGAAATGGTCAAACAGGAGATGGCAAGAATGAACGTTGACATTCTAGGAATCAGTGAACTAAGATGAACTGGAATGGGTGAATTTAACTCAGATGACCATTATATCTACTACTGTGGGCAGGAATCCCTTAGAAAAAATGGAGTAGCCATCATGGTCAACAAAAGAGTTTGAAAGGCAGAACTTGGATGCAATCTAAAAAACAACAGAATGATCTCTGTTCATTTCCAAGGCAAAAAATCCAATATCACGGTAATCCAAGTCTATGCCCCAACCAGTAATGCCAAAGAAGCTGTATTTGAATGGTTCTATGAAGATCTACAAGACCTTTTAGAACTAACACCCCAAAAAAGATGTCCTTTTCATTATAGGGGACTGGAATGCAAAAGTAGGAAGTCAGGAAACACCTGGTGTAACAGGCAAATTTGGCCTTGGAGGACAGAATGAAGCAGGGCAAAGGCTAATAGAGTTTTGCCAAGAGAACACACTGATCACAGCAAACACCTTCTTCCAACAACACAGGACAAGACTCTACACATGGGCATTACCAGATGGTCAACACTGAAATCAGATTGATTATATTCTTTGCAGCCAAAGATGGAGAAGCTCTATACAGTCAGCAAAAACAACACCATGAACAGACTGTGGCTCTGATCATGAACTCCTTATTGCCAGATTCAGACTGAAATTGAAGAAACTGGAGAAAACCACTAGATCATTCAGGTATGACCTAAATCAAATCCCTTATGATTATACAGTGGAAGTGAGAAATAGATTTAAGGGACTAGATCTGATAGACACAGTGCCTGATGAACTATGGACAGAGGTTCGTGACAGTGTACAGGAGACAGGAATCAAGACCATCCTCAAGAAAAAGAAATGCAAAAAAACAAAATGGCTGTCTGATGAGGCCTTGCAAATAGCTGGGAAAAGAAGAGAAGTGAATAGCAAAGGAGAAAAGGAATGATATTTCCATCTGAATGCTAAGTTCCAAAGAATAGCAAGGAGAGATAAGAAAGCCTTCCTCAGAGATAAATGCAAAGAAATAGAGGAAAACAACAGAATGGGAAAGACTAGAGATCTCTTCAAGAAAATTAGAGATACCAAGGGAACATTTCATGCAAAGATGGGTTCGATAAAGGACAGAAATGGTATGGACCTAACAGAAGCAGAAGATATTAAGAAGAGGTGGCAAGAATACACAGAAGAACTGTACAAAAAAGATATTCATGACCCAGGTAATCACAATGGTGTGATCACTCACCTAGAACCAGACATCCTGGAATGTGAAGTCAAATGGGCCTTAGAAAGCATCACTACAAACAAAGCTAGTGGAGGTGATGGAATTCCAGTTGAGCTATTTCAAATCCTCAAAGGTGATGCTGTGAAGGTGCTGCACTCGATATGCCAGCAAATTTGGAAAACTCAGCAGTGGCCACAGGACTGGAAAAGGTCAGTTTTCGTTCCAATCCCAAAGAAAGGCAATGCCAAAGAATGCTCAAACTACCGCACAATTGCACTCATCTCACACGCTAGTAAAGTAATGCTCAAAATTCTCCAAGCCAGGCTTCAGCAACACCTGAACCGTGAAATTCCAGATATTCAAGCTGGTTTTAGAAAAAGCCGAGGAACCAGAGATCAAATTGCCAATATCCACTGGATCATCGAAAAAGCAAGAGAGTTCCAGAAAAACATCGATTTCTGCTTTATTGACTATGCCGAATCCTTTGACTGTGTGGATCACAATAAACTGTGGAAAATTCTGAAAGAGACGGGAATACCAGACCATCTGACCTGTCTCTTGAGAAACCTGTATGCAGGTCAGGAAGCAACAGTTAGAACTGGACATGGAACAACAGACTGGTTCCAAATAGGAAAAGGAGTACGTCAAGGCTGTATATTGTCACCCTGCTTATTTAACTTATATGCAGAGTACATCATGCAAAGTGCCAAGATGGATGAAGCACAAGCTGGAATCAAGATTGCCGGGAGAAATATCAATAACCTCAGATATGCAGATGACACCACCCTTATGGCAGAAAGAGAAGAAGAACTAAAGATCCTCTTGATGAAAGTGAAAGAGGAGAGTGAAAAAGTTGGCTTAAAGCTCAACGTTCAGAAAACTAAGATCATGGCATCTGGTCCCATCACTTCATGGGAAATAGATGCGGAAACAGTGGAAACAATGTCAGACTTTATTTTTGTGGGCTCCAGAATCACTGCTGATGGTGACTGCAGCCATGAAATTAAAATACGCTTACTCCTTGGAAGGAAGGTTATGACCAACCTAGACAGCATATTAAAAAGCAGAGACATTATTTTGCCAACAAAGGTCCGTCTAGTCAAGGCTATGGTTTTTCCAGTGGTCATGTATGGATGTGAGAGTTGAATGGTGAAGAAAGCTGAGCGCCAAAGAATTGATGCTTTTAAACTGTGGTGTTGGAGAAGACTCGAGAGTCCCTTGGACTTCAAGGAGATCCCATCAATCCACCCTAAAGGAGATCAATCCTGGGTGTTCATTGGAAGGACTGATGTTGAAGCTGAAACTCCAATACTTTGGCCACCTCATGCAAACAGTTGACTCATTGGAAAAGACCCTAATGCTGGGAAGGATTGGAGGCAGGAGGAGAAGGGGACGACAGAGGATGAGATGGTTGGATGGCATCACCGACTCGATGGACATGGGTTTGGGTAAACTCCGGGAGTTGGTGATGGACAGGGAGGCCTGACGTGTTGTGATTCATGGGGTCACAAAGAGTCGGACACGACTGAGCGACTGAACTGAACTGAACTGAGGATGAACTGAAGCCCATGTCTGCTCTTGTTTATGACCCTGGTGATGTGGACATCTAACAAGCCAGGACCCCTTGTCACAGAGCTAAATATCTCACATCTGATGCAGGAACCTTAAAAAACTGAAGGAGCATCCAGGGAATGTAAAGCAATTCTAGCCCAGAAGCTGCTTCATGTTGATGAGGTGAGTCTGTATATTGATAACAATGTATGTCAGCTATAATACCGCTAATGTGTTGCTTCTGCCATGCAGATCTTGCAAGACTCTCCCTTTTGGCCCATCCTACTAGGAAACACACAGGAAAGAGAATTCTGGAAAATGTAGTTCAATCTAGCCAGGTCAACACAATAAATAGCCATCCAATTGTACAGAAAAAGCCTTCCAAAAATAGAGGCTTAAAAATTTGAAATGATAATAGCAATTAAAACTATTATATGACTTTGTTTTATGGGGGCATTTGGTCATGTGTTCTGGTTTGGACTGGAGCTGGGCCATCTAGGATGTTCTTATTCCTATGGCCTGGATCCAAGCTGGGCTCATTTATTATATTCATATTCAATCCATGGCAATACTTATTTCAGCATTGTTGATAGTGCTTTGAATAAGATCATGAATGTAGAAGTTTCACAGCATATTAGACATTTAAAATAGTATTTATTAGACCACAATCATTAGTTTAAGAAAGTATCAGTGAAGTATTAGTCCATGAATAAGCTTCACAGTAACCTCAGAACCCAGAGGAGATTAATACAAAGTAGTAAAAAGCATTGAATTTCCAGGTGGCTCTTGCATCCCCACTGAAATATAGGAGACACAGAACACATGAGTTCGATCCCTGGGTCAGGAAGATCCCCTGGAGGAGGAAATGGAAACTCACTCCAGTATTCTTGTCTGGAGAATCCCATGGACAGGGGAGCCTGGTGGGCTACAGTTCATATGGTCACAAAGAGTCGGACACAACTGAACGATTGAGCACACACACAATAAAAAGCATGTTACACTCTTGTTCATCCATTCATGCTCTCTCTCTCTTTGCTTCTTCCTTTCTTTTTTGTTTATTGATGTTTATAGGCATTCCTCAATTGCAACACAACAAAATTCACACCACTGGAAAATATTGATCTGAGAACATACGCAGACAGTTCTTTCTTTTTCTTTTTTAATTTATGGCAATTTCTTCTTAGGAATTGTAAACAGATTGCAGGAGAAGTTTCTGCTGATCTCAGCCTTTACACACAGGCAAGGTGTCAGTCTCCTGTAGCCACCCAGAAGGCGTTGCTTGCCAGAGATGATAGATGAACCCATATGGAGTGTTCCACGCTCCTTTCAAAGAGTCAAGCATTTCTATTTCTTTTTTTTGACCAATGTATGTTCCTTGTAAGGAAGTGCAGTGGTAGAAGATTTCTTGATTTATCATGTGCTTTTCCTTGCAATTTCTTTATTTCTGACAAGCACTTGTGGTGCAGAAATATGTATTGTCATGTCGACATCAATATTTGAAATTTTCAGAATCAACAATATGTCAGCAGCTAGGGAATAAGCAATTGGGGGGGGGGAGGTGTCTTTGTTGTACTTCAATATTTCAATAATAAGTGAGAGAATTAAAAAATTGAGTTCAATCTGTTCCCCTCCAGTGGGATGATATAAAATTGTGTTTCAGGGGAACACATTACAACCATACATACTGAGTTGTTGAAAAATTAATCTTCTTATTGTTAGGACTATTTGTAATGAACAAAGAATCCTTAAACCCAGATATGCTATTTGAAAATTTAGCCCAATTTTATAAAAACTCATCTATACAGGAGCTCTTATGAAAGATGAATCAAGGAGATAAGCATTTCAACTTTGTAGATTTTAGAAAGTCAGAAAGAGATCTCAGCTTCCAGTGCATTTTCCACACACACCCTGGGCAAGATTAATCTTTTATCATAATATTGCAGTTCAAATTTTAAGCTAGGCCCTCTTGTCATCCCATATGAAGCTAAAGTAATCTTCTGTGACTCAACTTTACCTAGGCAACAGATCATTGGACAGGACTCTCCAGGCACACCTTCTATTCCCATCAAATCTGTCTCTCTGAGCCCACACTGACATGACAACTCAACTCCTATTCATAAAGTTCTTATGTGTAAAGTTGATTTCATCTATAATAATAAGATGACTGACTTCCCATATTCCAGATACTATGCCCTAAGAGTTTTAATTTTTATAACAACTCTACAAGATAGATGTGTTCAGTACCACCTTATACAGATGAAAAAGTGAGGAAAGGAAGTTAATCTTGCTAATTCATAAAACTCCCACAGAATATAGGAATATGCAAAATATTGATCAAACCCAGGCTGACTGCCCTGTAAGAGCCTGTTTTAACCACTGCTGTCTTCCTTTAGAAAGGCAGTATGTTGAAGAAAAAAAAAAAGAATCCTAGATTTGGAATTCAAATTCTGATTATGCCATTTAGGAGCTACTGAGCTAGGACAATGAGCTACTTTATAAAACTAAGATTGTTGTCTATGGAAAAAATAATGTCTAATCTACTGTAGGGCATGATGGAAGATTCAGATGAGACAATCTGTGAGGAAAAATAAAGGAAGGAAATGTATAGGTAAGAATAATAGACTTTTTGTTTCCCTCTTAAATTTTCTGTTACGTTTAAAGGAGTTAAAAATTAAAGCACTGTTAGAGGAAGAAACACTTTCAAACTCATTCTACGAGGCCACCATCACCCTGATACCAAAACCAGACAAAGACAACACACAAAAAAGAAAACTACAGGGCAATATCACTGATTGAGCATAGATGCAAAAATCCTAAACAAAATTTTAGTAAACAAAATTCAGCAACATATCAAAAAGCTCATACACCATGATCAGTACAGTTCAGTTCAGTCTCCCAGTCGTGTCCGACTCTTTGCAACCCCAAAAATCGCAGCATGCCAGGCCTCCCTGTCCATCACCAACTCCCGGAGTTTATCCAAACTCATGTCCATTGAGTCGGTGATGTGATCCAGCCATCTCCTCCTCTGCTGTCCCCTTCTCCTCCTGCCCTAAATCTTTCCCAGCATCAGGGTTTTTACCAATGGGTCAACTCTTTGCATGAGGTGGCCAAAGTATTGGAGTTTCAGCTTCAACATCAGTCCTTTCAATGAACACCCAGGATTGATCTCCTTTAGGATGGACTGGTTGGATCTCCTTGCAGTCCAGGGGACTCTCAAGAGTCATCTCCAACACCACAGTTCAAAAGTATCAATTCTTTGGTGCTCAGCTTTCTTTACAGTCCAACTCTCACATCCGTACATGACTACTGGAAAAAAACCATAGCCTTTACTAGACGGGCCTTTGTTGGCCAAGTAATGTCTCTGCTTTTTAATACGCTATCTAGTTTGGTCATAACTTTCCTTCCAATGAGTAAGCATCTTTTAATTTCATGGCTGGAGTCACCATCTGCAGTGATTTTGGAGCCCAAAAAATAAAGTCTGACACTGTTTACACTGTTTCCCCATCTATTTGCCATGAAGTTATGGGACCAGATGCCATGATCTTAGTTTTCTGAATGTTGAGCTCTAAGCCAACTTTTTCACTCTCCACTTTCACTTTCATCAAGTGGCTCTTTAGTTCTTCTTCACTTTCTGCCATAAGGGTGGTGTCATCTGCATATCTGAGGTTATTGATATTTCTCCCGGCAATCTTGATTCCAGCTTGTGCTTCCTCCAGCCCAGCATTTTTCATGATTCACTCTGCATATAAGTTAAATAAGCAGGGTGACAATATACAGCCTTGATGCCCTCCTTTCAGAAGCACGGCAACCACGATAGTCAGCACAGAAGCATGGCCAAGAGGAGCTACTCCATGTTCAAGGTCAGGAGGGGTGGCCATGAGGAGATACCCCTCGTCCAAGGTAAGAGAAACCCAAGTAAGATGGTAGGTGTTGCAAGAGGACATCAGAGGACAGACACACTGAAACCATAATTACAGATAACTAGCCAATCTGATCACACAGACCACAGCCTTGTCTAACTCAGTGAAATTAAGCCATGCCGTGTGGGACCACCCAAGACACCATGATGAAGTTGGGTTTATTCTCGGGATGCAAGAATTCTTCAGTATACACAAATCAATCAATGTGATACAGCATATTAACAAATTGAAATTTAAAAACCATATGATAATCTCAATAGATGCAGAAAAAGCCTTTGACCAAATTCAACACCCATTTATGATTAAAACTCTTCAAAAAATGGGCACAGAAGGAACTTACCTCAACATATTAAAGGCCATATATGGGAAGCCTACAGAAAACATTATTCTCAGTGGTGAAAAACTGAAAGCATTCCCCCTAAGATCAGGAACAAGACAAAGGTATCCACTTTCCCCACTATTATTCAACATAGTTCTGGACGTCCTAGCTACAGCAATCAGAGAAGAAAAAGAAATAAATGGAATCCAGATTGGAAAAGAAGAAGTAAAGCTCTCACTGTTTGCAGATGACATGATACTGTACATAGAAAACCCTAAAGATAGTATCAGAAAATTGCTAGAGCTAATCAGTGAATTTAGCAAAGTTGTAGAATACAAAATCAATGCACAGAAGACACTTGCATTTCTATATTCTAACAATGAAAAATCAGAAAGAGAATTTAAGGAGTCAGTCCCACTCACCATTGCAACAAAAAGAATTAAATATCTGGGAATAAACTTAACTAAAGAGACAAAGGTCTGTATGCAGAAAATTATAAGACACTAATGAAAAAAATCAAAGATGACATAAACAGATGGAGAGATATTCCGTGTTCCCTGGTAGGAAGAATCAATATTGTGAAAATGACTATACTACCAAATGCAGTCTACAGATTCAATGCAATCCCTATTAAATTATCAATGGCATTTTTTCACAGAACTAGAACAAAAAATTCCACAATTCATATGGAAACACAAGAGACCCTGAATAGCCAACGCAGTCTTGAGAAAGAAGGATGGAGCTGGAGGAATCGACCTTCCTGACTTCCGTTATACTACAAAGCTACAGTCATCAAGACAGTATGGTACTGGCACAAAAGCAGAAATATAGACCAATGGAACAAGATAGAAAACCCAGAAAAAACCCATGCACCTATGGGTACCTTATTTTTGACAAAGGAGGAAAGAATATACAATGGTGCAAAGACAGCCTCTTCAATAAATAGTACTGGGAAAACTTGACTGCTACATGTAAAAGAATGAAATTAGAACACTTCCTAACACTGTACACAAAGATGAACTAAAAATGGATTAAAGACCTAAATGTAAGACCAGAAACTATAAAACTCTTAGAGGAAAACATAGGCAGAATACTTGAGGACAAAAATCAAAGCAAGATCCTCTATGACCCACCTCCTAGAGTAATGGAAATAAAAACAAAAGTAAAGAACTGGGACCTGATTAAGCTTAAAAGCTTTAGCACAGCAAAGGAAACTATAAGCAAAGTGAAAAGACGACCCTCAGAAGGTGAGGAAATAATAGCAAGTGAAACAACTGACAAAGGATTAATTTTCAAAATATACAATCTGCTCATACAACTCAATACCAGAAAAACAAACAACTCAATCAAAAAGTGGTAAAAAGACTTAAATAGACATTTTTCCAAAGAAGACATACACATGAAAAGATGCTCAACATTGCTCATAATTAGAGAAATGCAAATCAAAACTACAATGAGATATCACCTCACACTGGTCAGAATGGCCATCATGAAAAAGTCTACAAACGATAAATGCTGGAGAGGGTGTGGAGAAAATGGGACACTCTTACACTGTTGGTGGGAATATAAATTGATACAGCCACTATGGAAGACAGTAAGGAGATTCCTTAAAAAACTAGGAATAAAACCACCTCATGACCCAGCAGTCCCACTCCTAGGCATATACCCTGAGGGAATTAAAATTGAAAAAGACACATGTATCCCATTGTTCATTGCAGCACTATTTACAATAGCTAGAACCTGGAAGCAACCTAGACGTCCATCAACAGCTGAATGGATAAAGAAGTTGTGGTACATATGCACAATGGAATATTACTCAGCCACAAAAAGGAACATATTTGAGTCAGTTCTAAAGAGGTGGATGACCTAGAACCTATGATACAAAGTGAAGTGAGTCAGAAAGAGAAAGATAAATATCATATTCTAATGCATATATACGGAATCTAGAAAAATGATAGTGAAGAATTTATTTAAAGGGCAACAGTGGAGAAATAGACATAGAGAATAAACTTATGGACATGGGGAGAGGGGAGGAGAGGGTGAGATGTATGGAAAGAGTAACATGGAAACTTATGTTACCATATGTAAAATAGATAGCCAATGGGAATTGGCTACATGGCTCAGGAAACTCAAACAGGGGCTCTGTATCAACATAGAGGGGTGGGAAGGGGAGGGAGATGGGAAGGAGGTTCAAAAGGGAGGGGATATATGTATATCTATGGCTGATTCATGTTGAGGTTTGACAGAAAGCAACAAAATTCTGTAAAGCAATTATCCTTCAATAAAAAATAAATTAAAAAAAATTACAGCACTGTTGAAGGGTGTTATAAATGTATATAGAGAAAATATTTTAAATGACTATATCACAAAAAAGGGAGGATAAAAGAATATAAAGTTTCTGGGTTCTGCTGGAACTGATAAAATGTCAAAACCAATGTGCTATAGTAAGTTATGTATGTATAAATTAAAATATAGAACCACTACTTTAAAAGTTATACAAAAGGCTGTACTCAAAAGCGCTATAGATAAATCAAAATGAAATCCCCTAGACAGTGCAAGTAACCCACAGAATGACATTAAAATAAATAACAGAGAAAACAACTTTAAAAATTAATAATATGGCAAACGTAATTGAGATAATTCTACAAAATGTTTAGTGAAGAAATAGCACCAAATCTACAAAACTTTTCCAGAAAATAGAAAAGGAGGGAACACTACTTAATTTATTTTTTGAAGCTATATCACTCTGGTATCAAAATCAAATAAATAGCTCAAATCAGATGCTTTCTGATAACCTAGAAGGGTCGGATGAAGTTGGAGGTGGGAGGAAAGTTCAAGAAGAAAGGGACATATGTATACCTATGGCTGATTCACGTTGATCTATGGCAGAAACCGATACAATATTGTAAAGTAATTATCCTCCAAGTAAAAATTAAAGAAAAATCAAATACAGAATGAAAAATTACAGAGCAATATTGCTTAGGAATATAAATATAAAAATCCTTAATAAAGTATTGGTATGTGGAATCAACATGCAAAAAGAATGATACAACATGAGCAATCCGGTTAAGTTCATGATGCAAGACTAATACTTGGAAATCAATGAAAGTATCACATAATCATATGAACTGATGTAGAAAAAGCATCTGGTAAAATTCAACAACCATTCTCAGGAACTCTCATAGAACTAGGAGTAGTGGGAGATTCTCTTAACTTTATAAAAAATGTCTACAAAAGGCCTCCCGAAATCATCCTATTTACAAATGAAGTGAAAAAGTGAATGTTTTCCCCCTAAGGTTTTGATCAAGGCAAAGATGTTTGCTTGCTCTTCTGACAATCTATTAATGTTATTATTATCATGTTCTTTTATGAGGAAGTCCCTGTTTAAATAAAGTTAAGTCACACAATGTAGGATCACACAGCTAACAAATGTCAGCACTGAGACTTATGAGTCCATTTAGTTCCAAGATACTAGCTACTAATGAATCACATAATGTTAAATCCGTCACCACCTCTGGGTGGTAGCCAATAAGTGATTTATAATATTCTATCTGAAAGCTGGTAAGTGTGTCTTGCAAGTGCCCTGACATTTCATGTGGACTTTAGGCAAAACTTACAAGCACTTCAGTTCAGTTCAGTTGCTCAGTCATGTCTGACTCTTTGCAACCCCCATGGACTACAGCACGCTAGGCTTCCCTGTCCATCAACAATGCCCAGAGCTTACTCAAACTCACATCCATTGAGTCTGTGATGCCATCCAACCATCTCACCCTCTGTCGTCCCCTTTTCCTCCCACCTTCAGTCTTTCCCAGCATTAGGGTTTTTTCGAATGAGTCAGTTCTTTGCATCAGGTGGCCCAAGTATTGGAGTTTCAGCTTCAACATCAGTCCTTTCAATGAATATTCAGGACTGATTGATTTCCTTTAGGATGGATTGGTTGGATCTCCTTGCAGTCCAAGGGACTCTCAAGAGTCTTCTCCAACACCACCTTTCAAAAGCATCAATCCTTCAGCGATCAGCTTTCTTTACAGTCCAACTCTCACATCCATACTTGACTTCAACACATTCAATTGAACTTGGCATGTGTTCTTTAGTGGAAGGTACTCTTGTTAGTGTTAGTCGCTCAGTCGTGTCTGACTCTTTGTGACCCCTTGGACTGTAAGCCCGCTAGGCTACTCTGTCCATAGAATTCTCCAGGCAGAATACTAGAGTGGGTTGCCACATCCTTCTCCAGGAGATCTTCCCTATCCAGGGATCAAACCTGTGTCCCATGCATTGTAGGCAGATTCTTTACCATCTGAGCCACCAGGGAAGCAAATGAAATTGTCAGGTCAATGTCCCAGGCTCCTCCTCAGCCAAGTTAATTCCTTTTTAGGAAATAGTCTCATGAGGACAGGGCACAGAAATAACAAGAATAAGAAATGGGCTATGGGGCTTCTCTGGTGGTGCAGTGGCTAAGAATCCACCTGCCAATGCAGGGGCACAGGTTCAATCCCTGGTCTGGGAAGATTCCACATACTGTGAGGTAACTAAGCTTGTGCACCACTACTGAGCCCACATGCTGAAACTACTGAAGCCTGGTAACCCTAGACCTCATGCTCTGTAACAAGAGAAGCCACCACAATGAGAAGCCCACGCATCGCAATGAGAGAGTAGCCCCTGCTCACCATAAGTAGAGAAAGCCCTCGTGCAGCAACAGAGACCAAATGCATCCAAAAATGAAAAGAACGAAAGAAAGAGATTGGCTAAATATCTTTTACTACAAAGAAAATGATTGTTTCACCTTGCTTTCTAGAGTTTTTTAGGCAATTTCATTATGTTACCTCTAACCTTAGCTAATATAAAATGAAGAGAGAATTGTAGCAATACAGAAGACTGTCACTTTTATGGTTTTTTGTTGCCACAAGATGAGGGGAGATATTTTGCCTCCATACTCATCAAATAAAAATATGGAGTCTTTGAAATGCAACATGCTTTTCACCAAATTTATCCTGAGGATGGGTTCCAAAGGCATTGTATCAGCTAGCTGAATTGTCAGTGGACTTGTCATTGTCATTCTCTGCGACAAATGGTGGGTTCATTTAATTACATTCCCTCACGCTCTCTCTCCTTACTGAAAGAAAAACTTTTCTATTTATGTGGTGCTAAGGATTCTTTCATACCTCCAAGATATAGAAAGAGAAGAAAGCAAGTTGCAGAGCAATGTTTCACATTCAGTTTTGGGCATGCTGGGTCCCACACAGAGCACTGGGCAGAGGAACACCGAACAGTTGAGAATTCTTGTATCTGAGGATAGGAGAGGAAAGCAAGAATAGAGTTGGATGGGAGAAGAGGCACATTCATGTTTTTTTTTTTCTAAATATGTCTGTGTGGTTTGAATCTTTTACAACAATAGCATGAATGCACTTCTAGGTTACCTGTGTTTGCTAAACCACTACAGTCATGTACGGCTCTTTGTAACCCCATGGACTATAGCCTGTCAGGGTCCTCTATCCATGGGATTTCCCAGGCAAGAACACTGGAGTGGGTTGCCAGTCCCTTCTCCAGGGATCTTTCTGACCCAGGGATGGAACACAGGTCTCTTACATCTCCTGCATTGGCAGTCGGGTTTTTTACAACCAGTGCCATCTGGGAAGCCCCTGAGTTGCTCAGCTGGTAAAGAATCTGCCTGCAATGTGGGAGATCTGGGTTCAATTGCTGGGTCGGGAAGATCCCCTGGAGAAGGGAACAGCTACCCAATCCAGTATTATGGCCTGGAGAATTCCATGGACTATATAGTCCGTGGGGTCACAAAGAGTATAACATGACTGAGCGACTTTCACTTTCACTTTTACTTTCTTTAGGTGAAACGTGGCTTAGGGGTGATGGAGAAACTGTATATCTGGCTGAGACAGGGAGTCCACCAAGCTACTCAGATAAGATGATAATAACTAATGTGGGGTTAACTAGCTGATGACAAGAGAAGGTATAGGAAGTAAACCAGTAAACCCCAGAAGTAAGCACTAAAGCGTATCAGGAGAGCATGTGGTCTCATAGGACAGACATTATATCATCAAGGTATCTTACAGGATACGTTGCAAGAAATCAGAACAACAGATAAAGATTCTCAGCTTTAGGATGACATGAAGGGATCAGAAAACTCTCAGTTGCAGGCAAGCCTCAGGTTAGAGTTCAAAGGCAGAGTTTCAGGGGCAGAGGGTGAAAACTAGGGGATGAGATATTGCTTTCTTGTAGCACTGCTCTTTAAGAAACAAATTAACTATTAATTTATTTCACAATATGTAGTACATACCTTCATATACCAGGCACTCTGTTAAGCACAGTATCTGAAGTTATAAATGATGGTCATACTGCTGTCCTCACGAAGTGTTCAGTCTAGTTAGGGTGAACACTATTACCAGAGAGTTGGTTGACTACAAACATCTAGTATTCAATTTAATCAAATGGATTGTGTGTATTTTCTGTGTATCAGGCACTTAACCAGATTCTGAACCTATGGCCAGACCACTCATAACCCCTCAGACCTCCCCTGCAAAGGAAAACCTGTGCAGATCTAGGTAGCCTTGCTCACCCAGGTGAGTATAAGTGACCTCAACAATGAGGACTAGAGGACAGGTAAGAACAGGATGCTGGGAATATAGTGCTGTGCCTTTCCTGCAGGATACTCCCTCTTCTACGTCACCTGCTTCTCATCTTTGCCCTCATTTAAAATTGCTCATCGATGCTGGAACCCACACTGGCATGAAGATATGATGGGGTTGGGGGCTGGGATGGGACCTCCATATAGAGACTCTTGGTAGCCTGTTTCATATAAATTTGAAAATAAATTAATCTGACATAAAGGAGTCTTTGGCATTTATGTCAAGTTTAGATTTGTATTTTTTCATGAGTCCAGGTGGAAAATTGTGTAAAATGTTAGACTTCATTGAGCATCCAGATGCTGTGTCCAAACTGAGATTTTGTGGGTCAGTAAATAACTCAGACCCATAAAGTATCTGGTGATAATGGGCAAGACTGTAATTTCTTTTAACAGATCAGGAAACAGCTGGTTGCTTTTCCCTTTAAGAAAAAAATCCTTTTGTATTTTTTTTTTCTGAAAAAGTCAAATATCAACATACCAGCACAGTTGGAAATACGGAGCATATTATTCTTATCAATCAAATGTCAAAACCACAGACCTTTGCCTTTCCAGATCACTGATCTAATGCTGGTGCAGAGTGAGTTAGTTTCTCAGAGGGGCATTTGAATCTTCGCAGGGTCCATGAGTCTAGTGGGAATTTGGGGTTAATGTGAGTGCATTTGAGAGGAATGGCCATCAGAATCTCAGATGGATGGAAGGAGTCTAACGATTTTTTTTCTTGTTTTATAGTGGATTCAGTTCCACCTACTGCTTTCTTTTCCTCAATTCCTACTTAAATTTCCCCAATTCTCCCTCATTACCAATCAGCTTCTAAAACACTGCCTGGCTACATCTTCTATATTTGAGTTCATATTGGAATGGGGATATTGTAAGTAAAGGGCAAATAAGCTTAGTAGTAGTGTAATAGTGAAAAAGCAGTCCTTTAGATAATAAGGGGAGGAGGGGTGAACAGGGGGAGGAGGGGAAGGAGGAGAAAAGTAGAAGGGAGAGGAAGCGGGTGAAGGGGCAGTTGTAACAAAATAGAAGAACTGCTATCATATAGACAGAGCTTAGACCGAAGCCCAATATTTCCCGTTTCTAGTCCTTCACTGTCCACAAGTTCTGTGTAATATGGTACAAATTACATCCCCACTTCTCTCCACTTGCCATCAGCACTTTCCACCTTCAGAGATACCCAGAGATTTTCATTAAATATAAGAATACCGGGCGGCTCCCCTGGTGGCTCAGCAGTAATGAATCCACCTGCCAATGAAGGAGACGCAGGTTTGATCCCTGGGCTAGGTAGAGCCCCTGGAGAAGGAAATGGCAACTCAATCCAGTATTCTGGCCTGGGAAAACCCATGGATAGAGGACCCTGGTGGGCTATATTATCGTCCAGGTTGTCACAGAGTTGGACATGACTTAGCAGCTGAACAACAACCATGTAAGAAAACCCAGATAGTATAGCAGGTGTGTCTGTTCCAATTCCTTGACAACTTTGAGTTCACCTGTAGCTCCAGTAGATAATTACCAGCAAGACAACATGCCTCTCCCTGATTTCTTTGTTTGAGGGCTTGCTCTGGACACACAAGTTTCCTCTGTCCCGCAAGTAGTAGGGAGCTAATGCTGCCAGAATCAATGTTCAAGAGCTAGGAGATGAGAGTCGGTGACAAAGGACCTCAGCCTCTCCAGTTTTGGATAGGAAAGTGTTAATGTTTCTCAGAGAGATCCCTGGGGTTGAGTCCCAATTATTCAGACTGCTAAACCTTACCACTGATGCGCTCTTTATTGTTTTTCCCACTCCCCTTTTCACTTTCCCATTCCCTCTCTTGTACTTCCTAAAATCGTCTCCCAAACAAACTGCCTGCTGGCAAGTCTTTGTCTCAAAGTCTGCTTTAAGATGAACAGGTTATACAGACTGACTGTATAGTTTTTAATTGGAGGGTAGTTGCTTTACCATGTTGTGTTAATTTCTGCTGTACAGGAAAATGGATCAACTATAGCTGTACATATATCCCCACTTTTTTGGATTTCCTTCCCATTTAGGTCATCATAGAGCATCAAGTAGAGTTACTTGTGCTATACAGTAGGTTCTCATTATTCATCTATGTTATACATAGTATCAATAGTTATATATATATATATGTCAATCCCGATCTACCAATTCATCCCTTAACCCTTTGCCGCATTGATGTCCATATGTTTGCTCTCTCTGTCTGTGTCTCTATTTCTGCTTTGCAAATAGGTTCATTGGTACACTTCTAGATTCCACGTACATGCATTAATATATGATATTGTTTTTCTTTCTAATTTACTATGTATGAGTCTTATTTTACTCAATGGTATGTGTATGTGTGTGTGTATATACATACATACATACATACATATATATATACATACATACATATATATATATATATATATATATATATATATACACATGCATGCATTTACCTTTCCCAGAAAATCAGGCTACTCATAGTAATTAATTGAATGAAAGACATTAAAAGTCAGGAGAAGGCAAAAGGCAGATGTTCCAAACCCTTGGGACTAGCAGGAATTAAGAAATTTCTGGATCGGTGTTAGAATAAATGAGACCTACATGATGGCACATGAAGGGATGCATTAAGCACAGTTACATCTGCTGG
This sequence comes from Giraffa tippelskirchi, assembly GCF_054371585.1. NCBI lineage: Eukaryota > Metazoa > Chordata > Mammalia > Artiodactyla > Giraffidae > Giraffa > Giraffa tippelskirchi. The sequence continues at coordinate 71,989,695 of NC_137280.1, forward strand.
ATAACAAAGCTATCATGAGAGAGTTGCTTAGAGGGAATTCAACTAGGAAAGATACTCTCTGATGAACAGAATTGTTTGTAGGAGTGACGGTTCTAGTGGGATTGAAATACAATATAAACATCTTATGTGTATGGTACTTGGTGACGGCAGAAATGTAGTTATTTATAGCTGCTCATTACTATGAACATATGCACCTTTGGCAGCCTCTACTAGATTTCTTACACATTTTGAGTGCCACTAATTATGGGATTCTGTGGTTTACAAGCATACAGGGATAGCTAAACTGACAATATAAAGCATACAGATTTGTAATAATCTTAAGTGTAACACTGGTGACTTCTATTGGTACACTGAAACAAAATAAAAATAAATGACTTCATTGTTTACATACATAAATTCTGTTTCTTTCCTCAACTTTAAGTCTTCTGAAAAAGAGAAAATTTCCTGAAAGATATGCACCGCTACCATTTCATATGTTTAGCAGACGTCTGTCTATTAACATAGACATCTTTTCCTCTCTATCTAGGACAGTAGAGAGAAGTAGATGCAGGACTTTCCAGGGAAAACAATCATTCTGAGAAAACTAGGAACTGGACCAAAGATAAAGAGACTTGATTCTCCATGACCACACACTGTATACTGGTAAAAGGAGCAGCTGACATTTTGTGCCAAGATAATGGGTTTTGATAATGGATTAGCCAAAATTGTCATGAGAAGTGACTGCTCAGATGCAGTCTTTTATCTTCTAAAACACGAAACCTGTTTATGAGGTGGATTATAATTGGACATGATGGTGATACGAGTAACGAGGCAGAAAATCCGGAGACCCAATCATGAAGGGTACAGAGACAGAGTGGAAGGGATTAGAGGAAGAGGCTGTGGTGGAGAAGAAAGAGAGAGGGCTCCCCTGATGGCTCAGTGGGTAAAGAATCTGTGGCAATTCAGGAGATACAAGAGATGAGGGTTCTATCTCTGGATCAGGAAGATCCTCTGGAAAAGGACATGCAACCCAGTCCAGTGTTCTTGCCTGGAAAGTCCCGTGGACAGAGGAACCTGGTGGGCTACAGTCCAAAGGGTTACAAAGAGTCAGACACAACTGAGTGGCTAAGCACAGCACACAGAGAGAAAAGTATTGGTATTTTGTACATTGGATTTCTGCAATTCCTGACTTTTAAAAGACTTTCTCAAGAGAAAAAGACTCTAATATGTGAGAATCTGGCTTCCTTACTTCTCTGTGTATACAACAAATTGGTTTGACACAATTTTAACAGAGGGTTTTTTAGATTTGAGAAGGAAAAACAGGCACATAGTAATGTCACTCACATGTTTAAAGGAACTGAACTTGGAAAAAGAGCTTGACACTTTCTCCCTGGTCCCAGGCAGTAAATCATGCAAAGAGTAAAAGAACACAGGAAGACAGATGCTAACAAGATTTAAGAAAAATAACTTTCTTATTTTTGATACAAAGATTATACAAGCCTCATAATATAAATTAAAGCATGCCTATTTTTCCTTTTCTCAAATTATTTTTATGTCACTGACTATTCATAGAATTTACCTGTAAGTTTACCTGTAAAATAATCTGCTGTGCTAAGATCTTTGATTTGCATATTTTATTTAAGTGAAGAATTTAACTAATAATATCATTTTAATTATAGTAGTATCATTTATATTTTTTACTTCTTTAGAATTTTGGTACATGACTTGATTAGCTATAATTTCTACTTATTAAGTTCCCTGAAATTTTCAAATTCGCTGGCATAAGTTGTTGATAATATTTCTCTATTTCTGCTATCTACACTCATGCTAAGTTTTATATTTCCAATTATGTTTGTTGGTGCTCAATTGCTTTTCCTATTTCAGTGTTAACAGATCTATTTCTCTAATCTTTTAAAAATCCAGCTTTTGACTTTGTCCTTTTTTTCTTTTATAACTTAAGCTTATATGGCCTTAATTTCTGTTCTTAGTTTCATTATCTTTTTTCTACTTTGTGTTTTACTTTGAATTATTTTTCTTGAATTTTTAAATTTGAATGGTTACTCATTAATAATGAGTATTTGCTCTTGATTAATATAGGTATTCAATGTCATACATTTGTCTCATATTTTCAATTTAGCTACACCAGACATTTTCATATGCAATCTTTCCTTACTACTTATATACTTTTTATAAATGGTTACACAATTTATTTACATTCTTAACAGGTATATTGATATGTAATAAGTTGTAAATGCTTGAAATATACAGTGTGATGTTTTTGAAATATGTGTATACACACAAATCAATCACCACAGTAAGACAATGAGCATACACACCACACCCTAAGGCTTCCTTGTGCCCCTTTATAACCCTTCTACCTACTCTCATCACCACTCCCATCACTGTGAGCACAAATCAATCACCACAGTAAGACAATGAGCATACACACCACACCCTAAGGCTTCCTTGTGCCCCTTTATAACCCTTCTACCTACTCTCATCACCACTCCCATCACTGTGAGCTTTGAACCATCTGCTTCCTATTACTATAGATTAGTTTGCATTTTCTAGATATTTCTATAAATGGAATCCTATGTATGTATTGTTGCCTGGGCTTCTTTGACTCAGCACAATAATTGTGAGAATCAACCTTATTTTCATTGAGCAATGTATCATATTCTATTCATCCCATCCAGGGTAGTTCTCAACTCAGGTATTTTACTTTTCATCTTTAGTATGTCTTAGTTAGGCATGTAATATACTTACCATGGGCTTCCTCAGTGACTCAAGTAGTAAAGAATTCTCCTGCAATGCAGGGGATGAGGGTTCAATCCCCGAATCAGGAATATCCCTGCAGGAGGAAAAGGCTATCCACTCCAATATTCTTGCTTGGGAAACCTCATGAACTGAAGAGCCTGGAGGGCTACAGTCCATAGGGTTGCAAAGAGTGGGACACAACTGAGAACACACGCATGCATATTTTCCATACCTCTACTTAACATTCTCAGTATTCCTTCCACCTTGGCACATGTCAACTACAGTTATAATAATTGTTTTAATATCTTTATCTACCAGTTCTATCATCTGTGTCTTACTGGGTTGGTTTCAATTATTAATATTTCCACTTACTTATATTTTCCCACTTCTTTGCATAAATGACATTTTATTGGATACTAGACATTGTGAATTGTACCTTGTTGTGTGTTGGCTATTTTTTGTGTATCTTGATATAAATATTCTTGAACTTTGTTCTTCATCTCAGCTAATTTATTACAGATATTTTTGGTACTTGCTTTTAAGCTTCATTAGGTAGACAAGAACATCACTGAGTCTAGGGCTAACTTTGCGCCCTAATTTTGTACTAAGACAAAAATTTGAGGTCCTCTTCTTGAAATTCCATGGATTAATAGCTTTTTTTCAAATTCTTAATTTTGACTTTTGGGAACGGTAACTATATCTAGGATTGTCTGAGCCTAAGATTTGTTCCTTTCAAACCTTCAGGTGGTTCTTTCACTGCCCTCTGATAATTGACTCACACATGTGTTATCAGTGTTCGGGTGAAGGCTTGAAGGAGAGCTGCAGGTTTGGAGAGCTCTCTTCCTTACTCTGTTTATTCCTTTCCTCTCTGATACTCAGCCCTGTCTTCTCAAGCAGGAGGACTGCCAAGCTCTTTCTGGGTTCCCCCTATGTTTTCTGTGGTCTGGAAACTCTTTAGGCAATAAACTGGGGCAATAATAGTGCTTACTTTGTTTACTATCTTCCCATCCTTAAGGTATAACTGTTTTTCAATTATCTAATGTTCAATATATTGAATATCACCTCTTTATCTTCCAGGCAGTTGGGTAAACAGATTTCCTGTTGTATCATCTTGGATGGAAGAAGAAATTGCAAGTTGTTTTCTTAAAGAGATCAAAATTGACATGCCTCCATGACATGACAGACACAGCCAGCATATGATAATAGAAGAAACATGATGAGTAAGTTACCTGGATACCTAGTGATGCAGCAGAATCCTTTCTAGAGACCAGCTGTGGCATCAACAACAATCATCTGTTTCGTGATTCTTTACATTACCCTCTCCTCCCTCTGACACTACACTTTTTGTTATTAATCAAAATCAGTGTGTTCTCAGCTTTACATAAAAATTATACAAAATTATTTAAATATGCAGCACTTTTATTTATCCCTAATAGGCAATTTTGGTAGAGATCCCTGCTTATTCAAACACAGTTTCAGTACAATTCTCCCTACACTGGTAAACCCAACTCTATAGCTTACCCCAAAGTGCTGCCTTTAACTCTGTTCACTTAGGGAATCCTGGAGCTGCCTACTGTGCTGGTGTCTTTGAGCAACTGTATACTTTATCAGACTCCATTGGGATTAATTCAGGAGCTGGGTGAGGCTGAATCCAGTAAGTGCATCACCATAACAAGGGCACCTCAATCGGGCTTGCAAAGTCAGCAACCGACATCCCAGGAGGATATGTTCACCTTCCGCTCAATGCAAAAGAGTAAAGTTAGTTCAATTCATTATAAGAGAAATAGAACTGTCCAATTTATTCTGCTACTATTTCAGTGGAAACATCCATAAGCACTGAGAATGTGGAAATATGAAAAAGTATGCTGAATATTTTAAAAATTTTAAAAGACATTTTTTCTTTGCTGTATTTACATAAGAGAAAAGCACATATAGATCAGTCAGCACCAAAACTTGAAGCCATTGCTGGAGAATGGACCCCAGTAACAATGACTGTACATCGACAAATGGAATTTTTATTTTTATTATCAAATTATGCAACCTAAATTATGCGTCCCTTTCCAGCTAGCACCACACTTCAAATGATAGATTTTTATAGCTGTCAAGAAAACATGCAAAGAGAAGCCAAATTAGAAATAATCATTGCTTGCTGTTACTTTGTAAGCAGGACAAAAGAAATAACAGATTGAGTAATTGATTGGAGTAATGGATTCTGGTATTTATTTAATCATTAAGGAAAGAAAAAAGCTTACATGTAAAAGAAGAAATGTTAGACTCCTTGGGTTTCAATTGGAAAGATTAAAATTTCATCAACTTATGTGCCATTGCTTTTCACCATTTATTATTTTTATAAACTACAGAGGAAATCTGAACCTGAATTTTCTCTATATTGTATGATCTGAGATGGGTCAAAATAATATGAAATATCTAAAAATAAGGGTTTCCCTGGTAGTTCAGATGGTGACGAGTCTGCCTGCAATGCAGGAGACCCAGGTTTGATCCCTGGGTCAGGAAGACCCCTGGAGAAGGAAAGGACAACCCACTCCAGTATTCTTGCCTGGAAAATCACATGGGCGGAGGAGACTGGTGGGCAACACCCTGTGGGGTCGCACAGAGTCGGACACAACTCAGCAACTAACACACACAGTAACACACATCTAAAAAATAGATTTTCAGATCTGCCCAAATATTAAGTTGAGTGCTCTAGTTGGAGTGAGTTTGAAAGTAGAGTCTGGGTTGCATTTATTCTGTAAATCAAGAGAATAAAGGCTTTGAAGATCCAGATCAAGAGAAAAAGAAGAGATGCAAGAAGTCTTTAAAACTTATCTTCACTATGCTTATTATGCAACCAGAGACACAGAGGCAGAGGTAGACAGAAGGAGGGGTGAAGAGAGGAAGAGAGATGGGGAGGAGGAGTGGAATAACAAGGAGGAAGAGAGAAAGGGAAAAAAAAAACTAACTCAGGGAATGGTATATTTTGAGAAGCACGTGTAACATATACCCTTTCTTTGATACCTATTTTAAGTTTGATAAAGCCACAGGCATTGACAATAAGGCTAAAATAAGGGGCATTTAGAAAAATGTTAAAGCACCTATAAACTTTAATTTTGTAATATGTCCTTTTGAAATTGTAGTCAAAATTAATAAACAACCTTTGTTTATTTAAATAGTCACCTAAAATATTTTCATATGCATATATAATAGATGATGGGCTTCAAGGTGGCTCAGTGGTAAAGAATCTGCCTGACAGTGCGGGAAACACAGATCCAAGCCCTGCGTCCAGAAGATCCTTAGAGAAGTAAATGGGAACGTACTCCAGTATTCTTGCCTAGAGAATCCCATGGAAAGAGAAACCTGGCAGGCTACAGTCCATGGGGTCGCAAAACAGTTGGACATGACTTAGCAACTAAACAACATCACAACATATAAGAGAGGTAGATAAGAATAATTTTATTTAAATTGTTAGTTTAAAAAAAATCACCTCCCACTTTGCAACATACCTCATAAATCTTCTAGATAATGACCAAACAATCCACACACTCACGGTGGTGGTGGTTTAGTTGCTAAGTCATGTCTGACTCTTGCAATCCCATTGACTGTAGCCTGCCAGGCTCCTCTGTCTATGGGATTCTCTAGGTAAGACTACTGGAGTGGGTTGCCATTTCCTTCTCCAGGGGATCTTCCCAACCCAGGGATCGAACCCCCCTCTCCTGTGTTGCACACAGATTCTTTACTGATTGAGCCACACTAACTGTCCCTAACTGTCTTATACACCTAAGAAAATGAACTAGCCTATGATATATTAAGAGAAGTCATCTCATTGCAAATGAGGAAAGTTTATTTGTTTTTTTATGGAAATGTTTATCCTTGGTGGCATTACAGTACCTCTGAAGTGAAACATCTCATCCAACCAGTGAACACAACCAGTGAGCAACTACCCAGTTGAAAAGCAAGACAAAAAAGTTTTTCTGGATTGTGGCCATCAGAAAGAGGTGGTTAAAGAGCAGTCTGGAATAAAAGTAAAATAAAAGTAAGTAAATAATAAAAGTAAGTCTCTCTTCTTCCCCTCAAAATGATAGAATTCATCCCAAGCACATGTATTGTACCCATTCACACAAACCCCAGCAGTACCAGTGGATCTCAACAAAATACCCGATTCTCTTTGAAAAAAAATATCATCATCCCAGGTCAGGATGGCATACACTTGAGTGGCATACATTTACCTTTAGCCTTGAAAATGTGATCTTGGGGAAAGACTGAAATAAATATCCATATAGGAAGAGCATGCTCATAACAATGTTTCCCATTCCATATCATGAATTATTTATAAACAGTGCATATTTTCTGATGAATGTAAATTTTTGTCAAGAAAAGAAATCTAGTTCTGTCAAGAGTTGATACCTGTCCCTACCTCACCCCTGCCTAATGCAAATACTGGTCATTTTAGAGAAGTGCAGAGGAATCAGTAATTCACATAAACAGTTAAGATGGGATTTATTTGAAGCACTACATTTCATTCTTGGGTTTTTATATTACTGTACTTTTTTTTTTCTTGCTACACCTTGAAAGTTTCCATTTTAGGAGACACTCAAAACAGCAACTCAGCAGATGATCTAAAAATGAGATTTGACTCATCTGATATAAAATGCAGTGATATAAAATACACTTTGAGAAGTATCCATAAAATAAGATTTCCTTTTGCTCTCATTGGCTCCTTCACACTCTTTCTTTGATATCAAGGAAGTCAGTTCTGCTATCATGTTTTATTATTCCAAATTTTTCAGCCTGCCACATTTTATAGTGTTAATTATAATTCAGCTAGAGATTTATATAGTACACACGTCTCTCTCTGAAAGGCATTTCCTATCTTCATTCAAATATGCACATTGGTATAATCGACATGGTTACCAGCAAATTAATTCTTCACTCTGTTATGGTTACATTTACCCTTCATGCCTTATTAAAATACTTTCCAACTTGATAAGGAGAATAAAAATACTTTTATTTGAGTACATTTTGCCTCTTATTTTAAATCCTTTTGATTGAAATACAAAAAATGAAAATAATTGTTACCATTTAAATCTGTTAAGTTTAAATACAGAAGCAGTTTCCACAACAAGAAATGAAGCAAGTTTCTAGACTTTAGTTTAAAATGTCCTCATCTCCTAGATATAAATAATTATAGCTACAATAAATTTTAGAGCAGATGTTGTATGAACACCAGCAGCATGAAAAGAGAGCGTTTCTCTTGTTCCTGTGTTGTCACAAGGTGACTTGGTCCAGCATGAAGGACACTGGACATGTCACAGGAAATTCAAGCCACTGATCTCAGATGAGCCACCTTCCGTTAAGGCATTGCTCAGATAACTATCCTGAGTCTTAAATTCCATGAATGCAATGAAGATAATGGTATTTCTTTTTGTCATCCCATGATGTCTTCGAGGTAAAGTGAATGATTTAATGCAATATAAATACTAAAACGAAAGCTGAGTGCCGAAGAATTGATGCTTTTGAACTGTGGTGTTGGAGAAGACTCTTGAGAGTCCCTTGGACTGCAAGGAGATACAACCAGTCCATCCTAAAGGAATTCAGTCCTGAATATTCATTGGAAGGACTGATGCTGAAGCTGAAACTCCTATACTTTGGCGACCTGATGTGAAGAACTGACTCATTGGAAAAGACCCTGATGCTGAGAAAGATTGAAGGCAGGAGGAGAAGGGGACGACAGGAGATGAGATGGTTGGATGGCATCACTGAAGCGATGGACATGAGTTTGTGTAGGCTCTGGGATTTGGTGTTGGACAGGGAGGCCTGGTGTGCTGCAGTCCATGGGGTCGCAAAGAGTCGGACATGACTGAACAACTGAACTGAACTGAAATACTTTCTGCAAATAAAAATGTGTCTGTGTGTGTGTATGTGTGTGCATATGTGTGCATGTGTATGTGTGTGTGTGTTTCTTGATGCTTTCAAGAAGCCATTTTCAATTATTGAGACAGTCAGTAGGAAGGGAAAAAAAACAAGCATAGGCATCATTATCTATTTAATATTTGATTCTAAGAACCAGACCCTCTTTATCTTCCAACAAGAATTAAGAGAAAGAAAGGGAAAGAGAGGATAGAAGGAAGAAAGGGAGGGAAGGATCGAGAGAAAACATTGTAAATGGAGAAGATGCTGGTTGATAGTGCACTGCAGGAGAGAAAACACATACAGGGGCTGTTGGACAGACCTTTCTCCAGAGAAGGACCAGCGTCTAAGCAGGAATTCATGGAGCAGGAGCAGACATACGAGGTACTGGAACCAGCAGTCCGGCTACTGTAGTGTGAGCTTTCCTCCAGCAGCCCAGAGAAGGACCCTTTAAGAAGTGCTCTGAGGGTACGGTTTGGGTGCACTAGTTGTTTTAGGTGGTGACTCTGGCCAACCACTTGTACTTGGCATGTAACCACCTCACAGGGGAGTTTATTATCATTATTGGACCCACTTCGCTTCCTGGGGCTTCCCTGACAGCTCAGCTGGTAAGGAATCTGCCTTCAATGCAGGAGACCCTGGTTTGATTCCTGGGTTGGGAAGATCTGCTAGAGAAGGGATAGGCTACCCACTCCAGTATTCTTGGGCTTCCCTTGTGGTTTAGCTGGTAAATAATCCACCTGCAATGCAGGAGACCTGAGTTTGATCCCTGGGTTAGGAAGATCCCCTGGAGAAAGGAATACACTTTGGAGTGCTACCCACTCCAGTATTCTGGCCTAGGGAATTCCATGGACTGTATAGTCCATGGGGTCACAAAGAGTCAAACACAATTGATCAACTTTCACTCACTCACTCCCTTCCTGAGTATTGATATCTGTTCTTCCAGGCTTCAGATCTAAAAGATGGTTTACAACAGCAGTTAGGAACTTGGTTACTGGAGTCATATTGCTTGAGTTCAAATCCAAACTCCAGCACTTATTAACTTTGCAGCCTTATGTGAGGTTCTTAATATTTGTGTGTGTGCGTGTGTGTGTGTTAGTTGCTTGATCATGTTCAACTCTTTGTGACCCCATGGACTGTAGCCCACCAGGCTCCTCTGTGGTACTATCCAGGTAAGAATACTGGAGTGGGTTGTCATTCCCTTCTCTAAGGGATCTTCCCAACCCAGGGACTGAGCCCAGGTCTCTGGCATTGCAGGCAGATTCTTTACCATATGAGCCACCAGAGAAGCCTTGTTTGTAAAATGGGAATAGTGAATACTTGTAACATAAGGTCATTAAGGGAATTAACTTAATGGAACAACTCAGGTCAACTGGGCAGAGGAGACAGTCACTAGAAGCTAAAGAACATGGTTTGTTTTGATTAGGAAGATTCACAGCAGAGTGTGTGAAACTCACCCCTTTCAAAGTCATCAACTCCCTCTACAAATCAGCTGAGTGGATGTGGGATCACTGTTATTTCTCCTCCACATCCCTCTGCTTACTCATTTGTTGTTGTTTAGTCACTAAGTCGTATCTGACTCTTTTGCAACCCCATGGACTCTAGTCCGCCAGGTTCCTCTGTCCGTGGGATTTCCCAGGCAAGCATACTGGAGCAGGTTGTCATTTCCTTCTCCAGGGCATCTTCTCGAGCCAGGAATTGAACCTGCGTCTCCTGCATTGGCGGGCAGACTCTTTACCCCTGAGCCACCTAGGAAGTCCACAGAAATCGTTAACTTTTCTTATAATACTAATGAGAACGTGGCTAAAACTACTTCCATGTTGTTTTCATTTCTCAAGACTTGTTTTTAGGAAAACAGCCTATTTATTATTTACAGATAAACAAAATATTCACAATTAAATATTTTAAAATTAATACAACATAGAGTATTTATATTTTTAATTGCAGATGCTAGAAAATGAGAACAATTTTACATTTGAAATACCAAGCAAAAAAAAAAAATCACAACCAAAAAAATAAAAATCTTCACAGGCCAAAATGTGTCCTTCATCCTCATTTGTAAGTGGTAATAGAAATGCTTGTCTCACAGGGGATCTTACCAGGATTATCTAAGGCCATAGGCAGAACAAGTCTGGCATACAGTGAATATTCACTCACTGGAAAATGTCACTGTAACTATCCCATGGGAGGACAGCAGACCATTTCAAGGTCAAAATTCATGGGTGCCCAGTTCAGTTCTTTTCTTTTGTAGTGTGTGACCTGAAGCAAGATACTTAGTCTTCCTTTATGCATCTCAGTTTTTGTTGATGTTCCTGTCTGGAATGCAAGAGTAAACACCTACTTATGCTGTGTGGGATGAAGCTGCCCCATCAGAACTGAAACAAAGTAAACATTTGAAACATATTAGTTATTATTATTACAGTTGCTGTGATGTTGAGGATGAGAATGATATAAGGGAAGCAGTGACATGCAACTGTGTCCAATTCTCATAAGGAAAACAGCTTGGTCACCCCTTAGGGGACACTCCTAGTGACATTCCAGGACAGTTATTAGCTCCTGAGCCATTTAGTGAGTGGAGGAGGATTGAAACTCACACCCAGACTGTGAAGTCAGCATGGGACTCAGAAGAGGGACTTCTGTTGCACAGAAAAATAAATTGCAAATAATTGTGATTAAAACCTATGATCTCTCCAAAGGGTTTTTAAGTTACTAAAAATCAAGAGTTACCTCTTCCTATCTTCATAATGATAAAGTGTATAGAAAATGCCTAGTAAATGGTCATTAAATATTTGACCATTGAAAAGCACCATATTTGTATCTCAGCATCTACTCAGCAATGATAACATTTTTTGTCTTTTCCAATATTTATTTGTTGAGTGTAATCTATGTGCCTGGTTCTGCTAGGCTCTGGAAAAATAGTTATGAATAAATTAGGTACAGTCTTTCCTACTAGGAATTGTAAAATTTGGTACAAGAGAAAGTACACAGAAAACCACCATCTCCATAATACAACCTGTCTCTCTTTCTCTCATTTCACAAAAAACTCTCTCAGGGCACAAATGTAGAATTAGGGTGTCTATAAAAAGAAACATGGCCCAACTCCTGCTAGAGTGGATGTTAGATGCTCTAATACTTTTATAAACTCTCTCTAATGAAAACAAATATCCTATAAAAGGACAGATACGGACTATACCCGCTGGACTTAAATTTCTAGGCACCCATTTATAGTAGACACACAGACATGTAACAGTCCTGTACATATGGGTTTGTGAATTCTGAATTCAGTGAGAATTGTGAAAACCGGGACAATTACTAAAACACTGAACATTTTGAAGACCATTATAAGAGCTGGTAGAACAAAGAAAGGAAAAAAAAAAAAGCAAGGCCATGGATAGGGAATTAATAAAGTCTGAAGAGGAAGCAGGTGGATTTCTCCCATACAAGACCTAGAACTTTAAAGAGAAAATTGAAAACCTTTCCCAGGAAATAATAGTAATTGATAGTGGCTTTGTAGCAGCTCAAATATTGAGCTCACTTTTTAAAAATAAGAGAAAGAGAGATAATAGATGTCTCAATTAGAGAAAGGATAATATCAGAAATGGAGAAGGAAATGGCAACCCACTTCAGTATTCTTGCCTGGAGAATTCCATGGACAGAGTAGCCTGGCAGGCTACAATCCATGGGGGTCACAAGAGTCAGACATGACTTAGTGACTAAACCACCAATATCAGAAAAGTACATGTAAATGAAAAGCTCTAATAAGTTTCTTTGATTCTGACAATACAGAAATAGGTAAATTTAAAGAAAATAGAGTTGGGAAGCCCCTGCATTGGAGACATCACTCTATATGTATGAAAACTAAGAATCAGGAATTTGAAATGACCCCAAGGCCCAATGGCGAGGGAGAACAGAGCTAGGATTAGGATCACAGAGCCCAGGGAGCCATGGTCCCTACTGAAATGCACAGCCTCTATCCTCAATCCATCAGTGCTATGTGCAAAGGAATAAAGGAAACTCCAACCTGGCTATGTTGAAAATGGGTCACAGTGGATCTTAGAAGTGGAGATGATGCCACAAGAAACACCTGCAAAGAGTAGTCTTGGAACTATCTAGATGTAGGTTGTTTATTGTTGAACAGGCTTGATGGACACCACAGAAATATTTGTACATCCATGTCCATTCACTCAATGGCTTTACCCATGCCAACTCCATTTGCGGGGGTAAATACCAGCCAGCATCCTCAGCCCCTAAGATATAAGGGGTTCTCTGCTTCCCTGGCTTCAGCACTAGGTTGAAGAACAGCAAAGGGGCAAGTGGCTCCAGCTTGGTTAATCAGTGCTTCCGCTTCTCAGCCACGGTGATTGTTTTGAGGGATGAGTGTATAACCCAAGTATGGCTGATTCAAGGTCTCCAGAATTTTTCCTTTGTATCCAGACATGAGATGCTTCATTTCTTTCTAGCTATGGCCCTTAAAGCCTTGAGCCTAACAGCTGGAAGTGGTATAGTCTCTACCAAGCGGCAAAGGCAGTAGAAGAAGGTAAAGCCAAACGGCAGACTGACCCAAGGATGAGATGTGGATAAATTACCGCAGGCGCCAGTGAGTCCCTCGATCCAGCTGTCTCTGGATGTGCTTTTGCCCTCCATCATTATATGAGGTAACAAACTTCTCTTAGTATTAGAGACATTTTGAGCTTCGTGTTTTTATCAGCTTCAGACAATGTGCCCTGTTAAGTATTATTACTAAATAATTAAATAATTTCACTGGCTGCAATAATTATTATACATATACATGGCACTCAAGTTTCTTAAACTATTTACCTTATAGTTATACCATAAACAGCTATGCTTTACTGAACACCGTGAAAGTCATTTCCCATTATCTACTTTATTCCTCACCAAAAAATGTTCAAACGGGCATGTTTTTTTCTTCCAGTATTCAGATAAAACTGGATATTACAGACTATAAGGGACTTATTTCTTTCATCCATGGCTCTTACAAAGATCTATATCCTAACACAAAGGTTTCCTTTAAGTCCATATAGCTGTATGGAAAGTTAGAAGAAGTTTACTCTCTATGCAAAAGTTAAGGACAGGTATTAAAACAATTTTTGATACTATATGGACACGATATGATTTGATCGTGTTGACATTTAAATTAAATACTATTTTTAATTAGGATCATAACTCTCTCATTATGTGTTCATGCCTCCAAGTCTTGAAGTGCCTCATAGAATATGTAGTCCAGGCAATTTGGTTTAGAAATGAGAGACCAGGGACCCAGAAACATTGTGTTCTTCCAAGGTTAAATGAGAAACTCACTGCGGGGGATATGAGTCCTGAATTCGATCCATGCACACGTAATATCTATTTCTATTGGCAAGTGAGGGCTCTTTCCTGCACCACTTGATTAAAACTTCTTGGCTTAATCATCTTTGGCCAATTTATTTTAAATAATAGAATGTGTTTGTATATATCTCTTTTGTCTTCAATGAAAATTTTTACATTACAAAAGTTATATCCCTATCCTTAATTTTCATTAACAAATGTTTGATAAAGCTACGACGACCTTAGAGAAGTTTGTCTCTGTTGGAACCTTTCATCAAGGGGTTTAATGTTCTTTCAACAAAGCAAAGAGCTAACAGAACCATCCTGGCTATTAAAAAAAAAATCTTCAAAACATGCACTGTTTCAGCTTAATGGTTGCAAATAGTAGTTTGTTATGGAATTTTAATGGTTTGATTATAACAGCCATTTCTAAAATAAATCACAGTTATTACCATCTAAGGTAGGGCATAAATTGTAGATTGTAATTGCTCACAGACTTTTCTAAAACAACGATATGTCTACATCAAATCTGGAGCATGCTATTGACATAATAAACTGAAGGAAGGTTTATCACAAACCTAAAACAAAAGATAAGATAGAAGAGAAAGACTGCTATAATGTTAAAGATCGCACATTTGCTCAAAATGAAATTTAAACTGAAATTAAAATGAAGGAGCAAAAAAGTAATTTTCACCTCCAGACTCATAATCTTTACTGTATCTTTTCTTGGGTCTGTGAAGATTTTGATGTAGAAAGGATGTTTAAGATTGTTTAGGCTAATGGATTTTAAATATGTTTTTAGCTATGGAGCTCTCAGTCACAAAGTATCTATAGCCTCAATATAAAAATATAGTAAAAGTAAATTTTTATCTGGCTGAATAAAGAGTGAAGTTTTTGGAACTCTTGTCCCTCAATTCAGTTTCCCTTTCCCCATCTCTCCCTCTCAACTGACCATGCCCAAGTCCCCAGCAACATGCAAAGGAAATTCCCCCCTCCATTCTGCTTATTCAGTTACACAATTAAAAGCATTGAAGCCAAAAAATGAAAATAAATTCCCCAACACCTCAAACCTAATTAGTGGAAAATCAGGGACAAGGAGACAGCTTCCCTGCACTGCTGTATAGAGAATATTTTGTTATGTTGCCTATTATTCAGGGCTTTTAGGATTTCTCCCACTGTCTCAATATTCTCCTTATACTTGAAGCTTCTTGTCTCTTAATGAATGGTTGGAAGCCTAAAGAAACAAACTGTAGATATACTTGGAATTCGCCAGAAAATACAGTTATAATTAGAAAATAATTTGAAAAAAAGGATAAAGGAACATCAACTTTGTTTTTTTTTACCAAAACCCATGAAAGTCAAGGGAATTTAACATCTACAATAGAAATGGCAAAATGCTTCTTGTAAGCCAATATGTTGTAAAGTGAGTAACTTTCACTCCAGTTCAAATTTTGGGCTTACATGTCTATTCCAAGAATAGTCAATAAGACTTCTGCTGAGACACTGCTGCTGCTAAGTCGCTTCAGTCGTGTCCGACTCTGTGCGACCCCATAAAGGGCTGCCTACCAGGCTCCCCTGTCCCTGGGATTCCCCAGGCAAGAACACTGGAGTGGGTTGCCATTTCCTTCTCCAATGCATGAAAGTGAAAAGTGAAAGTGAAGCCGCTCAGTCGTGTCCAACTCTTAGCGACCCCATGGACTGCAGCCCACCAGGCTCCTCCGTCCATGGGATTTTCCAGGCAAGAGTACTGGAGTGGGGTGCCATTGCCTTCTCCGCTGAGACACTGCCTTACACAAATTGTCCCATGCCTCATTTTCCCCACTGCCTCTGTTTACTCACCCAGCCTATCTGTGCCTGGTATTCACATGTGTTTTTTGATAGTGGTGTCAGGGCTTCCTTTCACTTTATTCTCCTTTGCTTGATATCAAGGTTCTCTCTCTCTTTTCTGTTACTATTATCAAAAAAGCACCAAGTGGTGAAAATGATACTAAAAATAAACTTGAAAAAGAACTCTGGTATCTTCAGTTTTCTTGCCTATTTGTTTTTGGTTTCTTTTCATTTTTGTTGAAATACAGTTGATTTACTGTTTTTTAGATTCTTTTCCAATGTAGATCATTACAGAGTATTGAATAGAGTTCCCTGTGCTATATGGGCTTCCCAGGTGCTGCAGTGGTAAAGAATCTACCTGCCAATGCAGGAGACACAGGTTCCATCCCTGTGTTGGAAAGATTCCCTGGAGGAGGAAATGGCAACCCACTCCAGTATTTTTGCCTGGGAAATTCCATGGACAGAGGAGCCTGGTGAGCTACAGTCCATGGGGTTGCAAAGAGTCAGACGCAACTGAGCACCCACAGGTTCCACATCATACTATACATTAGATCCTTATTTGTTATCTATTTTATATATAGAAGTGTGTCTATGTCAATCCCAATCTCCTAATTTATTCCTTCCTCCCTTTCCTCCCTGGAAACCGTTAAGACTATTTTCTATACCTGTGATTCTATTCCTGTTTTGTAAATCAGTTCATCTCTACCATTATTTTTAGATTCCACACTTAACTGATATCATATGATATTTGTCCTTCTCTCTCTGACTTACTTCACTTAGAATGACCACCTCTAAGTCCATCCATGTTGCTGCAATTGCCTTTGAGAAGGAGGACGAAGATCCAAAGACTTCTCAGTCCATAGGTCTTTACAAACACTGTTGTCTTTAGAAGAAGATAGTGAGAGTGGCTGCAGCTGGAGATCTCTGTTGCCTCCACAGTATGTCCTGGCTTCTGATCAGTGTTCCTTCAAACAATGACGTGTCTTACTTGAGAAGCTGGTCCTCCGCCCCGGCGAGGTTCTGTCACTGTGTTCCAGGCAGCTCTCCATACAATATTCCCTGTGATGTGTTCACTTATTCCTGATCAGAGACCTTTGGATTCCAGGGTGATGGGATCCCAAATAAAGAAGTTTTCTCTCTTTTATTATCTGCCTCTGTATTTGGCCGCAGCCTTAGAGGTGAGAACTATTCCTAGAGCTTGTCAAAAATTCCAGTTACTCTCTAGCGTATTTCAATGCATTTCTGGTAAGGAAAATCCTGAGTCAGCTTTTTCCACCCACTTCTTTCCTTCTGCATCCAGCCTCTCACTTAGTATTTCATTCTCACCTTTGTCTTTCTCAAAGAGGTCCTCTCTGACCACCCAAATTAAAAGAGATTTTTCTGCTCTTTTTCTAATTTAACATCCTACCTTTTTCCTATGCTTGCAACATTTCTTGACATTTATAATTATTTTACATATTTTCTTGCTAGCTTATTCATTGCCCTTATCCTTTTATTTTTTAAGGGGTTTATATATATATATATATATATATATATATTTAATTTATTTATTTTAATTGGAGGCTAATTACTTTACAATATTGTAGAGGTTTTGCCATACATTGACATAAATCGGCCATGGGTGTGCCTTTATCATTTTAAAATTGCCAGCCTCTTGAGGCCTGAAACCACGTGTGTATGCTTACTTGTTATTTTACCCCCAGAGTGTAGAGTATTATAAGGGCTTCCCAGGTGGCACTAGTGGTAAAGAACCTGCCTCTGGTAATGCAGGAGTTGTAAGAGATGTGGGTTCGATCCCTGGTCAGGAAGATCCCCTGGAGGAGGGCATGGCAACCCACTCCTGGAGAATTCCATGGACAGAGGAGCCTGGCAGGCTACAGTCCACATGGTCACACAGAGTAGGACACAACTGAAGTGACTTAGCATGCAAGCACATAGAGTGTTATACTCACCAGACAATATATAAGGATATCCTGACTAAGTGAGTGAATGCAATCTGAACCACTTCTAACTTCCTTTTCTGAAACCTCCTGCATTTCAGCAACTAGCTTGGTTTTTTGTTTGGTTGATTGGTTGGTTTTGGCCACATTGAGCAGTGCAGGGGATCTTAGTTCCCCGACCAAGAATGGAACCCACGCTCCCTACAGTGGAAGCTCAGTCTTAACCACTGGTCTGCCAGGAAAGTCCCTCAACAACTGGTTCTGATGTAACTACTTCCTACAGCTTGCTTTTCTTGCCGGGGCTGTTATCACCACCTGGTGTTCTTTTAAGTGGTTACCAAGCCCTCGGGTGAACGCCCAGTGTCTGAGCATAAAGCTTTTATTCTGAAAGCTGACACCCTATTTAAAATGCAGTTACCATCTACCTAGGATCCTCTCTCCCTAGCATGGTCAAGCTCTATTGGTTCTTCATGGCTTCCTCTGTTACCATGGAGATAGACAGATTTTTTTTTTATTATTATTATTATTTTTTTGCTATTACTGTCGAGGGCCAAGGAATATACAAACAGAAGAGGTGGGAATTAACTTGGACACTCTTTGTGCAATTAGCATCTAATGAATCCTTCCTTACAATAGATTGGCTTCAACCCCATTAGTCCAAAGTCATAGCTGCTCAGACTTCGTGTAATAAGATGTCGAATGATAACTCGCAGCAGGGACTGTGAAAAGGGTTGCTGGGGAGAAAATGTTTACTGAATAAACAGTCTGGTCACCAGGGAGAGAATGACTCATTTGCGTCTCCTGTTTTAATGTGTGAAAATGTTTTTCCTCTTGAAAAGGACTGCATTAAGGAGCTTGGAGGCATTTTGCCAGACTCATTTGTACAGTGGATTAGGATCTGAATAAGATTATAGAATTTCATGTCGAGCATGAAGGGGAGCAGGGTTGTTATGTGCAGTTTCTCTTCACTTTTGCAACCATGTAACAAGACTTAAATTTTTTTTTTTTTCACTTCAGTCGGGCAAAGTCTATAAAGCCCTTCCCTTTGACAAAAGAGGCTCAGAGAGGACAAGCGGAGACCAAGGTCGTGAAGCTAACATGTGGCTGAATGAACCTAAATCTTGGGGTGTCCTCATTCCTGATATCCATTCCCACGGGATACTGCACCCTCCCCCATACCTCAAAGGCTCTTAGACAAAGAGAGTTATAGAATATCCATCCATCTTCTTCATTTCAGTTCAGTTCAGTCGCTCAGCCGTGGCCAACTCTTTGCAACCCCATGAATCGCAGCACGCCAGGCCTCCCTGTCCATCACCAACTCCCGGAGTCTACCCAAACCAGTGTCCAACGAGTCAGTGATGCCATCCAGCCATCTCATCCTCTGTCATCCCCTTCTCCTCCTGCCCCCAATCCTTCCCAGCATTAGGGTCTTTTCCAATGAGTCAACTCTTCGCATGAGGTGGCCAAAGTATTGGAGTTTCAGCTTCAACATCAGTCCTTCCAATGAACACCCAGGACTGATCTCCTTTAGGATGGACTGGTAGGATCTTCCTGAAGTCCAAGGGACTCTCAAGAGTCTTCTCCAACACCACAGTTCAAAAGCATCAATTCTTCGGCGCTCAGCTTTCTTCACCGTCCAACTCTCACATCCATACATCACTACTGGAAAAACCATAGCCTTGACTAGACGGAACTTTGTTGGCAAAGTAATGTCTCTGCTTTTTAATATACTATCTAGGTTGGTCATAACCTTCCTTCCAAGGAGTAAGCGTCTTTTAATTTCATGGCTGCAATCACCATCAGCAGTGATTTTGGAGCCCAAAAAAATAAAGTCTGACACTGTTTCCACTGTTTCCTGATCTATTTCCCATGAAGTAATGGGACCGGATGCCATGATCTTAGTTTTCTGAATGTTGAGCTTTAAGCCAACTTTTTCACTCTCCTCTTTCACTTTCATCAAGAGGATCTTTAGTTCTTCTTCACTTTCTGCCACAAGGATGGTGTCATCTGCATACCTGAGGTTATTGATATTTCTCCCAGCAATCTAGATTTCAACTTGTGTTTTTTCCAGCTCAGCGTTTCTCATGATGTACTCTGCACAGAAGTTAAATAAGTAGGGTGACAATATACAGCCTTGACGGACTCCTTTTCCTATTTGGAACCAGTCTGTTGTTCCATGTCCAGTTCTAACTGTTGCTTCCTCACCTGCATACAGGTTTCTCAAGAGACAGGTCAGATGGTCTGGTATTCCCATCTCTTGAAGAATTTTCCATAGTTTATTGTGATCCACCCTGTCAAAGGCTTTGGCATAGTCAATAAAGCAGAAATAGATGTTTTTCTGGAACTCTCTTGCTTTTTCGATGATGCATCGGATGTTGGCAATTTGATCTCTGGTTCCTCTGCCTTTTCTAAAACCAGCTTGAACATCTGGAAGTTCACAGTTCACATATTGCTGAAGCCTGGCTTGGAGAATTTTGAGCATTACTTTACTAGTGTGTGAGATGAGTGCAATTGTGCAGTAGTTCAAGCATTCTTTGGCATTGCCACCTTTTTCACTGAAGAGGAAAATGCAAGACCTTTCAACAGAAAGTAGAAATAACAAAGCACATGGCAAGGAAATAATATTAAATTAGATCACTCTCTACCCTCCTTAAAAGAAAAATAGATCTTCCTATTTTCCATGGTTTTTCTTTCCTCAAACTGTCATCTGAGCTTAAGACCATGACTTAAGAGATGGTGCTTATTCCATTAAATTGTACTGCTCTAAACAGAGATTTAATGGGATGTGGTGGAAATCTTTTATATCCCATCACAGTCTCTTGGGCTTCCTTGGTGACTCAGTCGGTAAAGAATCTACCTGCAATGTGGGAGACCTGGGTTCGATCCCAGGGTTGGGAATATCCCCTGGAGGAGGGTGTGGCAACCCTCTCCAGTATTCTTGCTTCCCTGTTAGCTCGGTTGGTCAAGAATCCATCTACAATGCAGGAGACCCCAGTTCGATTCCTGGGTTGGAAAGACCCCCTGGAGAAGGGAGAGGCTACCCACTCCAGTATTCTTGGGCTTCCCTTGTGGCTCAGCTGGTAAAGAATGTGCCTGCTATGTGGGAGATCTGGATTTGATTCCTGGATTGGGAAGATCCCCTGGAGAAGGGAAAGGCTACCCACACCAGTATTCTGGCCAGGAGAATTCCATGGACTATATCCAAGGGGTCGCAGAGAGTCAGACACAACTGATAAACTTTCACTTTCACAATCTCTTGACCCTTTTTTGATCCAGTCATTATGATATCTACCAGATGTACATAAGTGAAGTTCAACGATCCTGGTGTCTGATATACCAGGTGTATCTTGCTCTGTATCTGCATCTGTATCCACATCCTTACCCATTCCAACCCTCTGGTTCACTCAAACAAAAGATAGGAAAAATGACTGTCATCTGTGTCTTCCTTCCAGATGCTTCAGTGTGGAGTGATGTGATTTTCATAAAGTCTTGCTTCAGTGCAGAAAGTTTTAAGGGTTTGAAAAGTCACAGGATGGACATGGAATGTAGAATAGAGATTAGACCTTAAAAGATTAGGGGAGAAGATTCCAGGCCAAATGATGAACAAAAACCACTCAGTAAGAGCAGTAGTGAGAGAAGTGCATAACTGAGTCACAGTGAATAAGCAGGAGCTGTGGAAAGAAAGAGCTTCCCCAGTGACTCAGTGATAAAGAATCTGCCTGTGATGCAGGAGACATAGGAGATGTGTGCTTGATTCCTGCGTCAGGAAGATCCCTTGGAGGAGAGGATGGTAATCCGCTCCAGTATTCTTGCACGGAGAAACCCAAGGACAGAGGAGCCAAGCAGGTTATAGTCCATGGAATCGCAAAGAATCGAGCATGACTGAAGCGAATTATCATGCACTCACGTGGAAAGTCTGGAAAGATGAATTGGGCCAGGTTAAGAAGAGTCTAATGGGCCATTGTGAATATTCTGCACCTGCTCTTATACTGATTTGGGTCTCTAGGAGGCTGTCAGTTAAGAGGAGAGTGTGATGCAGTCAAATTCACACTTTATAAGTCTCCATAAACAGACTTGGTGATTTTATGTCAAACACTTTTTTTTTTTGGCTGGACTGAATCTTCTTTGCAGCATGTGGGCTCTTTGTTGCAGCCTGCAGGCTTCTCTAGTTGTGGTATGCGGGTTTATTTGCCCCTTGGTATGTGGGATCTTAGTTCCCTGACCAAGGATCCAACTCAGGTCCCCTGCATTGGAAGGCAAATTCTTTACAATTGGACCACCAGGCAAGTCCTCAAACATTCTTTTTACCACTGATTTTTCTATTCACCTATTCATTTATATGCAAGACAAGATGCCGTAACATCAAATACCTCTAAGATATTTGCAGTGCAGCCAAAAATGAAAGTTACACGAATGCCAGGCATCAGCCAGTTCCTTGGAAAGACATCATGGTCCCTGCTGAGCATAGTTGAAGACACTAGCTTTGGGGTTTACTAGACTGAAGGGTAAGTTCTGGCAAGAGCAGTCCCTTTCATTTGCTGAACTTCAGTTTCCTCCTGTTGAGTAAAGGTCATACCATGCATGCCAGAAACCCATGGAAAGGTTACAACGAAATACACTATAAAGTTAGATGCTCAACACATGTTAAATCCCTCTCTGCTTTCACTTTTCTCATCTTCTCTGTGTCTGAATAATGTTAAACAAAAGACATATAGCTTCGAGCTGCTAATTGGATAGGAAAGTTATCTTTATATTTAAAATCACCCCAAACTTCAGATATTAGTACACAAATGTATAGTACATAAATTCCTAGCAGACTTATCCATTTAGATGTTTCTTGTTCTGAAATTAAGTATACCCCAAACTGCCAAAGCATACTCCATTCAGATGTCTCCAGTTTCTGTCTGTAACTGTACTATTTACACAAACACTCAAGGAAAACATTGAAACTTCCTTCCTCAATTTCATTCTCCCTCTAACATTTCATTCTTACTGCATGACTTTGTAGTATGTTATCTCTCTTGATTCTAGGACAGCGACTTCCAGGTATCTCCCACTTTCAACCCATGGTCTGGCATAGAGTTGGCATATTCAGGTGTCTGTTAAATAAATGAGCCTGTGGTTTTTCACAGTTTAGTATAGAAGTGCCTGTATATTAACCACAAAGGAAATAAACTAGTGTTTGTCACTAGCCTCCAAGGAGAGAAAGACAGAGAGATAGAGAGATAGAGACACATTTGAAATAAAAAGGCTTAAAAGAAACCATTTATTTCACTCAAGGGTGATGTTTACAACAGAAATCATAAAATAGGTAATGTTCCCTTACATCTCCAGTGAATGATTTGAACAGAGCTAACTGCAAAGACATAGTGTTTTTTCTCCCAGTAGAGCGCATGTAGAGATTTTAATGAATTCTTTAATTCCAATAATTCAACTTAAAACAGATTTAGTCACTTTTCCCTGAACAGCACAGTTAGTGCACAGGAAGTATATTCCCCTGGATGTTACTAGCATTTTTAATGTACGAAAACTGGAGAACAGAATCGAGCAATTTGGAATGCTCTAGGATTCCAAAGAACTTCTTAGAGCACTTTTCCCAGAATGTATAAAGATATTTTTATTAATTTTACATCAATTTATTGAAGAATGTTTGACATACAGAAAACTACACGCATTAAATGCATATGACTTGATGAGATCCACAAAGCCATCTCCACAATCTGTTATAAACATATCCATCACTTCCAAAAGTTTCCTTCCACCCTCTTCATCTATTATTATCATGTGTGTGTGAGAGGCCAATTGAGAGCCACACTATTAGCAAATCTCTAAGTGTACAATACACTATTAGTCACTACAGGCACTGTACTGTACAATAGATTTCTAAGACTTATTCACCTCACGTAAATGAACCTTTATACCCTTTGACTAATATCTCTCCATTTCCCTTCTTCCACCAGTCCCTGGAAACTATCATTCTATGTTCTGCTTCTGTGAGTTTGACTATTATAAATTCCTCATATAAGTGGTATCACCTAATATTTGTCCTTCTATGTGTGACTTAGCATAATAATCTCCAGGTTCATCCATGTCCTCACAAATGTCATTTCTGACTTTTTAAAGGCTGAACAATATCCTGTTCTGTGTGTACATTTTTCTTTTTATCCTTTCATTCTTTGATGGACATTTAGCTTGTTTCCATGACTTGGCTATTGTGAATAATGCTGTGATGAACTAGGGAGATGTTTTTTTTGAGGTTTAACTGCATTAACCAAGGGAAAAAATAGAGCAAACTCAAAGTTAATCAGAAATGAAACAGAAGACCTTAAAACCAATACCACAGAATTATTTTTTAAATCATAAGGGACAATTATCAAAAATTATATATCAACAAATTGGACAATCTAGATGAATAGGATAAATTCCTAGAACACACAATCTACCAATTGTGAATCAAGAATAAATAGAAAGACTGAACGGACCAATAACAAATGAGATTACATCCATACTCAAAAATCTCTCACCAACGAAAAGCTCAGAATCAGATGACTTCATGGGCTTTATATCAAGCATTTACTGAAGAATTATGCTTCTTAAACTCATCTTAAACTCTTCCAAGAAAAAGAAGAGAAGATATTTAAAAACCAATAATGCCAGTAGCACCCTGATACCAAAACCAGACAAAGACTCCACACCACAACAAAACAAAACATAGGCTGATAGTCCTGGCGGACATGGATGAAAAGATTTCTTAGAAAAATATCAGCAAACCAAATTCAAAAGAACAGTTTAAGGATCATATACCATTTCAAGTTGAATTTTTCCCTTGGATGTAAGGATGGTTGAACATATGAAAACTGATCAATGTGATACATTACATTAATGGGATAAAAGTTTCTGTTGTGCTTGTATTGTAGTTCAGTGTGAATGTTCCAGGCTAGGAGAGTCTCCTGGTGATTTTCCTTTAGCAAAGACCTTAGTCTCCTTTACCTTATGGATTCTCCAACCTTAAGATTCCCAGAGCCCTCTTCACACGACTTGTGGATGGGAAAAGAGAGCAGAAAATCAATGTGGGAGGGTATAATGAGGCCAACCTGAAAATGTATCTCTGTTGCCCACAATTCTCGTGGTAGGCTTGTCACATGACCCATCACAAGGCCTTACCTAACTGACAAGGAGGCTGGGAAATGTAGTCTAGCTCTGTGTCTGGGAGTAAGGGCAACATTTTGGTGAATAATCTTCCCATCTTTCTGGCAAGAGCAATGACTCTGAGCACGATGATGATTAATTAAGACTCCCCCTTAACAAAATCAGAGCAAATAGGGGTAATAAAAGGAAGCAATGAAAGAGTCCATAGACACAGAGCTCAGTGTCCTCAGCAGGAAGGGTGTGTGTGGTGTGTTAGAGTGTAGTATTTACTAACAGAATAAATATGA
The DNA here is from genome assembly GCF_054371585.1 of Giraffa tippelskirchi. Classification (NCBI taxonomy): domain Eukaryota; kingdom Metazoa; phylum Chordata; class Mammalia; order Artiodactyla; family Giraffidae; genus Giraffa; species Giraffa tippelskirchi. The sequence continues at coordinate 72,014,863 of NC_137280.1, forward strand.
TAGAATTAATGCTATGCGGGAGCAGATATTTTTGCTATTAAGAGAATTGGGGGACATGTACTCTGCCCTTAGAAAGTGACTTCAAATTTGTGAGGAGCCAGACTTTCCAATATATATATATATATATTGTATCTGTGCAGTGTGTGTATATTCTTATTTATCAATATCAATTATTATTTATCATATATACATACTAGCTAACCAATAAGAATCTACTGTATAGTACAAGGAACTCTGCTCAATATGTTGCAAAATAACCTAAAAGGGAAAATAATTTGAAAAAGAATAGATATATGCATATATATAGATATATAATAGATACATGTGTATATATATATATATATATATATATAACTGAAAACCATGGGATTCTCCAGGCAAGAATACTGAAGTGGGTTGCCAGTTCCTCCTCCAGGGTATCTTCCCCACCCAGAAATCAAACTCATGTCTCTTGCATCTCCTGCATTGGCAGGCCGATTCTTTAACAACGGGCTGCCTAAAACCAGCACAAAGTCCCCTGATGGCAGAAACCCAGAAATAAAAAGCAAAGAAGCTTTAAAAAAAAGGAATCTATTTTATTTGGTGTTGTATAGCTTGTTGTTTCTTAAAGGGAATAAAAATTTGTTTCAAATTAAAAATACCACCTCTCTACAATTATCTTCATAGCTTTAATTACAGGGTTTGTGACCCAGTGGAGCCTGGAGGACATCTGTGGAAGGTGATTCTGGGCAGACACTGTGGGATTTCACAGCTCCCTTTGGGTTATGACTTGGCCCCTTTCATAAATAGAGTCTGTTACAGACCTTCTCTGAGAGCTGAATTATAGTGATGAAGTTTTTAAACTCATGAAACATTTGCTGGCAAAAATTAACCCAAGGGGTCTAAATTATATCCATTTCTTGATGAATCACTAATATTCCTTTTTAAAAGTTTCTTATTGGAATTTAAAAATAGCCCCTTCTTGGTCTTTCACACCATCTCATTTTAGCCACTTTCCCCATAGGGTGACTCCCTTATAATAAAGGTATTGGATAAGACCCATTAACAATTGAATTGAGCAATTGGACTTCTGGGTGTTTGAACACATATACAACAGTAGAATTGCAGAGAAAATACAAGAGGGAGAATGAGTTATTCTGAGTGTGCAGAGAGAAAAAAGAGCCTCTGCTGGTCATGAAACTAACCATGGGGAAGATGACCCAAAAGGAAGATTTGGAGACTTACAAGTATAGGGCTTCTCGTGCCATTAGTCGTGGTCAGTAGACAAACAAGCCAAGATCGTGTACAACTTGAATTCATTTAGATATGCTCTAAATATGTATCTATATGCAACATAAAGTTCATAGCGGATTCTGGCTATATTTCTCTATGTTGACTGATACGCAGTCAGAATTTCTACTTTTTGACCATGGAAGGAAATAATTGAGGGAAACTAAAGCAATTGATGTTCTTTCCTAGAGGTTAAAGTGGTATTATTTTTTTTCCCCATTATTTTCTTCTTACATTCAAAGTCTCCAAAACTTTATTCTCAGCTGTAAAGGCAGTGAGTAAGTTTGATTCATCGCTCCATCACACAGGGTCACTAGTGGAAAAAGAAGGGGTGAACAATCGTTCACTTAATGAATTGCTCAGTTCTGGTTGCTAAACTTTGAGAAAGCCATAGGTCAGTTTCAGGAAGTAAGGATACTGTTCAAAGCCTCAGATGCTGGGATGTTTTTCCGTTTGTTTGTTGTTTTGGAATCAGTCCTATCTGATCAGGGATCATATTCCAGTTTTGCCACTGGATTTGCCTTGTAATCGAGGCAAATTCTAGCTGTTTCTCAGATTTCACACGAGTAAAATGAGATTCTTTTATACTTTTATAAAATTACAAGCATTACATGCATTAACATTCATAAAGCACTCAAGTATATTACAAACACTGTAGATGTGTTTTATTTTATTATTGCATCTGAAGCTGAACTGTGAGTGCATATTCTCTCAGTAAACACCAGGTCTCATTTTCCTTAAAACAAAAGTGAGAAGCATGTCTTGGGAGAGGTCATGTGACTTTCCCAGGAAGTCCTATTGATTACAGTTAGGTAAGAGGAGTAAGACTCAGAAAAGTCCTGTGACTTCTCTGAGGAGGGATTCAGCAGTCAACTCCAGAATCTGACCGAGACCTAGAGTCTCTAGTTTCCTAGTCCAGGGAGTCCTCTCTCTGAGCTAGAAATTGTTCACTCTGGAAATATTTTCTTAATCTTTAACATGCATAATTCATATGGGGTACCAAAAGCAGTAAATGATTGATTTCCTTAAAAGTAATTCACTCAGGACTTTGCCAGTTAGAGTGGCTATAGAGGAAAAGGAATCTCAGAAGAGAATTATGTGACCCAGATGCCTGAAAGCAGACCTTTCAACTTGCAGCTGCATCCAGGGTGAGTACGGGTTACTGGTAATTTTTTCTCCACTCTTGACATCTGTCTCTTCTCTCGGGGAAATGCTCTGCAGAGCTCGCCAGCTGGTTTTTCATCTGGGGTGTGCTACGACTCAGGTGGTATGGCTCAGCAGAAGAAAACAAATAAATGAAGCAGTAAACAAGACACAACCTGTCCATCTTTTCTCCAAGAACCCCATCATCAATGGTTGCTAACTGTAGGATTCCCACCAGTAACTGAGTTTCATGCTGTGGCATTCTCCCACCATGTGGTGATGTGAAATAGTTAAGCAAACTGATGGGAACATCTCATTTGTATCCTTTACTGGTGTTATGGCTGGTTTTCTTAATATGTTAGGGAAATTGCCCATACTACACCTGTCACAGGTGAAAAATCTGCATAGATATGCATAATTCATGAATCGCCTATCCCAAAGAGAAAATTGCGAGGATTTGTTATTGCTCGAATGCCAGTTTTTACAGTGACATCACAGATACAATTGAAGACTCTCGAAAAGGCGACTGTCAGAAGAAGCGTTTCTGTTTTCTCAATATTCCAGACTGCTTGTCATTGGCCAGGGTAACTGATGGTTCCAGATTTCATCTTCCCTAACCCCAGCATTTCAGTAGAGCAGGTGCAGCCCTGATTTAAGCAGACTGGATGTGAGGCAACCTGGATTCATGGTAAAGGTTGATGGCAGTGGAAGCTGAATGGGAATTCATTGATAGAATATGAGTAATTTGTAAGCTCAAAAATATAATATTTTATATTTGCATATTTTCCATTGTCCTTCACTGCTTCTCTAGAGAGGAACTTGGTTAAGTCACAAAATCATCTTTGCTTATGATGTTCATGATGTTTGCAATGGTATCTTACTCCTCTCTGCACATCGATAAATTTGACCCCTTTTTCCTTACTATGTTAATTTCATTAGCTAAAAAAGCAATAAGTGTGACATGCAAGAATTTCCCAGAATCTGGATTTTTTTTCACATGTTACATCATGATTATATTTAGTTAAAAAGTTTGACAAAAATATCATAGGGATAATTTATATATCAATGGCTCCTACCCAGAGGGTGATGATGTCTGTTGACTTCATTTTTCTTACAATAGTGACAAAAGCACATCAGTGTTTGCATTTGGAAGGGATCTTGACAAGAGCTAGGGAAGAGGAATTAGAAAAGGGTATGGAGAATATTTTGTGAGTGACAAGTATGTTCACTATCTTGCTTGTGGAGATGGTCTCATCACTATTGCTGTTGTTGTTTAGTTGCTAAGTCATGTCTGACTCTTTGTGATCCCATGGTCTATAGCCTACCATGTTCTTCTGCCTGTGGGATTTTCCCAGAAAGGTTATTGTAGTGGGTTGCCATATCCTCCTCCAAGGGATCTTCCCAACCCAGGGATCTAACCAGTATCTCCGAGTCTCCTGCATTGCAGGGGAATTCTTTTACTACTGAGCCACCAGGGAAGCCACAAATAATAAAACTTACTGAATTGTGCAATTTAAACATGTGCAGTTTTTTCCATCAACTATGCCTCAAAAAACCAGTTCTAAAATCGTGTGAGAGAACAAAATTACATTTGAACAAAAGAAAGTCCTGCCCAATAGGATTTCTCATAGATTACTATTAGATGACATATTTTGATTCCCCCAGTCCTTCCTAAATTTAGCATCCATTGGAACCCTTCATTTCTTAAGAACTGATCATCTTTCCCAGAACAACCATTTCCCAGTATATAATTTTTTCAAGAATGGATGTAAACCAGTCTCTGAACACACTTATTGGACACAATGTTAGAACCTGGGTTTTCACCTGGAATAAGCATAATCCATGCTCAACAGCTCATTTATGAAGCATATACATATAATCGGGCTTCCCAGATGGCTCAGTGGTAAATAATCTGCCTACCAATGCAAGAGACATGGGTTCAATCCCTGGATCAGGAAGACCCCTGGAGAATAAAATGGCAACTCAATCCAGTATTCTTGCCTGGAAGATCCCATGGACAGAGGAGCCTGGCTGGCTATAGTCCATGGGGTCAAAAAGGACTCAGACATGACTTAGCAACTAAACAAACAGCAATGCATATAATCAATAAATAGTGAACAAAACAAAATTAATCACATTATAGTTATGCATAGAGTATCTACAAACACTTCTCTTGAGAAGCAAATTGGTTATTCATTGTTATGCTACAAACCACCTGAAGATTTAGTGGCTTAAAGCACCAGGACATGAAACAAAGGACTGGTCCAAATTGGGAAAAGAGTACGTCAAGGCTGTGTATTGTCACCCTGCTTATTTAACCTATATGCAGAGTACATCATGTGAAATGCCAAGCTGGATGAAGCACAAGCTGGAATCAAGATTGCCGGGAGAAATATCAGTAACCTCTGATACGCAGATGACACCACCCTTATGGCAGAAAGCAAGGGAGAACTAAAGAGCCTCTTGATGAAAGTGAAAGAGGAGAGTGAAAAAGCTGGCTTAAAACTCAACATTCAAAAAACTAAGATCATAGCATCTAGTCCCATCACTTCATGGCAAATAGATGGGGAAATGATGGAAACAGTGACAGACTTTATTTTCTTGGGCTTCAAAATCACTGCAGATGGTGACTGCAGCCATGAAATTAAAAGATGCTTCATCCTTGGAAGAAAAGTTATGGCCAACCTAGACAGCATATTAAAAAGCAGAGACATTCTTTTGCCAACAAATGTCCATCTAGTCAAAGCTATGGTTTTTCCAGTAGTCATGTGTGGATGTGAGAGTTGGACCATAAAGAAAGCTGAGTGCCAAAGAATTGACTCTTTTGAACTGTGATGTTGGAGAAGACTCTTGAGAGTCTCTTGGACTGCAAGGAGATCCAACCAGTCAATCCTAAAGGAGATCAGTCCTGGGTGTTCATTGGAAGGACTGATGCTGAAGCTGAAACTCCAATACTTTGGCCACTTGATGAGAGAGCTGACTCATTGGAAAAGACCCTGATGCTGGGAAAGATTTAAGGCAGGAGGAGAATGGGACGACAGAGAATGAGTTGGTGGGATAGTATCACTGACTCGATGGACATGAGTTTGAGCCAGCTCCAGGAGTTGGTGAAGGACAGAGAAGCCTGGCGTGCTGTTGTCCATGGGGTCACAAAGAGTCAGACACGACTGAGCAACTGAACTGAACTGAAATGACTAATTAGATTGCCTATATATCTGCAAATTAAGCAGGATTTGATGGAAGAAACTCATCTTGCTCCATAAAACATCGGTTCTGGCAACATTGGTGACTGAATACTCCGTTTTCAAGACGGCGCACACACTGAACTGGACAATTTGGTGCTGGCCATTTCCTGGGAGCCCAGTTGAAAATGTGGCTTGGCTCATTGTTTCCTTCCCATGCAGGCCCTGGGAAGGGCTTCTCGAGATTTCTTCCAGCATGGTAGCTAAGTTTTAAAACAACAGTCTCCACAAAAAACCTAGGGAAAAGTATAAGGCATATTTTGGCCTAGCTATAAGGTTCTTTTTGACATACTGTATTGGCCAAGTCAGTTACAAGTGTCCAACCAGGTTTAAATGTAGGGGATATCACCTTAACATATGACTAGGCAGCGATAAGCTGTAAAAGAACCTGTAAGAGGGATCTATTCCAGATTATTCTTTGGAAAAGACAATAGGCTACAATAAGGTTAATTTATTTGAGATGCACATCCTGTTTTAAAACTTAGCACTGTTAGATTGCTATTATGTTTTCTTATAACACATCAAGTTTTCATAGTTGCTTACAGTAATGACTTAACACAGTGTTGAGAACTCCAACAGCTTCAATTTTATACATCCCTCATTTTAAAGAAACTGGAAGCATTAAATTTTCTATAAGTGCTTTAAAGCCCGCACTTTAATATGCATGCAGATCAATTAAAAAGCAAAAAAGAAGAAGAAAACACCCACATAAAATTGTAAATCAAAATGCAAGGCATTTTGTAATTAAAAGTAATTACATGAATTTTCGAGAAAACCATTTCAGTATGTTAAGATACCAGTTGATTGATTCTTCACTTGGTTGATTCTCCATTTGACTCTGGAGCTGGATAATAAACTGAATTGAGCACACTTGTTTTCCATTTTTAGCTTTTTACATAATTCTTTAGTAAAATGTTTTATCTGTATTTCATTTATATTAATTAATGTAGCCTCTGGGTGTGTATGTGTGTGTATATATATATAGAGAGAGAGCTTTTTGGTTTTTTGTTTTAAATGGTGTCATATTACATAAAATAGATTAAAAAACCCTTTACTATAGTGTGGTGGGAAAAGTGTGCTTGGAGTTGTATATAAATTATTTAAATTCTGTTCACACACCTATAAGCTGTGCCATTTCAGGCAGGTTGTTTAATCTTTCAAACAAATCATTCAAATCTTTTCAAAAAAGCATCAGCTTTCTTCATCTATAAAATGAAAATAACAAGAACCACTGGATTTAATGATTACATTAAATGAATGAAATGATGTTTTAATTTCTTGGCACAGAGTAGATGTTCAATTAGTTTTTGAATTATTTTTCTTTCCTCTTATACCGGTTTGTTAATAGTTTTCTACTGACTTGTATAGCTGACTTATTTTAATATTTAACACATTATTTCTCTGTTTGCTATCTGAGATCTGAAGTTATCTGTCACCATATTCATCTTTATAATTGTAGCACTGCAGATGCAAAGGGCCTGATATGTGATAAATAATATGTTTATTATCATGTTTGGAAAATTAAGTCAGTAATATTGATAACTTTTTTATATTTAAGTAGCTATTCAGCAAGATCTTTTCTGACCTACCTCCTAGAGTAATGAAAATAAAAATAAACAAATGGGACCTAATTAAATGTAAAAGCTTTTGCACAGCAAAAGAAAACCATAAACAAGATGAAAAGACAGCCCTCAGAATAGGAGAAAACATTTGCAAACAAAGCAACTGATGAGGGATTCACTTCCAAAATATGCTCAGTATCAAAAAAACAAACAACCTAATGAGCAGAAGACCTAAATGGGCATTCCTCCAAGGAAGACATACAGATGGTCAACAAGCACATGAAAAGATGTTCAACATCACTAATTATTAGAGAAATGCAAATCAAGGCTATAATGCAGTTTCACCTCACATCAATTAGAATGGTCATCATCAAAATATCTACAAAGAATAAATGCTGGAGAGGATATGTAGAAAAGGGAGCCCTCTTACACTGTTGAAGGGATTGTAAATTAATACAGCGACTATGGAGAACAGTATGGAGGTTCCTTAAAAAACTAAAAATGGATCTACCATGTGACTCAGCAATCCCACTCCTGGGCATATACTTGGAGAAAACTGTAATTCAAAAAAAAAAAATGTGCACCACAATGTCCACTGCACCAATATTTACAATAGTCAGGACATGGAAGCAACATAAATGTCCATCAACAGAGCAGTAGATAAAGAAGATATGGTACATATATACAATGGAATATTATTCAGCCCTAAAAGGAACAAAATTGTGCCATTTGCAGAGATAATGGGTGGACCTAGAGACTGTCATACAGAGTGAAGTAAGACAGAAAGAGAAAAACACAGATATTCTATAATACCACTTGTATGTGGAACCTAGAAAAATGATACTGATTAACTTATTTGCCAAGCAGAAATAGAGACACAGACATAGAGAACAAAGGTATGGATACCAAATGGGAAAGAGAGGGTGGGATGAATTGGAAGATTAAGACTGTCATATATACACTAGTATGTATAAAATAGATAACTAATGAGAATCTACTGTATACACAGACTACTCTACTCAGTACTCAGTAGTGACAAAAATGGGAAGGAAATCCCAGAAAGAGGAGATCACCTAGTCAGTTCAATTGCTCAGTCGTGTCTGACTCTTTGCGACCCCCATGGACTGCAGCACACCACACTTCCCTGTCCTTCACCAACTCTTGGAGCTTGCTCAAACTCATGTCCATCAAGTCAGTGATGCCATCCAACCATCTCATCCTCTGTCTTCCCCTTCTCCTCCTGCCCTCAATTTTTCCCAGCATCAGGGTCTTTTTTAGTGAGTCAGTTCTTCACATCGGGTGGCCAAAGTATTGGAGTTTCAGTTTCAGCATCAGTCCTTCCAATGAATATTCAGGACTGACTTCCTTTAGGACTGACTGGTTTGATATATGTATACATATAGCTGATTCACTTTGCTGTACAGCTATACATTGTAAAGCAACTCTACACAAATTAAAAGCTAATAAAAAGTAGCTCTGAAGTGTTTATAAGATTCTTGCTAATGTCTTATTTCCACATAGCAGCACAAATCTTGCAGCTTTAATTTTGTGTTGAAGAAGCTAAGATGGAGAAGAGTTGAATCTCGACTTTGGGCAGGCAAGGAGCAAGAAACAAAATTTAGATTTCAGTTTATACCTCAGTATTTGCCTTCCATCTCAGATTTGTGGTTAATTTCAAAATAGGTAATTGCTACAGAAAATTACTTTCCAAAATGAAGCCACTCCTTTTGACCAATTTAGCACCAGTTGTCTCGGAAGGATGGGAGTCACCATGGGGAGATTTGCAGAAAGGCAAGCCATCGTCATGAATGAGTTAACCTCAAGAGGCGGCACTGAGCACACTCTCTATGAAGTCCAAGGAGCTGCGCTTCTGCAGGGCACAGTTTGTGAAGACAGAGCTGAGAAAGCTTGGTTTGATATTGTCAGAAAACTCATAAATGTTTCATAAGGGCCCCTCCAAAGAAGAGGAAGATAAAACCTCACCAAATGACCTCCTTTGATTTTCTCATAATGGAAGATTATAAATCCCGATGAAACATCAGGCTGGAATGAAGACCGGCCTTTTGAAAGCCCGAAAATGCCTTGTCAGGATCCATTTTCTCCTATCTGATCCTGCCTGTCCCTGCTCCTCTGCACTTGAAGAGAAAGAAGGTTATCAGATTGTCACCACAAGGGCAGCAGTGGAATCACCCGGAGAGGAAAATATACCCCACCCAAAGCTGATGGCTGGGCAGGCAGAATGGATTCTCTGTGCACTGGGGAGGACTCACAGGGGCTGGGCCAGAATCTTTGCAGGCCCCAGGTAGCTGTCTTTTTAGTCTTATACCCAAAGTAGGTCAAGGACACGGTAGCGAGGCTGCAAGCAAAAGCTATGAATATTATACATGTTAAAGGAATGAATGTGTGCTGGAACTCTTTGTAAGTTGTGTGACATTATACAACATGTTTTGTAAAAAAACATAATTCCTTATTTATTTCCATTTTTTAAAATATGTTTTTAATGTGGACCATTTTTAAAATCTTGATTGAATTGGTTACAATACTACTTCAGTCTTATGTTTTAATTTTTTGGCTGCAAAGCATGTGGAATCTTAGCTTTCCAACCAAGGATTGAAAGTGCACACCCTGCACTGGAAGGCAAAGCTGTAGCCACTGGGCCTCCGGGGAAGTCCCTATTTATTTCCTCAATAGCAGTTTTCATTGCAGAAAGGTTAAAGAAAAATATAAACATGCCCAAAGAAAACACAATTATAATGGACTCAAAAAGCAGACATAATATCTTGCATATTATGAGGAAGAATCTTCTCCCAAACAAGAAATTTCAGGTTGACATAGACATAATGAGAGGTTATGATTTACCCTGGTATAATCAAGAGATCTAAAGTTACTGGAGAAGAGATAAGTTCTCCAAAACTTCTTTCCCCAGCAATTTTAGGTCTCTTGATTATACCACGGTAAATAATACCCTCTTACCATGGCAAATAGATGGGGAAACAGTGGAACTCGTGGCTAACTTTATTTTTGGGGGCTCCAAAATCACGGCAGATGGTGACTGCAGCCATGAAATTAAAAGATGCTTACTCCTTAGAATGAAAGTTATGACCCACCTAGACAGCATATTAAAAAGCAGAGACATTACTTTGTCAACAAAGGTCCGTCTAGTCAAGGCTATGGATTTTCCAGTAGTCATGTATGGATGTGAGAGTTGGACTATAAAGAAAGCTGAGCGCCGCAGAACTGATGCTTTTGAACTGAACTGGAGAACTGAACTGGAGAAGACTCTTGAGAGTCCCTTGGACTGCATGGAGATCCAACCAGTCCATCCTAAAGAAAATCAGTCCTGAGTGTTCATTGGAAGGACTAATGTTGAAGCTGGAACTCCAATACTTTGGCCACCTGATGCAAAGAGCTGACTCATTTCAAAAGACCAGATTCTGGGAAAGACTGAAGGTGGGAGGAGAAGGGGACAACAGAGGATGAGATGGTTGGATGGCATCACCGTCTCAATGGGCATGAGTCTGGGTAAATTCCAGGAGTTGGTGATGGACAGGGAGGCCTGGAGTGCTGCAGTTCATGGGGTCACAAAGAGTCAGACACTACTGAGCGACTGAACGGAACTAAACGGAACTGTGTCTCTACCAACATCTAAAGGTATAAATATATAGGTAATACTGCCAACTTTTAAAAAGTGCACTATGTGAGAGTTGTGAGTTAAGTCTCATTTGGGGCAAAATGAGGACTGCAGCCCAGGAGACAGCATCTCAGATAGCTCTGAGAAACTGCTCCAAAGAGGCAGGGGAAAGGTTAGTATATATGAGATTTTGGTGAAGGTAGAGTACGTGCAGTCAAGCACATATTTTTCCGGAAGGTTTCTACTAGTTTTGTGAAGTTTTGCTAGTCATGAGAAACAGTCTTCACCATGAAGGATTTTAGCGCTTTTCTAGGTATGGAGAGATACAAGATACAAGAATTGGGCTCATAAAATTTGCTCCTGAAAATATTTGAGACCTGTCCTGCCAGCTTTCCCTCCACTCCCTAAGCACAGAGAGCCTCATTTCTGCTCTCCACCCTGAGCTCCTTCAGGTGGTGTTAGAGGTCAGCAGCTACAGCAGCACATGATTTAATCCTTGCAGAGGTAAATGGCAAGTGCCAATTTGTAGTTGACAATACATAGTCACGTATGCATATAATTTCAGTGCAAAATAGTTTCATATATAAAATATATTTAAACCACATATCTATTGTGTATTTTGTGTATGTTTTATTATATAATGTAGTAACATACATTTTATTATATAACGTTATTAACATAACATATGTATAACATATACATGTTATACACATTTGTATATGTGCATAATACAAAGGGTATATGATTATACAAACACCCAAACACACACAATTTGTACTGTGTATGGTGGCCACTGTATTTCCCTCCACTGTTATGCTTGAGACCTAGGTGGGCACAGAAATCTTGCTAAAGGGCTGGTGCACTTTAATGTGCTAGTATGCCTCTTCCCATTTTAGATCACTCTCCATTGGGTCCGAGTTATACCAATGAGCCCTAGAATATCGCATGAGCTCTTGACCCCATGGAATACAGCAGGCTACAGCATCCTTCCCTTCCTCTCCATCTAATAAATCCCACTCTACCCTTTGAGGTCAGTCCTCAGTTCCACCCTCTATGAAGCTTCTCCCAATTTTCTGGACCACAATGAGTATTCTAATTCTTTGGCCTTTTGGGACCACATATATTGTATTTTGTTGTTGTTGTTGTTTTTCAGTCACTCAGTTGTGTCCTCTCTTTGGGACCCCATGGACAGTAGCACATCAGGCTTCCCTGTCCTTCACCATCTTCCAGAGTTAGCTCAAACTCACATATAATCCTTTAATTCTTTCTGAGAATGTTTGAATAACAGACTTCCCACTCATTGAATGCCTTTTCTCTTTCAGAGTTACCGACCCTGGTTCTTAGGATAAGACTAATTCTGTTTCAGTCAATTAACTTCCTCCTAGGTCAGCTTCCACATCTTTAAATGGTGTGATAATGTACCAGATTTTTAGGTCATTGTAAGGATTAAAGATCTGTCTAGTCAAAGCTATGGTTTTTCCAGTTGTCATATATGGATGTGAGAGTTGGACTATAAAGAAAGCTGAGCACTGACAAATTGATGCTTTTGAACTGTGGTGCTGGAGATGACTCTTAAGAGTCCCTTGGATTGCAAGGAGATCCAACCAGTCCATCCTAAAGGAAATCAGTCCTGAGTGTTCATTGTAAGGACTGATGTTGAAGCTGAAACTTCAATTCTTTGGCCACCTGATGCGAAGAGCTGACTCATTTGAAAAGACCTGATGCTGGGAAAGATTGAAGGCGGGAGGAGGAGACAACAGAGGATGAGATGGTTGGATGGCATCACAGACTCAATGGACGTGAGTTTGGGTAAACTCCAGGACTTGGTGATGGACAAGGAGGCCTGGCATGCTGAGGTCCATGGGGTCGCAGAGAGTCAGACACAACTGAGCGACTGAACTCATTTACCTACTTAAAGATTAAAGAAGCTATAAATTTAGAAAGAAAGAAAGAAATATATATATATATATGTATATGTATGTATATAGAGAGAGTCTCCAGAGCTTAGTATTAGCCTAACAAATGTGTGTTAAAGATTAAACTGTAAATAAATATTACATATTAAAATGTAAATATATCACTGAGTGCATTAGTCAGTTAACATTATTATTATTATTACTAGCTTTAGTTCTGATATTAACTCTTCTTGTTTTTTAGCTCTAGGGTATATTCCAATACTGAATTCTGAAAAAGGAGACTTTCTTCCTTTTGATTATGTTTCATTTTTACCTGAGTTTCCTGTATCTGAAATTCTGCATAAAGTAAGCTAAATTTCTCCTTTATGAATTAATGTATCTTTTTCCTGTATTCAAGGACACCTGGATGAATTTCATTTGTTTCTGGTTTAACTTGTTTTTACAATGTCTACTTAACACTTTCCATAGGAAATGTTAACCTTATTGAATTTCCATTAGGGTTTTTTCTGTGGTTGTTTTCCAGGGTTTCTTTGCATGTGTTATGTAAATACATGCCTAGAGTTCTAAAACATTTTCCATAAATGGGGAAGAATTGAAAACTGATTAAAGTCAAATAGACAGAACAACAAATAAGCAGTTTTATACTTACAAATGATTATATTTTTATTTAATAGATTTCAGGGCAAATTATATTAGCTATCACTAAAATCATATAAAATTATCCAGGTATTACCTGTGTGGATTAGTTTGCAACTAACAACACAATTAAAATTGGCTACATTGCCACTGAGTAAGCTTGTGGATAGATCACTATCCTTCCCATGAATGAATAATTCTTGGTGACAACTGGCCTCTCATTCAGCCTCTTCCTTTGCAACAAAAATCTCAGAAAGAGCAGCTCTTTGCCACATCAAGGTCGCTCTTTTATTATTCCTTATTCCTTTGCTCCTAAATTTGTCATTGGTTAGAAAAGAGGCTCTTTGTGACCCCCATGGACTGTAGCCCACCAGGCTCCTCTGTCCATGGAATTCTACAGGCAGGAATATTGGAGTGGGTAGTCATTCCCTTCCCTAATTCTCAGGAAATCTTCCTGATCCAGGGATTGAACTGGGCCTCCTGCATCGCAGGCAGATTCTTTACTGTCTGAGCTGCCTTTGAAATCTAGATGTGATTTACCTGGCAGTTCAGCATACAAAACTCACTAATGGACAGGACCCCAACAGCGAGTGATATTCCTTTCTAAGAAAGAGAATAGAATGGAGTCTAGGAGAAAGGAAAGGGGAGTCATTTACTTAGGGTTCAGTGTCTCAGCTTTTAAAGGAAAAGCCTTAACAGGTCATCATAAAGGATATTCTGCATCAAGGAGTCCACCAATTTAGGAACAGAAAAAGCCATTCAGGGCAAAATCCCCAGGATGCTAAGTATCGTGACACATGTATTAACACAATCAGGGCAACAGAAACTTAAAAAAAAAAAAGTTTAAAAATGTTAAATGTGCTCTAAAACATAATTTACATGACAATATTCATCACATCACAATATTACATCACAATACATATATTTTATATATATATATATATATATATATATGTATGCTGCTGCTGCTCCATGTTAGTAACTTACCTAAGTTGTTTTCAATGGGAGCATCCTTTCCTTTGAAGTAATCCTATTGCTCAAAAGCTACTCTTCTTGCTGGTGACTAGGTCCAACTCTTCAAGGATCCTGCCACTTCAAATATTTGGCTGCATAAGAACAATTTATAATTATTATTAACAATTCCCTCTGTGGAAAATAGACAAACTCAGGGAGTCCCAGGTGTATTTCATCTGTGCTCAGCATACATGAATTTCAGCAAACTCTGGGATACAGTGGAGGACAGAGGAACCTGCCATGCTGCAGTCCATGGGGTCACAAAGAGTCAGACACACCTTAGTGACTAACAGCAACAGTGTACTTTAGTCCTCTCAAACTAGCTCCAAATATTCTTCCCACCCGCTCCAGTCTGAAGCACCTATTACTCCACTGGCTTCTGCTGAAGACATGTGCTGATGCTAGAATTTTCCCTTAGTAGTGCAGACTGGGCCAATGCTTATTTTTGGAGTCCCTGAGATCTGGAAGCCTAACTCCAGTTGTTGCAAAGGTGTTGTATCTGTCAGGAGAGGCTGTTCTGCAGCACAATAACACACAACAATAACACAACATCAAATTCTAATGGACTCACACAACAAAAACTGACTCCTTGCTTTCCCAATTTGTGCTGTAGGTCCAGTCAACTCATGGTCAAGTTGTCTGCAGGTGGTGACTCTGTTGTGTAAAGGCATGCTTCAAATGTATGTGACTTCCATACCAAGCAGCAAGCAAAGGGAGCATGGATGGAAAAATCAAACACCAGTTCTTAAAAGTTTCAGCTGGAAGTATACACATCACCTCCTGATGAAAACAAGTGCCAGCAACTACTCACGTGGAACCGCTGCAATGAAAGGAGATGAGAAAAGTAGTCTTCCATGCATATGAGAAGTATTGGAAGATTGAGAATGTCTACCAAATATTGCTAGTATAACTTTCAGTTCTTTGTTCAGTTTTTTTTGTTTTTTTTTTTGCTCCTTAAAATTCAAAATCCGTATGTTATTCTTGGTGAAGTGTTTATTCAAATCTTTTGGCCATTTATTTATTGGAATGTCTATTTCTTCCCACTGAGTTATAAGATTTCCGTATATATTATGGATACCACACATTAATCAGATATATATTTGTAAGCAAAAAAAAGAAAAGATTCAAAATGTTCTTCTGAGCTACAGTCCTATGGAACTGTACTCATTATATAAAGACCTAAATAAGACCTCAGACTCCACATGATATCTCATCCATCTGCTTTCTCCCAAGCCTCTCATTTGTCTCAAATTTTCTTTTTTTTTTTTTTTAATTCTTAGTAAATGGTACCCCTATTAGTAGGTATCTAGTGTCAGAAACCCAAAGATCATATTTCTGTCTGGCTTCAAACTTTCTTAAGACACGCCAGTATGCAGTGAGAACCTAATTAATACCTGTTGTGTTGAACTGCAGATGGATGAATGAATGTAAAGAAAGTAAGGGTGAGTTGAGGGAGAGAGTTCTGATATCTGAGAGGATGTGGGTATCTGCTCAGAAGCATTTCTTGAGATGTTTCAGTAACAATAAGAAATAATGGTATCCCTTTCCTAAAGACCACTGAGCACATATGTAGAAACACATGCTCTAGCAACTGTTAGTGGAGCTCCCTGAGACATTCAAGGGACTTGAAAAAATGTGGTGTCCTCTCTCGTCTTTATGTCCAGAAATATTAAGTACTTTATTAACACTTTGTCTAGTTACCAACTCTTGGAAAAAAAGAAGTGGGGACCAAGTATGAAAATTTCTGAAAAGAGAACACCATCTCCAGGCTGATCACTGCTCTGTCTTGTGGGAAATAACCAAAGGACCATGGAGAGAGATGATTGTTGACATATTAGCACCCACCATCTTTCACCTCCACCAAGTGATACCCAGTTTTGGATATTTGAAAAGTTATGCTGGTCTTGAAATGTGAAAAGTGAAAGCGTTAATCGTTCAATCATCTTCGATTCTTTAGGACTCCATGGACTGTAGCCTGCCAAGCTCCTCTGTCCATGGAATTCTGCAGGCAATAACACTGGAGTGGGATCTTCCCCACCAAGGGATTGAACCCGGATCTCCTGCATTGCAAGCAGATTCTTTACTATCTGAGCCACCAGGAAAGCCTTGAAGTGATCTTAAATCTGTCCATGTTACCTCAGGAATAAATAAATGTTATTGTTTGAGCATTCACAATAGGATCATTAGGAGAGAAAATGAAAGCCAGTCTTAATGCCAGGCTCTGTTACTTGGTCTGCAAGAAGATCAAGGTCATAGCTACTAGTCTTTGGATCACTACTTGTGCCAGTCTTGATCCAAGGCTTCACCTGTGTTGTCATGTTTACTCCTCGCTGTATTAAACATCACGACTGGATGAGATAGTTATGTGCTTCTCCAGCTTGGAAATAAGGTGCCAAAGACATGGCAGAGGTTTTGTTAATATTTGCTAATGCTTAGTAAGTGTTTTGGGGTTCCATGGTGACTCAGACAGTAAGGAATCTGCCTACAATGTGAGAGACCAGGTTTGATCCCTGGGTCGGGGAGATCCCCTGGAAAAGGGAATGGATACCCACTCCAGTATTCATGCCTGGAGAATCCCATGAAAAGAGGAGCCTGGCAGGCTACAGTCCATGGGGTCTCAAAGAGTTGGACATGACTAAGAAACTAACACACACACAGAGTAAGTGTTTACTATGTGAAACTCTGTACTGCCTGGTTCCCAAGTGTGCCAGCTCAATCCTCTACCCTGTTGCACTCAGATACTCTCTGAGGATATATTCTGACTGATGACAAAGGAATCTGACCTCCTTCCCTCCAGGTATCATTGCCATCTTAGAGTGATGTGTTTCTATTAAAAGCACCTAAGGGCAGAAGAGAGAGAAAGTGAGAGTTAGCAAGGATATCATAGGAGTTGGCTGGAAGTTCCGGACATGATTTCTACATTCCACTGGACATAAATCTCTCTCCTGGTCCCAGTCTTACTGGGAAATATCAGGTTCACACTGAGCCAGAAAGAGAAATAGTCTCTGCACATCATGATCTAAGAATAAGGACCCAGATGTCAACCATAGTTAGAAACACCAGCTAGTCCCTTTTTCTCTCCTGATCTGGCACACAATCCTGGTGGAGAAGTGTCTCTCTTATAATTAAGGGAACACATAATTATATAAGGGTGAGTAGAAAATTGAACTTTTAGAGTCATGTCAATGTGCATGCATTCTTAGTCGCTCAGTCATGTCTGACTCTTTGCGACCCTTTGGACTGTAGACCACCAGACTCTTCTGTCCATGGGATTCTCTAGGCAATATTGGAGTTGGTTGTCATGCCGCTCTCCAGGGGATCTCCTGGCCCAGGGATCGAACCTGCATCTCCTGTGTCTCCTGCATTGCAGGCAGATTCCTTATCCACTGAGTCATCGGGGAAGCCCATCATGAAAACCATGGTTTCTAAATCAGTCTGTGCATTTATGAATTCTGTGACAGGTGGCATGCTATATAATTGTATTGAACCTATTTCCTTAGCTATAAAATGATACTTGTTTTTAGCAATTATTTGTTCTTATATCCAAGATTGCTAGGTACTTAGAAAACAGAAGATGAACAAAGATAGATAACCTGCTTTCATGAAAGTTATATAGTAGCAAAGAAAGCAGTTAGTCATAAGATAATCAATAATCATAAACATAAGTAGAAAGTTCTATTAGTCATGAGTGCTAATAAGCATATGTGCATGATAATTTGAAAGTATAATAGGGAATTTTTCATGAGAAGTCAGTGAAGAATTTTCTACCATGGTTATGAAAGCTATGAGCTCTGAAGGAACAGGTCAATGGGAAATGGGTGGGTTACAAAGAAACCCAGACCCCCCATGGAGGCTATTTTCAAAGGGATTAAAGGAGTTAAAGGAGAATAAGAGATTAAACTGACAGAGGTGAATTTCTGTTTTTCTTGCATTAAGAGATGCAATGAAGAAAATAAAAGTTATGAATCTTTTTCTAATACTATGTACAATAGATACTATTTCACAATTCACCTGCCACCTAGCAAACAACAACAACAAAAAAACAAACCTCTCTTCTCTGAAAGACAATAAACCTTTGTTCACTTTAATAAACAAATTCTGTGTTAGGAATAGCATTAACTTAGTCTGTCTCTGTTGTTCTCATATGTAATTACAGAAGCTCTTACACTGCGGTGCATACTCAAGCCGAAGAAATCTGCGGTTTCTGAGCATTCTACTTGTGTGTTCTTTTCGACCAGTTTGTCTTTTGTCCCCGAGAGATGGATCCCATCTCAACTGCCTTTTGTACTGAAGTAGTGGCACAGAGCCTGATGCATAGTCAGAGCACGGTATTTATTAGTTCTTTGCCCTTGAACTTCTCAACCCTAGATACTGAGATAGGAATAGCGCTGCATCACCATGCAGCCTAAGGCTGTATCAACCAAACGAAGATCTCAACTGAAGTACCTCTAATCGGCTTCTGGGAAGCTAGAGGTCATATCTCCCTTCATGACAACTGTGTCTGAGTGTTTCAGGGCAGCACGTCTCATTGAGCTGAATTGGCATCATTGTGGATTCCTGGTCATCATCTGAAATCTGCTGAACCTTGACTTGGAGAACCATCGTGCCCCAAATCTAAAACTCTTCAGTCCTGGGTACAGTGTCCATCATGGTTACTAAGAAGCATGCAAATTGACAAAGCAGATATGTTAAGCAGAATGAGGCTTCTGGTACTTAATATAATATTCATTTTCTTCTTAATATATTATTGTTATTCGTAAAATTCCAGGTGAGAGTTATAAATTAAAATCGAGTATGACTGTCCATGTTAGTTGAGGTTTCTATTGCATAAAATAGTTGGCAAGTTTTGGAGTGAGATGATACCTGTATTCCAGCCTCATTCTGGCTACCTTCACTCAGTGGACATGAATCTGGGCAAACTCTGGGAAATAGTGAAGGACAGGGGAGCCTGACATGCTGTAGTCCATGTGGTCATGAAGAGTTGGACATGACTTAGCAACTGAACAACAACTGGCTACTTTCAGAAAAGGACATTGGATTCAATGAGTAATGTGTATGGATACTGGTTTTGTCACTTCTCACTTTTTAACTGCTAAAAGATTTAAATAACTTGATATATATAATGCACCAGCACAATAGCAATCACTTAACAAGCCAAAGATAGAGAGCAGATACATTTTGATGTGTATGCCCAGTTTCATTCATCTGATGGTCATGTCTTAAGGGTTATATATAAAATTTGGAAGCTACATCTGGGCTCAGCAGAGAAATGCCTTGATGAATTGGCGATATCTGTCACCACCTTGGAGAAGAAGTTTGATGAAAGAGGCATGTGGCAGTCCAAGATGTACTTATTTTTCTTCCTGTAAAAAGCAATTAATGTGACTTTCAACATTCCATCATGTCCTATGGCATCAGTGACCTCATCAGTTTAATGGGTACAGTCATTCCTACCATATGTGCATCCAAGGGTGACAGGAGCTTGGGCTGAGTTGACATGTGTAAAAACTCTTATAAAGATAGCTAACTGAAAAAAATAATCACGATGAATATTTTTTGCAGCATTATTTAATCATTCACTGATCACAGAGTGTCTTAGAGAAACATAATTTCATTGCATCACTTAACCTTGGGTTATGTGCGTGCTAAGTTGCTTCACCTGGAGTAACAGGCAAATTTGGCCTTGGAGTACAGAATGAAGCAGGGCAAAGGCTAATAGAGTTTTGCCAAGAGAACGCACTGGTCATAGCAAACACCCTCTTCCAACAACATAAGAGAAGACTCTACACATGGACATCACCAGATGGTCAACACCGAAATCAGATTGATTATATTCTTTGCAGCCAAAGACAGAGAAGCTCTATACAGTCAGCAAAAACAACACTGGGAGCTGACTGTGGCTCAGATCATGAACTTCTTATTGCCAAATTCAGACTTAAAATGAAGTAGGGAAAACCACTTGACCATTCAGGTATGACCTAAATCAAATCCCTTATGATTATACAATGGAAGTGAAAAATAGATTCAAGGGATTAGGTCTGATAGACAGAGTGCCTGAAGAACTATGGACAGAGGTTCGTGACAATGTACAGGAGACAGAGATCAAGACCATCCCCAAGAAAAAGAAATGCAAAAAAATCAAATGGCTGTCTGAGGAGGCCTTACAAATAGCTGTGAAAAGAAGAGAAGTGGAAAAACAAAGGAGAAAATGAAAGATATACCCTTTGAATGCAGAGTGCCAAAGAAAAGCAAGGAGAGAAAAGAAAGCCTTCCTCAGTGAGCAATGCAAAGAAATAGAGGAAAACAACACAATGGGAAAGACTAGAGATCTCTTCAAGAAAATTAGAGCAAGGGCGCTTTCATGCAAAGATGGACAGAATAAAGGACAGAAATGGTAGGGACCTAACAGAAGTAGAAGATATTAAGAAGAGGCAGCAAGAATATGCAGAAGAACTATACAAAAAAGATCTTCCTGACCCAGATAATCATGATGGTATGATCACTCACCTAGAACCAGATATCCTGGAATGCAAAGTCAAGTGGGCCTTAGGAAGCATCACTACAAACAAAACTAGTGGAGATGATGGAATTCCAGCTGAGATATTTCAAATCCTAAATGATGATGCTGTAAAAATGCTGCACTTAAAATGCCAGCAAATTTGGAAAACTCAGCAGTGGCCACAGGACTGGAAAAGGTCAGTTTTCATTCACTCATTTCACAAGCTACTAAAGTAATGCTCAAAATTCTCCAAGCCAGGCTTCAACAGTACATGAACCATGAACCTCCAGATGTTCAAGCTGGATTTAGAAAAGGCAGAGAAACCAGAGGTCAAATTGCCAACATCCATTGGATCATCAAAAACACAAGAGTTCCATAAAAACATTTATTTCTGCTTTATTGACTATGTGGATCACAACAAACTGTGGAAAATTCATCAAGAGATGGGGATACCAGAGCACTTGATCTGCCTCCTGAGAAACCTGTATGCAGCTCAGGAAGCAACAGTTAGAACTGGACATGGAACAACAGAAAGTTTCCAAATCAGAAAAGGAGTACATCAAGGCTGTATTTTCACCCTGCTTATTTAACTTATATGCAGAGTACATCATGAGAAACGCTGGGCTGGAGGAAGCGCAAGCTGGAATCAAATTGCTGGGAGAAATACCAATCACCTCAGATATGCAGACAACACCACCCTTATGGCAGAAAGTGAAGAAGAACTAAAGAGTCTCTTAATGAAAGAGAAGAGTGAAAAAGTTGGCTTAACGCTCAACATTCAGAAAACTAAGATCATGGCATCCAGTCCCATCACTTCATGGGAAATAGATGGGGAAACAGTGGAAACAATGAAAGACTTTATTTTGTTGGGCTCCAAAATCACTGCAGATGGTGACTGCCGCCATGAAATTAAAAGACACTTGCTCCTTGGAAGTAAAGTTATGACCCACCTAGATAGCATATTAAAAAGCATAGGCATTACTTTGCCAAGAAAGGTCTGTCTAGTCTAGGCTATGGTTTTTCCAGTAATCATGTATGGATGTGAGGGTTGAACTATAATGAAACCTGAGCACTGAAGAATTGATGCTTTTGAACTGTGGTGCTGGAGACTCTTGAGAGTCCCTTGGACTGCAAGGAGATCCAACCAGTCCATCCTAAAGGAAATCAGTCCTGAACAGTCATTGGAAGGACTGATGCTGAAGCTGAAACTCCAATATTTTGGCCACCTGATGTGAAGAACTGACTTATTTGAAAAGACCCTGATGCTGGGAAAGATTGAAGGTGAAAGGAGAAGGGGACAACAGAGGACGAGATGGTTGGATGGCATCACTGACTCAACAGATGTGAGTTTGAGTAAACTCAGGGAGTTGGTGATGGACAGGGAGGCCTGGTGGGCTGCAGTCCGTGGGGTCACAAAGAGTCAGACACAACTAAGCGACTGAAATGACTGCAGTTGCTTCAGTGGTGCCCAACACTTTGCAACTCCATGGACTCTTGCCTGCCAGGCTCCTCTGTCCATGGGATTCTCCAGGCAAGAATACTGGAGTGGGTTGCCATGCCCTCCTCCAGGGGATCTTCCTAACTCCAGAGATTGAACCTGCTTCTCTTATGTCTCCTGCATTTGCAAACAAGTTCTTCACCACTAGCACTGCCTGGGAAACCCCTAACCTGAGCTGAGAAATGCAAAATTAGAATAAACACTTTCATGGAAACCAAGTAAGTATACTTTGACTGCATTGTCCTTCTCCAAGGATCCACACTCCTTATCATGGCAGAAATTCCTGACATTTTCTGGTATCAGGCTATACCTCTGAACACACCAGATTTAACTATACCTCTGTGTTGTCATATTTGTGTTTATAAACATGGTAACTTTATAAAGATAGAAAACTGGTCTGATGTGTTCTTGACAGTAGCCTCAGGGCCCATAGAGTCTGGCACATAGTAGGTCTGTGGGAAAATATTTATATAAGCTTTTTGGGAGTCAGCCCTGTAGGTAAGCAGCCCCCCACAGAGATTTAAGGCTTTGCTGTCCTGGGCAATATGACTCGATTTCATGACAAGGTATGTGCAAGAGGGTGAAGACGGGAGCATCTGTGCAGACAGGGGATTGAGGCAGTTCTGTGTTGTCCAGTGTATACACAGAATGACACCTTCCTGTGGCTGGAGGTGGGAGGCCAGTCCAGCCTGCTGAATCATGGAACCCAGGTATTAAGTCCACATGTCAAAACTCCAAGGGAAGGTCAAATATTTTAAAGTTCAGGTACAATCACGTGGGAGTATGACTACTTGAGATAGCAAGGTTCTTATAAAGGGAGGTAGATGCCTTGACCTGACAGCCTCTAAACTGATATTATTCCTAACGTCTTTTCTGACTTATTCATTCACCACATTGTATTCTGGTGCAGTTACAAAGTATAAAATGATTGGAGGCATTGTTCTGTTTTTGTTTTTCCTAACATTTTCAATGTTTTCCCATTGCACATAGAATAAAATGTGAGGTGCTTCCATGCTTGAACTGCAGGAGTTAAGTCACAATCTGACAGTCACTGCCTACTCTTCCAATGTCATGTCCCTCATGATTTGAAGCCCCCTGGGCCTTCTTTCTTATTCCTTAGAAATAGAATACCCATGAAGGTATTCTTGTCTAATTATTATCAGGAGCTTCCCCTGTCGCTCAGCCAGTAAAGAATCCGCCTGCTGTGCAGGAAACATGGGTTCATTTCCTGGGTCAGGAAGATCCTCTGGAGAAGGGAAAGGCTACCCACTTCAATATTCTTGGGATTCCCTTGTGGCTCAGCTGGTAAAGAATCTTCCTGCAATGTGGGAAACCTGGGTTCAATCCCTGGGTTGGGAAGATGACCCCAGTATTCTGGCCTAGAGAATTCCATGGACTGACTAGTCCATGGGGTTGCAAAGACTCAGACATGACTGAGAAATTTTCAGTCACTTGCTGGGCCTTATACCAGGTTGTGAAACTCTTCCCCCCTGTATACATTGGCCTGTGACTTTATCTTTGCTTGGGGTACCTTTTCCCCTACTCTGTACCTGTCTGTCTCCATTTCATCTTTTTTTTTCTCTTTAAAATATCATTTACTCTAACCATCCTATTCAAAATAGGCATGTTATGCTTTTCTCTCTTGTTACCCACTATTTACTTTCTTCCTATCATAACAATTCAGTATTATCTACTCATTGTTTTGCTTGTATTTCATTAGCTGTTACACTAAGCTGGATATTGACTAAAATCAAAGCTTATGTGTTTAATCTTCCTTTCAATATAGGTATCTACAACAGAACCTTGCCCAAATCATTACTGAATGCACGTAGTAGGTCTTAACAAAATTTGTAAGGATGTACAGGAGCTAGAAAGAAAGTTAGAAAGTTAGGAAGGAAGGAAGATGAAAGAAAAGAAAGGAAGAGAGGAAGAAAATGGACAAGCTCATGGTGTCAAGGAGGGTTGTGAACCACTGGTGTGTAGGAGTCATCACCACAGATGCTCCTTTCAACCTTCAGCATCGAGTTCAAATGACATCTCTAAGGAGCCATACCTGATGTCATAGTCATCCCCTATCGCTCTGCCCCCATTGCTATTATTCTGTATCTTTGGAAGTGTGTTAGTCGCTCAGTTGTGTCTGACACTTTGCAGTCCCATGGACTGTAACCCATTAGCTTCCTCTGTCCTTGGAATTCTCCAGGCAAGAATACTGGAGTGAGTAGCCATTCCCTTCTCTAAGAGATCTTCCCAACTCAGCTATCAAACCCAGGTCTCCCACAGTGCAGGGAGATTCTTTACTGTCTGAGCTACCAAGGAAGCTCGTATCTTTGTAAAGAATAGCAAAACAAGAGTTATAATCCTATGAAAATCTTGATGATAGAGAAAATGTCTAATTAATCTCTAAATCCTAGCACACTATGTGTCCTGGTACATAATAATCAGACAATAAAGTTAACTGTAGTTGTTGTTAATAACAGTAGATTTAGTGGTAATATCATAAACTCAGTATTTTATTTTGTGAAATAAATTAAACCTTGATATCTCCGAATCCATGTCTGCTGATGACCTGGCTTATAACTCAAGACACAAGCCAACTGTTAGGCTGAAGCAATGGTTCTACATTCATCTCTTTACAACAGTGGAGGCTATGCCTCCTAAGTGTCCTTTAGAAAAACTGTTCTGAAATTTAATGTGCAAACAACATCTTCTTAGAGTTTAGATCCTGATTCCAGCAACTCTTCTGAAATTTAATGTGCAAACAACATCTTCTCAGAGTTTAGATTCTGATTCCATATGTTTGGGGTGGAGCCCAAGCTTCTGCATTTCTCACAAGTTCCCAGGGGATGTTGATACTTTGAATATGCAAAGGGCACCAAGTAGCAAGGCCCTAATACACACTTCAATCCAGAGAGTCAACATCAAAGTGATTTATCAACCTCTGAGGGAATTTTGTTTTCTGTTGACAGGAAGCCTCCCAGTCAGCCTCGAGCCATAATTCAGTGTCAAAACTAATTTCAGGTGAATCAGATGTTAATGGCAATCACATAAACCACTGGTTATTGACTGGCTGTGAAAAACACAGATTTCATGTTTTGTTGCAGTGACTGAAGGCTCTTGAATCAAACTATCGAGTTTCTTCTTTGCTATGCCTTTTGCTATTTAGGGGACCCTGACACATTATACAGCCTCTCTGGACTCCTGCTTTTCCTTATCTCTAAACTAGGCATAGTAAAATACTCATCCACTAAATTCCATGCAGGGAATGAGATACAGTCTGCAGTGCTTTCAGCATAATTCTAGCAAAATATAAGCACATAATATGTTTTATCCTTTTTTTTTTTTTGTAGATTACTGTTGCATTTTCAGGGAAACTGTTCTGAATTCTCACTTGGGAGAAGTGCCTACTGTCGACTGGCTCATCACGACCCACTCCAGTTCTCTGTGCTACATCATCTGGCTATCCACACAGCTTCATCCCAGCAGGCTGCAATTTGCAGGGAGACAAGTAGGGTTTGTGTAACTGTCATGGGAGGTCATGGAGAGGAAGTGGCTGCCAGTTGAGCTTAACTCAGGCAATTGGAGGCTCCCCACCTGCTCCCTGGCCTTGGAACGTATGCTTTGCCCCCTCTTCCCACAGAGAGGGCAGTTTCAAGGACACAGCATTGAGGGCAATGTGTTGTAAGACCACCTGGACAGTGCACCTGACTAACCCCCGTCAAGGCTTCTCTATAAGATGAAGATGCTGGTGGGTGGGTGCATAGATCTTTTCATCTTTTGGCCCCAAATAAGACTCATCTATAAGTTCTTTGCTTATTCCACCTGCCACCTACTCATCTGGAGTGGTTGCCTCTTTATTCCTTCTCTCCCTGGTCTTTATGTTTGGGATCCAGTCTGTGAACCCACAGTATCCCAGGTGGATTAGTGCATTCTGTTCTGATTACTTGACTTTGGGAATAATTCAAAGTGGCATTTTCAACCCTATCTTAAGCATCGGATATTTTCAAAGGTTTCCTAACCACTCACATATCTCACTGTAATCTTCCTATCCCCATGGCCAAGGCCCAGCAAATTTGACTTCTTCAGATAAGCCATTATGATTGCCCAAAGTTCTCTCTTTCTATTCTCAGCATCACTGAAAAAAAATCTGTGAATCTCCTCATGACAAAGCTGGGCAATTCCTCTGCAAGACTAGTTTCCAGGTCACATGTATACATATTGCTTTTCTTCTGTTCTAATATGAAATTGGTGAACATTGATTATGGAAATCTAGAACAAGGGAGATGATAGTTCTTCTCTTTATCAGTAAGCTCCTGCCTGGGCACGTAAATTCCATTTTAGGCTCCATAAGTCATATAGATCTGCAGGAGAAAACACAGCATCAACTAGTAAGAGTCTTGAAGTGACTTGAAATCATGTCATGCAGACAGAGACTGGACAACCAAGCAAAAATCATATTGGTATAATAACTGAACATTTCCCTATAAAAGTACAGGCAAACTTCTCATAATGCTCTGAAGAATCTTATATGCTAAATTAAAGTGATGCATAGTTTAGCAACTATTTTTTTTTTTTGATGATCTAAGTTGTACAAAAAGTGCAATGGACTGACATAGTGGTAACGACTTCTCCAACACTTGAGAAGTCCAAGTCCATGCTAAAGAACCATTGGGTGAGATTGCTGGGTGTGCAAAGCAACCATTTGATGTGGAGTTGTACTGGACACTCTTCAATATTAGCTCCAAATTTGGGAATCTATGGTTCAGTCTGAAAGCCACAAGAAGATAGTCTGTGTCCTCTAGTCTCATGATAGGGACTGGCACTCACTGTTTCCTCAGTAACGACACACAGAATGAGTGATTAGAACTCTGTTTCATCTCCACCTGACTAACCATCTGGAAGGTGCACTGATCTTACCTTTTGATTTGTTATTGTTTAGTCACTCAGTCGTGTCTGACTCTTTGTGACCCCACAGACTGTAGCCCACCAAGCTCCTCTGCCTATGGGAATTTCCAGGCAAAAATACCAGTGGGTTGCCATCTCCTACTCCAGGAGACCTTTCCAACCCAAGGATTGAACCTGCATCTCCTGTGTGGGCAGGCAGATTCTTTACTACTGAACCACTACAGATGCCCACCTGATGACTAATAAATACCAAAACAAAATTTTAGGAGCCTTCTGGGTAGTGAATTAGCTTTAAACAGCCAGAAAATTTGAACTAAGAACAATTCCTTATCCTAAATTTCCCATTCCATTTGTGAAGACACAAGCAGTAAATGTAATCACATAGTATTCACATTCATGTCATAAGTGTTTCTCACCGGTGCCTGTAACTATCTCAATTATCTGAAATGGTTTAACACCACAGTCAAAAGTAGACTAGTGACGGCAATAACAATAAAACTAAAAAGGGTCCTGGCTATGTTATGACTCTGTGGAACCATTACGTTCCTCTGTGTTCAAGTGAGGCAGATAACAAGAGGGCATTAAAATGGTAGCATCCTCAAACAACAGTATGGTTATTGCTTATTAATTATACCAAAGGAGCACAACTAATTAGTTTAATAGGTAGCATTATATATGCCAGCGACAGATCAGAGGAAGGCAGTGGGGTGGGTAAAATTCTTTAGTGGAGCAACTGACACGTCTATTAGCAGTTACTCAGCACCCCCAAGACAGATGG
The DNA here is from genome assembly GCF_054371585.1 of Giraffa tippelskirchi. Classification (NCBI taxonomy): domain Eukaryota; kingdom Metazoa; phylum Chordata; class Mammalia; order Artiodactyla; family Giraffidae; genus Giraffa; species Giraffa tippelskirchi. Next base: position 72,042,953 of record NC_137280.1, read on the forward strand.
AAATAAAACTAAGACTCTGAGAGAGACCTTGATTTGCTGCCCTTTTGTTTTGAATGTGGATTGCAATTTGCACATCACAACAATCATTTTCACAGGGATTATTTCTTCCCCCTCAGAAAACAATGAGAAACACTTCAAGCTTTTTTGCTGTTGTTCTCAGCTCTCTTCTCCCAATGAGAATAAAGGGAAAGAGGAAGTGAAGGGCAGGAGAGAAGTGTCTGGAAGCCTGTCAGGTGCAGTTATCATAAAACAGAATTTATGGATCAAAAGGTAAGCATACTTTGAGGGAAAAGAAATGCTGCCACATTGTTTTCCAGAAGCACTTTTGAAGTCTGTATTTTTATCTTCTTGTTGAACATATTTCCTGAGAAAAGAGATTAAATTAACTTTTTTCATTTTCTTTAAATCTCCCCTCTAATGGGTTGAAGATGGTATCTGGTAATTGTTTTAATCTGTATATCCTTGATTTTTAGTGCCTTTTTAATTATGTCAAGTGTCTGCCATTTATATTTTTATGAATTATCTGCTCTTATTTTTGGCAATTATTTTCTAAAGTTTTTGTTTCCATTAATGGAAAAGCTATTTATTTATTCTGGGTATTAGTCAATAAACACCCAGCAAGCTGACCCAAATGTAGGGATATCAGACAAGGATGTTAAACCTTTGATAATGAACATGTTCAAGGATATAAGTCAAAAGTGATTATGACGGTTAAACAATTCAGATCAGTTCAGTTCAGTTCAGTCGTTCAGTCGTGTCCGACTCTCTGCGACCCCATGAATTGCAGCACGCCAGGCCTCTCTGTCCATCACCAACTCCCGGAGTCTACCCAAACCCATGTCCATCGAGTCGGTGATGCCATCCAACCATCTCATCCTCTGTCGTCCCCCTCTCCTCCCGCCCCCAATCCTACCCAGGATTAGGGTATTTTCCAATGAGTCAACTGTTCGCATGAGGTGGACAAAGTATTGGAGTTTCAGCTTCAACATCAGACCTTCCAATGAACACCCAGGATTGATCTCTTTTAGGATTGATTGGATCTCCTTGCAGTCCAAGGGACTCTCAAGAGTCTTCTCCAACACCACAGTTCAAAAGCATCAATTCTGCAGCGCTCAGCTTTCTTCACAGTCCAACTCTCACATCCATACATGACCACTGGAAAAACCATAGCCTTGACTAGACAGACTTTTGTGGGCAAAGTAATGTCTCTGCTTTTAAATATGCTATCTAGGTTGGCCATAACCTTCCTTCCAAGGAGTAAGCATCTTTTAATTTCATGGCTGCAGTCACCACCAGCAGTGATTTTGGAGCCCAGAAAAATAAAGTCTGACACTGTTTCCACTGTTTCCCCATCTATTTCCCATGGAGTGATGGGACCAGATGCCATGATCTTAGTTTTCTGAACGTTGAGCTTTAAGCCAACTTTTTCACTCCCCTCCTTCACCTTCATCAAGAGGCTCTTTAGTTCTTCTTCACTCTCTGCCATAAGAGTGGTGTCATCTGCATATCTGAGGTTATTGATATTTCTCCCGGCAATCTTGATTCCAGCTTGTGTTTCTTCCAGCCCAGCGTTTCTCATGATGTACTCTGCATAGAAGTTAAATAAGCAAGGTGACAATATACAGCCTTGACGTACTCCTTTTCTTATTTGGAACCAGTCTGTTGTTCCATGTCCAGTTCTAACTGTTGCTTCCTGACCTGCATACAGGTTTCTCAAGAGACAGGTCATATGGTCTGGTATTCCCATCTCTTTCAGAATTTTCCACAGTTTATTGTGATCCACACAGTCAAGGGCTTTGGCATAGTCAATAAAGCAGAAATAGATGTTTTTCTGGAACTCTCTTGCTTTTTCGATGATCCAGCGGGTATTGGCAATTTGATCTCTGGTTCCCCTGCCTTTTCTAAAACCAGCTTGAACATCAGAGGTTTGTGACATTGTACAGGAGACAGGGATCAAGAAAATCCCCATGGAAAAGAAATGCAAAAAAGCAAAATGGCTGTCTGAGGAGGTCTTACAGATAGCTGGGAAGAGAAGAGAAGCGAAAAGCAAAGAAGAAAAGGAAAGATATTCCCATCTGAATACAGAGTTCCAAAGAATAGCAAGGAGTGATAAGAAAGCCTTCCTCAGTGATCAGTGCAAAGAAATAGAGGAAAACAACAGATTGGGAAAGACTAGAGATCTCTTCAAGAAAATTAGAGATACCAAAGGAATATTTCATGCAAAGATAGGCTCGATAAAGGACAGAAATGATATGGACCTAACAGAAGCAGAAGATATTAAGAAGAGGTGGCAAGAATACACAGAAGAACTGTACAAAAAAGTTCTTCATGACCCAGACAATCACGATGGTATGATCACTCACCTATGCCAGACATCCTGGAATGTGAAGTCAAGTGGGCCTTAGAAAGCATCACTACGAACAAAGCTAGTGGAGGTGATGGAATTCCAGTGGAGCTATTTCAAATCCTCAAAGGTGATGGTGTGAAAGTGCTGCATTCGATATGCCAGCAAATTTGGAAAACTCAGCAGTGGCCACAGGACTGGAAAAGGTCAGTTTTTGTTCCAATCCCAAAGAAAGGTTAAAGAATTAGGAAACATCAAATCCAATGGAAAGTATTAAGAAGAGGCAAATTAATGGAACCATTAAATACAATATCTGAACTTCACTTCATTGGATCAACAGCTGGTTGGTGACAGCATGGGGAAAAAAAAGACAGTGAATTTAAAGAAATACAGTAGAAATTATACAATATAAAGGCCGAAATAAAGATGAATAAGCACATATATGTTATACCCATATCTATACGTAATAAATAGATGGGGGTTCCCAGGTGGCTCAGTGGTAAAGAATCTGCCTGCCAATGCAGGAGTAATGGTTTTAATCCCTGGATTGGGAAGAAACCCTGGAGGAGGAAATGGCAATCTACTCCAGGATTCTCGCCTGGAAAATCCCAAGGACAGTGGAGCCTGGCAGGCTATAGTCCATGAGCGGTGGCTGCGCTTTGTTGGGGCAGCCATGAATAGAGACCTCGCGTCCAAGGTAAGAGAAACCCAGGTAAAACGGAGGGCACTGAGAGAGGGGATCATGGGGCAGACAGGCTGAAACTACAGTCACAGACAACTAGCCAATCTGATGACATGGACCACAGCCTTGTCTAACTCATTGAAACTAAGCCATGCCATATGGGGCCACCCAAGACGGACGGGTCATGGTGGAGAGGTCTCACAGAATGCGGTCCACTGGAGATGGGAATGGCAAACCACTTTAGTATTCTTGCCTTGAGAACCCCATGAACAGTACGAAAAGGCAAAAAGATAAGACACTGAAAGATGAACTCCCCAGGTCAGTAAGTGCCCAATATGCTACTGGAGAGTAGTGGAGAAATAACTACAGAAAGAATGATGGGATGGAGCCAAAACAAAAACAACACCCAGTTGTGAAGGGACTGGTAATAGAAGTAAGGTTAGATGCTGTAAAGAGAAATATTGCATAGGAACTTGAAATGTTAGGTCCATGAACCAGGGCAAATTGGAAATGGTCAAACATGAGATGACAAGAGGAAACATCGACATTCTAGGAATCAGTGAACTAAGATGGACTGGAATAGGTGAATTTAACTCAGATGACCATTATATCTACTACTGTGGGCAGGAATCCCTTAGAAGAAATGGAGTAGCCATCATGGTCAACAAGAGTCTGAAATGTAGTACTTGGATGCAATCTCAAAAGCAACAGAATGATCTCTGTTCATTTCCAAGGCAAACCATTCAATATCACAGTAATCCAAGTCTATGCCCCGACCAAGAACACAGAAGAAGCTGAAGTTGAACAGTTCTATGAAGACCTACAAGACCGTCTAGAACTAACACCCAAAAAAGATGTCCTTTTCATTATAGGGGACTGGAATGCAAAGTAGGAAGTCACCTGGCGTAACAGGCAACTTTGGCCTTGGAGTACAGAATGAAGCAGGGCAAAGGCTAATAGAGTTTTGCCAAGAGAACGCACTGGTCATAGCAAACACCCTCTTCCAACAACACAAGAGAAGACTCTACACATGGACATCACCAGATGGTCAACACCGAAATCAGATTGATTACATTCTTTGCAGCCAAAGATGGAGAAGCTCTATAGAGTCAGCAAAAACAAGACCAGGAGCAGACTGTGGCTCAGATCATGAAATGCTTATTGCCAAATTCAGACAGAAATTGAAGAAAGTGGAGAAAACCACTAGACTATTCAGGTATGATCTAAATCAAATCCTTTATGATTATACAGTAGAAGTGAGAAATGGATTTAAAGGACCAGATCTGATAGACAGAATGCCTGATGAACTATGGATGGAGGTTCGTGACATTGTACAGGAGACAGGAATCAAGACCATCCTCAAGGAAAAGAAATGCAAAAAAGCAAAATGGCTGTCTGAGGAGGCCTTACAAATAGCTATGAAAAGATGGGAAGCAAAAAGCAAAGGAGAAAAGGAAAGATATACCCATTTGAATGCAGAGTTCCAAAGAAAAGCAAGGAGAGATAAGAAAGCCTTCTTCAGCAATCAATGCAAAGAAATAAAGGAAAACAATAGAATGGAAAAGACTAGAGATCCATTCAAGAAAATTAGAGATACCAAGGGAACATTTCATGCAAAGATGGGCTCAATAAAGGACAGAAGTGGTATGGACCTAACAGAAGCAGAAGATATTAAGAAGAGGTGGCAAGAATGCACAGAAGAATTGTACAAAAAAGTTCTTCACGACCCAGACAATCACGATGGTGTGATCACTCACCTATGCCAGACATCCTGGAATGTGAAGTCAAGTGGTCCTTAGGAAGCATCACTACGAACAAAGCTAGTGGAGGTGATGGAGTTCCCGTTGAGATATTTCAAAACCGGAAAGATGGACGCTGTGAAAGTGCTGCACTCAATATACCAGCATATCTGGAAAACTCAGCAGTGGCCACAGGCCTGGAAAAGGTCAGTTTTCATTCCAATCCCAAAGAAAGGCAGTGCCAAAGAGTGTTCAAACTACCGCACAATTGCACTCATCTCACATGCTAGTAAAGTAATGCTTAAAATTCTCCAAGCCAGGCTTCAGCAATACGTGAACTATGAACTTCCAGGCGTTCAAGCTTGTTTTAGAAAAGGCAGAGGAACCAGAGATCAAATTGCCAACGTCTGCTGGATCATCGAAAAAGCAAGAGAGTTCCAGAAAAACATCTATTTCTGCTTTATTGACTATGCCAAAGTCTTTGACTGTGTGCATCACAATAAACTGTGGAAAATTCTGAAAGAGATGGGAATACCAGACCACCTGACCTGCCTCTTGAGAAACCTATATGTAAGTCAGGAAGCAACAATTAGAACTGGACATGGAACAACAAACTGGTTCCAAACAGGAAAAGGAGTACGTCAAGGCTGTATATTGTCACCTTGCTTATTTAACTTCTATGCAGAGTACATCATGAGAAACGCTGGGCTGGAAGAAACACAAGCTGGAATCAAGATTGCCGGGAGAAATATCAATAACCTCAGATATGCAGATGACACCACCCTTATGGCAGAGAGTGAAGAAGAACTAAAGAGCCTCTTGATGAAAGTGAAAGAGGAGAGTGAAAAAGTTGGCTTAAAGCTCAACGTTCAGAAAACTAAGATCATGGCATCTGGTCCCATCACTCCATGGGAAATAGATGGGGAAACAGTGTCAGACTTAATTTTTTTGGGCTCCAAAATCACTGCTGATTGTGATTGCAGCCATGAAATTAAAAGACGCTTACTCCTTGGAAGGAAGGTTATGACCAACCTAGATAGCATATTTAAAAGCAGAGACGTTATTTTGCCCACAAAAGTCCGTCTAGTCAAGGCTATGGTTTTTCCAGTGGTCATGTATGGATGTGAGAGTTGGACGGTGAAGAAAGCTGAGCACCGAAGAATTGATGCTTTTGAACTGTGGTGTTGGGGAAGACCCTTGAGAGTCCCTTAGACTGCAAGAAGATCCAACCAGCCCATCCTAAAGGAGATCATTCCTGGGTGTTCAGTGGAAGGTCTGATGTTGAAGCTGAAACTCCAATACTTTGGCCACCTCATGCAAAGAGTTGACTCATTGGAAAAGACCCTAATGCTGAGAAGGATTGGGGGCAGGAGGAGAAGGGGATGACAGAGGATGAGATGGTTGGATGACATCACTGACTCGATGGACATGGGTTTGGGTAAACTCTGGGAGTTGGTGATGCACAGGGAGGCCTGGCGTGCTGCGATTCATATGGTCACAAAGAGTCGGACACGGCTGGCAACTGAACTGAACTGAAATGATCTTTAATGAACAAAATTGATGTCTTGGTCTTTTTTTATTAAAACTTCCCAATGGCTTTCTTTTATACTTAGAATCAAATCTGAACTCCTTATAATGCCCACAAAATCCCAAATGATCTTGTCCTGACTACATTCTTGACATTAGTACTAAGCATCCTCTAAGCTCCCATGAAGATCTAGACTCTCTTACTTTCTTCCTGTTTCTGAAACACTCCAAGGTAATTCCTGTATCAGGGACATTATGATGGTTTTTCCTGTGCTTGGAGGTCTTTTCCTATGGCTCATCAAATGGCTATCTTTCTCGTTCAAATACCAACTCAAATTTTACCTCTACATAGATATTTTCTTTGTACAAAGCAGCACATAAAAACACACATACACTTGCACACTTATTTCCTTTTTAAAATGTAGTATGTCTTGACATTATTGTTTACATATATTGTCTCCTCCCTCTATGTGTATGATGAATGAGAACAGCAATGCTGTCTGACTTATTTACTTCTGTATTCACATTACTAAGAATGATCTTGGGTACAGAGTAGACACTCGAGATATTTATAAAATGAATAAATAAATGAGAGGACAAATACAATATAAAGCTAGGCTAGCTTCAACTCACCATCTGCTCTTATTAGTTTATAGACAGAAATGGGAGATGGCAGTAAGGTGGTTAATATTTATGAGTTAAATTCTGAGAAATATAGGGTATTTGTGTAGTTCAGTTACAGGGATGTCGCTACTTTCTTTATTGAGCATAAAGAAATACACACTATTTCTAAATTTACGTTACCCTTGGAGAACTGGGTAGGATACAGGTAAAATCAGGACTGATTAATTCTGATGGAAGAAGGGTGAAACAGTCATCAAAATATGAAGAAAAACAGTGACCTCTAAGAAGGGAAGACAGTGTCTCACTAAGTGACCTTGAGAATATCTTCCAATATTTTTTCCATCTGTAAATGGATTGTATTAAATCCTATTTAAAGTCCTTTGTAGAATTCACTTTCTATGCATTATGATTGAGTGTGTCAGGGAGAAATTCAGGGAGAAGGCACGTGGGTATCTGAATCCAAAGTAAACTCTGGGAACAGGTAGTACCTACTTCTTTATCTTTATACATCTATATCTGGATTTATTTCTAAATCTATATCTTCAGTTATTTATTGGGTACCTCAAATAAGAACTATGGATTTGGTTGTTATCTGTGTATCCTTAAGCAAGTCATCTCCATTCTCTTGGCCTTAGTTGCTTCATTTATAAAGTTTCAGTTCAGTTGCTTAGTGATGGCCAACTCTTTGCGACCCCATGGACTGCAGCACGTCAGGCTTCCCTGTCCATCACCAGCTTCCAGAGCTTACTCAAACTCATGTCCATTGAGTTGGTAATGCCATCCAATCATCTCATCCTCTGTTGTCCCCTTCTTCTCCTGCCTTCAATCTTTCCCAGCATCAGAGTCTTTTCCAGTGACTCAGTTCTTCACATCAGGTGGCCAAAGTATTGGAGCTTCAGCATCAGTCCTTCCAATGAATATTCAGGACTGATTTTCTTTAGGATTGACTGATTGAATCTCCTTGCAGTCTAAGGGACTGTCAAGAGTCTTCTCCAATACCACAGTTCAAACGCATCAATTCTTTGGCATTCAGCTTTCTTAATGGTCCAACCCTCACATCCATACATGACTACTGGAAAAACCATAACTTTGACTAGATGGACTTTTGTTAGCAAAATAATGTCTCTGCTTTTTAATATGCTGTCTAGGTGGGTCATAACTTTGCTTCCAAGGAACAAGTGTCTTTTAATTTAATGGCAGCAGTCACCATCTTCAGTGATTTTGGACCTCAAAAAGAATAAATTCTCTCACTGCTTCCATTGTTTCCTTGTCTATTTGCCATGAAGTGATGGGATCAGATGCCATGATCTTAGTTTTTTGAATGTTGAGTTTTAAGCCAGCTTTTTCAGTCTCCTCTTTCACTTGCATCAAGAGGCTCTTTTGTTCCTCTTAGCTTTCTGCCATAATGGTGATGTACATGTATAGCTTATCCCAATCATTAACTCTTGAGTCAGCATCTTCAAAAGATAACGACTCAGGGGTTTGTACACTGTTAAAATAGCAGAACTCGCATTTCATTGATCTCAACATTTTGAGTCTAACACATTTGAAAAATCCCCATGTTACCTCCACAACATACTGAACTTAACATAGCTTGAAAATCACGTTTCCTAACTTGACTATTTAATTGTTGTCCGTTTTTTTTTAAATGTATCACATAATGGAAGGAAAAGCCATTATGAAACCAACTTGACAATCTATGTTGTAAAGCTGACTCATATACAATGACAATTACAATATATATGAATCTGGACAAATTTGTCTAGGCTCTTCTCAAACACTTTTTACACAGAGATGCTCACTTAGTGAGATAGTCAAACCAGTTCATAGGTAGCTTTGGACATTAGAGAGTTCAATTACATTGGCCTAACAACTATTCTCCAACAGTATCTTTCATGTTTGCTTTCCAGTACTCTGGAGTCTCCAAAAATAACAAGAAAATAATAATTTTAAAAATCAACTCATATGCATTCAGCGTGTTTCACTTTTTAAATCACAAAATATCTATTTTGATCTTCACCTGAAACTGAGAAACATATTATTAGTATCTCCAATGCATAGAGATCCAGAGAGATTGTGTAGCTTCCCCAAGGTCATATTTTAGAATAAAGACAAAGCCATTACCTGAATAGCTTTTTCTAAATTCTAGTTAAATATTTTTTCTACTTCTCTATAGCAGTCTTGCCAATATTTGAAAATAATTAACATTCCAACTATCTTCTCTGTTTCAAACTAAAATCCCTAGGTTTATGTTTCAAGGTAATCCAGTTCACGTAAGCCATGCCCCAAGCAAATGACTGGTTTCTATTCTTTCTCCTTCCTTCGTGCTCTATGTTAGGTTTGGTTGTTGTTGTTCAGTTGCTAAATCACGTCCAACTCTTTGTGACCCCAGGGACTGCAGCATGCCAGGCTCTTCTGTCCTTCACTATCTCCTGGAATTTGCTCAAATTCACAACCATTGTCAATGATGCCATCTAACCATCTCCTCCTCTGTCGTCCCCTTCTCCTTTTGCCTTCAATCTTTCCCAGCATCAGGGTCTTTTCCAGTGAGTTGACTCTTCGCATCAGGTGACCTAAGTGTTGGAGCTTCAGCTTCAGCATCAGTACTTCCAATGAATAGTCGGGGTTGATTTCCTTCAGGATTAACTGGTTTGATCTCCTTGCTGTCCAAGGGACTCTCAAGAGTCTTCTCCAGCATCACAGTTCAAAAACATCAATTCTTTGTTTCTCAGCTTTCTTAATGGCTTGGAGCTACTTGCTAAGTGTAAATCTTAGGAAAGTGATCATGGTGGTAAGGAGAGTGGGAATTCTCACCTAAGGAATTATGTAAGATCTCAGGTATTTCATCTATAAGAAAGAGAATGAAATTTGCCTGTAAGTATTTGAACAATTTTAGACAAATCTATACATTTCTTCTCACTCTAGATGCAAGATTATAATGGCAAATGTATGTTAGAGGGAAACTAATTTCAGTCCATTTTACCTTGCCTGGATCAAGTCTAATATTTCACTGTATCTTGAATCCTTTCAAAGAGTGAACCAATGAGTTAATGAGGATGATCTTTCAAAAGTCACAGCTTTCCAAAGTGAAAGATAGGCTGCTTTACAGGCATGAGCTTAACATCTACCTCTCAAACCCTTACATTAAGTAGTTTTCATGACCCACATATCCATCCATTCCTCTGCACCCCTGATGCCCGTTTTGTTTTAAACTACCATTATGTTCCCAGTGGTCTTGAAGTAAATCATTTAGGAACACTTTCAACTATAAATTAGCAGAATACTAGGCTGAAAGTGCATGTTGTGAAATTTTGGAGTTCAATTGAAAAGTCAATGCCACAAAATTTAAAGCTGGAAATGCCAATGATATAACATAAAAACTTGATAGCACTAAAAGAAGTTGAGTTACTATACTCCAGCAAAAATGATATAGAGGCGATTTTCACAGTGAGAGGAAGACGACCCAGGTCAGCATTTCTTGAAATGTGATCTGATCATCATCATCATTTTGGCACATTGTATGAAATCTATCAAATTATCCATCATGATTATGTTGTTAAAAAGACTACAATTACCAAATAGCTGCGGACCAAAAACTTAAGTAGGGAGACTGGTTACAAATATTTTTCACTGGTATAGGTGAGAGAGAAGGGTTCTCCAAAAATATGGACATCAGTACACCATCAGATGTACATCTACAGCTTAGCATTTTGGGGATATATCAATATAAGAAAGTCACCCAACATGATTCAGCATCACTCTTACCGTCAAAGATAAACTTATCCTTACCTATTTTTTCTGGGTATTGGGAAGATGAACCATCTGTTTGTGAAGGTCTTTAACTATCAAGCATATTCCTTATTTTTTTTCTTCATACAATCCTCTCCATCTGGAGCAGTGACATCATTCCATCAGGAATCAAAACATGACTTCCAAAACTCTCACCAACAACTTGACACCAAATCATTTGCACTACATTTTAGACACGTGTCAGCCATTTAGGTAAATCTTCTCTAAATTCACTTTCACTTAATTGTATTGATGAATGTGAAGGCTAATTTCTTGGAATTGACTTCTATTGATTTGTGTCCAGTTGAATTCCATCAAGCCCCAGTGATTTGCATTGAACAAATTAAATTGCACAGGCTAACTGGGTTGAAGGCATTTTCACTGAGGTAGAGCACGTTCATGGGGATGAGCCCACTGTGACGTGGCTTTATATGGCTCCTAGGGTGACAGTTATTGGAAAATTATTAGGACACAACAAATGTTTCAACTACTAAGAACACATGTTATAGAAGATGAGCCACATAGGTCTTGTCATTACATGGAACTCTTTGGCTCTATAACCTGTAAATAGCTCAAGATTGGTTCTACATGCTGCTCTTCTGGTGGAGTTCGACCTTAGTTGTAATAAATGAAGAATGTCAGCCAAAAAAAAAGAAGTAGTAAAAAAGGGAGCTGACACTTATTTAGCCCTGGATGTCTCTTTGGTACCCTTGTTTTTGAACCTTAATAATCAAAATTAACCTATAAAGTTATGTGTGCATTGGGTACATTTTATTTAATATTTCAGATTTCATCAGCAATGTTGTGCATGCTGTGCTTAGTTGCTCAGTTATGTTTGACTCTTTGTGACCCCACAGGCTGTAGCCATGGGGATTCTCCAGGCAAGAATACTGGAGTGGGTTGCCATGCCCTCCTCCAGGGGATCTTCCCAACCCAGGAAGATTCTTTACAATCTGAGTTACCAGGGAAGCCCAGTAGGAATTTGTACACAAGGTGCAGGCTGCTAAACCCCACCTCAGAGCCAGGTCAGTCTTACTTACCTCCCGGGGGCTTCTTTGTTGACTCTACAGTAATGAGTATTACAAGAACCCACTAGCAGCCTCTGCGTGTGCAGACTTGAAATGCAGGATAGTTAACAGCCCAAAGAGTGAAACTTGAAATGAGGATGAATGGGAGTGGTTATGAACCAAATGTTTGCGTCTCCCCCAAAGTCTATTTATTGAAATCCTAACACCCAATGTGGTAGTATTTGAGGATGAGACCTTGGATATAATTAGTTTAGATAAGTTCATCCATCCCAAAGGAAATCAGTCGTGAATATTCATTGGAAGGACTGATGCTGAAGCTGAAACTCCAATGCTTTGGCCACCTGATGTGAAGAGCTGACTCATTGGAAAAGACCCTGATGCTAGAGAAGATTGAAGACAGGAGGAGAAGGGGATGAGAGAGGATGAGATGGTTGGATAGCATCACGGACATCATGTACATGAGTTTGAGTAGGCTCCAGGAGTTGGTGATGGACAGGGAAGCCCGGCGTGCTGCAGTCCGTGGGATCACAAAGAGTTGGACACAACTGAGTGACTGAACTGACTGAAGTTCATGAAACTGAGACATTTGTGGTGAGATTAGCACCCTTTTATAAAGAGACAAAAGATGTCCTTCTCTCTACCACGTGCGGACACTGCAAGAAGAAAGCCATCTGCAGGCCAGGAAGAGGGACCCTTCCAGGAACCGCATAAGTGGGCACCTTGATCTTGGGCTTCTCAGTTTCCAGCACTGTGAGAAATAAATGCCTACTGCTTCAGTAACACAATTCATGGTATTCTGTGAGAGCATCCTGAGCAGACTAACACAGTAATGACTGAATAAATGCTTTCCCGTCTCTTCTATAGAAAGCAGGCTCTGCTGTGCCTTTCCAAAGACTCTAAAAGCACTTACACAGGATCGAAGAACTCAACTCCACAAGACATCTTTGCTTCAGGTTTTCCTCTTTCGGAGATTGGCTCCTAGACTTCACTTGGCTCCCCAGATAAAGTATACTTTGACCCTTTGTTTCAGAGTCTGCTTTCTGGGAAACCCAGGTCAAGTCAAGCCAGTTGTCTTAGATTTACTGATTAAGAAGTTGAAACTTATACAGGGATCATTTGACAAATATTTCTCAGCACAAAATCCATAAAACCTGAATTCAACTCAAGGTCTATGTCACTTAAATGCCTCTTGGGAGGAGGAGCCGACCAACATGACTCATTACTCATCCACATGGAAACACATAACCTCCAGTCTGATCTTGGAGTTCAGTCTGCACCTCTGACTTTGCTTTAAGCAGCTCTCCTAACTGATTGACTGATTTCTATCTATCTAACAAAGTCTCTAATCCAATCAGGAGAGTTTCAGAGCACATTTCAGAAGGTTTGCTCTTAGAATTAATCTCTGGTTCTCAACACACCAAATGATTTGTATATAAGGAATGAGATACAGTGACTTGGGTCCGTTGACTACTATGTGTCTTGTTCTCAGTTTTGTTGGTCCTTGTTTCTTCCTAGATTTCCCACCACTCATTGACTGAAGGATCACTGCCATCCCCTGACCTTGGTCACTGAGGTCTCAGCATGTTTTGTGCTCTAGCAGGTCCCCTTTGTACTGGCAAAACTTTTCTAACTCAGATTAGTGCCTGACATGATACAGACATCTAATAACTGTGAGAAGTAAAGGAAGGGTTTGGGTAGGGAGGTCCAAAGCTGGGTAACAGAGAAAAGGTTCAGAGAAGATCCAACCTTACATGCCTTCCCATTCTTTAGTGGGAGCTGGTTTTAGAATAGTGGATCCTACCCTAAGACCTGTCCTGAAATTTTTGTAAGTGACAGCCACTGAAAAAGATAGAATTCTATTTACTCTGAAGCCCAAGACATACTTGCCTCTCATTATCTGTGACATGGACTCAGTGGTTTCAGGGCATCTTTTTCTGATGCTTGCAGTCTGAGTGCATTCATGGAGCATCTTGATAGCCCTTAATTGATGCTGTTAGAATAAGGGGCCCCTGGGTAAAGTTATTAGAAAGACAATAAAGCTTAAACTGCAGGGCATGACTTTTGAAGAGCCTTCACATTGCTGATGTTTTGTGAAATTTTACCAAGTTGATGTAATAAATGATTATGACTTTTCTTTATCACACATCCACCTAGTATTTTTGTACATATGACCTCATCAGATTCACAAAACAACCACGGGAGATTCCTAGAGTAGACATTTCAACCCCCAGACCAGGCCATGTGGAGTCCCCATAAAATTTTGTTTTCCTTTCTCTTAACACTTGATAGACTATAATCTATCAGTGTCCCTCTTCCATAGCAGATTGTAGGATCCTGGAAGATCGGTCTCATATGTTATTAACCTTTGTCATATCAGCTCCTGACTTGGTGCTGGTCACCTAGAAGACAATCCAAAACATTTCTTTGTCTGAACTTGATAGCTTTGCGAGACTTTATAGAGAACACTGTATAAGGTAGCATGGTTTCCTTCATGGCTGGTTAATGTTAATGTATGGCAAAAACCACTACAATATTGTAAAGTAATTAGCCTCCAATTAAAATAAGTTAATTAATTTAAAAAAAAGTGGTGATGGTAATTTTCTTTCTTTTCTTCTCAATTTTGCCCTTCCATCACTGAAAACAGAAGGTCACAGGAATCAAAGGACAGACAAAACAAAATATTTTGAAAAGCTTTTAAGAAACTGTGATCCAAACAGTTTGCCTAATGAGGACCTGGGACATCTGTGAGATTCTGGGTAATGAGCCCATCCTGCCTGGTAACGAAGGAGGCAGCCCATGTGCCAGCAGGTCAGAAACTCCTCCATATGTTCACATTTTCTAGGAGCATCTGGGCATCCCTACTTTGAATCCTAGAATGTCAGAATCAGAAAGGAGCTTGGAGAGCATCTGTTCCGGAACCGTATTTCATGTTTCAGAATTTTGGACCCAGCAAAGATTTGAGGATGTGCCCACAGCCATAGACTGCCTCTGAGTTGGGACCAGAAATCATCAGTCTATGGTTAACAGCCTCTTTCTGCCTAGTTTCACTTCCCAACCTTGTCACTATCCCTTCCCCATCCTCTTGCTAAAAGGATCAACATGAAATAACAAAAAGAAGCAAAACAGCACCAATGTTCCTACCTAAGTATAGCACTTAATACAAATTTTATGTGTGTGTGTGTATGTTCAATGCTCAGTTGTGTCTGACTCTTTGTGACCCCGTGGACTGTAGCCCACCAGGCTCCTCTGTTCATGGAATTCTCCAGGCAAGAATACTAGAGTGGGTAGCCATGCCCTTCTCCAGGGGATCTTCCCCACTGAGGGATCGAACCTGTGTCTCCTGCACTGCAGGAGGATTCCTTACCATCTGATCTACAAGGGAAGCCCAAAATTCTACACATTTTACTTCAAATTGTGGGAACATGGCTATTTCTAAACTTAAAATTCAAGTCAGATAATAATAAGATCACTAAGCTACCAGAAATTCGATTGGAACTTTGAAGTTTTCAACTAAGGGGCAGGACTAAGACTGAATCCCCAGACATGACCTGCTCTGTACCTTGTAACCCTGTTTTAGTTTCAGTTTGGTTTTGCTCTACCCATTATAGAAAGGTCAAGTTACCCTACAAATTCCTGAAAATCCCTCGGGAAGTGGCCAAAGGCAAACATTGATCACCTGGCTTCAAGGAGGCAAGTGAAAGTCGCTCAGTCGTGTACGACTATTTGTGACCCCATGGACTATACAGTCCATGGAATTCTCTAGGCCAGAATACTGGAGTGGGTAGCCTTTCCCTTCTCCAGGGGATTTTCCCAGCCCAGAGATTGAACCCAGGTCTTCCGCATTGCAGGGAGATTCTTTACCAGTTGAGCCACAAGGGAAGCCCAAGGAGGCAAGCTGTATAGTTTTGGGTAGAAAAGGGGTTATTTGGGTTGTTTTTTTTTTTTTTTTTACTGCACAATGCAACATGTGGGATCTTAATTTCCAGACCAAGAATCAAACCCATACCCCTTGCACTGGAAGGTGAAGTCTTAACCAGAGGACTGCCCTGGGGAAGTCCCAAGAAAAAATATTTTGATAGGCTTTGAAAGATTTATTCTAGATAAACTCTGCTCCACAACCAGATCTCACCTGTGTCTGCTTCCTTGTGCATGGCTTTTGATTCCTTTCTGCTGATCTTTCCTGCAAACCTACCTGTGTCTCTGCACCATGCACTATCTTCTTACTTTTTCACCTTCCTGATCTTTTGTTTGCCTGGAAATTTTAGACTCACATCTCTGTAACTGGCATCTGGTCCCATCACTTCATGGCAATTACATGGGGAAACAGTGGAAACAGGAACAGAGTTTATTTTCTTGGGCTCCAGGATCACATGGATGGAGACTGCAGCCATGAAATTAAAAGACACTTGCTCCTTGGAAGAAAACCTATGACAAATCTAGACAGTGTATTAAAAAGCAGAGACATCACTTTGCCAACAAAGGTCTGTGCAGTCAAAGCTTTGGTTTATCCAGTGGTCATGTACGGATATGAGAGTTGGACCATAAAGGAGGCTGAGCACCAAAGAGTTGATGCTTTGAACTGTGGTGCTGGAGAAGACTCTTGAGAGTCCCTATAGTCTGTTCCACAGCACCCTGCTCACCTTCTGTCCTACAAACCTTGTGTGTTCTCACTCTGCCCCAGCAACAGTGACCCCCTTACACAGTAACTCGGTTCCCTGTCTTTGGAATTTTCCATCCTCCTCTTGCTGCCTTCCTCCCCTCACAGACACATGTATGGATCTTTCTCTCTGTCCTTTCGTGTCTCTGCTCAGATCCCACCTTCTCAGAAAGCTGCTCTCTGTCCATCCTTCAAGAAGAGCACTGTCCTTTCTACCACGCATCATTGTCTGTATATTCTGTTCCACCTCATTGTCATTGTGACAGTGTAGTATACAATTACACAACCACTAACAATTACAAATTACAAATGAACCCTGTATAGTGGTATACAATACAGTATATCATTATTTACTTACTGTCTCTCCTTCCCAAACTAGGATCTAACACTGTGAAGACAGGAACTTCCCTTTGTTTTTTGTTTATTTGTCTGTGTTTTCTTTCGTTACTAGTGCATTCTGCATACTATGTCCTTGAAAATATGTATTGAAGTTGCTAGCAGTTGTAAGCAATGTTAATAAATGAAAGATAAAGTGTGTTGATGTTCCCTGTAAACCCATAAACCCCAGGCACATGAACATAACCATGACCAGAAACGAACACAGCCTGCCTCTTAAAATCACCAGGCAGGACAGTACATTGTCTTCAGTTCTTGGGTTTTGTTCTTTGCTTTTCCCAGGGTTTTCTCTGTTGCTTCCTTTTTTTTTTTAATTCTAGATTTGTAAGCTTCCAGTTCTTCCTCCCTCTTCAAACTGCAAGCTCTTGGAAATGGGTGATAATCATTCATTTGCCCGTGCATTTATGCCAGAGGGGCGCCTGCCTATCACAGGGAGAAACGCACTATACATCTCATGCTCCATGTGAAATAACCTGCTGTGTCTTCTGTCACAGAGTTTTCTTTTACTAAGCTTTTTTCATTTATATTTATTTATTTAAAACAGCTGTGGCAAATTGGAGGCATTCATTTAGGACAGAGTGCTCCCTTTCCTAAAACCCTCATGTATAACAGAAAACAGTGTGGTGAATGGGAAGAACCAGGCCCAGGGAGTGAGGGACTGGCCCAGTCCTGGCCCCACCATTACCGAGGAAGGAGGGTGACCAGGGCTGCCCGGGCCCCCCTCTTACCTGCACCACGTTTGCTTTTACAGGTTATGTCTGTGCTAAAAGAAGGGAGCTGCAAAGCTCTCCTTCCAGCCCTTGCTGTCTACAGGCTGAGTCTCAGGGGAGGGCCCCTTGCTCCTCAAGATGCCTAGCATGGCTTTGAAATGAGTATATTAAAAAATGTTAAACTATAAACATAGGAAATAAAATTTTTAATGATGATAGAAGGTACATAGCAAATCATATTATTTAGGGTAAAAAAAAAAATAAGGGGAGCTTCTCTGATAGCTCAGTTGGTAAAGAATCTGCCTGCAATGCAAGAGACCTTGGTTTGATTCCTGGGTCGGGAAGATCTGTTTTGTCTGAGTCTGGCACCATTATGATTTACGACTATCTTTGGCAAAAACTGATTTAACATAGGTTCACTGTGGGAATGATAATAATTTCACAAGCTAATAATATACAAGATAATGTCTCTTCATAAGGCAATAAAGAAACAACCTATTCCAAACTAATAGAAGATTAATCACACTATGGCTTCAGGCAAGGTGAAGATGAAGAAAATAAAGTTCAAAGTTAGTTAAAGTGTGGGCTTCCCACGTGGCGCTAGTTGTAAAAAACCCACCTGCCAATGCAGGAAACAAAAGATTTGCACGTTCAGTCCCTGGGTTGGGAAGATCCCCTGGAGAAGGACACAGTAACCCACTCCAGTATTCTTGCCTGGAGAATCCCATGGACAGAGGAACCTGGTATGTTACAGTCCGTAGGGTCGCGAAGAGTCAGACACGACTGAAGCAACTTAGCATGCTCGCTAAAGTGTAACTTTCTGCAAACTGGTCCTCAGAATATTCAACCTACCCAACCAAGAGGACATCCAGCTGCCTGCACAAAGCAAAAGTCTTTGTTGATAAAGCACGTTGCTAGGAAACATAAGTGCAAGTGTTAAGGGAAAAATGTCTCCTCTGTTGAGTGGATGCAGTTTTCACATCATATAGTTATGTATACAGTAGATTTTGATGTGTGCAACTAACTCTTCTGGAATTTCAAAGGAGGGTGATGAGGGTTTGGATTCCCCCAGCAGTAGACTCAAGGCAGAGACTCAAGTACAAGTACTTTTTTGGAAAGATGTAGAGAAAAAGTATTCAGAACAAGAAAGACAGATAGTAAAGCACAAGTTATCAAGTTTCTGTGGGTGACCAGAGCTTAATCCCATAAAGGAACCTTGGGAAACACTGGGGAGTTAGTCTACCCAAGGGTCAAGCAACTAGATCTTTTATACACCAACTTTCATTAGCCCTTGCTTGAGGATGGCTGGGGATCTATCACGTGAAGGGGCTCAGCAACCCGTGCCCCCACTGAGGAAATACCTCAGCCAAGAAATTCAGTTACTGGTGTTAGGAATTAAGTGAGGATGCACTGAAATGGCAAAAAATGAGAGATAAGGGCAGGGCAGGGACAAGAGCTGCAAAAAGGTGATCTAAGGAAAAAAAATTATCATCTGCTTGGAGGATATCAGTGCTAGGATTTTTCATGCGTTATTTCCAAGCTTTCCAAACATGCCATGAGTTACTATTATTTCCCTCATTCACAGACAAGAAAATAGAGTTTTCAGGAGGAGCAGTGTTTTCTAGAGTTGATAGTTAAAGCAATTTAGCAGTGTTAAATCAAAATCAAGGTTTCTGTCACTAGATCTTTTAACGTTATTTGCATCTATGTTTTTTTACATCTAGAAGAAAGGATGTGCAATAGAGAAAATACAAGAAGAAAAAGATAAAGCCCTCACTCCAGACACATATTGTGGCCAATGAATTTGTCATGTTGAGGGACAGGGGGCTAATCTGAAACCTCACAGGTCAAATGAATCTTCCTAGTCCAGAGTAAGAAGTAGAATGTTGCCCCATTAAGCAAAAGTACAGCCTTCCATTGCAGACAGTTACTGCCTCCTCTGTTGCTAAAGTATTTTTGGTGAAGGGGGAACTCCTTTTGAACTTCATGGTCATCAAGGAACCCATTTTCCTGATAAGGTATGCTGACAAACTTGTGTTGTTTCATGACAACACTTTCACTGCACATACCAGCCTCCATCCTCTGGTTTAGTTGAGCACACTAATGACATCATTACATACAATCAGCAAAATTTGTACAGGCCCACCAAATCCCTGGTCCCAAAATTCTGCCCTTGGTTCTTGTAAATCTCATATCTACCCCTTTCAAAACTCGTGTCAATGTGTGGCAAAAACCACTACAATATTGTAAAGTAATTAGCCCCCAACTAAAATAAATAAATTAATTTAAAAAAAAAAGAATGCAAAAAGAATGAAAAAAAAAAAAAAACCTCATGAACTCTGACCCTTAAAGATAGTCACAGGAAGCCCAGTGCACCTGGCTTCTGCTTCTTTTGACCAACAACTGATAAAAAGAGATGCCCCAATATTTCAATAGCCTAATTGCTTCAATGAAAAAGAACCATGTTTTGGTAGAGCGATCTTTTCACAATGTGTTCTTAGGAGATGAAGATCTTAAGCATTATACCCTGAATTAGCCATCCTGTCTATCGGAAAAGACACTTCCAGAAAGGTTCTATTCAACTTCCCCTTGATTACAAGGGGAAAATGGAAAACAAACAAACAAACAACAGAAACTTCCCTGGTTGAGAGACCAGAGTAGGAAGCTGTCATACCCCGTGAAGATCGCAGAGCACGACAGGGAAGGGAAAGACTCCTATTTCTTGACAAGAAAGCAGCCAACTGAAAGCAGTGGACTCTGTTTACTAAAGCTCTCCCAGCCTCCTTTCCTCCCCATAAAAGCACTCTCCTTCCCTTGCCATGTGGAGATTTGAATATGGCCCATCATGATTGCAGATCCCAAATTGCAATTCTCTACTGACTCTGAGTAAGCGCATCTTTACTGCTGAAATATCTGGCAGTATTTGTTCTAGATCAACACCAGCTGCATAAACAACACTGAGAAATGGTCCAAGTCAAAAGCATTCAGAGCCCTTACTCTTGGCGCAGTGTTCACCACCTGTAAGGAATACAAGGATCCCCCAAAAGACTGAGCTTTCAAGAAATAGTTGTGCCCCCATTATCATTGCCCCATTGTTCGCAACAGCCAAGACAGAAACAAGCCAAATCTCCATCAGCAGATAAACAGATTTAAAAAAGAAAATATGACAGATACATACCATGAAACATCATTCGACCTCATAAAAGAAGGAAATCTTGCCATTTGTATCCACATAGATGAACCTAGATGATACCATGCTAAGTGAAAAAAGGTACTTAGAGAAGAGCAAATACTACATGAATCCACTTATATAAGGTATATAAAATAGTCTAACACACAGAAGCAAAGAATACACTTGTAGTGGCCAGGGCCTGGGAGGAAGGAGAAATGGGGAGTTACAGATCAACAGGCATAAAGTTTTAATTAAGCAAAATGAGTACGTTTTAGAGATCTGCTGTAGAACACAATACCTATCACTAACAATACAGTATTATTCACATTAAAATATGTTAAGAGCATAGGTCCCTTGTTAAACCTTTTTACCACACACACACACACACACACAAGGACATAAAGGACATTTTTGGAGGTGATGGGAATGTTTATAACTTTGATCATAAAGATGCTGTCACATGTGTACACACTTGTCCAGAATCATCAAAATGTACACATAAAATAGCACATATTTTGAATATCAATTATACCTCAATAAAGCGGTAAGCCAGTTAAGAGGGAGTATTATGGAAACTATACTCCTCTGTTCATATCTTCATGGATATTTTTGCATTTTGAATCATGTAATTATGATTATTACCTATCAAAATGTTAATTGAAAAGAAAAGTGAAAGAAAAAATGTTTTGACTTTCCCAATATAGAGAGCTAATCAGGTGTGACCTAGGAATTCTTTATACTACAATGTAAAATTTACTTTGTGCATAGAATAAATAAAGAGCAGAAATGTTCACTTATATTTTCTAATACATAACATAGCTTTGTGCTCAGTTGCTTTAGTTGTGTTTGACTCTTGGTGATCCTGTGAATTAGATATCCCACCAGGCTCCTCTGTCCAAGGGATTCTCCATGTAAGAATACTGGAGTGAGCTGCCATCTCCTCCCCCAGGGGATCTTCCCAACCCAGAGATGGAACCCATGTCTCCTACCTTTGCATGCAATATATTCAATACACTATAGCATGATTCGTAAAATATTCATTGTTTGAATAACTGCTGACTGTCACTCGTTTTCTTGGCAGAACATCACATGGGCTGTCACGGGTAGCCATTTGTAACCAGTTTCTAAGCATGCTGTCTGTCTTCCCAGGACATTGGCATCTCAACGTGTCCCTGAATTCCATCCAGAAAAGGTAGCATCACAGCCCAGTGCCTTCTACCCTGCTGCCTGAAAAGTTCAAAACAATTTTTTTTAAATATTTAAATTTTGGGGTGTGGGATTTTAACAAGTCAACTAATTTTAACCTAGGTGCTCAATCCCTTTGAATTTGTATTTATCCAATCTCTCAGTCAACAAAGATGCACTGAGAACCAGACATATCTCTGACGTAAATAGAATGCAAATTACTCTATTTGGGTTAGGGACATCAATCACTGAGCAGGGCAAAGATAATTTGCAGAAATTACCTCAAAGGCAAAGGAGAAAAGGAAAGATATACCTATTTCAATGTAGAGTTCCAAAGAATAGCAAGGAGAGATAAGATAGCCTTCCTCAGTCATCATTGCAAATAAGTAGAGGGAAAGAATATAATGGGAAAGACTAGAGATCTCCTCAAGAAAATTAGAGATACCAAGGGAATATTTCATGCAAAGATGGGCTAAATAAAGGACAGAAATGGTATGGACATACCAGAAGCAGAAGATATTAAGAAGAGGTGGCAAGAATACACAGAAGAACTATAGAAAAAAGATCTTCATAACCCAGATAATCACGATGGTATGATCGCTCACCTAGAGCCAGACATCCTGGAATGCAAAGTCAAGCATGCCTTAGGAAACATCACTACGAACAAAGCTAGTGGAGGTGATGGAATTCCAGTTGAGCTATTGCAAATCCTAAAAGATGACACTGTGAAAGTGCTGCACTCAATATGCCAGCAAATTTGGAAAACTCAGCAGTGGCCACAGGACTGGAAAAGGTCAGTTTTCATTCCAAACCCAAAGAAAGGCACTGCCAAAGAAGGCTCAACCAACACACAATTGCACTCATCTCACAGGCTAGCAGTAACGCTCAAAATTCTCCAAGCCAGGCTTCAATAGTATGTGAACTTCTAGATGTTCAAGCTGGTTTTAGAAAAGGCAGAGGAACCAGAGATCAAATTGTCAACATCAGCTAGATTATCAAAAAAGCAGGAGAGTTCCAGAAAAACATCTATTTCTGCTTTATTGACTATGCCAAATCCTGTGACTGTGTGGATCACAACAAACTGTGGAAAATTCTTCAAGAGATGGGAATACCAGACCACCTGACCTGTCTCTTGAGAAATCTGTATGCAGATCAGGAAGCAACAGTTATAACTGGACATGGAACAACAGACTGGTTCCAAATCGGGAAAGGAGTACATCAAGGCTATATGTTGTCACCCTGCTTATTTAACTTTGATGCAGAGTACACCATGAGAAACACTGGGCTGGAGGAAGCACAACCTGGAATCCAGATTGCCAGGAGAAGTATCAATAACCTCAGATATGCAAATGACACCACCTTTATGGCAGAAAGTAAAGGAGAACTAGAGAGCCTCTTGATGAGAGTGAAAGAGGAGAGTGAAAAAGTTGGCTTAATACTCAACATTCAGAAAACAAACATCATGGCATCTGGTCCCATCACTTCAGGCAAATAGATAGGGAAACAGTGACAGACTTTATTTGTTTGGGCTCCAAAATCACTGCAGATGGTGATTGCAGCCATGAAATTAAAAGACACTTGCTCCTTGGAAGAAAAGTTATGACCAACCTAGATATCATATTAAAAAGCAGAGACATTACTTTGCCAACAAAAGTCCATCTAGTCAAAGCTATGGTTTTTCTAGTAGTCATGTATGCATATGAGAGTTGGACTATAAAGAAAGCTGAGCACTGAAGAATTGATGCTTTTGAACTGTGATGTTGGAGAAGACTCTTGAGAGTCCCTTGGACAACAAGGAGATCCAACCAGTCCATCCTACAGGAAATCAGTCCTGAATATTCATTGGAAGGACTGATGTTGAAGCTGAAACTCCAATCCTTTAGCCATCTGATTCGAAGAGCTGACTCATTTGAACAGACCCTGATGCTGGGAAAGATCGAAGATGAGAAGAGAAAGGGACGACAGAGAATGAGATGGTTGGATGGCATCACCGACTCAATGGACATGAGTTTGAGTAAATTCCTGGAGTTTGTGATGGACAGGGAGGCCTGTTGTGGTGCAGTCCATGGGGTCACAAAGAGTCAGACACGTCTGAGTGACTGAACTGAACTGAACTGAACCTCACTTTACAAAATTGTAAGTGAGAACCATAAAGGTCAACTTGGCATAAGATCACCCAGCTGGGAAATGCAATGGAGTGAAAGACTTTAGATTGGAAATAAAACCTCTCCTTTGTGTGTGATGCATGCTCAGTCATGTCCGACTCTTTGCACCCTTTCAGACTGTAGTCTGCCAGGCTTCTCTGTCTATGAGACTCTCCCAGGCAAAATTACTGGAGTGGGTTGCCATTTCCTTCTACAGGGGATTTTCCATACCCAGGAATCAAACCCACGTCTCCTGTTTCTCCTGCATTGGCAGGCAGATCCTTTACCACTGAGCCACCAGAGAAGCCCTGAATCTCTCCTTTACCAAAGAGGAAATATCCCTCCCACCATCCCATTCCACATTCTTTCTTCTTTCTTCTCCTCTCCATCCTCCTCCTCCTTGTCCTCCATCCACAGATACACAAACACACAGACATATCTCACAAGGGATACAGGGAGATGACTCACCCACTTTTCAGGCAGTTACTCCAATATTCTGTTACCTTCAGTGGAGTTCATCCCCGCCATTTCAATTCTGAAATAGTTCCCTTTTTCCCTCAAGCTCTTCACCTTCCTTAACATTTCTTAATTTCATGTCTAGCTCCTGCCTTTGATTGAAAATGACAGTTTTGCAAAGTTAGAGATGAGAGCTGTGGGTGTCTTCATAATGATTCAATCTGTTACAAAAAAAAAAAGCACTTCACATGGGCTGGAGGCCCGCTCTGTCCAGAAATGGAATCATAGAGCCATTGCAGAGTTATTTTTGTGTGTTGAGTTCATGTCTAATTTTCTGGAGTGTTGAGTCTCAGAATTGAAAGAAGTACTTGTGTCTCCCTGACCAAATATTATTAGAGCTGGCTGCTTTCAAATGCACAATTGCATGACTTCAAACACCACAGACACTGAAACTTAAAGATGAGAAGAAAATGATAATAATAATGACAGGGAGAAACGGTGGTAGGACACTAATTTCACAGCACAGTGAGATGTTTCAGCACCAAAACCAGAGATGATGAGGGAACCCCAAACCCTGGGCTTGTATTGAAGGTCCTTTTCTCCCACAGGAGACAAAAGATGAAAAAAGTAACTGAAGACAGCGTGACTCCTTTTAAACTCATCATCACTTATTTTGTAAAACAAAATAAAGTAAAATGTGAAGCTACAAGAAATACAGCTGAGTGTGGGATAACAAGGGTCTGTAAGGAGGCACTGTCTGCTTACTTCATCACTTAAATCTGTGAGGGTGTCTCATCCATCGTCTATTTCTTAGGGAGTTAGAGAAGGGAGAGAAGTAATATTTAATAATACTGGCAGAGTCAATTATTTTATACATAGTGTACCTGCTTTAAATTCAAAACTTCAGAAATCATTTTTTTTCCATTTCACAGATGAAGACGTTAAAGTTCAGTTAGATAAAATATATGTCTTAGGGTCACATACATTATATGTAGCAAAATTGAGAATAAATTCTACTCTAGAACAACATGGAACTTAACTGAAGAGATGAGATGGGATGGGATGGAAGACAAGGCTGCTATGAAGGCCACACCCCTCTGTTTTTCAGTTTAATCTGGGAATCCTCTGGCATGTCTGCATTTACTGTGTCTGATTCCCTTCCAGGGCCTCTAAATCCTCACCAAGTGAAAAGAAGAGACCCCATTGCTGGGTAGTAGCACTCTCTTCTGACCGTATCAGTGATTTTACACACCCCTGAACTGTGAAGCTCATTGTTCTTTGTCATTTGTTTTAATGGTCAGAACGAATGGATTGTGACTGTTGGATGATACCAAAAATTAGGTTTATTTGGAGATGAGCTCATCTCAAATTGCTAAAACTGTCATCTCAGGTTGCAAATATTCCATTCATGCTTGAACAGAAAAGAAAAATATAGCATCTTCCCACCCATCCCCCCAGTGATCTATACTAAACTTGAAAACCCACTAAATTAGAATTACATTGTTCTCTCTAGCACTCGGCCAGTTTCTCACAATATTCAAGGCAACTATTTCATTTCAACAGCTCAGGGAAAATATGCTTTTTTTTTTTTTTTTTTTAAGTTTAAAAGAAAGTTGGATTAAAACTTCACATTTGAAACACCAGGGCCAGCCAAATTCAAGAAGCCAGGCTGCCTGGGAAGGGTGCCTCACATGGACACACGGAGGTGTGCCTAATGGTCCAGCAAGATATTGTATCTTTGTCCTGGACAACAAGCAGTGATAGAATTCAGGATACATGTGTTCCAGCCCTTGCTCTGGCAGGGGTTTACTGACCCATGTGAGCAAGCAGCTGAACTTCTCTGAGCCTCCCATTTCCTACACTGTTAGAACTGAGAACCTGTCATGTATTTCAGAAAATGGAGAAATGGTATGGTGGCTGAAAATGGATAAAGGCATCAGTGGTAAAGAATCTGCCTGACAATACAGGAGACACGGGTTTGATCCCTGGGTCAGGAAGATCCCCTAGAGAAGGAAATGACAACCCGCTCCAGTATTCCTCCCTGGAAAATCTCATGGGTCGAGGAGCCAGAGGGTTGCAGTCCATGGGGTCACAAAGAATCGGAAACCACTGAACAACTGAGCACTTCAGCAAGACCCAGCCACTCTTCCGAGGGAGTTTGCTCACGCTTAATGTCTCTGAATCTCAGATAATCTCACCGATAAAGTAAGAAAAACCGGGCCTTTGTCATAGAATGTTTGGGGGAATTAAATGGAGAATATATGTGAAATTACCAAGAACCTGGATAAAGCATTACCAAGGTGCTCAGCTGTGTGGTTGGTAACCATGGGTTAGAATTCAGGAGTCCGTAAGCTACAGGCTGCCAATCAGCTGCCTGCTTTTGTAATCAAATTTAATTGGAATGTGACCATGCCCATTTATTTCATAATATCTATTACAACAACAGTTTTGCAGTTGTTTAGAGACCACCTGATCCTCAAAATAAAAAAGTAATAATAACTATCTGGCCCTTTAGAGAAAACTTTGCCCACTGTGGACTAGATGATGTTAAGGACCTTCTCAACTCTGACATTTGTAACAATTCTTCTCCCTCTTTTGTTTCTTTCTTTCTGTCTTTATAGTAATTCTCCCCCACCTTCTTCTCTCTAACTGGGTTTTGTTTTCCTCACTTTCTTCTTTTCTGCCTTCTTCTTCCTGCTTCCCCTCCTCCCCCTTCTCCGCTTTCTCCTCCTTCTTCTTTCCTTTTCACCACAATGAGAAAAAGGCTGCATAACTGCACTGAGCCTTTGTGAAAAGAAAAAGATGTGCACCTCCTCCTGGAAGATGTCCCGGGAGCTGACACCCAGACCTACAACCTGACATCAGTGGTTGGGACTGATGACATCCCTACTTGTGGCCTGAGCATCCTTAACCAGGAAACAACCCACACGTGACAGTTCTTTGGCACTAGGGAGGCTTGGAACTTAGTGCTACATTTGTCCCACTTTTTAAACACATTTTGTTCATGCCATTCTTTCATACTAGACTAAGAACTTCTAGAGAGCAGGGGCTGGCTTCTTTGTCTTGAAATCATGTATATAATCACAGTGCCTGGCTCAATAAATGTTTACTGCTCAATAAACATTTACTGTACTGAACACTTTTCTTCAGAATTACGTTTCTTGCTAATTTTTTATTATGTCATTCTGGTTCTATGGTGTGACTTATTCTTTATCTGTATGCTTAAAAGAAAATAGTTTATTGGTGCATATTTGTGGAATCTAGAGCTATGATAGAGATGAACCCATCTGCAGAGCAGAAATAGAGACACAGAAGTAGAGAAAAAAATGTATGGACACCCAGGGCAGAAAGGAGGGGTGAAATGAACTGGGAGATTGGGATTGATGCATATATATGCCAGTGATACTATGTATGAAAAAACTATGGAGAACCAAACTGGAAAGCACAGGAAATTCTACTCCATGCTCTGTAGTGACCTAAATGAGAAGGAAATCCGAACAAGAGGTGATATGTGTATATGTATGGTTGATTCATTTTGGCTGTACAACAGAAACTAACACAACATTGAAAAGCAACTGTATTTCAATAAAAATGTTTTTTAAATAAAAGTTTATTGAAAATGAGAACTGACATTTTTAGTACATATTGTCCACAAAGTGGTGAATAAATAAAGAATTAATGACTCACTTTTACAGTTTGGATGGTTTGGGGGAGGGTTGCTCTTAAATTTGAAAGCAATAAACACCCTTCCCTCCAGTCCCTCTACTTGTGACAGTTCCTGGTCACAGCTGGGCTACAAGCTAACCTCTGCTCTTTACCCAAGTGTGATGAAATCCACCTGAGAAACAAGATAACACTCCCAAGATCTGCTCATCAGTTCAAAGTGGGTCCAATTAAAGCCTCGTTTGCAGGAAACTAATCATAGTTTCCTGAAAATTGGGAGGAAACGCTGTTCCAATCAAATACATAATTTCTCTTCCCTTATGAGTCAAGTTTCCTGGTGTTATGTGACATTTAGCAGTTGGCATAGACCTCAAAATTATTCCTTTTGGGAAGAAATGCTTGCATTAGGAATAAAATTCTAACTAGCGCTGGCTTTGATAGAGCTTATTTTTTCTGGGCAGCCTCTGTCAATCTCACATCATTACATATACAGACTTTGATGTCAATTCAACCAGTTTCCATCTAATGATTGTATTATATGAATGTGAGCAACAATAGCTTCCATTTAGAATACACACGGTTGACATATATTTTCCTAAAGGTTTTACCAAAATTATGTCATGTAACCCTCAAGATAACTCCAGTAGGTATGTGATCTTGCCATATTTTGCAATTTAAAGTAACAGTAACAGCAGCAATAAAACAGCTGTGTAAAGCGATTCCTTAAATTGTTTGAAACGGCATCACTATCAAGTAGTGAAGCTCGTATTCACAAATGGGTCTGTGTTGGTAATTACTAAGGCTTCCCTGTGTGGCTCAGACAGTAAAGAATCCTCCTGCAATGCAGGAGACCCTGGGTTCAGTCTCTGGATGGAGAAGATCCCCTGGAGAAGGGAATGGCTACCCACTCCAGTATTCTTGCCTGGGAAATCCCATGGACAGAGGAGCCTGGCAGGTTACAGTCCATAGGGTCGCAAAGAGCTGGACACGACTGAGCATTCATAAATGAGTCTGTGTTGGCAATTATTAACCTATACTGATTTTCAGGGCAGTCAGGGGTGAAGAAATGGTGAAGGGCAAGGGGCAATAATCACATCAGTACTAACATTACCGCAATAATCTACTGCTTATAGGCAGGGTGTTTGGGCAATTGCAGAAATTGGAGAGGATTGGTCAGATGATCTTTTCTTAGCTATTCCTGCACTGAGAGATCCTTTAGGGAAGAGGTTGCAAACTACACTTATTACATTTACAAGTATTTGGAAAAAACATCAAAAGAATAGTATATTGTGTGGCATGCGGCAATTATATGGAATTCAAATTTTACTATCCATAAAGTGGTTTTGGAACACAGCATCACAGCTATTTTTGTGTTGTCTATGGCCACATTTGCATTATAACAGCTTGAGTTGATTAGTTATGACAGAAATCACACGGAAAGAAAAATCTAGAATATTCACTATCTGTCCTTTTCATTCTTTGTCCCCAGTTTTGGGGCACAGCCCAGTTGTCGCCTCCAGCTTGGAGTATGGACTGTATTGTTGACCTCATTTGAATATGAATAGAAAGAACAGTATCTATCCTAAGGTATATGATTTCACATACACTGTTAGTGGGGCTTCCCAGGTAGCTCAGTGGTAAAGAATCTACCTGCCAATGCAGGAGACACAGGAGACACGAGTTCAATCCCTGGGTCAGAAAGATCCCCTGGAGAAGGAAATGACAACCCACTCCAGTATTCTTCCCTGGAAGATCCCATGCATAGAGAAGTCTGGCAGGTTACGGTCCATGGAGCTGCAAAAAGTCCAACACAACTGAGCAACTGAGCTCCGCACAACACAAGATACATTAGTACTGAAAGGTTTTCATTCAAGGCAGTCTAATTTGATGCATGAAGCCCTCCATAACAGTCCTGTCCAATAGAATTTCTTGTGATGGTGGAAGTTTTTATATCTTTGTTTTCATATATAGCACATGTGATTGCATATGACTACTGAATCATTGAAATGTGGCTGCTGCAATTGAGGAATTTGATGTTGAAATTCAAATTAATTTAAATTTAAATGTGAGTGCCCACATTGGAAAGTGAAGCTCTAGAGGTTCTCTGCTGAGCCTTCACAAAGCCTCACCTTGAATGGTTCAGGGCCAGGGTTCCCAAACCCTCCCAAGCCTGCCGTTCCATCTTTGGGCAGCGCTCGCTCTTTGGCAGTCCTCTCTTTCATGGAGAAGGGTTTCCCAATAACATCCACACCTTAGTTTTAGTTCTGTCACTTGGAGGCACCAGAATAAGCCTAATTTCCCTGACACTGTCAACCCTTCAAATGTCTGAAGTAAGTGAGAGTATGTACTAACCCATTTAACCATCTCTGAGAGGCACGCTGCACCCTCCAAGTCTGGGCTGGAAGCAAAGGGGATGTGAGTGTACCAAGCAGAAGCAAGACTATTTTAGCATCACCAGCTGGGTATCTTCCGTCAGCACAGGAGCTCCTTTCTCTACAGGGGCTTGAGTTCTAGAGGGCAGCAGGGATCCATGTTACGGAAGACCCGGTCTTCTTCTCCCTGTCTGCTTGAAACAAAGGCTTGGGCATGGCTAAGCTTCTGTCAATTAACCTCCCCACCCTCTACTCAATTTGGAAGGAAAGAGACAGATGAAATAGAGAGTAAGAGAAAATTCACGACAGAGTGGCAAACTCCAATGTCGGCGGTTTCTAACCACACCATCCCTGAGATTGAGGGAATCTATCCATCAAACTATTTTCCTTGATTTCCTCAACACAAAGCTCTGGTCCATTGTACCAGTCTGATTCTCCAGCCTTGGCATTGCTTCTCTACAATACACTTCTAGAAATGTATTCTCTAAGTTACAAGTTCATTTTTGTTGTGTACAGTTAAAAACCCCACTTGGAATAGCTATAGAAATCATTTGTGTAGAATTACCATTAATTTTGAGATTTTAGTCGATGTCCGGTGAACAGGAGGGATGTTGGTGACGAGTTTTGGCTGACCTTAGTCATAGGCAATGCAAAAGTGGTCAGGATTGACTCTGGACCTTGTAAGACCATGTGTGCAGAGGCCTCTGCTGAATGAGCAAGAACAGACAAAACCCAGGCCTGCAGGGGCTGCAGTGGGAAAACAGGCAAGCAGCAGTCACTTGCTATCACCTCGCTGTGATCTAATGCTGATAGTGGATTGAAGCGAAGTTGAGAGCACAATAACTCCTAACAGTGAGAATTACATGAAGGGCCATTTTCTCTTTGCTGCCTGGGCTTTCAAAAAGTTCAGAATTGAATTTAAAGCTTCGAAAGACAGAAACTATATAAAACTACATAACGGGGGATTTGACTTATTTATTTCTCAGTCTCTTGATATTGTTTTACATTTTATATTCCTGCTGTAAGGAATTTTGGATGTCTTTTTTAGTTTAAGTTATCTCTAATACTTGTTTTGAATGTGGGTGAGGTACACATTGAAAATAAATGATTCATCTCCATTGAAAAGAAGAAAGCTTTCTGAACAAACATAGTGGCTAGTTGTGGAGTACAAGGATGTGGTTTCCTTCCTCAAGGAGCACACATTACATCTGGGGCAGGGGTGGTGATCCGTGAAGACAGTTCACCGCCAGAAGCTATGGGGTTTGAGGCCAATGGTCCAAGCTACTGGGAGAGGAAGCATAGAGCAGCTGAAGGAGGGAAGTGATGGGATTCAGGGGCTGGTCTGCTGAGACTGCTTTGTGGCATCCAACACGACTGACATTTCAGTTGGATCTTCCGGTATTCAATCAATCTTAAAGGAAAAAAAGAGGAGATTCCAGAATTATTCATGTAGTTCATGAGGCTGTCCATGAAGGAGGGAGGGAGTGGCAGGAGCAAAGTCTCAGGGTAGGACCAGATCATTCAGGTGTCAAACATCTCACCGCTCATCTCTTTACACAAAGTCCTTAGCTCAGTGCCTGGCCATTTGGGGCCCTGCACAAGTGCTTGTAAAATTAAATGAGGGTGTGTCCAGAAGGATGGGACACCATGACTCACAAGGGCACCCTTGCTCTGGGTGGGAGTGGTATTTGATGGTCTATAAGATCCCTGGTGGCTCAGATGGGAAAGAATCCACCTGCAATGCGGTAGACCTGGGTTCAAATCCCTGGGTTGGGAAGTTTCCTTGGAGGAAGGCATGGCAACCCACTCCAGTATTCTTGCCTGGAGAATCCCATGGACAGAGGAGCCTGGCAGGCTACAGTCCATGGGGTCACAAAGAGTCGGATAGGCCTGAGCGACTAAGCACACAAGATCATTAGTGACTTATCCTTCAGGAAGGAAAAAATGGAGAAGGGAGGGAGAAGGGGGATGAGAAAGAGAACAAGGGGGCAGCTTTGGGAAGTGCAGCAGACTCTCCAGTATTCCAAGAAGGAGAAAAATGGAGGAACATGCTCTCAAAATAGGAGGAAGTTAAGGAGTAATTAGAGGAGAAAAAATAGAATAAACTCGCTGTTGACATTTAGCTATTTTGAGAATTATAAAGCTAATTTATGGTGATTGCTTCCAGAAGAATATGGAGGTCTTGATTGTTTCAACAACAGATCTACAAACATAATGAATATCAGTGATGGGCAAGATACATGGTTGGGTCAGATACAGTGATGAGAAAGGAAACGGGAATTGTTGGATGCCTTCTGTGTGCCAGGCATGTTATCACTTTAATCCTCCGAGAATCTTATAAATATTAGCACTCTCAGCTCAGCTCAGTGCTCAGTCATGTCCAAATCTGCAACTCTGTGGACTGTATCTTGCCAGGCTCCTCTGTCCATGGGACTCTCCAGGGAAGAATACTGGAATGGGTTGCCATTTCCACCTCCAGGGGATCTTCCCGACACAGGGGTTGAACCCGTGTCTCTTGCATCTCCTGCATTGGCAGGTAGATTCTTTACCATAGCACCACCTGGGAAAGACTCTGTGGGGACACAAAATTGCTCAAGAGGAAATAAGTGCAGCAAAATGTATAACTATGAAGGTTGACTTTGCATAGATAAAATAAACAATTTTGTGGGTCAGAGGGTCTACATGGGCTTGAGGGGAGATGTGTTAAGATCTGCAGGTAGACATTAGCTGACATGGGTGTCTCTGAATGGTGCCATATGTAACTGGGCCTTAATCTGTAGAGTTTAAACCCAGGAGTGTAGTGATGCTTTTTAAAATTCTGAATGACTGATCGTGCATCAGACTGTAGGGTATATTAATATGAGGTGAGGCAAGAGGCAGAAAAAACAGGAAGCAGCAGCAGTGATCCAGGCAAAAAATAATAGAGAACAATGAAAGAGCAGTTGAGATCAACAGCAGAGACTCAGGGACTTCCCTGGCTAAAACGCTGCATTCCCAATACAGGGGACCTAAGTTCAATCCCCAGCCAGGGAACTAGATCCTACATGCCACAACTAAGAGTTCTCATGCTGCAACTGAAAGATCCTATGTGCTGCAACTGGAATCTGGTACAATCAAGTACACAAATAATTTTTTTTTAAAAAAGGGAGGGGAGACTCAATTCAAGAGATGGAAAAGTGACAATTAATAAGAAGGGAAGATTGCTTCAAACAAGGAGCTAGAGAAAGGCACCTCTTTCTCTCTGCTTGGGTTTGAGTTTGAGTTTGAATTCTTGAATGGATGATGTCCTTGTGGAGTCAAAGCCCCTCACTGGGATTATGCCAGCTCCTCGCCTTATGTATCTGCATATTCAGGGATTCAACTGAAAAAAGGGTGGAAAATACTTGGGAAAAAAAAATTCCGTGATATTCCAGAAAAAAACAGAACTTGAATTTGCCACTCATCTTCAACAATTTACATAGCACTTACATTATATTTGGGCTTCCCTGGTGGCTCAGATAGTAAAGAGTCTGCCTGCAATGCAGGAGACACAGGTTTGATCCCTGGGTCGGGAAAATCCCCTGGAGTAAGAAATGGCAACCCACTGCATTCTTCTTGCCTAGAGAATTCCACGGACAGAGGAGCCTGGCAGGCTACAGTCCATGGGGTTGCAAAGAGTCAGACACAACCGAGCGACTACCACTACACTACTACCTCCTCATGTGAGGCTCCGAGTCCTCTGTTTTTGACCTAGCAGTGAGGGCCACTCTCAAAATGGACAAATTCTTCTGATACCTTGGTAATTTTTGGTGTGTTCAAATTTTATGGTTTATTGTGCTGTTTATAAGCTGTGTTTTCTTGGACAAATTCTTGAACATCTCTGTACCTACAGAGGTATCATAAGGATTAAATGTACAAATACAAATCACCTAGACCATTGTCTTATGTATAACAGAGACTCAGTACTCCATTATTAGTAATGGAAGTCATGGTGCTGATCACACTGGTGATGCTAATTTCAGTTCGGCTCAGGTCAATCACTCAGTCGTGTCTGACCCTTTGTAACTCCATGGATGTTAATTTAGGTAAAGTTAACTGTGCCTTGCTTCTCCTCCTGCCATGAATATTGCATTATTCTCTATAAAAGCACTTACCATTTTGTATGTATTAGAACTGTCCATTTTTCTGGACTTCTACATTACATTATAAATCCCTTAGGGGCTGCCATCCTGTATTATTCATTTATATCCCTGATATAAGGTATGTCATCTGGCCTACAGAGGTTAGGCAAAATTACTCTTCTCACTCCCCTCTTTATCTTATTAATTCTTTAATTGGTTGTAAAAACAGGCCAGATTAGCTTGAAAGAAAAAAATGATGCTTCAACCATTTGAATAATTTTGTAGTATATGAATAAAATATTTTTAAGGCTAATCCCTGAGTTACATATTGGACAATTGTTATAGGAACAATTTCACAATGTAAAGCCCATATTGTACATCTTCCTAATGGCAGAGATGCACTGAGATAAACTGCATGATATTTTCCCCTTTTTGGGGTTTATTTGATTCTATCAATCTTATTTCCAGTTCAATTATGAAACCAACATGCCATACATTCAAAAACAAATTTAGTCTTCTGAATATTAATTAACATTGTTTCAAAGAGACAACCATTGTTTATCATTGATTTAAATTAAATATTGAGGAGGAAATTAAAGAGATTTTTACTTCATTTATGCAGCAGCAACATTACAATTTATACAAATGAAGGCATAATTAAACAGTCTGCCATTAAATTACAATCTGCATCTCATGTAAGCAAACATATTAAAATTGAAAATGCTTGTCATGAATATAAAACCAGCTTCCCTGAATAAGAATTATTCCAAATGCATGATGCACATTTAAGTAACTGTTTTATTTTCCATAAAGGAAGGACTGTAGGTTTTGTGATATGATCATATTTATATGTTGCTTTATTTTTAAGATATATAGTTGATAATAACAATTCTAACACTAATAATAGATGTGGTAATCCCTGGTAAGTTCTTAACTCATGTCAACAAATTTGACAACTTAATTCAAGAGACTGGCATCAACATTATGTTCTGAAGAGTGTCTTTTTTACTTTTACTTCTTTTTTGTTTGTTTCATTGATTGATTGTTTTGTTTTGCTCTAGGGAGGGAGAAAGTCATTAAAAACAACCAAGGAGAGGAAGGAGGACACAGATGCTCCCTTTCAATCTGGATGTATCTGGGATGTAAAAGAAGGAAACAGCATCTACCTGAGATGCTGTGACAGAAAGTTCAACTCAGAGCAAGAAGGTGAAGGAACCATTCTGCAAAGAGATGATTCCAGGATAAGACTAGGTCTGGGTATCACCTCGTGGAAGGTATATACTCAGCTAAAGCACTAGTCCAGAACATACAAATAGAATTAAGTAGGATTATTTTGGATAATTTAGGTTAACAGCATTTCCTGATGCTAGCTCGATAATCCTGAACAGGTTACTTAACCTCCCTGAGTCTCCACTCAATCATCTACCAAGGAAAGATAGGAATATTCACAATCCTTTCAAAAGCCCCAAGGTGAATTTCACATGAAAATAGTTGGTTATTGGTATCTACAAGATGTTCAAAAGGGACATTTATTAAATGCTTGAAAACTTAAACTAGAACTTAAAACAACTTAAAGAGAGAATTGTCACTCAGTTCAGTTCATTCACTCGGTCGTGTCTGACTCTTTGTGACCCAATGGACTGCAGTACACTAGGCTTCCCTGTCCATCACCAACTCCCAGAGTTTACCCAAACTCATGTCCATTGAGTCGGTGATGCCATCCAACCGTCTCATCCTCTGTCGTCCCCTTCTCCTCCTGCCCCCAATCCTTCCCAGCATTAGGGTCTTTTCCAATGAGTCAACTCTTCACATGAGGTGGCCAAAGTATTGGAGTTTCAGCTTCAACATCAGTCCTTCCAATGAACACCCAGGACTGATCTCCTTTAGGATGGACTGGTTGGATCTCCTTGCAGTCCAAGGGACTCTCAAGAATCTTCTCCAACACTACAGTTCAAAAGCATCAATTCTTGGGTGCTCAGCTTTCTTTACAGTCCAACTCTCACATCCATACAAGACCACTGGAAAAACCATAGCCTTGATTAAATGGACCTTTGTTGGCAAAGTAATGTTTCTACTTTCTAATATGCTGCCTAGGTTGGTCATAATCTTCCTTCCAAGGAGTAAGCGTCTTTTAATTTCATGGCTGCTATCACCATATGCAGTGATTTTGGAGCCCCCAAAAATAAAGTCAGCCACTGTTTCCACTGTTTCCCCATCTATTTCCCATGGAGTGATGGGACCAGATGCCATGATCTTAGTTTTCTGAATGTTGAGTTTAAGCCAAATTTTTCACTCTCCTCTTTCACTTTCATCAAGAGACTCTTTAGTTCTTCTTCACTTTCTGCCATGAGGTTGGTGTCATCTGCATATCTGAGGTTATTGATATTTCTCCCGGCAATCTGGATTCCAGGTTGTGCTTCATCCAGACCAGTGTTTCTCATGATGTACTCTGCATATAAGTTAAATAAGCAGGGTAACAATATACAGCCTTGATGGACTCCTTTCCCGATTTGGAACCAATCTGTCATTTCATGTCCAGTTCTAACTGTTGCTTCCTAACCTGCATACAGATTTCTCAGGAGGCAGGTCAGGTGGTCTGGTATTCACATCTCTTGAAGAATTTTCCACAGTTTATTGTGATTCACACAGTCAAAGGCTTTGGCATAGTCAATAAAGCAGAAATAGATGTTTTTCTGGAACCCTCTCGCTTTTTTGATGATCCAGCAGATGTTGGCAATTTGATCTCTGGTTCCTCTGCCTTTTCTAAAACCAGCTTGAACATCTGGAAGTTCACGGTTCACATATTGCTGAAACCTGGCTTGGAGAATTTTGAGCATTATACTGCTAGCATGTGAGATGAGTGCAATTGTGCCATAGTTTGGTAGTGCCACTCAACCACGAATCAACTAATAGCTATAAGTGGAAAGAATGAGATCTCAAGAAATTTCACATTAGTCACTCTACCCATGTCCATCCCCACCTCTAGTCTTGCCTATTTGATATCAAGTAGTATGTTTTGCAATCAGAATTGTCCCTAATAATTTATATCCCTTCTAAGGCTGCAATGGGCTTCTCAGGTGGCTCAGCGGTGAAGAATCTGCCTGCAATGCGGGGGATGCGGGTTCGATCCCTGGCTTGGGAAGGGATCCCCTGGAGAAGGAAATGGCAACCCACTCCAGTATTGTATTCTTGCCTGGAGAATTCCATGGACAGTGGAGCCTGGTGCGCTACAGTTCATGGGGTCGCAGAGTTGAACACAACTTAGCAATTGAGCACACAAGCAAAGATGCCGTAACTGTGCATACTGACCAAGATAAAGACACAGGAAACAGCTTGAAAAAATAAGCAGAAGTTTACACACAGCAATTTTAAGGATCACCAGATGGTAATTGCAAATGATTGATGTGATGCAAAATGTGTTGATCTGACCAAACAAAATCACGTGTTGGGAAAATATGCATAACTAAAGAAGGAATTCAATGCTGAGGACACGTATTGGAGAAGGAAATGAAATGTGTTACAGGATGGGCCTGCTAATTTGACAATGAAACACAACTTCTTCACTTGCAGTGGGGTGGGGTGCCAATTCTCTCTTCAGGCATGTGAGTCAAGGTAAAGAGTGTTTACCAATGGCAGCTCCATTTTAAGCCCTCCTGAAACACACCTCCACAAATTAACTAGTCACCCTTCCTTTAAAAGGATTGTCCTTTTAAAAGCAATCTCAAGTTACCGCCTCCCCTTTCCAATAACTCATGTCATCATTCCATATATCTTCATCCAAGGGTCCCAACTGGAACTTTGTTA
Organism: Giraffa tippelskirchi; assembly: GCF_054371585.1. Lineage (NCBI taxonomy): Eukaryota > Metazoa > Chordata > Mammalia > Artiodactyla > Giraffidae > Giraffa > Giraffa tippelskirchi. The sequence continues at coordinate 72,081,345 of NC_137280.1, forward strand.
AATTCTGGGGAGCTGGCAGTGACCAGACAGTCTGGTTGCTCGGACCCCACCATTCACTCTTGCTGATGGGGCTCATCTGTTTTTGCGTCAAAAAAATTTTTTTTCTTGCAATACTGGTGGTTATGCCCTGTGTCTTGCTCCCTATTTTCCTGGTTACTAAGCACCTCTTCATTGCTGTTGACCATGCAGAGAGGACACCCTCCCCATGATCTCCTCCAGAAATTCTGACTCTCCTTCAGTCCCTGGTCTACAGGCTGCAGTGAAAGGAACCACAGGAGAAAACTCCCAGTGGCCTTGCTGCCTCTCCACTCCCCACACTTGATGACCCAGGAATGATTGGTCCTCATCCAACCAATTAGAAATGAGGACTGGAAGACTTCAGCCAATCCAATTGCTCTCTTGAGTGGATTTATTATTAATAGCAGTTGCTGACTGACTGGAAGCTACTTTCTGCCATGCTGAATGGAAAGAAATGGCAGAGAATCTGCTGATCTGAGGGTAAAGACTCCCGAGGGAGACTTTACCTTGGTTCGTGTGGCAAACTCAACTACATTCCTTTCTTTGCATCTTGTGAGGCATCATTTTATGCTGGGAATCTATACCCTATATTTCTTAAACAAAATGAAGTGGGTTACTACAGCACAAACACAAGAAATATGAACATACACACTCACTAAATCCAACTTAACAGGAGTACACACTGGTTATTTCAATGCATGATACAGGGTGCTCAGGGCTGGTGCACCGGGATGACCCAGAGGGATGGGATGGGGAGGGAGGTGGGAGGGGGGTTATGGAAGGGGAACACATGTACACCCATGGCGGACTCATGTACTTTACAATACAATATTGTAAAGTAAAAAGTAGATAAATAAATAAATTTAAATTTAAAAAATAAAATAAAATAAATAACCAACAAGGACCTAGTGTATAGCACAGGGAACTCTGCTCAATATTCTAGAATAATAAATGGGGAAAAATTGAAAATAATAGAGGAAAATTGGAAATCCTCTAGAGAAATAGTCCAAATTTTTCTGGTTTCCAAGTCTCTTCCCAGCTGCTAGCATTTGGATAGAGAAATTTTGAAAACATAACTTGAGCCTAAAATCTTTCATTTTCACTGACCAGCTAAGATGTGTTTCTATTTAGAAATCTATCCCATGTTTTTTTGTAGAATAATAAAACAATGGAAATGTTACTGATAGAACGACCTATGTCAACTGAAAGGAATCATGGTTCAAGAATCCAGCTTCCTCTCTGTGAGCTCCAGATCCTTGCATTGTCTTAGCTATGGATACATGAAGATGAGTAGAGATTTTCAGCCAGAAGCACTTAGCGTACCACTTATTTACCTCCTAGTAGGTTCTAGTAGACCCTAATATGTGTGCATGTGTGTGCTCAGTCAAGTCCAACTCTTTGCAAACCCATGGAGCCCACTAGGTCCCTCTGTCTATGGGATTACCCCAGCAAGAATATTGAGGTGGTCGCCATTTCCTACTGCAGGGGGTCTTCCTAACCCAGGGGCTGAACCTGAGTCCCCTGTGGTTCCTGCGTTGGCAGGTGGATTCTTTACCACTTGAGCCACCTGGGAAGCCCAAGACTCTAATAGGACACTGTGAATTGCTTCAACCTTCTCCATTCATATCTCTATTCCCTTATTTCCAGTAGGACTTAAATTTATTACCATTATTTTCTTTCTGTTTTAAAAAACGTTGAAATATACTTGGTTTACAGTGTTGTGATAGTTCCTGATAGTTGCGTTTTGACTCCACTCTGTTTAGTCTGTTCTAGCTTTGCTAAGGCTCAACCATATTTCTTCCGTCTGACATATTCTATTCTCTCATGTCAGCCCCATCTCATTTTTTTTTCTTGTACTCATATCAATACCACAGCTGGCCAACTCAAAATGACTCTTATTAAGAAGCAAAAGTACTCTAAGATCCAGGTCTCCTCCTCCTTAGTCTAGCGCCCTGACCATGACAACTTACATTTCTTGATGATCTGTCCTCATGACTTTTCCTTCTCATAATTGGAAGCCATTTCATATTCTTTGAGGTCTAACCTTGACACAGACTTTGTAATAATCATTTAAACATTTTCTTCAGCAAAAAAAAAAAAAGTTTCAGTTGCAAGTAAACCTAGCTGTAAAATGGGCAATAGGGTGGGTCTTACTAACTGATGCTGTTGATTGCATTGTTTCTCTAGACATTTGGTGAAATCAGTAATTACCTTCCAGGAGTTAGGTCCCTGGAAGCTGCTTTCTTTATTGCTTCCTCTCATTTCTCTCCACAATAACAGCGACTGCAAATGGCTCCAGATCTGGCTGGGATCTCTCCTGATATAATCAGTGATTACAAAGAAAAATCATTAGCATGATGCAAAACTAATTGGAAAAGTCGGTAGCAATTTATAAATATGCATTTGTGGTTAAATCAATCTGAAGATTTGGATTTAGCCTGGTGCCCCTCAGGGTGGATAATGCTTGCAGCACAACCAAACAAGAGACCTAATCAGATTGGCCTTGCCATAAATGGAAGCCATTAATTTGGCCCTAATTTGGATTTGAGAAGTTATGAAAGCATATTTTTGGAGTTTGTTCAAATTAATTATTGTGACGCAAATGAATTTATAGGCAAGCTACTTTCTCAAAAATATATTCCATCAAACCAGCTGTACCTTTCTTCTAGCAAACAAAAATTACATGAATAGAACAAATATAATGAGCTAACAGAGATGGAAAGTTATGGGAGAGACCTAGCTTTAGAGGCTTCAGAGGTCATAAAACAAAACAGATGCTTTTGTACCCAAGATTTCATAAAACATCTTGCTAATCATTCTATTGTATTTCCATGAGTAGAAACAAAGTTTACTGCAAAAGGAAGAAATTACCCTGCTATACAGATGATCCTGGGACACACAGGTTTATTTTCTGAATCCTGACTTTCTCTTAACACAGTAACCTATACTGTGCTTAGTCGCTCAGTCTGACTCTGTGTGACCCCATGGATTGTAGCCTGCCAGGCTCCTCTGTCCATGGGGTTCTCCAGGCAAGAATACTGGAGTGGGTAGCTGTTCCCTCCTCCAGGGGATCTTCCCAATCTAGGGATCCAATCCAGGTCCCCTGCATCACAGGTGGATTCTTTACCATCTAAGCCACCAGGGAAGGGAGTTTTAATTTCTCAAGCCCCTATGGAAATGGCTTAATGGGTTGGAACACACTACCTCCAAGTTAAGAGATTCAAGGTAGAATTAATTTGGAAAAAAAATAAAGTTAGATTAGAATTAGAACTTTTCATGAGAGAAGAGTCTAGGTATTTTTATTATTTACTTTCCCAGATGACTCAGTGGTAGAGAATCTGCCTGCCAAGGCAGGAGACGTGGGTTCAATCCCTGGGTCGGGAAGATCCCCTGGAGAAGGAAATGGCAACCCACTCCAGTATTCTTGCCTGGAAATCCCATGGACAGAGGAGCCTGACAGGCTACAATCCATGGGGTCACAATCAGACATTACTGAGCATGCACACAATTCTTTCTCTAAATCATATATACTATCTGAGTCAAAATTAGGATTTGTAGCAGATGAGATACATCATTATCTATTTTGATTGAGGCCACCTATGAAAGCGTGACACTTCAAAGTCATCTCTAACCCAGGTAGCCACACTATAAGACTCCTGGCTCTTCAAAACCAGCAGCCTTGACACTCTGGGCATCGATGACTTGATGTATAGAATGATATTAGGAATCAGTGTCAAATCATCAATTTTAACCGGGAATGTTGAATTTCTAAGGTGATGGAACTATTACATACTCTGTCCATTAGCTCTACACAAGCTGATACAGTAGAGGATATTCCACATCTAGTGGTTCAAGTAACTGGTTGTGTACGTTTTTTTTTGTACGTATGTCTGTTTCCAAAATTCATCCAAATACATTTTGTGAAATAGATACATTTTCTATTTTACATGCAGAATTCTATTCACATAAAGATCAGCAAACGCTTCTCATGATGCTCTGGTTTCTACTGTTTTTTTCATCTTTCTCTTCCTGGTACACTTCCCCTTATAATACAAGCTTAGCCATGAGGTGATTTCAACAGCTAGCAGCCTTTTCATAAGCATATTACAAGCATCAGATAATCACATTCCCAGCCACACCCTCCCCAGCTCAGTGAAAATAAAAAGGAAAGAAAATTAGACATGAAGCATCATGCATCATAATATAAATGTCATGTTACAAACTATACAATCAAGAATGATTTCTAAATACATAAAATTTTCTAGACTCTAAAAGGATTTGAGATTACGTGTAAACCCAGCCAATATTTGCTAAATCAAGTAATAAATAAGTAAACATAAACCATGTTACTGAAGGGTGCTGTGTGCAGCTGACTTTGGGTAGACCCTGGGAACACAACTCAGAATCTTCTTACTAGAAGAGTGAGGATTCTAGGTGTGAGTGGCTTCCTGACAAAAATCAGACACCCCATCTGCAGCCTCATCCCCGCAAAATATGTTACTATTGTTGCCTTCCCCTTCATTTGACTTCCAAAACAAGGATGGGGAACATTCAAAAGCAAGCATGAATAATGGGAAAAAGAAGAAAAGAAAAAACTACATTGAGTCGTTTTTTTTTTTTAACTGGAGTGTATTGTGTTAGTTTGTGCTGTACAATGAAGTGAATGAGCCACGTGTATACATATACACCTCCCCCCACCCCACCCATCTAGGTCATCACAGAGCACCAAGACAAGGAGCCCTTTAAGACCAGGGATTCCTGACGGACAGCAGACGGATGAAAGCAGTCTTCTCTCTGAAGTGGCAGGAAGATGACACCCCAGCCTCTATGTTGCTCACGTAATTTATTTAATAGGTACACCTGCTCCTGCCAGCTGTGAAACATTTGGTAAGGTGACCTGAGGCTCATTTCAACCGCCTGGTGTTACCTGAATGGCACACACACAGGGAGAGAGAAAGTCAGATGTAAGATGGAGACGTTCTGGCACATTTGAAGTGGCACGGTTGCTATGGAAACCCTCCTGGAAGGTGTATTGGAGACGGTCTGTCTCCCGAGTTCAAAGGACATGCTTCTGAGTTAGGTGTCGGGCGGGGAAGGGTCTGGACAGGGATCCTAGCCTCTTAACATCTGTGTTAGGAATCTTAATAACTAATAACAAGGGAGGAGAGGGCGTTGCCATGAGTGAAACTCCAACAAGGAAGACAATTCAACAGGGCACCGGAAAGAGAACCCCAAAGTGCACCCAGAACATGGAATAAGTTTACATTTGGGTGATAATATGTAATTTCACTGAATTCATCGTTGGTTGACAAATTTTGTAAAATGTTAGCTCTGCATCAGGGGCTAGACCTAGAACTGGGGAGTCAGCAGTAAAGACAGAATTCCTGCCCTCAGCAAGACAATTGGGATTAAAAACCCAGTGAAAATTAAGAGTGAGGAGACTGATGACTTGGGTCATACAAGGTATCATGGATGAAACGTATTCCCATATATGCTGGGGAGTGGATGGGGACAGGAGGCCACTATCAAAGAAGAATTCCTAGAAGTGGGATATTATACCACTAATAATGCAATTGGTTTGACACTCTCTGGGTTTTAATCTCATCCATGCAACTTTAAAAGTTAGGGACAAATTATTTGTCAAATAATGTTACTGAACTCAGTGAAATACATACTGCTTGACATACAGTAACTGTTTCACGTGTGTTAGTTTTCATTTGTTCCCTAACCCTAACCAGTCCTCACTGAGGACTTAGTATGGATGAGGCAGTGAGCTAAGTGATTGTTTGTCTGTGAAGACTACTCAAGGAATTGTCACCATAACAACTGTATTCTATGAGCACTATTATTACCTCCAGTGTGCAGTGAAGGCAATTCAGACAGTCAAGATCACAAAGCTCATATATAGAAAAACCCACAGTCAAACCCAGTCTGTCTGCACCACTCCATTCTTAAGAAACATACTCTACAGCCATAACCACCACAGTAATAATGAACAGCTCCATAGTCCTTACGGGGTAGCAGACAGGGCGTTAACTTCTTCACTTACATCCTATTTAGTTTTCACATGACAACACAAATAGGTGTTATCATATCCATGTAGCAGATGAGGAAAAGGAGGTATTGGAGCTTAAATAACTCAACCAAGATCATGCAGCTAATCAGTGATAGAGATGAACTTGGGCCCAGGCAGGTTGATCTAGACTCTAACCACACATCTGGGTCAGATTCTCTGCAGTGGGGACTGATGTGGAGAAGGAGACTGGGAAGCACTCTCAGGATCAATACCCGTCAAGGACCCAAGGAAGCAAGGTTGGGTGAAAGGAAATGTCCAGCTGAGATTCACTCTCAAAAAAAACCTCAGCAGATCCCATGGGGAGCTTGAGAGATGGGATTTCTCTTCAAAGTCATCCCAAGTTTAGAAAAGGAAACCTAAGGATCCATGGTTGGTGTCATGTCTGACTCTTGCGACCCCATGGACTGGAGCCTTCTAGGCTCCTCTGTACTGGGATTTATTCTGCTGAGTGACTGGTCCCTGAGTGCAAGCTCTCTAAAGAAGACACAACCTGAAAGAGTCAGTGCCCTTCAGCTGAGGCCACTCCCAGGAAGCCTTCAGCTGAGAGTGGGTTCAGTTCAGCTCAGTTTAGTCACTCAGACATGTCCAACTCTTTGCGACTCCATGGACTACAGCATGCCAGGCTGCCCTGTCCAACACTAACTCCTGGAGCTTACTCAAACTCATGTTCATTGAGTCAGTGATGCCATCCAACCATCTCATCCTCTGTCATCCCCTTCTCCTCCTGCCTTCAATCTTTCCCAGCATCAGGGTCTTTTCAAATGAGTCAGTTCTTCGCATCAGGTGGCCAAGTATTGGAGTTTCAGCTTCAACATCAGTCCTTCCAATGAATATTCAGGACTGATTTCATTTAGGATGGACTGGTTGGATCTCCATGCAGTCCAAGGGACTCTTGAGAGTCTTCTCCAAGACCACAGTTCAAAAGCACCAATTCTTCGGCGCTCAGCTTTCTTTACCGTCCAACTCTCACATCCATACATGACCACTGGAAAAACCATAGCCTTGACTAGATGGACCTTTGTTGGCAAAGTAATGTCTCTGCTTTCTAATGTGCTGTCTAGGTTGGTCATAACTTCTCTTCCGAGGAGCAAGCGCCTTTTAATTTCATTGCTGCAATCACCATCTGCAGTGATTTTGGAGCCCCCAAAAATAATGTCTGACACTGTTTCCACTGTTTCCCCATCTATTAGCCATGAAGTGATGGTCCCGTATGCTATGATCTTAGTTTTCTGAATGTTGAGTTTTAAGCCAACTTTTTCACTCTCCTCTTTCACTTTCATCAAGAGACTCTTTAGTTCCTCTTCAGTTTCTGCCATAAGGGTGGTGTCATCTTCACATCTGAGGTTATTGATATTTCTCCCGGCAATCTGGACTCCAGCTTGTGCTTCATCCTGACGAGAGTTTCTAATGATGTACTCTGCATATAAGTTAAATAAGCAGGGTGACAAAATACAGCCTTGACATACTCCTTTTCCTATTTGGAACCAGTCTGTTGTTCCATGTCCAGTTCTAACTGTTGCTTCCTGACCTGCATACAGGTTTCTCAAGAGGCAGGTCAGGTGGTCTGGTATTCCCATCTGAGAGTGGGTAGCAGCCAGCAATCCCAGCAGATGGCCTTGCATCAATCTGATGGCTATCCCTTCCCAACCTGCTCTTACCCTTTTCCTTCCACTGTTACACAATAAACCTTTTGCCCTCCCAACTCTGGCTGAGTATCTGCTTCCCAGAGATGACAACCAGAACACCTTTGCAAATGGATAGGTTCAGTGAAATCAGCTTGCTGCCGGCTGACTGGTCGGTGTCCTCAAGGCAGGGTACCATGCTAGGCATTCAACAGGTATCTCTGTTGTGGCAGCTTTGACATTTCTTGGGACTGTCTCTTTGGTTCCTTGCAGGTAATGAGGATTCTGTACCAAAGATAATGTCCCCATATTACTGAAGCCTCCCTGGTCAAAACTTGGGTTCTTCCCCACTCTGTCCAGCCAACCAGGGTCCAACAGCCAGGACATGCTAGTTCTGTCCTGAAGCTCTTCTAGGGCTTCGTCTCTTTCACCTCCTACAGTGCACAGCCTTTTCCTGGATGGGTTGTGGTGTGCCTCACCCCCTGCTCTGGTCTGGACTCCAAGAAGGAGACAGAGCTCTATTCTGAGAGGTACATGCTGTCTTTAAGTCAGAGCATTTACATTGCCTCAAGAAGGAAGAACTAGCTTTTTAACAGAGGGAGCGCTATGTCTATAGGATGAGAATTCCCCGAAATCTGAGGATCCACCTATATTTTGTGTGTGATTCAAACTCCAAGTCTCAGAGTCCTTCCATTCTCATTCGGGGCTCTGGCCTTGACCTAGCCAATTTGCTGAAATTCATAATTCAACTGCCTTTGGAAGACAGAGATCTGTACACTTAATTCCCGGGTTCTTTCCTTTTCCACCCTCTGGCTTGAATGCAAGTGTTTGTGCATTTTTCCAAGGAGGCCTTCTGACTTTCAAAGTTAGTTTTCAATCAATGATTCATCATCCCCAGCCCTTGATGGTCTTTTTGCCTTGAGCCACGTACATTTAGTTACTCAGTTCTATAATCCCCTCATCACCCCATCCCATGAGTCTCTCCAAAGCCTGGGATGCCCCATCTGCTGCACTATTTCCCCACCAGGTCACTGCGGACGGAAGCTGTACAAGCACACCAGCCCCCTGGGGCTGCCTTACTCCCCAGAGACAAAATGTGTGTTGCCAGCCACAGACGGTGACCAGTTCCAAAAGCCCATTTTCCTGTCTACTTCCTTGATCTCTTGCATGTTCCCCGAGTGACAGTGTTTGAAGGAAGGAAGTTGCTCTTGGGAGCCCTAACTTGGAGGGAGGAATGGAGGGAAGCAGAAGTTGAGCTGTGATCCTGGTGGCAGCAAGACCACAGTGGAGCCCCTTGGAATTCTGCACAGTTGCTACAGAACTGTACAGAATTTCCCCTTAAAGTGAATTCAAACCAAAAAGAATCTAGTGCAGTGCTTAGCATGGAGTAGGAGTTTTAACATGTGGTTTATTTCCATTCCTCTTCCAGATCCCAAATTCCCTATTTCTGCACATTTCTGGGAGGTTTTCCCAGTCAGATCCTGATTCCAAACCCTAAATCCTACTTTAACCCAGGCTGACACAGCCACGCATCACTCCAATTACAACATCCTATTCTCACTGTTTTGTAAGTTTTTTTTAACTTAAAAAATGTCAAACATACAAAAGAGTAAAGATGTAGCAATTTAATAAACACCCTTGTGCACATCATACCAAATTAATAGATGTTAACATTCTGTCTCATTTGCTCCAGATTTTTTTAAATAAATGCATTTGATAAATCAATATTACAGGTACATTATTCCTTTGTATCCTTCCCCAAGTCTATTTCCCTTCCTCCACCCTTAGAGGAAATGGCTTTCATGAAGTCACTGTATTTAATTTCTTTTGTGATTCTATACTTCGCTGTGTCAACGAACAGTAGTAATAACTATAATTATTGCAGCCTATATTCCTTGTCACAAATAAGCCCAATGCTCCCTTTGTATTATCTTATTTAGTATTCATAATAGATCATCGAGACACAAACTATTATTCACCCCTATTTTTTGGAGGCACAAAGATGTTAAATTTATAAACTGAGTTGTGTCCGACACTTTTGCAACCCCCATCAGGCTCCACTCCCTGTGGAATTTTCCAGGCAACAATGCTGGAGCGGGTTGCCATTTCCTACTCCAGGGGATCTTCCTGACCCAGGGATCAAACCCTGCGTCTCCTGTGTCTCCTGCACTGCCAGGCGGATTCTTTACCACTGAGCCACCTGGGAAACACAGTTAAATTTTGCAGAAATGCTAAATTTTGCAAAAATTGTTCTCAAGCAGATATCACTGTTTACCCATCTGTTTTTTCTACGAATCTGAACTCTTGGGCAAAATGCATCTCTTTTTCTCAGTGTCCCTGGGCCTCAGACAAACAACACCATAGAAGAGTGCACACAGGAGTAAGTAAACAAATGGATCAAGAATCAGTGAACCAGTTGCAACGTGGTGTAGCCCAGACTCTCCCAAACAATTTCCTGTGTCCAGTCCCGGTGGCAGGATGCTCTTCTTCCCCTACTCCTTGTCCCATGGGCTGTCCTCTTGTGGTTCCCACGAAAGCATCCTCCCCCAGCCCTGCACAGGAAGACCAAGGCTGCTCCTTGCTTAAAATTCTCTTTGCCGTCACAGCATCACAAGCTGCTTTGAAGATCAGGTGCTAGCAAGGCAGGAGTGAGTCCCTGGACTTCCCAGAGGAGTCTGCCGTGGTACCAAGAAGGACTGGCTGGAAATTAATAAAATTGTGCCCCAGCCTGATCTAAGAGGCCATCAACACCAGATGGCACAAGCCCTTTAGGAATTCCTCTAGGAATGTCAGGCAACACAGGGAGCCATTAGCTGGGCACCATGAGTTGCTTTGGACAGACTGGGCACCCTGCAAATATAACCAAGCACACAAATATATTTTCTTACTAAGGAGGCATCATGGGGACTTTCCTGGTAATGAGTGGTTAAGAATCCACCTTCCAATGCAGGGGACGTAGGTTCAATCCCTGGTTGGGAAACTCAGATCCCAAACCCCACAGAGCAATTAAGCTTGCGTGCCGCAACTAGAGAGCCTGTGCAGCATAACTAGAGAAGCCGGCACGCCCCAAGGAAGAGCCCAGTGCAACCAAATAAATAAATATTTTTTTTAAAAAAAAAGAAAGCATTGTGTACACATGCTAGTTTTTACTTTTATTATATATAGGACAAAGGTCAAATCTGCCTGAAAATAAGGGCATCAGTACCCACTTTATTAAGCCAAGGTGAGCCTTCAATGTGTCGATGCATGTAACTCACCCAGCACGGTGCCTGCGGGCACTGGGAGCCCAAGATCCTGGGGCCAGCCTCAACCTCTCCATGAGTGGCTGGTCCACGCCTCAGCTGACCTTAGCCAGTGCTCACAGCTCTGCACACTGACCCACCTCGCTCCCCTCCCTTTCTTCCCACCTGCTATTTTCTTGTCTCAGACCCCAGCCTCTGCTTCATTTCCTGTATAGCTAATTCCCATTCACTGTTTCAAGAGCAAATTCGAACTCTCTGTCTACACCACCAGCCCACCTGAATGCTGTCTTCTGGCTTAGGGACAATTCCACAGCCACTCTGTGACTTTAGGGCTCCCAGAGAAGTCCGCATCTCCCACTTCTATTGATTACAATTGGTTATGTAGATAACCTCCCAAAGCTGTATTACAGTGATGACATCAACGGTAATGATTTTCCTTCTCTGTGCCTGGCTCAGCTTCACTCCCCATGCTTAGCACAAGTCACCATGTGACAAATGATGTACTTACTGTATTTGTCGTCTTGCTCCCCCCTCATCCCAGGGCATAATTACCATCAGGGCAGGTCCTCTGTCTGCCTGATCCCAGCTGCATCACCAAGGTCTGTATCCGGCACACAAAGGTACTGAAAAAAATACCTGCTCTACCCACTGCTGATTCATTTTGCTATGCAGTAGAAGTTAACGCGACCTTGTAAAGTAACTATATTGTAAGAAAAATTAATAAAGTAAAGAAATGGAAGAACGAGTGTAGAAAGGAATAAAAATGGATCACCATGCCTGCTGATTAAAGGCATAGACTGAGCTCTTACACTGAGTAATACAACACGGCAAACACTCAAACACCCTCATGTCATGAAAGTTTCAGAAACTTGACAGGGGCCATGGTTACTGCCTCTGAGCAGAGGAAATGCAGGTGTGATGGCAGCGGGGAGTGAGGAATCAGATGAGTCTGGGGGCTCGGAGAATCTAGGAGTGGTTTGCAGCTGAGCAAGTGGGGCAGGCAGGCAGGGCTGGACCCAGGTAGTTTTGGTCCTCGACCGGTGCCATTTCCACCGAATCACTCTGCTTCCACCAGGCTGGCAGGACTCCCAGGAGGGAAAGGACTTGGCAAACCGGCCAGCTGTGATCAGAACGGTGCCCAGAAAAGAGAAACCAAGGGTCTGATGGATGATGGAGCGAATAAAGGTAGGGATGCACAAGTAAAACTCAAGCCCCTGAGAAAATGGACTAACTGGAAATAGAATCAAGGAGTAGAATCAAGACGGCTCTCTGGACTGTATCAGACGAGTGAATTTTCCAGTCAGAGGCCTGGAGGGACTCAGACAGGTGAGACGCTGAAGGACCCGAGGACAGGCTGCCCGGGTTCAGGAACACAGCCCTCTGCTGCCCCCTTGTGGCGCCATTTGCCAGAGAGCATCCAAATACCCCGACTTGGGCATTCGATCTGCAAATGCAGTCATTCACAGAAAGAGGGAAGCTTCTGCCTTTTCACTGCAAGGTTTCTGCAACGGGGTAACTTCAGACATCAATGCAGGGAAAGCGGGGGCCACTGAGTTTGACTGGAGGAGTAACTGAGGATTTCCTTATACATAGAACCTGATTCAAATAAGCTTCGGCTTTAGCATGTGGATGTACAGTGACGGTTGCTATTTTCTAGGCTTGACAGAGAAAGAATTACAAATCAAAGGGAATCCTGTTCTTCAGACTGGCTTTTACAACCTGAATGTTGCCCTCCTGATGATTGTAGGGATGGTAAAGTGAGTGTGTGTTGAGTGTGGTGGTGTCAAAATTGTGTTGCTACTCAGCTGAAGGGAACTGAAATTTGAATTTGAAATTCGTGCTGAGTTGTCACACAGGGTTCAGTAGACCTTTATATTCCATAAATAAACCCTTTTTAGAACAAGAGAGTGAAAACTCAATCCAAACTGCTAAATATATTTCGCAGGACTGAAAATCAGCTTTGTGTTATAAAGTACACTTCATTTTGTTTCAGTGTTTCTTTTTTGCCCTTGGTGATGACATTTGTTGCCATGTGTCCTGACAGTTGCTTTAACAACATGCTCCCTGAAAACCTTATTAAGGAACCTCTCATAAGTGACAGTGATCCCACGACTGAATCACAGAATCATGTGGCATTACAGTTTGAAGGAAAGGTGGGGAATTGTGTTCTAATTTGGGTGGGTGGATTTTCATTTGGCCACAGGCAGCAGCTAGATACTAAGACATGTGAGTAATTTCAGGTGCTGCCAACATCATACTCGGTTTTATGTCAACTTTATGTGAACTGAAGAGGAAAGAACATGTATTAACTGCCTGCTTGTGTCAAGTATCATGCTAGCTGTTTTACACTGTTGGTTCATTAGCCATCACTGAGACAGAAAGGAGGAGATCGTTACCATCATCTATTGCTGTGTGACACACTGCCCCCGAACTGACTGGCTTAAATAACAGGTTCTCTTTTTTTTTGTCTTTCTTTCCTGAGTTGACCAGGCTCAGCTATGGGTGATGCGGTTGCAGAGAGACAGTAGCCGTGGAACGGGTCTCCTGAATGCTTACCCTAGGCTGAGTTCCAAGATTGGTGCTAGTTGTTGCAGAGCTCAGACGGAGCCATCAACAGAGTGTCCATGCGTAGTCTCTGGATGTGGCGTGAGCTTCTCCAGACCCATGGGGTCTCTCTGAACCCATGATGTCTGGGTTGGAGAGATCTCGTCCCAACAGTGAGCACTCTGTGAGAGAAGAAATAGAAGCTCCTGGGCTGAATAAAGACAATGACTAACACAGGCAAAGTATTTGCACATAATTGTATTGGCCACAGGAGTCATGGTGCCAGTCACAGGGCCAGATCAACAGAGTGGAGGGGTCAACTTTACCTCCACAGGGAGCCGGCACAACCGTAGAGTAGAAGGGTAAGTGGATGGAAGGTGTTGCTGAGCCATATTGAGACCACGCAATCTTCTACAGCGATTCACGTATATTCACGTATCTCGCACCTGCAAATGGTGCTTACACGCCCCGGAGGAATCCAGGAGCTCAACTCACCCCAGGATAGCGTTAGCTCAAAGCCAGACTCTCATCAGCTAAATCAGATGCAGAGGTGGAGGTTTTCCGAGGAGCAATTCTTTGAATCAGCATCTTGAGTACAAATTATCTCCATCTGCGGGACTGTGAGCTAAAGATCAAATCATCCACTCTACACCCATCAAACATACATTAGGGAGAAGAATGACTTCAGTAGACATTCCTGTTAAAAGGATGAAAATCGGGAGCACACAGAAATTACTGGCCTCTAGCGATTCTGAAATCCCGTTGGGCTTTTGTTCCCAGGGTTTTGATTCAAGACCAGTCCTGCTCCCCGGGTTGGTTGTTCTCAGTGGTTCTCAGTCGCCTGTCTGAGTCATCCATCCATTTCTCACAAGAAGGAGCCTCCTTATAGCCTCCTCTGCCTGCTCCTTGCCCAGAAGATGCCTGAGATCCACATTTAAGAGGATCCTTTCCATTTTGAACTGAAGTACGTTTTGGTCCAAGCAGACAGTGTTTCTGATAAAACAATAATAATAGTGACAATAACTAACTAAATCAATGTCTTGTGCACATTATGTGTTTGTTATGCATTTTTCTTAGGTTTAGTCTATTAGAAAACGGTTATACAAACAGCTCTTCTTAGGATAATTCTCCCCTTGGCTTTAAATCAGAATCAAGATTCTGTAAGAAAAATACCCTTAACTTTTTGAAAAGCCACTTGTGCATAGTTCAGGGGCACTGTTAAAAGTTTCCATAATTTTTTCTGAAATCTTCACAAAGGTTTTTACAACCATACACTGAGATGCTCTTTACCATGATAACTTTTTTCCTTTCGCTTTTTTTTTTTTCGGTCTACTGCCTGGAAACAAACCAAAAAAATCAGATCACTCTGAATTTATCTCTTACTCTCAAACTGCAATGCTAAACCATCAACACATACCTTTTACCTTAAATATATATCCAGAATATGAACATTTCTCATTATTTCCACTATAAAAGTCATAGTCCAAATCTCTACCAAAATTATTTCAATAATCTTTTCACTGTTCTCCTTTACTCAAACATATTCTTTACCGTCTATATCCACCGAACCTAGAAGTCATTCTTGTAAAACTTCTGTTAAATTATTACACCTCTCTGCTCCAAACCTCCAAAGGCTTTATATTTCACTCAGTATAGAGTAAACTCTTTGCAATGGTCTGTAAGACCTATATAATCAGCTTGCTACCAAGCGGCTTATTGATCTTTTGTAGTGATTTTACCATATCTGGGGATCAGCATCAATCTCATTCTGACAGATGAATCATTTATCAGCAGATAGAGGTAGATCAGCCATAGCAAGAGGACACCCAGGCTGATGAATGCACAGCATTTGTTCCTGACACCATGGCTACTCATGTACTACCCCTCCATCAGGCCTGGGGTTGCTAAGGGCAGAGGTGGCCTACTTCTACCACCCACTAGATGTTCTGGTGCCTCTTCTATGACACAGGCTCCCTGTGGGCATCAGTGTGAAAGATACAGGTACACACGCTCGGTGCCCATTCTTACTGCCCTACTACACTCTTCTTCCCCAGACGTCCTTTCTTTCTCTTAGATACTGTATATTTAAAAGAAAATATCCTAACCTGAAGCTTTATGAAGGTCTGTGACTTCATAGACAGCAATCACCTTGTTTAAAGACAAGAATGATAAGCATGTACTGGCAGAGTGAACACGGGTGGCAGGTCCTGTGCTAGATGAACTCATGCCTCTTTCATATACTCTCAACAACTCTCTGCCACACGTGTGATCACCCTGTTTATTGCAGATCCCAGAGGGAAAGTAAGAGCAAAGCTGTGAACTGCCCGAGCTAAGACGAGAGCCGAAAAGGTCTGACTCAAATGCTGTGTTGATTGGATAGCACGTGGTGGGCCTTATTAAATTCACTCCATGTCCCTTTAAAGGGGAAAGGATAAAACTCACAAGGATAATATGGCTCTAACAATGAGGTTTATGTAACAGGGATTTGTAAAATGCGTGATGCTATATAAATTGCCAGATTCAGAGTAAATTACCATGATCCCCGTTTCTCCGATGTACCTGCTACTTGTTGAAATAAAAATCATGAAATCATAATATTAGAGATTAGAAGTTGAGATCTCAGAGATGATCAGACCAAATATTTTTCATTTTGGAGATGAAGTAACTGAAATGCAAGATGAAGTGACTTACCTAAAATCAACTCACAAGTTAGTCACAGAGTCAGAATCAAGATCCAGGACTAGTTCGATCCTCTTTCCACTGTCATATGCACCTTCAAACAAGTTTCATCCCATTAATTATCTCATTAAGCTGAACCCCATTTCCCAACCCCATCTGAGCAGAATTAATCAAACTAGATGTAGCACCAACTATGACTAATCAGAGCTACACTCCACACCCCACGCAGACCCACTGCACCTTCTGGAATAAGGTAGTAACGGAGGTGTGCTCGTTTCCTCTATCTAGACCCAACCCTGATGTAAAGTGTGGAGTGTGCTCAGGTGGGCTTTGAACCCTTGGCAGCTCCACAAATCTACGATTCTCCTATTTTGGCACCACCTCATTTTCTTTCTATTCTTCATGTTTACGTTCCACGGCTGCTTGATTGGTGGGAATAAAGAAAGGGGCACTAACACTCATTAATCAATTTCTATCATTTAATTTGTCTATCTGCTTATTTTACTTTGAAGCAGGAATCTGTAGGTGCTGGTAACAAAGACCAAATCAGACAAATGTAAGGGGAAAAAGTTTATGGGAGCACTACTGGAAGGAGAGGGGTTAGTTCAAAAACTGAAGGCAGACCTCCAAAAGGAATACATGACATAAGGATTAAATGAGTTTGCATATGTATACCATTTCAAATAGTGTCTGACAAATGGTCAGGGCTACAGAAATGTTAGTAAATAATAGTAATAATGAAAGACTGGAGTCTGGGCAGCTATAAGGCTCTTGGCAACACAGAGGTTATGGAATGTTTTATCTGTGTCACCACGATTTGGATGCATTCATTGTAATCATCCTCTGTCTTTGTGTTACCTAATCAGGATGCAAACTCCAAGGCAGCTGTGTCTCAGCTTAGATCATCATCTCATGCCCTGGAGGGGCAAGATGGGACCCCTTGCCTGACCAAGTTGCCAGTACTACTTTACAAGGCCACATACATGTCCTCTCAAAGGAAAAATCAAGAGAGCTGGCATCCAATACCATGGACCTGAAGGCTTAGCAGGACAAAGCGGTGTTCTCCGTATGTTGCAGCTTCCAATTCATACAAAAATACTAAAGATTAATATGAGGTCTTATGAGACAGTTCCCAAAGATGGGGACTCACACCTGTGAGGTTTGTGATAATTCTTGTTACTCTTCTATGTCCCAAGACTCTTGTTTGTAAAATAGGGGAATGATAGTAATTGTCTCCGAGAGTGAGAAAAGGATGCCTAAACCTTGGATGATTAGAGCCGGCCTGACATATTGAGGACACTCAATGTTAGCTTTGTCTCATCATCTATGGGGCTTCAAAATCTTGCTGAGCTTTGGTTTTCCCCTCTTTGTAATGCAACCAATGGTACCAGATCCCCAAAATGCAATGACGGTATTAGATGTACTAGAGAAAGGTTTGTAATGGAGTAGGTGCAAATTATAGAATTTAATGGTAAGTTTTATAGAAAAAATGAATTATTGTCATCATGCGCATGCATGCTCAGTCACTTCAGTCATGTCTGACTCTCTGCAATCCCATGGACTGTAGCCCACCAGGCCCTTCAATCCACAGGATTCTCTAGGGAAGAGTACTGGAGAGGGTAGCACCCTCCTCCAGGGGATCTTCCCAACCCAAGGACTGAACCCCTGTCTCCTGCGTCACAGGTGAATTCTTTATCAATGGGCCACCAGGGAAGCCCGGATTGTCATCATAAGTATAATTATATTATAAATGAGAAATCAAAGATCCCAATTACTGAGTTCATGGATAAATAGCTTCTTTTTTTACCTTTTTATTCTCTATTACAGTATAGTTCATTAACAATGCTATGATAGTTTCAGGTGTACAGTAAAGTGGTTCAGTTATATAAATATATGTATCTATTCTTTTTCAAAACGTTTTCCCATTTAGGTTGTTACATAATATTGAGCAGAGTTCCTTGTGCTATACAGTAGGACCTTGTTGATTACCTATTTTAAATATAGCAGTGTGTACCTGTCCATCCCAAACTCTCTAACTATCCCTCCCCCCTTCTTCCCCGTGGTACCATAAATTCATTCTCTAAGTCTGTGAGTCTGTTTCTGTTTTGTAAACAAGTTCATTTGTATCATTTCTTTTTAGATTCTGCAGATAAGAGATACTATATGATATTTATCTTATTCTGTCTTATAGCCAGCATTCATATAATAATAATAAAAAATAAATGACCATATTATTTTTAACTAAATCCATCTCTATATCTTATAGTGGTTATGTCCACTCAGGTATAGACTGGATCCCAAGTTTCTCTCTTCGCATCAGTGTTTTCCTTTAAACCATCCTCTTGCCTGATGTTGGGAAAGATTGAAGGCAGGAGTAGAAGGGGACGACAGAAGATGAGATGGTTAGATGGCATCACTGACTCAATGGACATGAGTTTGGGTAAACTCCGGGAATTGGTGATGGACAGGGAGGCCTGGCGTGCTGAAGTTCATGGGGCCGCAAAGAGTCGGACACGACTGAGCGACTGAACTGAGCTGAACTGAACTGAACTGAACTACCATAATAGATGGAGGAAGCTGGCCTTCAGAACAGGTACTTCAGCTGCCTGCCAGGATGTGGGATAACAGGAGTTATTTTGGTCCAGCCATAGTCATGTCTTGGCAAGGGCTTAATGTCTAGATTTCTAGATTCTTGTACTGAAGTACACAGCAATAGTCACAATTTCCCCACAGGTTTAAAAAAAAAAAAGCTCTTCAAATTCCACCACTGGGAAATCAGTCAAACTTGAGAATCTGAGGGAATTTGCAGCAGGTGTAGAAATTCAGACAGCTATAAATTATCACTAAATTTGGCACCAAACAGAGAGGTATTTCTGAATAATTCTTTTATGCCTGTCATAAGAATTTGGCATGCAATTCTGTGCTGTAATGCATGCCATAAATACAATAATTTATGGTTTGTTTCTACCCGGTAATATGCAGTGTCGTACTTAACTTGAGAACAAGCACAATTAGAACTATAATCAGTTGTGACATTTCTTTGTAATGTTTCTATTTAATTATTTTTTTGTGTGATAGACTGACATTAATAGCTTTTTTTGAGGAGACAAATCATAATAATTACTCCAGAGAAAGTGACAAAGATAAATGATATCTGTGCAAGAAGGCAGCATTGATCCGGAGACTGATTTGTGATTGACTACGTGGAAAGGAAGATGAAAGATGCGTTGCTTTAGTTTGGTGCACCTGTTAGCATCATATAAAGAGCAGAGAAGATGTGGCCCAGTGTAATCTCCGCGTTCTCCTCTCATTCTACATCTCATTCTACCTGGTACGTCTCTTGGTACCAGGTGACTCTCCTCCAAACAGTAAAAAGAGTACGGGCTTTGGAGTGAGAAACATCTGGGGAAGAATTCTCGGATCACTAAGTACATTCTAACAATCTGACTGGAGGCAGGCACTGTTAATATGCATTAAGCAGCTACTTATATTTCCTCATTTGAATAACAAATAAGAATGACTGGTACCCTATTCCCCTTATAAGAACACCAGTCATACCACATAGCGTTCACCCTCATGACCTCATTTTAACTTGATTATATCTGTGGAGATGCTATTGCTTAGTAAGCTCCCATTCTGAGTGACTGAGGATTAGGACTTCAACTTTTAGGGGACACAGTTCAACCCATAAACACTTCCCTGACATGGAAATTGGATTTTCCAGATCACAAAGCTTTTCCATATCTGATAGAATTATGTTTTATAGAATCCTCTTACAGAATATCCACAAGCACGGCCAATGGATTTCATTTCACTCTGACACACATGGTAAACATTCACATTATAAAAACATCTACTCAGCACTCAACATTAATCAGCATCTTATATACTCCCCCTCCCCATCACCAAATCCTGACAACAATGCAAAATACTATTAGTCCCTGGCTTCCAAAAGTAAACAGAGGCTCTGAGAAAAAAACTGACTTACACATGGCTACAAAGCTCTCTGCTGGTTTTATAAATGACCCACCAGCTTAATCAATGTTGTCCCTTTCTTTCTCTGCCCTCTGTTCATCCTTTATGACCCCATGGACTATACAATCCATGGAATCCTCCAGGCCAGAATTCTGGTGTGAGTAGCCTTTCCCTTCTCCAGGGGATCTTCCCAACCCAGAGATCGAACCCAAGTCTCCTGCATTGCAGGCAGTTTCTTTACCAGCTGAGCCACAAGGGAAGCCCACGAATACTGGAGTGGGTAGCCTATCCCTTCTCCAGCGGATCTTCCTGACCCAGGAATCGAACCAGGGTCTCCTGCATTGCAGGCAGATTCTTTACCAACTGAGCTATCAGGGAAGCCTTCATCCTTTGCCGGGGACAATTATTCCTTTATAACATTTTGACTCAAGGGAGGATTTTGTAAAACATAATTTACCCAAAACAGTTCTTCTGACCTGGATCATAGTAAAGCAGAACCAATTTTGATCACCATTGGATATATAACCTCCTTCAATTCTTTACATACCCATCTTTGAATTTAGAGCCACATGTTAGGAAAGGAGACAGAAATTGAAGCTTGGTTCCCATAAGCTTAGGCATTCCAGAAAGAGGGCATTCCAGCAATCAGGCTACTGTTCTGAATAACATGACTACAGATATATTTTACATTACATTGGCTTTCAATATTTTCAAAAGAGGACAGCCCTGTACTAACAAATACTTGGTGGGTAATTTTTACTCTTGTATGTCTTTTCTCTCCCTGGGAACTTGAACAATTTTGCTTAAGGAGGCTATTCTTCTACTGACTTTTGAATGCTTAAAATAGGTCACATCCTGGTTGGGCTCCTGCCTACTCAGAGTCATCACCAGCTTTCTGATTTGTTTCTTACTGTTTGTTTGGGGTTTTTTTTTTTAACCTAAGAGAGGAATGTGTTCAGATGCTTAATGGATGTTTCAATACCATTTCCAACTCATGACTCGTGACATTTTTCTAAATGTTAAATTTCTGATTGGAAAAATGTGTCCCAAGGAAAGCTATTTGTGAATGAGATGATGCAAGCAAGACAGGAGCAGACTGTCAATAAGGATATGGCCATTGCTGCAAAAAGCTAACTTTAAGTAACCTTACTTTATCAATGAGAACACAAGGAAATACAAAAGAAATACAAGTAATGACAGTAGATCACTGCATGGCTTAGTCCAGTCAACCTGGAAGGCAAAGGATGCTGCAACTACAGTGTCCAGAGTATGAGACTGAATGGCAAATACCCAGACACTGAAAAATTACCATGGTGACTAAACATGGACCCTTCTCCTTTCTGTATTTACTTTTTGATGGCTGAGATATTAAACAAAACTCCTCCATGGGGTACCCATGGTCCTTCCAGTTCTAACCAAGATGTGTGTTTCATGCCTCTCCATCTGCTTCTTGTTATCTTGGTTTTCCTTCAGTGCCCTTTCTCCATGCCTTGCCTCTTGGCCCCAGACAGTCTGGACAGGCTGCTTCCTTTTACTGGAATGAATGACCTTTTGCAGTCTCTCCAACTCTCCATTAAATCGCTATGATCCTCATAGAATGCTGTAAGAAATGACTCTGAAGTCTCATGACTTGGAAACAAACCTTAGCTTTTTATTTTTTGGAGTTGGAGTGTCATTTTTTTTGATGGACATGAGTTTGAGCAAGCTCTGGGAGTTGGTGATGGACAGGGAAGCCTGGTGTGCTGCAGTCCATGGGGTCGCAAAGAGTAGGACATGACTAAGTGACTGAACTGAACTGTCACTTGTTTAATTGGAAGATAATTACTTTACAATGTTGTGTTAGTTTCTGCTGTACAACGATGTGAGTCAACTTGAAGTATGCATATATCTCCTCCCTCTTGAGCCTCACTCCCACCTAAACTTGAAACTAAGTTCCCTGTGCTATAAAACAGCTTCCTACTAGCTATCTATCTTACCACGGTAATGTATATATATCAATGCTATTTTCTCAATTTGTCCCACCCTTTCTCCCCTGCCAATGTCCACAAGTCTGTTCTTTACTTCTGCGACTCTATTCCTGCCTTGCAGATAGGCTCCTAAGTACCTATCTAGATTTTCTAGATTCCATACACATGTGTTAATACATGATATTTGTTTTTCTCTTTCTGACCTACATCACTCTGTATAACAGACACTAGGTTCATCCACATCACTGCAAATGGCCCAGTTTTGTTCCTTGTTATGGCTGAGTAATATTCATTGTAAACACACATGACATCGTCTTTATCCGCTCATCTCTCAGTGGACACCTAGGCTGCTCCAATGTCCTGGCTCCTGCAATGAATGGGCACTGAGGCGCATGTGTCTTTTGAATTATGCAAACCATAGTCTTTCCATTTAGAGGGTGTCTGGCCTCTGGAGAGATACTTTAATTTCTTTGTGCCTAGATGTCTTTGACTAATAAACAAGAATAAATTTTAATGCCTACTTCCTATGGTTATTTTGACCATTAACTGAGAAAAGATATGTTAATCTTAGAATTGTGTCTAATGTATAGTAAGTGCTCAAAATCTATTACAGATTTTAAATTTCCTGCTCATCTATACAGGTCAAGTCCAGTGTCACTTCCTGTGGAAATGTGCCATTGGCTCTTCCAGACCATGTGCTAATGATCAGTTGGCCAAGGTGGAAAAAGTGATACTATGGTGTTCCCTAAGCCTAAGGAATTTCTTGCAACTTCCACTCACACTCTCTTGTTTCCTTAATTCATTAATTTAGCTTGAGCTGTTGAGCTTAATGGTAAGAGAAAGGCCAGTTAACAGCCAGCACCAAATGACTGAGGTTTAAGTGATGTCATCTTAAACCATCAAGTTGGAACTTCCCTGGTAGTCCGGTGGTTAAGACTTCACCTGGCAAAGCAGGGGGTGCTGGTTCAATCCCTGGTCAGGGAGCTAAGATCCTACATGCCTCACGGCCAAAAAAATAAAAACATAAAACAAAAGCAATATTGTAACAAATTCAATAATGACTTAAAAAAATAGATGGGGAAACAATGGAAACAGTGAGAGACTTTATTTTGGGGGGCTCCAAAATCACTGCAGACGGTGACAGCAGCCATGAAATTAAAAGACCCTTGCTGCTTGGAAGAAAGGCTATGACCAACATAGACAGCATATTAAAAAGCAGAGACATTACTTTGCCAACAAGGTCCATGTAGTCAAAGCTATAGTTTTTTCAGTAATCATGTATGGATGTGAGAGTTGGACCATAAAGAAAGCTGAGTGCTAAAGAATTGATGCTTTTCAACTGTGGTGTTGGAGAAGACTCTTGAGAGTCCCTGGGACTGCAAGGAGATCCAACCAATCCATCCTAAAGGAAATCAGTCCCGAACATTCATTGGAAGGACTGATGCTGAAGCTGAAGCTCCAATACTGTGGCCACCTAATGTGAAGAGCTGAGTCATTGGAAAAGACCCTGATGTTGGGAAAGATTGAAGGTGGGAGGAGAAGGGGATGACAGAGGATGAGATGGTAGGATGGCATCACCAACTCTATGGACATGAGTTTGAGTAAACTATGGGAGTTGGTTATGGACAGGGAAGCCTGGTGTGCTGCAGTCCATGGGGTTGCAAAGAGTCAGACATGACTGACTGAACTGACATCAAAAATTAAAAATACATTTAATTGAGCCACAAGAGGTCACAGCTAGTGAGCTGTGACCAAGCAAGATGAGCAGGCTCCCCTGGTGGCTCAAAAATAAAGAATCCTACTGCAATGTAGGAGATGCGGGTTCGATCCCCGGGTTGATAAGATCTACTGCAGAAGGAAATAGGAACCCACTCCAGTATTCTTGCCTGGAGAATCCCACGGACAGAGGAGACGGGTGGGCTACAGTCCATGGGGTCGCAAAGAGTCGGACACAACTGAGTAACACACACACACAAAGCTACTATGTTTGGGATGATCTGTTACTCAGAAAAAGGTAACTGAGAGATCTCACATCCACAATAATCATGCATTGCTGAGTGCGTGTTCACATTTAAAAATTTAGGAGCAGAGTCTGGAAAATAAATTTTATGCAAAGCAAAGGGTACCAAACAGAATCTGAGAAAAGGATCTGAAAATTGTAACCTGAGTCATGCAGAAGGATTGATTTCTCCTCAAAACTTTTGCTTTGCCAGGCAATGGGGGCTATAGCAGGCTAACACCCTCACAAATATGTGTCTCCACTTGAAGAGGGTAGTGAGGAGTTTTATAGTAATGGTTCAAAAAGGGTGTGATCAGTTTGTGGACATTCTTCTGATTGGTTGATTGTTAGGTAAGTGGAGGTCAACATTCTGAACTTTCTGATTCCAAATGGTCTGTGGTCTCTGTGCTTGGGCGCAGTGTATTGTTAACTTCTTTCTGTTGGTGGAGGGGTGGGGTGAGGTGGGTTTCAGTATCTGCAAAACAGCTCAAAGGTATTGTTGTGTGTATACCTTAAGGGGGAACCAGGACTCTGCCCTCAAGGCTGCACTATTGTGTGTGTGTGTGTTTTTTAACTGCTCCTCCCTTATCTCTGCATCCCCTCCCTTCCCTGCTTAACTACCCTTTGAACTTGCCTGGTGAAACTCAGGGAATGTCATGGAGGCTGCATGAAGCCTATTAAGAAATGTGGGACACAGAAAGGTTTTTGTGCCCAGGAACCCCATAGGAAGGTCCTGCTCTGTGTATCAGTCTCCGTAAGAACAGATACCTCCAGTCTCTTCATCAAGGTTTTGCACTTCTATCCTGGCAGAAATCTGTCATTCTCTAATTTTGCTCACAGTCATTGCTTTGCTTTTATTTGATCTCAAAAGCATATACTTATTGTAACAATCCCCACCCAGGGACCAAACCTGTTTCTCTTACATCTCCAGCATTGGGAAGTGGGTTCTTTACCACTAGTGCCACCTGGGAAGCCCATTTTGTGGTTTACTGTATGTGAAAATTAGTGTCAGTACTATGTTCTGCTCTAAATAATTCCATTTCACAGCAAGGAAATCAGACAGCCATCACCTGCCTCCAAATTATTGTATTTTTTTAATTATCAAGAACATCTTGTTTACTGGCAACAACTTCAACAGAAACCCAAGTGATCCAGCCTCAGAACATATGGTTCAGAATTTAAGCCCTTATTTCTGCATTTAGTAACGGAGAGCTGTGAAGCCAGGTGAGGAGTATCTCCGTGTGGACCACATGGAATGAAAAAACAAGAGACTCACCAAAGAACACAGACCAGACCATAATTCTTTTCTTGGACATTCTGCTTAATGAATACCACCTGTTTCTTACTCAGGTGGGCTGTACCATGAAGACCAAATGTAATATGTGTCCTTTGAAATCTTCAGGAAGAAGTTTGTGGGAGTAGACAGTAAGCAAATTTTTAACATTCTTCTCCTTCAGTGTTGGCTGGAAAACTCTTCCATTTCCACTGAGATGAAACCATCATTACTCTGGATCTTTCTCGGCCTCCCCACCGACCCTTCCAGGAAGAGACACAGTTGATCTGGCCTCACACTGTTCCTCACAGATATATATATATTAACACTTGTCATGAAACACTGAAGGCATTGATTTAATCTCTAGCTTTTGACATTAAGTTTCTTGAAGGAAGGGACCATTCTGACTCATCTCTTTATTTCCTGATACATATTCAGAGAAGAAAAGGACCTGCAGATACCTGCTGTTGATGTTCAGTTTGTGTGACTCAGACAAGCACGCACTTTAGAATCTGCTCCTGGGGCATGATCTCAGAGAGGTCCTGAATGGTATGTTTTTGCATAATTACCTTCCTTTCCTTTTACCCCACGTCAGGCAATTGTTTGAGATAAACACAGCTACTCTAGCATCTCCCTAAAAGTCAGTCCCACTGATGAGTAATATCTAAATAGCTTCCTGTGGTAGGCTGAACAAAGACACCCAATGACGTTCATGTCCTAACTCCTAGAAACAGTGACTATGTCAGTTTAGATGTTAAAAGGAAATTTGTGACTGTGATTAAGTTAAGGATATTGAGATTCATACTATCCTGAATTATCCTGGTAACCACAGGTAGTCAGAAGGCTGCTTATAAGAGAGAAGGAGGAAGGTTAGGGTCAGAGAGAAGAGATGTGAAGATGAAAATAGATTGGAGGGATCTGAGAAAGGGGCCATAAGCGCAGAGCCTCAAGAAGGTGAAAAAGGCAAGGAAGCGGATTGTCTTCTAGGTCCTTGAGGAGAAATCAGCCTTGCTGATGACTTAACTTCAGCTCACTCAGACTGATTCTGGACAGATGACCTCCAGAATTTTACAATAATACATTTCTGTGGTTTTCAGTCACTAAGCTGGTAGGAATTCGTTATAGTAGCAAAGGAAGCTAATGCACTTTCTTATCAAATCTACTGGTGTCCCTAATGCAGGAGTTGTAAACCATGGGATTCCAAACCAACTCCATCACAGTGGAGAACCCAGCTCCATCCCTTCCCTTATGTGGACCCCCTCTTGGTATGGAGGAAAGAGACAGGACTCTTAACATAAGTTCATGGGCCCGACACACAGTGAGGCCAAACAAACTGAGATGTTGGAATTTGGAGCAGAGAAAGATTTATTGCAGGGCTGTGCAAGAAGACAGGTGGCTCATGTTCTAAAAAGCCCCTAGCTCCTGAAGCCTTGGCAAAGCTCTTTTAAAAGCCAAGTGAGAAGGGAGGGTCAAAGGAGATGGTGTCCCAGGGTTAACCTTATCATCCTTAGGCTCCAGGAGGTCTGGGGCTGTGTGCTCATGGTCTTCAGTAGTTAACATCTTCCATGTGGTGGGGGATTTTCACATCTGAGAACAACTCAACTACTCAGGAAATGTGATCAGATATTGTTCCCCGGGTCCTTCAGAGAGGAGCTGGAGCAGAGGCTGTGGGGGAGGGCCATCCAGGAAGGCCCCTGGGTCCTGCTGGGTTACAGGTTCAAGAGATCACTTTTGTGATATGATGGCATGTCATCTTTTACACACTGTAAACTCCTTCCTAACTCATGTTTGGACAAAGACAATTTCTACAGTCTATGAGGAATTGGACAACTTGGGTCAATCAAACTTTCAAATGTGCTGCTGGCTACTGTTCTAGTTCTAGGCAATTTTATTCATCCAAAGGATTGATCATAAAAAGAGGATACCATGTCCCGGAAGGCTTAGCAGCACCCTCACCAACTCCTCCAATAGCCTCCTTTGACCTTAATTCTCCTTCCTTTCCTTTTCCTTGACCTCTGTCTCCAGTAGGGGAAGTTGGCAGGGCTCCAGCTGCACGAATACCTTCCAGAGAAGAAAAGGACATGGAGATGCTCCTCCTGCCTCCTTCTCCCATGCCCTGACCCTGTGAGCTATTCCCTGCCAAGCAATGAACATTTCAGACTCATTTTCTCAACTTCATAAAAGCTTTTATTTCCGATCTTTTATTTGGGCCATGTTTTCCTTTTCATAATACATTTTTCATAATTTACCATTCATTTACATTTCAATTAAGGATGCTGCCTGTTTGTAAAAGCTACCCTGATGGGGGAGTGTGAAATAAATGATTGAAGTCGCTGTAATCTGCACTTCCATTACCACCTCATTTACCCTAATGACACTAGAAAGATTGTCACCCTTGATATAGCTCATCCCAGTAATAAAGATTCCCTTTGGAGTCCAGCACAAGGGAGCTGTAGATATTTGCACATGGGGATGGATATGTTAATGAGACCCATTGCTGGCTGGACTTTACCCCAGGAGTTCTCAACCAGGAGAGTCTCAAATAAAAATTAAACTGTATCCAGAGCCTTCCAAGAAGATGCCCACAGGCTTGAATAATGAACATTTAACAAGAAAGGCATTCGATTACCATCACCACGGTCATAATTCCCTTGTCTTCCCTGGCGCTCATTTTGCACATATTTTTGCTTTAAGCAGAGAGAGAGAGAGTGTAGTGGGGAAGACACTGAGTATGTGTGGAATCAGCTAAGTGATAGACCTGTTCGGAGGACTTCTGTGTATCCTCTCCCAAGAATTTCAAGCCATTGGGAAAGGTGGTGTGCATCAAATAATTACCATGTAAATCACAAAGGAGACCGTGTTGTTGTTCAGTCACGTCGGCCTCTTTGCCACACCGTAGACTGCAGCACATCACACCAGGCTTCCCTGTCCTTTGCTGTCTCCCGGAGTTTGCTCAAATTCCTGTCCACATGGAAGGAAGAAAGCTTTACTGAGTTCCTACTATTTTTAAGGCCATTTGAAAATGCATTTTCTTCCCAGTATTTCCTGGTTAACCTTATCCCTTGTACTTTATTAACAACAGATAAAAGTAATAGCTATTCATTATTGCAAATGTATCATGGATCATATATGTTTATACCCCCAAAGACAAATTAAAAAAAAAAAAAAAGACAACTAACAAATGTGTGTTCCTATTCTTTGCTAAGGAACTGAAGCATACTCATAATGTCAAGTAATAAACTGTCTCACCTGTTTGACTCATTACAGTTCTTTGAAACTGCTATTCAGGAGTCCCTCCTCTGTCGCCAGAGCTGATACTCGCGCTGGGCGCCATAGAGAGCATGACCAATGGCACCAAGCACTGTTTGAGGCCCTAGTCCATCTCTCTCAACTCTCCTGCCCTCCAGCCTCTGACATATCTTCCTCTTTATATCCTTTCTACATCTTTTATATTTATTACCCGAAACTTTCCTTCTAACTAGACCTCGACCCCCTGGATATCACTTTGCTGCCTCATCACATGCCCGGACACACACACACGTCAACTCTGAGATCACATCTCTAATGGCATTCTTCATTCTTCTTCCTGCTCTGAACATCCCTTTAAGATTGTAATGTCTTCCTGCATCAGGTATTGGTTTCACAAACCTTTTACCATGCGCCCATTCATTCATTCAGAAAATAATTTGGATCATGTTTACAAATGTTTCCATATCCCAGATAATCCTTTAAAAACTTCCCGTCTCTAATGTTCTGTAATTATATGAATCTGGTAGAGAGGATTCTTGTTTTATTCCCAGCTCCAGCAATTATTAGTAGTATGACTGATTCCAAAGTTCAGCTCTATGAGTGGTATGCATTCAGGAAGAATTGTTACTGAGACTAGGAATCCCACCTCTGTACTTCAGATCCACAGGCTGATAAGCTATCTTCATCTTACATTAGGGAAGAGCATACCACAATTCCCTGTGATTTGTACATCTGATATTTCCCCTGGGGTTCCCTCGCCCTCCATCCAACTGGCAGCATTGCCTCATTCACGTTAAATAAATCAGAGGTAAAAGAAGAAAACAAGGGAATTTTTCAGCAGATGGCTCAGACTCCTCAGCTGTATCATTGCAGATCTAAGAGACTAACATTTTTGCACCACAAGATAAGTATCAAATTATATGCAAATGACTTTATATGTGACTTCAGCTCACATAAACTGCAGTATATCCTCAGACATAAACTGAATTGTTCCTTTTTTTTGTTTGTTTGTTTTTTCTTTGCCATGTATGGCATTGACAGTAAACATTTGACATGTTTTACAAATAATAATCTGTTTAATCAGTACAGTCACCAAAAACTAGATAGTTCATTCAGATATAACTCTGGAACAAAAAGTCAAGGGTTATTGTTTCAAGGTGCAAAGCTGCAGAACAAAAGAACAGATTAGGGGAGCTAAAAATTGAGTTCTAGTCCATGAAACAATTGTTAATTTGTACAAGAAATTTTAACAAACTCTATAGCATCTCTTCCAAGGAGATGGCGAGTATTTCTTATACACCAGATGCTAGTAAAGATAAAATAAATCAGAACACACAAGAGCTCTTGTTTTTATTATAGTTTCAAAGTGAATTCAGAGAAAATGGCCTGGAGTGGCTCATACCAAGGATGGCATTGCTGTAGCTCAGACTTTCTCAACCATGGTTATTGACGTTTCAGACCAGATGATTCTTTGATGGGAATGGGGGTGGGGGGTGTCTTGTGCATTGCAGGATTAAGATAATAAGAATTTCACCTTAATTTTAAGCTTGGCATCATTTCTTGCCCTTCTCCTCTAGCTGCCAGTAGCACCTCCCTAGTCGTGACAACCTAAAATGTCCACAGACATTGTCGAATGTCTAGGAGGAAGCCTCTCTTTCAAAATCACTTCAACAAAATCCTACTGGTTCTGAAGTTTTCCCTTTGGCTCAGTGGGCACTTTTAAAAACATGCAAAGGCGATTAGTCAAAGGAATACTGACTCACAGTGACCAAATTTACATGGAACAGAAGGAGAAATCAGATGTCAATTTAATGTTGAAACTGAAAAATAAAGATGGCAGCAGGCCCACTGGACTGCCACACATGCTGATCAGTTTCTTCTCCCTGTTGGACTGCCTACGAATAAAACTACGGTGTCATCATAAGGTTGTTTGGCCAGGAGCCTGAGTTCAGAGCAATGAAAGTGAGTTGGATCACTGGAGTAGTTATCTTTGTGGAGCCAGAAAACAGGAGCAAAATCTATGGATGGGGCTGAATCCCCACTGATGAGTCTTTTTTTTTTTTTCCATTTTCCCACTTTTCTAGATTCTGTGATTTCTTGCTCTCTTCCTATTTTTTTTTTTTTATTTTTTGGTACATTCCATTGATTACACAGCTTTCTGGATTACAGTCACCTTCATGGTTTGGGTTTTCTGTACTATATTTATTCTCATCTGAAAGATATTCTTTGATGTGGGAGAGTTTGCTCTTCCAAAAGCACAACACTGAGTTTTATAACTTAGGTTTCCCCAGATATCCATATTTTTATTTTGGAAGATGTGAATTCTGAAATATGGGATGTCTGGGCCAGGCTTCCCTGATGGCTCAGCTGGTAAAGAATCCACCTGCAATGCAGGAGACCTGGGTTCAATCCCTGGGTTGGGAAGATCCCCTGGAGAAGGGAAAGGCTACCCACTCCAGTATTCTGGGTCAAGTGCAGTGCACATTTCAATTAATGGGGTTAATAAAACTGATGAGGATGCTAATAGTGATGATGCCCAAAGACCACTATCATTGTTTCCATTGAGTTCAGAGATACTGTAGGTTCTTTGTGCTCCAGTTAACACAGCTTTTTTTTTTGGAGGTGGGGGAGGGCTGTCCTGGGTCTTTGTTGCTGCAGGGGCTTTCTCTAGTTGTGAAAAGCGTGGGCTACGCTCTCGTTGCAGCGCACATTTCTAATTGCAGCGGCTTCTCTTGTTATGGAGCACGGGCTCTAGGGCACCTGGGCTTCAGTAGTTGTGGCTCCCGGCCTAGAGCACAGGCTCAGTAGTTGTGGAGCATGGGCTTAGTTGCTCTGTGACATATGGGATCTTCCCCAATCAGTAATTGAACCCATGTCTTCTGCATTGGCAGGCGAATTCTTTACCACTGAGCCACCAGGAAAGCCCTAACACAGCTTAATACTTAATACTTCTTAATACTTCTCTGGACAAGCGGCAAGTGTAATTGCCTGAGCTCCATGTACCTGATAAGACTCCCACCCTCCTGTCCTTCCACCAGTATTCAGAACCTCACCACTGCTGCCTGCCATGAGATCAAGGTTAGCTTCAAGTGTCCTTTACTGCATTTCCCAGTGTACCCACGAGGATGCTGGGACTCTTGGATGCTCTCCAAGTGATGTTACTATTATCATCCCTAGTGCAATAATGCATCAGATTCTTATATATTTGTGTATGTAAACTTAACATATGGTTGTTGTTGTTTACTCCCTAAGTCTTGTCTGACTCTTTGCGACCCCATGGACTGTAGCCCACCAGGCTCCTCTGCACGTGGAGTTTTCCAGGCAAGAATATTGGAGTGGGTTGCCATTTCCTTCTCCAGGGGATCTTCTTGACCCAGGCATCGAGTTTGCATCTCCTTCATTGGCATGCAGATTCTTTACCACTGAGCCACCTGGGAAGTTCAGCGGTAGGCATGTTATGAAAGTATTTTCAACATGTGGCTGGATGTGAATAATGAGAAGGCACTCAGTGAAAACTCAGCAGTGGCCACAGGACTGGAAAAAGTCAGTTTTCATTCCAATCCCAAAGAAAGGCAATGCCAAAGAATGCTCAAACTACCGCACAATTGCACTCATCTCACACACTAGTAAAGTAATGCTTGAAATTCTCCAAGCCAGGCTTCAGCAATATGTGAACCGTGAACTTAGAGATGCTCAAGCTGGTTTTAGAAAAGGCAGAGGAACCAGAGATCAAATTGCCAACATCCGATGGATCATCGAAAAAGCAAGAGAGTTCCAGAAAAACATCTATTTCTGCTTTATTGACTATGCCAAAGCCTTTGACTGTGTGGATCACAATAAACTGTGGAAAATTCTTCAAGAGATGGGAATACCAGACCACCTGACCTGCCTCAAGAGAGAAACCTGTATGCAGGTCAGAAAGCAACAGTTAGAACTGGACATGGAACAACAGACTGGTTCCAAATAGGAAAAGGAGTCCGTCAAGGCTGTATATTGTCACCCTGCTTATTTAACTTATATGCAGAGTACATCATGAGAAACGGTGGGCTGGAGGAAGCACAAGCTGGAATCAAGATTGCCGGGAGAAATATCAATAACCTCAGATATGCAGATGACACCACCCTTATGGCAGAAAGTGAAGAAGAACTAAAGAGCCTCTTGATGAAAGTGAAAGAGGAGAGTGAAAAAGTTAGCTTAAAGCTCAACGTTAAGAAAACTAAGATCATGGCATCTGTTCCCATCACTTCATGGCAAATAGATGGGGAAACAGTGGAAACAGTGTCAGACTTTATTTTTTGGGCTCCAAAATCACTGCAGATGGTGATTGCAGCAATGAAATTAAAATATGTTTACTCCTTGGAAGGAAAGTTATGACCAGCCTAGAGAGCATATTAAAAAGCAGAGACATTACTTTGTCAACAAAGGTCCATCTAGTCAAGGCTATGGTTTTTTCAATAGTCATGTATGGATGTGGGAGTTGGACTCTAAAGAAAACTGAATGCAGAAGAATTGATGCTTTTGAACTGTGGTGTTGGAGAAGACTCTTGAGAGTCCCTTGGACAACAAGGAGATCCAACCAGTCCAACCTAAAGGAAATCAGTCTTGGGTGTTCATTGGAAGGACTGATGTTGCAGCTGTAACTCCAATACTTTGGCCACCTCATGCAAAGAGCTGACTCATTTGAAAAAACCCTGATGCTGGGAAAGATTGAGGGC
Organism: Giraffa tippelskirchi; assembly: GCF_054371585.1. NCBI lineage: Eukaryota > Metazoa > Chordata > Mammalia > Artiodactyla > Giraffidae > Giraffa > Giraffa tippelskirchi. Next base: position 72,114,704 of record NC_137280.1, read on the forward strand.
AGGAGGAGAAGGGGGACGACAGAGGATGAGATGGTTGGATGGCATCACTGACTCAATGGACATGGATTTGGGTGGACTCCGGGAGTTGGTGATGGACAGGGAGGCCTTGTGTGCTTCGGATCATGGGGTTGTTAAGAGTCGGACACAACTAAGCGACTGAACTGGAACTGGAATACAGTGAAAGTCAAGCTTAAGAGACGGTGGCATGATGACCCACTGAAAATAATAAGGAACACCTGGAAGTTCTTAATCCTGAAGATTAATTCTCATAATTCTCTTCAAGAATGAAATGGTCCACTTTATGGTCCTTTAGGAAAGAGAACTTAAATGTTAAAAATAAAGCAAATTTTAAAATCAGGAAATAAAAATGTGTCTTGGATAATATTTTTCTCTTAATTACAATCAAATAAGTGATTCAAATAGACAAATTCTGTGTTAGCTGTGCACTTCAAAAGGTCATACGGTGCAGGGAGAAGGAGCAGAGGGGAGAGTTTGGGCAAAACAAAGGTCCCCGTCCAGGTGGTCGTCCACTGGTGATGAGCCTGTGGTCAATCCTTGAAGCACAGTGTCTTCTACCAGCCTCCATTTCCTCAAGGGTTAACCTTGGAGATCATTTTTACCCTACAAATTTCACTGGAATCTTTAAAGAGTAAGATGAGCTGATGGATGCAGCACCATGGTGCAAAATGAAAAGGATTATGCAAATAGAAGGATCTATTATAAGAGAAAAGTGGAGTGAGGCCAAGGGAATTCTTCAACTATGCACATCTCTGGTCAGGAAAGTATGTGTCAGTGTTTTGACTGACTGCAAAAAAATGATCCGTGGACATATACCTTCCCCTCATTTCTGACATTTTCTATTTTCTTTTTTTCTTTCTCCCATGGAACCTAAATAAGACAGGATTCTGCTGACAGGAAATGAAATACTTAACCCATCCAGCCCTCCGAATAAACAGAGAGATGGTTAGGACCTGAGAACGACTTCAGCCCCTGGCAAGATCATTTCATACTGTTCAGAATCTGCTCAACACCCTGCAGGGCAGAGGGGGGGGAAAATAGCTCTTTCTGTTTTTCCCTCGAGGTGAGAAATCATAAAATGAAGATAGAGACAGAATAACACAACTGGAAAAATACAGCCAGGAGCTGAGGGTTTCTCCGGCTGTCAATTTGGCATCAGAGATGAGGCTGGGAAAGAATGCTGGGTGTCTGGACGGTGCTGAGAGGGTGGGAGAGAGGGAGGAGGAGGTGAGCCGGTGGCAACTGCCAAAGTAAGGTGGGCGAGATACCCACAGCAGTGCTGGGGCCCTTTCCTCTGATTCACCAAACACGCAACCCCATACCCACACCTCCGTGACTGAGCATGGGATTCTTCACTGTGGAATTAATCATAGTAGATGGAGCCTGGCAGGAAGTAGGGGCATCTTTAGAGGTATTGCTACCTTTGTAAGCACAATAACCTTGATGATGTAAGCAATGGATTCATTAATTATTTTATGCATTCACCAAACCTTTATTGAGGGCTTAATATGCATCAGGCATTGTAGTGCATGCATGACGTAAATTAACTAGGTCCATGATGAACAAGATTCAGAGTCCCTCGGGAAACAAATTTTAAAACATACTGCTTGAGTGTATCGTAAGAGGTATAATCATTTACAGAGGTCAGAATGGTATAAAAGGGACTTCTCTGGTGGTCCAGGGGTTAAGACTTCACCTTCCAATTCAGAGGGAACAGGTTGGATCCCTGGTCAGGAAGCTAAGATCTCACAGGTCCTGAGGCCAAAAACCCAGAACACAAAACAGTAACAATAACAAATTTAATAATGACTTTTCAAATGGTCCACGTTAGAGAGTAGCACGAAACATATAAAATCCCATATGCAAAACAGACAGCCAGTGGGGATTTGTTGTATGACTCAGGGAACACAAACTGTGGCTCTATGACAACCTAGAGGGATGGGATGGGGTGGGAGGTGGGAGGGAGGCTCAGGAGAGAGGGGACGTACATATTGTTTTTGTTCAGTCGCTAAGTTGTGTCTGATCTCTAAAACTGCAGCATGCCAGGCTTCCCTGTCCTTCACTGTCTCCCAGAATTTCCTCAAACTCAGGTCCGCTGAGTCAGTGATGCCATTCAACCATCTCATCCTCTGTCATCCCCTTCTCCTCCTGCCCTCAATCTTTCCCAGCATCAGGGTTTTTCTTTTCCAATGAGTTGGCTCTTCACATCAGGTGGCCGAAGTATTGGAGCTTCAGCATCAGATCTTCCAATGAATATTCAAAGTTGATTTCCTTTGGGATTGACTGGTTTGATCTTGCTGTCCAAGGGACTCTTGAGAGTCTTCTCCAGCACCACAGTTCAAAAGCATCAATTCTTCAGTGCTCAGCCTTCTTTATGGTCCAACTCTCACATCTGTACATGACTATTGGGAAAACCATAGCTTTGACTATATGGACCTTTGTTGGCAAAGCGATGTTTCTGCTTTTTAATATGCTATCTAGGTTTGTTATAGCTTTTCTTCCAAGGAGCAAGCATTTTTTATACCTATGGCTGATTCACGTTGATGTATGGCAGAAACCAACACAATACTGTAAAGCAATTGTCCTTCAATTAAAAATAGATAAAGAAAAAATTGAATAAACTGGTCACATTATAAAAGAATCTTTTAAAAAATGGTGCAAAAGTGGAGCAGAGGGTACATCATGTAGCCTGGGGCTGAAGTGTGTGTAGGGATCAGAGGTGGCTTCTGGGGGAGCTGAGTCTTGGCGTCAGTCTTATTTCACAAGCAGACACATGCCATAGGCTCCTAAAACTTTGTTCCCCAAATGCATTCCTCTTCCATGTTCCCAATGCAGAGAACACTGGGCTGTCTGAGCTGAGTCAGAAACTTCAGTATCAACCCAGATGTCTTCCTTCCCTCTTTCTGACACAACTGGTCATATAGGAGTGTCCATATGGGGCCCAGCACAGAGATGGGAGGGACCATGTCAAAGATGGTGAATGTCTGGGAGATCTGGGAGGGTGAAGCTGGATCAGGAATGCAGGTAAACACGACTCAAGGATTTGAGTTTTCTCTTTTTTAACTTATTTAATTGGCTCTGTCATTTCTTAGCTGTGGCAGGTGGATGCAGTGCATGGGCTCAGTAATTTCAGCACATGGGCTTAGTTGCTCTACAGCATTTGGGATCTTAGTTTCCAGACCAGAAATGGAACCTGTGTCTCCTGTATTTCAAGGCATATTCTTAATCCCTGGGCCACCAAGGAAGCCCCTTGAGTTTTCTCTTAATGTGTGCACATTGATGACCTTTACCCATCAGTCAACTTGACCTAAATGGAATTTCAACAAATATGTGAGCTAAATCCAAAGATGCATATGATCTCTCAAAAATAAATCAAACAAACAAATAGCAACAAAAACATTCTACAAACTAACTTTGGACAAAACTGAAAAAATAAAAAATGAGGACTCACTTTTGCATGCAATGGGTTTCACACACTCTAGCGTACCATTCTCTGCAGCCCTGGGAGATAGGTAATATTACCATTTCCATGTCACCACTCCATGTGCCTTTGGGTTTAGAGAGGTCACTGGCTGTCAAAGGAAGGAATTGGACCTGCAAGTCAGACTTTTCTGACACTCATCATATCTTGCAAAATGTCATGTGGTTCTCTGATTGGCACCCTTGCCTTAGAGGACATCACATCATCTACCACTTGTAAAAAGCACTTGGAAAGAGCTGATTCTGGCTAAACAAAAATCTCAGGTTCCTAATGTGATGCTCTTTCGAAAATGAAGCATGACTGGGGCTACACCGAGGGGAGCAGGATGCAAGGGACACTTGAAGAGTCTGTTGCTATTTTTGCCCTATGTTGCATGGCAAGAAAATAATGAATTCTGTTGTTTAAAATAACGAGAGATTAAAGGGTTAAAGAATTGATGCTTTTGAACTGTGGTGTTGGAGAAGGCTCTTGAGAGTCCCTTGGACTGCAGGGAGATCCAACCAATCCATCCTAAAGGAGATCAGTCCTGACTATTCATTGGAAGGACAGATGCTGAAGCTGAAACTCCAATACTTTGGCCACCTGATGCGAAGAACTGACTCATTAGAAAAGACCCTGATGCTGGAAAAGATTGACCACAGGAGGAGAAGGGGACGACAGAGGATGAGACAGTTGGATGGCATCACCAACTCGATGGACATGAGTTTGAGCAAGCTCCGGGAGTTGGTGATGGACACGGAAGCCTGGCATGCTGCAGTCCATGGGGTCGCAAAGAGTCAAGACATGACTGAGGGACTGTACTGAACTGAGTGAAAGGATGTCACTATGTGTAGAGTGATGATAAGATCACCCTGTGTCAGTGGTCTTGTTACAGAAGACACGCCTCTCTCTATGGCTACCACTTCAGCTGAATTTCAACCAGCCCCATAGCTCTGGTTGAAAGATGCTTAAAAATTGACTAATGGCTATTGGAAGTTTTGTGTTTTTTTGTTTAATCTGCCTAGCTTTGGGATCTTAAGTAACGTGTTCATATTGCTGGATCTCCGTGACCCTGTAAGTGGAAACCTTATAAAGCCTCATTCCCACAGTCATTGTCAGGATCAGATGCTGCCGCTGCTGCTAAGTCGCTTCAGTCGTGTCCGACTCTTAGTGACCACATGGACTGCAGCCTACCAGGCTCCTCCATCCATGGGATTTTCCAGGCAAGAATACTGGAGTGGGGTGCCATTGCCTTCTCCGCAGGATCAGATGAGATCTTGTTAATTGTGGTTGCTAATGCTCCAGATCAGAAAGGCAGTGCCATTCACAGGGGTTTAAAATATTATGTCAGCAACTTCCTGCAAAATGTGTGCCCACGCATCTGATCTTTTTGATCCTCAGTCTCTATATGTGTGAAAGGAGACTCGTAGTAACATTTATTAGACTTGTTGTAGCAATCTGAGACTCTGTACATAAACAACCTAACAGTGCATGGCACTTACAAGCGCTCACGTTTGGCTGCTGTTTTGTAATTAATCTAGATGTACTTTGCTGACCAGAGCCTCATAAATGTTAGTCTTCATTATCATTACTATCAAGGCACAAGCAAGACAATCATATCTTACAAGTATTATTCTACTAGCCAATTATACAACATTAATTTTTCAAAATCATCAAACAAAATGTATTGAGAGCGTTAATGATGCACCTCATTATGCATCTTTTCTGGCACACCTTTTCTGGCACAATATCTAGCATGACTTTAAAAATAAATTGAGTCAACCTAAAATGATACTTCATCCTGTCTGACTCCAGGGAATAAAATATATCATTAAAATTATAATTAAAAACTGAAAAATAGTTTTATAACTTAGGTAATTCTTTTAAATATATTTCCTTACTTGGTCCTTTTACAAAAACACCGCCAAATGGATGAAATGAATTTAATATCACATAACTAAAGATTAGTCATATCTAAGAGGTAGCACTAGTGGTAAAGAATCAGCCTGCAGTGCAGGAGATACAAGAGACATGGATTCAATCCTGGGTTGGGAAGATCTCCTGGAGGAGGAAATCACAACCCTCTCCAGTATTCTTGCCTACAGAATCTCATGGACAGAGGAGCCTGGCAGGCTACAGTCCATAGAGTCAGACACGACTGAAGCTACTTAGCATACATGCAAGCCTAGATAAGTTGAAGGTCCACAGAAGGATGTCTTAGATTTTATAATTTGAAGACATATGTACTCTTCATGAGTACATCTTAACTTCCAAGACCTGCCTGTAACAAGGAGGAAAAAGTAAACCACAACAAAGAGGAAGTGGGGGAGCTCTGATATTGGCAAGTTATCAATCAGTGTGGAGTATCTATGAGAGACTAGAAAGCAACTGACAGAGATGTTATTAAAAGAATCAAAGCATCGGATTTTAAAGGAAAACATTATACGATACTTGTTCATTCAGGACGTCTTTCCTGAAAGTGTTTTATATGCCAGATGCTGGAGATAAAGAGATGAATAAGGCAAAATTCCTGTGCTCAAGGAGTTAGGATCTTGTTGGTGTGACAGAGAACTTTAGGGGACAATTATAAGGCAGACTGGAAAACCCAAGTGGCTCTCTCAGGTCTGAAATGGCATGCCAAAGGTAATGAAGAGGGTGACCTGACCTTGTCTGAGTCTGCAGGGATAATTCGGTTTTGATCCAACAAAATGAAAGTGTTCGTTGCTTAGCCTTGTCTGGCTCTTCGTGACCCCACGGACTGTAGCCCAGCAAGATCCTCTGTCCATGGAATTCTCCAGGCAAGAATACTGGAGTGGGTTGTCGTTCTCTTCTCCAGGGGATCTTCCCAACCCAAGGATTGAACCTGGGTCTCGTGCATTGGCAGGCGGATTCTCTAGCATCTGAGCCGCTCAGTTCAGTTCAGTTGCTCAATCGTGTCCAACTCTTTGCGACCCCATGATTGCAGCACGCCAGGCCTCTCTGTCCATCACCAACTCCCAGAGTCTACCCAAACCCATGTCTGTCGAGTCAGTGATGCCATCCAACCATCTCATCCTGTCATTCCCTTCTCCTCCTGCCCCCAATCCTACCCAGCATTAGGGTCTTTTCCAATGAGTCAACTCTTCTCATGAGGTGGCCAGAGTATTGGAATTTCAGCTTCAACATCAGTCCTTCCAATGAACACCCAGGATTCATCTCCTTTAGGATGGATTGATTGGATCTCCTTGCAGTCCTAGGGACTCTCAAGAGTCTTCTCCAACACCACAGTTCAAAAGCATCAATTCTTCGGTGCTCAGCTTTCTTCACCGTCCAACTCTCATATCCATACATGACCACTGGAAAAACCATAGCCTTGACTAGATGGACTTTTGTTGGCAAAGTAATGTCTCTGCTTTTAAATATGCTATCCAAGTCGGCCATAACCTTCCTTCCAAGGAGTAAGTGTCTTTTAATTTCATGGCTGCAATCACCATCAGCAGTGATTTTGGAGCCCAAAAAATAAAGTCTGACACTGTTTCCACTGTTTCCCCATCTATTTCCCATGAAGTGATGGGAACAGATGCCATGATCTTAGTTTTCTGAACATTGAGCTTTAATCCAACTTTTTCACTCTCCTCTTTCACTTTCATCAAGAGGTTCTTTAGTTCTTCTTCACTTTCTGCCATAAGGGTGGTGTCATCTGCATATCTGAGGTTATTGATATTTCTCCCAGCAATCTTGATTCCAGCTTGTGTTTCTTCCAGCCCAGCGTTTCTCATGATGTACTCTGCATATAAGTTAAATAAGCAGGGTGACAATATACAGCCTTGATGTACTCCTGTTCCTATTTGGAACCAGTCTGTTCTTCCATGTCCAGTTCTAACTGTTGCTTCCTAACCTGCATACAGATTTCTCAAGAAACAGGTCAGATGGTCTGGTATTCCCATCTCTTTCAGAATTTTCCAGAGTTTATTGTGATCTGAACCGCTAGGGAAGCCCAGTGATCCAGTGAACCTCACCCAAAGACATTCCAGGAGGGGAGCAGAGCATGAGTAAAGCCATGAAGCTAGAAACAGTATGGCACCCCAGGAAAGCTACAGCAGAGTCTCGATGCTGAAAAACAGTTGAGCATGTGCCAGAGAGAGTCAAGCAGGAAGCTGAGCATATGAAGCCTTGAATGCTACGCTACATCTCAGATTCTTGCTGGAAGTTCCCCTTCAATGTCTTTGATGCCTGGCTCCCAAGGAGTATGACAGGCTTAATGGAGAAAGAAGGAAAGAAAGAGGGAAGAACACCAGTCTTTTTTTCCAATATACTTCCGTAAGTCAACTGTTTAATGCACAAAAAATGTGACCTTACTGTAATTACAGACAAGAGCTTTATTCTAGCTGTGTTGTCACACTCATCTTCCACCACCTCTGTGGAGCCCACGAGCTATGCTATTAACAAAACAGCATTCATCACACAATTCTTCTTTGCTCTCTAAAGATGGTTCAGGCTTATTATCTACTCTTGGATCTTAGGCATCTCTTCTAATATATTATTCTAATCATCTCAGAAATGATAAGATAAGCTAAATGAAGGCAAGGCAATTGCTCTTCATTTTTAGTCTCTGAGCATCAGTTTCCTTATTTTAAATGATCATTATTAAATAGGGAAAATGCCCAGAAATAACAGACATATCCATACATACATATGTAGAGTAGGCACTCAAAATAGTGGTAATTATTATAAAGTTTAAATTCTAAAAAATTGGAAAAGTTCTTTACCTTTGTGAATTTGCACAATGAAAATCTGGAAAAGAAATGACACTCATTTATTCATTACTGTCACCTTTCTGCTGCAAAACTCAGATGCAGTCAATTCTATCTCAGGGAAAAAAAGGTGTTTTGGTTTTACTTTTCATTTCAGTCTTTTATTTCTCAGGATCAGCCCCCACATTCATAACTGCCGTCTTCATTTCTTACCTCGACATTTGAAAAATATCAGGGAATATCCATTCCAGTTTCACACATGAGGTTGTTTATGGCAGCCAGCCCCGTTGGTTCTTGGAACTTGGTTATGATTCACTCTTCTGAAACTTAACTAGAAGTTCTGCAAATACAAATAAGTCATGGTTCTAGTCTTCTAAAAATGTAGGCTAATTGTGAAACCATTTTGTCTTCTCATAATGACAGTGGTTGACCAGACTTGAAGCCCCTTATGCCTTAGTCAGTCTTATATTTCCTGTATCCAGTTGGGGCTTTGACTGTTAGGCACATAACATATTTCTCAGGTGAAATACTGACATATTATTCACCAGATATTCAGAACAACCCAAGCGAGAGATGAGAAAGCTGAGTACCACATTCTAGTTATCTACCATATGTGGTTATCTGAATTGGTAGAGGTTACATGACCAGCAGTGTGCTAGATCTGAGAGTTAATGATGGAAGCAGAGACTGGGGAAGTTGCATTTGATTCAGCAGGCACTAGTGGGGAACTTTGTCAACAAAGTTCTGTCTAGTCAAAACTATGGTTTTTCCAGTAGTCAGGTATGGATGTGAAAGTTGGACTATAAACAAAATTGAGCACTAAAGAATTGATGCTTTTGAACTGTGGTGCTGGAGAAGACTCTCAAGAGTCCCTTAGACAGCAAGGAGATCAAACCAGTCCATCCTAAAGGAAATCAGTCCTGAATATGCATTGGAAGGACTGATGCTGAAGCTAAAACTCCAATACTTTGGCTAGCTGCTGCAAAGAACTGACTCATTTGAAAAGACCCTGATGCTGAGAAAGATTGAAGGCAGGAGGAGAAGGATAACAGAGGATGAGATGGTTGGATGGAATCACTGACTCAGTGGACATGAGTTTGGTGATGGACAGGGAGGCCTGGCATGCTGCAGTCCATGGAGTCGCAAAGAGTTGGACATGACTGAGTGACTGAACTGAACTAAACTGAGTGGGGAACTTACCTAAAGTTTCAGGAGCCAGGAAGACCTAGTGGTGAAGACCAAAGCTCTGTATTCAATGGAATAGAATGAGAAACACAGAGCAAATGAAGAAGAAGAGGAAGAAGACTCCACTGCCCAGTCTATCAACAAGAACTGAGTACCTAGTCTGCACTCTGGGATGGAGCACAGGTTAAATGCACTCGGTGTTCTCAGACCCTCAAAATTGGAACGGAAACCACCATTAATCACGTGCATTCTTCCCTGTCTTACAGGAAACTTCGACAACATGTAAATCCCACCATCTCCAGAAACACTTTCAAGGGAATGAATTACTGCAGAGCACTGCAGCTGGTTACCTGCTAACACTGGGCCTGAGAGCAGGGCGGATAATTTATGGGAAGGAAGCAGATGTTAAAAGAGAGAGACTTCATTTCTTTCTCAAGAATGTGCAACATAAAAGTCTTCTTACTTACTCTGTGGAAATGAATGGGGTTCAACCAGCTTTGAGCTAACAATACTGCCCCTTGTAAGTGAACATGGAAGTAGGCTTCGATGTCTAACTCTGAGGTACACAGATAGTAAATCACTAGAAGGTATGTGCCATAAACTTCAGCTCTTTGGCATTGTTTAGCTCTACTAATTTTCATGCTGCCTCAGTAACTCTCATAGTTCTAAATGGTCTTCTTTTGTCATTTTTGAAAAGCTTTGAAAACTTAGAGTACCCTTAACTAATGAGACAAAATTCTGTGCAGTTTTGACAACTTTTTTTTAATGTTTTATTTATTGTTTATATGTTTAGGGTTATTTTTGTTGACCTCTTTGAACTATTTGACTAATCCACAAGAGGGAAAAAATCTGTTAGGTTTATAACCAACCTAGGAAGAACTCTACTTGATTGACCTGGGTGTGTGTGTGTGTGTGTGTGTGTGTATGTGTGTATATATATATATATGTGTGTGTGTGTGTGTGTGTGTGTGTGTGTGTATGTATGTATATATATGGGCTTCCCAGGTGACTCAAAGGTAGTCTGTCTGCCAATGCACAAGGCACAGGAGACATGGGTTTGATACCTGGGTTGGAAAGATCCCCTGGAGTAGGAAATGGCAATCCACTCCAATATTCTTGCCTGGGAAATTCCATGGACAGAGAAGCCTGGTAGGCTACAATACAATCCATGGGGTCACAAAGAGTCAGACATGATGGAGCGACTGAGCTCACACACACACACACACACGTGTGTGTGTGTGTATGTGTATGGTTCACTTTGCTGTACACCTGAAACTAGCATGACATTGGCAATCAACCATACTCTGATTAAATTTTTTTAGAAATCAAGGCAGAAGTCATGCTTCTAGCATCTCACATGGAAGAAGCCTCATGTGAGACCCACACTTGGTGCCCTTCAATGGTTCTAAGGCTCCACTTATTCTTATTTCAGACAAACTGGTAGAGTTGAGTTCCTGCCCCTCGGAATGATCTGTTTTATTTACAACTTTCCCAAATCCCTTTAGGATGGATGAAAACAGAGGTGAAAAGGAAAGCCAGTTCCACACAGGAAAGGTGCTCGAAGCACTGGGTGCCGCAGTAACTAATTCACAGTGAACCTCATGGGGCTGGGACTCCTACAGGGTAACAGGATTGCCTGAGCTTTACCATCAGTAAGTAGCAGGTATGAGATCTGAACCCAGGGGATCTGACCCCTGGTCCTTGCTTTGCCCAGATGCTGCTCAGTACACTTTCCTGCCAGGAACTTTTAGAAAACTTATGCCCTGTCTTTGTAAGGATGGCTTGTATTTGGTATCTGGATACTAAGGAAAGGTTGCAGCATTGATTGATGCCACATGTCCACTTATACTGTGCTTCTCTCAGCATCACTGATTCCAGTCGCATCAGAGGTCGATTTGAAATATCTACACCAAGATGCCCATCTGCTGCGAAAGCCCTCCTATTGTTTCTCAGCTTTGATAAATATTTATAGAGTCTCTACTTGCTTGTATTTGCATGAGCAAGCAGCATAATGGTGTGCAAAGAAAACTGAGAGTATTCTTAAGAAATATTGTAAAGTAGTTAGCCCCCAACTAAAATACATAAATTTATTTAAAAAAAAAAAGAGAGAGATGTAGAATTTCACCCAGCTCTACCATGAATCAGACATCAGATGTGTCATTTTATTTCACTTCTTTTGAACATTGAAAGGGTCAAGTGTCCACCATTAATTAATTCACTCAGTCAATCATTCAACAAGTGTTCATCTGCACCTACTGTGTGCCAGGCAGAGTTATGGGATGGTGCTCACTTATTTACCTAATCTTTTCAATTCTCTGGAGCAGTGAACATAACAGACATCAGCACAAGTTTTCTGAGTAAATAGATAAATTTTAAAAATAGAAATACTATTTTTAAAGATTTTTTTGATGTAGACAATTTTTAAAGTCTTATTGAATTTATTGCAATATTGTTTCTGCTTTATGTTTTTTCTTTTTTTTTGGTTGAGAAACATGTGTACCCCCGCACTGGAGGGTGAAGTCTTAATCACTGGGCCTCCAGGAAAGTCCCTAAAATAATATTTTGAAAAAGTTAAATAATTTTGCACAAACAAGATAATTTTATGATTTTTAAATTACATTTTACTATTAATATAAATAATATAAAACAGATTAATATAAAAGCAAACACATTATCAAATAGGGCAACAATTAAAGATCCCCTATTCTATGATTGTAATACAAGCAGATTATTAGAAATGCAAGATATTCATTTTGTTTATTTTTCTCATTCATATACAAACAATATAGTATCTATTTTTTTTAATCAAATCAAAGGAAAAGAACAAGGTGAGTTTGCACTATGTGCTGCATACAATGTGCAGATGAAGCATTCATTACTGCCAGGTTCTGGGCATTTACCTGCATCATTTCAGTTTATCCCTGAACAACTAAATAGATATTTAGATGTTATTTATTATCTCCATTTTATAGACAAAGACACTGAGGTTGGCTGACTGCTCCAAGGTCACAGCTAGTAAACTGAGAAGTCAGAAATGAATGAAGCATTCAGGCCCCATGGTCTGTACTTCTACTCACTGTGCTATGCTAATAACTATTATGAGGGGCTCTATCTGAACTCTGACATCTAATGGTCATACCAGACGTCATAGATAAACAGTGTATGCCCCATCTGAAAGGTCAAAGAGTTGAAACGACTTGCCTAAATGACATAGCAATTGAAGGTCACTGCTGGAACTCCAACTTAAATTTTTCCTGATTCCCCAGCCATCACCCCAATGTCACTGAATATCTTGGTATTGAAAATCGGGAGCTTGCATCCCATATTTTGAGCTTTGTCAATTCTTCATTTTCAAAACCCAAATACCATTCAACATCCAGATACCCTTCAAATCCCAAACACCGTTCAAAACCAAAGTGAAACATGACCAGCCTTTAGTTCCTTTCCTAACCTCCTTCCTTCTGTCCTATACAAAATTTTGGTATATTTTCATCTAGGAAAAAAATAACTTGTGAACATTAGATTGCCCTCCGTTTACTGCTTCGTAATGTTCTTTTTGAACACTTGTTAACATAGATGAGCGTTGTCTGATGGCTTCATTTATCCTATTGTGTGTGTGTGTGTGCTCAGTTGCTTCAGTCATGTCTGACTCTCTGTGACCCCATGGTTTGTAACACGCCAGGCTCCTCTGCCCATAGGATTCTCCAGGCAAGAATACCGGAGTGGGTTGCCATGCCCTCCTCCAGGGGATCTTCCCAACCCAGGGATTGAAATGGCGTCTCCTGCACGCAGGCAGATTCTTTACCACTGAGCCCTCGTTTATTCTATCGTGTGTGTGTTGGCCACTCAGTCATGTCCAACTCTTTGCGACCCCATGGACTGTAGCCCGACAGGCTCCTCCATCCATGGGATTTCTCAGGCAAGAATACTGGAGTGGATCGCCATTTCTTCTCCAGGGGATCTCCCAGACCCAAGGATCAAACCCACATCTGCTGCATGATAGATCACTTTAATCTGTTCTGTAATTTAATAATAAATATCTATTATTAGATTTATATTGTCTTTAGTTTTTTTTTTTTTATTCACTGGAATCAAGTTCTTTGTAGAGAAGTAATTGTGTGTATCTCTGTGTACATGTGTGTGTCCACATCAGGTATAGATGCTTAAAAGCAGAATACTGGCTTCCAAGTGCACATAAGTTTGAATCTCATGATTCATGCCACTGATTCACTCTCTGAAGTCTGCCCATTCCTAATCCCCCCAACAAGGTGTGAGATTTATCACAGCCCAGACCCTCAGCAATTGAGTTTTAAAACTTATAATCCCCTTTTGTGAAACTGACAGCAGACTTCTTCCTTTCTTCTGCCCCAGTGAGCATCAATATTTACACCTTTTTAAGGCATTTCTCCCACCAGCACTAAAGCTAGTCGGATTTATGGATGTCTCCATTTCTAGCTTATGAGTTCTTTAAGGGAAGAAAGCATATAAATCATTTATTTTGCAGTCCTCACAACTAGTGTACTACTTGCTACATAGAAGATGCTCAGAGATATTTGCAAATAAAATCAAGCTTTGCCAGTAGTGAAAGGGAGTCAGCAGCCAACAACCTCTAGAGGATTCAACCCGTTTTTACTAAGGTGGGTGTGGGTGTTTGCAATGCTGTAAGCTGGGGTTAACCTAGTTCCACTGCTCCAAGCTCCAGAGCTTAAGCCAAATTTGTTGTGGAGAACAGTGCTTCAACTGAGCTGTCACCTTATGCCAGATCACTGAACACATGGAGCCTGTTGCTTCATATATTACACAACAAGTCTCCTTCATTTCAGAGGGAAAGACCCAGAATTCAACAAAATGTACAGAAGAGTTACCTTCACCTTCAAAAACAAGTGATTTGTAACTTCTCTTTTGGAATGGAGCCAGCGTCCAGGTGCAGGTGTGTGGTGATCTTCATTTGCAAATTCACTGAGATCTCTTGACCAATCACCATTTAGATACTTGTGCATCCATTCTGGGCAATTTATCCCAAGGGGCATATGGACCAACCTCATTTCATTCACCTCGACTCTTCAAATTTGTTCCAAAATACTCTACCACATGGAGACTTTGCTACATGTTCCTAGCCCTCGCCAGAATTATTAATTCATCAGTTTATCCATTTATTATAAAACATCTAACATTTACAGAATAGCTACCATCTGCCAGGCATTGTGCTAAATGCTTTACATATGGTAAATTATTTAATCCTCACAAGAGTGCTGTAGGGTAGATACTATTATTACCTTCATGCTGTGGTGATGTCATGAGAAAAGTTAAGGATATTTTCTGAGGTTGGATTGTTAAGAGGTAGAGAAGGTATGTCTGATTCCAGGGCCCACGCTCTCAAACACTACACGAGCCAACAAATATTTCTGAGAATTGACAATGTGCAACCCTGTCTTCTAGGTGTCATCTTTGTAACACTGTCCTTCTTACCTGAACTGGTCATGTGAGATATGCTAAAACAGTGATCTTGTATGAGAACTGACTGTTTTCTGATTGCAGTATCAGTGTTCAGATGAAATTTATTTCAGTATGTAAGTGCTTTTCATGTTGCTTAAAAGTAACGAAAAAATAATTGTTGATCTCACTCACCTCAAATCACTGTTCCTTATCTGATTATTTTAAGTCTCTTAACCCATTCTACTTTCTGTCATCTTGATCACTCTATCTCTCAAAATATTGTCTGAGCAATTTGTCTAAACCATAAACCCAGTCTACTTTCCATTTTAAAATCTTTCCATGATTCCCAAATTCTTCCAGTGGCCACACTTTCTTTAGAGCAGGACCCCCTTAGGTATCTGAGGTCTGGTTAGCATAACCCTTCAATCATACAGAGTTTTCTACTTTCCCATTACAGGTCTTTTTTTTTTTTTTTTTTTTTTAATATACTCTGTATTTACTATTGTCTCCCATATGTTGCTATACCCTGTCCTTTACTTAATTAACTCCTACTATCATTTCAGGCTTAACAAGGTTTTCATCTTAATCTGAAGGCATCCCCTTGCTGTCTTGGTTCAGCAGAACACTCCTTTATGTTTCATCCTCCACATGTCAATAGTGTTGTTGTTTCTTGTAAGTGCGGCTTTTATCACGTTATGTACAATGCTCTTATGAAAGCTGCTTTAGACGGGATGTCTATGTCCCCTCGGAGTCCATCCCAGAAACCTAATCCCCAATGTGATGGTATCTGAAAGTGGGGTCTTAGGGAGGTGATCAGACAATGAGGGTCAAGTGAAGCTAGAGTTCACGTGAATGGGGTTAGTACTCTTAAAAATGGGACCCCAGAAAGCTCCCGCCTCTGGCCTGTGACGACAAGGCAAGACAGTGAACCAGGAAGTGAGCCCCCACTCAACACTGAATCTGTCCATGCCTTGATCTTGGACTTTCCAGCCTGTATTTCATTTATAAGCACCCTGTCCAGGATAATCTGTTGTATCAGTCTGAACTGCAAAAAAGAAAAAGAAAAAAGACTTGTTTTTCCGTATTTGATTCTACTAGAATCTGTGGGCTCTTGGGAAAGGGTGAGGAAATATCTCTTGTTTCCAAAACCCCCAATTCTACGATCATGCCTCACATTCTGTGGGCACACAGCAAACCACCCTCTCCATCTCTGTATAATATACTTTGAAACTGATATTTCACCACTTAAGTATCTTTTCCTACTGTTGTGTCAGACAATCCACATTTCTCTAAGGATGCTTCTCCTTCTTTCTCATTTTTTTAAGTTTCTTCTGTGTTGTCTTTCTTTGTCCTATTTTTCCTTCTTATTTTTTTGTTCTTTTATTCTTCCCTTTCTTCCTTTTTTTTTCCTCCTTCTTTCTGCTCATCCTTCCTGAACATATGTCTGAATAATATTGCAAGTATTATTTAGCACCTACAACGTACCAGACTCCTTAGCAAGTGTTGGAGATAAGAAGGTGCACGAGAGTTTTCAGTCCTCCCCAGATGTTCACAAGCTAAAAGTGGTGGAGGGAAGGCAGGTAGCTAGACATCTGTAGTGCAGTTTCACAGGGATCATAGGAGTAAGGAGACTGCTCCAAGTGCAGAGCCAGGCTCCTAACACAGCCTGGAGAGCAGGAGTCAGTGAAGACTTTCTTAGAAGGATATCCTTTGCTGAGTCATAAACAAAAGAGCACTTAGCAAAACAAACAGAAGAAGGGGCATTCCAGAAAGGGATGGCTTTTCAGAGATGACTGATAGGAAGAGAGATGAGAGGGCCAGATGAAAGCCACATTCCTAGGTGTCTTCACTAGAGCCAAGTGAAGCTAGAGTTCGGATGGATAAATGACAAGGGGACAGGCAAGGTCACTGTAGTCAGAGACTCTGCATAATCCTTAGAGCCATGAGGGCAGTTACCCATGTATGAGTCCCCTAGAGTTGCCGTAACAAATGACCACAAACTTTGTGGCTTCAAACAATAAAAAATGTATTCTCTTACAGATCTGGAAACTAGAAGTCCAAGAGCAAGGTTTTTAATAGGGCCTTCCTCCCTCCAAAAGTCCTAGAAGAGGATCCCTTCATGCTTCTTCCTATCTTCTGGTGACTCTTGGCAATCCTTGGTGTTCTTTGGCTTGTAGATAGATCACTCATCTCTGATTTCACTATATTTCTTTTTTTTTTATATTTAAACCTTTTATTTTCTATTAGGATATAGCTGATTAACAACATTGTGGATTGGTGAATCAGTTGTTTTTTGTAAATACTTGTATATGGGAAGGCGTTGTCTATTGTGAAAAATCCACACTTGGAAAAAAAAAAGCAAGCACTGTTTGGATAGTTTCAGGCAAACAAAGAAGGGTCTCAGTCATACATATACGTGTATCCATTTTCCCTCCAAACCCCCTCCCATCCAGGCTGCCACATAGCACTGGGCAGAGTTCCCTGTGCTGTACAGTAGGTCCTTGCTGGTTATCCACTTTAAATACAGCTGTGTGTACACAATCTCAAACTCCCTACCTACCCCTCCTCCCCATCCTTCCCTCCCTATCTGCTTCCACTTTTAAATGGACTTCTTTCCTCTGTGTGTATCTCTGAGTGTTCTTCTTCTTATGAGAACACCAGTCATTGGGTTTAGGATACACTATGATCCAGTATAACTTCCTCTTAACTAAACACACCTGCAGAGATTCTATTTCCAAATAAGGTCACATTCTAAGGTTCTGGCTGAACATGAATTTTTCTAGGACACTAATCAATTGAGTATAGTTCACCATCTGGCCCCTTGAAAATTCATGTCCATCCTAGACGCAAAATACACTCACCCCATTCCAACATCACCAAACTCCTAATGTATTCCAGAATTAATGCTAAATTCAAAATCTCATCTAAATATCAACTCAAAATGTTCCAAATCTCATCATCTAAATCATATAAATAAGGTATATAAATGAGACTCTGACACCCTAATATACCTCTAGCAAGGCACTTACCATGGTGTTCTCATTAAATATTCCATCAAGTTAATTTCTGTCCACATCAAAATTGGCCTGAGACATACCATCCTGCAAAGTAACCCATCCATGGGCAAAATTTCTCTCCATCTGTAGACCTGCGAAATTACAAAACAAGTTATCTGCTTCCAAGATATAATGGTAGAAGAGGCATAGGACAGAATTCTGATTCCAAAAGGGAGATGATAGAAGGAATAGAAGAGTCACTGATCTAAAACAAATCTAAAACCCAGCAGGGCAAGAATAATTTGGTAGTGCCAGGAAAATCCCATGGACAGAGGAGCCTGGTGGGCTATAGTCCATGGGGTCACAAACAGTCGTACATGGCTGAGTGAGCAAATATTACTATTACTATTATTATAGGAAATTCACAGAGTTTTCAAAGAAAATTTAATAGGTAAAAAAGCTGGCAGCTTGTATTCAAAGGACTGCTAAAGTTAAAAATAAAAAGAGGCTTTGGGGTTGTCCACTGTTTACAGGCAGGAAAGCCTCTTGGCTGCAAAATGAGGTATTTTTTATGGAAAAGAAGGAAGAAATCAGAGGGAGGAGCCAAGTGCCCAGATAGTAGAGCTCAGAGCTCAGAGAGTGGAGCCAAGAGTCAAAAATAACAATGTACTAAAAATCCATTCAACAAATGTCTGGTAGCAGAACTGGGCCCTAATCAGGAATATTTCCCTGGCCTCAGAGTATGGAAATATCACATGGACCATCTGGACTTCAGAATTGCTGTGAGCTTACAATTGCTAAGTACCTCCCATCCCTCCCTGTTTTAATAGGAGTGCTTATATTTTATCCCTCTGCATGGTTAGATGATGGGGGTGGGCACACACCTTTATGTAACTTGGATCACAAGAAGACTCAGCAGAGAATTGATCTCTTGGAGATGGTGCAGAGCAATGTTCACTTTCAGGACTAAGGTGTTTATTAACCTTATTCCAATTAAAAGAAGCCCCATCCTCATTCAGCGCTAACACAGATCATGAAATACTAGCTTTTAAGCCTGGATCTGATCTAGTTGGGAGGACAATTTTGAAGGTCCTGAGATCGAGATACATTTCAATTGATTACGGGAAAATGTGAATATTTTGCAACCATAGCGTAGATTCTGGTAGATTTCAAAAAATGACCACAAATTCCTCTTATTTCAATATGCCCTCCCCCTACCTTTGAGATGTGACATTGTGGCTCCTCACTTCAAGAGATGTTTCCATTTCTTCAATATTTGAATCTGTTCTGGCCTTAGGATTTGCTTCAATAGACTTGCAGTGGAAAGGCCACGATGGGAGTTCCAAGCCAAGGTCTCAATGGTCCTGAGAGCCTCTCTGCTTGGTTCTGTGCTGCCCTGAGACTGTCATGGGAACATGTCTGAGCTAACCTGCTGGAGAGGCCATCTGAATGAGGACAGCAATACCTCAACCAACAGCCAACACCAAACACCCGACATGAACTTGAGGCTCTCTTGGACCCTACTGACCTAGCTGAGCCATCAGATGGTTACAAGCAAGTGAGTGATGGCAGGCAAGGCTAGTAAGCAATCTTCCCAGGTGCACCCAGCCCAAACTGCTAAATTGACTTTGCACAAGTTAAATGGCTCTTATAAGAAAAAACATTTCAGGATGCTTTGTTATATAGCATTAGATAACTAAGACACTAAAAAATTTTTATGCAAGTAGAATAATTTGAAAAGCACTAAGGAAAAATAATAGAATTCTATATCACCAAAACTACCATTGAATAGAAAAGCCTGTAATCACTTTTTAAAATCCAGATGCATATCAGAACTATCTTGGAATTTTTTGAAAAATACGAATGTCCAGCTATTGTGTTTTTTTCACCAGAGCTCCAGATATGTTTCTAATGAACATCCATGTTTAAAAACAATTGGAGTATATGAGGATCTTTTACTTTTATCTAGTTTGTCTCACTTTTTCTATTTCATATTAAGTGCTCCCATTTCATTTATGTTTTCCAATTTCTCCATCTCTTCTTTTATTTTCTTGATGTTCTCTCTTAACACTTTATCAAGCATAGTAGAAAAGCTCTTGTATACATACATATGGAGAAGGCAATGGCACCCCACTCCAGTACTCTTGCCTGGGAAACCGCATGGACGGAGAAGCCTGGTAGGCTGCAGCCTGTGGGGTCGCAAAGAGTTGGACACGACTGAGGGACTTCATTTTCACTTTTCACTTTCATGCATTGAAGAAGGAAATGGCAACCCACTCCAGTGTTCTTGCCTGGAGAATCCCAGGGACGGAGGAGCCTGGTGGGCTGCCCTCTGTGGGGTCACACAGAGTCGGACACGACTGACGTGACTTAGCAGCAACAGCAGCAGCATATATACATATAAATAATATGCATAATATATATATTTTAGAAAACTTATGGATTTTTGTCTAACTTAAAAATTGATAACATTTTGATTCCACTTGTTTGACTTGGTGTGAGTAGAATGCTAGAGTTCTAATTTTAAAAAATACATATGTAATAAGCAACAAAGGTTTACTGTATAGCACAAGGAACTATAGTCAGTATCTTATAATAACTTATAATGGAAAATAATTTCAAAAATAATATATGTATATATGTATAACTGAATCAAAAATGTTTCTATTTTTTGAAATTTAGTATTGTTTATCTTTTTGCCAGTTTTCCTAAATGTTCTATGGACATCTAATAAGGATGTATGAGATACAAAATTTTAAGTATCTTTGTGTAGGATATAAGGTTAGTATAAATAAATATCTATTATATTTAAATTATTAATGACATCATTCAAGACGCTCCTATTCTTATTTTTTCTGCACTTGATAAAAGAGGCTCAGAGGAATGTTAATATGTCTCACTATGACTATATTTCTTTTTTCTTTTCCCTTATAGTTCTTCTGATTTTTGCTTTATGTATCTTTGTTTCTTACTTGTTAGGTGTCTAATGGTTTATTATGTCTATCTTCTTTGTGAATTGTACCTTTTATCATTAAAATATTAATTTTTGTTTCATTTACAAATAAATTAATTAAAAAATTTTGAAACAATGAAATTTCACAAAGGATGAATAACTTAATCAGGATTCTAGATTAGTCTTTGGTTACTTGGATTTGAAATGGAGTCATCTGTCTTTCAAACACACATTAAAGGCCTTGTGACTGAGAAAGGGAAATAGCATACAGAAAATAATCAGCTTCAGAACCAGCCATACCTGGAATCCAACCCCAAATTATCCAATAGTCATGTTAACATGTCAGAGTGAGCTTTCAACTCAGTGTCCACAAGTTAATCACAAGACCTTAGTTGTATAAATGGTAAACTATCTTGGTGGTGAAATGTCCAGATTAAACTATGGTCTCATTATTATAAATGATAGATTGCATTTCAGGGGATTAGACTAGTGATGATGAGATTAGACCAGAAACCTGGATTGGAAAGTAGAAGTACAGGGGATGACTTTGTTAGCTGAATGCAAATTAGCAAAAGTTCAAACTATATCACTGAAAAGTCATGTGGACTTCACTGGCAGTCCAGCGATTAAGACCCCATGCTTCAAGAGCAGGGGGGCAAGGTGCAAATTTGATCCCTGGTCAGGGAAATAAGATCCCACATGCTGCGTGGCCTGGTTAAAAAAAATGAAAAAGAAAAAAAAAGCTATCTGTTATTTTTCTAGAATGATGAGCCAGGATGTCCATCTTAGGGGTCTCTATATGTTTGGCTCCTAGAATATTGAAGACTTTTGATTAAGGAGAAAGTACTGTTAAATGAATAAACTATTTTAGCTCTTCCTTTTTTTTCCTTCTGAGCTCTAGTCTCCTTATCTTTATGTCATCTGTAGCATGAAGAAGCCATGACAATAATTTGAAGTTAGAGATAATGACTGCTAACTCACAGATGTACAATAATGATATAAGTAAATTATATACAGTATTGTTGTTATTGTTGTTTAGTCTCTAAGTCATGTCCAGCTCTTCTGCAACCGCATGGACTGTAGCCTGCCAGGCTCTCTTGTCCATGGGACTTCCAGGCAAGAATATCAGAATGGGTTGTCATTTCCTTCTCCAGGAAATCTTCCTGACCCAGGGACCCAGCTCAAGTCTCCTGCCTTGGCAGATGAATTCTTTACCACTGAGCCACCAGGGAAGCCCATATACAGTATATATTGCCTAAAAGGCAATCATTGTGTAATACATGTTAGTTGACTGTCCACAAGTCCATTATGATTCCATGTATTTCTGCATTTCCTATCTACATAGAATCTTCATTTAGAATCTCTTGTTTGACTTTGAATTGGGACCATTTTGATTTTCTGTCAGTTTTTCTACCTTGGCCTGATTCATTAGTATTAACAGCAGTGACCCCCGACATGTCAAAGAGTTCACATTAATGACAATGGGTCTTAATTATAGAAGCCAAGGTTACAGTTGTTACTTCTGGGGGTAATTTCCATTCCTAAGTTCATTAAACTCTTAAAAGTGGAAAGGTCATTAGTGATTTATTCTATTGACAGTGAACTCGATAGCAATACTGTACAAACAATCCTTCTGTCTTGACATATGGCGAGACTAATAGCTAATGAAGCTAACTTCATAAGGCAGTGAGCTGCCTACTTGGATTCTTTTGTGAAGGCCCCATGTTATATAAAAAGAGGGCATCCCAAGGCCCTCCACTTGGGTGAAGAAGTCACGAAGTGGCAGCAACATGAGGCTGGACCACTCTGTATCCCAGCATCTAGAACACTGCTGGGGTTATGTGCCAAACGCATGAACATCTGAAGCCTCAGCTTTTGTCATGGTGTTGATTCATGTAGACAAAAAATGTTGCTTAGTCTCTAAGTCATGTCTGACCCCTTCCGACCCCATGGGCTGCAGTCTGCCAGGCTCCTCTGTCCATGGGACTTCCCAGGCAAGAATACTGGAGTGAGCTGCCATTTCCTTCTCCAGGGGATCTTCTCGACCCAGGGATCAAACCTGAGTCTCCTGCATTGGCAGGTGGATGCTTTACCACTGAGCCACCAAGGAAGCCTCGGCAAAAAACAGAAAATCAAATAAGGTGACACTTAGATAGGAGGAAAGGTAGGTAGCAGGACACAAGCAAGATGCTTCACGGGTACAATCATGGAAGAGCAGAGATTCTGAGAGAAAGGACATCCAGACAGACTTTGGCACTGGCCCCGTCCATCCCTGGTGAGAGAAGATGCTGTGAGAAAGGTATGCTTTTGGAGTCAGGCTTCATTTTTCCCACCTTGTTATGCGTTATGGCCTGAGGTCATCACGGGCAAGGGGAGGGGTCTGAGAAAATAACCTCACTTCAGTCGGAGATGTTCCCATTGTCTTATATGAGCTAAGTAGACAAATACTTAAGTTAAATTGTCTGAAGATTTCCTGTCTCAGATATCCAAGATCTGAAACACCAGTGGTGTAAAGACCTGTTGTCTGTCCTGGAAATAAGTCATCTCATCTCCCTTTCTGCAAACGTCTTCATGCACAAGCCTTTTTCCTCCTTTCCTCCCTCCTTCCCTTCTTCCCACTCCCCTTTCTCCTCCTCCTCACCCTCCCTTCCTCTTGCTCCTTCTCCTCCTCCTTCTCCCTGTCCTCTCCCCCTCCTCTTTTATTCACTCATCAAATGTACATCAAAATTCTACTGTGTGCCAAGCAGTGTCCTAAACAAAGGAAATAAGAATTACTTTTCTCTGTATTATTTCAGAAATTTACATTCTACTAGGTTAGGAAACTAAAACAGATAAAGAGATAAATGTCATGAAATAATTATTAAAAAAAAAAAGCTCAAAAGGAAGTTCAGATAGAGAATATCAGTTTGAGAGACACTTTATACAGGGTAGTCTGGGAGGACCCCTCTCTGGAAATAACATGGGAACTGAAACTTAAAATACAAGAAAGAACAGGTGATATCAAAGGTAAGGAAATGGGATTTATACAAAGGGATGGCAACAATAATTTTCCAAAAATGGGAAATATATTTAATTAAATTAAGGAGTTTGGAACAAGTAAACAAAGGAGATAGCAAAAAAAAAGTTTTTTAAGGAATAGATTGGGAACTAATCACATAGAAATGTACCTCTTCTTAGGTCAGAGAAAAAGCACTTCTATGAAAAAAAAAAAGCATAATAGAAAACCAATGGAGTACAGAGGAGATGGAAGACTGGTTGTGTATGACTTTGTTTTAGAGTCACTCTTACAGCTGTAGGGGTGTAATGGGTTTTATGTAGGTAATCATCGAAACAGGGCAATTAGTTGGCAGGATATTACAATATTCTGGCAGGAGGTCATGGTGGTTTAGAAAACATGGTATTGTTACACAAAGATAAATGAAGGGATTCAAGAGTTTGCTGAGAGACTGGTTATGAGAGAAGGAGAAAAAGATTTTTACAATATTGTAAAGTAATTAGCCCCCAACTAAAATAAATAAATTTATTAAAAAAAATAAAAAAAAATAAAAAAAAAAAAGAAAAAGAACCAGGAAATACTCACTTTATTCACTGTGATCAGATGATCTCTGCTCATCTCAAAAGAAGTGTAGCAAAGCTTTATTAAGAATCCGTATGGAAAATAGGAGCCTATTCAAATATGCAAGGTTGAGGATTGTGCTAAGATATAAGACATGCATGTGATTGACATCAGCATCCAGAATTTCATTATTTTCAGGGGCAAATACACAGAAAAAAAAGGTGTTCTGATCCACTGATCTGTGTTTGGAATTTTTCAGGGTAGCTAAGCCAGAAAGTGATTGAAGCTAAAGAAGTGTAAAGAGCTAATAGGAAAAGACACTGTGCAGATGGACAGCCCTGGGCTTCAGGTGAGGGAGGAAAGAACAGGAGTCCAGGAGGAGGTGGTGTAAGGAGGGAGGAATATAACATGATGGGCCTGGATGTCTCATCGCAGGCATTGTGGGTAAGGAGGGAGGTGAGTGCAAGGGCAGACAGTTAGGTAGGGAGGGAGACAGTGGTTTAGAATTTTGGTGGTAGTAGTGCTAGATGACTGCAGATTTTAAGGTCCAAGGGGGAGAATGTAACCCAAACAAAGGGAAGTCTCCTTCACTGGGGTTGGAAGTCAGGAACACAGAGTTGAACACGCGAGCTGTATGACACACTTTGACACCACTTGGGACATGGACTTGAAGATGTGAAGAATATATACTATTCTTCGATGTCTCGCTCTTAATAGGGGCTCAGAAAGTAATTGTGCATTTGGAGTTTTTCAAAGTTTTTTTTTTTTATGCTGACCATCTTTAAAGTCTTTATGGAAATGTTAACAATATTGCTTCTGGTTTATGTTTTGATTTTTTGGCCCCAAGGCATGTGGGATCTTAGCTTCCCGAACAGGGATGGAACAAGCTGCCCCTTCATTGGAAGACAAAGTCTTAACCGCTGGACTTCCAGGAAAATCCCTCAAAAGGTAATTGTTAAAGTGACTTAAATTTAGGTCTCTAATATGTATATATTCGTTTTTCTCCAATAACGTTTTTCTTGCTTCTATGGCTATTCTAGCCAGAGTATTTTTAGCGCATTTTAAAAGATTTTGAAAATACCACAGAGAATATAATGGAACACAAATATTATTGTCCATGGCTTACCACTCCCAAACTGATATCATATATTCAAGCATTATGTCCTCACCTCATTACCAGTTAATTGAATTAAAACTAAATTTGTACTTATGCTGTGTAATTAGGAATTACAGGTAAGGGACAGGAACATCCTCATTATTGGCCATCTGTTTGTAAGGAAATAGCAGGAACAAAATTCCCAGGAATGCTTGTGGTGAGTGTACATATACACACATGGAATATGAGTGTTGAAAGGACACTCTTGCTGCTTAGAAAAATAAATGTTGGCTCAGGAGTTAAAAGTCACACAACTATTAATAGTTCACAATAGACCTGGGTAGAACCCTGATTTGTCAGCCACCCTACATGCAATTATTTTCTTTCTAGAACTATTCCTTCTAAAGTGTCCAGAGAGATCTCTGCCCCCTGGGCATGTTCAGTAAATGACTGACAGGTGAGTAAGCAGCCAGCCTTGTGAGTGGATGAACCAAGGACTAAGGAGAAGACTTGTCCACTGTTCTTTCTGGAGAAGAGCATCATTGCAGTGAAAATCAGTCCCTCTGTTCTGCTCTGAGAACAAACAACACTTCTTTTCAATGAAGGTCAAGGTTAATGTCCCTTATTTATCTTACTTTTCCTCTTAAAAAATTAAAATATTATCTTATTTTTCCTCTCTTGATCGTATCTAGCATTTTTTAAGGTCACTGGCATATCATTACGATAGCCATCAATGTGTACCGATTGTCAGGTGAGCCAATGAGTGATGCCCCTAGCTTCCTGACTGGCAAAAAGGAGTTAAGGGACTTGCCCAAGGTAATAACAGAGCCAGAGTCCAGCCAAGAAGTATGGTCAACTAAGCCACTTACTTATCAGCACAAATAAGGCAGGTAAACAGTGATAAAAAGATAAAAACATGGAAAGACAAAATAATCGATGGTGAGTTTTACTACCCCAGTGGAGAGTAAATAAAGTTTCCATGTGAGTATTCATTCATGCTTGCATTCCGTTCTCATTCGTTTCATAATTTTTTTTTAATCACCCACTATGTGCTTGGCTTGGGGAGATCTGATATAATGGTAGTGCAGCCAGTCACCCCTTTGGCTCAAGTCCCTGCTATGTGACCTTGGGGGAAACACTCCCTACATACAGGTTTCATTATCCTTATCTAGAAAGCAAAACCAATGGCTCTTACCTCTTGGAATCACAGTGATGATTACAGTATCACACATGGTCTGTAAGTATACTGATGGGGCAAATATTTTGCATGAACTCCAGGGCAGTACTGTGCTAGGAAGATGAATACAGAATCGTTGCTATCATTAGAACTACACAAAATAAAACACACACCTCTGTTCTCAAGGCGTTTAGTCTTGTAGAGGGGTTGGGTGCCCACGTACTCAAGGAGTAGCATGCTAAACACCTTAGAGGTGACAGACTAATGAATATGCAAACAAGAGAGACTCACTTTGGTTAGTATGATTCAAAAGGGTGTCAAGACGCTTGAGGTCTCAAGAAAGACCTTGAAGGAAAAATAGAATGTTAATTGGCAGAGATAAAAAGGACAGGCACAGCAGGCAGAAGGAATGAAATAAATCAAGGCTGAGGAATGAGAAAAGGGAGCTGGCAAGCTATTGACGAATTGACAAGGCTGCTTCCAATAGAATATGCATTTAACAAGGTTGATGCTACATCTGATGAGGGAGGTCAGGAGAAGAACACAGATTCTCCAAGTTAGGCAGAGCCCTGGGCACCAAGCCTGCCCACATTCTTCATTTCTACCACTCCTCCTCCCTTCCAGCGACAGCAGCTGGCTAGAGGTAAATTGTGTTCAGGGCCCTGTGTCTCGTTCCTATGATTTATTGGTTCAGTCTTCCAGCAGGATGAGAATACAGAGTGTGCTGGCTGGCACATACGTGGGGAATTTATGTTGCATAGCTAAACATCATGTCTGTCTATCTCTTCCCAGTAATCTCTGATAATACCCAAATGGGCTTTTTATTTTAAACATCTGGACAGCCTTATGGTGGTTGAGAATTAAGGTGCTGAGTGAAGAAAACAGCACAGTCATAAAGTCTGTCGGATAAACAAAGCTTTCTTTGGAACATTAACTCCTTTACTGAGAAATCTTCTCTGTTCCTCAAAACACACTTAGTAACTTTACGTCTTCATCTCCAGGTAGCACTTTTCTCCTGCAAATACTCTCATGGCATTTAATGGAGTCATTAAGGTAGGAAACTATGAGATATTAGCATAAAAAGAACATTGCCAGAAAAGAGATGCAAAAGGCCCTCTCTCATATGCGCTCTTTCTCCTCCCGATTTGGCGTTTGCTTTTGTTTTATAACAGCAGAAATTCCCATCGTGGGTGGTGGTAATTTTCGCTAGATAATAACTCTGTCGACACTGTCATAAATTGGCAAAAGGTGTGTAACTCAGGGAAGGGGGAGAAGCTGGAATGGAGAATAATCAAGTAGTTCTGTTTGATTTTTAATACACACAGTTGTTCAATAAACAGAGGCCGTGTTTCCTCATCTTTCTCTGAGATCTGAAGGGTTTCTTCTCACCCTAATGTGATGAGAAGTTCTGATGGTATCTGTGATCTTTAACAGCTCTGAGCCTTAGCAAATGCCCTGCCATATGCTCAGTGCCTTCCAGGTCCTGGCATTTCTGGCCAGTGACCGTCTTCTCACTCTCCAAGATTCAGCTCCCCTTTTTTCTAGAGCATGAACTTAGCTGATTTCCACAAGGTAGAGCTGGAAGCTTGCTTCTCTGAATGACCACAAAACCACGGGTACTTCTCACATGGTTTGTCATTGCCTTTACAAGCATAGGTCCCCTACTGGACTGTGACCCACAAGCATTGCTAGGTGTGGTTGGTGGGATTCTTGAATTCTTGATCACTGGTTCAGGTCCCAAGTGCAGGGCTGAGAACAGAGTTTGACATTTAACATATTAATATTTTTGTGGTTTTTGTTTTCTATTGCTCCATAATAGATTAGCACAAACTTTACAGCTTAAAATAACACACATTATCTATGTCTGAGGATCAAGGGTGTAGGCAGGGAGTTATGTCCTCTGCTTTGAGTCACCCAAGCTATCATCCAAGCTGGTGACTCATCAGAGGCTCCACTGGAGGGGCACTTACTTCCAGTCCCACCCCTCACCCTGGGGTTGTTGGCAGAATTAATTTCCTTATATCTATAAGACTTATGGATTGTACAGGAGAAAAAAAGATCACTTTTTCCCCTCAAAGCCAGCAAGGAAAAAAAGACTCCAGAGAGAATTGGATAACAAGTCATAGTTTTCTAATTTGGATACCTTTTATTTATTTTTCTTATCTGATTGCTGTAGCTAAGACTTCCAATACTATGTTGAATAGAAGTGGTGAGGGGACAGACCACAGTCTTACATAACACAGCATAATCGCCAGAGTGGTGCCTTATCATCTCTGTGCAATCTATTGGTTAGAATCAAGTCACAAGTCCCATCCTGGGATTACACCAAGGTATGACTACCAGGAAGTGAGAACACAGGGGTCCCTTCAATGTCTGTCTACCACTCAATTTGTTTAAGAAGTCTCTCACACAAACTACTTTGTTTTCCCTAATCACAGCATCATTGAACCTGATGTTTCTATATGCCATAACTTTCAGGTATTTAAGGTGATTTGTTCAATACCACCTGGTATTTCACAGGTCCTTACAGGGCAGAGTTAATGTCTTTGCTATGTAACAGTATATTCATAGTACCTTGCAAGGGCTTAACATATGCTAGGTGTTTGATATTATGTCTCAAATGAACGAATTCTTTAACTGCAGAGAGAGTATCTGAGAAAGCTCAGTCCTTGCTGTGAGCCACAGGCTTTGAGCCTTACCTTTCTTTATGGAATAGTTCCTTCCCATGTTCTGTAAGTGTTGGCTTAGGAATGAATAAAACATCCACAGTTACATCCCATGCCTGTAACTAATTTCTTTATGTATTCAGGCCTCTTCTTTAGAGCAGCTCTGCATGGGCAAATTCCAAAATAGAAGATTTTTGCCTCCAGTCAGAAAGCCTAGAGGTATTCAAACATGAAATAGGCAGAAATAAAAGATAGTTGAAGGCACACTCAACTTCCCTGCAGATTCTCTTTGGGTCCTTATAGCTGCATGCCCTCATGTGTCCATCCCCTCTTCACTCTCCATTTTGATTCCATTCTAACTGGAATGACACACAGTTCTTGATTTTCCAGAAGCTCTGATTCATTCTTCTCTCTCTTGATTCCCTTCGACCACCTTTCCCCGATCCTGTATAGCGCTGACATCCAGCCCCTCTAATCTCAGCCAAATTTGACTTGTTTTCATGCCCAGAAATGCCCACAGGTGAGTACTTACCTGCTCAATATTTGTCTGCATTTTGTCTACTGCCATGCTCCCAGCAATGCCTGTGATAACACAAGCAGGTCTGGTAGCTCCAAATTTGGGGACTCCTCTGGACTAGCATCACCTCTTCCAAAGACTTTATATGTAAAGACACAGTATGCTCCAAGAAACTGGACAGAAAATATACACCAAGCACAGAGAACGTGTAAGCCTGAAGTTGTATATTGATATCAGGGGAAATATATTTTAAAATCAGAAGCATTAAGAAATGAAAAATAAAAGTTTTGTGAGTCAGGCAGGGGGGTGACATTATCACCCTTCCTATGTGACAAAAGAGAAGACTCAGACTTCTGAGGCTGAGTCTTATTTAAGAATCTTGACTTCGTCACAAAAGGAATGAAATTTGCCATTTGCCGAGATGTGGATGGACCTAGAGACTAAAATACAGAGCGAAGAAAGTCAGAGAAAAGCAAATATCTTATACTCACACATATACGTGGAATCTAGAAAAATGGTACAGCTAAACCTATTTGCAGGGCAGAAATAGAGACACAGATGTAGAGAACAAACATGAAGGCCAAGGGGGAAAGGTGGGATGGGATGAACTGGGAGATTGGGATTGACATACACTCACTACTATCTGTAAAACAGACAACTAATGAGAACCTACAAAAGAAAGCGTTTGGCTTAGAACAGTCTCCTGACCACATCACAAGCTTCTTAAGGGTAGAGAGTCTACTTGTGTGAACATCTCTCTGTCATGTCCAATTCTTTGCGACCCCATGGACTATACAGTTCATGGAATTCTCCAGGCCAGAATACTGGAGTGGGTAGCCATTCCCTTCTCCAGGGGATCTTCCCAACCCAGGGATCGAACCCAGGTCTCTTGCATTGCAGGCAGATTCTTCACCAGCTGAGCCACCAGGGAAGCCCAAGAGTCTACTTATAAGCCTTCATATAGTGAAAGTACTCCACAATGACTGTTGAATGGATTATTGATTTCCAATGATCAGGGCAGGCATCATAACCCACTGACACATTTTCCAAACTGCCATTTACAGCATACAGTGTGCATATATCACTTCAGTGGACAGCTAATGTTTCATCTTTCCAGAACCTAGACTAGCCTCACCTCTTTCAAAGATTTTATATGTAAAGACACAATATACTCCAAGCAATAGGACAGAAAATAAACACCAAGCACAGAGAAAGTGTAAGCCTGAAGTCGTATGTTGATATCAGGTGAAATATATGTTTGTTTGCTTGGAACTCCCTCCGCCCACCAGCCACATGGTTCCTCTAGAAACTACTGTCTGTCCAGTGTAACACAACCTTGGCCACTCTTGATTTACCAGTGATGCGTATGTGACACAGTGAGGGCCTCTACTTTTCTTTATCTTATAATTTTGAAACTAAAACTAAGCCCAATTCATTCATCGGCTGCCTGAAGCTGTAACGTATAAAACTCAGGCACGGCTGACAGCCATGACTATCCAAAACTGACTTGGCACTTGGAGGAAGCTGTTCAAGAGAGAGATACCGAAGAATTTGAAAAGAGAGGGAAAGAGAAGAAGACAAAGCATTTGAATGAATTCAAGCCGCTGGTTTCAGTTGATTCCTGAAACCACCTGCATGCCCATTCTTGGTTCGTTTGCAAACCCTGAAAACATTACAAATGAGTCTCTTTGGGGCTTACGTTGGTTCCTGTTGTTTATATATATATAAACATATATATATATATACACACACACACACAAAACAGGAACAGACTTACAGACTTTGAGAACAAACTTATGGTTACCGGGGGGAAGGATGAGGGGAAGGGATAGGGAGTTTGGGATGGACACGCACACACCGCTATATTTACAATGGATAAACAACAAGGACCTCCTGAATAGCATGGGCAACTCTGCTCAATGTTACATGGCAGTCTGCATGGGAGGGGAGTTAGAGGGAGAATGGATACATGTATATGTATGGCTGAGTCCCTTGGCTGCCCACCTGAAACTATCACAATATTGTTAACTGGCCATATAAAATAAATAAAACTCCAATATTAAATAAAACTCCAATATAAAATAAAATATTATACATTTTAAATGAATAAAAAAGTCATAACAAACATACTCATTTACCCTTTATAGTTACTTCAAACCAAGAAGTTTCCCTCATTTATAATCTTTATAATGCAAAGTAGAAAGATGGGAAGAAAAACTTTTCAAGTAAGAGACTACCACAGGCATGTGGGGAGAAGGGAAGGTGTTTCCAGTACCCCTGAAACCCCATCCTGCGGCCGGCTGTCTGTTCTCTCTACCCGGCGGTACCCTGCGGCAGGCAGGGTGCATTGTTGGGCTGCAGCAATAATCCTCAGCAACCAGGACAGTGCATCATCCAATTACATGGTCTATTGTTTCATTATTCACCCTACATTGCCTGCACCTGCCACAACCCTGCTCGCCTCCACTTTCCACTTGCAAGCTTAACCTCCCTCCTCGCACACTTCAATCACACTCTGTTCTGAGCCACCTCAGTATCCCATTAGTCTCAGTAAACAATATGCTTCACTTCAATTATACATTTAAAAACAGTATTCTCAATTCCTAGTGCCCATTTTGTCCAATATTGTACCATGGGCCTGGGGGCAGCAAGAGCAAACTACAGAAGCAGAAATGTCAGGGCCCCAAATTAAAGCAGCCTCTGCCCTCTGCTCTTTGTGAGGCACACCTCAATGCAGGTACAGTCATACACACAGCACACAGCATGCCCATCACACATATTCTACACACATCACATATACACCACACATGCCTGCCACACACACGCACATACACACACACGTGTACCTACATGCATGTCAGGAGAGCATGGCATTTGTGCAGAACAGTTAATTACATAATACATCTCTGGAACCCTGTCACTTTTGCTTTTTGTTAAATCAATCAAATAATATTTGTATGATGCATTTGAGATATGGAAGAGAAATGTAAATTCAGTGCCTCCAGGGAAATTGCATCATAGCAGGTGAAGAAAATATACACGTGGAGAACATTTCTGAGCAATCAGTGAGAAAGGACAAAACTAAGATTCAGGTCCCGCTCCAGTATTCTTGCCTGGGAAATTCCATGGACAGAGGAGCCTGAGGGGCTGTACAGTCCATGGGGTCACAAAGAGTTAAACATGAACATGACTGAGAACTGAACAACAGGAGGGGACTCATGGAGCTGAAACTCGGACATTCCAGGAGAGGGCGCTGCTGAGCTGTTGTGGCATCTCTAAACTCTGACGAGGGGCTTGATGGAGCTGGGTCCTGGACTTCCAAAGAAGTGACAGTGGCCAGCTGGTCCGAGTGTCTCAGGAGACATGATAAAGTTGGCAGCTGGATCTGTATGTGCGTTTTGGAATAACAGGCTGCTATGGGAAGGAACTACCACTGCCTGGATGAACAAGCATTGCTTGGGTTATGTTGCTAGAACAGGAAGCGCAGTCAGGGAGAGAAAGCAAACGGGGAAAGAAGGGTGCCCCTTTTCCCTTCCATAGGCTTCCTTTGGGTCTCTGTCAAGCTGGATGATAGCAGTGGACATAGGGGGTCAGCTGAAGGACCAGAGATGGACAAGCTCCTGAGTGAGCAGGGTATCTGAGGGGTCATGTGCATAACGCAAAATCCACAAAGAATTAGGACTAATGAGCCAGAAGGCTCTAGTGGTGGTAAAGAACCTGCCTGCCAATGCGTGAGACATGAGACGCTGGTTCGATCCCTGGGTCAGAAAGATCCCCTGGAGGAGGTCATGGCAACCCATCCAGTATTCTCACTTGGACAATTCCATGGACAGAGGAGCCTGGCAGGCTACAATCCATGGGGTCGCCAAGAGTCAGATACAACTGAAGTTGACTTAGCACATATGCAACACTGTAAGGAATGAGGGAGGGTCCTGATGGGGGTTGAAAGAAAAAGACATCTATTCCTGCAACACAGAAGCTTCTACAAAATTTATTGTGAAATGCACTTCTGTTTGCACCATGCAACTGTGTGTCTTGAGAGGCAAAACAGAGATTCAGACCAATGGTGGGAATATTTTTTTTTCCCTATAAAGTGTCAGATGGCAAATATTTCAGGTGCTGTGAGCTCTGAGATCTCTGTAACAACCACTCAAGTCCACCGTGGCAGCCTGGAAGCAGTCACAGACAATACATAAATGGCAGTATGTGGCCACACCCCCGGAAAATTTTATCAACACTGAAATTTGAATTTTACATAATTTTCACATGTCCTAAAATGCATGATTCTTTTGACTTTATTTTTTTTCCCAGTCATTAACAAATGTGAAAGCTCACCTGTGAAGCACATAACAAGCAGTAGGTAGGATTTTCCTGCGGGTGTAGTTTGTCAACTCTGGACTTCAGCCCGGCTCTGCCTGCAAAA
The DNA here is from genome assembly GCF_054371585.1 of Giraffa tippelskirchi. Lineage (NCBI taxonomy): Eukaryota > Metazoa > Chordata > Mammalia > Artiodactyla > Giraffidae > Giraffa > Giraffa tippelskirchi. Next base: position 72,148,920 of record NC_137280.1, read on the forward strand.
ATATATATAAAAACCTGCAGATAACAAGACATGCACACAACTATGTCTAGGTAGAGGTGAAAATATGAACATGGTTTTCAAAAGATGTGCAAAAAGTTCTTGGCAAGTTTGGGGACCCAGGGAGCCTTTGGAAGGAGTAGAAAGAAGGTAAGAAAGTACAATGACTTAGAAACTGCTGACCTAGGCGTGGAGAGGAAACAGTGAAGACCCCACCAGCAGCAGCTCTCCGGGCAGGGACCTGTGGAGGAGGTGTTCTTGTTTGGGTGGATTGTGTATTATTTCTCACAGCCCCTCCACAGCCTCCCTGTCTGGCTATTTATCATAAATGGGCCAAAACAGCAGGTAGGAAACCATCATTTTTCTAGAGTTAATATTTTCAAACCTCACCCGTCCTTATAGATCAAGGTAGCAGTGGATGTGATTGGAAATCTGAGATGACAGAAGGGAAATGCCCAGACCCTCATAGACAGAATACTATTTACCATTGCACAAATGATTTTCCAAAAAACACCAGGAGAACTTAGAGGAAAGACAGGAAAAGAAAATGAACTATCTGGTAGAAATTAGCTTTTGGTTTCTTGCACCCCTCCTGGGCTGCCTGATTGATGTGCTTTGGAATCTGAGTGTACAAAGACCGCATTCTCCATCATTACAGTTCAAATCATTTTGGAGCTGCAGTGACTGCTGCAGCATCACCCTTCATCTCTGCCCGCCCACGCTCCTGCTCCCCAAATCAGGGAACGCAAGAAGAACACTGACACCAGCAAGGAAGAAAGACACATCATTAAGGGCCTACAGCTTTGGAGCCAGGCTCTCGGGATCCAAATCCTGTTTCTGCAACTTAATACAGTGAAACTTTGAATGAAGTGGATTACTTATTACTCTGGGCTTCCCCGGTGGCTTAGTGGTAAAGAATCTGCCTGCCAATGCAGGAGATGCAGGTTCGATCCCTGGGTTGGAAAGATCCTCTGGAGAAGGAAATGGCAACCCACTCCAGTATTCTTTGCCTGGAGAATCCCATGGACAGAAGAGCCTGGTCAGCTACAGACCAGAGGGTCACAAAAGGAGTCGGATACTTAGCAACTAAATGACAACAAAAATTTAGTATTCTGGACATTAGTTTCTTTAACTATAAAGAAGTAGAGATAATAAAATCATCTCTCACTGTGCTGATTAAATGCATTAGTTTATGCAAATTGCTTAAAATAGTTATTGGTGCAAAGTGAGCATTTAATAAGTATGATTGGTTCTAAAGCCTAGTAGAAAAGCCATTGTTAGGTTCTGGCAACTTAAGGGTAAACTTTGGCTCCTTGGTGTGAGGTACCATGAATAATAAGCTGCAACCACGTGAAATTCTTAATATTCTATGAAGCCTCCACACCATTCTCATTTTATACTTTCAAACTCACTCTTAACTCAAAAATCTTTCCCTATCCCTGTCTTCAAGAAAATCAGAGATACCAAGGGAATGTTTCATGCAAAGATGGGCTTAATAAAGGACAGAAATGGTATGGATCTAACAGAAGCAGAAGATATCAAGAAGAGATGGCAAGAATACACAGAAGAATTCTCCAAAAAAGATCCTCATGACTCAGATAATCACAGTGATTTGATCACTCACCTAGAGCCAGATGTCCTGAAATGTGAAGCCAAGTGGGCCTTAGGAAGCATCACTATGAACAAAGCTAGTGGAGGTGATGGAATTCCAGTTGAGCTATTTCAAATCCTGAAAGATGATGCTGTGAAAGTGCTGCACTCAATATGCCAGCAAATTTGGAAAACTCAGCAGTGGCCACAAGTCAGTTTTCATTGCAATCCCAAAGAAAGGCAATACCAAAGAATGCTCAAACTGCCGCACAGTTCCACTCATCTCACACGCTAGTAAAGTAATGCTCAAAATTCTCCAAGTGAGGCTTCAACAATACATGAACCGTGAACTTCCAGATGCTCAAGCTTGTTTTTGAAAAGGCAGAGGAACCAGAAATCAATTGCTAACATCGGCTGGATCATCGAAAAAGCAAGAGAGTTCCAGAAAAACATTTATTTCTGCTTTATTGACTATACCAAAGCCTTTGACTGTGGGGATCACAATAAACTGTGGAAAATTCTTCAAGAGATGGGAATACCAGACCACCTGACCTGCCTCTTGAGAAACCTGTATGTAGGTCAGGAACCAACAGTTAGAACTGGACATGGAACAATAGACTGGTTCCAAATAGGAAAAGAAGTACGTCAAGGCTGTATATTGTCACCTTGCTGATTTAACTTCTATTCAGAATACATCATGTGAAATGCCGGGCTGGATGAAGCACAAGTTAGAATCAAGATTGCCAGGAGAAATATCAATAACCTCAGATATGCAGATGACACCACCCTTATGGCAGAAAGTGAAGAAGAACTAAAGAGCCTCTTGATGAAAGTGAAAGAGGAGAGTGAAAAAGTTGGCTTAAAGCTCAACATTCAGAAAACTAAGAACATCTCATCTGGTCCCATCACTTCATGGCAAATAGATGGAGAAACAGTGGAAACAGTGACAGACTTTATTTTCTTAGGCTCCAAAATCACTGCAGATGGTGATTGTAGCCATGAAATTAAAAGACCCTTACTCCTTGGTAGGAAAGTTATGACCAATCTAGACAGCATATTTAAAAGCAGGGACATTCCTTTGCCAACAAAGTGCATCTCGTCAAGGCTATGGCTTTTCCAATAGTCATGTATGGATGTGAGAGTTGGACTATAAAGAAAGCTGAGTGCCGAAGAACTGATGCTTTTGAACTGTGGTGTTGGAGAAGACTCTTGAGAGTCCCTTGGACGGCAAGGAGATCCAACCAGTCCATCCTAAAGGAAATCAGTCCTGAATATTCATTGGAAGGACTGATGTTGAAGCTGAAACTCCAATACTTTGGCCACCTGATGCGAAGAACTGACTCATTTGAAAAGACCCTGATGCTGGGAAAGATTGAAGGAGAGAGGAGAAGGGGACGACAGAGGATGAGATGGTTATATGGCATCACTGATTCAATAGACATGAGTTTGGGTAAACTCTGGGAGTTGGTGATGGACAGGGAGTCCTGACGTGCTGTAGTCCATGGGGTCGCAAAGAGTCGGACATGACCAAGTGACTGAACTGAACTGATCCCTGTCTTAAAATTCCTATTCATCCTACTCATCCTTTAAGATGCAGCACAAAAGTTTCTTGATTTTGTACATTTTTCTCTACTCTTCAAAAAAAATATTTAATTCCCTCCACTATGAGGTTTGCTCAGTAAACTTTTCTCAACCTGCACAGCATCTGAGAGTAAAAAGTGTTCTTTAAGAACCCTAGCTCTCTGGCACTTTTATCATAAAATATGTAGAAGTCCATTCATATCTCTCTGGCAGGGGGCAAATTTTTCTGCATGTATTTTAAAACATCAGTTAGTCTTTGCTTCATATGCTAAATAAGAGTTACAGGGGGGTTGCATTTATTAATACCATATCAGGTCCTCCACAGGTTGACTGAAAAGAAATTCCCATCTTTTGGTTCAACTTGGTACTGCTAAGAAAGACTGGGCTTGAAAAAAAAAAAAAAGAAAGAAGGAAAGCAAAGAAAAAGTAATGATCAAATGAAAACCAAAAAGGAATTAAGCAGAGGGAACACATATGTAGGAACCATAGAAGCCCCAGTTCTGGTAAGGAATAGAGGTTCTAGACTCTTCCTGCTCAGAGGCAGAAGGTATTAGGAGGTCATGCTTTCAACCCAGAAATGCTTGGGACTTCACAGCTGGTCTCCGCCTGCCAAATGCGGGGGACTTGGGTTCGGTCCTTGGTCCAGGAAGATCCCACATGTTGTGGAGCAACTAAGCCAATGTTCCACGACTACTGAGCCGGCACTCTAGAGCTTATGCTTGCAACAAGAGAAGCCACCACAATGAGCAGCCCACGCACTGCAAGAGTCGTCCCTTCTTGGCACAACTAGAGAAAGCCCGCAGAGCAACAAAGACCCAGTGCACCCAAAAATAGATAAATAAGTAAAAACATTTAAAAGAAGTTCCCTGGGTTCAAATCCAAACCCCAGGACCGTTGGTACATGAACATGGGCGAGTGTATTCACAATTGAGAATCCTCAGTCATCAACTGAGCTAATGTCAGAAAACACGAATATAAGCAATAATTAGGTAGACGTTACTGACAATGTTTTGCACCAGGCCTGACTCAATATAGGTGTGCATTAACCAAAATTAACTACCTTGGCCACTTTAGTGGTAAGGTGGGTATTTCAGTGTTCCCTAACCTAAGGATGGTTGGTTAACATCACCAACTCAATGGATAGGAGTTTGAGCAAACTCCAAGAGATAGTGAGGGACAGGGAGGCCTGGCAGGCTGCAGTCCATGGGGTCACAGAGAGTCAGACACAAGTTAGGGACTAAGCAACAACAACAATGACCCAAGGAAACCACTTTCCAATTGTAAAGAAAAGGTAAAGCTTCCTAGGGTGTTTCCTGTGATTCCTTTCAGGGCCCAGCCCGTTTGGTACTCTCTGTAACAAACTTTGTTCCTTTGTTTTGATTCTGCTACACTTTGCTCAGTCGCTCCAGTTGTTTCTGACTCTGTGTGACGGCACAGACTATAGCCCACCAGGCTCCTCTGTCCATGGAATTCTCCAGGCAGAACTACTGGAGTAGGTTGCCATTCCCTCCTCCAGGGGATCTTCTCGACCCAGGGATCAAATTGGCAATCCAATTCCTGTGTCTCCTGCATTGCAGGCCGGTTCTTCATCACTAAGTCACCAGGGAATCCACAGGCAACCAAGTAACTGATAATTCTAAAAATATCTAAAAGCCTCAATAGAATTTAAAGCACAGACAAAGAGTGCATGCAAATCCTGGAACCCACCCACCCTGGTACCCTAAGTACCATCCTCCTCCTTGAAGCCTGGGATGGGTATTGACAATACCAATACTTTAGGTTACAAAAATTCCTCACAAATAAATAAAAAGTTAGGTAGATTGGTAAATGAGAGAGATAAATAGATGACATATAGAGAGATACACTGAAGGGTAATAGATAGCTGGTCAACTGGCTTCATCCTAGAATAACTACAGCATCCAATTCACCAGGGATTATAAATATAATTACAAGCTAGGTTGTAGTTTAGTTGCTAAGTCATGTCCAGCTCTTTGCAACCCCATGTACTGTAGCTTGCCCAGGCTCCTCTGTTCACAGGATTTCCCAGGCAAGAATACTGGAGTGGATTGTCATTTCCTTTTTCAGGGGAACTTCCCGAACCAGGGATCAAACTTGCATCTCCTTCATTGCTGGTGAATTCTTTACTGACTGAGCCACTAGAGACCCTCACAAAACTTTCAGGCCTGTCTTCAATGAAAACAGGGCCAGGACCACACAGATCTCTCCTCAGTGTAGAGCACAGTAATGAAAGTGCACAAATAGGAAATTAAAAGAAAAAAATAAAACCAAACAGTGGTCATAACCCTGCAAGGACTGGAGGATTGGGAATCTAAATCATTAGCAGACATGTGACTATCTATCAGTTTTCAAGCGGACTCTATGGTATACAACAATCACCCAAACAGTGTTGAAGAATCCTTGATAGTTCTTCCTTTTGACCAAATTGTTATCTTAAAACATCTCCTTTCAGGCCCATTCATATTTGCCTAATCCAATTTCATGTGAGATTGAAAACCAGGAGGCAAGTTTGGTTTAATCCAGATCTGTCTTTATGTACCTTGAAATATTTGGATGTTCTGCCTCAGTTGTTAAACTTCTATGGTTATAGAGGGAAAAACCATGCATTGATGATCTAATCACTTCAGTTCAGTTCAGTTCAGTAGCTCAGTTATGTCCGTCTCTTTGCGACCCCATGGACTGCAGCACGCCAGGCCTCCCTGTCCATCACCAACTCCCAGAGTTTACCCAAACTCATGTCCATTGAGTTGGTGATGCCATCCAACCATCTCATCCTCTGTCACCCCCTTCTCCTCCCACCTTCAATCTTTCCCAGCATTAGGGTCTTTTCCAATGAGTCAGTTCTTCACCTCAAGTGGCCAAAGTATTGGAGTTTCAGCTTCAGCATCAACCTTCCAATGAATATTCAAGACTGATCTCCTTTAGGATGGACTGGTTGGATCTCCTTGCAGTCCAAGGGACTCTCAAGAGTCTTCTCCAACACCACAGTTCAAAAGCATCAGTTCTTCGGCACTCAGCTTTCTTCATAGTACAACTCTCACATCCATACATGACTACTGAAAAAACCAAAGCTTTGACCAGATGGTGATCTAATAATATGTGTTTAAAGCTTGATAATTGTAGCCTAATTAGACATCTTATAAGAGTATTTTATAAACAGGTAACTGTAGAGGTTGTCAAAATTTAGCATATTCTAGTGAATTCTGACATCTCTTTAAAAAATGAAATTGTGAAGAGGATTCTTGTTTAAGTAAGAGAGAGTATTACAATATAAAACAGATAACATCTTTTCCACAGAAAATAATTTAATATGACAAAGCAAATGACAGATATTCCAAGGAAGGTATTGGGGGAAATATTTAGCTATTTAGAGGAAGAACTCTGGGTCTCACTTCCCCACTTGCATGACAATGAATCCCTTAACAATCAGGTAAATATTTAAACAGTCCTCATAGAAAAACAAATAAAATAGCATTGAAAATTTACTAAATCTCTGGGGAAAGGTTTGGCTTTTTAAATTCTAGAAGAAAGAAAAATCAAAAAGGAAAAATGGACAGACTTGAATATGTAAAACTTTAAATACGTTTTAGAAAAAAAAGTAATTTAAATTAAAAAGGAAAATATGTCCTGGTATTTTCAGTAAATAATTTCCCAATGGTTGTGAGCTTTATTATACAAAAAGCTCAAGCTTTCATATACAAAATAATACAGAGTCTCCAGGGGACAAGTGTACAAGGGCATGAATAGAAAATTTACAAAATAAAGCAATACACATTTATCAAACATTAAAATATTCAACTTTAATAATAGCACAAATTAATATACCTAGATGTAAGGAGAAATGGTTTCCATGCCTTAAAAGTTAAAGTTAAGCCTGCATAAAAGGTTTTCTACTGCATAAATGCTTCCCAGGTGGTGCTAGGGGTAAAAGAACCCACCTACAAATGCAGGAGACATAAGAGGCATGGGTTCAATCCCTGGATTGGGAAGATCCCCTGGAGAAGGCAGTGGCAACCCACCCCAATATTCTTACCTGGAAAATACCATGGACAGAGAAGTCTAGCGGGCTACAGTTCGTAGGGTCACAAAGAGTTGGACAGGACTGAAGCCACTTAGCATGCACGCACCATTTAAATATGGAGTAGGAAATGGCAGACCACTCCAGTATTCTTGCTGGAAAATTTCACGGACAGAAGGACCTGGAAGGCTACAGTCTATGGGAATGCAAAGAGTCAACACCACTGAGTGACTGAACACGCATGCATGTAACATGGAATGAAGAAGAAATTCAGACAAATCATAAACCATTAAACATGAATGACCAGTGAGTAGTATGTAAAACAGAACCTGGGAGACATGGCCAGGGCAATATTAAAGAAAACTTGTCCTCAGACATGGTAGTGAAAAGAAAAAAAGTTGAACATGCAATCCATTATTTTTCATTTTTGCATAAATGTAAAAAAGGAAAGTTTCTTTGATTTTTCAGGTGATATCTGAAAGATATATACAAGTCAACTAAATTTAAAAAGAGAAGGATATTCCAAGCTAAGGATTTGGAGAGACAAGGGAGAATCAAACTAGATCCTGGCCAGAGAGTCTCCAAGGTTGATAGACACTCTCCTCCTCTTAACATAAGTCTACTGAGAAACTAGAGGAAGTTCATTAAAGAGGAAAATACATGACCTGATCTAAGGTGTTTCATTTATTGCTCTCTTATGCCTACCCCATACCTGTACTGTAGGATCTAGCAAGACAATAAGACAGTAGAAAGAAATAAAGGACATCTAGCTAGAAAAAGGAAATACAAAATTCTTTTATAGAGGATATGAATATATTGTGTATAAAATGTGATCAAATGTACAAACTTGAGAACTATAAATTAATCTATCGATTTTTTTTACCAATTATAATTTAATCAATTAATTTATCAATTATTATTGTCGTTGCTGTTGTTCAGTCACTGTCATGTCCCACTCTTTGCGACCCCGTGGACTGTAGCCCACTAGGTGTCTCTAAGGGATTTTTCCAAGCAAGAATGCTGGAGTTGCCATTTCCTTCTCCAGGGGATCTTCCTGACCCAGGGATTGAACCCGCGTCTCCTGCATCTCCTGCACTGGCAGTTGGATTCTTTACCACTGAGCCACTGCGGAAGCCCCCCTGACCTAATATCTCAAAGCAAAGAGGAAAATGTATTGAAAGACAACAAAGGACACAAGAGTCTATTAGATTCACTGGAAGCAGAAGAAGGTGATAACTAAGACTGGGGCATTGACAGGGTAAGAGAAATAAATGAATTTAAGAGATGTGTTCAGAAGGTAAGGCATATAGGACTTGGTGATGGGTTTTGTGGAGAGGGTACAGGAGACTGACACGCCGGTCACGACTTTAGTGTTGTCATTTATGGAAAGGAGAAAACTAGAAGAGGAAATTAGTTCAGTTGGCCAGATTTACTAATCTGCCAATTGCTCTGCTTGTTTGTTTGTTTTTAGTAATCAATTCTCAACATAATGGTTAATGATGAAGGGCTGGCTGTTCTCCTTCTAAGTTTAGAAATAAGACAAGGATGTTTATTCTCACAACTTCTATTCAGCACTGTACTGTAGGATCTAGCATGACAATAAGACAATAGAAAGAAATAAAGGACATCTAGCTAGAAAAAGAAAATACAAAACTCTTTTATAAAGGACATGAACATTGTGTATAAAATCTGATCAAATGTACAAACTTGAGAACTATAAATTAATTTATCAATTTTTCAGCATAGGAAAATCCATTGTATTTCTATATATGCTACCAATGAACAATTGGAAGTTTATATTAAAATATTAGTGATTACATAAAAATATGAACTATGTAAGGGTGAATCTGATCAATATGTGAAAAACTAGTACACTGAAAAGAACAAAGCGTGTTGAGAAACCAAGGAAAATCTAACCAAATGAGATCCACCATACAAATGAATCTGAAGTTTCAATATTATTAATACTAAGATTTCATTCTTCCTAAACTGATCTATAGATTAAATACTATCACAATCAAAATATGATTCTAAAATGCATTTGGAAAACCAAAAAAGTTACAGAATAACCAAAACTACACAAAAGTGAATAAAATGTTATCCTACATGCCCCCAAACCACCTGATATAATTAGGTAGATAGCATACAACATCACAACTTGTGGTGTGTAGGCATAGTACTACCTTGTGTTTAGAATACTGAACAATTTGAAGGAGACTTTTATCAAGCCTGGATTCATTTTCAAAGAGATGGACATCAAAATGCCTCCTTCGAATAGAAAAACATGGATACTAATTTTTTCACACTCTATCTGAGCATTTTGCCATGTTGTGAGCTATTCTTTTAATCCGGCATCCTAAAGTGATGAAAAGCATTGTTCTTCCTGAGCTGGGAGCACCTGGTCCTTTTGTAGCTTAACAGTCCATCAGTCCTGGGAGCGAAGGTGGAGCTGTCCCTGCTCACCATCTGGATGCATTGCATTGGTTCCTCTCGACATGGTCCCGTCACGTTAACCCTGTCATCCTACACAGCTCTGTACCGCTGGGCATACCCATGCTTCTTCCAGGGCCACCTGGGACCCTGCAAGACAGATGGATCTGGAGAGTAACCTTGAAGTAAAACGTTTCCAAATCACCAATATGCAGCATCCCACAGGGCCTTAGAGATTACGTGCAGCATCCCACAGTGCCTCGGATATAAGAAATTGTACTCTCTGTGCTGGAAGAGCCTTTCAGAATCCTACAAGCACCCTGTAATTAATTTGAAACAACCCACAAAAAGTACTGATCCAAAGATGGCTTAGATACATGGAATATCTTTAGGAGATCCATTGTAACAGTTCCATTGAGAGAGTTCCAATCGTCTTCCTAGAGAGAGTCATTATCTTTCGTGCCTTTCCAATCTCCTTCTGGACCTTCCTTCATTCTGAAGTCCACTTTCCCTGCCCTCATCCTTAAGTGTGTTCAATCTGCTCCAGATTCTCATCAAAGTACCATGTATTTTGCACTCACTCTTCTTGCACCATTGGCAATTTTTTCAATCGGGGTCTGATATAGGGGAAAATATGGTGGATGTTTTTCCGTACTAAAGAGAAGCTGTCGTCGTGCTTTTAGACAGGAAACGAAGCCACCATGTCTCTGCTCTGACTCTTCCCCTGATTGTCCTTTAACTGCAACACCAGTCCCTGACAACAGCGAACCTCATCAGGCTGCTGTCCCAGTCTGATGCTGCTTAAAGGATCATGTATCCTGGACGTGGACGGTTTGTATATCATGCCTAGTTTTTGTGCCTATGAACCAGTTACCCAATGTTAACTGAGGATCCCTTTAACACCCACCTTGTTCATTATGTAATGATAACTTTGAGCCCTGATGCCCTGTAGTCCAATGCCAGGTAGAGGAAGATCTTCCTTTTTGTTTTCAATAAGATTCTTACTTCCTCCTATTTAACTTTAATAACATTACTTATTTTAAGGAAAACAATTATAAACATCTCTAAGAATTAAAAGAAGTTTACATTTTGCATGTCTTACTTCAATCCCCAAACTTTGCAGCTTCCATCATTCCCATCTTACAGATTAAAGGCTAAGTTCCAAAAAGACATTATTAATTGCGAACTATATGTCATGAATTATATGACACAGAGATATAAAGATAAATATATAAATTTATGTAAATACCACCATTATGAAGCAATGTCAGAACTTAACCTGAATATACTGACTGTAATTATTTTTCAATAGGCACCATACCAGCAACCTATGCATATTTATGAATAAATATACCTATTCATATACTAATAGCTAAGCATCAATAGGCCATTGTCCAAGATTTGATCCATAGAAGATGCTTCCTATGTGTTTGTTATTCTTACTCTAGTATAGAGTAAGGACTTCCCGGGTAGCTCAGTGGTAAACAATCTACCTGCCAATGCCTGCCAATGCAGGAGAAGCAGGTTCGATTCCAAGTCTGGAAGATCCCCAGAGAAGAAAATGGAATCCACTCCATTATGCTTGCTTGGAAAATCCCATGGACAGAGGAGCCTGGTGGGTACAGTTCATGGGGTCACAAAAGACTCGGACATGACTTAGCAACTAAACAACAACAGCATAGAAAAAGTTACTGTTAATAAAACTGCATCATGTATTGTTGAACTTATAAGGAGAAAGTGTAAAAAATAATTGTCAGAAGTTCAGTGTTAGGAATTTAATGTTGGGGGATCCCCTGGCAGTTCAGTCGGTAGAACTCCATACTTTCATCCATGGTTTGGGAACTAAGATCTTGCATGCCACGCAGCGTGACTGGAAAAAGAAAAAGAATTTAATGTTACCTAAAAAAATTTCTTGGAGCAGAATATTAATTTTAAGAGAACAAAAGCGGGGCAGGGAGTGGTAGAAAAAAGATTAGTGGTGCCACCACCAAATACCTGTAGTTGAACAAGAGATTAAGAGCTGGTGGAATGGGAAATCATCCGACCATTTAGGAAATTGATCCCTTCAATTAGCCTCATTATGGGCCTGAAAGAAACACTGAGTGTGATCCCAGGTCTGGGGAAAAGTTGTGTACAGGAAGCCGTGAGGTGTAACGATGTCTGGACTTGGAGTCAAGGACCGCTGGGCAAGTAATTTAACTTCTGTAAACCTCAGCTAGCAAACCTGCAAAATGGAGATAGCTTTTAGCTAATTATTATGGCTGTGTCAAGAATCAAATGACAAATGTACCAGGATAGTGCCTTGTGGAGCTGTTCAGCGAATTCACTTTTTTCCCGTTTTGGTCTGGACACAGAATGGAAGATCACTGAAAAAAATCTTATTTATTTTGCTGAAGTGATAATACAGCTATTGATTTAACAAATAATATTAATAATTACATATCCCTTAGTCTTTAAAGGAGTAATTCAAGGAATCTTTGAGCAACTCTTGCTTTTTGATATTGGGGTAGGAATAGAGTCTCATATGTGGATTAGCTTGTTAGAGCCTCCAGAGTAAATACCCCAGATGGGTGGCTTAAACAACAGACACTTACTAGCTCACAGTGCTGGAGGCCGGAATTTTACGATCAAGTTGCCGATAGAGTTGGTTTCTGGTAAAGCCCCTTTTCCTGACCTGCCTTCTTACTGTGTGCTTATGTGGACTTTTTCTCTGTTGTGTCAAGGACACTAGTCCTGTTGGAATAAGGTTAAACATGACCTCATTTAACCTTAACTATCTCCTTGAAGGTTCTGTCTCCAAATATAACCACATTGGAGGTTAGAACTTACACCTATGAACTTGGGGGTAGACACAAGTCAGTCCATAACTGAATGTATGATATATATATATATATATATATATATATATATATATATATATCATAAGGAGAGTGGTAAGATATCTTAGAAAGACCTCAGAGACCTGAAATTTCCAGAGACCAAGCTCTCAATCTCACTGCTATTATTTATTTACTCTCAGTGAGACGGGGAAGACCAGTTTGCTCCTGAGTCTCCACTTCCACAGTTGTAAAACTGGCATTGTGAGGATTATTTCATAATTTTGTTGTCAAAATTAAATGATAAATTTAATGATAATTATTTTCCAAAGAGTTGGTATTCAATCACTACTAATTCTCTTCTGAGACACACCTCTAAAGAACAGGGCCACTCTTTGAAATTGCCTTTTCTCTGTCATCTTCATTAGATTTTACACATCACTTTCACATTACATCACTTTATTTTATTCTTAAACTAGAATAAAGAAGAGTTGGATTTCCCTCGTAGCTCGGGGTAAAGAATCTGCCTGCCCATGCAGGAGACATGAGTTCTATCCTTGGGTTGGAAAGATTCCCTTGGGAAGGAAATGGCAACCCACTCCAGTATTCTTGCCTGGGAAATTCCACAGACAGAGGAGCCTGCGGGCTACAGTCCATGGGGTCACAAAGAGTCAGACAGGACTGAGCAACTAAGTAACAACAGCAAAAAGAAGAGTTGAGGTTCTTAGCCACAATCAAGAAGGCTAAGAACATACTCTGGGGATAAAATCTTATTTTAAAGAAATAAACTTTATAAGCAATGGGGGAAACTTTTAGTCTCTGGAAATATGCATGAACAATTAAGTTCATTACAACCAGAGATTAAAAAAAAAAAAAGTGGAAGTGTTAGTCGCTCAGTTGTGTCTGACTCTTTGCGACTCCATGGACTGTGGCCCACCAGGCTCCTCTGTCCATGGGATTCTCCAGGCAAGAATACTGGAGTGCTATTCCCTTCTCCAGGGGATTTTCCCCACCCTGGGATTAAACTCAGGTCTCCTGCATTGCAGCATATTCTTTACCATCTGGGTCACCAGAGGATATTGGTGTGTTATTCATAGCATATCACCCCAATATTTTTGGAAAGTAATATGTGTCAAAAACTAGATGAATTAATTTAGAAAGAGTGTGGACTTCTATCCTACGTTCTAGTTGCATAGTTCTTTGCTCAATACTATGTCCATGAAATTAACTAAAATTCCCATAGTCAGAACTGAGTTGTTGCTAATTTTAAAGAAAATAGAACAATTGAATTAGTCATTGCATGTGCTCTTAAATTTGAATCAATGATTTGATAGAAAAATCTATAAATAGTATAGGGACATATGTGAAGAGTGTGATGGGATGGGTAAAAAGAGGCCCTGACTTAGGTCAAGTTAAAAGTGAAAGACAAATGCATGAGACATAGAGAAGTCAGAAGGACCCAAATGGGAACCACCTGTTTGTTAGACAGTTGAGAACATGTATGGTTTTCTTTGCAGGTGAGTCCTGCCTTGGCTTGTGTCAGATTCATCATAGGCTGCTCTGAGTCTACTCTGATAATTTTATTATTGTGTTTATTCCGTTCAACCAAAATATCTTGTAGTAAAATTGGCAGCTGTGCCATTAACCAATCTACCAGTCAGTTTGAAGACCATTATGAGTATAGCTGGACAAAGACATCTCTTATCCACAAAAAGGGTCAAAACCTACCCACATTCTAGACCAACACTAGTATGTATGCCTGGGTCACTAGAGTAATATATGCTAACCCTTCTTGACTTTATTTTTGCAAAGTACCCCCATCCTTTTCTCCAAAAAGTACAGAATATACTTTGAAAAATAAATTGTATTTAAAATTCCAGGAAACACATTTTTTTCATGTGTGATATCTCTCACATGAGACGTGCCTTCTAATCAATGGCATACAGAATTGAACTGGCAGAAACAATACATAAAATTATGGATGATTATAAAACCAATGTAACCATATGAGTAGATGAAATCCAGTCAATTAGATTATGTTTTAATACTTGTCAGCTTAAAATTCTGTTTCAGCAATACCAAAGCCAATCTTTGTACCAGAACCAGAAGGACTCTGTATTGACTACATTTTCTTATTTTCTGTATTATCAATACTCTGGCATTTGTCAACATGATCCTGGAGAGACTGCCCCTCACAGGGTTAGCAAATCCCTAGAGATAGCAAAAGATGTCTTGAGAGCATGTCATTGATATAAAAAACATCCAGTTCAGAACCCACACACCTAACCACCTACTTGTCAAACTGTCACATACCAATTCAGTATTTCCCCTCCCCTAAATCACCCTAGGTCTGGGCACCAGACAACCAGGACCACTCTCATCGCTCAGAACCCAGCAAAATTATTCAACCAAAATAATCGTAAACTTAATAAGGGTACATACTCTACTTTGCCCAATTCTTTTCACTAAATCCTGATAAATAGCTCCACCCTCAGATATTATAGAGCAAAGTTCTTTTTATAAGCTGCTTAATTTCCTAAGCCTTAGCACTAGGTTTGCTGGTCACCCCTCTTTACGGAGACCAGGTACTGTCGTATTGGCTGTGACAAGTAACAGCAGGCCCCCCCATGCCTTAGCCAAACAACAGAGTTTTTATTCTTATTTCTGTGGACGCGTGCAGATCCCAAGGATAGATTACATCCCGTGACAGTGCGTGGGATGAACAAAAGAGAGTGGAATGGTTTTACTGAGATGCCAGGGAGAGGTGTAAGCCAGGTACAATGGGACTCGCAGAAATCAGCAGAGAGGTGCAAGGGTCAGGTTGGTAATCATAACCAATTTGGAGCTCACACAGTGAGGTATAAAAGGATTTTTTTTCTCTTACAAATCAGATGGAAAGTGAAAACAAAATCCATTCTTTTTCCTCTACCAGATATAGAAAGAAAGAGCTTCAGCGGCAAATTTGTGTAGGAACACAAAAATTCCCATGTTCTCATGCTTGGTGAGAAAAACACAAATAAACCAATGGTTTGAACCCTCTGATATTATAAATTATTTTTCCAAGGTCTTCACTAGGGTTTACAGCTTCTGCAAAGGGGGAAAGGCATGTATCTTGATTATAACCTAAAGAAAACTGCCTGAAACTGACACCCTATGAGTCAATGATGCCTCCTTCTCCCAGTGTTCTGAACTACGGTCCCCATCAGCAATTCATCATTTGAGATGCATGGATCCCACAGAGAGTCTCTAGATTGGCATTAGGACTTCAGAAATTCTAAAAAATTGTATTTAAAATTATGTGTTTGTGTAAAGATATACATTTTGCAGGTGACATAACTTCAAAGCTTACATAATTTTTTAAAGAAGGCTCTGGATTCACGTCAATGTATGGCAAAACAAATACAATATTGTAAAGTTAAAAAATAGATAAATAAACTAGTTTAAAAAAAATAAAATAAAATAAAGAAGGCTGTGACCCCAAACAGTGAAGAAACACTGCCGTCCTTACAGTAATCAGGCACTAGTGATTTTTTCACTGTGGACAGTGACTGCAGCCATGAAATTAAAAGACACTTTCTTCTTGGAAGGAAAGCTATGACAAACTCAGTGTATGAAAAAGCAGAGACATTACTTTCCTGCAAAGGTCCGTCTAGTCAAAGCTATGGTTTTTCCAGTAGTCATGTACAGATGTGAGAGTTACCGAAGAACCGATATTTTTGAACTGTGGTGTTGGAGAAGACTCTTGCAAGTCACTTGGACTGCAAGGAGATAAAACCAGTCAATCCTAAAGGAAATCAATCTTGAATATTCATCAGAAGGACTGATGCTGAAGCTGAAGCTCCAATCCTTTGGCCATCTGATGCGAAGAACTGACTCATTGAAAAAGCCCCTGATGCTGGGAAAGATTGAAGGCAGGAGCAGAAGGGGATGACAGAGGATGAGATGGTTGGACGGCATCACGGACTCAATGGACATGAGTTGAGCAAACTCTGGGAGATAGTGCAGGACAGAGGAGCCTGGTGTGCTGCAATCCATGGGATCACAAAGAGTCGGACACAACTTAACAACTGAACAACAATGACAACAAAATGATTTTTACAGTTTTCTCACTTGGCCTTGATTTGGGTTCTTATCACCTGTCTCAGGTACCTTTGGAACTGACATCCCCATTCTAGCAATCCATCAATTAACCTACAGCTCAGAGTTCCTTGTACCAGTGGCACTGGAATAACTGGGTGTTTGCTGGGAGGATAGAGGTCCCTCCCCACACCCACGGGATGTGCAGTGGGTGGCTTTGACTCCTGATGTTTCGCTCCATTCTCCTATTTCACTGCACCATATCCTTTGCCTTGTAATGAAAGGTCTCACTTGAATATTCCCTCTGGAATCTGGTGTTCTTTCAAATATCAGAGTTAGGCAGATCTTCACAGAGTGTGATTCCTGGCCCCTGGGTTTGATCATGTGATTAACTTTGACCAAAGGGATGTTCATAGATGTGATACTAGCAAACTCAAGGAAGATGCTTGAATGGGCATGGCCATTTGAGGTCATTGTCATTGCCATGAGGGCATACTGGAGTAGTCTGATGGAAGATGAGTGAGAAGAGAGGCAGACTGATGAGAGTTGCTGCCTCAGATAAAGGCAACTAAGCTCAGAGGACAGGGAACAGCCAGCCAACCCTGAACAGGTAAGTAAGCAGCACCAGAATCAAGAGCCACCCAGGCAAACCCAGACACGAGCAAAAAATGCCTCTCGTTGTATGCCCTGAGGATCTGAAGCTGTTTGTTACACAGCATTAGCATGGCATTAGATAGCATACACACAGGAAGTCTACATCAGCCCATTAGAGTGTCTGGGGAGTGTATCAACATGTGATTGGCCACCAGAAAATTACATCAACGTGGCCAGAGTCGTCTTCAAAATGCCATATGAACAAAAACCCAGCAAGTGAGGCTCTTCCGTGAATTCTAGATCTCTAGGTGTGTAAGCAGACCCTACCTGTGAAATTCCCAGGGCCACCTTAGAGAGAGGTTACTAACCAACTCTGAGCACTTACCATGGGTCAAGAACTTTTGTAGCCACTTTCATGTATACTTTCCAATTTCTCTCAAGACAGCTTACATGAGTTTAGTGCCCAAAATGACCATGAGCAGCATTTGACAGGTGACATTCTACCCTCCATCAGCACATGGACTCCTTTCATAATCACCATCACCAGTTTGGCCTTCTGACCCTGCCTACCTCCTGGCTGGACTGAACAATCCCAATTTCTAGCTTAAAATGGAAACAAGAACTGAGGACTTTGTAAAAATAGCTTTTTAATATATCGGTGTCCTCGGGGGTTCCCGAGCATATTTCAAGATAGAAACTGATAAATGATGCTAACAATGTGCAGAGACTTTGCTCATTCAGCGGAGGAATTGAATTTCCCTTGGTCTTTGCACTGGTCCCCAGCCAGGTGTGGAACAGATGAGGCCAGTCACTGTCTTAAAAATAAGGATCGACCGAAATGTGTAGATAATTTTCCCATTTCTCAGAAGAGAGGTAAACAATTCAAGCCATTACATGGCAATATCCATTCCAAAAACAATCCCTTATTATTTTGAGCAGCCTTGAAAAGCCCCCCAATGCAACCTGGTTTAGCTGAAGAATGACATTTTCCATTTTTCATAGGAATAGATGGGACTTAATACTGGACCCATTACACCTCAGTCAGGTGAGCACAGCCTCCATGTCCCTTTTGTAAAGACAGAATGCATATCACTTCTAAATGTTCTGCGAAAACCATCAACCTTCACTCCTAATAACCATACACTGTTTTTTAATGATAAACTTCTACCTGTTTGCATTTGTAGACATATTTGTCCCACGGATAAGATTAGATAAAGATAGACCACAAGCATGGCACAGGAGAGCTCCAGGGGAAATCAGCACACATCATCATTTCTGTCCCATGAAAGGACTTCAAGGTGCTAGAATCACCTTCTGCTTGCTGAAAGGTGCACCTGTTGGCATTTTGACATCAAAGTTGGATACCACTCCCTCTCTTTCACCCCCGGTCTCTGAAGAAGCAGAGAGGGCTTGGAACTCAGGGATGTGTGTATGACAAAGCATCCAAGCTTTGGCACAAAGCTACCTGCCACCCAGGGTGGATGTTGGTAAGGTGAGAAAGTGAGGTAGGTTGTTACCCTCTCTAACATTGTATTTTTCTGGAGAACATATTGCTTTGGCCAGGTTCTGTCCCTGGAATTTCTGAATTTTCCATCTCATCCTAATCAAAAGAATCAGAGTATGATTTATCCTCCAGAAGAGGAGATATTTTTAATTGGAGGAGAGCTTAAAGCAACCATCGTGCTTTCTTTTTTTCTGGTGGATGGGTAAAGGGGGAATTAATTTGGCTTTTCCTCAGGGAAGTGCCAGCTGCAGAAAGATATTTCCTAACTCCAACTAGAGGTTTTTTCCTCTGCTTTCTGGTCTAAAAGGGAAATTCCATTTGTCACTTTTCTCCTTTGACACAGCCAAGCCAAGTCTGTTACCATGGGCATAAAGCAACTTTCAACAATGGAATAAACAGCTAGCCTCAAAAATGAAGCTGTGTGAGCAGTTAAAAACTAGGAGAGAAAGTTGCTGCCAGTGAGAGAATTTGGGAGGCATCCTCTCCAGAGCAGGCTGTGTTTTAGTGTCTCATTTTGAAGCTGAAGTCTGTCATTTACATGAAAATGCAAAGGGTGGGGTGGAGGGGTGGGGAGGAGGGAGTTCTGAATGTGTCACCTGTGGAAAGACCACCTTGCTTGCTCACTTCCATGCCATTTGGGAAGAGCTATTACAGGCTCTTCTGGGAGACATTTAAAAACCTCTTCACTAATCTTTCTGAAATTTCCAAAATTTGCCCCATTTAAATTGTCAGAGGGAGAGACGTACCTGACAGATGTCTTCAAGAGGCTGATTCTCTGACAGCCTGGCGTTTGGCACCTCCACGTGCTCGTGGCCTCAGGAAGCAGACATAAGGGAAGGGGGGAGTGGATCCTCAGCCTTGACATCAGATTCTGGAGCCTGAAGAGGTGTATTCTTGGCTAAATACCGCATTCTTCATCTCATATCCGGCAATGCCCAGTGAGTATCTCTTTAGTTCTCAGCCGACTCCTTATTGAAGGTATCGCAGTACGGCAGGACCTCAGCATCCCTGGGTTTAGCCACCAAATTCACATGTGAACTGTAACTGCACAGGACAGTCGCCTCCTCAGAGAGCTCTTGGGAGGGTTTAGTGGGACGGTTTGCACCAGGCACTAGGGCTGGGCCCTGCTCCACGGTTTCCCTGAATCAGAAAACAACTGCAGCCTTGAATCCCGCTTCTGTGGCTCTCTTTTCTGTTGGTGGCCGCACTGTTGGGCAGGTGGCAGTCTGCAAAGATCCTGAAGATGAACCCAAGTCACTCCAGAAGTGTGTTCCAAAGTCGAGGTTCACTGAAGGTTGTGGGAGATTTCATTTCAGACTCCAATCCAGACTTAACCCACTTGATTTCTATTGGGATCTGACTCTTTAGCCAATCCACAGTGGGCTAAGACATACGGGATTAAGGAGGACTGAATCACTAACCATCACCACACCTCCAACTTATGTAGAAGAAGGAGGAGATAGATAAGACATCTAACCTGCCCAAGGGGACCCACTCAGAGGCTCAGGGTCCCCTTAGCTTCCATAATTCAGTAACTCAACCTTTCTTCATTCCTCCTTTTTAACTTCCTCTTTCATTCTGACTACAGCAAAACACAATGTCTTTTTTTTTTTTATTAATTTATTTATTTTAGTTGGGGGCTAATTACTTTACAATATTGTAGTGGTTTTTGCCATACATTGACAGGAATCAGCCATGAGTTTACACGTGTTCCCAATCCTGAACCCCCCTCCCACCTCCCTCCCCATCCCATCCCTCTGGGTCATCCCATTGCACCAGCTTTGAGCACTTGTCTCATGCATCGAACCTGGACCGGCGTTCTCTTTCACATATGATAATATACATGTTTCAGTGCTACTCTCTCAGATCATCCCACCCTCACCTTCTCCCACAGAGTCCAAAAGACTGTTCTATGCATCTGTGTCTCTTTTTCTGTCTCGCATAGAGGGTTATCGTTACCATCTTTCTAATTCAGTAACTTAACCTTTCTTCATTCCTTCTTTTTAACTTCCTCTTTCATTCTGACTACAGCAAAACACAATGTCTTTTTATCAGACATTTATTTTTGCCCTGACCGTGAAACTACTGTGACAGATGCAAAGAAGATTATGAAACGGTCTGTCACCAGGAAGTACACTGTAAGTGAGAGAAATAGAGTATAAGCAATGAATAAGCTACAATCTATATTACAATGACAAGTATAATGTGAGCGACTTCCTGAGTGGTCCAGTGGTAAAGACATCACACTTCCACTGCAGGGAATAACAGGTTGGAACCCTGGTTGGGGAACTAAAATCCCACATGCTCTACTGCATGGCCAATAAAGAAAAGAAAAAACAAACAAACAAAAAAAAACCCAAGTGTAATGTGAAATGTCCTAGACCCAACTGTCACCAGCAATGTGGCCTTGGGCAGGCTAATTAACTGCTTTGGGATTCCATGTCATCACCTGATAAGTTAATATGATAGTCCCCTTTCCTGATAGGATTAGAGACAATGGATATCATTTGTGATGTTATCAATGCCACTGTTTTGAGGGACTGAGAGCTTTCTAAAGCAGGGAGATGGGACCGCCGACCCACATGCAGTTCAATCAGCAAGTACTTACACAGAACCAGGCAGGAGAGCATAGGTCTGGGCTGGTTGATTTCATAAGAGACAAGGTGGCTGATCCTTAAAAGCCTTTAATAAAAGCTGCTAAGTTGAGGTTCTTGGAGGAAATGAAATTTGGTTCAGTAAATACAGCAACAAGAACAACAAAAAATATCTGGCTTTGAATATTTTGAAAAAATAGCTGCCATTTGTCAATGGGAGAATAGTGTCAATAGCAGAGAGGGGATGGATACTCACAGTCTCCATTGTTGTGTAAGATCTGATATCAAGCATCAATGTTATGCCTTAATGTTGCATTGACATCTAGAGAAACCAAGGGAGCTTCAGTGACCTAATTGCAAGTTCCACGGCCCCACCCCCTGCTCCCGTGGATAAAGTCTCACAGCCAAACAGCCCTCTCTATCAGAGGGACCAGGTACACCTCCTGCTTACTCCTAAGTAGAAGGTCTTGGTTCTCTGCCAGCCCGTGGAAGTATTCAAACAAGCCAATCACAACCTCCTACGGGAAAAAGGAGACACCTCACCCTCCTGATATTACAAAGCCTACCTCCCACACCCCGGGGATGTTTGTTCTGTTCTCCAGGGTAATCTTCCTGGCACGTGGTGTGCCCTGAGCCACACGTGTTTTCTTCTCTTGTGCTGTGAGTACAGTGACTAATAACCTGCTCGTGCCGACTCTCACTGACTACATCTCAAACTTCTGCAGCCCAGAGAGGATCACTGTATGTGGGGAAATCCATTAAGGGCAGGGAGGTTCCCCGGAGGAGGCACAGGGATGAACTGTTAGTGAAGACAGCTGCCTCCAGAAGGACAGAGTAACCAACCACCCCTCAATTTCCATCTTCCAGAAGGTTTTTGACTCATTCCAGCAAGAACCCCCTCCCCAAATGGTATATGTCTGTCATTTTATAATGGAAACCCCTAGTAAAATCTGATTCGTTTTGTAGACATTTTCTAAGGACCTTTTAAATTCATAAAATAAAGCATAGTGTTCTTTTAAATATGTTTCATACACAGACAATGAATTCTACTAAAAGATATTATTTTCTGTGCTGTATTTTTTGACTCCAATTATATGTAAACTATTAAAAGCCAGGAAGCTCAACCTTTCATTTTCAGTGCTCCTCTTTGTGGAATCCACTATATTAACTGCATTAACTCAGCTGACCTTTGGTATATATTGATTGAATCAAATTAAATTGAAGGACAACCTCTCTCCGAGTGCGATTTCAGAATTACAAACTTAGTGAGCTTGGGGGCAGACTTCCAGGAACTTGAGAGCATGCGAGACCAGTGAATTTTAGTACCCAAATAGCTGCTGAAGCTGAAGCTCCAATACTTTGGCCACCTGATGGGAAGAGCTGAGTCACTGGAAAAGACCCTGATGCTGGGAAAGATTGAAGGCAGGAGGAGAAGGGGATGACAGAGGGTGAGATGGTTGGATGGCATCATCGATTCAATGGACGTGAGTTTCAGCAAGCTCCAGGAGATAATGAAAGACAGGGAAGCCTGTCATGCTGCAGTCCATGGGGTCATAAAATGTCGGACACAACTTAGAGACTGAACAACAAAACAGCTTTACTCATCCAGTGCAAGTAAGGGAGGTGAAACAAAGAAGGCCGTGGTCCAAACACAGAGCTTGGAATCAGTCAGGGTCTGAGTTTACTGTCACTGGTACCTTTATTCCATCGAAGTTTGAATGGGACTTGAGACCTGGACATCTCCATGTGGATATGCTCTGGCCGTGTCTTCTGGTATGTTCAAGGCTAAGCCTATTGTCTGTCCGCCAAGGGAATATCTTTTCCTCTTTACCCTACATTAGCTTACTCTTGGCTGATAGTCACAATAGCCTGTTTCTCCTCCTAACCCATTCTGCACCATCATTCCATACTCACATCCCAATGCTTAAAAACAAATCAGTACACATGTAAACCCATGGCTGATTCATGTCAATGTATGGCAAAAACTATTACAATATTGTAAAGTAATTAGCCTCCAACTAAAATAAAAAAAAAAAAAAAAAAAATCAGTAGCTTTTCATGGTCAGTAAGAGGGTCAGTATGGTGATTTATGTATTTACACACATAGATTTGACATTTGTAGGTAGGCATAAGATTTCTTGTTCTGCAAATTAGAGATGACAGGACTTACCCAACCTCACAGAAACCACTGAGAGTTGCAAATGAAACCCAGATCTGTTTGATGGTGGGCTCAGATTGTTCAAAGAAGGCCCTATCAATAACATTCTCAGCTATCATCAATTCCTACATTTTCATCTAGCAATTAAACATTGGTCATCCATTGGTTTTATTTTGCCACGAGTGCCCGGTTTAAGCAATTAGTGCACATCTATGAGGTATGCCATTTAAATCATGATGATTAAACTACTCAGCTCAATTAAATATTTATTGAGCACTTAATATGACAAGTAAAATCATAAATGAATGTACAAGGACATCCCTAGTGGTCTAGTGGTTAAGACTTCACCGTCCAGTGCGGGGGGTATGAGTTAGATCCCTGGTCGGGAAGCTAATTTCCTACATGCCTTGAGGCCAAAAAACCAAAACATAAACAACAGAAGCAATATTGTAACAAAATTCAATGAAGACTTTAAAAATGGTCCACATCAAAAGAATTTTAAAGAGATAAAAACAAATGGATGTAGAAATAAAATGGGAACAAACTGATTCTTCCGGGAAGCAGAAGGCCTGGAGAAGGTGTGTGTGTGTTAGTCATTTCAGTCGTGCCCAACTCTTTGCGACCCCATGGACTGTAGCCTGCCAGGTTCCTCTGTCCATGGAATTCTCCATGCAGGAATACTGGAGTGGGTTGCCATTTTGAGATAATTTTCAAAGAAATGTATCATTTGAGCTGAGCCTTGAACATTTCTTAGAATTTTGACATCCAAAGTTGAAACAAACTGGTATTGAAGACAAAATATCACCCTGAATACAACTCTAACATCCCAAAAAGGCAACTTTGACCAGAGAATGGTACATGTCAACTGAGGCCCAAGCACAGAAATTCTAAGTGTAAAGGCTGGAAATACAACCTGAGACTGAGTTTGAAGAGCCTCTGCTATGCTTAAAGCTTTGATTACAAAGGCCAGATTCCAAGCGTTATATTTGCATTTTAGAAAGTTTGGTATGTTGGCAGTGTGGCTGATGGATAGAAGGGAATGGAGAATGGAGCAGGGAGACCTGTTAGGGGCTGGACTGCCAGTAGGGAACAGGAAAGGGATGAGTAAGGCCCGGTTAGGGTGGTAGTAATAAGACTTCCTGGGTGGCTCAGATGGTAAAGAATTCTCCTGCAGTGCAGGAGACCCAGGTTCAATCCCTGGGTCAGGAAGATCCCCTGGAGAAGGGAATGGCACCCCACTCCAGTGTTCTTGCCTGGAGAATCCAATGGACAAAGGAGCCCAGTCCATGGGGTTGCAGAGTCAGATACAACTAAGTGACTGACACTTCACAATAGGACTTCAAGGAATAAGATCCATCAAAGAACTGGTTCAGAAACAGAAAGAGGAGTAGATGGAGGAGTCTAGGAGACAATCCCAAAGTTGTGTTTGAGTGATGGGTGTATAGTAGTATTGTGCAAAATGTATTATACAAGAGAAGGATATTTAGCGGGGAGTGTCTAGGGAACTGTCAGACTCAAAGATTGTGTGTGTGTGTGTGTGTGTGTGCGCGCGCGCGTGTGTGTATACGTGCAGAAAGAGAGAGCGAGGGAAAGGAAAAGAGAGAGAGAGAATGATGGAAGTCCACCCTAAAGAAGTGTTCTCAGCTCTCAACAAGTAGCAGTTTTGCCCCCGAGGGACACTGGGAAATGTCTAGAGACCTTTGGTCTTGGAGGGAGTGCTCCAGGCATCTGGTCGAAAGAGACCAAAATTCTTCCCACATATAAGAATGCATGAGAGTTGGTGCATCCAAGGGCTGTCTAAATCTCCCATGTTAAAACCTTATATTTAACTAGTACCTCTGACTCAGACAGTAAGGAATCTGCCTGCAATGCAGGAGACCTGAGTTCAATCCCTGGGTTGGAAAGATCCCCTGGAGATGGGAATGGCAACCCTCTCCAGTATTCTTGCCTGGAGAATCCCATGGACAGAGGAACTTGTTGGGTTACAGTCTATAGGGTCATAAAATGTCAGACACGACTGAGCAACTAACACTTTTACTATTTTTCTCTTATCATTTCCTATATACTATAAAACTGGATATATAAACTATATCCAGTGTTATTGAGGATGTAAGAGCAGAGAGATATTACTTGGAAATCAGAAGCCACCCGAGAAAATATCTAACCTTCTCGAAAACTTTTTTCCAAGTGTGCATCAAAGGCCTTGACTCCTGTCATGTAATTTTTTCATCCTATCTGTGGTAAGAAAGGATATTAAGAAATGAATATCACTATTCTTAAGCAAGGCAGACCAAATTCACAACCATCTTTCCCATACAGTACTTGCATTTCTGAACAAAGGAAATTTGAGTATTCTAATTTCTCAATTTGTTTAATGCACATATTTTTATACAGGTTAAGAAGAATTGTGTCCCTTTGATTCCAAATAAGACAAAATTAAGTAGAACATGAATTTTCCCATAAACTCACAATTCCCACCTTGAGACGGTATAGCAGGTAGAATTTTGGTGCCCCAGAGATATCCTGGTTCTAATCCCAGAACCTATGAAGATGTTATTTTACAGGACAAGAGGGACTTTGCAGATGTGATTAAGGAACAATTAAAATGGAAAGATTATCCTGGATTCTCCAGATGGGCTGATGTCCTCATGATCTTCCTTTAAGTGCTGAGAATCTTTTCTGGGTGTGGTCAGAGAGAAATATGACTGCAATGTGGCACTAGTGGTGAAGAGTCTGCCTGCAATGCAGGAGGCACAAGTTCGATCCCCGGGTTGGGAGGATCCCCTGGAGGAGGAAATGGCAACCCACTCCAGTATTCTTGCCTGGAGAATCCCATGGACAGCGGAGCCTGGTGGGCTACAGTTCCATGGGGTGCCAAAGAGTCAGCTATGACTGAGCAACTGAGCACACACACACACACTCACCGGTGAGAGATGAAGTATGCTAAAGAGGGAGAAAGGGAACATGAATGATGGAATGCAGGTGGCCCCTAAAAGGTCCAAAAGGCAAAGAAATGTGTCTTCCTCTAGAGCTTCCAGCAAGGAGCACAGTCCAGCTGATGCCATGTCACAGTGAGACCCGTGACAGAATTCTAAACAACTGTCAGATAATATATTTGTGCCATTTCAAACTACTAAGTTCTCAGTAATTTGCTACAGCAAATATTGGAAACAACCTGGAAGAGTAATAAAAAGAGACCAGGAAGTCCTTCTCAGTGCTGGAATTAGCCTGGTTGAATCTGTGGTTTCTGGGCTATTCGGCTGAGGACAAGCCCTGGTTGTTCAGCTGTCTCTGATCACCAGGCTCGGGCTGAGATGCACTTCACTGAGTCCAGATGCTCCTCTTTAGGCAGAAGGCTGAATGGAGGGTGGGGCTCTCTGATTACGGAGCACAGAGCAGGAACCCAACTTATCTCTCTCTCTCTCCACTCAGCTTATTGCCAAGAGGCACAGAGAAATGTTTTTCAAAGGATAAAAGCTATTTGGGCAGTTGACCTGTAATAAGAGGAGCATAAAACTCTTGGACTGATCTCTGTCATCTGACGTCCTGAAATTTGGTCCATTATTTTAAGAAAAAAAAATCAAAGCACGGTTACAGCCATGAGAAGAGAAGCTTTCTAACCAACCTAACTGACCTCAGAGGTCTACAAATTCAAATTCTGAGATAGTAACTGATTTCCCTGGGGTCATCTAGTAAATTAGAGAGATAAAAGACCAGGAACATAATCCCTTGCCCCTCTACTGTCTGCATTTTACCAGCCTGCAGTGAAAACTGGAAAATCTATTAAAGAGACAGACCCACTACGATACATAGCACAAGAGATCCTTTAGAGCCTAAACTAATAATTTCAACACAGCAAGCTATGTAATAAAAGTTGTGTGTGACGACTGCTTGTGGAAATTTTAGACAAGGTCATGGGTGGCCAGTTCATCCCCTAGTCCCCATAGGAGCAGGATCCGTTTCTACAGAGAGGACAAATGCACCCATGAGTGGTACCCATCAAAGTTCATGCCATCATTCTCTGAAATTGTAGGGCACCAGAGCCGAAAATAATGTGGGCTTGAAATTTGTAAGGAGTAACAATCAGATCTTGACTTGGCAGCCAATGAGTGTTGTAAGGGAGCCTGGCCCAGAAACTTGACCTCCGGGATCCTCAGTGTGCTCATTATAATTGTGCAGGCTCTGCAAAGTGATTGTAAGGATTTATTCATTCAGTGACCATGAAATGGAATTACATCAATGCACAAATGTCATACAGTCGTTCAATAAAAAGAGTTTCTCACCCGGCTCTTTTTGAATTTGTCCCTAACATCTGAAAAGAAAGCTTGATAGAACACATACTGTATGCTTACATGCTGCATGCTAAGTCACTTCAGTCCTGTCCGACTCTTTAAGATCCTATGGACAGTAGAGCCCGCCAGGCTCCTCTGTCCATGGGATTCTCCAGGCAAGAATACTGGAGTGGGTTGCCATGCCCTCCTCCAGGGGATCTTCCTGACCCACGGATCGAACCCACGTCTCTTACATCTCCTGCATTGGCAGGCAGATTCTTTACTACTAGTGTCACCTGGGAAACGCCCCAGCGCCCAGGAGACAGTCTTGGTGACCGTTTGTACGGGGTCTTCATCTGGCTCTTCTTTTCCTGGGATCCCTGTTCATCGCGATTGTGGACTCACAGCTCCATCTCGTGGGCATCTGTGGACTTTCCCTTTCTTTCTCCAGACTAGAAAGTCTAACAGGGTAAAGGTTTCCTCTCTGCAGACACGGAGGATACAGACCAAAAAAATAGCCCCCTGATCTCAGGAAGTAAAATCCTTCCTGGAGAGTTGTCCAGGTCCCTGGCTTGCTAATAGAGAAGGAGAAGCCCAGAAGTCAGGAAAGCTTCAAGAAGAGGATTTCCAACTCACTGGGGGAAACGTGTTTAGAGGAGTGATTGAGCTTCCTGGAGGAAGTGGAAGATCACAATAATACAGACAACAAGTACTGCACTCTGCTCAGGCCCAGCGTTCTTCTAAATACTTTGTGTGTACCAACCCATTTAATCTTCACAAAAATACAGTGAGTACCTAGGGAAAGCTAGTCTTCAAATCCAGGTGGTCTGACTCCCACGTTCAACTTCTAAGCACTCAGCAATAAGTGCTAGTTCCTACCAACTGTATCAGTTCAGTTCAGTCACTCAGTCGTGTCTGATTCTTTGTGATCCCCATGGACTGCAGCACAACAGGCTTCCCTGTCCATTACCAACTCCTGAAGTTTACTCAAATTCATGTCCATCAAGTCGGTGATGACATCCAACCATCTCATCCTCTATTGTCCCCTTCTCCTCCCACCTTCAGTCTTTCCCAGCATCAGGGTCTTTTCCAGTGAATCAGTTCTTCGCATCAGATGGCCAAAGTATTGGAGCTTCAGCTTCAGCATCAGTCCTTCCAATGAATATTCAGGACTGATTTCCCCTAGGATTGACTGGTTTGATCTCCTTGCAGTTCAAGAGACTCTCTAGAGTCTTCCCCAATGCCACAGTTCAAAGGCATCATTTCTTCGGCACTCAGCTTTCTTTATAGTCCAACTGTCCATACATGACTACTGGAAAACCATAGCCTTGACTGGACGGGCTTTGTTGGCAAAGTAATGTCTCCAACTGCATAATAGTCCGCATTCCAAACCAAAGATAGAAATTGAGATAAACTAACATCCAAGTTCCTTGACTCCAAATTCCATGATTTCATGTGAAAGTAACTACCTTTGTTCAACCCAGGCATGGCCAATGCAACAGATCTAAAGATATAATGGTGAGCAGATGAGATGGTGAGATTGGGATGGGAGTGAAGCTACATTCCAGGGGGAGGAAGTGATCTGGGTAAAATATGGCTATAGAGGTAAAGAGTGATTGAGGGAAAGGGTGGCTGCTGATGAAGGGTGACCGTGTCACTGGGTCCCATGGAGAATGATGTAGCAGGAAGGATGGGAGGCATGTTTTCAGAGTCGTGATGGTCAGGCTCTGCGGGGAGGGGAGGGGCACTGGAGACTGAGGAGGGGATTCAAGGTTGCATATTGGCTTTTCATGAGCTAGGTTCTAGGACCTCAGCTGGGCGTTTATCAATTGGGCATGAGAATCCCAGGCTCAGACAGTGGCTTCTGTCCCTGGTGAATTCCAGGGACAGCAGCCAGGAGGAGGTGCTAGATAAAGAAGGAGGGCCAGGTGGGAAAGGAATGGGAGATGGAACAGATGGACTTCTGTGCCCCAACATAAGGTTTTCATTCTGAATGTGACAGAAAAGCATCCAAAGGTTTGGGGCAGGAGAGTGGTGTGGTATGATCTATGTTTTTAAAAGATTTCACTACAACGGTATGCCTGAATCGGACAAATACATTGTTCAGGGAGGAAAATCATGGCGGCAAAGGATAAGTGCTGAATTTCTTCATTCAAAGTGGGCACAACTCTTCCCTGCTCTCAGAAGTCAGGATGCTGGTTGCTGTGGAGAATAGCTGGTATCTGGCGGGAGCAGGAGGAAGCTTGAGGACCGAGAAGCAGGTTCTCCTCCTTCATCTGGAAGCCAACTGTAAGAGGTGTTCAATTTGTAAAAATTCATCAAGCTGGGAGCTTGTTGTATGTGTACTCTTTTTGTATTATATGTTAATATGAAGTTCAAAAGGAGATAATCCTCTGGGTCTTATGTTGGTTAGAGATGGCAGAGCAATCAGACAGGAGGCTCGTTAAGAGCCTAACTCGGTCAACTTGGTGATAGATGGTGAGGGATGGGACTAGGTTTTCTGGCTGCAAGTGGTCAGAAGCTGTCAGAGTCATTCTCCCTAGCTCCATCCTCTTCATCACTTATTCCAAGCCAACGTCATCAGCCGCACACCCTACACACAGCCTTGTCAGGAAATCAGAGAAAATCTGAAAACTGCTTCTCTAACCTATATACCATTTCTAAGTATTTTTAAGTGTGAAACCAAGACGACTAGAAAAGAGACATTACTTTTCACAAATGGGCCGGAACTTAAAGAGATGAGAATTTGTCCTAGATGTTAGTGCCCTTACAAACCATATCAATGACTCAGAGCTGCAGGCGATAACTATTAGTTTGAATGAATACATCATACTTTTGTACATGTGAAAGCTCCTAATTAGTTCCCAGAATAATAGGTAGCAAAAATTCTGGTTCTGAGGATGGAAACAAAGCCAGTGGACTGTAATGATTCAGCAAATTCTAGCGTTGAGTATTTTTCCTCTCACTCTCTTATGAGCAGAGAGCTCGAACATAGTAGGTACACAGAGCAGGTTCTCATTAATCAAAACGAAAGGAAGCTTGTCCTAATGAGGATCTCACAAACAGCTCCTAATGAATGATCATCCATTATACAAATCACAGCCTGTCTCCTCTTGGTAAATGAAACAGGCAAACGTGAAATAGCCATCTAACAGCAGTCCCTTTTATTTCCACCTAATAAAGTAAGGTCTATGATATGTCTTGTCTTATGATGCATACAATTTAAGCAGTTGTAAGTCTGGGCCCCTGCAATCAAGCTGAATAAATCTAATCTAAGTTTTCCCAAAGTAGCTTAAAAGGGTATGTTTTGAAAATGGACTTGTTTGGAAAAATGCTAGATGAGCATAAATTAAAGAGGGTTATTATTCCCAAGGTGCTGTGGAGTAAGGCACATTTTGACTCTCCTGGTAGCTCAGCTGGTAAAGAATCTGCCTGCAATGCCGGAGACCTGAGTTTGATCCCTGGGTTGGGAAGATCCCCTGGAGAAGGGAAAGGCTACCCACTCCAATATTCTGGCCTGGAGAATTCCATGGACTGTATAGTCCATGGGGTCACGAAAGGTCAGACCTGACTGAGTGGCTTTCACTTTCACTGACTCTCCAAAGGAGAATGTATTTTCTTCCCATCACACTGACTACAGGACTTCCAATCCTGTGTACATCATCTTTCGGGGTTAATGTTTCCTGAAACTCACTAACACCTAGCTCTTTGGACTAGATTTTGTCAGTGACACAAATATCTCTATCTCATATTAAAACTAAAATAGTCGTTACTAAATGTACCGATCAGCATTTAGTTCATAGGGCCTGAGATGCAAAGTATGGTAGAAATCATTGCATGTAAACCTTCGCTCTTGCAGATAAGGTATGAGCCCCAGGTTAATGCAAGGACTTTCCCACATTCGGCTCTGCTGTGGCAGAGTCAGGCTGGACCCCAAGTTTCCTGTCTGTGGCCAGTAGAATTAAGGTTCTATAATTTAAACCCATAAGGCACCTGAATGACAAACTAACTGACCCAATCATTTCAACAGTGTTAACTTTAGATAAAACATATAAAGTTTCTAAATCAGTTTCTGCATTTATAAAAATTTTGAAAGTAATGTTAATAGTCATCTGCAAAAGTATAACCAACACTTTTATGAAATGGATGTAAGAATATTTGAGTGAAGCATGTAGCACTATCTGACACATATGTACAAAAAATATTCCTTAAATGTAATAGAGGTAATATTTAAGAAAATGATAACATAAAATCTGGTGGATAAACTGCTTAAGTGGTTGATAAGCTCTATACACACCATTTGAAACAAATTTAAGGACAGATCTGCTGCTGCTAAGTCGTTTCAGTCGTGTCTGATTCTGTGCGACCCCATAGATGGCAGCCCACCAGGCTCCGCCGTCCCTGAGATTCTCCAGGCAAGAACACTGGAGTGGGTTGCCATTTCCTTCTGCAATGCATGAAAGTGAAAAGTGAAAGTGAAGTCGCTCAGTCGTGTCCGACTCTTTGCGACCCCATGGACTGTAGCCTACCAGGCTCCTCCATCCATGGGATTTTCCAGGCAAGAGTACTGGAGTGGGTTGCCATCGCCTTCCCCGTAAGGACAGATCAATAGAATTCAATTTGAACAATGGAGAGAAAATACACTGGAAAAACAAACAAACAGAATTTCCTGGACCTTTGAAACAATAACAAAGGGGCCTAACATTCGTATTACTGGTGTGTCATAAGAATAGGGGAGAGAGAGAGAGAGAAGGATGAAAATTTATATAAATAAATAGTATCTGAACTCTTCCCAAATTCGGCAAAAGAAACCTGCAGATTCAAGAATCTAAGAAAATCCTAAATTGAACAAACACAAAGAAACCCATGCCAACATATATCATAATTAAACTTCTGAAAATTAAAGACAAATAGAAAATTTGAAAGCAGTCAGGGAGAAACGATAAATTATATCCAGCAGCTCTCTTATATGAAACCATGGAGACAAGAAAAGAAAAATAAAGAAGAAAATATGAACATTTTCCAATGAAGGCAAACTAGGAGAATTATTTGTTAACAAGCGTATCCTTAAAGAATATTCTCTGAACAGGAAGGAATGTAAACAGAAGTTTGGAACTAAAAAAAAGGAAAAAAAAATCAGAGTGAGTAAATGTAATTGACTATCTTCGTATGAGCTTCTTAAATCTTATTCGATAGTTGAAGCAAAAATTACACACCATTGGACACGGTGTTCAACGTATCTAGAGGAAATACTTAATGTGATTATATTTTAAGGTTCAGAGAGCAAAAGATCCTAAGTGAGGGTGAGTTTTTCATAAAGTGGTAAAATACAAACACATCAGCAGACCTGGATATGTGATTACAACAACCAGAACACACACTAATAAAAATATATCAATTAATATGTTAAAGTACTATAAATAAATCAAGATGTAATTCTTTAAAAAATGTGACCCATAGAAAGGCAAAAAAGGAGATGAGAAACGAAGACAACAGACTACAAACAGATACTAAAATGGCAAACTCAAACCCTGCCTCTCACCAATTGCCTTGAAATTAAAAGATCTAAATATAAAAGTTGAAAGACAGGAAATGACAGAATTAAATGGAAGAGAAATTTTTGGTAAAAGGAAATCATAGAACATTTGATGACATGCAAGATGTACATAAGATTGAAAGAGCAGGGAGACAGTAGAGATAAATGAACCCAATTGGAGGCAGAAGCCAGGGATTTTGTGTTAGTTTATGTATTTTGAACTTTATTCTAAAGGTGATGAGTAGCTCGTCAAGATGTGTGTGTTTATATTATGTGTCTGTGTGAGAGACAGTGGGGAGAGAAGAGATGTTACCATATTTATATTTTTAAAGTTAATTGGAGAATGAATTGAAAGATGTAAGAACAGAAGAAGAAAGATCAGTTAGGTAGCTACCATGGTACTTCATTCTAAACAATTACAATGCTTAGAATAGGAGATGGCTCAGACTAACGGAGGAATGGCAGAAACTGTTTAGTAATTGGATCTGAGATCCTGAAGCAAACACTGACAGGCTCTTGAATTTGGATTTCTTTAATCTTTTTATCTCTTCCATCTTTTAAGTCATGGTTGAAAGCATCCATCTATATTCCTATTTTTCAAAGGTATTAGTCATGGCTCTTTGTAAGAATATTATAAATCAGTACAATATAGTCCAAAAATCTCAGAGTTTATGCATGCATGCACGTGCGCACGCGCGCGCGCGCGCACACACACACACACACACACACACACACAGCTATGGCATGCACACACAGATTTGAACAAAGGCAGGAAATAATATTTAACCTTCCTAACTGGGATGTGTACTCATTTGTTTATTCTCACTTCAATTCATTTCATCCCATTTCTATCTCATAGCATTCCAGTATGTTAAATTAACAATAGTGTTTCAAACCTAACCACTCTTCACTGTATCCTAAACACTAACGACTTTCTACTCATTGTTTGAAAAAATCCTGCCAAAGGACATGTCCATATATTTTGTGCACCTCCATCAGCATGAGTGATTGAACACAATGGCCAAGGGCTCCCTTTTAGCCCCACCCCCATTTTCAGAACAAATTGCCTCAGCTCTTGAGAGTTGTGACATATTTATAAGGTAGCCGACAAAAAACAATTATCGAGCCTGAATCAGATTTAAGCATATTTTACCTCCAACAATGACTAGTCACTACTTTCAGTGTGATGAGCACAATGAGGAGACAAATGGGTTGAGCACTGATTCGGCAGTGTCATGTCTCTGGGTGAACAAGGACAATTTTCTTCTTTTTTAATTCAGCAGTGAATTTTCATGACATATAATTATTCGGTCTCTACTCTGTACTTTCTGCCAGAAACTCTCAAAATGTGTTCTGTGGGACACTAGTTCCCTGGTACATATATATGTGTCATAAGACAGAGCGGTTTCTTGGCCAAATTGCTTTGAGAAAGTCTGGATCAAATAATGATAAAGCAGCTCGCTACTGCAGAACTCCTTAGAGCTTTTAATAAACTATATATATATAGTTTCTATGTAGAACTTTTAATAAGCCATACATATATGAAGCTTATTATTATATTATATATATAGTTTATAATTTATTATATATGTAGAGCTTTTAATAAACTACATATGTAATTTATTCTAGCATTTTATTATATATAATATACATTTATATAAAATATGTGTGTATATATATATATCTTCCTATAAATTCTTGATTCTATATCTAATTTGAAATATCTATCTGAATATAAGAAGCATCTTCAACTTTAACATGGACAAAACATATATTTTGAATCTTCTTTCCGCAATACTCAATCTTCTTCTTGAATTCTTCCTTACTGGCAATATCATTTTCCAGATGCTTAGGTTAAAATCTTTGACTAAACTCTTTCTGAGATATAAACTCAAACAATTAAATTTCTGCCATTTCATACATTCAAAATAAATCCCAAATCCACCCCATCTGAACTAGACTAAATTACCATCATTTCTAGCCTGTGTTAGTGAAATAACTTCTAAATGGTCTCCCTACTTCTAGAATTGACCTTCTTTTTTTAATTTTGATTTTTTACTGGAGTATAGAGGAGAAGGGGACAACAGAGAACAAGATGGTTGGATGGCTTCACCAACTCTATAGACATGGGTTTGAGCAACCTCCAGGAGATAGTGAAGGACAGGGAAGCCTGGCACACTGCCATCCATAGGGTCGCGGAGTCGGACACGACTGAGTGACTGAACAACAGCAATAAGTTGCTTTGCAATGTTCTGTCAATTTCAGGTGTACGATGAAGTGAATCAGCTATATGTTTACATACATCCCCTGTCTTTTGGGGGTTTCCTTCCCATTTAGGTTACCACAGAGCATTGAGTAAGGATTGACACATATGCATTGCTGATACTATGTATAACATAGAACTGATTCACTTTCATAAGTGCTCTGTATGGGACTTGGAGGGGAGTCCTTTCACAATGTAGGTCAGCCCATGTCTACTCCTCTAATCATAATCTTCCATTCTTTTCCATATTTGAAATAAAATTCAAAACCGCCGCCTAAGTTTCAAGGGCCAGTATCATTTGGACCCTAGCTACCTCTCTCACCTGATTTCCTACCAGTGTTTTTTCCTTCAGTTGTTCCTCTCTTCTTTTTCACACGTGCCATTGGCTCTCCTATACCGAAGATTTTGTATCTGGGCCTGTGATGTGCTTTTCCCTTCTATTTTTGTGTTTCACTTCCCTTCGTTATTCAAGGTTGCTTATTTACCAGTTTGCCCACCTAGCCTGTCTAGAATTGCATCTTTCCTTACTCTTTACCCCCTTTCACTGCTTTAATTTTTCTTTCCTTGGGATTAATTCCTACCATCCATTGTTATTTCTTATACCTATGCCCAATTTTTGTTTGCTCTATCTTCCCAACTAGAATGTAAGCTCCGTGAAGACGAGGACTTTGTATTAACAGCCACAGTCCAAGCTCCTAGAAGTACACCAGAGACATAGTAGTCATTTAATAAATAAGTGCTGAAAAATAAACAATCCCCATGTGATAATTTGAATTCTTTAACACAACATTTTCTCAGCAAGTTTGAAAGTAATGCCTGCCCTACCCCAGAATAGCTCTCCCCTCAGAGATTCTTCTTTTTAATTCTTCTCTAAGTCCTCAGCCTCTGCTTCAAATAAAATTACAGGATGCGTGCTTTTCAGGGAAGCCCATTTAATTACTTTATGTAGAGTGACTGCCTTAGTCCAGCTTTATCTGTCCTACACTGATTTACACCACACGTTTTAGGTCTATGTCATCACCAAATGAAGCATAGAATCTTGCTAAGAACAGTCACAGTCAATTTGTTTTTGATGGTCCTTCATAAGAATGTGATGAAAATAAACCTTGAAGAAGGTTGTTTGATGTACTTTAGATTACCAAGGTTTTTTATTCGTTTTGGAATAAAGCACCTGGAAATAAATCCATACTGACAGTTCTGCTCTCTCTCAAATGATGGAGACGATCACAGGAAACGGTATGTGTTAGAGGTTGAGGAGTGGGAGGAGTGGAAAAGCAATAACCACTACAATATTGTAAAGTAATTAGCCCCCAACTAAAATGAATAAATTTAAAAAAAGTATTAAAATAAGAAAAAAATAAAAAATAAATTAAATGAAGCCACTACAAAAAAAAAAAAGAAAAGCAAGAGGCGGGGAAGGAAAAGGAACAGAAGGAGGAAGGAGGAAGCAAAGGAGAAGAGAGAAGGAAGGAGGAAGGAAGAAAGGGAAGGAGGAAGGAAGAGTGTAAGGCGAGCAGAAGAGAAAGGAGGAAATCTTGAAGGAACTGTGAAGAGTGATGATGACATAATAATTTTCTAACAATGACAAAAGGAAAAATAGAAGAGTAAATTACCTTGAGAGAGGAGATGATAAGACAGAAAATGGAGGAGATGTAGAATCTCTTCTTATTCTACAAGATCCAGCTTCCTACAAAATCATTACAGTGGTCATAACAGACTATCAGCAGTCTCTGAGAAGGAAAACGAAGAGCAGGAGAAGGACATGTTTCATGGAGGAGAAAGCTAGACTCAGAGATGTTCCTCCCACAGTTTGTTGCAGCAGAAAGTGCTTGAGACAGAGTTTGCAGTGAGGTGTCCCCATCTGCAAAGCTCCTACTTTCAGTGCTGTATCTACCAGCTTCCTCTCATTTTCACTCACAATGTATTCAGTTGAATCTCCAGAAGCTGAATCTGTTATATAATTAATAGGAAAACAAACAAAAAACAACCATCTTCCACTGGGAAAAACAGAAAGCATTCACGGCTGGTTTGTCAGAAGGAGGAGACAAAGGAGCCAATGAATCCAGAACCACCAGAGGAAGCGTGCAGACAAAAGAGAGGAACCCCAGAGACCATGCTGGCAGATGGGTTCATTAAGTAACCCTGCGCTGTATGAAAAGGATGCTAATCATTGCAGTATTTCCACTCCAAACAAGCAGAGTGAGTTGCATACTG
The DNA here is from genome assembly GCF_054371585.1 of Giraffa tippelskirchi. Taxonomy (NCBI): domain Eukaryota; kingdom Metazoa; phylum Chordata; class Mammalia; order Artiodactyla; family Giraffidae; genus Giraffa; species Giraffa tippelskirchi. The sequence goes on from NC_137280.1 coordinate 72,186,581, forward strand.
AGTCCTCTCCATGTGAGTTTTTAGAAAAGGCTGGTTCTTCTTAGACACCATCAGAGCTGCCAGAGCTCACCCTTGGGAAGCCACGGTCTTCTGTGAGGCGGTCCAAGTCCCGGCTCTGATGCCAGCTGTCACACCAACGAGTCTGCTTCCTTTCTGGGAAGCTCAGAAAATGCTGGCTGTGCATCCTGTAGGTGGAGGTGAGAAGAGGATTTTTCCTGAGTGGTCGCAGGGGGAAGTTGGAAGAGGAAGAAGATAAGGGTGGGAGGGAACATTGTCTCAACTACATTTAAAGTATCTACCACACATGGCACTGTTTCCAAGTTGACATGTTGTCTATTGCCAAATGCAAATTTTGCCTGTTGAAAAATTTTGTTCAAACCGAATGTACACCCAGAAACTGGGCAAGAGCTGCCTTTACACATCTTCCCTGTGCTTCTGCTTTTTCAAATGGCTGTAAGACTCACCATAGATTACAATGGACGAGAGTTCAGTTGTGTTCTGAATTAAGATAGCATCTGTGGGCAACCTTGGGAGCTGGCCAACTCTTGTTACTTTATTTTGAGTGAGATGTTTCCTTGAAATATCAGCTTAAAACTCCTTGAAAGACAAGTTAGTCTTCAGCGAGCACTGCATATCTCTGGGTCCAATTTTTTTTTATTATTCTTAGGCATATACTTTATTTATTTTTTTTACTATTCTTTAGTGTATACTTTTTTTTTCCCACTATTCTTAAGCACATACTTCAGCAATACTTTGGCCACCTGATGCAAAGAGCTGACTCATTGGAAAAGACCCTCATGCTGGAAAAGATTAAGGGCAGGAGGAGAAGGGGGCAATAGATGAGACAGTTGGATGGCATCATCAACATAATGGACATGAGTTTGAGAACACTGTGGGAGATAGCGGAGGACAGAGGAGGCTGGCCTGCTGTGGTTCATGGGGCTGCAAAAAGTTGGACACGACTGAGTGACTGAACAACAAGCATATATATTGAATGCTTTATTGATCAGGGTTCATTGACAGAGAACAGAATCTCCTCTGGCTAGTTTCGGGGGATTTATTACAGAGTATTAAGGAGGTAATAGAATTGTTGGGAGAGCTAAAGAAACAATCTACTAGACTGGACCTCAGGAACTCACTGTGGAGCTGGCTCTTTGGTGCTGCTGTGACTTGCAGGACCTGAAGGCTTTGGAATGAGAGCCTTGCCTGCCAATCAGGGAAACTCCTGATTTATCACTCCCTTCCATATTTCCCCTTTGGTAGCCATAAGTTTGTTTTCCATATCTATAAGACTCTTTCTGATTTTTCAAATAAGTTCATTTGTATCATTTTTTTAAAATTAGATTCCACATTTGAGTGATAAAGGTAATTTTAAATATAGCCACATTAAACAAGTAAAAGGAAACAAATAACGTTAATTTCAACAATATATTTAATTTAACACAACATGTCCCAAACTTTAACATGTACTCAATATCAAAACCATTAACATGATGTTCTTCAACTTTTTTGTGCTACAATTTTGAAATCCATTTACAGAACATCTCAGTGAGAACAAGCTACATTTCAATTGCTTGATCATCTCATGTTGCTACCATGTTTGACAGTGCAGGTTTAGAGCAAGGAAATAATGATCACACTCTCTTTTTAATACCAGTTACCACATTGGATTCCCCCAACTTAATATAACAAATTAGCATGGAGTACTTCACACATTGGTTGACTTGCTTAAAAACAGAGGGATCAGGAGTTTAAATTAGGTCTTTTGAATCCAAATATAAATTTAAGTCTAATGAGAAATACCTTACACATTCCAGAAAAACACGGTCGAGTGAACTATTTATCTGCCTGCTTTTTATTTTATCGACTCAGCAGAAGCATCTTGTGTTAGACCAAATACCTAGTTCACAGTCCTCACCAAACTGGGATCCATCCAACTTATACTAAGAGAGGTCTCACCAGATTTGCTTTGCTGTTTGTTCCCTATGTTTTGAGAAGGAGAATGAATAGATCCAGATAAGGAATTATGTTCCTTTTAAAATTTTTAATTGCTGAATTTTGAGTCTCCTCTCAATTCACTTGGGAGTTTATATTGAGAACTATGCTTTCTCTATCCATTTAATCATTCATTACCACAATGCTATAATACGTGATGGCCCCAAGCAGAGTTTCTCTCCTTGTTCCTATACTTCATACAAAATCCAGACTCCTTTTTATATATCAGAATAATAGCATCTGAACAGAAGTCCTTTAGGAACCAAGAACTAGATTTTTCTTTCTGCATCTTGAAGTCCATTGTTTGGTCTTTTTTTCACACACTAGAATTTGGAGTCTTTTTAATAGATAGAATACTCAATTATTTTGGGGAGCAGTAAGGTCTGCTCTATGACAGCCCCTTCCTACTACAGCATTCAACAAAACAAAATAATCTTGATGGTGAAGATTACTGTTTCTAATGTCCAGCACCATTATGATCTGCAACTATAAGGGATGCAATGAGTTACCTGTAAAAGTTCCCAGTGCCTGTTAGGTACCAGATAGAGGCTAACCTGCTTCCCTCCTATTAACACTTACAAGGCAGGATACAGGTTTCCATTTTGCCTGGAAATGACTTTCATGTTTTGGTCACATTATCTCAAATATCTCCGTACATTACAGAATCTTGCAGTGTGTTTGTTGCTGTTTGCCAAATGCATCAACATCCAGCATCAAGCCAGCTGCTGATTTGTTGGGGCTTTATCCATTGTCTTAGTCTATTTGAGCTGTTATAACAACAAAAAAATAAATCACGAAGTGGGCAGCTAAAAATACAACAGACATTTCCCTCTCCCAGTTCCGGGGCCTGGAGGTCTGAGATCAGGGTGACAGCACGGTCAGGTGAGGGCCCTCCTCCAGGAGGTACACCTCTCACTGTGTACCCACAGAACCTCCTTAATAAAGGCATCGATCCCATTTGTGAAGGCTCCACCTCCGTGCCCTAAACACCGTTCAGGGTCCCAACTCCTAACGCTATCACTTGAAGTACTAGGCTTTCATCACAGGAACTTTGGGGAGACGCAAACATTGAGGCCATGGCACCATTTTTCAGGGGGCAGGTTGTGACTCTTACAGGCAGACACTGTAAAGAGCCGGGTCAGGCATGACTGCAGAAATGAAGTGCAGAGAGGACTTGGTACTCTCTTGTAGGTTTCCATGGCGCTTATCGTGCTTCCAGTAACGATAATAAAACGCATTAGGAGAAATTTATTTTGGACATTTTTCTCAATGAGATCAAATCAGAACATTCTTTCACATGAGAGCTGTTCAAAAAATTGAAAATGATCTATTTTGCTATTTAAAACTCTCTTCTTCTAAAGCTTGTACAACTCCTTCAGGAGTTTCCTAAGTGGCAGTGTTATCCAGAAACCCATAATTTCCTATTTGCTGAATGTTTTCCATTTATAATTTTCTCTAAAAATGGATTATGTGAATTTTTCTAAGCCAAATTATCACATGCCTCTTTATCATCCTCCAATAGAAAGAATTTCAACCTTGTTTTGAACAATACGACTTCAACGAAAGCCTGCTTTGTTCTGTTCCTCACACTGTCTCCAACACTGCCTCTTTCCTGAAATTTTTCTTAGTCTCCAGTTCCAAGGACATATTTATCCTTAAAGACAGGTAACCATTTGGCTTATCTGGGTGCTGAAACTTTATCTCAATCTACATGGTGCCATTTCTTGCAGGGCTGGTGGAAAAGGCAGGATAACATATCGGGAACATTTAACATATCCTTTGACAAAGAGACTACTAGCTCATCTAAGACCATGTCCTTTTCTTTCTGGACACCCAGTTGCATTTCATTCCTCAGGCTTCCTCATAGGTAGGTATCACCAAGAGTCCGAGTTCTAGCCACTGGAGGATTGGAAGAAGCACTGTGTGCTACTTTCAGGCCTTGCTTGTTAAAAAAAAAAAAAGAGAGAGAGAGGATGATTTAACTGGCATTATTGTAAGGCCAGTGGGCTTCCCTGGTGGCTCAGATGGTAAAGAATCTGCCTGCAGTGAAAGAGACCCGAGTTCAATCTCTGAATCAGGATGAACCCCTGGAGGAGGGCATGGCAACCCACTCCAGTATTCTTGCCTGGAGAATCCCCATAGACAGAGGAGCCTGGTGACTACAGTTCATGGAATCACAAAGAATTGGACACGACTGAGCAACTAAACAAAAACAGCAACCATCATTGTAAGGCTATGAGTTTATAACACTTTACATGAAGTGGTATATTGTTATTTAAACATGGGCTGTGATGAATTAAAGGTGTATATTGAATCAAAGAAGGCATAAAAAGCTTAGAAAGAGATACGGAATATACCAACAGTGGGCACAAAATAAAACATAAAGATATCCAATTAATCCAAAAACAATCAAAAAAAGGAAAAAAAAAAAACACAGAACAGATGAAGCAAATGGGAAACAACTGACAAGATGGCATGTTCAAACCCCAGAGTATAAATAATTATATTAAAAATAAGTACTCCAAATACAATTAAAAGGCAATGTGATCAGTTTGGAAAGCAAAAAGAAAGGACAAACTACATATTGTCTACAAAAAACCACATTTTGTATATACATACATACACATAGATTACAAGTAAGGCATGCGTGTGCACATGCTAAGTCGCTTCAGTCATGTTCAACTCTTTGCAACCCTATGTACTATAGCCTGCCAGGCTCCTTAATCCACAGGACTCTCCAGCATGGAAGAGGACAAACATTGCAAGCACTCATTAAAAGAAGTAATCTAGTGCAGCAGCCTTAATATTATACACAGAAGACTTGAGAACAGGGCATTTTAATGAAAATAAAGAGGAACAATACAAAATGATAAAGGAGTTATTTTCCAAGAGGACATAACAAATCTAATTTTATATCCATCTACCAATACAGCTTCAAAATATATGAAGCAAAACCAGTAGCTCTAAAATTAAAAATAAGCAAATGCACCATTAACATTAGAGATTTCAATATTCCTCTCTTAGTAATCAGAACAAACAGAGGAAATCAGTAAGGATGTAGAAGAACTTAACACATCGTTGAACCATTTATCTATTTGAGATTTATAGAACATCGCACGTCAAGAGAATCTTTTTTCCTAATGCCCAGGGAATGATTCTCCAACATACACCATATTCTCAGGGGAATAGGAACCTGGGGTGGGATAAACTGTATATTCTTTGGTCACATGACTTTAAATAAGAAACTGATAACAGAAAGATATCTGGGAGAAAAACCATCAAATATTTGGAAATTGAAGAATATACATAAATAATTCAAGGGTCAAAAGAAGAATCAGGAGAAAAATTAGAAGACATTTTAAATTGAATGGAAACAAAAATATAACACAGCAAAACATGTGCAAACAGCTACAGCAGAACTTGAGGCATTTGTAACATTAAATGTTAATGTTAGAGAGAATGAAAGTCTCATACCAGTGATCTGAGCTTCTACCTTAAGAAACAAGGTGTGGGGGTGGGGGGTGGGGTGGTGGGAAGCAAATGAACCAAATCAAGTGAAAGAAAGGAAAAATGAAGAGCAAAGAAAAATGTAATTGAAAGAGAAAAAAATAGAAAATCAATGGAAGAAAGAAAAGGTTCTTTGAAACGATCAATAAAAATGATAAACCGCTAGTCATATTGAATAATGAATGACAGAGAAGAGACACAAGTTGCTAAAGTCAGAACTGAAACAGGGGACTTCTCCATAGATCAATCCTTCAGACACTGTCAGGATAAGAAAAAATATATGTAATGTTGTTGTTGTTTAGTCTCTAAATCATGTCTGACTCTTTGTGATCCCATGGACTGTAACCAGCCAGATTCCTCTGTCCTTGGAATTCTCCACAAAGAATGCTGGAGTGGGTTTCCATTTCCTTCTCCAGGGGGTCTTCCCAACCCAGGGATCGAACCTGTGTTTCCTGCATTGCTGCATTTCTTACATTGCAGGTGAATTCTTTACCACTGAGCCACCAGGGAAGCCTATGTAAGGTTACGTTCCTGTGCATGAGTGAATCAACAAAACACACAGTTGGTTCTTTGAAGAGACCAATAGAATTGAAAAGCTCCAGCAAAAATTTTGTGAGACAGAGACAATATGAGGAAATATCCTGAAAGATCAAAGGGCACAGTATTCTAAATCTTAAAGACATTAAAATATATAACAAATAAATTTACTAACATCTGCATTTGAAAATGCAGATAAAAAAAGACAAACTCCTATGAAAACAAATGTTTCCACAAACTGAAACAAAGTGTAACATCAACAAAATCTGAATAATCGTGTTAAATACTTCAAAGATGTACATGAAAATATCCTCAGGAAAAGATGGCTAGACCTATAAACTCTTCCAGGCATTTGAAAAAAATATATATATACTAATAGCATGCTTCTTTTTCCCCCTCAGAAAATGGGAAAATAGAGAAATTCTCTAACTTGCTTTATGAAGCCTAGACAAAAACTTAGTATGGAAACTAGAAAGGGGGATAACAAAACTGAAGAATACTAGCCAATCTCTCTCAGACAGAAAATGAAAAAAAATTCAGTAAAATATTAATAGATATGTAATAGACATCAAATACTTTTCAACCAAGTTGGGTTTATTTCAGAAATTCAAAGGTGGCTTAATAATTGCAAATTAATCAGTGTAAGTTATAATATTAACAGAATAAAGGAGAGCCATCATTTTGTCATCACAGTAGATGGAAGAAAATCATTTTATCAATGTCATCATCACTTCACAATAGAAAAGAAACACTCTAAGCAAAGAATAGAGGAAAACTTTCTTAATAGATATTATAAAGAAATAATTCTGTAGCCAGTACAAAGAAATGAAAGAAGATATATGGATCAGAAAGGAAGAAAATGCAATATTATTTACAATTGGCATAATTGCCGAAGTAAATTATGTAACAAAGTTGACTAATCACCATTTTGAATCAAAGGATGAATTTAGATAATTGCTGGATGCAGATCAATATACAAAATTCAGTTGCATGCCTATATTCCATCAAAAAATTTAAATATACATTTAAAAAATGCCACTTAAATATCATTAAAATGCCAGATATTTAACAGTAAATCTAATAAGGGACATGCTTTGCATGTGACACTAGTGGTAAAGAACCCGCCTGCCAAGAGACACAGGAGATGCAGGTAAAATCCCTGGGTCAGGAAGATCCCGTGGAGGAGGGCACAGCAACCCACTCCAGTATTCTTGCCTGGAGAATCCCTTGGACAGAGGAGCCTGGCGGGCTATAGTCCATGGGGTCACAAAGAGCCGGACATGACAGAAATGACTCAGCACAGCACACAGCACAATAAATGATATATAAGACCTGTATTCACAGCACTGCAAAATGCAAAAGAGAACAATTAAATGAAACCTAAATATAAGGAGAGATACATCCTGATAATCCGTTCAAAGAACCACTATTAGAAATATTTCAGTTTTTCTCAAACTGAACCATAAAGTGATTGTAACAAAATACCACACATTTTTAAAGTGGGTATTGATAGTTCAGTTCAGTTCAGTTCAGTCGTATTGATAAGGTGATTCTAAATGTATATGGAGTTTCAAAGTGATAGTCACTGCAAGGACAAACTTAAGGAAAAGGTTGTATCATTTATTAGTAGTCAATAAGAGTTCCCTTGTGGCTCAGCTGGTAAAGAATCTGCCTGCGAGAGACCTGGGTTTGGTCCCCGGGTTGGGAAGATCCCCTGGAGGAGAGCACGGCAACCCACTCCAGGTTTCTGGCCTGGAGAATTCTATGGACTGTATAGTCCGTGGGATTGCAAAGAGTTGGACATGACTGAGTGACTTTCAAGACTGATTATAAAGCTACAGTAGTAGCATTCTTGTCATTGTGGTATTGGTACAAACATAAACTATACACAGAGTCACCCTCAAGCAGTTTTCCAGGATTAGCTAGGCAGAGTTTGGAGTCAAATGAGTTGAACCTAGAATTTCTAATTCTTCCAATTGTTGTCACTTTCAGTTCAGTTCAGTTCAGTTGTTCAGTCACATCCGACTCTTTGCGATCCCATGGACTGCAGCACGCCAGGCCTCCCTGTCCATCACCAACTCTCGGAGTTTACTCAAACTCATGTCCATCGTGTCGGTGATGCCATCCAACCATCTCATCCTCTGTCATCCCCTTCTCCTCCCATCTTCAATCTTTCCCCACACCAGGGTCTTTTCCAATGAGTCAGTTCTTCGCATCAGGTGGCCAAAGTACTGGAGTTTCAACTGTTGTGGCTTTGGGCCAATCATTTAACATCTCCAACCTTGTATTTCATTTGTATACAGGGTTTGACAATAATTCAAATATCATTATAAAAATTAAGTAATACATTTAAGGTGCATAGCATTTAAGACAAACCCCAGAAATTTTAAACCTGTCAATGCATGTTAAACAGTTAGGAAAATATCTAGCCTGCGGTAAGCAATCAATGTTAACAGCAATCGCTATATTAATATTAACAAGGCCAACGTGGAAATAATGTTTGCCCAATGCCAAGCACTCATTAGTCACTCTCTAAAAAGGATTGTGCGTGAATATTCAGGAGTGACACTAAAATTCTAGAGACAGGCAGACTTGTCCTCAGTCCTGAAGTGGGTAATTGCTCCAAATCTCCTGATTTTCTAAAAGACCTGGAGAGTGTAGACAAAAAAAAAGAAAAAAGAATATACCTCTCTGGTAGTTATTCCTGAAGTATGAGGACCATGTTGATAATAATTAAAAATTGCAATTAGAGGAATTTCTTCACAGCACCTCTGGGTCCCATCACCCCTGTTTCACTACAAGAGTGTTTAGCCATTTTCAATCTGTGCCTCATTAGACAGTTAGCAGCAGGTGCTTCCTATAGAGACTTTTGGAAAACAAGCTTTGTGAGGAGGCGGGGGTGGGGTCCTCTCTCACCCTCGCGACCTTGTCCACTCTGTTCTGCGGAGGCTGGGGGATGCCGGAGAGTGCTTTGGGAGAGAGGCTTCTCACTGCCGAGCCGTCCCCCACAATTTCTTTCTCTCACAAAGCGCAGATGGTGGTGTAATCGGTTTAGTCATTAAGCCGTGTGCAAGTCTTTGCAACTCCATGAACAGTGCCCCGCCAGGCTCCTCTGACCTTGGGATTTCCCAGGCAAGAATACTGGAATGAGGTGCCATTTCCTTCCCTGGGGGATCTTCCCCACCCTGGAATCAAACCCGGGTCTCCTGCATTTCAGCTGTACTCTTTACTGACTGAGCCGCCGGGGAAGCCCCAAAGCGTGGGCGATGCTGCCATTTTGTCTCATCATGGATTCCTTAGCTCTTGTGGAGTCCTTCCCTTTCCTGTAAACTGGCTGGACATGCACATGGTCTAAGAGCTCAAATGCTCCAGCCAAATGCAGCCACTTTATTCCTGGACAGAAAAGATATAGGAGAATCCCGCGACTACCCACGTGGCCTTGGCACAGCCACTTTACCTCTGCATACCTCGGTGTACCTTTTGGGAAGTGGGAGGGAGGCGGGAGGGAGGCGGGAGGGAGGCTCAAGAGGGACGGGACATCGGTATACCTGTGGCTGATTCATGTTGGTGTATGGCAGAAACCAACGCAATATTGTAAAGCAATCATTCTTCAATTAAAAATAAATTAATTTAATTAAAAAAAATCATTATCGGGCCAGAGCTGAGGATTGAATACAATCTAGAGTGATCAGCTTTGCATTTCTATCTCTTCCTATTTGACTTCAAGGAATTCCCCAGCTAAAGCTCTACCCTCATCCATCCACTCCAGACTCCGGGATATTTTCCAATAGAAACCTTCCAGTCTCTCCTCCAGGTCTTTGCTCAGCAAATGATGCCCCCCCAAACCCTCCTGCCACCCAAGATGCGCTCTCCCCTGCTAGATGTGCCTGTGGAAATAAAACACTGCTTTCTAGGGAGAATATAGCTCTGTCTTTTGACCCGGTTAGAATGAACCTCATCGGATTCCAGGGGCTCTCAGTACGAGGTGACTCCCCTCTCCTGCTCCAGGGACATCCCGCAACATCAGCAGACAATTTTGATCGTCAGATGTGGGGTACACAGTGATGAAATGCTGCTACTATCCTACAGTTCACAAGTGAGCCCTCACAATGAAGAACTTCCCAGCCAACTATGCCACCCCTCCTGAAGTTGAAAACCCCGCCCCTTATACAGCGTGGTGCCCAAATCCTTAGCTTGTCCTTCAGACCTTCTGTGACCCAGCTCTGGATACAACACTCCCGTTTTATACCTTGGCCCTTTCATATATCATTTTTCCATCTTCTTCGTCTAATGCCTGAAACATTAGGAATGTGTGAATCCCATGAAGACAGGGGTGTTTTGTTTTGTTTTGTTTCCATTTTATGCACAGCTGTATCCCCAGGTGCTCGACAACAATTGCTGAATGAGTCAGTGAACAGAAAGGCAGCGCTTGCCCCCAGGGTTTGCACACTCACTCCTTTTCCTAGAATGTGTTCTCTTCTCCTTGTTGAGCTAACAAAGCCCTCGTCATCATCAACATCTAAGCATGCCTCCTTTGAGATGTCCCCCCTTGCTCCAGACCCAGTGCCCCACCTCCTCCGCTGGGCTGCCCGTACATTTGACATCTGTCTGGCTTGTCTCATCACTTTGTTCTGTAATTTATCTTCCTCCACTCTCCTCTTCTCTGTGTGATTACAAGAGCTTTCAAGGTAAGGCTCCTGTCTTAATTATTTGAATATCTCCATCACTGTTCACAGCACCTGACACCAAAGAGGTTCTTACTAAGATATTTTGAATGAATGAGTGAACAGGCGATGACTAGAGGTGTGACAGGCATGGTGATAAGTGTGAAGCTGGAATGTGGGTATCAATTCATCTATGAGGTGCCAGAGGATACCACACAGCAACCCTTCTCCTCGTGACTTAATGATTCTGCTCATCACCAGGGAGGATGCCGGGCCCTTGTGCAGGATACCAACTGTTTCCTAGTACCTATCTTGGACATAAGCTGGGATTTAGGAGAACAGAGACAGCATGTTGCATAGATTCACAAGGATAGGAGAAATTGAGGGCATGTATTAAGATAGATGCGAAGTGTAACTTGTACCATTCTGGGTAATTTCTTCACTTTTTATGGAGGAAATATCACACTTTCATGGAGGCATTCGGGAAGAATTGATGTTTTTAGGGTTAAGGCAGACACTCAGAGGACTGATGGAGTGGACGAGGGGTCAGGCAGTCACACCGCCTCTCTGCAATTGGTTACAATAAGGGTCAAACTCCACACGGGGCCAGGTGAGCTGAAGTCAAGGTGGCAGGGAGGGTGGGAAGAGGAGAAAGAAGTCAGGGCAGGGAATCAGCCCAGGGGAGGGTACATATCTACCCCTGGAAAATTCTCCCAGGGTTCAGTCTGGTGGGCATAGCAACTATGCTAATCCCTCAGAATTTAAGGTGACTTTGTAGGAAAATGAAGTAAAATGTGTTGTCCCAAACAGTTGATTTTAGCATGCTCACTGATGCTCAGAGTAAGGAAGAACAAGTCTAGCACTGGTACAGGTCGAGAGAAAAAGGGAAAGAATAACTTTCCTGAGAAAGTTATTACAGGAAACTGCTGACTAAATTGCTAAACAAAGTTGGCAGCCTAAGTCGTCTTGTTGAATAATTTCATAAAGACAGCTTGTGAAACTGTTCAAGAAAATACGGCAGGCAGAGAAAAAAAAATCACCCCTTAATAGAGAATAATTATCTAAAATAAAATCCAGAGAGTGTTGAACTTATGATATGAGGCCACCATATGTAAAGGGACTTCTGTCAATGGATTCTCCAGGCAAGAATTCTGGAGTGGGTTGCCATTTCCTTCTCCAGGGGATCTTCCCGACCCAGGGATCAAAGCTGGGTCTCCTGCATTGCAGGCAGATTCTTTATCATCTGAGACACCAGCGAAGCCCCCTTAATTCTCTAAGGGAAGAGATTTTGGGGGTAGTCAGACAGCTGCACAAACAGTTCCATGATCCAATGAGGAGAAAGACACTTCCTTTAGAACTATAAGCAACTGTCATATTGTTCTGAGAGCACTCGCCTTTGAGCTTGAGAAGCTCAACAAGGACAGTGTTTTAAGTCAAATCAAACACTTTTGGAAATTTTTATAGAGATAAATGTTGGGATTTTGGCTCATTTAGCAGCAAAGTTTATTTGAATTTTTCAATTAGCAAAGTCCTTGATAGAATCACCTTCCCATTTTACATTTTACATCCATTGGTCTTAATTGCTCAAAGCATTTTTGCCATGGTATATTTAAGTTTGGGGCTTCTCTGGTGGCTCAGACAGTAAAGAATCTGCCTGCAATGCAGGAGACCCAAGTTTGATCCCTGGATTGGGAAGATCCCCTGGAGAAGGGAATGGCTACCCACTCCAACTGCCAACAAAAGTCTGTCTAGTTAAGGCTATGGTTTTTCCAGTGGTCATGTATGGATGTGAGAGTTGGACGGTGAAGAAAGCTGAGCGCTAAAGAATTGATGCTTTTGAACTGTGGTGTTGGAGAAGACTCTTGAGAATCCCTTGGACTGCAAGGAGATCCAATCAATCCATCCTAAAGGAGATCAATCCTGGGTGTTCATTGGAAGGACTGATGTTGAAGCTGAAACTCCAATACTTTGGCCACATCATGCGAAGAGTTGACTCATTGGAAAAGACCCTAATACTGGGTAGGATTGGGGGCAGGAGGAGAAGGGGACGACAGAGGATGAGATGGCTGGATGGCCTCACTGACTCGATGGACATGGGTTTGGGTAGACTCTGGGAGTTGGTGATGGACAGAGAGGCCTGGCGTGCTGCAATTCATGGGGTCACAAAGAGTCGGATACGACTGAGCGACTGAAATGAACTGAACTGAACTGAACCCACTCCAATATTCTTGCCTGGAGAATTCCATGGACAGAAGAGCCTAGCAGGCTTAAAATCTGTATCAACATTTGGGAAATGAAGGATTTCACATTAAAATTCATACTTATTCTTTCAATAAAAAAATTCCTGAAGATCTGGCCACTTTGAACCTTCCTTTCCTCATAGTGTCACTGGATGGATCTATCCCCTGCCAGTCCCCTTGTTGCCTTCCGTTAAGATTTAACAACATTTATAAATGTTTTTATTGAAACATAGTGGAGTTACAATATTGTGCTTGTTTCAAGTATTTAGAATCTTCTCCATTATGAATTCTGGGAGGATCTTGAGGATTCTGGCTGCCCTCCCCGCCCCACACCTCTCCGTGGCCTTATCCCTGTCTTTGCCCAGTTCTTTCTGATGGATATTTTGTTTCCCCAAGTCACACTGTTCCAATGGTCTCTTGGTCCAGTGAAGCCCAAATATGGTCTCCACTCACAGACTCTGCACAACAGCTCCTGCCCATCCAGAAGGAATCTCCAGACACCAGTTGGTTTGATCACTACCTTGGTCCTTAGCTAAGAGGACCATCAGAGAGTCTGAATAGAGTGCTGTTTATCAGCTGTATCTTTAAATATTTTGTGGGGTACTTTGATGCTTGCAATTGCAGGATGCCAGAAAAGGCACAGATACCATCTCTGTGTGTGTCAGGGCTACCACAACCACAGAGGCTAACGCAGTGCTGACAACATGTTTTGTAAAATGATTGAATGACTTAATAGCTACTGTTTATTGAATACATACTATTTACCAGCTACTTTTCATATATTTTCTCAACCAGCTATCACAGCAGTCTAGTGATGTGGGTGGGTGTCTTAGTTTCCAAAGTAGACATGAGACCCGTGAAGCTTAGAGAGGTAAATCATTTACTTGAGATCTCACAGGTGAATTTCAAAAACTGTCTGACTCCAAAGCACTTTAGATGAACGGATAATTGAATGAATGAAGGCATCAGTGATAGAATGAATGACTCTATGAAAACCCTAGTTGTCAGGCTTGAGTCTCATATCAGAGTCAGACACAGTGATTCTCAATCCAGGTTGCCTACTGGATCAACCGTGGCGATTTAAAACTACTTATGACCTGGGCTCCACCCCCAGAGACTCTGGTTGAATTGGGGACAAGAGCGGGCATTAGGATTTCTTTTTTAAGCTCTGAGATGATATTCACATATACTCAGATCTGAGAACCGCTTGGTTAAGGAAAAGGACATTATTCACTGGGCCTGGTTACATGATGAAGGAGATAAAGCTCATATTGGATATTTCTGGAGGTCAAGTAGTATTTGTAAGAATCACACAGAATGATTCTTATCATCCAGCAAGTTTGAGCACCACTGTAGTAAAACTGAGGCAGCTGATTACGTGTCTCCTGTCCAAGGATAAGGATTATGCCTGGATGTAGCAATTGGTCTGATTTTGCAAGGGGATCAGAGGCAATAAAAACCCCACTGGCCCCACCTAGTGATAGACAAGAGAGACCCACCAGACAGAGTGAAGTAGATGGCCGGTAATTTGGTGCTCTTCAAACTGACCATCTTTAAGTGTTCTTTAACATTTATTACATAGGGGCTTGGAGTGATTGATTTGCTAATAATGCAGATGTAGGTACATGAATGTGTTTACTTGGTTTTTATATTATTTTATTTATAACATTTTATTGCTGTGACAGCATTTTGTAAGAAGAAATCCTTTAATAGAGAAATGTTAGGTTTTTGTTTTGAAATTCATTTGTATTACTAACTTTGGCAGAATAATAATTTCAAATTATATTAGGCAATTTTATTTTGTGGGTACTGAGAACTACTTATGAGATATCCCTTAACAGAGACCAAAAAGCTGACCATATACTATTAGAGGCGTTGTGCTAGGCCCTTTGAAGGACCAAAAAAAAAGAAAAAGCAGTGAAGTCTGCCCTCTAGTGGGGAAAAGTGTACATGCAGGGACTCAGAAACTGCACATTGTAAAATCTCAGGAATAAGACTGGTTTAGGGCCACCAAGGGGCTTCCCTGGTAGCTCAGCTGGTAAAGAAGCCACCTGCAATGCAGGAGACCTGGGTTCAACCCCTGGATTGGGACGATCTCCCGGAGGAGGGCATGGCAACCCACTCCAGTATTCTTGCCTGGAGAATCCCATGGACAGAGGAGCCTGGCGGGCTACAGTCCACAGAGTCGCAGAATCGGACATGACTAAAGCAGCTTAGCACAGCACAGCACAAGGCCATCACGTTCAGTCAGAAAACAAGGAGAGGGCCTAGCCTCACCTCAGGCATCTCAGAGGGACTAGTGTGAGTCGGCTTTATGCTGTGTACTGACCTAAATGCCCTGGACAGAGAGGAACAAGATAGTCAAGAAAGATCCTGGCTTTCATAAAAGGTATATTCTATCGGTTCTACTGAGATGGATGAAACTGGAGCCCATTATACAGAGTGAAGTAAGCCAGAAAGAAAAACAACAATACAGTATACTAATGCATATATATGGAATTTGAAAGATGGTAACGATAACCCTATATGCGAGACAGAATAAGAGACACAGATGCATGGGACAATTTTATGGACTCTGAGGGAGAAGGTGAGGGTGGGACGTTCTGGGAGAATAGCATTGAAACATGTATATTATCATATGTGAAACAGAACACCATTCCATGTTCGATGCATGAGACAAGGGCTCAGGGCCGGGGCAATGGGATGACCCAGAGGGATGGGATGGGGAGGGAGGTGGGTGGGGGGTCCAGGAAGGGGAACACATGTAAACCCATGGCTGATTCATGTCAATGTATGGCAAAAACTATTACAATATTGTAAAGTAATTAGCCCCCAACTAAAATAAATAAATTTATAAAAAAAAAATAAAATTAAAAAAAAAAAGGTATATTCTAGCTGAGTTTTAAAATATCCATATTAAAAAATGAGCAAAGACCTGAATAAACATTCTTCCATAGAAGGTATAGGCCCACAGACACATGAAAAGGTGTTCAACATCACTAAATATCAGGGGAATGCAAATCGAAACCACAGTGAGGTATCTCCTCACATGGTTAGAATTTTTGTTGTCGTTCAGGCGCTCAGTCGTGTCTGACTGTTTACGACCTCGTGGACTGGAGCACGCTAAGCTTCCCTGTCCTTCACCATCTCCCGGAGTTTGCTCAAACTCATGTCTGGCTACTATCAAAATGACAAGAGGTAAGTGTTGGCGAGGATGTGGAGAAAAGGGAACCCCTGTGCCCTGTTGGTGGGTACATAAACAGGGGAAATCACTCTGGAGAACAGTGTAGAGCTTCCTCAAAAATTAAAACTAGAACTACCATGTGATTCAGCAACTCAAACTTCTGGGTATATATCAAAAAAAAAAAAAAAATCTCAAGGAGATATCTGAAGTCCCATATTCATTGCAGCATTGATCACAATAGTCAAGACATGGAGACAAACTAAGTGCTCCTTAAATGAATCAATGGATAATACATATGTAAAATGGAACGCTTTTCAACGTTTACAAAAAGGGAAATCCTGTCATTTGAAGCAACATGGATGAAAGTGGAGGGCATTATGCTGAGTGAAATAAACTAGATGCAGAAAAAAATTTCTTCATGCTAGCACTTACATTTGGAATCTAGAAAAATTGTTGCATTCATAGAAACAGAGAATTAAAAAGTGATTGTCAGGTGTTAGGAGGTGAGGAAAACAGGAAGAGTTTGGTAAAAGGATACAAACTTGCAGTTACAGGAATGGTAAGGTTTGAGGATCTAATGTGAAACATGGTTACCACAGTTGATAACCCTGTATTGCCTATTTGCAGTTTGCTGAGAGAGAACTTGAAAGTTCTCTCCCTAAAAAGAAATGAATATGTGAGGTGATGGATGTGATAATCAACTAGATGGAGAGGGATCCTTTCACAGTGCATTTGCACATCACATTGTCATGTTGTCCTCTGTAAATACCATCCTTCCCAACGAGGTGCTCCCCAACAAGATAAGCCAGAGCCCCGCAATTAGAGAGTAGACCCTGCTCACCATGACTAGAGAAAATCTGTGCAGCAACGAGGACCCAGTGCAGTCAAATAAATAAAACTGTTTAAAAATTAAAATATCTTATAATTGCATTGCCAACTGGTTGAATAGATAATAGTGAACAGTTCAAAGCCCCATGATCAGTGCTCTGCACTAGGTTCTAGGGCTTTAATAATAACCAAGAGACAGAGCTTATAGAGGGCTGGAATAGGTCAGGTTTTACAAGACATTTAGCCTTTGTCCCAAACAATGGGACTCACTGTAATGTTACAAACCGAAGACAACATATCATCTTTACATTTTTAAAGATGAATTTGTGAAATGAGAGTTTTGCAAATGTAAGGGGTAAATTTTTTCCCCTATGAGGTTCCAAGCCCAAAGTCCACGAGTTCCACTGCCTGGCTTCTGATTATCATCCTTAAGACCAGCAAATCAGCCACCATGAGCCCTGTCATTGAGGGTAACTCTGGAAAGAGCATGAAAAAAAAAAAAAAAACACATGGCAAAAAGCCTTTTCCATTTATTATATTGGAAAATTCAATTTAATTTATTGAAAAATATATTACTGGCAGGAGTAATAATGATATGAATTCAAAAGGCAAATATTAACACTCAACCTACAAGCCCAGGACTTAATGAGAACTCATCCAACATCTGGTCTCCCATTAAAAGGGCTCAGAGGGCCCTTGTGATTTATATCAGAGTAAAAGTCACTCTCTGTCTCTCAGAAGATCATTTTTTTAAGGGACAAGATATAGAAAGGAAACTTGGGGCAGAAAAGTTTTACAAAAGCCGCCCCAGACCCGACTGTGGGGTGACCCACTGGTGGAGAAGCAGCTGTAACAGGCCGAACTCCAGGCTCAGACGGTGTCAGTAAACCCCCCACACAGACAGAGGAACACAGTCTGCAGTGGAGCCAGCATGGGGCCGGGGTCACGGCTCCTAGAGGCCAGCAGACAAAGACCTGGGCCCCAGAGCAACTTAGCTGCCTCCTTCTGAGTCTCAGTTTTCTCATTTGTAAAATAGGGGCTTGAACCCATGATTTTTAAGGGACGCCCCCATTCTAAAAATGCCAATGCCTCTCTGTTGCAAGGAAAGAAGGGACTGGTTCCAGGGTGGCCAAGAGTACTAGGTCCTGGGGAAAGCTTGGCCAGTTCTTTGCATTTTTTGAAAACTCTGGGCAATAGATTCGGTCTGTGGCCACTCCATTCTCCTCCCTACACATCGTTTGACAAACACCAGAGCCTTTCATAAACTCTTGGAATAAACAAATTCATTTAACATATAAATAGGAGGAGCAAGAAAAAATGGAAAGAAAGAAAATGATGCTGGAAGTATTCTGCTGTAAGCTTTGAAGAGCAGGAATTCTGGACCCCAGCTCCCCAAGTGAATCCCTAGGGTTTCCTTTTTGACAGCTGGGGGTTATGGCTACTGTTCGCAAATGAGGAGCAGGAAATCTAGAAAAGCTAATCCCTGTTTTATTCTTATTCACATATTTCTCCGAGAAGAATACAATCTGACAGGGAAAACACTCAAACCCTCAACAATAGGAGAAGGCATCAATAATAAGAATCATCAGCGGGCCAGCCCAGCAGGAGCTATGGCAGTTTCCACTGGAAGCGAGCAGTGGGCATGAATTCATTGCAAAGGGCCTTTCCATGTAGTAAGAAACAGTGTGTTCTTTTTTCCATAGTGTGTTGCTTCTTTTCTTTAAGAAATGAAAAAAAAAAATCTGTTATTTGTCCTTGTGATTTCTAGCAAAAAATAAAAACAAACGACAACAACAACAAAAAAACACCTCTTTTTGGAGAGAAGGAAATTATCCACTTAAAATACTTAGAACACTTAATCCCAGTAGTTGACTTAAATATCTTAATTCTGTTTCTCTCAGAATATTGATCATCCAGACACTCTCAGCCAAGCCACCACCCAGAGCCCGAGAGGCATTCTGAATGAGCAACTCTGATGGTTAAACTGTCCAAGTAAACAGGGTGCTACTGAGCACGCGGATGAAGACTCGGGGGACCCCTGCTCACTGAAGGACACGGCCCCTGCCCTGACCTGACCTCCTAAAGTCCAGTCTGGAGTCGCCTCACCGCTCTGCTCAACCACCCCCAGACACCCTGGACCCTTTCTGCAGTGTGCTCAACAGAAATAACCTTCACATGCCAGGTGTCCTCTGACCAAACATAGAAATAACCCCTTCAGTCCTGAGTGCAGTCCTAGAGAGAGGCTAATGTACGTTTCATAAACACAAAGTCCTGGCCAAAGAAAGTCAAAGGATTTTTTTATTATTGTTGTTGTTATCATTGATACACATCACGAGCTACACAAAATGCCGACCAAAAAGCAAATGTAGAAAAATAGTAGAATTATATTGGTTCTGATGACTTTGTTATTCCCATCACCGTAATTTTACAATTTCCAGGATGTTCGGGAGATTATAATTATTGTATACATTGTCACCAGAATAAATATGCATTAGGAATTCACAGTGGCATCAAGCTATACATTCAGGTTCTTTTTTCAGAGAAAGGGACCGTGCTGAAGACCCTGCCTCTATTTACCTTCTACAAGGTAGGAGGTCACATTTGAAAACTAAATTAAAACAGAATAAAACAAAATGGATTCCAGAGCCCTGCATTGTATGATGGACAAACAAAAAGCCACAGGCTGGTTCTCCTGGTTAAGCTGGAGTGTGATAATGTTTATGGACACAATCAGTGGACTATTTATTTATTTGATAATCTGTTTCACCTATTAAGGGGCTTCCCTGGTGGCTCAGACATTAAAGAATCCACCTGCAAGGCAGGACACCTGGGTTCGATCCCTAGATTGGGACAAACCCCTGGCAAAGGGAATGGCAACCCACTCCAGTACTCCTGCCTGGAGAATCCCATGGCAGAGTAGCCCAGCAGGCTGCACTCCATGGGGTCGCAAAGAGTCAGACAAGACACAGCAACTAATGCTTTCACTTTTCACACTTTTGCCTATTAACTTGAAAAAAAGGTAGAATAAACAGTTTAGCCACAGACCATCCAGAGACTTTGTACTACAGACAGATAACATGCCATTCAGGAGGCAGACTGAGCTGTAACAAGCACCACTGAACATCTCCTTTGACAAATTTCCTGACCTGACACTGACCTGGGGATGGTGTCAATGTCACCAAGGAAGCTTGGAGGTCCTGCATGAGAGGCATGGCTTATACCACTACGGCATCTCCTCTGGGCTGGTTTCCTCCTTCCAGACCCTGATGGGATGCTGGCACCCCCATAGAACCAGTTTGGCTTGTCCTAAGAGATGCCGAGATGGTAATGCTCTTGGTGTTTCTCATCTGCTCTTTTTCCTTATTACTCTAAGTGAACATTCTTCTATTTATGTGGGTCTCCTCTCCCTCCCCCCAGATGATAAATTTTTGTATGGCAGGGTCTTGTCTGATGAACTTCTGTAGCCACCAGTAGCTAGCACAGAACTTGGAAGAGACTAAATAAACACTGTTTAAAAAGAAATGCATTCAAGTGTAAGCTATGGGAATATTAGGAATGAAGGTAAAATCAGACTTTGATTTTGTTACATACAAGCAACACAGTGTGTGGGACAGAATGGGATGCTTTCTTTAAAAAAAAAAAGTTTAAAACAAGCAAAAGATAGTAATATATGCATAGGTTATCAGCATTATTATTAAATTCAGTACCTGGATTATTATTAAACTTCCTTGGAGCAAGAAGCATGGAGCAGGATATTTTGCCGTATGCAGTAAGCTTAACCTTGGACTAAAGGACATTCAGCCCAAGTGCTAAAAGTCTTTTTTTGTTTGATGTAATAAAAAGATTCTGAGTGACATTTACAGAATTAACACTTCTGAACACCTTAAATTTGATGTAATATTGCTCTTAGTTGGGTGTCAGGTTTCAGCCCTTCCTCTCAACTTAACCATGGCTTACATTATACCCTGAGCAGCAAAATAGTTTTACTACACAGATCATCCAGTCATTCACAGAACTGAGCTGGAAAACTCCAGCTTGGAGGCTCCTGGAATCACAACGGAATGTTCTCACTTCTGGAAGCTTGAGTCTTCAAGTTTCAAACAGGGTGATCTCCCTCACGCCATCAAGTATGAATGTAAAAAGGCATGGAGTTATTATAAAGAAAATTCCTCACAGCTAACTTTTGCTATAAAATATTTCTGAGACACCCCCTCAGTGCTTACTCTGCGCGGGCACTGTTCCTCTCTGCTTACCCCTTTCTCATCCAGATGTCCCCCCAACCCCCACAATGACCTCTCCAAGTAGACACGTGAAAACCTGTTTTATAGATGAGGACACCAGCCCCCTGGCTTGAAAGCACCCCCCAGATATACAGTGGTTCTTCCCATTACAGGAAACTGCCACAGTGATATCTTTTCTGACAAAACTACTTTCCTCTTGCAAATCCAGAAGCCTAGAGGGTAAATAGAAACCAAGTTCAAACTGTTTCTTTATGGGAATCAATTGCTGTGTGTTGGATGAGGTGCTAGAGAAGAAAACGCAAGCTTTCAAAGAACTGTCCCTGTCCAGAACTTCCTTACTGAACCCTGACTCTGTAATGGGAAACACTGGCAAATTAGACATGATTCCTGCTCTGAGGAGTACATATGCAGGAGAACCACCAGAACACAGGAACGAGAGTGAGATCCTGGGAACATGAGAAGACTGAGCTCTGATGGTAAGACATCAGGTCGAAGCAGGAATCTACAAGCCATGAACCACTGGGTGGGTGTAGGTTCACAACCAATGGACAAGGAATCGATTCCCATTTGAATATGAGAAGCCCTTCCAATGTGGGAAAAGCAGAAAGAGACAGTGGGTATAGATGGAAGGGTATGGTCTGGGCAGTTATGGAACGCATTGTGGTCTAGGGGAAAGTGGTTTCAGGCCGGTAGGAGAAAGAAAAACTTGAGACACAGTGATTGGGAAAGACAGATGATTAATCAAGAGCCAACAGGCCAGCCAATCTCCCCATTATGCTTATGGACAGTGCTTTATAAAACCACCCTTATCATTCAATTATGTTTCCCTTTGCCATCTCATTTATCAGTCATGTAGATGCCTTGAAAATATTATGAGAGAAAGCTCATAAGGTTACGGTTTAGGATTTGAAGAATCCTGGCATTGATTTTTAACAGATATATGACTTTTGCAATCTATTAACTTCTCTGGGTTGGAGGCATTGACAAGCATGAAGGATAACACAGAAGCTCAGGGCTCGAATCTTGACTCCACCATGGCTAAGTTGTGTGACCTTAGTCAAGTTACCTGACTTCTCCAAATACCATCTGTATGCTGTATAAGTTTTAAAGATTAAGTGAACTCACAGATGCAAACCAAAGTTGAGTGCTGCATGTTATTTCCATTCCTTTGCTCCTTCACATGTTAAAAAGAAGGTAAATGAGAGCCTGGATTTGTTTTTCCTCTAGAGGTCTCTGAATCCGTGTTAAGTCATGAAGTTTTGGGTTTGAGGATTGTGCCTTACAGTCATATGATCATAACTACATCTGTGAAATGAAGACACAATCATATTCTCCACTTGATAATTTAGTTGTGAAAAGACCAACTGTAGGGATATGACCTGGTTTAGATATAAACAGAGCATGACCCATAGGGCCATATGTTTACATCTGTTCTAAGCATACTTCTGCACAGTAAGGCCATTCCTTTGTGTGAGAGAAGGCACTGGAGCCTTTTTCCCTAAAATTAAAACTGGCTTTTAGAATTTGACCCACTGAATAGTAAGGTGTGTTATTATCCTTCAACATAAAAACAAGCACTGGGAGAAGTTCAACTTTTTTTGAGACTTTCCATAGTGTTTTCTGTTGCAATATCTCTAGCATTATGTGTAATGGTAAAGAGGTTCTTTGGGGATAAAAAGCTTTGAAAAAAAGGTGAAAGAGAAAGGGACACAGAAAGACTTGGGAAGGCACATTGAAGGTTTAGAAAAGTCTTCGGGAGGCAGTCCTTTATCTGAAAGAAGCATGTAGGCAGGCACGCATGTACTACTGCCTGTAACTTCAAAATAGTGCACTTCGACATACATGGATGAAGACTCATGTGGTCAGTGGAGGTTGGGAGAACAAAGCTCAGATGCTAAATATCAGGTAGAGTCTGAATGAAACAACCCCTTGGTCCTCTTCCAGTTCTGAGATTTCAAGGTTTTAATTTAAAAACCAACAGCTAAAAATAAAACATGAAGTCTGATGGTTGATCCAGATCCTTTTAGTGTTTAGAATTACATGATGTAAATATCTCTACAGCCTAGGACGACAGCCAACACAAAAGAGATTTCTAATAAAACACAGAAAGAATAAGTGAATGAAAAAAAAATAAAGAAAAAAATGGATCCAGATTTCAGCACACGGTGTTTGGCTTTATAAATTAAAGAACGACATTCATCCTTCCTAAGGATATTGAGATGGACTCCTTGGAAGAACGGCATAAGACAACACCATTCCTCAATGTATTCGGTGCCATGACCTCACTTCCTTTTTATTCAACCTGTGCAACTGCACATGGCAGCCTGTTTATTGCCAATGTTTAGAAGTAAATTCTGTGAAATCAAAGCAAGAAAAGTGTTAGTTGCTCAGTTGTGTCCAACTCCTTGTGAGCCCATGGACAATAGCCCACCAGGCTCCTCTGTCCATGGAATTCTCCAGGCAAGAATACTGGAGTGGGAAGCCTTTCCCTTCTCCAGGGGATCTCATCAAAGCAAAGAGCATGCCAAAAAAAAAAAAACAAAAACCTGTCAGTTAAGTTTGAAAGTGAAAGTGAAAGTCGCTCAGCTGTGTACAGCTCTTTTTGACCCCATGGACTATACAGTCCGTGGAATTCTCCAGGCCAGAATACTGGAGTGGGTAGCTGTTCCCTTCTCCAGGGGATCTTCCCAACCCGGGGATCAAACCCAGGTCTCCCTCATTCCAGGCGGATTCTTAACCAGCTGAGCCACCAGGGAAGCCCTCAACTGGTGAGGGCTTGTAAATACTTAAGAATAGCCTCCCTGGTGGCTCAATGGTAAAGAATTTGCCTACCAATGCAGGAGACACAGGTTCATTACCTGGGAGGGAAAGACCCCTTGGAGAAGGAAATGGTAACCCACTCCAGTATTCTTGCCTGGGAAATCCCATGGACAGAGGAGCCTGGTGAGCCACAGTTCATGGGGTCGAAAAAGAGTTGGACATGGCTTAGCAACTAAACAGCAGCATACCTCTAATACCTAAGATAATGCTTTAGGTTCAATAACCCTGGAGAGAGATGTGATTACAGGTGTGAACCTTGGTTTCTCATGGGACCCTCCTTACTGAGCAGAAATTTTCCTACTAGTGTTAATGATGGAAATTTCCTCCTGATATAAGAAGACAATCCCCCATGATGACTAACTTCCTACACCTCCTTTCTTGTACCAAAACTGACTCTATCTGCCTTGTACCAAAATGGACTCTCTATCTGCCTGTCCAGTGTAACAAAGGCTCTCAGCTCTCTCTCATCTGGAACCTTTTACTTACCTTGTTCACTCCCTGAGGGTCCCCACAACCCACCTTCCACCCAGCCAACTCCTCTTCAGCCTCGTGTCTGGGTGTAGACACGGAATCTTTCACAAGGCCCTTTCTGATCACACGCCACCCTACATCCATAGGGTCCCTCCTCTAAGTCCCAATCAGATCCCTGCTACCTCTATGGGGCCCGCCTGCTCTAACTTCCCATCTGATTGACCGTATTCCTTGCTAAACTATGACCTACTGAATCTTACCAATACATTCCTGGCACACAGTAAGCCCTCGAGATGTGTTTGTTGAATGCATGATTGAATGAGTGAATAAATGAATTGATGAATGCGTGCACTTGGTGGTAACAGGCTATGCAAGGTCAGTATCACCCTTTTCAGGTCTCACTTTGAAAGCCCCATTCTTGTTCTCCAGGCAATGAAGACTAGACTTCTAGAATCCCCTTGATCCTGCCTGTGTCTCATCAAGGCCCTTATTATACCACGCTTTACTAACAAGGCCGGATCTTCCTTGCAAGCTCTGAGGAGACAGACTCTGCATTTTAGCCCTGTGCTCCTACCTGGCACAGGTGGAAGTTGCTCAGTGAACACCTGTGGACTCCAGAAACCAATAGGAATCTATTCTCTCCCCACCTGCTCCCTGGGTACACAACACTCCAGCTGATTTCAACCTGACATGGAGGTATCACTTTTGCCCCAAGGTGACTTTAGCTTCACATTTGCTTCTCTGGGTGTATCTGCTCATGAACAACAAATTCCCATTCATCTCAGTATTAGTCATTTTTACTTCTAAACTTGTTCTGAGAAATTTAACAAATCATAAAGACAAAAACAAAAATTCTGTTGAGAATGAAGACATACTATTATTATCTTGGCAGGCATTTTGTTATAATTTTATAGTCAATAATAGAATGTCCCTGTTTTACATTATATGTATATTTATGTATATATATATATATATTATATGTCTATACTTTGATAGAAAGAGACATAAAAAAGCCTTTCAAATGAGGCATGACACGCAACACTGGACACTCTTATTTACAATATAGAGATGTATACTTTCTACACAATTATAATAGATGCTCAGAGGCCAGAGGGGGTTTACAAAGACAGCAGAGCACCCCTATAAAAAAGAGGTACACCACACAGCTGGATGTTTATTGCCATTAGTTCTATGTCCAGACAGCATATTGAAGGTAAAAATGGCATCTGGTCATCGGAAAAGACGACGGTCATCGATTCACCCTGGCTTCATAGCCGCGGGCTGCATGGCCTCTCAAATGACCGGGGAATGACAAACTTCGCTGACGGGCACAGGAAGCACAAACGTGAGATGCTTCTCATTTGGCCAAAGACGAGAAGATGCTACAAACCATGGTCCTGCCCTGCACTTGGGCACTTGTAAGGAACTGCAAGTTCATAGGCTGCGCTGTGGGAACCACACCCACTCTGCCTCATACAGCAAGACTGGTCATGTTCATAAGTAACCAGAGTCTAAGCCCATCAAGAGCTTGGAAAAATACCCAGTGGGAGAGTGACCCAAGGCATTACTTATCCCATATAGGTTAAGACTAAGATACAATGAGATTTCAAAGAAGACCCACAGAGACCCTAAATCTGTCATGTGGGAGTTTTTCCAACTCCCTCTTCCAGCTTTTCCTTTCTTGAGAAATGCCTAAGTCTGCTCTCCTGAAAAGTTGTCTACCTGGACTTGATTTCTATGGTCTACTATGTTTTTCAAAGTCACACTGTTACTACGTGAGGAACTGAAAGTCACAGCTGAGTCTAGAATTCCTTGGCTCACTACCATGGCATTGGTGGGCATCACTAAGGTTGTGGTCCAGGCGCTGGGACCAGGGGTCTGGTTCCAGACGAGTCTCCACAGTTTCAGAAGCAACTTTTGCAGAAGTGGGAGGAGCTTCTGTCTGCCAAAGACATGTCTCCTGTGTTGATGATCCCTATGGTCCTTGTTCATGTGTTCCTTCATTACAACTAAATGATCCTGCAGGCTTCTGTTAGCCCATAGTGCATACTCATTCTTTGGGACCATATTAGACACTCCAGTAATTTTTCAAAAGTCCCCTTCAGTCACTTACCGGTAACAATTTGAGTCCCTAACCTAGCTGTTGTTCTCTCTGATCTCACATTTGTCCTGTTGTCTCGTGTGTGTGTGTGTGTGTGTGTGTGTGTGTGTGTGAGTGTGTTTTAATCAATGGTAACCTTCCCTAGCCCTTTATTTTCCTAAGGCAAGAAGACATTTCTAGTGAAAGATAACCAGCACCCTTCTCAGAGCCCCCCTGAGGTTTTAAATCCAGCACTCCTCCATTGAGATGTCTTTCCCCTTCCATGGAGAGGAGAAGCAGCTGGCCATGTGGATGGTTTTAATTTTTTGCGAGTGCATCAGATGCTAACATGGCATTTCTTTGGACATTTATCAGCAGGAGCTTCACCCAGGTGTGTGTTCAGTTTAGGGCCACCTTCTGCTAGGTTTAGTCTCAGTCTGTTTTCCCTACTACAGACAGAGATGTCAGCAATCACAAAAAAATAATGTGTGAACCAGGGTTATGCATAGAAAAAGTCTGGAGGAGTAGGTGGTGCAGCCAGTTCACCAGTTAATTTTTCTCGGCAACAAACTTGCGTTTACCGATAGCATCACTCTATACCTCAAATCATCCCACCGGCTGCTGTTAAGAAATAAAACCAGAGTTTATGAAGCATTCCTTTGTCCCTTGTTGAGAAAATATGAGGAGAGCATAAGAATATGGGTTTACATGGTCTTGAACAAGTAGCACATTTGAATCAATTAAGGATTATATTTACACAAATATGTTCCACTTCTTCACAGAGGTTAACCTGAGTTCTGAAATGCTTGAGTGCATCAAAAATGATAAAGCTATGAACTAGTCACATACCCAACAAACCTAGTTAAGTTGGAGCCATCTCTCTGTGAGCCAGTGGGAGTTAAGAAGGTGGGCTCACCACTCCAAGGATTCTGTTTCTTTATTTTCTCCAAATTTTGCTAGAAAGCATCTTGAATGAGACTCCAGGTGGCTAGACAGGTTGGGGCAAAGTCTGTTGTCTTTGACACTATCGATTCAGCTTTCCCAAACTCTCTGAAAATGGAAGCACCTCGAATGTCCAGTCCCACCCCACCCTCTACCCCTCAGTGTCTTCCTCTCTGAGCTCAACCCTGGAATGACAGAGGTCTGTAAAAGGATGTCTCAGCCAGAGCTCTCATGGATCTTAGACCTTTCTGGCAAGCTCCCCAAGGCCCGCGCGCTCAAAGCCACTACTTGAAGTAGTTGAGTCCCGCTACCAAAAAGAACTTCTCTAGGAAGAGCTCTGAGTCCAGCACAGCGATGTGAGCCGCTCGGCCAATCAGGGTGTTGGCAGTGTTGGGCAAGGCGTGGAACACGTTGTGTCGGATCAAAGTGCAGTCCTTGGCGTCCACCAGAGGGCGGAGAAGGTTGTTGATCATTTCTGCGTAAACAGGGCCTGGGAGGAGGGAAGGTGGATGAGAGGTGAGGGCAAAAGTTCAGCAGTGGAATCTACAGAAAAACACCAGGGATGGGTTGGGCTCCTAGTCCTTGGCAGACTATCTGACGCGCCCTACTAGGCAGAGTTGCCCTCATCATAATTTTCTTTTGCTTTTCAAATCAGAAAGTCACGAAAATGAAGAAGGAAGGGGAAAGAAGAAGAAGGAAAATGGGGAGGGGAGAAGAAAAAGAAGAGGGAGATGGAGGAGAAATGGGAAGGGAAGGAGAAAAAAGGAAAGGAAATGTGGCTTACCTGTGTGTCTATCTCTGAGGGCGGTTTTACACATCTCAATCCTGGCTGAATGAAAGGGCACGTAGCGGTCTTGGGGAGAAGCAACCAGCACAACGTTTTTAAAATACTGCAGACCTGCAATAAGCCAGGTGGGTGCTGTTTTGCTCAGGCAGTTTCTACTCAGAGCCTCTGCCTTGCACACATTTCACAAACATGCTCGGGAGAAGGGAAAAGGGGGAAGACCCCAGACACACTGGTGTAGTCACTGAATGAGGGTCTTTGGGTCTGGGAGGGGGAAAGAGGCTCTGCAAGTTAGAGGGGAGGGGGCGGCTTTGACTTCATCAGCTGCAGAAGCTAAGGAGCTCACGACCCTGAGCAGTGGAAGATAACTGACAGGTAAGTGACAAAAATGCCTTTCTGGGCTGGGAACAGTAAGGAGTCCATAAGGAAGTAAATCTAGAATTTTGCCGCTCCTCCTCCTCAACCCAACGGCTCCCTGTGTTCCAGCCCTGGTAACGTCACCTACTGGAGGAAAACAGCCTCTGACCTCATCGCTCTGCAGGTCACCTCACCTGCCTGCATCAGCCTGCTCTGAGGCAGAGGGATCTCCCAGTTGAAGCATCACACCGCCAGGGATCTCCAGGCACTGGGTGCTCCACCCAGGTCCCCCACCAGACCGCCTTCAGCCCAGGGACCCTGTGGGATCACCTCGAATGAAATGAGCCTTTTCATCCCAGATAACAGCCCAAGACCACAAGCTGGGGGCTGGCCGACTCTCAATGATCGGCAGCGGGCAGATACCAGCCCTCCTCCCCTTGCAGGGTAACTCTGGAGGGGCCACGTTGTGATCCAACTGCTCCTCTGCCCAAGCCTGCTTCCCTCCCTTCCCCACGGGGGTGTAGCTCTCATG
Organism: Giraffa tippelskirchi; assembly: GCF_054371585.1. NCBI lineage: Eukaryota > Metazoa > Chordata > Mammalia > Artiodactyla > Giraffidae > Giraffa > Giraffa tippelskirchi. The sequence continues at coordinate 72,215,763 of NC_137280.1, forward strand.
GTAGCACACAAAGACAGACATGGGTAGGAACTTGTCCAAGGTTATCATCAGTCCAGGGCTATGCCAGACTCACATTCAGAGAGGCAGAGATAGCATCAGAGTCAGTGTTACGACACTGATGGAAGATTGTGGACCATGAGGCAGACCCTGGGCCAGGCCAGCTTGCTGGGCAGGACTCAGTGGGACAACTAGTCAACTCTCCACTCCCTCAGTGGACATGAGGCCACTGCTGTGCTCTGCTCACTCCCTTGGCAGGTAGAGTCTTCAATACCTGTATGTGCTTCCTCACTGCATGTGTGGGTGAAGGTGTGGTCTCAGTCTCCCCCATGTCCCCCTGCCCTGTCAACATAAATGGACAGTGTCCACCTGCCCTTTTGGTAGGGGAATCTGTACCTGGGTAAAGGAGCTGTCAGTTGGCACACAGACTTGGGGACATTAAAAGCTTGGTGGGAACTGGAGGCTGCAGCTCTAGGGTCAAGGACACTGCACACACCTGCCTCTGGTCCCCAGGCTGCAGGGGAGGCAGTCCAGGGGCAGCTAGTCCAGGGGTAGCTGTTGGGCTCTCTGTGAGCTGAGGAGGCTGTGTCACACTGCAGCTTCTGATGACATCCTTCTGTGAGTGAATTAACGCAGCCTTGAATCTAATTTGAGTCTCAAGGTTTGGCTCTCCAGCTCCCACTTATCACCACCTCAGGGTGTGGTTGGGGGATCCACTCACCTGTCTTTTGGCTTAGTTGGTAGAGGAAACATTTGCGCAGATCAGCATTATCCCTGAAGGTCAGCTGCAAAAGCGACCCGGACTTCTTCAATTTCTGCATGAGCCACAAGCCTAGAAAGATGAAAACCACACCAAAGCCACATCAAACATTCCAAGCAAAAAAAAGCAAAAAAGAATAGGAGAAAGATTAACATTTAACTGTGGCTTTTAGTTAACTTAAAAAGGAGAGTGTGCAATTTAGCAAATCCTTGGGAAGTTTGAGGTACATTTGTATTCTTATATTCTGGTGGAAGAGATATAAAATCTTATGAGACAGGCTTTAGAAGCCATGAAGTTAACCAAACCCTTTGATTTTTCAGTCCCCTTCCATAAATCTAGCCTAAGGAAACAGTCTGAAATACCAAAAAAAAAAGTATGTAAAGATGCTTCTTACAGAGTATTGTCAAGAGAACACACTGGTCATAGCAAACACCCTCTTCCACAACACAAGAGACAACTCTACACATGGACATCACCACATGGTCAATACCAAAATCAGACTGATTATATTCTGTGCAGCCGAAGATGGAGAAGCTCTATATAGTCAGCAAAAACAAGAGCGGGAGCTGACTATGGCTCAGATCTTGAACTCCTTATTGCCAAATTCAGACTTAAATTGAAGAAAGTAGGGAAAACCACTAGAACATTCAGGTATAAGCTTAATCAAATTCCTTATGATTATATAGTGGAAGTGACAAATAGATTCAAAGGATTAGATTTGATACACAGAGTGCCTGAAGAACTATGGATAGAGGTTCGTGACACTGTACAGGAGGCAGTGATCAAGACCATCCCCAAGTAAAAGAAATGCAAAAAGGCAAAATGGTTGTTTGAGGAGGGCTTACAAATAGTTGAGAAAAGAATAGACGTGAAAGTCAAAGGAGAAAAAAGAAAGATATACCCATCTGAATGCAGAGTTCCAAGGAATAGCAAGGATAGGTAAGAAAGCCTTCCTCAGCAATCAATGCAAAGAAATAGAGGAAAACAATAGAATGGGAAAGAACAGAGATCTCTTCAAGAAAATTAGAGATGAGATACAAAGAGGGTTTCCATTTCATGCAAAATTGAGCTCAACAAATGACAGAAATGGTATGGACCTAACAGAAGCAGAAGATATTAAGAAAAGGTGGAAAGAATATACAGAAGAACTATACAAAAAAGATCTTAATGAGAGCAAACATCCTGGAGTGCAAAGTCAAGTGGGCCTTCAGAAGCATCACTAGGAATAAAGCTAGTGGAGGCGATGGAATTCCAGCTGAGCTATTTCAAATCCTAAAAGATCATGCTGTGAAAGTGCTGCACTCAATGTGCCAGCAAATTTAGAAAACTCAGCAGTGGCCACAGGACTGGAAAAGGTCAGTTTTCATTCCAATCCCAAAGAAGGGCAATGCCAAAGAACGTTCATACTACTGCATGGTTGCACTCATCTCACACGCTGGCAAAGTAATGTTCAAAATTTTCCAAGCCAGATTTCAATAGTACATGAACTGAGAACTTCTAGATGTTCAAGCTGGATTTAGAAAAGGAAGAGGAACCAGAGATCAAATTGCCAACAGCCGTTGGATCCTAGAAAAAGAAAGAGAGTTCCAGAAAAACATTTACTTCTGCTTTATTAACTGTGTCAAAGCCTTTGACTGTGTGGACCACAGCAAACTATGAAAAATTCTTACAGAGATTGGAATACCAGACCACCTGACATGCCTCCTGAGAAACCTATATGCAGGACAAGAAGCAACAGTTAGAACTGAACATGGAACAATGGACTGGTTTCAAATTGAGAAAGGAGTACATCAAGGCTGTATATTGTCATCCTGCTTATTTAACTTATATGCAGATTATATCATGCAAAACGCTGGGCTGGATGAAGCACAAGCTGGAATCAAGATTGCTGGGAGAAATATCAATAACCTCAGATATGCAGATGACTCCACCTTTATGGCAGAAAGCAAAGAGAAACTAAAGAATCTCTTGATGAAAATGAAAGAGGATAGTGAAAAACCTGGCTTAAAACTCAACATTCAAAAAACTAAGATCATGCCATCCAGTCCCATCACTTCATGGCAAAATAGATGGAGAAACAATGGAAACAATGACAAACTTTATTTTCTCAGGCTCCAAAATCACTGCAAATGGTGACTGAAGCCATGACATTAAAAGACACTTGCCCCTTGGAAGAAAAGCTACGACCAACCTAGACAGCATATTAAAAAGCAGAGACATTACTTTACCAACAAAGGTCCACCTAGTCAAAGCTATGGTTTTTCCAGTAGTCATGTATGGATGTGAGAGTTGGACTATAAAGAAAGCTGAGTGATGAAGAATTGATGCTTTTGAACTGTGGTGTTGGAGAAGACTCTTGAGAGTCCCTTGGATTGCAAGGAGATCCAACCAGTCCATCCTAAAGGAAATCAGTCCTGAATATTCACTGGAAGAACTGATGCTGAAGCTGAAGCTCCAGTACTTTGGCCACCTGATGCGAAGAACTGACTCATTTGAAAAGACCCTGATGCTGGGAAAGACTGAAGGTAGGAGGAGAAGGAGATGACAGAGGATAAGATGGTTGGATGGCATCACTGACTCAATGGACACGGGTTTGAGCAAGCTCTGGGAGTTGGTGATGGACAGGGAAGCCTGGTGTGCTGCAGTCCATGGAGTCACAAAGAATCGGACATGAGTGAGTGACTTAACTGAGCTGAACAGATCCATTTAGGATACAGAAAAGTGAAAATCAACCTTTCATTTTGAAGTCTAGCTATTTACTCTGGTTATGCTGACATTAACATGGATGAGTATTATGTCACACACACAAATAAATGAACTTGATAAAAATGCAAGGAAATAAGTAAGACACAGGGTGCATATATATTATGATTGACATGATGATGTGCATGCTCAGTTTTGTCTGACTCTTTGTAACTCCATGGACGGTAACCTGTTAGACTCCTCTCTCTGTGGGATTTTCCAGGCAAGAATACTGGAGTGGTTTGCCATTTCCTACTCCAGGGATCTTTCCAGCCCAGGGATCAAACCCGTGTCTCCTGCATTGGCAGGCGGGTTCTTTACCACTGAGCCACCTGGGAAGCCTCACTGCCATGCAAATGTGCGTGAATGCAAATATAAGGAGAGTGAGCCTTACAGAATCACTCTAAATATGCTAGATAGGAAGGATTATTGGTCACGTCTCATTTTTCAGTGAGACATCTCACTATAAATGTCTCATTTATAGTGTTGCAAAATTACTGTTGGAAAAAAATGTGGTCTAAATCATTTGTTTCTGTTCAAAACTTGGCTTCCTTGGTTTGTGAGGGAAGATAGCTTGACAAAGGAAAGAACTTCCATTTGTTACGTACCAATGTCTCAAATAACCCATGTTCCCAGCTTATGTTCTGTAATAATGTGAAAGCAAAGGGATCTGAGCCCCCTCCTGTGAGGACATCAAGCAGCCCAGTCTGCCCTGAGGGCAGGCGGGTATGGGTGTGGGGACAGTGGCAGACAGCCAGCAACATCACCTTGAAGAGGCTGGCTCCAAAGCCAGGAGGCTCCATCAGGAAGAGCCCCTGTCTCTGCTTTGCCCTCCCCTGGGCCCTGCATGACGCTAAGGAGTACCAATGCTGGCAGCATCTTACCTGTGCTGACCAGGGCACTGTTGTTGTACAGGGTCCCCAGGTGGGGCCCAGACAGCGACAGGAAGGTGTGGAGTTTGTTGAGGTAATACCGGAACCGGGGCCGTGTAAGGACCGAGCGGATGATGATGTTGCCAAGAGAATGGCCAATGAAGCTGCAGAGAGACGGGAAGGGTCCACGTGAGCGACCACACGACGGTCGCAGCCTGGAAGATGATGCACCAGGAGCACCGAGGGATGAACCACCCTCCAGCTCCCTCAGGATTTAGGGGAAAATGCAGGGCAAAGTTGGGGGGGGCAATAATTCATCCCCATTGGGTTTCCAAATGCTGGATACGTGGAGCCCAGGATGGACACTTCGTGATGGAGACCCTGGGCCCAGTGTGATCAGAAGTACAGACACCTTCCCACTTGGTGTTATTAGAGCAGCCCCTCCACCCAGTTCTGGTCTCTACACCTCCCTCGGGGCACCTGGGGGTCCTTTCTGGAATACACCCGGAGCACGAACCCTCGGGTCATTCATAGGGCCAAGTCCCGGCTTCTCAGCCTGGCCCACTTCTACCTGTCTCTCCAGGGCTACTCCTCCCTCCATCACCCCGCTCAGCCCCCCTGCGCACACTCTGCTCCAGCCACGCCACTGCTCCGAGACCTGTGGATCCCACACATCAGCACTTCTGGCTTAAATAATTATTTACAGAAACCCACTTAGATGAGAGGCAGAGCTCCCTAGCTCTTCTCATGTGTAGCCTCTTGAAAAATGAAAGTGTTAGTTGCTTAGTCCTGTCCGACTCTTTGCGACCCCGTGGACTATAGACTGCCAGACTCCTCTGTCCATGGGATTCTCCAGGCAAGAATACTGGAGTAGGTAGCCATTCCCTTCTCCCGGGATCTTCCCAACTGAGGGATCAAACCTGGGTCTCCTGCATTGCAGTCAGATTCTTTACCATCTGAACTACCAGGGAAGCCCTGGTGTCCTCTTACTTGTTAGTATTATCATTATTAATTTTGTCCGCACTGTGGGGCTTGCAGGATCTTAGTACCCCAACCAGGGATTGAACCCAGGTCTTTGGCAGTGAAAGCACCAAGTCCGAACAACTAGACCACCAGGGAATTCTCATGAATTTTTCAGCTTGTTGATAGTCTGTTTGTCTGACTGTGTTGTGCAGCTTGTGGGACTTTAGTTCCCTGACTAGAGATCAAACCCAAGCCCTGGCAGTGAGTATGGAGCCCTAACCACTGAACAACCAGGGAATTCCCACGTCCTTTTATTTTTACCTAACTCTGTAGGCCTCTGAACCCTCATTTGTGAAATAAAGAAGTGATAGTTTATCCCCAACGCCTAAATGGGATTGTGGATATCAGGACTCACTTCCAGATGCGTCCACATCAGCAAATGCCTGAGAAACACGCTATGGACTATCCCCTTTATCCTTTCAACATTGACACCCAGTTGCCTGTTACAGTGTAAGGTCACAGTTAGTGCTGACTGAAGCCCGTTTATGCAGCAGCTAATGAATCCCCTCGGGCTGGTCCCACTTAATAGATGGGGAAACAGAGGATCAGAGATGTAGAAAGTTTGTTCAAGGTTACATGGTAGAATGAGGACACAAACTTGTAACTGTCAAAAGAGCAAGGATTTAAAACCTAGAGTATTTGTTTAAGGGCTTCCCTGATGGCTCAGCAGGTAAAGAATCTGCCTGCAATGCAGGAAATGCAGGGACCCAGGTTTGATGTCTGGGTCGGGAAGATGCCCTGGAGAAGAGAATGGCTACCCTCTCCAGTATTCTTGCCTGGAAAAATCCTGTGGACAGAGGAATCTGGCAAGCTACAGTCCAAAGGGTCACAAAGAGCTGGACATGACTGAGCACCCGGAACACACATATTTAAGTCCAGTTCTCTTTGTACTGAGCTGCACAAGCTGTAGGCTCCTACACAGCGGCTATGGCAGACTTGGGCGTGTCAAGCAGCCCTGGGACCCATGGCTGCTCCGAAAGTAATCTAGTCCCTTGAAAGCCCCAAGTTAACTATCCCAGCCTGGTATTCAGATGGCATCGTGCTAAACTTGCACACAGCAAACACTTAAAAATGGCACCGCTCCCCCCAGCATTAACTACCTGTGGTTTCCTTTTACCTAATTCTCGATATGGAGAGGTTGTACAACTGGATATGCTGAATGATTTCATCCAGTAACCGATCAGTCATGGTATCAAAATCTGCAAACGTGTCCATCTGGAAGGAGAGAGAGGAAATGGGTATTGAGGGGGCAGTTGCACAAGGCCAGGCTCTATACACAAACCTGTTTTCCTCCACCAAGCCTCAAGGTACATCCTGGGGGTGTGCCTATGCCTGACCTTCAGGCTACAAATTAGGATTCAACATTAAGAAAAGGAGACCCCAACTGGGGCTCTCCAGGTCAGACTGACTATGGGTTCCCTCTTCCACGGGGAAACAACGGGGTCCACACTTCAAAGAAAAGTTGTGAGGATTAAAAGAGGAAACAGGTGAAAGTGCTCAGCACATCACAGACATTCGAAATGATTCTCTTGACTCTTCCTCACATGTCTATCCCTTCATCCTGCAGAGTGCATGGCCTTGTACAGAGCAGGTGTCAGAGAAATGGCAAAAGGACTGACCACTAAGAGGGGAGCAATGAGACTAACTTCCAGTGTTTGCTTGTTGACTATCCTCTGTGTGGCACCCATGTCGCATGGCCATGAGACCCTTTAGTTACAAGCAGTACTCTGCCTCCAGAGAATACTTAGCCTCATCCATCTCAAGTCCCCTGGGCTGGGAATCAATGACAACACCCAACCCCACCTCTTGGTCATGGACTCTTTCAAGTTTTGTCTAACTTGACACCCCATTAAAGCTCCAGACCTGAAATGGCAAAGGCTCCAGAGTTTCCCTCTGGTGATGAAAAGGTCACAATCCAGCTCCACTGGTTACACCGACACCAGTGACAAACCTCTTTCCCAGACAGACCCACGGATGTCCCATCATTTATGCTCCAAGCTGTCACCCAACCTACAACCTGTGAGCTCGAGAGGGCCAGTCACCTGACTCACAAGTTCCCCCTTCTTACTATTTCCTCCTCCCCAAGGAAAATGAGCTCTCCAGACCTGAGTGCCTGGCCATGGTCCCCTGGCAGAGCTCCCTCCCACCTGTGTGGCCATAACCATCACGGTGACTTTAGGAGGCTCATCTAAGACGTGAGTCAGGGATTGTTTTAGTTCTGATATTTTTTGTTGTCATACCTGATTCTTCTCAGACATGAGGAAATCCAGTTTTCCTCCAGGGAGCCCCAGTTCTATGAAAGTCTTTACCAGCCGGAGATCTGCACTGTTCCCTAAAGAGGACAGATAACCCCACACAGACCCACATTGAATCATGTGACATCTGACACACTAAGGATTTATTTCTTCTTTCTCTCCTATCACTCCTATTCCCCATTTTTTTCATTAAGTCCATAATAAAAGCAACTAACACATGTCCAGTCCACTGGTTCCCATCTCTCACTGGGATTATTCTGTGATCTATCAGTTTGTGGCTTGTGAACATAGCAGTCCAGGAACAGTTGAAGACATGCTGCCTCCCCCTTCTTTGACAGTTCTGTTTATTCAGGACATTCTGCAAGTGTTGTTGATAAGCAGCAAAACCCAGCCTGATAGCTGTTTTTTCATTTATTTTTAATTGGAGGATGATTACTTTACAATGTTGTGTTGGTTTGTGCTATAACAGCGCAGATCAGCTGCAAGTATATATATATATATATGTGTGTGTGTGTGTGTGTGTGTGTGTGTGTGTGCATATATATAATATAATATAATATAATATATATGTATTCCCTCCCTCATTGAGAGCTGGGTTTTTTTTGGTGGGGGGGGGGCATGGACCATTTTTAAAGCCTTTATTGAATTTGCTACAATTTGTTGAATTTGTTCCTGTTTTATATTTTGGCTTTTTGGCCATGAGGCAGGTGGGATTTAGTTTCCTGACCAGGGGTTGAATCCCCAGCGCCTGCACTGGAAGGCAAGTCTCAACCATTGGACCACCATGGAGACTCAACGGCAGTAGGACCTTATATACTCAGCTGTGGTCCCTTACACAAGGTCCTACACGCTGAGGCCCCAGGGACCTTATACTACACTCAGCTGTGGTCCCTTACACAAGGCCCTACAGGCTGAGGCCCCAGGGACCTTATACTACACTCAGCTGTGGGACCTTACACAAGTTACTTAGCTGCCCTCTTACTCAGTTCCCCCCTTTATAAATGGGGCAACAACAGTAGCTACTCTGCAGGGCAACTGTCAGGATCAACCACATTAATGTATATTAAGCATCTAAGAAGGCTCCGGGACTATGGTGAGTGATGTATACATCCTGGTCTTCATCATCACCACCACCACCATCATCATCATCTGGAATGGATGATCTACCACTGGATTCTTGGACACTTCACCAAACAGACCTATTGATTCAGAGTTCTGGTACATGATGCATATGGCCAGGACTGGATACAGACAACTAAATGCATTAGCCCCAAGAGTGAGAAAAATTAAGGATATTAACAAGAGTGTGTCACGGAAGTGAAGTCATCACCATTCCCTATTTGATTGTCAGAAGAAGTATGCAACCACAGGTTTTGCTGCTCAGCAACAGTGAAGCCCTAGAGGAGCCCTTTCATTTCTCTGACCCTTAGTTATATGTTAGATCCCATATAAAGTGCATGTGACTTATTTATCCCTCCATTGCATTAATTCATTCATTTGGGTATTTCATTAACTCAACATATTTTTTTGCCAAAGAGATCTTTCCTCTGGGAGCAAGGCCATGCCATTTTCCTAGATCCAGTATACCTACTATCATTCCACAGTTGTCTACTGAACATTTGCTGAACAAGTCCCTGATCTAGATTCAATCATAAATGTGATACTGTGTCTATATCACAATATTTTGAGGAGGAAACCTTTTAGAACTCACCATCCAGGCCATGGACACAGACTACCAGGTGAATCCCATCTTCCAAATTTTCTTCCTCTTCCTCTGGTGGGAAATATGGTATGTCAGAAGCTAGTACAGATAAGTCACTGTACAGAAATCCATCAATCTTCAGCTCTTTTTTAAATTTCTCTTTGGCCTGATAAAAACTGGAGAATACACTAATTAATCACAAGACAAGCTGTGTGCTCCACGTTGAACAGGAGATGAGTTGAGTTGAGATGCAGGAGTGATGAACATTTATAAGGAAGTCTCTGCCAAGCGGCAAAGGCTGAATGTGGTGCCTCATGGGAGAGGCTAGTGAGGGAGGCTTGGTTCTGAAGGAGGCAAGAAAGCGATCCAGGAAAAACAAAGGCTAGATTGAGTTGGTTTCTGCAAATGTGGTTCCTGCATTGAACAGAACCTCAGAGATTCTATCCAGCTTCAAGGACCCACACAATATTTAAATGTTGTTCCAGGAATGAAAATTAATTACCCTGGCCTCCATCTACTTCTCCAGCATCATCCCTCAGCCTCCACAAAGAAGAGTTGGAGAAGATATTTCATTCCCTGCATGAATTATGTCTCTTTACTTCCATGTGTTTGTGCATTTGGGTCTATCTGTCTGAAATGCCTTTTTCACCTGGTTATCATCTTCTTTGCCTGGTTACCTGACCAGGTGGTGATTAAAAGCATGAATACAGGAGTCCGAACCCCAAGGTCACAATCTCAGCTTTGACACTTACTACCTGGAGGTTTCCCTAGTGGCTCAGTAGTAAAGAATCCGCCTGTCAATGCAGGAGATGCGGGTTCCATCCCTGGGCTAGGAAGATCCCCTGGAGAAGGAAACAGCAACCCACTCCAGTATTCTTGCCTGGGAAATCCCATGGATAGAAGATCCTGGTGGGCTACAGTCCATGGGGTGGCAAAGAGTTAGACACAACTTAGTGACTAAACAGCAACAACAACAACCTGAGGGCCAACTATTAACTTCCCTGCATTGTTTCCTCATTTGGAAAAAAGAGGGGAATCACACCTTCATTGAATTCATAAAGTTGTCTTTGTTTTGTGTATAAAGTGATATAATCAATGCAAAATGCTTAAAATAGTACTTGAAACAGATTAAATAGTGGGAAAAAAAAGATAGAATCTATTACCAGTCATATCATCATCACCATCATTGTCATCAACATGATGTTTCATAATTTCTCCTCCACTTAGGTGTCATCTCTAAACAGCTTCTCCTGGCCACCATCCACACTGACTGCTCCACAGAAAAATTAGGTCCTTCTTTTTCTGGCTCAGCTGTGCACACATGAACCACCTCATATACTCAACTGTGCTCATCTGCTTCTGTCGTCTCTCCACTTCCTTCTTAGACTGAGATCACAGGACACTACCCAGTACTGGACAGTGCCTGCTATGTATTAATTAAATTGATGACATGGGCATATAATAGGTATTTAATAGCCTTTGCAAAACATGGGATCCAAAGTTCACCTGTCTGTGCAATTTCTTTTGGAGATATTATAAATGTGTAACTGTTCAGCCCTTTTTTGAACAAGTGAATGAAATGGGATATTTAGATTCAACACTATGTTTAATCAAATGCATAGTTTATAGGGGAAGGACTACTATGAATACGAACCCAAGACAGGATAAAAGGACGGATTCTGGCATTTCAAAAGGAATGATAAACTTAATAATCACACAAGAGGTGTTTAGGAAGAAAATCTGATGAATTAGTCCTATTCTCAAATGGCTCTTAAAGGAATTGTGCAAAGACAGAGGTTGTTCTTCATAAGAAAAATTGAAAAAAACATTTACAGTTTATCTCTAAAGGATTTTGTTAATAATTCATGGCACATTTATACATGGAATATTATTTAAACACTAAAATGGTAATGCAAAATATATCTGTAAACATAGAAAGATGTTTCCAATATATAAAGCTGGAAAAAACTTGGAGTTTATAAAAATTATCTTACTTTTGCAAATTCATAATATATACATTGGAGAAGGAAATGGCAACCCACTCCAGTGTTCTTGCCTGGGAAATCCCATGGACAGAGGAGCCTGGCCGGCTACAGTCCACGGAGTTGCAAATAGTCGGACACGACTTAATGAGTAAAGAAGAACAACACAATATATACATAAAAATGCACATAGGAAAAAATATAGAAGAACTTACACATGGGCTATATTTGAGAGATGGGATTATTGATCATTTTTACTTCCTTATACTATTCTACATTTCTGACTTGTACAATAGGAGTATATTATTTTATTTAAATCAGAAAATACCTGATATGCAATCCTGAAACAGTATGCATGAAACCGAGAAATATGTGGGAAAGTCTGAAAGATGATGCTGGGATAGAAGTTGGCCATCAGCAAACCTACCTGAACATCGTCTCACTGACTTCCTCCTCTAGCTTTCTGGAATGGTTGGGAACGACTCCAAAGGAACCCAAAGGTTGATGAGTGATGGGGAACAGGGTCTGTTTGGAAGAGAAGCCAGCCCTGGCAGGGGTCTCCTTGGGCACAGACGAGAAAGGGAGACAGGTGGCAGTGCAAGACACAGACAGGTTGACAACCTCGACAGCTTTCAGGCGGTCCAGAGAGAAGGGCTCTGCAGAGGCCACGTGGGACAGTGTGATGGAGGTGCCTGCCCTGGGCTCTTGGTCTCCCGTAACCTGGGAGGGAACGGACTGAGTCACAGTGGAGCCCACGGCGCTTGCTTCACGGTCATCCTCTGGGAAGGTGTCAGCTCCTCTGCTCGGTGCCGTATCCTCCGTGACACCAGGGGAGCTGCTTTGCTCACCTGCAGAATCCATGTCGATGGTTTTGGCGGCTGGTGCACAGCTCACTTCAGGCACCTTGGGGTGGGTGAAACTCTCAACGTCCAACATGCCGCTGTCAAGAGGAGCTCCTGTCCCCGCATCGGAGTCTCCAGGCACACCTTTCGGGGTCTCCACAAGTTCTCTGGGCAAAGCTCTGTGCCCGGGTGATTCAAGTCCAAGGAGGCGTGGTATTTTTAAACCCAGACCTTTGGTTTCAACACCTGGAGGGTTGTCAGTCCTGCCGTCCAGACAACAGGGGGCTTGGGGGTCAAACCGATCCTCTTGACCTTTGGGGATATCTATGTAACCTGGGCCCTGCAGGTTGTCAGCATCTGAGACTTCCTCCACAAGGGAATGGTCGACCCCGGCTTCCTGGATTCCGGGACCATTGCTGGGTCGAAGGCGGCATCCTGAGGGGTCGGTGCTCTCGGTGGGCATGGCTGAAGTTTCAGAGGGACCTGCCCCATGCCGTGTGGAGTCCACATCTTCGGCAGACTCCTCGGGGCTACTGATCTGGGGCGCGGACACGGACTTGGTCAGTTTCGTGAGTGCCAGTTCCCGCTCATCCTCCTCGAAGGGCAAAGAGCTAATGGACGTGAGAGAGGCCTGGATCCCACTTGGCAAGCTCGTGTTGCTCTCGGTGTGTCCCCCCTCCAGGGAGTTTCTGTGCAGGGCGTGTCTTCGGACCAGCTGGTGCAAGAAGTCTCTGTCACTGGGTAGCTCCAGGGTTCTGCTGCGAGCCTCAGACCAGGCGACGGAGCTTGGCTCGCTCTCAATGCCTGAGTCGGAGATGATGGAAGAAGATCTCTTGATGACCCCAGAGAGGACAGACACTTCCTCCTTCTCCTCTGCGTGAAGGTCTTTTGGCGAACCCTTGACGTCCAAGGGGTCCCTCAAAGAAGAGTTCAGGGGCTCGCAGGGCTCCGAGGGGGTGACCTTCAGACTCAGCAGCACTATCTTGCTCCCTTGGTCTACTCCCTTTCCTAGACTACTTAACTCACGCAGGGTGGTTTTCTCTGAAGAGACGGCACTGTGATGACTTCCCCCTGCTACCCCTTTGCTTAGCTCAGTTCTACCTAATTCGTGCTTGTCTCTGGAGCACCCAATCTCGTGCTGGGCACTCGTGAGCACTGTGGGTTCTGCTCTGAAGGGGTTCTTATTGCTAGATTTCACGTCAATGTAGGTCAGCCCTGGGGCCTGGCCATCCTCTGGACCAGGGCTCCTCCTGAGCAGGTCGTCATCTGCCAGGGGACATATCCCAACATCAGACCTTGGGCCAGTCCGACGGTCAACTTCAGGCATATCTGCCTTGCTCTGGAATTCACCAACTGTCAGATACACCTGAGATTCAGAGCACACGTCTGTATGACTGGGTGTGGCGACATTCTTACTGGGCCCTGGGCACCTAATAACCTCCTCATCAGAGTCCATGGGGGATGGTTTCATGGAGGCCAAGACAAAGTCTTCCCTCAAAGGTGATTTTCTATTTACAACAAGGTCCTTCTCTCTGTTGTTTAGGTTCATTATTGCAGGAACATCAAAATTAGGGTAAATACTCAAATTACATCCTACAGAAAGAAAAAAAAGAAAGAAAAATGTGTTATACTCTTCAGAATCTGCATTCACAAATGATCCACCTGATTGTATGATAAAGAGTTTGTCTGCACTCTATTCCTTGACCCTGAGAGATAACCTCTAAATTCTTGAAATTTCACAAGTAAGAAGGGCTTCCCTCGTGGCTCAGTGGTAAAGAATCCACCTGTCAATGCAGGAGATGCAGGTTCGATCCCTGTGTCATGAAGATCCCCTAGAGAAGAGCATGGCATCACACTCCAGTATTCTTGCGTGGGAAATCCCATGGACAGAGGAGCGTGACAGGATACAGTCCATGAGGTTGCAAAGAGCCGGACATGACTTAGCGACTAAACAATGACAAAGGATGTCAGTTACTCATGTTGGGTTCTGATGGACAGTGGTGCTTATTTTAAATATCTTTTCCAACTGTTCAAATTTTCTGTAGTTCAATCATATAAATATAATGAAGATTAACATACCTATAACATATATTAGCATATATATACACACATGTACACGTGCATGTGTGCATGCATGCGTGCACACACACGTGCGCACACATACACAAGCCAGTTTTGCGCTTGTTTTGAGCAGCTGGGTTGGCTGCTATCTCTGGAGCTCATACACATTCAAGCTGTCATGCACAGTGTAGACACTAGATGTCAGGGTACAACTAACTGAAAACTGAATAACATGTTTTGTTTGAAACACTGCCCTGTTTTCAGAAGTCACCTAGAATTTTATGTTTTAATTCATGGATAGCTGCCTTACAATAGTGTGTTGGTTTCTGCCATACATCAACACAAATCAGCCTAGGTATACACAACGTTCCCTCCCTCTTGAACCTCCCTCCCACATTCCACTCTAGGAGTCCAGAAGCAGGTCTTTCCTGTAATGATTCTTTAGTTCCATGAGTTTGTCCATTCACTACAGTGAAGTCATTTCCAACAACCAGCTTAATCTTAGTTCCTGCTTCTCCTCTATGAACTGACAAAACACCTCACTGATTTGTTCCCATGGCTGTTGGGATATAAGCAGAGCAGCTGATGGGAACCCAGTGGTAATTCCAACTCTTGAGTTTTTCCAAAACTAAAAAGACACACCTGTGGCTGGGCAGTCCACATATCTGTCCTCGAAGATAACGGGCAGGGTGTTCCAGTCTCCATCAATGTCCAAGCACTCTGCAGGCAGTGGGGGCATGGTGGTGAGGTACTCCGAATTCCGGATATCCAGGGACAGCTGGCTGTGGGTCTGGATCCTGGGGAACATGGACCCGGTGAGCATCCAAGGGAGATTTAAAGGTTTTATTCTTGCTGCCCCTTCCCTCTCATCCCAAGACAGCATTTAGAAGACATCCAGCAGACTCTAACAACTGCCATCTGTCTATCCGCCCTTCCTTTCTTCCCAGCTACTTATCCAGCCCCCAAAGCCCTGGCTATAGCTCTTCATACTATCAATATGTTCACATTCATTCATTCAACAAACTGTCATTGAACACTTCCTTCCTGTGCAAAAAGAACTGGCTGGCATTGATCAAACAGGAAGAGAGGTGATAAAACATACCCTTGCTACTAACCAGTTCTACGTCACTTTTAAACCCTTTTTAAATAGTGCAACCCGTGGCAAGAAATGCCCTTCGTTTTCCATGGCCACCCAGTACAATCACACACGCTCCCAGAAACACACATGCTGAAACAAAAGCTTCAGAAATACTTCTTCTTATTACTACCTATCTTATCTTATTTCATTTAAAAAGTGTTGTTCCAAAGCCATGAAGACAATTTCACAGTCCACTAAATGGCTGTAACCTATTATTTGAGAAACACGCTCTAGTCTGTGCTTGAATAAGACAGGTCTTGACAGCTGAGTTTCACTTGTCCACCCTGATTTGGGAGGATGGTTCCGTCTCTGACGCAAACACTATGAACCTCCTCCTCTCCCCCTCTGACTTGTAGATGGGAATGCCCGTGTGCATGCTTTGTTGCCAGCATCACAGAGCCCACGTTCACTATCTCAATCTAAGGTTTAATTCTGTTCACAGCACTGAGGAGCTGTCCTCTGGTAATTTTCTCAATCTGAAATAAAATTTCCCTCTCAATTCTATAGCTCTTATTCTTTTATTTTTTTAATTTGTTTTTAGTTGGAGGATAACAGCTTTACAATGTTGTGTTGGTTTCTGCTGTACCACAGTGTGAATCAACCGTAAGGATACATATATCCCCTACCTCTTGAACCTCCCTCCCACCTCTCAATCCCACCCCTTTAGGTTATAGTTCTTACTTTTAATGACCTAATTAAGAGTTCTGTTGTTGTTGTTCAGTCACTAAGTCATGTCTGACTTTTTGTGATCCCATGGACTGCAGCACGCCAGGCTCCCGTCCTTCACTATTTCTCAGAGTTTGCTCAAATTCATGTCCATTGAGTCAGTGATGATATCCAACTATCTCATCCTCTGTCGTCCCCTTCTCCTCCTGCCCTCAATCTTTCCCAGCATCAGGGTCTTTTCTAGTGAGCTGGCTCTTCGCATCAGGTGGCCAAAATATTGGAGCTTCAGCTTCAACATCTGTATTTCCAATGAATATTCAGGGCTGATTTCCCTTAGGATTGACTGGTTTGATGTCCCTACTGTCCAAAGGACTCTCAAGAGTCTTCTAAGTTTATCTCCTCCTACATAGCATCATTGATATCCTAGTGTATGCTCTTTATTATAGGTTGA
The DNA here is from genome assembly GCF_054371585.1 of Giraffa tippelskirchi. Taxonomy (NCBI): domain Eukaryota; kingdom Metazoa; phylum Chordata; class Mammalia; order Artiodactyla; family Giraffidae; genus Giraffa; species Giraffa tippelskirchi. The sequence goes on from NC_137280.1 coordinate 72,232,254, forward strand.
TATCTACTATTAATTGAATGGTAATCAATTTCTCTAATATCTGAAGTTACACTATGGGACAAATGATATAATCACTTAGGTATCTGCAGGGCTCAGTCCCTCACCTGCTCTCGAGCTCTGCTCAAATGGCTCCTCAGGGAGCCCATCTCTGATATATCTATGAAATAGCACGTTCTACAGCCTGTCACACTGATATATTTCTCCATAGCATTTACTACATTTGGCATATCATATTTATTTATTTATGTTTCTGGCTTCCATTACTAAAATATGAGCTCCATGAGAATGTGTCTGTTTTGTTCACTGCTGGATATCCAATACCCAAAATAGTGTCTGGCACACAGTCAACACGAAATAGACACTTAATGAAGGAAGGAATCTCCCTTTAGCATCTAAGCACAAGCTAACAGAGGTTCAGTAACTAGTCAGATGTCGCAACTAGTATAAATTCCAGGATCAAAATCTTAAAACATGTATATGAGGTTTGAAATTCAAGGTCTTTCCACCATAGTCACTTGCCAGTTTTTTAAGACATTAGTTATAATTATCATAGCACAAAGTCTGAATTCTTTATCCTGGCCCGTAAGATCCCACATAGGCTGGGTCCTACCCCCTTATCCTACTTGCTCACTCCAGTGTAGCTATACTTGCTTCTTGATGCTTTCAAACACTTTATGTTCCCATATAAGAAATCTTTACACCAGCTATTCCCTCTGACGAAACAGTCTTCTCTCATATCAGGATATGACTTATTATAACCCCAATTCAGTTCAGTTGCTCAGTTGTGTCCAACTGTTTGTGACCCCATGGACTGCAGCATGCCAGGCTTCCCTGTCCATCACCAACTCCCAGACCTGGAGTTATAGTATGACCCCAGTCTCTGCTCAAAGGCTACACCCTTAGAAAGGTGGTATTTTATCACTTTGGCCAAAACATTCCTAACCTCTAAGTAATGCTTTAGCCATATTATATTGACATACAGGTTGTTCTTCAGTTTCTCAGTTGTGTCTGAATCTTTGCTACCTCATGGACTGCAGCATGCCAGGCTTGTCTGTCCTTCACCATCTCCTGGAGCTTGCTCAAACTCATGTCCATTGAGTCGGTGATGCTATCCAACCATCTCATCCTGTCATCCCCTTCTCCTCTTGCCTTCAATCTTTCCCAGCATCAGGGTCTTTTCCAATGAGTTGGTTCTTTTCATCAGGTGGCCAAAGTATTGGAACTTCAGCTTCAGTATCAATCCTTCCAATGAATATGCAGGGTTGATTTCCTTTAGGATTGACTGATTTCATCTCATTGCAGTCCAAGAGACTCACAAGAATCTTCTCCAACACCATAGTTTGAAAGCATCAATTCTTTGGCACTCAGACTTCTTTATGGTCCAACTCTCACATCCACACATGACTACATACAGGTTTTACAGGTGCAAAAAAGATGAAAGTGAAAATATCTTCAGGTCTGCCCTAAGTGAGGGATGAAATTCAGTGTTTCTCCTGCTGGATTTACTGGGGCATCTCAAACATTATTCCATCCAAATTTATTTTGGAGGCAAACATACTATTCAGAAACAGAACGAAATTTCTAAACTTGTATAGCCAAGACCAAACATCTTGGAGGAAGCAGGAAGCACTGACTCTGCCCACCAGAGAAATCTACAATGAGAGACAATGACCTCATCTTCCATCAACCCTCTGACTTTTCTGAGTATTTTTACATTTTTTCCCATCTATACTCCTAATTAGGTAGTTTAGTATTAATTCTTATGCTAAATGCATTTCATAGCTGCTGCAAAGTCTCAGGTGAATTGTCTTTTTTTTTTTTCCTGACATAGCTTGTGGCCATACCACCTGCTCCTAATTCACTTTGCAAAGAGAACTCAGCACAGATGTCTTCGGGGACCTGGGAAATCTTGAATCTGTCTACAGAACCATCATGATACTCAACAACAGCAATATCTCTGGCTATTGACTTTCTCTGCCACTTGCCAGCTCCAGCCTCTGCAATCTGTCTGGCTCTTGCCTTCAGAGAAAATGCACCCGAATGTAAAGAGATGGGCAGATTCTCTCCTTCATTATCAGGGATGAAGGGAAGAGCTAACTTTGCACAAGAATGTCCTTGGTGCTTATGGTGTGATGTGGACATGCCTTGGTTACTTACAGATTTTCCTGAAAAGTCAGGACTGCAAGTTTTTGGTGCTCCATATAAAAGAAGGCCTCGGAAAACCTTCGGACCTGAAGAATAAAACAGTATAAAAAACGTGACTCATTGGGTGGGTTTGGCCTTCATTTTTTAAAAGGAAATTAAGGCTCAACGAGGGAAGTGACATATATTAATAAGAGGAGAGGTGAGCCCACAACCCAGAGGTTCTGAAATACCTTTCTACCCTCTACAGCTGCCCTTTCTCATTTCTAGTTCTTAACACAAACCTGATTTATGGACACAGTTGAACACATGTTTATTGATCTGCTCTTGTTTTGCATTCTGTCGTTTTTTTTTTTTTTTAATTTAGGTCTTATTTCTTCTACTAGAATAAAAGACACTTGAAAACAGAGGCCATAAATAAATGCAGACGAAATAGAAAGTGCAAAATCAGTCATGTAAGTGTGTCCACTATGCATTTTGTAGACAGCTCTCTGTCCTCTTGCTGGAAGTGAGAAGACCAACATCTTTTATTATGCACGAGTCCCCACCCCCTGTGCACTTTCATCTGATGGCAAAAAAAAAAAAAAAAAAAAAGGCTTTAAGAACAATGGATGACATTTGAAGACACTTCTTCAAAATACTTGCAAAGCACTTCATCATATCCTTTAAGATCAGCTCACCATCACTTGGTAGCCAAGGTTGGTATTTTATGAACAGTAGAGCAAAGAACTTCCCTAGAGCAAATAGGCTTCCCTTGTGGCTCTGTTGGTAAAGAATCTGCCTGCAATGCAGGAGACCATGGTTTGATTCCTGAGTCAGGAAGATCCCCTGGAGAAGGGAAAGGCTACCCACACTCCAGTATTCTGGCCTGGAGAATTCCATGGACTGTAAAGTCCATGGGGTCGCAAAGAGTCGGAGACGACTGAGCAACTTTCAGAGCAAAGAACTGAGAGCCAAAGGAAGTTCACGAAGTTTCTCTGCAAGTTCATGGTGGTTCAGGACTAGCACTTGGGTTGACAGAAGCCAATCCTGACTTTTATTCTGCCCAGTGAACCAACTGTTGAAAAGCTTCCTTGAGATATCTCTGCCATGTGACTACAGAACTTATACTGTCTGACCCCTTACCCGCAAGGTGTGATGCTCCTGGGTGAGATAAGTGGTCACTTGGGAGTGCAGTGTCACTGTGTCCAGGAACTGGGTCCACAGGGCCGTCAGGTGGGAGGCCAGCCAGGCGAGGTCCTTACTTATCTGCTCAGCCATCTTCTCTGGGTTATTCAACATCTGGGGAGGCAAACGGGTTGCAGTGAAGGACCTCTGCTCCATGCAGCTACTGCCGTCTTCCTCTGAAGCCTTTACTGGCTTCTCTGCTTTTAATGAATCCCTCTCTTTCTCCAGACTCTCCTCTATAGCCCATTATGTTCTGAACTCAGTATCTGGCCATCATGATAGCTTCCACTTATTAATAGCAACTACTTGGTAAGTAGAACACGAAGCATCTTTTTAAATATATACATGAACTACTTAATCTCTACAATGAACCTTTGTTGGAATTATTATAACTATCATTTGACACAAAAATAAAATGAGAGAATTAAATAGAGCATACCCAAAGTCACACAAAGCTGGGATTAAGCTGTAAGATCACCCCCCCCCCCCACAAAGCCAGGGCATCATGCTGCCTTTACAGAGTAGGTGCTATAAAACATCTCCTGAGAAATGATTAAGTCTTGATAACCTCACAGACAGCATCTAACTGGCTAGGCAATTTCCACATGGCTGGGCTCCACAGACCCAGCACCATCTTGCTGCCACAACTTCACATTTCTTAAGAATCCCAGGTTGCCTTAATGAAAGCTTGAAGGACTCAGCCTAGAAAGGGCCTGGAGCTCTTGGAGGAACCTCAGGCTAGCTTCAGTAAAGCTAGGACAGCCATCTGCTTGGGGGTGACTTTTATTCTGGAGAGGTGAGAAGAGAGATCACATCTCTGAGCACAGCCAGAGAACCAGTGGTCCAAGCCTAACACTGAATCCTAGGCACCGTGATTTATCTACTAGTTATTTAAAGTGAATCTCCCATGACCCAGGCACATGCTTAGAATACATGGGGACACGAAGATGAATAAGAGAGTGTCTCTGCCTACAGAGAGCCTCATCCAGTGCAGGAGATAGGAAGGTGAGTTTACCATGAAGAGTATAGCAAATATTTTAGAATAACTTTAAATTTAGTATTATCTATAAAATACCAAAGATTATGTTGTACATCTGAAACCAATGTAATATTATAATTCAACAACACTTCAATACAAATGTGTATAGTATCCTTATTCTTAAGATATGGTTAAACATGAACTCAAGAACATTGAGAAAAAAATGTGTAGGGATCTATCTCCCCTGGAAGATGATGCAAAGATATATAACCATGGCCATTTCAAACTCCTCTCTGAGCTCCTTCTTTGCTGTGTGCCTCAGTTTCTCATCTGCAAAATGAAGGTGCAAAGCACATAACTGTTTATTGGACGTAATGATGTCCAAAGCCTAGCTTAAAACACTAAAAGTTCTCTTCACTCTTCTTGGACTAACCGCTGACACTATCATAATGCACATAGAGTGGAGCAAAACATCTGAGAGCAAGAAAAACAGAAGAAGAAATCTGACACACAATAAGGCTCCTTAATTGCTGGGTGTTGCAGCTTTGTAATTAATGACTAGCTTCCAGATGCAAGGCATCATTCAACTGTAGTGTCTCTAAGCTGCTTCTTCCAAGGGGAAAGATATGTCTTTGATGAAGACACAAGGTACAAAACTCCAAAATGAAAGACTGGCCCTTACTTTCTTCTCATGGAAGCACTGCTTCCATCACTGGTTCTGTTGGGAATCAGGGAGAAAACGGGATGTTCAGTCTTAATTCAGGCCCATAATCCAGGGCCCAAAGTGTTACGGGGCAGTAAAGGAAGGACTAGGAGAGAAGGGGACATGGTCAGCCACTGGAAAGCCTCCAGGCTGGAGAGTAAGGCTGTTAGATGGACTACTAGTGGCTTATCTTTAAATTCTCCAACCAGTTACCCTCACTAATGGAGACCAAGCTCCTGAATCAGCACAGGACACTTTTTGCCCTGATAATGTTCCTACCTGTACCTCTGGGCCAGGGCCACCCATGGCTCCAGCCACATCAACCTGAACACACAGCTCTTTGCAAGCACCAGACCTTTGATTGGCTTGTACTTCTCCTTGGAAGGTCTCCTCCCATCTTCCAATATCCTTTCCTCTTCTCTTCACCACTTTGGACTTGTCTGTTCTCCACCAGGTAACTGTTTTCAGAGCCAATGCAGTTCGCCTTGTTTCTTTCTTTTCAAATTAACTTTTATTAGAACTGCTTTATAATTTTGTGCTAGTTTCTACCGTATGGCAAAACACATCAGCCATGCATATACACACATCAGTCCGCCTTGTTTCTGATGCTTCTTTTGAAACTTCTACTGTGCCTCAAGTGTAAGACCAGTCCTCCTCTCCTTGAAGTCTACTTGACCTTGCACAGACCACTCTCAGGGTACCACTTGCCAGGTATTGCTCAGTGCCCTGCTTGGCCTGTGTGCTGAGGTTTATCCTTTTCAATATTCCCAGTCACCTTCTCCACAGCTGATGAATGATGAAAACTCAGCAGCTCTTTTTGGAGTCAATGGGTGATTCTGCTTGAGAGGCACCTGGGCCTCAGCAACTGGACTTCCCTCACTGGGCTTCTTATCCCGACACCCCAGCCCTCTCAGCAATACTGGCAAACACGGCATGAATTCTGAGCTCAGCCACCAGAGAGAAAAGGCAAAGCCATTCATTAAATGTGTCTTTGGGAGAATTGTTTTTCTCCTAGTTGATGACAGAAATGGCTCCAGATAAGATTAAGAAAGCTTCTAATTAAGCCACAAGAGGACTTTACTACCCTCGTGGGTGCCTGGGCCTCTTCAATTACAGATGATGGGTGTGGAACATTCTCTCTGGTGAGAAAAAGAGAAGCCCTTCACGCTAACAAGGAGGTGTCTTGGACCCAGTGCCATTTCAGGGGAAGTTGCCTGCAAAACACACAGCCACTCTGCCTTGCGACTGTCCTCATGCCTTTCACTTGGGCCCAGCCAAGCTCCTTTGCTCAATCACACCCCCAGCCCGACCCTCTAGTGTGGTTTACTGATGTCTGTTGTGAGTTTGGAGGATGCTGAGCTCTGGGGAGCCAAAGATAAATACGTCCAGTCCTGGAAGAGGCACGTGGTCTGGTTATAGCTATCTATCTCCATAGTTAAACCTACAAAGTGCTATGAAACAGACAGATCCTGAGTACTGTAAAAAGGTCATGGAAGGCTTCCTGGAAGAGGTGACAGCAGCATTGCATCTTCAAGGTAAGCAGGGATCAGGTGGAGAAAGCCTGCTTCTTATCCCCTGAACTAGCCATGTTCTCTCATCACGAGCCTCAGTCCTGGCTGCAAACTGAATCATGTGCTAAGTCGCTTCAGTCATGTCCGATTCTTTGTGACCCTATGGACCGTAGCCTGCCAAGCTCCTCTGTCCATGGGATTCTCCAGTCATGAACACTGGAGCTGGTTGCCACGCCCTCCTCCAGGGGATCTTCCCAACCCACATATCAAACCCACATCCCCTAAGTCTCTTGCACTGGCAGGCAGGTTCTTTACCCTTAGCACCACCCGAAGCCCCAAACGGAATCACTGGGAGACTATAAAGGGTTTGGGCTCATCTCTGAAGATAGGACCCAAACACCAAGATTTTTCAACTGCCGTCTGGTAGACACTCTGCCTGATCTGACCCTGTCTGCTGTACCGAAGTACGTGGCTGAGTTTCACTGGAACCTTTCCACCGGTTACAGGGAGTACAACGTGTCCACGACGTGTCCTTTCTTAAATCGCACTGCACAGCAGGGACCCTGACCAGCTGCCCCAACTCACCTTTTCAGCCCAGCCTCCCACAGCCGGCTTCGAATGCGTCCCCTGCAGCCATCCCAGGTCCCAAGCAACCATGGCACTCCATCAGGTCCGGTCTTGCCCTGGTTTTGCACGGTGGTCCCTCCCTGCTTCACTCCTGACCTCACTGAAAGCCTCCTGTGCTCCTACAGCCCTGCCCCCATCTTATACTCCTGGTCCAGCAATGATGCTACTGACAGCTCCTGCCTCATGTGGGCTGTTAGTCCTGAGAAGCTCTCTGCCATCTTCCTGCTTGTTGTATTCCCAACAGAGTAGCCAGCACGTAGTAGGTGCTTAAGAAATGTGACCAAGATTCATATAGACTGAAAGTGCACAGACGCCCCTGGCAGTCCAGCGGATAAGAACTCACGGACCCATTGCAGGGGACAACAGTTTTGATCTGTGTTTGGGGAACTAAGATCCCACATACTGCGTGGCACAGTCAAAATATAAAAATAAATTTTTAAAAAAGTGCAGGTGAATTGCTCTGTGATTGCAGGGCTCTATGTTTTCAAATTGTCTTAAATCACCCGAAACAGTTTCCACTTCGGAGTCCACCCTTGAGATGGATGTTTTTGTGACCATGTGCTTGGTTGACCACTTGGTGGCGATGTCCTGCCTCTAACCACCCTGTGGGCAGTGATGTGCCTTTTAGGAAGGTTCTGGGGAGGGAGCTCGGTTTCTTTCACTCCCAGCAGCAGGCCAGCCCTTTAGCAAGCCACAGAGCAGCCCGGTGCACACCCCAACTCCCCCTTTCCCTCCCTGACACCCAGCTGCCTCCCTCCCTGCAGCTAATCTGGTTACTCTGAACCAGATTAAAGTCTGCGGCAACACTGTCCCTCAAAACCAGGGGCCATGCCCCTGCAATTTGTGGGCTCTGTGCCAAAGCAGGCTGGCAACCCCCTGGCTTTTCGTGAAATATGTCTAGCAGCCTGAGTTGTCGCCCGAACCACTGTGGGGACCAGATGCATCAGTACTGCAATGGCTCCCAGATGGCCTTGGGTTCAGGTCCACCCCTTAGTGGTTCAGGGACCAGCATGCTCCTCTGTGACAAAATGAATGGGGACATACCTGTGTCCCCAACCCCAGGCACTCGCAGGGCTGCTGTGGGGGAAGCACCTGGGGCACATGTGCATTTCAGGGGCACAGCATGATGATATATGCATAGACTGTGACCCCAACACAGGCTGGGACCTGGGACCCTCTGCGGCAGTGCCACAGTGCCTGCATCCGGACACCCCTCTCCTCCAGGAATAAATACAAAGAAACTGTGTGAGACTACAAATAACTGGGTGCATGGGCACTTGAAACAAATTCTGGGCAAAAAATACAAAGAGACCAAAACCCAACTGCCAGTTTTGAAGAGACCAGAGCAAAAGCAGGGTACTGCGCATGCCCCCTGCACACGACACTTCCTAAGGGGTGGACACAACACCTAAGGCCTTCCCCTGGCCCTGGACACACCTTCCCCTAACCCCATATAAAGAATCAGCTTGCCCCCACCTTGGGCAGTGAGCAAGCAAGGGAACCTGTTACTTGTTCTCACTCCCTCCTACTGCAGCAGGGACCCCAATAAAGCCTTGCCTGAATGCCCTGTTCGGACTCTGATCCATTTCTATTGATTAAGAAGGCCAAGAACCCCAGTTGGTAACCACATGACTGCCACAATAAAGTTATTTAATACACCCACCACCTCATAGAGCTAAAATATTTTTTCTTGTGATGAGCACTTCTAAGATCTACTCTCCTGGTAAATTTGAATGTATAATACAGAAGTGTTAGTTGTAATCACCATACTGTATGTTACAGCCCCAGAACTTACTTATAACGGAAGGTTTATACCTTTTGACCACCTTCACTTGCTTCCCTCACCTCCACCCACCCTTGTCCCTGGAAACCACCAATGTGGTCTCTTTTCCTATGAGCCTTTTTTTTTTTAAGATTCCACATACAAATGAGATAATATAGCATTTGCCTTTTTCAAAAAATGACTTATTTCACTCAGCATCCTGCCATCAAGTTTCATCCATGTTGTCACAAATATAACAATTTCCTTCTTTTTATGGCTGTATAATATTCCACTGCACATAGACACAGTGCATCTTCTTCATGCACTCAGGTCGACACTCAGGGTATTTCCAAGCCTTGGCTATTGTACATAACGTTACAATGAACATGGGGGGTGCAGATATCTCTCCGTCATTTCACTTCCTTTGAATAAATACTCAGAAGTTGGAATTGCTATATTGTATGGTAGTTCTATTTTTAATTTTTTTGAGGAACCTCCATACTGTTCTCTATAGTGTCTGCACCAATTTACATTCCCACTAACAGTGCACAAGGGTCCTCTTTTCTCCACATTCTTGCCGGCACATATTTCTTGTCTTTTTGATGAGAGCTATTCTAACAGGTGGACTTTCCTGGTGGCTCGGACAGTAAAGAATTTGCCTGCAATGTGGGAGACCTGGGTTCGATCCCTGGGTTGGGAAGGTCGTCTGCAGGAGGGCATGGTAACTTACTCCGATATTCTTGCCTGGAGAATCCCCATGGACAGAGAGCCTGGAGGACTACAGTCTACAGGGTCACAAAGAGTCAGACATGACTAAGCGACTAAGCACAACACAGCACATTCTAACAGGTGTGAGGTGATACCTCATTGCAGTTTTGATTCATTAGTATCTGGGGAGCTTTTAATGAAAAATGCAAACCCATGAGCCCACTCCCATCTCCTCTGTTTCAACCAGTTTAGATTTGATGCAGGTCAAGATGTTAGTCCAAGTGTATTTCTACTGAGAGGCCAGGGATAAGAAACACTGGTTGAAAAGACAGAAATGCTAGTTTGCAATGAGACCATCTCCAGTCCTGCCCAGACATGGATTAGCCATGTCACCAACCCTGAAGCGCATGCTCCCTTCCACCTCATGTGCCTCTCATTACATGAGGATAACCATGCTCAACCAGACCTTCCAACACCATGGGATGTGACAGTGCTCCAGAGGCTGTAAACAACTGCTTGCATCGGCAGAGTACTTATTAAGCACAAGCTCTTAGTACATGCTTGATGAACTTTTGGCGAATGCACATCACTGTTTCAACATCATCATTATCACTGAAGCTAGCCTCAAGCCATGTGTGAGCCGTTTGAGCCGAGGTGCAAGATTTCTGTCACCCTCCATGAGAAGCACATAACCCAAAGTCAACAAACATTTGTTAAGTGGACGGGTAATGAGCAATAAAAAGTGTGAGTGCTAGGTTGCTTCAGTCATGCCCGACTTTGCGACCCTCTGGACTGTAGCCCACCAGGCTCCTCTGTCCATGGGATTCTCCAGGCAAGAATACTGGAGTAGGTTGCCATGCCCTCCTCCAGGGGATCTTCCCGACACAGGGATGGAACTCACGTCTCCTGTGGCTCCTGCATTGCAGGCAGATTCTTTACCGCTGAGCCACTGAGAAAGCCCAATAAATAGTGTAAATGTCAGGGAAACCAAGACCTGTTAACCTGTTTGGTGTTTTTCAAAATATCTAGCACATGGCCGGGCACATAACAGATGTCTAAGAGACACAGAGATTTCGGGCAGTGGGATGGGAGAGTGTTTCTTCAGTTGAAGATGTAACATGAGGTTACCAGTCGTGTCTTTTCATCTCTGATCTCTACACCAAGCAAGCAATTCTGCCCCATATAACTTCTGCTGTTCAGAAACACGGAGTTGGCGCCCTGATTACCTGTAGCTCTGAGCACAGCTGAGAGAGTGTTTCTTCAACAGCAAGTGACTCTAGAAAGAAAAAAGAAAAAAAAAAAACACAATGAAACAGACACATAATGAACTGTGGAATTGCTAATGGAAGGAAAGAAGCACAGATTTCAAGTCCGCATTGACGTCACAGAAAAAAATACAGCTCTGTGGACTCCTGTCATCTCTTGTGTCTAAAAGATCCTGTTTATAAAAAGCATGATTTGAAGCCACGTGATGTCACCCTGGGTAAAATTCAACATGTTCCATGGATACATTTCTGAGAAACAGAAAATCCCCAGGTTCACTTTGTGTGGTCCAAAGCAATCCCACATTCTGCTGTGCTTTTGTGGGTATATGCACACGCACACACACACATGCACACACACACATCTAGGTCTTGACATCTGGGACCTAGATCTAGATCTCCTTCACACAGGTGGATGTTCAGAAGACAGGGAAGTGGGATGGCAGAGCCTAGCCTCCTGCTCAGTGCCACCACCTCATCATGACCTTCCACGCAGGCAGTAGAGGAGCCTGCAACCTTGCCATCTTCTCATTTGGAACTGGGTGGACTCTGGCCATTTGTGGCTTCACGTTCACAGTTTTGCCTGTGTTCGAACTCTCCCTAGTTCCATGAGGCTGTGGTCAGACCTTGCACATGGCTGCAGCATGAGTTTTACTTAAAGCATCGTTGAAAAGGTGAGTGCGAGGAGACCTTCAGCTCCGAGGGTCCTCATGGGTGGGCACACACCTGCCCACCTGGCAGCTGCCCTCAACCCCCCATGAGGCAGAACAGACTTCAGTCAGTGTCCATGGCTGTGCACTTGGGGTCTGGCACAATGCCTGGTACACAGTAAACGTTCAATAAAAATATGGTGAGTGAGTGAATGAACAAATAAATTCAGTTCTTTTGGGTTTAAAAAAACAAAAAAGTTGAAGCAAGAAGCCAACTACAAGGACACTGTCTTCACTTTCCATCTGAGCTAAACTGGCTCCGAGCTGTGCGGGTCTCCTTTGAGTGCATCTGACCTGAAAAATTTCAACTCCAAGATCATGTGCTTCAAAGAGGGCATCAGAGGGACTTCCCTGGCAGTCCGGTGGTTAAGAAGACTCTGCGCTCCCAGTGCAGGGAAGACGGGTTCAATCCCTGGTCAAGGAACGAAGATCCCTTATCCCACGTGGTATGGCCAAATACAATTTTTTTCAAAAGAGGGCCTTAGAGCTGACAAAACCCAGATGGTAAGAGGGCATCAGAGGTCAAGGCAACAACAACAATGTTGCACCTACTCTTTCATTCTGCACACCAAGCACTGGGTGTGAGGGATCTAGGCTCAGATCTGGCTTCTGCCCTTAAAGACCCCTAGTCTAGTGGGGAAGAGAAATATGCAAATACAGGATTGTTGTGTGGCATGTTCAGTGTAATAACAGACAATGCACAAGGCCACCAATCACACCAAAGCTACGACTTGCTCTGCAGGTGAGATCTCAGGGCTCAGGGAGAGACGCTGAGGTTCCCCACAGCAGGACTGTTATTAACTGTGAAAACCAGGCTGAGTTGGAGAAGGAAATCGCAACCCACTCCAGTGTTCTTGCCTAGAGAATCCCATGGGCAGAGAAGCCTGGCAGGCCATGGTCCATGGGGTCGCAGAGAGTCAGACACCACTGAAGCGACTAAGCACACACCAGTTTGAGGGCCTGGCTTCTGTTCTAAGGACAAAGGGCCTCTTTAGGGGACTTCAAGCAGAACTATGACCCACTACCTGCTGTGAATGAGTGTGACCTGATATAAAAGGCTGCCCCAAGCACAGAACCTCTGTGCTCCTGCCTCGTTCTGCCACACATGCCTGTGGGACCCTGAGCAGTCATTTCACCTCTCTGAGCTTCAGTGCCACCATCTGTCAATCAAGAGGGAGGAGGCCCAATGATGATGATGTCTGATGATGGACAAGAAGCAATTCACCCCTGGAAAACTAAAGATGATGACTACTGAGAGCTTTCTCTAATCACCCATTAAACACATACATGTAGCTATTTCTTGGACTGTTTTACACTCTTGTAAGTTGCAATCCTGTAGCTACAGCCTAATTAAGAAAAAGGCTGTAAACAGGCATTTTTCCTTAGAAAGCACCTTCACATTATATACCCAGAGTAGATGTTTAACACATGTTTAATAAATTTAATAACTTGGTGGATGAACGAGTGAATGAGTAAATGAACATGATGACCTCAGGCACATGTGTCTTTTCTTCCTGCATTGGCATGCCCAAGATGTCCTCCTGCTAGAATGATGTAAAATGCAAAAACAGCAAAACAAAAACCAAACCAAACCTACCTGAAACAGTGCTTGCTACTGTGACATTTACAAGAGCATGCTGACTCTTCTCGGGCCCCAGCCTGAGAGCGGAGGGTCGGCTGCTGGGGTGAGTTTCCCCCATTCCTAGTTCCCAGTCCTTACCCAGCTCCATGCGCGGCAGCTCCGGGATGTCCCTCAGGATGGTCAGGAAGTAGGCACGCAGGCCCCGGTAGGCGTGCAAGAGCAGGAAGCACAGCTCCCGGTGCCACTTGTAAGCGTGCTGCATGCAGTTCTCGGAGGGGACATAGAAGCTCCCCTGTGGGGGAAACAGAAGCAGAAGCTGAGGACCATCCCTGTAGCCTGGTCCTGGGAAAACCGGTGAAGACGGTCAAGACTACAGCAAAAGAGCTGGAATCTCCTCCCTACCTTTCTGCATGGGAAACCCACTGAAATTGTCCAAGCCTCTGTCTTATATTTTTCAAATTAAAACAATAATGATAGTAATAACAACGTTAGATGATGATGATGACCATGATGAGAGCACGGACCTCACAGGTTTGGGGCAAGTGAATATCGCCCCCTCTTGTAAGCCTCTTCCTCTTGCCGCTGTAAGAAGAAGCTGTGTGACCGACAGAGGGGGCTCCTTTTCACAGGGAGGTAAGGCATTTAGAAAGACCTCTGTATTGGTGGATGAAGATCACACAGTGCTGGGAAGGAGAAAAAGGCTTTGCTGTAAAATAGGAAGAAGTTGGTGAGTTTCAGCTCTCAGTGTTGAAAGTGTCAGAGGCTGTGGGTGTGACCATGGAGTTTGAGAATGCTCCATACTGTCTTTGTATGTGTAAGACACATTACATCCATAATTACACATTACAAGTCATTTATCTGAAGAGGAAATGATGCCTGAGTCCACAAGTTACTTGTAGGCCGAGACATGATGCAGGAGGATCAGGACAGTTCTGAATTTCTGGCAACCCCACTAGAGAAGGATGACTTCGGGTGAATTTCAGGAAGGATTTTAAAAGGAGAGAAAAGATTCTCACAGCGATGGGTTTGGACAGAAAAAGAGAGGTACTGAGTACTGTGGGCTTCCCAGGTGGCGCCAGTGGTAAAGAATCCACGTGCCAGTGCGAGAGACATAAGAGTCACGGGTTTATCCCTGGGTTGGGAAGATCCCCTAGCGAAGGGAACGGCAACCCACTCCAGGATTCTTGCCTGGTGAGTCCCATGGACAGAGGGGCCTGGCAGACTACAGTCTATGGGGTCATGAAGAGTTGGACACAACTTAGCACACACCCACACACACACTGAGTACTGAGCTGGAGAATTCCATGGGTGTAGGAATCTATGGCTCGTGTGGCTATGAGGGGAGCAAGTAAATGTCTCTTCACCATCTCGTGCATCCTAGCCTGTCCTGCTGGGTGAGACTCCAGGTAAAATGTTGTTGGAACGACATCCTCTTGGCTCCTGTGAGTTGACCTGCATGCTGTCCATGAGGCAGCCTCCTGCCCTCTTTGTCTCCTTCTCCCTGGCCACCTTCTAAGAGGGCTGAGTCAGTCCAGTGGGGGCAGGACAGGTCTGATAGGGGTCAACAGCCATCTGAACTTCCTCTGCTCCCAATGGTGTCACAGAAGTGGATGCAATTGTATGCACTCTCATCACTATATCATGATTGCTGGGTCATGGAATACAAAGTGGCACAAATTAGGAAACCTGGATAGAAGTCTCAGTCAGGTCTGCCATCACCTCTCTCTGAGACAGTTTTAGGTTAATTCCTTGTTGTTGTTTTTCAGTCACTAAGTCATGTCTGACTCTTTTCATTCCCATGAACTACAGCACGTCAGGCTTCCCAGTCCTTCACTATCTCCCGGAGTTTGCTCATATTCATGTCCACTGAGTCAGTGATGCCATCCAACCATCTCATCCTCTGTCACCCCTCTTTTCTTGCCCTCAATCTTGTCCAGCATCAGGGTCTTTCCCAATGTGTTGGTTCTTCACATCAGGTGGCCAAAGTATTGGAGTTTCAGCATCAGTCCTTCTAGTGAAAATTCAGGGTTGGTTTCCTTTAGAATTGACTGGTTTGATCTCCTTGCAGTCCAAGGGATTCTCAAGAGTCTTCTCCAGCACCACAATTCGAAAGCTTTTGAATTGCTTTTTTAATTCTCTGGTAAAAGACTGCAAGACAGACATTAGCCTGCAGGAAGATCATGGCCTGTGCTCTGGGGAGCAATGCCCATAGGAAGGGGAAGGGGCAGAGGGAAGAGCCCACTGTACCATCCCGCAGGCACAGAGACCTCAGGTAATCCCAGGGGGAGCTGTGGATCTGCAGAATTCTCTGGCCAGGCCTTTGTACTCATGCGTTAACTGTTACTCGTCACCCAGGGAGGAGGTGTGACCTCACTCAGCAGCTCTCTCAGACAGAGCAGCCTCCAGAGAGGGGCTTGGCCACCTGCCGTTGGCCACCATTGTCCTTGGCAGAGCAGGAAGGAGCGATTCAGGTCTAAAGGTGGAAACTGGGCATCACAGAATTCCCTACGGAAAGTCCCAGCAGTGTCCTTCACTCCCCAGCACCTCAAATTAACCCTGGCTTTGCCTCACGAGGTCCCTACTGATTTAACTGAAGAGAGACATTCAACAAGCTTCGGCATTGAAAGACTCTCCATTTCATCAAGCAGAAAACCCAGGCAGGACACCTGTAGTCACCCAGTGCCCAGGGTAATCTGTATATTCCTAATTCTCATCTTTCCTATTGTATTAAGATCAGAAGCAGTACAGTTATGGGAAGACAATCAAAGCTTGTGCATAGGGAGTGTGTGTGCTGGACTCTCCAGGTCTACGGAGCAAGAAATAATTCATTGTTCATGAACCATCTAGACATTCCCATCACCCTGTATCTCACTGGATCCTTAACAAGCACCTTATAAGGCAGATATACTCAATTTGATTTTCAAAATATAATACAGATAGGGTAAAAAAAAAAATCTCAATATTATCAAAGGAAACACAATATAAAGTTCCCTTTTCCCCAGAGCCCAGTAATTTTCTTGTACATCCTTCTATGAAGCTTCCATATGCATACATACCGATGTATATTTATGTGCATTTACATGCACGTATGTCCTAAAACAGACCGACTCATGTCGGAAGATGTTCTGGGACATTTCTCTGTTACTTATTTTTATCACTTATGCCTTGAAGTTCTTTCTTCTCAGACCAAATAAGTGATAGAAATCCAATTCCCATTTTGCAGGTTAAAGGCTGTGGCTCCAAGAATACAGTGAGCTGCACAAGGTCACTCTTGTGTTTCTGCCTGTAGCAGGAAGGATTCTCAAGTTCAGGGGCTCAGTGAAGGCAGTCCTTTCTCACCTGCCACGTGTGCCTCTGGAAACCACGCTGGCAGAGGACAGCTGCTCCACCAGGTCTGGTTAACTGTGACAGAGGCCTGAATACAAGCCCTGCAGTGCATCCCTGAGCCGTGACTAAGCAGAAATAAAAGCAACAGAGGATTAACAAAGGCATCGGATCTCGTGGCTCTGAGTTCCCAGCTTGTTTGCTTCCAACACCCCCGAAACCCTCCATTTTCCAGTCCTGCTCACAACTGCATTTTGTTATCACCAAGGCCTCCTTTTGACAGTGCTACAGGACCCATGGATGAGGAAAAGGATCTATAAATATGGTCCGTTATTAAGTTCCACTTTTCAGACTAGACACAAATCTTAGACAGATGTTCTTATACAGAGAGACATACAGAGAATGTTGGAGAATCTTCAGAAGGCTGATTCAATGTGATTACTGAGATAATATGAAGTCAGAATGCTAACCCAAAGAGAAATCCTAATAAAATATGCTTGGATATTATATGCCTATTATTATAAACAAAACAAATGGTATTTCCATAAGTACTCAACTGCATATTTGGAAAGTGAGTGATTTGCCATAGAAAATCCCATTTGCTGACCCTCCAGGCCTGAAGAGCCAGCATGGAGAAACCTACGCTTCTAATAGAACTGCAAGAAGTGGAATGAAAAATCCTGCCCAATCTCCCCAGCACAAAGGAAGAACTCTTTAGCCTCCCTCCTGATCAACAGTCTGGAATGGAAACCCTAAATAATACAACAGGATTCATGCAAGGTGAGCCGAACATGAGGCTGTGTGCAGACTCACAGTGGAAGGCTCTCCTGGCAAAGGCCAAACCTCATGGGATCATCTGTACAACATGTATATAAAGGGGGTGATCATAGTATGGTTCGTGAGGGTTAAGGATTAAACAAGACCATTTGGGTAAAACACAGACTTATGTGATGGCTCGGTACAATGTCAGGGTACACCAAAAGGAAATTTAAAAATTAGGACACACCCACTGATGGCCTCTGAAAACACATCTATCAGTTATGCACCTCCATGGTCAACTGGGTAGAAACTGACAAGTGGACTTTAACTTAATGGAAGTCTTTGGGGAGCTGTGCAGGGATAAAGTTTGGTTGGAACACAGAATCCAAAGTCAAATAGGGTCTATTCCTTGCTTGCGGACTATCCACATGACTAAGTTAATCCTTCAACGTCTGAAATGTCAGTTTCCAAACACGGAAAGTGGGGATAATTAAGTTCAATTGTTTACTACAGTGTCTGGTTTATATTAGGTTTTGTTAAATGTTAGTTAGGGAGTTCTTCTTTCTCCTTCATTTATTACCTAATGAAGACAGCTAAGCTTTCCATCAAATCAGACCTTTATATACATGCCTCTCAAGCCTACATTTCTGCATCTAATCCCTGCCCTGATCTCTAGATCTCTATTTCAAACTGATGATTAGATAGCTTGCCTGTTGTCACAAAGGCATCTTAAAACACCTGTTATACAGAGTGAAATAAGTCAGGAAGAGAAAAACAATATCATATATTAATGTACATACATTGAAGGGACAGATGCTGAAGCTAAAGCTCCAATACTTGGGCCACCTGATGTGAAGAACTGACTCATTAGAAAAGACCCTGATGCTGGGAAAGAGTGAAGGCAGGAGGAGGAGGGGACAACAGAGGACGAGATAGTTGGATGGCATCATTGATTGAATAGACATGAGTTTGAGCAAGCTCTGGGAGATGGCGAAGGACAGGAAAGCCTGGCATGCTGCAGTCCATGGAGTTGCAAAAAGACTCGACTGAGCAACTGAAGAACAACTAATGGAATCTAGAAAAATGGTACTGATGAACCTATTTGCAGAGCAGGAATAGAGATGCAAATGTAGAGAACAGACTTGTGGACACAGCGGGGCAAGAAGAGGGTGGGATGAATTGAGACAGTAACACTGACATATGTACACTACCATGTGTAAAATGGATAGCTAGTGGGAAGCTGCTGTATAGCACAGGAAGCTCAGCCTGGTGCTCTGTGATGACCTAGATGGGTGGGATGAGGGGAGATGAGGAGGTGGCTTAAGCCAGAGGGGATATGTGTATCCTTATAGTTGATTCACATTGTTCTACAGCAGAAAACAACACATTGTAAAGCAATTATATTCCAATTAAAAATTAAAAAAAAATTTAAAAGGAGCTTATTACTGTCCCTCTTACCTAATCCTTCTCTTCCCTCTGGTCTTTGTAAATGGACCCACCTTGCCCAACATTCAAGGAAGCCAAGGAGTTCCTCTAGTCTCCAGACCTCTCTCATCTCAAGAATCAAAGTCTTGAAGGTTTGAAAACACTCTTGCCTCTGCCCTACCTTGAGTCTTCTCTATAGCTTACTTTAATTACTAAAAATCCTTCTAATGGTTCTCACTGCCCAGGTGCCACTTTTCATCTGCAGCACTACTGTATGGAAGTTGGTTTAGAGCATCCCCACTGACTTCCCAGGTGGCTCTAGTGGTAAAGAACCCACCTGCCAATGCAGGAGATGGAAGAGACACAGGTTCCATCCCTGGACTGAGAACATCCCCTGGAGAAGTAAATGGCAACCCACTCCAGTATTCTTGCCTGGAAAATTCCATGGGTAGAGAAGTCTGGCAGGCTACACTCCATGGGGTTGCATGGCGACACGACTGAGCGAGTGAGCACACAGACACTGTCTACAAGATTGAGTTCATATCCCTTAGAATGCCATTCAAGGCCTCGAGCCCCAGTCACAGCTCCAGGGTCAGCAGCTGCCTCTTGTTTCACTCCAGGACCTGCTAGTTGCTATTCCTTCTTTTAAGAGCCTGTCCCCTTGCTGCCTGAAACTCACCACCAAGAATCAGATCAATGTCCTGTCCCTTGTGAAGCTTCTCCAACTACTCCCTCCTCTCAGGTCCCTTGCACATACCTCATTAGACCACAGTTATTTCTGTAAAGTTCTCTCTCCAAACCTCCATGCACACTTTGATGTTAGACAGTGTGCTATGTCTTTGAACCTGAAACACTTACCTAAAGAACTAATGCTTTCAAACTGTGGTGTTGGAGAAGACTCTTGAGAGTTCCTTGGACTGCAAATCAGTCGATCCTAAAGGAAATCAACACTGAATATTCACTGGAAGGACTGATACTGAAGCTGAAGCTCCAATACTTTGGCCACGTGATGAGGAAAGTCGACCCACTGAAAAAGACCCTGATGCTGGACAAGACTGAGGGCAGGAGGAGAAGAGGGCGACAGAGGATAAGAGGATTGGATGATATCACCAACTCAGTAGACATGAGTTTGAGCAAGCTCTGAGAGATAGTGAAGGACAGGGAAGCCTTGTGTGCTATAGTCCATGGGGTCTCAAAGAGTTGAACAATACTTAGCAAATGAAAAACAACAACTGTTCATTGTACGTCTGCTGTGTGCCTGGTACTATTTTCTGGTCTCTGAACTCCTCTTTTTGGTGATTTAGTGAGCTTTTCACTACTATCTTTGTTTTAACCAATAAGAAAATAAAATAATAATAATAAACATAACATCATTAATACACAGCTAACATTTATTATTTAACTATATTAAATGCCAAGCAATAAGTGTTCTATATGTATCAATTATTTAATTCATATGCCAACCCGATGAAATAAGCACAATTATTTATCCCATCATATAGACTGGGAAACTGAACTCCAGAATAGTAAATACCGAATAACTTGTTTGCAGGTCTCATGGTATACAAAAGGTAAACCAGCAATGCAGACACAGTCTGACACTGGAAACCACACATTCCTAATCTTAATGATGAATTTAATCTTTGATTTGAGCTTCAGGGAGTTGAAAGAGTCTGTGTTCACACATCCAGGAGGCAGAAGAGTTAAGCTTCTACTCCCTGTTAAAGCCTCGGTTTTCAAAGAAAACTAGCTCTACAGATTTCAAGAGGAATCAAAACCTCCTTGTGCTAGACTTCACTTTGTAACTAACTAGCAGTAATTCCAGGAATATAGTTTTAACTTTCTGCCCTTTTAATTGTCAGCAGCACATTGGTGCTGAGCTTCCCAAGTGGTAAAGAATCTGCCTGCCAATGCAGGAGACACAGAAGACCCAGGTTTGATCCCTGGGTCAGAAAGATCCTCTAGAGGAGGAAACGGCAAGTCACTCCAGTATTCTTGCCTGGGAAATCCCATGGACAGAGAAGTCTTGTGGACTACGGTCCATGGGGTCGCAGAGAGTCAGACATGACTGAGTGAGAGAGCACACACACAACACACTGCTGCTACCTTGGTTAACAGTTCCCAGTTTTTGTGTCCCAACACACTGGATCATGGTGACTACCTGTGAGTTGAATTACAAGTATCTCTAACCAAAAATGATTAACATATAGAAATCACAAATTCAAAGTCGTTCCTATCACCCTCTTACTGGTAATTCACAGAGGTTCCTTTGGGAGAAAAGGGGAAGGAGAGTTGCCAGGCTTGGACAGATGGGCAGACATGATGTGGGAAAGTGACTGACAGTCTCAAGCCTAGGCCATATTCCCACCTAGGCATCTGCTCAAATTTGCATGTATGTACTTGCTGCCCTCCAGCATCACACGGCTCCAGGACTGAATGATCATACAAATGACTGTTGAATGATCCCAGGGAGATCTATGTGACTCCAGCCATAAAATAAATAAATTTGGTTTTGTGTTTCTCTCCCTCTGCAAGTTGGTTGTACCCTCGCCTCCTGTCCTGGAAATCAGGAACAGAATGTTATTCATCTTCTAATCCCAGCTACTTTCACATACTTTCCATCCATGTGGCTGACTGAAGGGAAATTTAGAAAAAATGACAGGCAGTAGGGAAGATGAAGAGATGCTCTGTAAAGAAGTATCACGGAGGTGGGAGGGGCACAATGTCCCACTGATGGGAGCTACAGCCAACGGATCAAAGTTCCAAAGGCACACGCTGTGGAGAGAATACTCTTTCTCTGCTCTTGATGTGTTTTCAACGTGGAGGGACATCCACTAGCTTCACAGTTCCAGCTCCTCTCCACCCACTTATTGAGCAAAAGGTGAGTTTTAGATAAGAAATGAGGTTCTTCCTTGGCCTCTTCCTTTCTTGGTAGCAAGTCCTCCCTCAGCCCTGGGGGAAGCCTCGTAGATGAGAGGGTCTTCAAGGAAGCCCTGCATTTATCTAGCATGGCTGTATCTGATTAAGTAAGTAGTTGATTCTGGAGTTCAAGATCTGGGAACCTCCTTGATCAAATATATAAACCAAGTGATCTCACATCTTCATTTTAATTCTAATTTGTCTTATTATTTTGTCTTATTTTCCAATTGGTGCAGCACTCAGTTGGAGGGAATAAGATATTGTGCAGCAGTTTCCCTTCACACCTAGCAGATCTGATCTCCTTTGATGACATTAATTCTTCCCTGTGTCATACTACCTGGGGTGCTCAGGAACAGAGGGAGCAAACAGAAGAGCTGGTCAGTCTTGGCTGGAGGGTTAGAATAGATCAGTGGGTTTCGATCACTATTTTGAAAAGTCATGGGGCTACCACAGCAGCAGCAAAGGGGCAGGGTGGGTGAGGCCCCCACTTCATCAGAGCTTTTCTGTTCACAGCAGTTTTATGTTGGACTCTGCCTAGGCATTCATTTGAAAAAGAAGTCCTTAGTTAAAAAATAAATAAATAAAATTTGAAAATCACTGCACAAAGCTAATGCCCCTGAGTACTCAACTGTTCTATTGTGGTCCAGAGGACAAGCCTAAATTGTGTGGCTGAAAATCAGACCTCAACAGTCTTTGTTGTTTATTGTTTTCCTTCCTGATTCTCGATTATTGTTTTCTTTCTTCTTTACTCATAATGCCTGTTTTAAACAGCAGTTTTTAAAAGACTTTAAACAGTTTTTAAAAGGAAAGAAATGACGCCAGGTCATTTCTGTAATTCCAAGTTCAATGAATTTTTATGGAACTCTGTTGCTTTACCCCACAAAAATTAAGGAAACACTGAGGGGTTAGAGACCTGCTTTTGCTGCTCACCAACTTCAGCACCTCGAGCAGTAGCTGATTGTTCCCATTGGACAAGAGTGGGGATAAAGGAAAAATGCTCTTTGCCTTCTTTCCTAAAGCACAACAAACACCAGCCCATTAGTCTTCTAAGCATTATTGGTAAGAACTCCATATGAACTCTCCCACTGAGGCACTGAAGGGATGGTATTTTCTTTAATTTTTTTTCAATATCTATATCACCAAGAGATTGTGACTTATTTAAAAGCTTAAAAAGTAATAACTCATTGGTTATTAGATAAGATGACATATTGACTCTGAATAATTCATAACTATTTTCAAACTTTCCTTAATGCCTATTAAATAATTTGGGCGAATGCAAATATTGTTGTTTTTGACCCACTTGATTTCAGAGAACTGTATCTTTATATCAGAAGTACTATGACTGGAAGTCCCATTGGGTGTCTTCAGCACATCAATAGGGTCAGTTCAATCTGGTTTATCATCATGACCCTAATTACTCTATGTTTGGTGCCTCCTGTCATTGTGCTAAACACTTGAGCTCCAGACATTAGCACACACTGCCCTCATCCCCCCAGAAGAAAATAGTCTCAAGTTGGAGGAACCAGGGACATGAATGCAAAATTGTAGTGCAACATGGCAAGCAACATACTAGACAAAACCTTAGGATGCTATGAGTGTGTGGAAAGGAGCAGTTAGGGAAAGCTTCTTGGAAGAAGCGGTGCTACAGTTGAATCTCAAAAAGCTAGGCGGGTAGACCAGGGATGAGGGAGGGCACCAAAACAGTCATAAACAAAGGCAGTGAGGGAACAAATTAATAAAGTGCAGGGAAATATAATCAGTACTTTGCTGCTAAGGTAAATGGATCAGGAGAGACAAGCAGGAGATGATTCGGGACAGAGCATGGAGTCTGATTATGGAGGGTCAGACATATCATGTTGTGTGTGCATGCTAAGTTGCTACAGTCATGTCCAGCTCTTTGTGACCCTATGGACTGTAGCCCCACCTCAGGACTCCTCTGTCCACAGGATTCTCCAGGCAAGAATTGAAGTGGGTTGCCATGCCCTCCTCCAAGGGATCAAAAACCAATTTCCCGGCACCCAGAGACATGTAAGAAATGAATAATACTGGTATGCCCATCAGTGGGTGATGGGAAGACACATGTTGAGCCCTCTTCTATGACTGGCTTCTCATTAGTTATTGCATCTGGCCCTCCAAACATTCAGGGACGTTGAAATCATGATGTAAACATGCAAAAGTGGAATGGTCCCAGAGATGTTAAGTAAATAACCTGAGGTTCCATAATTACTAAAAGACAAGTCCAGGATTCCAAAGCAGCACAGCCTTGCTCCGTTCTTCCACTGGGTCCTATTCTAAATTCACCAGGAACAACGTCTTCTCAACTGAGGACAAGATAGCGAGAATAGGGACAATAAAAATGGCAGAAGTAAGGTGAAATGGCCATCAAGTACACTGGGTTAATTATGTAGCATGTTAAGGGTCAAGCAATTAATACTTCCATCCCAAGGGACTAGTTTCAAGATCATAAACCCATACATATCTGCAGAATAAGTAAGCGGTCAGTCTCAGTGCCTTGGGGTATGGTGACCATGGTAAATGTTTCTACTTGGAACGCTGGAAGGGTTCACTACAGCATCTTAAAGATGTAAAATTCTATGCCTTTGTGACTGTAATTATCAAAGGTATTAAATTCCTTTAGCTGGCACTGGAATTAAGTCAGCATAGAGTCAGCATCGATAATTACTCTCCTATTTTAGAGTTCTGAAGTCTCCTGTGTGAACTGGGTCCTTATCTTTCTCCCTAGTACTTTGGGTGGACTTTCTATTATACATAGCTCATTCTATGGGGAACCAGGAAAGCAGACCAGAATAGAGCAACACTGAAAAAAAGATTCTATGCTCCGATAGCAAAAATATAAACACCACCCATGTGGCTCCTTGTAAACCTCATCTGAGACACACAGCACCCAGAGTCATTTCTAAGTGAGGTGGGGACGACTGGCTCAGTGTCACATGGAGGGCACAGGTCATGGCTATGGCTACAATGAGGTGTGACTAATCCCAGAGCCCACCTTCCTAACCACCAACAATTCCAGCCTCTCTGGAGCAAACACTGGTTCTCTCCTGGCCTCTGCAGAAAACAGATCATGCTGTTCTGAGAGATTATTAAGGCAAATGGGAAGCCACTGCACCAATACTGTCATTTTAGAATGTTTACTTCTATAAGAAACCAGCTCAGAATATTTCTGGCTTTTATTGGAATGACCATAGCTATTGCAGAAACCAAAATAAGAGTGTTTGCATAAGAAGTCATAGTATAGCTAGAGCTTTTAATCAATCCTATAAAAATTGTGTTATTATTATCCTCATTTTATAGATAAAGTGTCAGGAATTGAAGAAGAGTTTTCTATAAAAATACTATCAACATTTATAGACCAATAATAATCTTAACATATGTTAAGTAAAATCTGGATTGTGTCCATGGCCACGTTGCATTCAAATATTGCTGTGCAGTTTAAGTGGCTTCATTTTCTTTAGTGTTCAAGACCAAACTGTTAAATGAAAGGCCACTAAAGTGACAGCATTGATACTGCAACACTTCTTAACTGAGGCTAGGGCAGTTGACTTATTTTTATGCTGGTGTATACTCATCATTGTTTAGTTGCTAAGTCGTGTCTGACTCTGCGACCCCACAGGCTGCAGCACGCCAGGCCTCCCTGTCTCTTACTATCTCCCGGAGTTTGCCCAATTTCATGTCCACTGAGTTGGTAATGCTATCCAACCATCTGTACTTATTGACTGCTTATTATTTGCTATTACTCTGTTGAATATGGTGAGCACCTTCTGTATGACATATAGCCCAGTCTGAATATGTGATTAATACCTCACCTACAAAACAAGAATAGTAAGAACAATTACCACCAAGAAATATAGTGAGGAACAACTGAGACAGGAAATGGAAGCAGACAACTTAGAAGAGTATCTGGCAAAGAATGAACATCTCACAAATAACAGGGGCTTGTATTACGGCAATACAGAAAAGGCGCATGCATGCCCCTTGATAGATGTGGGCGGACAGATGACAGAGTTCTAACTCGCACAGAGAGGACAGGTCAGAGAGCCCAGAAGCTAGCATGATGCTGGTGGCCACTGTACTGATAACTACACTATACAGACACTGCCTCCCTTTTCTCTGTGCTAAAGAGATCGAGGCATAGAGGTTGGAGGTGAACCAGAATCCCATGTCCCTGCTCTCTTCCAAATAGAGGTGGTTTTTTTTGTTTTTTTGTTTATAAATTTAATTTTAAAGTTTATTACAGACTTTGTTTGATGGGATGAGTAATACTGGTTTTGTTTTTAATTAGTTTTTGTGTTTTTGGCTACACTGTGTGGCATGCGGGATCCTAGCCTCCTGACCAGGGATTGAGCCCCTGCTCCTGGCACTGAAATCACGGAGTCTTAACTACTGCACCACCAAGGATCCCTAAATATGGGTGATTTTGATTTTCAGTATTATAGACAGAGACTTCAAATGATATGAATAGGCCACTTGAAAACTGTGTGTACTAATTAGGGTTCTGCAGACAGTAGATTCTTTAATTAAGGTGACTTGAGTCAATACACATCATTACAATGCAAAAAATTCTGAAATATCCCACATTTGAAAATGCTGAATCTCTCCATTAAAACATTTATAGCTTTGACACTTTCATTTTCTAGTATTTTACTTCCATTTGTTCTTCATTAAAAGCAGTTCCCCAAACTGTGTGTAACATTCAGCAATTTTGCCAGCAGTTGGCAAACTGGATGCTTAATATTTAACCTAATTGAGAGCAACATTACACAACTCGAACTGAACAAGCAATTTAGTTGTCAGATCATCATAAAAACTCCAAACACCTTTCTGATGAATGTCTTTATTTTTAAAGTCTAGTTTGAAGGAAGGCTCTGACTTAACTAAGTAACTATCCATCAATGCAATTGGATGCATATTAAAGCTCTTTAAAAATTTCCAAACAGTTGCTATGTGTGATATTTTAAAAACACAAGAGACCACATGTTGAGTGAAATGAACATGCCCTCTATTGTCAGGGTCAATCTGAGTTGACATGTTGGCGTAGCAGATTTTAACCTCATCAGGGCTCCACTCCACATGTGTAATCGCTGACTCTATCTGTTAAAAAAATTTTGGAATGAGATGCCATCCATAATACAAAAGTGATGACAGATTTTAGTTATGTAATAAATCAAGAGCCTGGTAGACATTAAGTACACCAGATGGCCACTCCATAAATAGTAGATACAATGAATAAATAATAATGATGACTGTTATCACTATTACAGCTAATCTTATTATTTTTATTAATAATATTTTAGTGTTAATATAATGTCATCTCATTTCTCCTCATAATCAGATCACACTCAAGAGTTACAGGAGGCAGGCAATGGGAGCAATGGGAGAGGTCAGTTCCACTCTGGGCGTTATTTTCAATTTCATGTAATTCCTTTTTTGTTTTACTTGATGTCTTTGATTCTTAAAGACTTGACTCCCTGCTCTGGCATGGACATCTTTTGGGAATCGGATTTTAGCTTGTTCAGGATCAAATACTGAGGAGGTTTATCTCCCTTGCAAATTGCTGTTTGTGGATTTGAGCAAAAGAAGGGTAGAGCAAGAGGTGAAAATAAATGGAGTGCAAAGGAGGGAAGGTTTGCTGAGCTCGATGAGCAGCAAAGAGAAAGCCACCAGCTCCACCAGGCTGGAACCCACGCAGAGGTCGGCGCCAAGCAGGCACCACACAGAACAGGAGGGTGTGATGGGTGTGAATCCCTCATCAGCCCTGGAAACCAGCGGCTGGACGCCTGGCTCTCAAGCTCATTCACAGTAACTTGACAAGTGGGCCCCCTGGGTTTGTTATGAAAGCCACTCTAATCCAGAGACCAAAGCCTGGCCCCTCTGCCCATGGTTTCCCCTTGCTCTGACTTCAATTGTCCGGACACCAGCCTGTTGTGGCCCTGAAACCAGTCTCCCATCCTCACCTGCCAGCATCTATATGCCTTCACCTCACCAAACCCAAGTCACAGATGCCTTAGGGCTGGCTACTCACTGCTTCTCAACAGAAAGAAAATGAAGTCGCTCAATCGTGTCTGACTCTTTGAGGCCCCATGGACTGTAGCTTACCAGGCTCCTCTATCCATGGGATTTTCCAGGCAAGAGTACTGGAGTGGGGTGCCATTTGATCCTAGTAAATGAGAGCTGTTCTCTTTTTACAAACTACTCCACCATTTCCCTTACACAAATGTTACTTTTAGTAATACTTTTACACCCAGGCAAGTTAAACCTTTCAAGAAGAGTTTTGGGTGGTCTTAACCTTAATTATGGTTGATATTATTACAAAGAGTCATTATCTTAGAATGAAGTAGATACGTCTGGTCTTTGTTGCTAAATTGTATCCGACTCATTGTGACTGCAGGAACTGTAGCCCACCAAAGGTCCTCTGTCCACTGAGTTTTCCAGGCAAGAATACTGGAGTGGGTTGCCATTTCCTTCTCCAGGGGATCTTCCTGACCCAGGGATGAAACCCAGGTCTCCTGCATTGCAGGCAGTCTCTTTACCAACTGGGCCACCAGGGAAACCTGAAGTAGAATATACATACATAAAATATTTAGCATGGTGCCCAAATCAATCATGTATATAGTTTCTTCAAGAATCATTTATTGGGTGTTGTTTCTGGGCTAAACACTAAGCAGAATGCCGTTAGGAAATTTTGAAATATTATTGGTACATAATTTCTGGATTCAAGTCCCTTGTAGTTGAGTGTGTGAGGCAGCACACAGATGAATGGCTTTGGCACAGCTTCGTAAATGCTGTGATAAATTTATACATAAATGCTACAGCAACACACACACACAAACAGGGTATCTGTATCATTCTTGGACAAGTCAAGAAAAAATGCCATGTAAGAGTGACCCTACAATTTAAAAGACATAGTCATATTTTTTTTAAAGGAGGATGAAAATTCCAGGCAGGTATGTGAAAGCTCAAGTAAAGGAAAACTTTTGGCAGAAGTGAAAAAAGAAAACAGGCACGATTTTAGCACAGTGCACATGTGGGGAGAAAGCTGAAGATGAGTGTAGATTTAAAGACGTGAAATAAGTGAATATGATGGCCTCTCTTGTTTGTCATGATGATACACTTACAGTTCATCATCTCAAATCAGCCTGGGTGAGATGAGTAGAGGGAAGAGCATCAGAGATGAGCAACAAATGGGGAAGCTGTGCATTTTCCAGGTAAAAGGGCATCTGCTTAGGCAATAGAAGAGGGATAAGGGAGTGAGGGGTACAAACTAAGACGCCTGGAGTTTGAAGGAATCAGTCACTGATGAGCATGGAAGAGAGAAGGAATCATAGATGATTTTGAGGTTTCCAGTGACTCACTCAGATAAGCAACACAGAAAATGTGTTTGGGTCCCCGGAAGATGACCCCAGCTGAATAGATGTAATGGCTAAGAGCAAATCTCTAGAGTCCACCAGCTTGGGCTGAAATTCCAGCACCGTCATTCACAGTCTACCTGGACTTGGGCCGGTTGCTTATCTCGATATGCTTCAGTTGCCTTGTCTGTAAAATGAGGGAAATAACAGGCAGCTTCTTCATAAGGTGCAAGCATCAGAGAGTGTATGCAAAGGCTTAAGACAGTGCCTGGAAAAGAGTAAGGACTCAGTATATTTTGGCTAATATTATTCTATTAATTCACAGAAAGTACAGAGTCTGATCTGAATCTAAGCCACAGAACCAAACCCCTTACATGTCTATGAATTCCCTGCCATGATCACCAAGACAACTTACGTAGCAAACAGAAGACTGATTGCAGAATCTTAAATCCAGCATCTAAAGTTTACCATATGGACAACTCTAGGCAAGTCACTTTCCCTCTTAGGACTTCAGTGTCCCTGTCTATGAAAGGGGTTCAGGAATCAAAGGGATGTGATTGGTCGTTAAATAAAACAGGATGAAAGGTCTTTGGGACAGAGGGTGCACTATGGTACTCAAGGATCATGGTGCCAAGACTTGAAGCACCAGTGATAAGTCTCAAGAAGTGTAGCTAAGGCACCTTGGGAAGTTCTCAGGGGCTCTGCACCCTCCAACCCTCCTTTCTTCCCTCCCATGAATGGATCAGAGCCTACAGGCAGGGCTGAGCCAAGGTTGGAGTGCTCCCTGAAGCCTCCAGCTGACATCCCCGCAGCCACAAGCAGGCATCATTTTCATTGAACATTCTCTTGGGAAAGATAATGAGATCAATATGGAACAGGACTCTCTGTGCTACCCAGAGGCAGCAGCCAATGAGGCAGAGAGGATGGGAGAAGTCAGCGAGGAATGAGATTCAGTTCCAACTGTTACTAGCGGAACAGACTCTGTTAAAGTGAGAGGTATGGTCTTGCTCCCTGGTCTTGGCCAACCCAATATCATTCACTCAACAGTGACCATGTGCCCATCACTTTAAATACATGAACCATCAGAACAACCCACGGGGGCCAGCATTATGCTCAGAACCACATTAAGTTCAGTGCAAAACACAAAGAAGAGCAATCACTTAGAAATGCATACAGGTGGTTTAGAATTATGTTTCAAATAAATGCCCTTAGGAAAAATGCTTGGCCTCTCAGATCCTTAGTGTCTTCATCTATAGAATGGAAATCATAATGTGAAATGTTCATGGATCTTACAAGGCTCAGAAGAGATCCTGTTTGCAAAAATTGAACATTGTGTACACCATATAGTACTTGCTCAATAAAAATCTCTCTCCAGTTTTACTGGATTTCTTGCTTCCTATAGTGTGCTATAGCTGTTGAGTCTACACTCCAGAAATCCTGTTCAATGACCTGCCTCCCCCAAACAAACACATACACACACACACACACACAAATAAAATGTTTCTCATAAGACTAAGCAATATCGCCAAGAAATATCTTACCGAACACTGGCAACATGCCCTTCAAAAAATTAAACGGAACCAAACTAGAAAATAAAACCATTTATAAAATCCCAATGACAAACATAAGTTGAAATGAGTTGAACACATTGCAGACGATGATAAATATCATTTGCTTACTTACCAAGCTCACTCAGTGTGCCTTATATGAGCAGATGCCATTAATAATCCCACAGCTGAACACTGGTGATTTGGTCTCCATAGGAACAGAAGGTAATATCACATCACTGTTCTTTGATGGATCTTTTATTATTTCAATATTTGAAAAGTGATTTTTCAAGATGATAGAAACTATCAAATATATTCAATTATGCATAACACTGGAGATAGAAAGTATGGAGTTTTGGAATATTCCATTGGTCCTGCTCATTTTTCAGTGAGAAAAAAAGGGACACTGATTAGGAGAACAGGCTGATATGTGGGGGGAAAAACATCACAATATCCAGTTTTCCTGTAATTTATAGAACTGCTGAGCCTGGAACCTGACCTAGGCAGCTTTCATCGTGGGCTTGAACTCCTGCCTTCAGTCATGTTACAAAACCCACCAGGCACCAGTGAATGTTAAGAGCCCTAGAAACTCAGGGAAAACACTCAGCAATCATATGGTAAAAAGCATCAGATCTGGTTAAACATTTGAGACGACGATTGAGAAAATACCAAAAAAGAGTTTAAGGGAATAAATGGGAAAAGCTATATATACCATTCCTAATTAGCCAAAAACAAAACCAGAATTGTCTTTGAATTTTTTCTGCCTTACCCAGATCTATATATTCTCCTTCCAAAATGTCTCTCACCCTTTACACTCCTCCTCCCATTTCCTGAGGTAATAACCTGGGGACAGGTTCTTTCCTGGATTATTACAAGGCCCCTCTGCTTGTTGGCCTGTTTCATGCTTTCCTTCTAGGAGCCAGCAGGTGACAGGCACACAGGTATGCATGTGCTCGTGATAAGCTGTTAGTAGAAACTCATGTATAGCGACTTCTGGAAGGTTGCTCTTGTACCTTGTGCTATGTCATAGGCTTTAATACATTAACATAAATTCATTTCTCATTCCAAACCTATAAATTTTCCATATTAATATTATTTATATTTTACAGATGAGTTTAACTCAGGTAATAGAATAGGTGACCTGTCTAAAATTGCACACACACACACACACACACACTCATGCAGAGAGTCAAGAATGCAACATTAGCAGCCTGGATCCAAGGTCCAGGGTTCACGGCAGATACCGTAGACACTTAAACAGGTATATATTTTGAAATGCTTGGATTTCCCAAAGATGATCATATATAACAAGAGTTCTCTGGCACATAGTTGAATCATCCTAAACAGGACATGAACATGACAGAGAGACAGTAGAAGGGCAATCACTTGCTCTACTCATTTTTAACTCTCATCACAATTATAATGTATGATTTAATAATATAATGGGCTTCCCTGGTAGCTCAGATGATAAAGAATCTGCCTGCAATGCAGGAGACCTGGGTTAAACCCCTGGGTCAGGAAGATCCCTTAGAGAAGGAAATGGCAACCCACTCTAGTATTCTTGCCTGGAGAATTCCACAGACAGAGGAGCCTGGTGAGCTACAGTCCATGGGGTCGCAAAGAGTCAGACATGACTGAGCAACTAACACACTTAACAGTTAATGATATAATCATTTATTCAAAATATATACCTTGCACTAGTGTCCTGCTTGTCCGTGACAGAAGGAGAACACATGGTTTACTGCAGTCTCACTAAAAATGACCAGATACAGGAATACAGTGAGATGGCCAAGTTACTGATTATGTTAAAGAAAAAAGGAACAAGTATTACTGCTACTTTCCTGACCAGGGCTCTGAATCTCAGAAGGTTCATTGACTTACTCAAGAACAAAAGCTAATAAAGGTCAGAGTCCAATTTAATTATGGGTTTCTTAACTCCAAGTCCAGGGCATGCCTAAGAGCCAGAACATAAAATGATTCTTTTCAGTAACTCTTGCCAAGTCTTTAACTCCTCAATGAGTAGTTATGCTCAAATTATGGTTTTTATTTTCTCAGATGGAACAATTATGAATACAGAGAGGTTTGGGGAGCATTCCTAATATATTTAGGAGAAAGAAACATTCTGTAAAGCTGCAGGTGAGGGTGAAGCAATGGGATGGACAAGGTGTGGCAGGGTGGCAGGCTGCTGCCATGAACATGAGGTTCTTATGCACTGTGGTCCGGGTCCCTACACTGGCAGTTTCCAAGGCCAGGCACATGAGTGTTAGACACACTCTGCCACACTGGGTTCTCCTCTGAAGCTTTGCACTTGTGTGACCTGAGCTTCAGATTCCTTGTGTCCAAAATACAAGGGACAATTTAGCTCAGAGAGTTATCATGGGCATTAAATAGGATAAAGCACAGAAAGCATCAAGAGCTGTGTGACAGGGACTTCCCTGGTGGCTCAGTGGTAAAGAATCTGCCTGCCAATGCAGGAGACACAGGTTCGATCTCCGGTCTGGGAAGATACCATGTGCCACGGAACAACTAAATCTGTTTGCCACAACTACTGAGCCCGTGCTCTAGAGCCCGGAGTTGCAACTGTTGAATGAACACACTGCAACCACTGAAGACTGTGTGCCCTAGAGCCTCTGCTCTGCATCAAGAGGAGCCACCACAGTGAGAAGTCTGCATACTGCAGCTGGAGGGTAGCCCCTGCTTGCAGAAACTACAGCAAAGCCTGCACAGCAATGAAGACTCAGCACAGCCAAAAATCAGTTGATTAATTAAAAGAGTCATGTGACAATGGCTGTTCACATAGAGTCCTTTCTGGGGGGCAACTGTTGGTTTGAAACGACACAATGAATAGTAACTGCCCCCCTGCCCATACTTGCAATCTAGAAACTTGAAGTCTCATGAGAGACTGGCTAGACAATGAGCAATGACAATCAACTACAAAGTTTGTGATGATAAGAATGAGCAACAAGATATTGGGGTCCAGGAAGAGCCTCCTAATGCAATCTGGGGTCAGAGGAAAGAGTGGGAATTGGAGGGGAAAAATGCTACAATCAACAAAGCCTAATTAGAATATGCAGAATCATAGATGTTACAGCTTGGATTGCCTTCTTCATGGACTGGAACAAATCTCCATTGAACAGGGAGGTCAGTGAGCTTTGCCTCCAAGTTGAGCATTCTGTGTGTACATTATCCCAAGCTCAGAGAGGTGATGAACTCAAGGACTAGAGTGACCCATCCTGGGTTTGTACCCAAGTGAGTCCAACTCCAAACTCTATACCTTTCGGTTCATTCTAGGAGACCTCCACTCAAGGATACACCAGAATCAGGGGAGATTTTTTAAATACTGCTCTCTAAGCCTCACTCTGGCTGAGCGGAATCACAATCTCTGGAAATAAGACTCAGAAAACATCATCTTAAAAAGAAGCGCTTCCCAGGAGAGTTTGATGTGCACTCCTGGTTAATATAATAACTATCCCCAACTATAGGCCCCAGGGAAAGGCACTCTCTGCCTGTGACCTGGTACCATATTGAAGGTTGTTTACTGCCAATAAGCTACTAAGAAGTGTGGAGAGGACTTCCCTGGTGGTCCAGAGGTTAAGAACACACCTGGCAATGAAGGGGACACGGGTTGGCTCCCTGGTCTGGGAAGATTCCCTATGCCAAGGAGCAACTAAGCCCTTGCCCCACAACTACAAAGCCCGAGCTCCACAATAAGAGAAGCTAGAGAGTCGCAACTAGAGAGTAGACCCTACTTGCCACAACTAGAAAAAGCCACATGCATAGCAACAAAGACTCAGTACAACCAAAAATACAATAAATACAATTTTTTTTTTAAAGTGCAAATATCCTGGACTTCTGATGTCTATACTATGGTAACAAATACAACTGAGAGCCAAAAAGCCATGGAGCTTGACAGGCACAAGTTAGCAGTGGATAGACCTGCGTTTGACAAAGTGGGTTTGACAGGCTGAGCTGAACTGGACACTCTTGAGCCAGTTTATTGGGGGTGAGTGCCGCATATGTCAGCTCTCAGGTTGCCCATCCCGATTTTGCTTTCTTTCTTTTCAATGCAAGAGCACCTTCAGTCCAGGGAGAGCCTTGGGGAAAGGAGGAAGGAGCGAAGAGGGTAGCTGGGCTTGCAAGTTCTGCCTGCACTGCAGCAAGAGGCCCTTGATCACCCTCCGGTTACCAGGACTCTCTCCAGCCATCTGCCTGCAGCACCTGCTCCTCGTCGGCCAGCACACATCTCAGACCAAAGACAGAAGCCGGGACCTCGGGAAAACAAGTGCGCGCTGCCCTGCTCGTTGGCTGACTGCATTCAAAACAGAACACGGTGACTTTGGGGGGACTGCTTCACCTTTCCTGCAAATATAACCACACGTGCCTGTGCAAGCACTTGTGTGTGTCTGTGTGTGTGTGCACGCGTGCACATGCACACCACACTCACCTGGGCAACAGTGTCACCAGTCAATCAGCCGGTTGCTGTGCATTTTCATTACCGGAGAAAGTCACTTAAAGGAGGGTCGCTGGGTATACGCTGCCGTGTGCTCTCTCTCAGCATCACAGCTTAGGCTGTCAGGGCATCTGCTTCTAGCCTCTTCCATGTGCTCTTAAATCTGCTTCATTTCTTTGATTTTCTGCCTCCAGGTTTCTCTCAGGAACTAAATGGAAGTTGACTTGAAGGTTCCTGGGTCAATATGTAGGAGATTTGGAGCATTAATCTGATTTCTGCCCCCAGTCACTGTCACTTTCTTTATATATTTATTTATTTGGGCTGTGCTGGGTCTTCATGGTTTCACAGGCTTTTCTCTAGTTGCAGAGACTGCGGGCTGCCCCTCACTGTAATGTGCAAGTTTTTCATTGCGGTGGCTCCTCTTATCGTGGAGCACATGGGCTTCAGTCATTGTGCCATGTGGGCTCATTAGTTGCAGTTCCTGGGCTCTAGAGCACAAGCTTAGTCACGCCGAGGCATGTGGGATCTTCTGGGACCGGAAATCAAACCCTTGTCTCCTGTATTGGCAGGGAATTCTTTACCCCTGAGCCAACAGGAAAGCCCATTGTCATTTTATTTAAATGAGAAGTTTTCCTGGGCTCTGTCATACAAAGTTTTTGTTTGCTTTTTAAAATAATCATCTTAATGTTTGTGTTCAAAGAGAAAGAGACTTTCCAGCTTTGCCATTCCCAAAACTTCTGCACAGACTCTCTCTTCCTTTCCTTGCATGTTTGGAAGACAGTTACTTCCCTCTTGAGCTCACCAGTTTCCTGTAACACCTCCCCAAACAGAGCCACATGCAGTACAGACACGCTGTTGCTAACTTTCTGTTTTCCAACCTCTTTCCCCAGAGCAGAGGTTCTCAACCAGGGAAAATTTGGCTTCCGGGGGGACATCTGTCAATGTCTGGGGATATATTTGGTTGTCACAACTGAGTAGCAGGTGCTGGGGCATCTAATGGGCAGAGACGAGGGATACTGCCAAACACTCTGCAACACACAGAACAGCAAAGAATTACCCACCCCCTAGTGGCCCCAAATGTCCCAAAATATCAAACATGCTGAGTCTGAGAAACCTCCCTTCAGAGACACATTTCGGCAAGCTTGTGGTCTGCCTTCCAATTCTCAGAGGTGACAGTTTACCAGATGCCCTGCCACCTGGAACATGGGTCCTCATGGGTCCATCTTCTGACCAAAGTCTCCATTTCTACATTACTAAGGTCAGTGCCATGCATTTTTGGTTTTCATTGTGCCTGACACACAGAAAGGAACACATTTTTCTTAATACTAACTATATAACAAGCAACTGCTACATCTCAGTTCCTTAACATTATTTTTTTTTTCCTTTCTGTTTTCCCAAAGTCTGATAGAGGCCAGAGAATCTCCTGTGTGGCTCTCCTCCTAAGGGTGTCTCTAGATCCAGATTCTTCTGTTTGGTGCCACTACCCTCTTAAACACATGATCACTGAGGTTACCATGGAAAGGAAAGAAAGACCAGACCATCAAGCAAGATGTTTTAAGAGTGGGGAAAGAGGCCTGTATCACCGCTGTTCCCATTTAACTAGCCAGAATCTAGTCTTAAGGCCTAAACCTAATTCCAAAATGCAGTCTTTAGAGACGCCTAAAAGAATGCACTAAAAAGGAATGAAATTGTGCCATTTGGAAAACATGGATGGACCTAGAAACTGTCACACAGAGTGAAGTAAGTCAGAAAGAGACAAATATTGCATATTAATGCATACATGTGGAATCTAGAAAAGTGGTATAAATGATCTTACTTGTAGAGCAGAAATAGAGACACAAACATAGAGAACAAATGTAAGGGAAAGAGAGGGGTGAGATGAATTGTGAGGTTGAGATTAGCATATACACACTATCAATACTATGTATAAAATAGGTAACTAATGAGAAATTAAAAGACACTTACTCCTTGGAAGGAAAGTTATGACCAACCTAGACAGCATATTAAAAAGCAGAGACATTACTTTGTCAACAAAGGTCCATCTACTCAAGGCTATGGTTTTTCCAGTAGTCATGTATGTGAGAGCTGGACTATAAAGAAAGATGAGTGCTAAAGAATTGATGCTTTTGACCTGTGGTGTTGGAGAAGACTCTTGAGAGTCCCTTGGACTGCAAAGAGAACCAACTAGTCCATCCTAAAGGAGATCAGTCCTGGGTGTTCATTGGAAGGACTGATGTTGAAGCTGAAACTCCAATCCTTTGACCACCTGATGTGAAGAGCTGACTCATTTGAAAAGACCCTGATGCTGGGAAAGATTGAAGGCAGGAGGAGAAGGGGACGACAGAGGATGAGATGGCTGGATGGCATCATCGACTCAATGGACATGAATTTGAGTAAACTCTGGGAGGTGGTGATGGACAGGGAGGCCTGGCGTGCTGCAATTCATGGGGTCGCAAAGAGTCGGACACGACTGAGCGACTGAACTGAACCGAATGAGTCGACTCTACTCGGGGCTCTGAAGTGACCTGAATGGGAAGGAAGTCCAGAAAAGAAGGGGTGTATATATAACACATGGCTGATGCGTTTTGCTATACAGTAGAAACAAACACAACATTGTAAAGCAAGTATATTCCAATTAAAAATTAATTTACAAAAAGAATGAAGGGTATGTGGGAGCATCCCTGCAGTCTCTTCCACACCCCCACCCTACCCAACCCCAAGGTTCTGCATTTCCTGATTTAGCCCATTGGCATGGGGTGGGCTCTGCTGGGGTCTCACAGCACAGACACTGGGGAACTCAGTTCTAGAATCTCCAGCTCCTGGCTCCCTCATCAGTGTCCCTTCCATTAAGACCACAGTAAATAGAAAAGGCCTTCTCTCTGACATCCAGACTTCCACTGGAAGATATCTGCCCAGCTAGATGTCAAGAAAGAACCAAATGAATAACCACTATGCTGGGCAAAGTCAGTTACAGGCCCTTACCATCCATCAAGAGCCAGCTGAGAGAAGTGGGTCCCACAAATCCATTAGCAGTGAAATGCTTTATGTTCAGATCTTGTTTTCACATTCACACAATGCTAAATATATCCTAGCAGAATGAGAGCCAACACCCAGCCAATTGCCTCTGTGGCCAGAACTATGCCCTCCTCTCTAACTCAGTCATTGGTATTTGCAGTGGTCAAGCATTTGGGCTCATTTCTTTTCTCCCCAATTTCCTTGATGTAGATCCCCCCACCATGACCTGTCATTATATCCACAAAGAGGACAAAGGCAAAGAACTCTGGACACTGTCAGCTTGCTCCTAGGGTCCTTAATTCCTTTTCTGCTTAAAATTCTGTCATTTGTTTCCTCAAGGGGTGACCTGGTTTCACCCTGAGAAAGGAGGGTAAAATATCCTTGGAGT
Organism: Giraffa tippelskirchi; assembly: GCF_054371585.1. Taxonomy (NCBI): domain Eukaryota; kingdom Metazoa; phylum Chordata; class Mammalia; order Artiodactyla; family Giraffidae; genus Giraffa; species Giraffa tippelskirchi. The sequence continues at coordinate 72,270,601 of NC_137280.1, forward strand.
GATTTAATTTTGAGTATTGAGATGAACGACTATGCCCTCACAGAATGCTTTCAAGTGATGGAACAAAAGAGACTCATTAAACAATTATTACATTTAGGCAGATGAGAGAAGTACGCTTAAAGTGCAAATGTAGGACAGACAAATCAGCAGCTTGGGGTAGTCAAAGAAGCTCAAAGAAAGGAAGCTCATAAAAGGTAATGGCTGAATAGGGTTTTGAAGGCTAACTAGGAGTTCACTGGATGGAGGGAGTGATGGGAGGTGTCAGAGAAGGATATTCTGGGCAGCTGCTAAGTCCCTTCAGTTGTGTCTGACTCTGTGATACCCCATGGACAGCAGCCCACCAGGCTCCTCTGTCCACAGAATTCTCTAGGCAAGAATACTGGAGTGGGTTGCCATTTCCTTCTTCAATTCTGGGCAGAGAGAATAGCATATATCCCCTTTTGTGAGTTAAACACTCATCATTTTAAATGTAACTCCTAAATTCAGGTGAGTTAACCTTCCCCTTTCTCCTTTGCCTTTCACTTCTCTTCTTTTCCCAGCTATTTGTAAGGTCTCCTCAGACAACCACTTTGCCTTCTTGCATTTCTTTTTCTTTGGGGTGATTTTGGTCACTGCCTCTTGTACAATGTCATGAACCTCCATCCACATTTCTTCAGGCACTGTATCAGATCTAATCTCTTGAATCTATTCGTCACCTCTACTGTATATTCATAAGAGATTTGAGTTAGGTCACACCTGAATGGGCTAGTGGTTTTCCCTACTTTCTTCAATTTAATCCTGAATTTTGCAATAAGGAGCTCATGATCTGAACTACAGTCAGCTCCCAGTCTTGTTTTTTGCTGACTGTACAGAACTTCTCCATCTTCGGCTGCAAAGAATATAATCAATCTGATTTCAGTATTGACCATCCTAGGGATGTCCATGTGTAGAGTCATCTCTTGCACTGTCAGAGGAGAGGGTGTTTGCTATGACCAGTGTGTTCTCTTGGCAAAATTCTGTTAGCCTTTGCCCTGTTTCATTTATCCAAGGCCAAACTTGCCTGTTACTCTAGGTATTTCTTGGTTTCCTACTTCTGCATTCCAATCCCCTATGATGGGGCTTCCCTGGTGGCTCAGATGCTAAAGAATCTGCCTGCAATGCGGGAGACCTGGGTTTGATCCCTGGGTTGGGAAGATTCTCTGGAGGAGGACATGGCAATCCACTCCAATATTCTTGCCTGGAGAATCTTCATGGGCAGAGGAGCCTGGCGGGCTACAGTCCATGGGGTCACAAAGAATCAGACATGACTGAGAGACTAAGCATAGCTCCTATGATGCAAAGGACATCTTTTTTTTGGTGTTAACTCTAGAAGGTCTTGTGGGTCTTCACAGAATCATTTGACTTCTTTAAGCATTGGTTGGATTACTGTGATACTGAATAGTTTGCCTTGAAAACAATCTAAGATCATTCTGTTGTTTTTGAGACTGCACCCAAGAACTGCATTTCAGAATCTTTTGCTGACTATCAGGTAGCCTTTTGCTGACTACCATTTCTTCTAAAGGATTCTTCCCCACAGTAGTAGATATAATGGTCATCTGAATTAAATTCGCATGTTCCCATCCATTTTAGTTCACTGATTTTTAAAATGCCAATTAGGGTCACCTAAAATGGATTATTTCAGCCATTCACACTTGAGTGTGAATCAAGTTTACTAACTCTCTTTATTAGGAACCTAGCTCACAACCAAATTGTAGTGATCCCCGACCAACAACTATTACATCCACTTATTATGCAAGTCTCCCCATTCTACTTCAATTGCAGTTCTGACATCCGTTTATCTTTCTTCTCTGCTCAGCTCACCTCTTCATGGCCCAGGCAACTGCTCCGCTCTTTCCTGGACCACTGCGCTAGCCTCCAACCTTGCCTCTCTGGCCGCAGCCCTAAACTCTCCTCAGTAAGCCCTCTACATAACAGCAAGGATGATAACCCATCCTGTCATTCCAATCCCCTGCTTGCCATACTTTTGTGGCTAAGCTAGCTTCCAGAGTTCCCAATGATCAGACCACTGTGACCTTCCCAGCCCCATGTCCATCCACACTGACCTCCCTGGAGCCCCCAGATGTGCCCTGCCCTCTCACTGCCTGCCCGTGGCCCTGCTATTACTCCTTCCCACACCTCCTCTCCCAGCTGCAATCGACAATCCACTCCTTTTGACTCAAATTAGAGACACGTCACCCTGAGAAGCATTTTGTGACTGTTTCTGAGTTCAGGAAGCCTGACCCTCCTTTGTGCCTCCCCAGCAGACCCCGAGCCAAAGACTGACCCCTTGTGATGTGGGGTCTTCATTTCTCCCTTGGCTGTGCTTGTCTAATCCGTCATGTGGCAATGAAAATAGGTATTCTATAGAAACATGCTAAATAAAGTAATACATAAAAACTCCAAGCAGAGGCTATTCTCTCTAAAAAATGGACCACATGTGTTTGGAGGCCCTTAGTGATGCCTAGCTTTGGAAGATGGAGGACTTGGGAAGCCACTAGTCATGGCAAAAGATGGATCTAAACTCAGTCTTGCATCCTGAGTACCTTCTAGCTGAACAAGCAGATTCAATTTCCTCCTGCAGAGAAGCCTGCCCTCAATCAGTCTGATATTCTTTTTTTTTAATATGGTATGACTAGTCTGAATATTTACTTGTTATCTTAGTTTCGGTATATAGAACCTAGCTCTCTGACCAGGGATTGAAACCAGGCCTCCTGCACTGGAAGCATGCAGTCTTAGCCAATGGACCATCAGGGAAGGCCTCCCCAGCATACTTGGGTCCCCCTCTATTACATGTCCCAGCAGAGCTACCGCACTGTAGATGACCCTTTCTTAATGTTTATCTTGCATGAAATTATTTTTTCAGTATTTTTTTCTGGCCAGATTGTAAATTCCATGAAACTAGAGATGGGGCTAATTTGTTCATGGTGACATCACTCACCCTCACACTTGAGCATTAACCATAAACACTGTCTGAAAAAGTACACACAGAATGGCTTCAACTCGGGTTCTTCAAAAAATATTATTACTTGCAAAAAAGGAGCAAACATTAATATACTTATTGATTCAAGAGATACCTGTGTTGAATGCTTGATGCCAAGAGTGGCAGACATGGTCCCTGCACTTACTGGAAGATTAAAGGAGACAAGCAGGTGAATAATGATTCCAAGTGGACAGAAGGCAGGGCTCAGATAGTCATTCCTGGGCTCATGTGCCAGACCTATCAGGGACCTGCTGTCTGATGCTGAGCAATTTGCTGAAGTTGTTAGAGCTTTAGTTTCCTCAACTATAGCATGTGAACCTATGCAGGGAGCTGAGAAACAGCATATTAAAAATATCCAACAAGAGCCTAACATGGGGAAGTGTTCAATGTATTTAGCTGGTACAATTTTGTTAGAAGGCAAATGTGGTGTCATCATATCATCATCCCTGGAGAACAGGATGGGAGAGAAGATGGTAGAGGAAGGGGTGTGCTGAGGGGAAGCCCCTCTCCCATCTGAACTCCAGGCAAAATTTATAAAGTGAGCAGGTCTCTTCTCTTGAGAGTCCCCTGGACTGCCAAGAGATCAGACCAGCCCATCCTAAAGGAGATCAGTCCTGAATATTCATTGGAAGGACTGATGCTGAAGCTGAAGCTCCAATCCTTTGGCCACCTGATTCGAAGAACTGACTCATTGGAAAAGACCCTGTTGCTGAGAAAGATGGAGGGCGAGAGGAAAAGGGGGTGACAGAGGATAAGATGGTTGGATGGCATCACCGACTCGATGAGTATGAGTTTGAGCAAACCTCAGGAGCCAGCGAAAGACAGGGAAGCCTGGCGTGCTGCAGTCCATGGGGTTGCAAAGTGTCAAACATGACTCAGCAACTGAACAACAACAACAAAAGACAAGAAGAAACAGGCTCAGAGTGGTGAACTGACTCGCCCAAGCTCTCACAGTTCACCCGTGGAAGAATCTGGCCTTAGCCCTACCAGGTTTTCTTCCTCCCAATCTGGTGATATCGCCTGTATGTCCTGCTGCATCCACATCCTGTATTTGCTCGGTGTGTGTTCATTTTTTTTTTAATATTTATTTATTTGGCTGCATTGGCTCTCAGTTGCGGCACACGGGATCTTTCATCGCAGCACCTGGCTGCAGAAGTTGCAGCACACGGGCTCAGTTGCTCTGTGGGTTGTGGGATCCTAATTCCCCGAACTGAGATCAAACCCACATCCCCTGCATTGCAAGCGAAAGAGAAGTTGCTCAGTTGTGTCTGACTCTTCGCGACCCCATGTACTGCAGCCTACCAGGCTCCTCCATCCATGGGATTTTCCAGGCAACAGTACTGAAGTGGGCTTCCACTTCCTTCTCCAGGGGATCTTCCTGACCCAGGGATCGAACCCAGATTTCCTGCGTTTCAGGCAGGCGCTTTACCCTCTGAGCCACCTGCACTGCAAGGCAGATTCTTAACCACTGGACCACCAGGGAAGTCCCTCGGTATGTGTTTATTGAGCGTCTGCTGCACTGGACCCTGATGATGCAGTGAGGAAACGCAGGGTGGTCGGGGAAGGAGGGTACCATCCTCTGCTTTCCTACCTGACATCTCCCATCACGCCTTCACTCTCTGGAGAGGAGCAAGGCATCTGAAAGCAGGCAGTGTGGAATAAAGCAGCTCTTCACTAATGAAAAGGGTGGTGCATAAATTATCAATAATGTAGACTTCTGCATGAAAAGCCCATTCCCACTGATTTATATCCTCTTTTGTAAATAACCTGTACAATTATGTTGCATCCATAAGCAGACTGATGTAACGGAAAGCCCATCATAGCCTGGGCACCGTTTAGCAACCTACTATTTATTCCACAGGATTTTAGGAAATTAGATAATCATTTAAATGAGAATGTTGAAACTGTTTGGCAGAGAGGGAGAAGGAGAACACAACAGCCTTTGCCAACTTAATTCTCAAAATAGCAGAAGGTAGACTTTTCTGGTGGCGCAGTAGATAAGAATCTGCCTTCCAATGCAGGGGACACTGGTTTGATCCCTGGTCTAGGAAGATCCTACATGCCCTGCGGGGTAGCTCGGTTCATGCACCACAACTGCTGAGCCCTCCAGAGTCTGCAGGCCATAACCACGGAGCCCATTCGCCACAATTACTGACACCTGCACACTCTAGGGCCCATGAGCCACAACTAATGAGCCCCTGCGCTGCAACTACTGAAGCCCACGCGTCCTAGAGCCTGTGCCCCACAGCAAGAGAAGCCACTGCAGTGCGAAGCCTGCACGCCACAACCAGAAGAGTGGCCCCCACTTGCAGCAACTCGAGAGAACCAAGGATCCAATGAGGGGGACTTCCCTGGCAGTCCAGTGATTAAGACTCTGCCTTGCAACGTGGGTGAGGAGGCTTCAGTCCCTGGTCAGGGAACTGAATCCCACCTACCATGGAACAACTAAGTCCACATACCACAACTAGAAAGTCCGAGTGCCTCAATGAAAGATCCTGCATGATACAACAAAGATGCCAACTAAGACCCAATGCAGCCAAATGAATACGTAAATAAACATTAAAAAAAAAATAATCCAGTGAGGTCTCATCTCAACTCAACTGTGCCTCCAACATTAACTGAGCACCTATGATGTGCCAGCAACTCAGATGGACACCGAGGGCAACAGAAATGCCAATTTTGTTCACCCTACATCACCATCCTTGTGCAGAGCCTGAGACACAGTAGGTGCCTGGTGATTATCTGATTAGTGAACAAACCAACAGCAATGTCTCTCCTTACGGCACCCTAATGAGGTGTTAACAGTAATAACAAACGTTCATGTCTTACCCTCATAACTCCAGATCCCCACGAGAGGGACCTGAAGATGCTGACAACAAGCAGCAAGGGTGTATTTAGAGCAAAGGGTACAGAGCAAAGAACCCAACAGAAATGGAGCAAAAAGGAAAAAAAAAAAATGAAGAGCACAGTGCACTTGGGAGAGGGGAGATTTCCACGTGGAAGTCAGGTCTGTGCCTCAGTTTCCCTCCTCACGCCCACCCCCAACAGGCACATGCCTCCCATCAGTGAGGGCGGGGCTGTCAGGGCACAAAGCTCAGCACAGAAGGACTTGTAAAGCCACGGACGTGTGGCTTCCTCCCTTCGAGGAAGATGCCGCTCTTCACTTCTCAGTGATCCAAACAAAAGGGGGCCGGCATTTCCTCTCGAGGACACGTGTTCCTCCGTCTGGGGAAGCACCTTCTAAGGGAAGAGGAGGAAGGAAGGCTTTCACGTTGGCGGCCAGCATGTTCATCTCAGGCACAGTCGTCTGCCCGGGCAGCAGGGCTTCTGTGATCTCCACCGGTGAGCACAGGACCGGCGAGGCTCAGAGCAGCGGCACGAAACAGATCTGTGGGAAAGTTAGAGGCCTAACGGTCTCCCGGCTAGGGCTTTTGATCTCTTTTATCCTGATGTTCTCAGATTCCAGGATCTCAGCCACTCATCCACTCAACAAAGATTTCCTGAGCATACGCAAGGCGCACCCAGGGGAACAAATCAAACATTCACCTGCCCGGCCAGAGCAGAGGAGCCAAAGCCTCTTCTCTGGTTAACATCAATCTAGTGGCTGATTAACTGAGGAGCTTCCCTGGTGGCTCAGTCAGTAAAGAATCTGCCTGCAATTCAGGAGGCCCAGGTTCAATCCCTGGGTCAGGAAGATACCCTGGAGAAGGGCATGGCAATCCACTGCAGTATTCTTGCCTGGAGAATTCCATGGACAGAAGGGCCTGGCGGGCTACAGTCCATGGGGTCACAAAGAGACACAACTGAGCAAATAATACTTTCACTTTTTCAGCAGCTGAAGACGGGTGGGGAGTTGGCATCAGGCTGAGTTAAAATGCCAGCTTGGCCCCTGCCCAGCTGTGTGACTTTACAGATATGGCTTAACCTCTCTCTAAGTTTCTTCAGCTGTCAAAGGAAATAGGAAACTGTTTTGTGGAAATGGATGGAATCCACATGCATCAGTGGTTTAGCAGAGTATCTTGGTGTAAAGCAAGCATTCAGAAATGTGATTTCAGGGACTTCCCTGATGGTCCAGCGGTTAAGACTGTGCTTCCACTGCAGAGGGTGTGGGTTTGATCCCTGGTCTGGGAAGTAAGATCCCACATGCTGCACAGTGAGGACAACAAATAAAAACAAAATTTAAAAAACATGATTTCAAATGATGAGTATCACACTTTTCACTTGGAAAAGTAAAAAAAAAAAAAAAAAGCTCCTTGAAAGAAAGGTTATGACCAACCTAGACAGCATATTAAAAAGCAGAGACATTACTTTGTCAACAAAGGTCCGTCTAGTCAAGGCTATGGTTTTTCCAGTAGTCATGTATGGATGTGAGAGTTGAACTATAAAGAAAGCTGAGCACCGAAGAATTGATGCTTTTGACCTGTGGTGTTGGAGAAGACTCTTGAGAGTCCCTTGGACTGCAAGGAGATCCAACCAGTCCATCCCAAAGGAGATCAGTCCTGAATATTCATTGGAAGGAGTGATGCTGAAGCTGAAACTCCAATACTTTGGCCACTTGATGCAAAGAGCTGACTCACTGGAAAAGACCCTGATGCTGGGAGGAGAAGGGGACGACAGAGGATGAGATGGTTGGATGGCATCACTGACTCAATGGACATGAGTTTGAGTAAACTCCAGGAGGTGGCAATGGACAGGGAGGCCTGGAGTGCTGCGGTTCATGCGGTCGCAAAGAGTCAGACACGACTGAGCGACTGAACTGACACTTTTCACACAATCATGGAATTTAAACATTTTAATTACTCCTTTGCCTCACACATCAGATCCCATGACCTACTGAGGGTAAGGACTGAGTTTTGTTTGTTTTTGTCCCTGCGGCACATAGATGCCAGCAGGGGAGGGCTGATTAAGGGACTAGCGGATTAGTGAACGGACACCCAGATTCTGCTGCCCAAGGAGGCAGAGCTCTGAAAACAAGGGAGTCCTAGCATCTGCGCCTCTCTACCACGTGGCTATTCCTCCCCTGGGCAATGGAGTGACCGCACTTATTTCAGCGAGAAGAAAGGGAGTGTGTCCCAGCTCCTGAGGAAGAAAGACTTTCTCTTGACTTTGAGTCACTGGATTCCTGACCTTCAAGGAGAGTCTGTCAGACCCTGAGCACTGATGGTCAATTTTACGTGTCCATAGGGCCCATCCACAGTACCCAGATAGGCAGTCAAATGTTATTCTAGATGTTTCTGTGAAAGTATGTTTCAGAGGAGAGTAACATTTAAATCATGATTTGAATCACGAGTAAAGATATTCGCCACAGCATGGGTGGGCCTCGTACAATCAGTTGAAGATGTTAAAAGAAAAAGACTGACACACATATTACTCGTTCTCCCCACTCTGAGGAAGAAAGAAGTTGGTCATTTGGCCAGCAGATGGCCTTTGGACTCAAACTGTAACTCTCCCCTAGGTCTCCAGCCTACTAGCCTGATCTACAGATTTTGGACTTGCTGGCCTCCATATTCACATGAGACAATTCCTTAAAATAAATCTATTTCTCTGTCTCTTTATACATGTGTATGTGTGTGTGTATGCACACATGTGATCTTATTATCCTATTGATTCTGTTTCTGTGGAGAATCTGAATACACCAAGAACACGTTAACTGTCCCCAACTGTACCAAGAAGTGTCAGGATATTACAGTATAAGACAGCATAGCAAGGGCTGAAGGAGGCCTCCAGCGTGATCTCGTCCAATCCTCTTTCTAAGCATTGAGAAACCGAGGCCCAGAGAGGGCAGTTATCTAGCTCAGGGTCACACAGCAGGGTGGAGCGGAAGCCAAGAACAGGAAAGATCTAAGACCCTCCACATCCCTCCCACATGACAACACGAGGCTCTTGGAGTAACATTCAATTTAATTATGTGGATAAACTCAAAGAAAAATAAGACCAGCAGAGGATTTTATTGAGCATTTTTGTGCCAAGCTTTCCACTGCAGGATTTTATACGCTTATTTCATTTAATCTTCTCAGCAGCCCTGCAAGGCAGGCATTCGTATCCTCTTTGACAGATAAGCCATGAGTGGGAGAGGGAAAACAGTTCCCCTGGGGCAAAGCTGCTGGTGCTTCTGGAGGTGGGAGGGGAAGGGGATGCAAGCTCCAGCTTCATCCCTAAATTTGAAGCCCTCTTTGCCTAAGATGCTGCAGGAAAGAGTAAGGCTGCAGGACGAGAGAGACCTGGGCTTCTGGGGAAGGGGGCGTGTCACGTCATGGCAACCCTCACCCCCTGATGATTTTTCATGTCAATGACCTTACTTTGCTGTGAATCTCTAGTTTCTGCACATGTCTCTGCACACAAAGGCTTATTTTGAAGGGAACACCTGTTCCCTAATCACTCCAGCTGATGCTGCAATCTGCATGGATTGTGATGTTATTTGCTAGTGCGCTGGGCTTCTTGGGGATTTGAAGGCACAGCCCACAAGGGAGGCTGGGGAGTGGATTTTATTCCTTGCTTGGCAGCCCTTGCCTTGCGGGGAACAGGGGGTGGGGAGGCACAGGATGGGCACGGGGCTCTGAGCCCGCATAATTGGATGCGACCCAAATGGAAAATGCACAGGAAAAGAATCTGGTCCTGAAAATAGCCCACTGAGCTGTGAGCAAGTTCACGGCTGAGCACCCACCAATAAACTATTTTATCTGACTCTTGTGAAAGACAGAGACGTCTTCTTTGACACACATCCCCCAAAATAGCCAAGATAAGAAAGGAGGAAAAAAAAAAGATACTGTACCTTGTGCCCACTGTGAGCCGATTTCTGTACTAAAATCCTTTCTAAGATATAGGTATTGTCCCATTTTAGACTGGAGGAGCCTAAATTTTTACAGGGTGAATAGAGTCCACCACATCATGAAGTATTGAGCAGAGCAGGTATTTGAAAGCATAGCCTTCTCTCTGCCTCATCACTGTGGTGATGCTTGGCCTCTCCAGGTGTAACAGAATCAGACAGGCTGAGATGATCTACACTGTTCCTCACCCCACTCCACTCCAGGTCCAGGGTTTCTGAAAAGTCCGCGCTTGGAATCCAGGTGTCCGTGGAGATGCCTTGCCCTTCCTCCGCTCTCTGTCTGCCTCTGTGACTCAGCTCTCTCACTGCTCAGAGTTCTATATGAACATGACCAGATACTTGGATCAGCCATCCATCCAACACACATTTCCTGAGGGTTAACCACACGTGCCAGCATGGTGCCGGGCCCTAAGGATGTGGAGCTGAAGGCAGCTGTCCCAAAGCTGCCTGGAGCCCAGTGGACGAAAGGCAGAGATGCCTAGAGCTGACTGTAGGGCAAACACTTGGGAGGGAGAATTTCTTGCTAGGAGATCAGAGAGCACTTCTCAGAGGGGGGTGGCATCTGAATCAGGCATTCGAGGATGTGCAGACAGGCACCCAGGAGTTCCATCAGGGCAGACACCCGATCACCATCATACCCTGTGCTCCTGTGGTCCCGGCAAAGGCCCCCGTCTGGGGATGAAAGTGTCATCACAGATGCGTTGAATTGATCTACAACCCCTGATATGCCCTGATGTTCCAAACCATGTTTCCTGGAAAACAGAGCCTAAGCTGGAGATTTTCAGGTGGGTCTACTGGGGAGGTCTCAGAGGCAGAGCATCTACAGGAGTCAGAAGCAGTATGGGACAGAGTGGAGAGGCTGGGCTCTGATGTGGTCATGATAAAGCCTTTGGTCAAGCCTTGGGGCGTCTGGAGAAGGGATGGAACTTTTTACCCATTACAGCAACGAACACACATACTCACCTGTGAGGTTATTAAGTATCAACAACCCCACTCTACAGGTGGGAAAACTGAGGCTCCAAGAAGTGAGCAAATGAAGGATGGAGCCAGATTTTGAAATGAGCTTATGGCCAAAGGGCTTTTGAGGTTCCACATGTTCCAGGGGAAGCCCCTTATGTGTCCCATGACCTCCATGGAACCATATTTTTCAAGGGGCCATATGATAGGGGTACCATGTGAAGACCCTCCTCTCTGCAACTACCCTGGGGCCTGGCATTAGGAATATGTTTGATAAATGTAGCAGCCAACCAAAGAAGGAACGGATGAGTTAACAAGAGACAAGGATAAGGGAAGCAAAGAAACTCTATGTGGGGCATCTGAAATGGACAGAAGTCTCACAGAACAGACACAGCCTGCCAAGTGAGGTCTGTAGTCCTGGGGCCACTGTCCCGTGCAGACGTTACCTCTGAGGAGGTCGGCTTGCAGTATCCAGCTCCGAAGACCAGGTTTTCCAGGGAAAGGCTAGACTGCTCTGGTCCTGTGTCTGGGCCGCCTTTCCCAAGCCAGGAGCCTCTTCCTGGGCGAGTAAAACTGTAAAGAAGGAAAATGAAAGAATTGAAAATGTGTCTAATTTTTGTTAAAGGATGCAAAGGAAAGTATGGTGCCATTAATTCAGCCTCTTTGACGCTGTTGCTAGGGAGCCTATGAGATATGCCATTTAGAGGAGATAGCAGGTAGCCCTAGAGGTAAAGAACCTGCCTGCCAGTGCAGGAGACACAAGGGTTCAATCCCTGGGTCAGGAAGATCCCGTGGAGGAGGGCATGGCAACCCAGTTCCAAAATTCTTGCCTGGAGAACCCCATGGACAGAGGAGCCTGGCGGGCTACAGTCCATGGAGTAGCATGAAGTCGGACACAACTGAAGCGACTTAGCTCGCATGCACAGCTCACCCCCGAGGGATGCTTGGGTGGGACATTTATGGATGCTGCCAGGACAAGTGGGTGTAACTGGCACATGAGCTTTGGGGCCAAGGATGACACACATCCCACTATGTATATAAAGAAATACCCCCTAAATGCCTACAACTTGTCTGATGAGACACATGGAGGCAGAGGTGACTTAACCACAGGAGAAGGTAGCGTGGGATCTTGATCAGAAAGACAAGGGGAGGCTCTATCTGATGTAGTCTAAGTCCTACACCTACTCCTGCCATTGGCACAACCCAGAGTGAAGTCCTTCAACCCCCAGCCCCCTCCCAAACCTCTGTTCTTCTGTGGAAGAAAGGAAAACAATATCCGTCTGCACGACACGACCACACAGAAGTTTCATAGGATCGGGGATGTCAAAGACTTTCACTGTGTAGACACTAGTTAGAAACTCTGCACCTGTTCCACAGACAAAAATACAGACACTGCTCAGTTCTGCAAGTCATCACAAGATCAACAAGCATAGAGTGATGGCAACCATCCATTTTAGGATCAAGGGAGATTAGAAAAGCCCACATGAGTTGTGGTGGTTTAGTTGCCAAGTTGTGTCTGACTCTTGCAATCCCATGGACTGCAGCCTGCCAGGCTCTTCTGTTCATGGGATTCTCCAGGAAAAAATACTGGAGTGGGTTGCTATGCCCTCCTCCAGGGGATCTTCCTGACCCAAGGACTGAACCCCCGTCTCCTGCATCTCCTGCAACTGCAGGTGGATTCTTTGCCCACTGAGGTCTGCCAGGGTTTAAATTCTAGCAGCAGCATCTGCCAGCTCCATGAGGAAAGTTTTAAATCTCCCTGTATTCTCATGCGTCAAAGAGGTTGATACCAGCACCTTAACAGTGAGGTTGTCTGAGGATTCCATGAGTTTAGCCAACTGCAAGTACAATGTCTGGCAAAGAGCAATGATTCAATAAATGCTAGAAGTTCTTGTCGATAATACCACAAAATCATAAAATATAACATAACTATTATTCTATTTATATAGCTTTGTTGATAATACCACAATACAATCCACTCTAATATAATCATGTCTTGAAATTGTTTAGAACTGAGATTTGAAGCAAGTCTATAGTTTAGCTAGAAAGTGGATAAATGGAACACTGCAGTAGAAATGGGGAATTTGTGCATGAGCTGTGATGCTCATGGTACATTCAGAGGACCAACTGCAAATTAGTCACTAGAATAACTCATCATGGACTTCAGTGTGACCTTGAGCTGCTGAGTCCCTCAGGTGAACTCCAGTTTAACCAGTTGAGGGTTAAACACTGAGGGTTAAACAGACCTGAGTCTGTTTCAGGGAAGGATCTTTTAAGGTTAAATTTTCATTCCACACCTGCTTCTTTCTGGCTGGATTTAACAACTGATGCTAAAACTGCTTTTCTGGAAAAACTGGAGCTTGCCCTATTTGACAGGTATTTCCCATAACCTTAAAGCATTCCCAACCACTGTGAATGAACTCATAGGAATCCTTCCTGCAGAGCCCAGAGAACAGAAGGCAGCTCTATTTTTACCCCTATCCCTGGAGAAGCCTCAACTCTGCTGGTGAATTTCTATCTGCGCTGCTCTCTGGCAAGGTGGCTGCAGACAAGCTTGCAAAGAATTATTTCTGTTAGGAGGTTAAACTTTCTACGCAGAGGAGCTGAAATAGCCCCATTAGCAGGCACAGTCCAGGATGGAGCTCAGCAAGCAGATAGACATGGTGACTGGGGAAGCACAGCGTGGTCACATCACCCCACCAAGATCTCATTTCCTATGCGTTGACCCCAGCAGGGGATCAGGACACTGTCCCCTATCCAGCCATGAGTGGGAACTGGAAGTTCCCCCACCTGCATTTCAACCCTCAACACTGAGAAGTGTCCTGAAAAGGGACAGCAGGAAAGTTCCCTTCTAGAAACTGCATGATACAAGATTCCATCCCCAAATATCCCTCTGCTCACATGTGTAACCCACACCCTCACGTATGGGGGAGGTTTGAAGTGACCTGGTGTCACCTCTGGTCCTGCCAGGCACTTGGATGAAGTGCCCGGATACCAGAGGACATGCTCATTGTTGTCAGTTCGGTCCCTCCGTTATGGCATTTGTAGAGCCTCAGTGCACCTTGAGGCCATGGAGATGCTGGGTCAACCCCTTGAAGAGAAAGCATGGGACCACTCAGGTTGTCCTACCCTTGAATAAACAGCCACTGGAGGAGGGGGCAGAAAACTGCATGCCGGGCACTGTTCTCATGTGAGACTCACTAAAACCTTATGTAGACAAGCACCATGAGTGGTCCTGGCTTAGAGATGGAGACCGTGTGTCTCAGAGATATTAGGTGACTTTTCAAATAAGACACGGTTAGAAAGAAGCCAGGTCAGATGGAGGCATCAGGTCACACCCATTCAGCTCTGAGGTTTCCCACCCATGTCCTCCCCAGGCTCCTGCCCACCGCTCCCCTGCCCCTCAGGGAGGCTCACAGCTAAAATTTGCAGCCTGGGGGTGCTTCCCTGGTCTGGGCTGATGTCCCCTGGGCAGCTCTCACCATCTCAGCCACACGGGAGACTCAAGCGTAACAAGGAACCCGAAGCGGCCACCCTCGCCCTGGTACCGAAGGACATGTAACCTCATACCTGATCAGCGGCTGCTGCAGGGCCACCAGGGCGGCGTGGATGGTCACCGAGATGACCGACAGGTGGAAATAGTCGAACATGACGGGCACCTGGTGATGCAGGCCTCTCCGGGGGTGGAAGTGCAGGCCCAGCACACGGCTGCTGATTACGGGGACCCCGGACACGTCCCTCAGCCTGGAAGGCAGGTGAGTGATTTACGTGAGTGGTGGTGGTGTGTCCCTGCCGCCCTCCAGGTGAGTCCACATGGCAACCTTGCTCACACACAAACACTGTGTGTCCGTCGGCTTATCCAATCCCTTCCTGCAAATAACTCTGCTAGGTAAAAACTTTCTTGCCATGATGGGAAAATGAAGCAACCGAGGCTCAGAGATGGAAAGCAACCCCCGGGACCTCACACAGCTATGCGGCTCACACTCTGCTATCACTGATGCCAAGCTCACCTCGCAGTGATGGAAAGATGCCCAGATGCTTTCCCAAGCTCAACAGCGAAGCCCTCCTGGACTTCCATGTCCCAGCTTGCTCTTGTATTTCCCCCATGGGCCCCCAGCACAGCACTTCCTTAGTACCTCTGCGTTTTCTACAAGAGTTCTACCTCTTAAAGGCAAGAACTGTGACTAATTCACTGTTGAATCCCCAACACCAAACACAGAATCAGGCACACAGCAGAAATCAGTCAGATATTTGTTTATCAAAAAGGATATGTGACTGAATGAATAAATGACCCGTAAAGAGCAATAGAGTCTGATCAGTTTCATACAGGATTCCCCCCACCTTCTCTCTAGTGTTTTGTAACTGATGGAGATAAAATTCAGTTATTTGTCTGGGGGGGGGTCTCAATATAGGAAAGGACTGAACTGCCTTCAATCTTTCCCACCCTGATGCTGGGAAAGATTGAGGGCAAGAAGAGAAGGCGGGCGACAGAGGGTGAGATGGTCGGATGGCATCACTGACTCAATGGACAGGAGTCTGAGCAAACTTCAGGAGATAGTGAAGGACAGGGAAGCCTGGCGTGCTACAGCCCATGAGGTCACAAAGAGTCGGACACAACTTAGCAAATGAACAACAACAAAACAACAATGTGGGAGAAAACAGAGATGAACTGGATAGCATTGAGAAGAAAATGCTTAGGTTCTTATAAAGGAACTAAAAACCAACCCAAAAAATCAAACACAAAACACAGAGAAAGAGCCCTGGTGTTTAACTGGAGGGGAAGAGATGACGTAAAGAGTCTTGTGCATCCAGGCTGAGAAATTTCATGTGTGTCTTCAAGGACTGAACCTGAGAGCAACTAAGGGAAGGCACACAGGGTGACTTGTCCCTTGAAGTAAAGAGGAATGTCCTGATAGGCAGGACTGTCCAGGACAGGCTGGGATCTGTCAGGGAGAAGTGAGCCCCCCATTCTCAGGCAAGTCCCTGCCCATGGTTTTTTGCAGAGGAGCAGTTTCAAATGCCAGGTCAGACTTACGCAGGTTTCCCAGCCTCAGGGATACCGACCCTGGGGAGCTGAACAATGCTCTGCTGGGGAGTGGGGTGCAGTCCTGTGTATCATGGGATGTTTAGGACTATCCCTGAACCCCACCCACTAGAAGCCAGGAGCACCCACCGCTGCCCAGAGTGACAATCAAAAATGTTTCCAGAGGAACCTCTTGGCCATCCAATGGTTAAGACTCTGAGCTCCCAATGCAGGGGACATGGGTGCGGGTGCGATTCCTGATCGGGGAACTAAGGTCCTGCATGCATGCTGTATGGCACAGACAAAAAATTAAAATGTGAAAAAAAATTTTAAATCATGAGCAAATGTCTCCAGGTTTGGCCAAATTTCCCTGGGGGACACAATCGTCCCACTCACACTGAGAACTCCTAGATGGGGTGGACATTCAGAGCCCTTCCGCCCCTGACATTACCTGGCATGCTCCTCTGTTTTGATCCTGCTCAGGCCTAAATGACTCCAAAAGAAGCTGACTGCCTGGATCATGTTTCAAAGCCTGAAGTCTACCCCCAGGATGAATACAGATACTTTGTCATCCCTAACCCAATTTATGAAAATTAAAAAATACGGCATTTTCAATTCCTCCCTGGCCTCTGGCTTCCTGTTCCTCTTTGCTAATCTTATACTCTAAGAAAACACTCTGCTCCAAAGGTTATTAAGTGCTTTGTACTATAGGGAGGAAGTGACATATGGAAACTTGCCCCACACACATCTAGGAAGCCACAGAGAGGAAGAGGACACTGACCCCTAGGCCATGCACTTGGCCCAGCTTGGATATTCCTCTCTCAATCTTCATAACAGACCTATGAAGTACGGAACCTATAATGAAGCCTGTTTTATAAATGAGACTACTGAGATTTAGAAAAGTGCAAGGATGCACCCAGTGTCTCACAGTCAAGGAGCTCAGAGTCTATTGCTGAATTATATATACTTTGGGCCAATCTTCAGTACACAGCCTCTCCATTAACTACTATTTGGATGACGACAAGGTCACATTTATTGTATCTACCATACCTTATCATTTTCCACCCTGGAGGGCTGGGTAGGGGATGACTTCTAGGCTGAGTTTGGGATCAATGACAGGGTTCTGTGATCCAATGGAAATGTGTGCCAGGAAGCTATGGATAAATATCTCTGAAGGAAGAGGCATAAGAATATAGATCAGGGGGTCTTAATAAAATTAATAAAATGAGTGAATGACAGAAATCCTAGATAGTTGAAAGGGAACATGAGAACAATAGAGACAAGGACTTCCACTTCTGAGTTTATAGCTTAGAAGGAAGGACAGCTTCATATGGGGCTTCTGAGTTCCACATGGTGCTAGAACAATAAGTCCTGGGGATGGGGTGAGGAAGATAAGATTCTCAAACATCCACGATCCCACCAAAAGGTAAGCAGAAGTGGGAAACGCAGGTGGCCAGAAGAGCTTAGGGAGCAGATAAAGACAAGCGTGAGGAATCTGTGATGCTGAGCGCGGATCCAGTGGCAGGACCATGGACAGGTATCATGAGGCGTTATCATCCATATACATCAGCAGGTGTCTATTATCAAAGCAGAGACACAGTCAGGTTTCTAACATTTTAGTCACGGTCCTCTGATTCTATGCCCCATGTTATGAAAACTCCCATAATAATCAGACACATCTCAGGGATGGAACAGTCTTGAAGAAGGGAACCAAAGCTCTAACAGGGACTCTGAAATTTGACGGGTTGGGGAACCATTCCACGAGAATCAGCCCCTTGGCCACCTGACCTCCTATTCCCCACTGGAGAAGGTGAAGCATTTGCTGAAGAGGTTGTAGAGTTCAGAAGTGAGGATTAATTTGCAGAAAATGGTCAGACTGTGCTGAGATTGTGCTAATAAAGCCAATGGAAAAGAAGCACCTCCATCTTCACCTTAAGCCTAATCAGGGAATTCTTCAAGGGGGCATGCCCTGTGTCTCCTAGAATCGAAGGAACACAAGTCCTGGTGCCTGACATATCCTGCAAAGGTCCTCAGGGAAGAAGCTAAGGGTAGCTGGGACGGCCAAAGAAGAGTGAACTGCAATGGGGTGGGAGTCCCCAGCAGTGTGAGATGAGGATGAAAGTGCTGTGTTCATTATCCAAGAGCCAGATGCGCCGTCCCCAGAGAATAACCTGCCAAAAGAGCTTCCTGCAAGGAGTGAATGACCCAACCATAAAAGGCATAATTATATCAAAGAACTGCAGGGGTTGGAGGAGAGGGGAACCACCTAAAGGTCATAGCTCCAAGGAGTCACAAGCACACCCCAAGAGTAGATAAAGCAGCGATCCAGCATCTACCCTGTGAAGAGTCCTGCCTGCAACTGAATCCAGGAAGCATGACTCCCGGCGCCATCTGCAATCTTCTCCCTCCTCTTTGTGCCTGACCCTGATAGGCCCGCACAACCCGGGGGGGAAGGAGGCAGGAAGCTGTACAGGAGGCTCTGCACACCCTGTTGCTACAGTGGGAGTTTCCCACCCTGAGAAATCTCAGAGCTGGGGTGCAGTGGAGACAAGAGACAGTGCCGATGAAAAGAAATTACACATTGAATGACAGAGTTTGGGGAATACATTCTACTGGACTTTTTCATACCTGAAAAAAGAACTATTTATGGCATGAAAGAACAGGCTGTGACATGACTGTTTCACCCCTAGGGTAGAAGGAAGAGGCCAGAGAACAAGCTTAAAGGAAGCAGTTATGACAAAGAGGAAGGTTGCTTCCTTACTGAATCAGTAGGTTATGCATCAGTGGATTTTCAGAGAGTTGAAACATAATAGCAAAAATTCAGTGTAAAGATGAGGATCCTGGCAGAATCTCCTTTGACTCAGAATGGGCCTTCAGGTTTACAGGCTTATAGGGTCATTAATCTAAAGACCTAATTAATACTGCATTGCAAGTGTATGGGGGTGCGTGCTGGAGATAAGAAGGTGCTAGTGAATAAAGCTGGGAAGTCAGGAGTTGTCTGTGCCTGCAGCCTCTGAGCGAGCTGCCTAAAAGGCACGCAGCTTGAAATGACCACATAGATATTCCTTGTCCACATTTCTTCAGCTGATCAGGAACCAGGTTTCTAAGGCAGGTTCTGAGGTTCATGGCCATCAAGATACCCTAGAGCTGAAGAAGGGCTAAGCAGAGGAAATTGTACCATCACGCTTGAAGGATTCCTAGGATACTCACTGTTGCTCACTATCCGTAAAGTGCAAATCCACCTTGAGCTGGAACTCGACTTCACTTACTGCCTCTTCTACCTAGAAGAGAAACAATGTTTAAGGACTGCAGGAGTCAGATCTGGTCCAGACAAAACACTGAGCTGGTCAATTTCCCAAAGTTAAAAAAAAAAATAAGCTCATTGCAAAATAAATATCATTTATGTGTAAAGTGGAATTTCCATGTTTTATGGAATTCTAATCGGAAGGGATTTATGTAGTCAGATTTCAGGAAAAGTCAATTTACAGGAAAAAAAAAAATGTTAAGTGAGCTTTCTAGCTTGCAGGACGGTTGAGAAACTTATTTCCAAAAGAGATTTGATCTGGAATCTTCAGAAGCAGAGGTGAAGGGTTCTCTGGCTCCTGCTTTGGAAAGGTGAGAGCAGGGAATTTCCACAGAGGAAACCCCACTTGGCTAGAGATGGAAAAATGATGAAGGTGGCATTATTTTTGGTCCCTTCAAGGGGCTGGCGCTATCCTTCAGGTTCACAGAGGAGGAAATTAAGTCATTTCTCAAGGTGACTCAGCTTCACAAGAAAGCCGACCCTGCATTTTTGTCTTGCGATCCATTACATTTAACTATTTATGCTTTCAGACGCTTCAGCATTTCACATCCTACCCATGACCGTTTCCATTCTCAGCTTTTAAAAAACCATATTCATTAACTAGCACGGGAACCTATTTGTTCTACTTGCCAGCTTCTCACGTATATATAAAAGATGGTGACCCCAGGAGTCCAGATCTCATTGATGCCCCCGTTCAGGAAACCCAGGTAAGAACCGCACACCTGGGACAGGTGTTGTCTCCCCCTCACCCTCAGACTGGATGGGACCATTCTCTGTGCACCACAAAACCCCGTTGTTGTTTTTCTTCCATCTTAGCATTCAATGTTTCCTATAAAATTATCTCAGCTTTATAACTTTGGGGTTACAAGCCCGTGAGACAAATATTAGGTTGGCCAAGAAGTTCATAACACGGTATGTAAAAACCCAAACGAACTTTTTAGCCAACCCAATATTAACTTCTCAATGGACATGAATGTGAGCAAACTCCAGGAGATAGGGGGAGACAAGGAGCCTGGCGTGCTGCAGTCCTTGGGTTTGCCAAGAGTCAGACACGACTTAGCGACTGAACAACAACAACAATATTAACTGCAGACACATTCTGTTTAGTCCTCATCGCATTTCTTACTGTGTTTTGAGCAAGCAGAAAACACTTAGAAATCAGGCAGTTTTCACATTTCCATCGCAGGTTTCCAGCTTCTGAAAAAACAGTCCCCGGATCTGGCCATGCTGAGCTGGCATTCAGAAGCTCCACTTGGCTCAGGGGACTCACTGAGAAAATCCATCTGCCTGCGGCTAAACCCCTCTGGCCATTTTCTTGCCTAGTGTCCCCTGTAATCTGGTATCATTAAGGGAGAGACTAGGCTTAATCCGTTCTGGATCCACAGCTTCAGGAACAGTGCCCCCCACGTAGAGAGTGTTCATGAATAAATGCAGCTCTTCTCCACCCCCACCTCTCCTTTCTGTTTCAAGAATGCCCTCATTCTGCAGGGATGGAAGTCTCCTACCCAAAAGCCTCTTCGGAAGCATGTTCCTGGTTAAGCATAACTCAGGCAGAGACATATGGATGGAATTTATCTTTAGCTTCCCAGGGTTTTAAAATTTGTGAACAAAAATTTTTTTAAGCATTTCAAAGTTAACATTTTGCTGAATCCGAGTGCTATGAATAACTTCCTCTCCTAGCTTTGTTTTGCATAATCACTCACCCCGTTTTATACACACAACCCAAGCAACTCAGCCTCTTGTCACCAGCTCCTGGGGAGTGAGACTGGCAAAACCAGCCCTCCTAACCACCTCCGAGCATGCATTTGCCTACTGAACAAAAATTCACTGTAGGCTCCAGTTTTAAACTTGCTGCAAACTCTTTGGAGCAAAGAGAGAAATTCAGGCACAGGATCAGCTGTCGCTAGATGGAGCCTGACTATGACTTTACTGAGATCGCAATACATCTTTAATTGCAAGATGCTCCAGAAGGCAGTCACTGGTTTCTTGAACCATTCACTTCTCTCATTTCTTCATTACCTGCATCTCTCTCCAAACACACACATTCACATGTGCATGTGTGAGCACATACACACACAAACTTGCCCTTCCATTGCCCTGCCTTATTCTGGTTAAAGACATGGCTTCCTCTCAAGGGTGTTTTTTTGTTTAATTGAAGAAGAGCTGACTTACAATGTTGCATTAATTTCTGCTACTTAGCAAAGTGATTGAGTTATGTGTATATATATATATATATATATATATATATATAATATGTGTGTGTGTATATACACATAAATATATAAAGAACATAAAAATAGTTTAAAAGAATGTAAGAGTACATACATATATGTGTAAAGAATATATAAGTACAATATAAGTAAAAAATATAAAAAAGAATGTGTATACGTATACATTCTGTTTTTACATTTTTTTCATTACAGTTTAGCATAGCTTATTGAAATAGTTCTCTGTGCTATACAGCAAGACCTTGTTGTTTATCCATCCTGTATATGGTAGCTTACATCTGTTAACCCAGCCTCCTGGGGGGTGACTTTCTAGCACCAGGAGTCAGTTTCATACAGTAGTCGAAACAATGACCTAGCCAGGGTTTACAGAAGAGTTACTATGTAGCAGATACTACATAGGACATGTGCCACTGTCATACACTACCTTACTTACTGTGGAAATAACTGAATTAAGACATATTGTCCCCACTTACAAGTGAAGAAATTGAGACTCAGTGGAGGAAAGTCACTTCCAAGGCTTAACTAGTTAGTGGGTCCAAGCCCAGATTTAGTCAAGGGTTCCTCACTTCTTCAGTCTTCTCCCACAGTCTAACCTGTGTGGTAGGTTGTACAGTCTAAGGCTAACTGATTTCATCTCTACTTATAATAGTAACTCTTGTATCTTCTCTTCCCTTATGAACCTCTTTTCTGAGCTGTACCACAGCTGAGGGATAAGAAAGCAGCTTTGGAAGCCAAGTTACATGGGTGCAGATCTTGCTCTGTCTTTTAGCATCTGTGTGACCTTGGGCCAACCAACCTCTCTAAGTTTGTTTTTCATCTGTAAATTGGAGGTAAAATGATTAGGCTTACTCCATGCCTACGTGGCTAAGTTGCCAAGTCATGTCCGATTCTTTTGCAACCCCATGGATTGTAGCCCACCAGGTGCCTCTGTCCATGGGATTCTGCAGGCAAGAACACTAGATTGGGTTGTCATGCCCTCTTCCAGGGGATCTTCCCAACCCAAAGGTTGAACCCAAGTCTCCAGTGGCTCCTGCACTGCAGGCAGATTCTTTACCACTGAGCCACCCACCGGGAAAGCCCACACTAACTCCACAGATCACTGCTTTTGTGTAACTATTCAAGAAAATGCCGGAGAAAGCAATGGCAGCCCACTCCAGTACTCTTGCCTGGAAAATCTCATGGACGGAGGAGCCGGGTAGGCTGTCGTCCATGGGGTCGCTCAGAGTTGGACACGACTGAAGCGACTTAGCAGCAGCAGCAAGAAAATGCACATAAAAGTGTGTGAAGAAAGGCCATTCTGCACTTACCATAGCACATGAAATTGTGTGTTGTGTCAGCATTGTATACACCTACGGCTCACATTCAGGACTGTGTGCATGCATGACCATGAACTCTGGCCTCTTGGCCATAAGCAATGCTTTGGCTATCATAAACAGACATTCCCTAGAGTTAATACATCCATTCCAGAGATATAGCTTTTATGAACATATCCAATTAACTCTAATTGTCACTCACCCAGATGCAATGATTAATGATAACATTGTTTGCTGCCATAAAGATTAACCCCAACACAGTAATAAATTATTAGCTTGTAAAGATAAGTGATTTTCCACACAGAAGAAAACACAATGTACCATAGGAGCAACATCTTGTACAAAATGAACACAGGACTAAGTGCTGGTAAACATGCCCTGTTCATGCTCAGAACTTGGCTTGTGTCAACCTCATGTGATCTCAACTAGAGTGTTGAGTGCAAACCTTGAAGAGATTTGAACTCATAGGGGGCAGGAAAGAGAGTCTGATGGAATTCAGATAGAATAATGACTGAGAGACCTGAATCATATCCAAAACCCAGCCTCCAATCATAACCATTCTGCCCAGGAAGCTCTCTGAGATCAATGTGCCAAAGGACAATGGCCCATGAGAAGTCAAGTGACTTTCTCTTAGTAGAATTCGGGGAAGCTGAGCTTGGGCATGCAGCCTAACTGGGAGTCCCTTAACCCCCAAAACCACCCCCAGTATCTTTTCCTAAACTGCCTGTACCCACCAGAGTCCAGAAAGAAGTAGATGATGGATTCAGTTTGTTAAACAGAGTTGATTTACAAAGGTGTGGGGAGAACTTAGGGAAAGCAACCAGTGATGATGGCTAGCTACCTTGGGGTTTAGTAACCATAGGACTTCTCACCACCTCCTCATCCCTACCTCAGGGCCTCTGTTCTAGCTGCACCCTCCTCCAGGGATACCTGGCTCCAGGGCCTCTGAGCTCTGACTCATACTGCTCCCCCTGTACAGGATGCCCTTCATCTTTCTCTTAGTCTGATGAAGTCTTAGTGCCAGCATCTCAAAACCAGCTTCTTTGTGAAGGCATTGATGTCTTCTTGCAGAGTTCATCTCCATCCTCAGTGTCCCTTGCTCATTTGCAGATGCAGTTGGCACAGTGCATTTCAGCTACTAGTTGTTGTTGTTTACTCATTAAGTTGTGTCTAACTCTTTGCAGCCCCATGGACTGCAGCATGCCAGGCTCCTCTGTCCTTCACTGTCACTTGGAGTTTGCTCAAATTCATGTCCATTGAGTCGATGATGCTATCTAACCATCTCATCCTCTGACACCCCCTTCTCCTTTTGCCTTCAATCTTTCCCAACATCAGGGTGTTTTCCAGTGAGTCAGCTCTGCACATTAGGTAGCCAAAGTATTGGAGCTTCGGCTTCAGCATCAGTCCTTCCCATGAATATTCAGGGATGATTTCCTTTAGGGTGGACTGGTTTGATCTCCTTGCAGTCCAGGGGAGTCTCAGAGCCTTCTCCAGCGCCTGTCTGTGTGTCTTTTTTCTGATGAAGCATCCGTCCTTTGAGGGAGTACTCCTGGTGCCTTCTTCAGCCTTGCCCATCATCTGAGGGCCCACCCCACATCCCTTCACAAAGTAGGTATTCAGCAAATACTTGCTGATTGACCCACTGATGGAGGCCCAGCAAGTTAGTTAACAGGACTCACTTGGTACGTGAAACAAGCAAGTAAATGAACAGAAGCATGAGTACAAAACTGACTAATCAGGAAGGGCAGGGATACTCCAAAATCCCAAGTCCTGATCTGTCAGATCCCAGAACAAACCTAGAGCATCTTCTTTGCATCCCATTCTCCTAGCAATGGGGCTTCCCAGGTGGCACAGTGGTAAAAAATCACCTGCCAATAAAGGAGACGTAAGAGACATGGGTTCGATCCCTGGGTCAGGAAGATTCCCCTGGAGGAGGGCATGGCAATCCACTCCAGGATTCTTGCCTGGAGAATCCCATGGACAGAGGGGCCTGGCGGGCTACAGTCCATACAGTTGCAAAGAGTCAACATAACTGAAGCAACTAGGCATGCTCCTAGCAATGGATACAAAAGGCACAGGAGGGCTCAGCATTTGTGGCTGGTGGTAGGTTCGGGACTTACCCTTTCACCATCTAAGAGTAAATGAGCTCGGAAGATCACTGCATCATTGATGGGCACCTCCTCATTCCTGTATAAGATCTGGAAGACCCGGCTGTGCACGGTGCTGTCGTGGACGCAGGCTGAGTGTGGGCTGCCGCTGTCTGCAAAACAAAAACCAGTAGAAGCCCATGAACTCCCGTCCTGCCCTGGATCCTCAGCCTCCTGGGGTGTCAGTCCAGCTCAAGGAAAGCAATGGCCCCAAACTGCATTTCAATTCCCAAAGACCAAGGTCTACAGATGAACACGACTCCATCATGGAAGATTTATGGTCACCAAATCTCAGAAAGAACATTGTTCAATCCTTTATAAGTCATAAGATCTTAGCTAAATCACTTGACATCATGTGGGCAGTGCTCCTTGGCTGGACAGTGAAAGTGAGAAAGTATTAGTGGCTCAGTCATGTCCAACTTGGAGAAGGCAATGGCAACCCACTCCAGTACTCTTGCCTGGAAAATCCCATGGATGGAGGAGCCTGGTAGGCTGCAGTCCATGGGGTCGCTAAGAGTCGGACACGACTGAGCAACTTCACTTTCACTTTTCACTTTCATGCTTTGGAGAAGGAAATGGCAACCCACTCCAGTGTTCTTGCCTGGAGAATCCCAGGAACAGGGGAGCCTGGTGGGCTGCCGTCTGTGGGGTCGCACGGAGTAGGACACGACTGAAGCGACTTAGCAGCAGCAGCATGTCCAACTCTTTGCAACCCCGTGGACTGTAGCCCACCAGGCTCCTCTGCCCATGGAATTCTCCAGGCAAGAATACTGGAGTGGGTTGTCATTCCCTTCTCCAGGGCATCTTTTCAATGCTGGGATCGAACTTGGGTCTCTCACATTGCAGGCAAATTCTTTACCATCTGAGTCACCAGGGAAGCCCCTGGCTAGAAATTAGTACCTGCTAAATTCTTCTCCTGCTTACACACCCCTTCCTCCATAATATCTCCCTTAATCCCCCTCTCCAAGAAATAATAACACAGAAATAAAGACAGAAATTGCCCTTCCTTCTCCAGAGATGCCCTAGTGCCCATAGAAGAATCTCTCTCTCCTGGAAGTGTGGCTTTCATACCACACAGGATATGAAGGATAATCTGTCTTGCATTTTAGATAAATGTGTTAATTCTCATTATATTAGATATCCAGTTTATTAAGGAACCTGTTCAACTCCATGTCCTCCAATACATTCTGTGCGTGCGTACTTGGTCATGTCCAACTCTAGGCAATCCTATACAAGCTCCTCTGTCTATGACCCTATACAGCCTTCTCTGTCTATGACCCTACACAGGCTACTCTGTTCATAGGACTTCTCAGGCAAGAATACTGGAATGGGTTCTTAATGTACCCTAATCCCTAAACACTGACTCAGAATTAAGTTGAATTTCAGGAACTTCCCATGTCCACTGATCAGGATTACTCTGGAGAGAAAAATGGGTGAATTCCTCCAAATCACTTAAATTGCACAGTTAGAAAAATATAGAAATCTTCTAAAATAAATAATGAGAATATTTATATAGAGTAATCATTATACATTCATAATAATGGCCAAACAAGTGGTATTTCACAGCGTCCAACATGTTTTTCAAATGTGTTTCTTTCCTTAGTCCTTATAGAAAATTGCTCAGGTAAGTCTTCATCACAGATGAAGAGACCAAGGCACAAAGAGTAGGAGGCAGGTGTCCTGTCAGTTGCTATAACAGAAGGTACTGTGTGGACTCATCCTCAGATCTATCTGTATAACATCTGGGAAGAGAAGTCTCCAGTGAATGAGCAAAATGCACCCATTTCAGACTTCCTTGGTGGCACAGTGGATGGGAGTCTGCCTGTCAATGCAGGGGGCATGGGTTCGATCCCTGGTCCAGGAGTATTCCACACACCGCAGAGCAACAGGGCCTGTGTGCCACAACCACTGTGCCCATGCTGTAGAGCCTGAGAGCTGCAATTACTGAGCCTGCTGCAACTACTGGAGCCGGCACACCTAGAGCCTGTGCTCTGCACCAAGAGAAGCCGTCACAATGAGAAGCCTGCGCACCGCAATGCAGAGTAGCCTCTGTTCACCACAACTAAAGCCTGCACAGCAACAAAGACTCAGTGCAACCCCAAATAAATAACTACCTAATTTTTAAATGCACCCATTTCCTAGCAGAAGGTAAATTTTCTGTAACGCTCTATTGAGAAACTGAACTAACGTGACTGCAAAAGGAAGCAAGAAAATGTTTTAAAAAATGAGCTCAACCAGCAAAGGAAAACAGCTTGAGTGCCTTGTGCAATGTCCCCAGCTGGCTCAAACAGTCCCTCAGAAACAGGGACAAAGGGTCACTGTCACCACCCCATGCACAGTGACGCTGCACACCTGTCTTGTCACTTCAGAGGAGGGGAAAAAAAGAAAAGAAAAATCCCAGGTTGTTTCCACGGCCGCTCAGATTGGCACTTCATCATGAAGGAAATAAAATTACTGGCTCAATGCAGCCCTATTTAGACCTGTTGGATTCAAATTGATGTGGTTTTTAAACAGAAATGATCCTTGTGTGCAAATGCCTTTCTGTTTTTATTTGCTGCACCAGCCCTTTCTCTATCACTGTCAAGGCCAGGTTGATCTATAGGTCAGACCGACATCGTGGCCGAGGATGGATAGAGTAAATACTCTGAAGGTCAGAGCAACGCAGGGCCATCTAGTACCTGGAGGTACAGCCAGCAAAACAGTTCAATCACTTGCCTTCTTGGGTGAGTGACATCATACCTTGTAAGAGCAGCTTTCCATGTGAAAAATGGGCGTCTCCACACACTGACCTTCTGTGATCATTGTGGACCAAAGAGGATAAAATAAACAAGATCTGAAGCCCAGGCACGTGGCTGACATGCAAAATACAGGAGGATGATTTTTCAATTGTGTTTCGAGCAAGGTCGTAGCACTTTCTGTTGAACGCATTTCCGATGGCTACATACGTGAGACTGAGCTCCTCTGATTTTCAGCAGATTGACAAACAGGACTTAGCAGTATTTACAGGAGACCCTCGCATCCCAAGATGCCCCATTAAGCCCAGGACGAGGCATTTCTGATGCCATGTGGGACCTGTGGCATTTTCTCATCACTAGTAACTAGGGCATAAACAAGTGCCTCCTTGCCAAGGAAGGTTCACTAATCACAAGGCACCCTCTGGGCTTATTGGCATCACTGCAACAGTGCCTGCCAGCTTTGTTCCCACCAGGATTCTCCCTTCTTTGACAATGACATCCCACACTTGGACCCCTTGCTCATTTTCCTGGCTCCCTCTTCCTGACTTTCTGCAAGGTCACTTCCTGAATTTTCTATGATTGGCTCTCTTGCTGGTTCACAGAAACTTCCTTGGCAGACAGAGGGTGCTCGTTCACACCCGGTGCTCGGCACCCTCTCATGCACCAGGTACTGGGCACTCAGAGGTGAAGGTGGTGCACACTCTGTCTCTGCGCTAAAAGACCTGCTCAGACTTTGGGAGGCTTCCCCTTCCTAGCTGCGGGGTAGAAAGCCACTTTTCTCTTCCGACTGTTTTTTGTTGCTGTTGAAATGACATTCATTTCCTTTTTCTATGCTTTAATACTTTTAAATTAGTGAAAAGAACATGTCTTGGCATATCCCAAGTGTTATTTCAAATATTCTGACTCATTTTTTTTTAATTTTGTTGGAATACAGTTGATTTACAATGTTGTGTTAGTTTCAGGTGTACAGTAAAGTGATTCAGTTATACATATACATATTCATATTTTTCATATGCTTTTCCCATATAGGTTAGTATAGAATATTGAGTTCCTCATGCTATAACAGTAGGTCTTGTCGGTTATCCATTCTATATATAGTTGTGTGTGTAAATTAATCCCAAGCTCCTAACTTATTCCTCCTAGCCATGTTTCGCCTTTGTTAACCATGTTTGTTTTCAAAATTTGTGTCTGTTTATGTTTTATAAATAAGTGCACTTGACTCATTTTAATTAGATTCTATATATGAATGATATTACATGATATTTGTCTTTCTCTGACTTACTTCACTATTGCCAAGTCACAGAAGCAGCCTAAATGGCCATCAACAGAGGAATGGATAAAGAAGATGTGGTACATATATACAATGAAATATTTCACACATGCTCAGTCATGTTCGACTCTTTGCAACTCCATGGACTGGGCCCAACAGGTTCCTCTGTCCATGGGATCTTCCCACCAACAACATTGGATTGGGTTGTCATTTCCTCCTCCAGGGAATCTCCCTGACCCAGGGATCAAATCCTTGTCTCCTGCATTGCAGGTGGATTCTTCACCGCTGAACTACCAGAGAAGCCACATGGAATATTACTCAGCCATAAAAAAGAATGAAATGATGCCATTTGCAGCAACATGGATAGACCTAGAGATTATCGTTAGACTACTTTTTTGCTTATTTGGTGCCAGACTACTGGTCCAATGAGAAGATGTAGCTTAGAGTCTTCCCAAATATCTGTCTTATATTTTACACGTCAGGATCGATATCATGGATGAGGATATAAAAGGAGAGTTAGAACTTTAAGGGAAAACAAGACTGATGGAAAGAAGGTGGGGGGGATCAAGAGAAGGGAACAGAAGGAAGAGGAGATGAGTAGAAATAAGAGAGCAGGTAGATGAAGGAGAGGAGCTTTCCAATGACTCCCACTCTCCAAAGAATACATTTCAAATAGTTCAATCTGGAACTTCAAACCAGAAAGCAAGAGTAAAACACTTTTAGGTTCTGCTGTTTCTTTTACCCAAAAATGAGTGATATCAATACTTTGCATATTTATGTGCCTCTAAATGCCTACAACTCAAACAACCACCTTCCCTCTGCAGAGATCCCCCTCCGGCTCCACATGGCTCTGAGAGCACAGATTACAAGGCACAGGTGCTGCTTATCTGGCATAGACCCTCTGTCCCAGAGTCCAAGCCAGGATGCTCTCAAGGGCACTGACTTGTGGCCTGAACTCCCTCTCCCATTCCAAGAAGATGGCCACGACTCTGCCTGCACACAGGAGCCCCTCAGAGAATCAGGTCTGTGCTAAGCAATCAAAACTCTAGGGGCACCCCTTCCAACTCTCCAGGCCTGAAGATGTCTGGGTGAGGTCCAGGCTATTTGAAAACAAAGATGCTAAGAAGTTATAATATTTCTTGTAACCCAGGACACATTCACATGGGAGAACTTTCCAGAACATTAGAGTTCAGGGAAGTTATGAAAGCCAAGTCAGATTATGAACAACTCAAAGTCATTACCTTGAATTTTGTATGGTTTAGAACAGGCTCTCCTTTAGTAAAGCAAACACAGATGTTCTAGACTCGCCCATGCTACTTTCTCACTGTGTGGCCTCGGGCAGGACAGTAAACAGGGGCTTAAATGAAGCAAAGGTCATGCCCTGCTTATTTGACACGATCAGTGTCAGATCCAGATGAGATGAGGGTTAAAGAAGTGTGTGTTTAACTGTGAAATTCTCAAAACCCAACAGATTTCCTGGTATTATGAAGATGACAAGGATGATGACTCTTTACATTAGATTATTTGCTGGCCATTTCTAGGAACAGGAAGGACAGAAAGTCACCTCGAAGCCAAGCTTCATTATTGTTTCTAACCATTTCAAAGAATAGGCAGAAGAAAAAAACCACCTGAAGCAGATGGTCACTATTTCTCCAGAGAATAAGAAATATTCTCACTTGACCTTGAGGATGAGAGTTCTTCACTTCCTTTGTGAGGGAACTCAGGATCACAGGGTTATGCTATACTTTTGCTGTTGTTCAGTCACTAAGTCCTGTCCAACTCTGCAGCACGCCAGGCTTCCCTATCCTTCACTGTCTCCCAGTTGAGGCTTCCCTCATAGCTCAGAATGTAAAGAATCTGCCTTCATTGCAGGTGACTTGGGTTTGATTCCTGGGTCGGGAAGATCCCCTGGAGAAGGAAATGGCAACACAGTTCAGTATTTTTGCCTAGAAAATCCCATGGACAGAGGAGCCTAGTGGGCTACAGTCCACGGGATCGCAAAGAGTCAGACACGACTGAGCAACTAACACACACAGAGTCTGCTCAAACTCATGTCCATTGAGGAGATGATGCCATCCAACCGTCTCATCCTTTGTCAACCCCTTCTCCTCCTGCCCTCACATCCTCAGCAGCAAATGTCATGGATGGTAGAACGGCAATTCCAAATCATGTGTTTCTTTTCATTGTTTCATCTCTGAGCTTGTTTACTCATTAACTATTTAATTAAATGACCCCACAGGCAATGCTAGACATAATGCCAGTCACTGGTCATGGTGCAACAACAATAAGGAATCGTCTGCAATGTTTAGTGCAATATTTTCCAACTTCTTTTTTCTCTCATTGCACTTGTGTTACTCCATCACAAAACTGCAACACATAACTCACTTCTGTTTTGCAGAAAAAGAACTGAAGTCCTAGCATGATGGAACAGCAGGGCTTGAGTATTATACCCACACAAATATGCACCAAATCCATCAATCAAATAGTGATTAATGAGGGCGGGGATGAAGAGGGATGGCTTTTGGAAGGTTCCCTATGTTGAGGATAGCTCAGTTCACAGGATGCTTGACTCCTATCTTAGTCTGCAAGAAAACTCAAGTTGCAAAGCAGAGATCGTGGCCTGGCAGAAATCCATCCCTGCAGGAGGAGAGCGACGAAACCAAAGAATGCAGGAAAAAATACCCTTAAATTCCTGAAAATGAACAAGGGCCACTGATGTAATTTAGCCATGAGCATCCTCCCATCAACACTGAGTGGGCTTAATGACTTAATTATAAACCCTTGTCACCTACCTATTAGAATGAGCCCAGAAAGGCCAGCACTTGATAACACTTTATTAGCCAATAACGTGTGTTGCTATGTAATTTCAGAAGTAAAAGACCAGCGGGTCGCCTCTAACACACTCCAATCACCAGTGGTTTCCCTGCTGGGCTTCCTTCTGATCCGTCCTAACCCTCTGCAGTCTCAGGTGTTTCCGTTTGTATTCTAATTAGACCCCAGTCCATGGCCTTGTCCCTCTCGATTTTGTAAAGACAAGAAATGGGAAGAGTTCAAACATGTCGATTTTCTCAGGACTCTTTCATGTGTACCTCACATACCTGTTAACAGGAATGTACCTGGTCTGCAACCAGATTTCCTCCCCCTGTGATAGGGGGATGGGAGTTCAAGGGTAGGGAGAGTTGAATACCGAGCTTACCGGGCACAGAGTTTCTCTCCCTCTAGGTCAGAGAGAAAGCAGGGCTTTGCTGGTAACTCAGTTGGTAAAGATTCTGCCTGCAATGCAGGAGACCCGAGTTGGATCCCTGGGTTGGGAAGATCCCCTGCAGAAGGAAATAGCAACCCACTGCAGTATTCTCGCCTGGACAATGCTAGGGGCAGAGAAGCCTTGTGGGCCACAGTCCGTGGCATCGCAAGAGTCGGACACGACTTAGCGACTAAGCCACCACGGGAGAGATGGCAGTGAATACACCACTGGATGGGGGAGGAGGGTGTTGCTGATACGACGATGAAACATTATCCAGAAGGAATTCCAGCAGCTTCTAGCAGAGCTCTTAGGGGAATGGAAGGGAAATCCTCAATTGTTTCTTTTTCGTTTGTATCTTTAGTATGATTAGATAGACAAATGTCTCATTGCATTTCATAATATCTGAACTGTTCTTGGCTTTTTTTTTTTTTTTTTTTGGCTGTGAGGCTCGTGAGATCTTAGCTCTCTGACCAGGGATCAAACCCATGTCCCCTGCATTGGAGACATGGAGTCTTAACCCCTGGACCATCAGGGAAGTCCCCCCAACTGTTTCCTGATGCTGAGAAGAAAGTGGGCTTGGACCAGGGCAATGGGTGCTGCCTGCAGACAGAGCATCAGGGATCTCCCTGTTGACCCGCTGGGAGTCCTTTGGCAAGATGTCAGCTCTCCCAGCCTTAGTTCCTTCACAAAGATGACAATAAAGATCTGACTCAACAGGGTGGACAGACGAAGACTTCTTATTTCACCCCACTTGCCTGCTGATTGAAAGTAGCTAAGTTCATGCTTTCCTTCTCATCTCCTGACTCCCTCTAGGAGTCTCCTGCTTCTCCTGCCCCTCCTGTCTCTGGGTTGTAAACCTCCCTCCAGGTCTTACTGTTTTCAAGATTTTATATGCCATTCATTGGGAAAGACCCTGATGCTGGGAAAGACTGAAGGCAAAAGAAGTGGATGGCAGAGGATGAGATGGTAAGATAGCATCACCGACCCAATGGACTTAGTTTGAAACAACTCCAGGAGATGGTGGAGGATACAGGAGCCTGGTGTGCTGCAATCCATGGGTCCCCAAAGAGTCAGACATGACTTCGCGATTAAACAATAGAAGACAAAACAATATGCCACCTACAAGCTCAGGGCCCTCAAATGTCTGACTTCAGCTCCATTGCTCTCTCGAGCAGACCTGATCCCTTGCTCACTTGACATTACTCCTCTGATGTTAAATCCACACCATAAACTTACACAATCCAATACAGAGCCTTCAGTTGGTTGTGTTTCCCGCATGTGTCCCTTACCCCAAAACTTAACCACAAAGAGTAAAACATTTCCTACTCTTCATCGATTCCTCTTCCTCCCTCAGTCTCTCATCCAGTCTTGCACAAATCGTGTGAGTTTGCATTCAAAATGTGGTTCTGATGGACCCATTCTGGGTCACTTCATAATTTGCTCTCAATAGACAATACGGAAAACTTTATTTCTACTTCTACTATTACTATTCTTTAGTCGATTAATGTAAAATCTCAACCAGACTTCTTCAACCCTCATCGCACTTGGAATAAAATCTAAATTATTTACTATGGTGGAACTGGTCTTAAATGACAACTTTGGAGGTTTGCAGTCCAGGTAAGGATTTATTCAGCACAGAGGCAACTCTTCCTGATGTCCAGGTCGGGCAAATATTTGTAAAACGCATGACTGACCAAGGCTGAGTGATCCGATCCCCGAGAACTTGGCAGCCATGTTTCATAAACATTTGTGGACATGAGCTGGATCTGGGCTCCAGCAGCTGGGTCCCGGAAGGTCTGTCTCCTGCTCTGTCCTCATGATGACCCATCACCCACACCTACCCTGCTCCCTT
The DNA here is from genome assembly GCF_054371585.1 of Giraffa tippelskirchi. Classification (NCBI taxonomy): domain Eukaryota; kingdom Metazoa; phylum Chordata; class Mammalia; order Artiodactyla; family Giraffidae; genus Giraffa; species Giraffa tippelskirchi. The sequence continues at coordinate 72,304,498 of NC_137280.1, forward strand.
ACAAACAGCTGGCACTAAGTCTGCCTGAAACATATAGCCTGGGGTTTTCTGAGAAGAGTAGAAGCAAAGCTCCCTCTTCCAATTCTGAATCCCATTCTGGTAAAAAGTCATCAGGAGACCCAGCAATGGGAGGCAAAGAGCCCTGTCTATGTGCTTCAGTGTTGACCGAGCCATCTGTCTCAGCCATATGCTTCGCAAGGAGAACTAAGTATAGCACAATTGCAGCTAATCAAATATGTGTAAGAGCTGCAGCGTCCCCGCCCAGTGATGGTCCTGGCGCGTTCCAAGGAGCGCAGAGCCATACTCCAGCCCAAGGTGACCTGGTCCTTGATGGGAGACCATGGAATGGAGGGGGCAGTTGAGACTTACTAGGAAAATATCAGGGCATCCCTGGAGGCACTGCTAAGTAGATAAGAATGGGTGGTCACTCTGCCTTTCTCTTCCATAGACATCGAAGTTGCCCCCAAAAGACCAGCCCCAGGGCCATGGCTGAGCCAAGACTGACCAGTCCAGCAAGCTCTCTGAAGCCTCCTCAGGCTCCAACTCTTTCCAAGGGTTGGACCCACCACTGCCCCCCCACCCTACCCCCCACCAAGCTGTGAATGAGTGGAGCTACCCCCGAGTCATGTATGGATGTGAGAGCTGGACTGTAAAGAAACCTGAGTGCTGGAGAATTGATGTTTTTGAACTGTGGTGTTGGAGAAGACTCTTGAGAGTCCCTTGGACTGCAAGGAGATCCAACCAGTCTATCCTAATGGAGATCAGTCCTGGGTGTTCATTGAAAGGACTGATGCTGAAGCTGAAACTCCAATACTTTGGCCACCTGATGCGAAGAACTGACTCATTGGAAAAGACCTTGATTCTGGGAAAGATTGAAGGCAGGTGAAGAAGGGGATGACAGAGGATGAGGTGGTTGGATGGCATCACTGACTCAACGGACATGAATTTGAGCAAGCTCTGGGAGCTGGTGATGGACAGTAAAGCCTGGTGTGCTGCAGTCTATGGGGTTGCAAAGAGTCAAACATGACTAAGAGGCTGAACTGAACTGAACACCCAAGTCAAGGCCATCCTCACCTGGACTCTCCTCCAGTGCCTCATCCTCCTTGCTTAGAGCCCTGCCTCCTGTCCATTAGGGCATGGACCGTATCCGTGGGGCAGGTACCAACTGATCAGAATGCACTCCAGGCACAGTGATGAGCAGTGTCCTGCAGGCCATCTGCTACTCCAGGCATAAAGCCTCTATTCATGGACTATGGACTAGAGGGATGCGAGGGTCTGGGCAAGGGGCCAGGCTCACTGGCCAGTGAAGGGGCAGCTTAGAGATTGGAGGGCAGTGGCTGCTCTGACAATTGCTCCTACCAGATGCATTGGCTGAACATAGCCCCTGGTTAACATGAGCACAGCATCTCCATACCGTGTGTGGGTCAGCCCAGCCTCCCTGCTGAGACCTGGCCCTGCAGGTAAAGGCATTTTCCTTCTCGATTTCTCAGGCTGTTGCCTCACTGCTTTTCCTTCTAACCTCAGTGTAAGCCCAGAGACACCTGAGAGCCTGTCCTCCAGGACATAGATGGTGTCACAGCCTCTGTTCATCAGCATCTTTTCTCTCAGCTGTGCGTTGGCACCAATAGCCCCCGTCTGTGTCAGGACACACAAGCACAGTCTCTGTGTGACTGGGAACAACCCCAGGGCCAGCTCTCCCCTCTCCAGCTCAAAACATCTCCCTCACTAGCCACCCCAGGCACTAGGCCTCTAGGAAGGAGCATGGTATAAAAGGAACAAAACTACTCTCTTTTAAATGAACTGATAGCCTGGATCTCATCTCAAAACCCTGCATCTCTTCGCAAACGTCACCTCTTCATGGAGATTTTTTACTTTCAGTGTAGTTACAAGCAGCCCAGGCTCTGAAATCAGATCTGCATTCAAGTTCACACTCTCCATTCACTTGCCTTTTTAAAAAAAATTCTTTAAAAAATGTATTGAATTATAGCATATAGCTGTTGTTTGTTTAGCTATTAAGTTGTCTCCAACTCTTTGCGACCCCATGGACTATAGCTTGCCAGGCTCCTCTGTCCAAGGGATTTCCCAGGCAAGAATACTGGAGTGGGTTGCTACTTCCTCCTCCAATAGTATATAGTACATATTCCATTATAGGTTATTAAAAGATAGTGAGTATAATTTCTTGGGCTATACGATATGTTTCTTATTTGTTTTATCCATAGTAGTTTACCTATATCAAATCCCTTATGAGTATACAGTAGAAGTGGCAAATAGATTTAAGGGACTAGATCTGACAGACAGAGTGGCTGATGAACTATGGACAGAGGTTCGTGACATTGTACAGGAGACAGGGATCAAAACAATCCCCATGGAAAAGAAATGCAAAAAAGCAAAATGGCTGTCTGAGGAGGCCTTACAGATAGCTGGGAAGAGAAGAGAAGCAAAAAGCAAAGGAGGAAAGGAAAGATATTCCCATCTGAATGCAGAGTTCCAAAGAATAGCAAGGAGAGATAAGAAAGCCTTCCTCAGCGACCAGTGCAAAGAAATAGAGGAAAACAACAGATTGGGAAAGCCTAGAGATCTCTTCAAGAAAATTAGAGATACCAAAGGAACATTTCATGCAAAGACAGGCGCGATAAAGGACAGAAATGGTATGGACCTAACAGAAGCAGAAGATATTAAGAAGAGGTGGCAAGAAAACACAGAAGAACTGTACAAAAAAGATCTTCACGACCCAGATAATCATGATGGTGTAATCACTCACCTAGAGCAAGACATCCTGGAATGTGAAGTCAAGTGGGTCTTAGAAAGCATCACTACGAACAAAGCTAGTGGAGGTGATGGAATTCCAGTTGAGCTATTTCAAATCCTCAAAGGTGATGCTGTGAAAGTGCTGCACTCGATATGCCAGCAAATTTGGAAAACTCAGCAGTGGCCACAGGCCTGGAAAAGGTCAGTTTTCGTTCCAATCCCAAAGAAAGGCAATGCCAAAGAATGCTCAAACTACTGCACAATTGCACTCATCTCACATGCTAGTAAAGTAATTCTCAAAATTCTCCAAGCCAGGCTTCAGCAATACGTGAACCGTGAACTTCCAGATGTTCAAGCTGGTTTTAGAAAAGGCAGAGGAACCAGAGACCAAATTGCCAATATTCACTGGATCATCGAAGAAGCAAGAGAGCTCCAGAAAAACATCTATTTCTGCTTTATTGACTATGCCAAAGCCTTTGACTGTGTGGATCACAATAAACTGTGGAAAATTCTGAAAGAGATGGGAATACCAGACCCTCTGACCTGTCTCTTGAGAAACCTGTATGCAGGTCAGGAAGCAGCAGTTAGAACTGGACATGGAACAACAGACTGGTTCCAAATAGGAAAAGGAGTGTGTCAAGGCTGTATATTGTCACCCTGCTTATTTAACTTCTATGCAGAGTACATCATGAGAAATGCTGGGCTGGAAGAAACACAAGCTGGAATCAAGATTGCTGGGAGAAATATCAGTAACCTCAGATATGTGGATGACACCACCCTTATGGCAGAAAGTGAAGAAGAACTAAAGAGACTCTTGATGAAAGTGAAAGAGGAGAGTGAAAAAGTTGGCTTAAAGCTCAACGTTCAGAAAACTAAGATCATGGCATCTGGTCCCATCACTCCATGGGAAATAGATGGGGAAACAGTGGAAACAGTGTCAGACTTTATTTTTGGGGGCTCCGAAATCACTGCTGATGGTGATTGCAGCCATGAAATTAAAAGACGCTTACTCCTTGGAAGGAAGGTTATGGCCAAACTAGATAGCATATTTAAAAGCAGAGACATTACTTTGCCAACAAAAGTCCGTCTAGTCAAGGCTATGGTTTTTCCAGTGGTCATGTATGGTTGTGAGAGTTGGATAGTGAAGAAAGCTGAGCACCGCAGAATTGATGCTTTTGAACTGTGGTGTTGGAGAAGACTCTTGAGAGTCCCTTGGACTGCAAGGCTATCCAATCAATCCATCCTAAAAGAGATCAATCCTGGGTTTTCATTGGAAGACTGATGTTGAAGCTGAAACTCCAATACTTTGGCCCACCTAATGCGAAGAGTTGACTCATTGGAAAAGACCCTAATGCTGGGTAGGATTGGGGGTAAGAGGAGAAGGGGACGACAGAGGATGAGATTGTTGGATGGCATCACCAACTCGATGGACATGGGTTTGGGTAGACTCTGGGAGTTGGTGATGGACAGAGAGGCCTGGCGTGCTGCAATTCATGGGGTCACAAAGAGTCGGACACGACTGAGCCACTGAACTGAACTGATAGTAGTTTACATATGTTAATTGCATACCCATATCTTGCCCCTCCTCTCTTCCCTTGTCCGTCTGTCTTCTATATGTGAGTCTGTTTCTGTTTTGCTATATACATTTGTTTGTATCATTATTTTAGACTCCACATATAAGTGACATCATACAGTATTTGTTTTCTTCTGTCTGACAAATTTCACTAAGTATAATATTGCCTAGGTCCATCCACATTGCTGCAAATGGCAGAATTTCATTCTTTTTATGGCTGAATAATATTCCATTCTATATATATATATATTTTTTTTCTTTATCCATTCATTTGTTGTGGAACACTTAGGTTGCTTCCGTATCTTGGTTGTTGTAAATAGTGCTGCTATGAACACAGGTACACATGCATCTTTCCAAACAAGCATTTTTCAGTTTTTCCAACTATATACCCACCTGCGAATTATTTTTGTTTTTTAAGCCTAATGTTCTTCATGTGTAAGCTAACTATGAAAATCTCTTCTTCTAAAGTGTTATGGTGAAAGTTAAATAAGACGGTGACTGGTGTCATTATTTGTATTAACAATACACTTTATCCTTCCACATTCACACCTCTGTTGTGCATATCCCACCTTCTGTTTCATTCAACTTGGCATCACCTCATCCTCATCCACATGCCCCCTTCTTTCTTCTCCATCATCCTACAAGCTATCCGATGACACAGACAACAGGATGGTCATTTGGGTCTCTTCCCTGTGACTTTTGAGTGCTTTGAATAAACTAGGTGCTCAATAAGACTCTAGCAAAGTAATAGGTAGAGCATTTGCCGGCTACCCCCAAAAGTAGACTGAGTCCTCACTGAGGAAGGTAAATTTTCCTTTTTTCATCTGAGCCACTATCCTAAGTCCTAGAATCCACACATCAATGTGGGGACTAATAGCTAAAGGAAAAGCACATAGTTCTATAAACCCATTTCACAGATGAGAATCTACAGATCAAAATGGAGACTAAGAGCAAAGAGAAAATAACACAGTTCTGTAAATCCATTTCAGAAAGGAACTGGGAGGCTCAAGAAGATGGCAGACTCAGCCCAAGGGCAGAACTAGTATCAGGACACAGAATTCAACCTCCAAGTCCAGGGCCTTCCTCCCACCCCACAATGCCCTCCCTCGGTGCTCAGTGGGGCACCGAAGGACTATTTCCAAGGATGCTATAGTGCCTTTGTGTCTGAGCAAATTCTATAAACAGCATCCAAAAGTCGCAGCAGCACCTGGCTGGGTGTCAGCCAACCCTTAGCCAGTTGGCTCCAAAATCAATGCATGCCTAGGCCTAGGTTCTCGGAATTAATTATTGAAGCTTTAGATTCAATTAGCACATGGCCTCTTCTCTCAGGCTCATTTTTCTCAACATCTCCACCCTGGGGCAGAGGGGATAGTGTAAACTTGCTGATGTGTGCCACGACCACAATCACCTAGCTGCCATGAGCTGGGGTCAGGATGTGGGGGGTGGGGGCGGTGCAGCTCACTGTCTGGACGTCCTCCCCCAAGGCTGGGCCACCATAGCAGCACATGTCCAGTGATCACACATGCTCAGCTGCATCAGTCCTGTCCGACTCTTTGGGACCCCATGGGCTGTAGCCCCCTAGGCTCTTCTGTCCATGGGATTCTCCAAGTAAGAATGCCCTCCTCCAGGGGATCTTCCCAACCCAGGTATCGAACCTGCATCTCTTATGTCTCCTGCATTGGCAGGTAGGTTCTTTACCACTAGGCCACCTGAGAAGCCCCATGATCACGCATCAGCTCCTAACTGTTCATTTACACGTCTGCATGCATTTCTTAGGATTCAGTCATGTTGTATTTCATCCCAGCAGCCATTGAACTGGGACTGAGAAAAGTAAACCTTTAATGACTAGAGTTTCAATGACTTTCCCTACTTTATTTTACGGATTTAACTTCTCCCAGACTAGATCCTTCCCAATGGCTTTGAAGTGAAGTCAGCTTTCTCTCATTAGAAATAAAATACAAACAATAGCCAAAACTCACAGCCCTTCTGGCTACCTCTCTGTCTGCCTCCAAGCCTTGGCAGTGACACTTACCCAAAGAATGCCCCTACTGGCTGTCTCCATTTTTCTCATCATTGTACTCACACTACAGTGCCTGCCCCCAAATATAGCTTCTGGACCTTCTCACCACCCAAAGAGCTCCTATCAAGGTGATGAGTGCTCTACCCACCTGCAAGATTGCCGGGAAAGTTCTAGTGCACATCGTACTTCAATCCTCAGAAGCATTCTGCAAAGTCGGTTAACTCTTCCTCCTTAAAATATTCTATTCCCATTGTCTCGGTGAGATCAAGTCCCACCAGTTTCCTCTTGATGCTTGGATACCTTTCCTCTGCCTCCTTATCACAGCTGCCTCTCTGCCATCCTCAGCATCACTCCCTACCTCCCTTATGGTGGTTGATGTTACCCCAAAGCTTACGGTACCATTGGAGGCATATTGACTGTCTTCTCTTCCAACAGAAGGTAAGCCCTGTGACTGAACTACATTTGCCTGTTTCACGTGTTCTCTAACTCCTGTACATAAAATGTATCATGTAGTCAGCCAATGAAATCCATGCATCTATTAATCACCCAGACTTCTCAACGTTCAAGATCTCTAAGGCCAGTTGCCTAGTTGAGATCTTCTGTTTGGATTTTCAAAGCCACCACATACCTAACATGTTCCAAAGTAAATTCTACAAACCCCCATTAGAGGGGGAAAAAAAAAGTTAAACTAACGGTTTCTCATCCAGCGTTCCTTATTTTAGTAAGTGGCTCTATGAGCCAGCCTGTCGTGTGAATGAGAAATCTGAGAGTCACTGTCTCCCTGGCCTTCAGAGTGTGATCCTCATTGAATGCTCACTTCTCTCTATCCTGACCACCAACCAATCTGCCCACTCTTAGCTGGCCTCTCACCTGGACAGTTCAATTGCCTTCAGTCTGCTCAACCTGTCTCTGGTTCCAAAGCTTCACAATATTTCCAAAGAAGTGCATTTTCAATATGCAAATAGAACCAAGCTGCTCCTCTGCTTCAAATCCTTCAGTGTCTTTCCATTCCTTTCAGGATAAAGGAAAAGCTTTTCCCCCCTAATATAGTCCTCAAAGCCCACCTGCCTCTGCTTAGCCTCATCACCTTCCAAGCTCCCTAGTTCATTTTCCTGTAGCCACAGTTGAATGCCACCCTCCTTGTCACCATATCACCTTTGCCCCTGCTGTTCCTTCTCCTTGGTGTGCCATTTGCCTTCCCCGTAGACCACACCTACTTCCCTGCAGACCACACCCACTTCCCTGTAGGCCACACCCATTTCTGTTCACCATCTCCTTCCCCAGAACATGTTCCCTAATAGCCCTAAACATTGTCAAATCTGTGATTACAAGCTCACATAACACAAGGCATCTCTCTGAATATTGTGATATTAGCTGATGTAAAACTGACTGATTGCATAATCTCTTACATTAAATCTTCTGCAAAAGATAGGTTCTTTTTGCTCAAGTAGACCTAGGAAACCTATCTTCTTTTGTTGACTTTTATTGAATGTGAAATTTTAAAAATATATATTTTTGGCTTGAAAAAAGTGTATAAAGACTTAAACCTATTGGCTTTTTAATATTTTTTAAAAAACATTTCCTTCTCATTTTACCATTACTAAAAATAATAAAAATAGAGAGAAGTCAAGTTATCCACTTCAAACAAAATTAACACTCCAACTGTGGCAATGATTCAGAAACACCCGACTCCTTGATTCTACTAATTCATAAAATCTTTGAGATGGTTTCTTCCTTTGAAAATGGAAACAGAGATAACCTCTCTCCAAAGATTGTTATGAGGATTAATAAAATAGTATTTATGAAATACCTAGCACAGTGCCTGGCATATTCAGTTGCAAAATCAATAGAAATTCATTACTGTCATTGCTACCAACCAATGAAATAACGGGTCATCCATTGGCACATATTTCAGAAGGCTGAGGCAAAGTACGTTTACTTCAATGAAGATAAACAAGAACATTCATTTTCAGGAGTCATGACTTTTATCGTGTTTTAAACTTTAATAATATTGACCAGAACTGCTCTAAACCAAGGCAATCAATACTGGAGAATGTGTGCTCAGGTGAAGCTTTCAAAGAGGATTTAGATGAAAGGGAAAGCATCTTTCAATGAGGTCTGGAAGTGATGTGAATTCTTGGCATTCATCTACTCATCCTTTCATCCATCCATCAGTCCACTGACTCAACATATCCGCACTGAGTCACAAAGGAGTGATAGCAGATGCGTGAGTGGTGTCAGTAAGCGAGTTTCTATCCTCCTGAGAGTTATATGAGAGTAAAGGGGAAAAAGAACTGCTCAAGTGACCATTTAGTCATAATGTCATAAATATTTCAAAAACAGAAGCCGAAAGGAATCAGTTCAGTTCAGTCGCTCAGTCGTGTCTGACTCTTTGCGACCCCATGAATTGCAGCACGCCAGGCCTCTCTGTTCATCACCAACTCCCGGAGTCTACCCAAACCCATGTCCATCGAGTCGGTGATGCCATCCAACCATCTCATCCTCTGTCGTCCCCTTCTCCTCCCGCCCCCAATCCTACCCAGCATTAGGGTCTTTTCCAATGAGTCAACCCTTTGCATGAGGTGCCCAAAGTATTGGAGTTTCAGCTTCAACATCAGACCTTCCAATGAACACCCAGGATTGATCTCTTTTAGGATGGATTGAATGGATCTCCGTGCAATCCAAGGGACTCTCAAGAGTCTTCTCCAACACGACAGTTCAAAAGCATCAATTCTTCGGCGCTCAGCTTTCTTCACCGTCCAACTCTCACATCCATACATGACCACTGGAAAAACCACAGCCTTGACTAAACGTACTTTTGTTGGCAAAGTAATGTCTCTGCTTTTAAATATGCTATCTAGTTTGGCCATAACCTTCCTTCCAAGGAGTAAGCGTCTTTTAATTTCATGGCTGCAGTCACCATCAGCAGTGATTTTGGAGACCCCTCCAAAAAAGTCAGCCACTGTTTCCACTGTTTCCCCATCTATTTCCCATGAATTGATGGGACCAGATGCCATGATCTTAGTTTTCTGAACGTTGAGCTTTAAGCCAACTTTTTCACTCTCCTCTTTCACTTTCATCAAGAGTCTCTTTAGTTCTTCTTCACTTTCTGCCATAAGGGTGGTGTCATCCACATATCTGAGGTTACTGATATTTCTCCCAGCAATCTTGATTCCAGCTTGTGTTTCTTCCAGCCCAGCATTTCTCATGATGTACTCTGCATAGAAGTTAAATAAGCAGGGTGACAATATACAGCCTTGACACACTCCTTTTCCTATTTGGAACCAGTCTGTTGTTCCATGTCCAGTTCTAACTGTTGCTTCCTGACCTGCATACAGGTTTCTCAAGAGACAGGTCAGAGGGTCTGGTATTCCCATCTCTTTCAGAATTTTCCACAGTTTATTGTGATCCACACAGTCAAAGGCTTTGGCATAGTCAATAAAGCAGAAATAGATGTTTTTCTGGAACTCTCTTGCTTTTTCGATGATCCAGCGGATATTGGCAATTTGATCTCTGGTTCCTCTGCCTTTTCTAAAACCAGCTTGAACATCTGGAAGTTCACGGTTCACGTATTGCTGAAGCCTGGCTTGGAGAATTTTGAGAATTACTTTACTAGCATGTGAGATGAGTGCAATTGTGCGGTAGTTTGAGCATTCTTTGGCATTGCCTTTCTTTGGGATTGGAATGAAAACTGACCTTTTCCAGGCCTGTGGCCACTGCTGAGTTTTCCAAATTTGCTGGCATATCGAGTGCAGCACTTTCACAGCATCACCTTTGAGGATTTGAAATAGCTCAACTGGAATTCCATCACCTCCACTAGCTTTGTTCGTAGTGATGCTTTCTAAGACCCTCTTGACTTCACATTCCAGGTTGTCTGGCTCTAGGTGAGTGATCACACCATCGTGATTATCTGGGTCGTGAAGATCTTTTTTGTACAGTTCTTCTGTGTATTCTTGCCACCTCTTCTTAATATCTTCTGCTTCTGTTAGGTCCATACCATTTCTGTCCTTTATCAAATATGGCACACTTAATTTGGAGTGGGGGAAGTGTACCACCTAAAGGTAAAAAGAGGCATCTTATGGGTTATTAAAATTAAATTTTGACAATGACCACAACACACCCTGCAAACCAATGTCAAAGGCTAGACTCAAAAGCACAACTCACAAACGGAATGGGTGAGAACTACCGCTCTAAATTCTTCAGTTAGGTTAGAGGAATAATATGGCATCAGGTGGAGAGGGAAGAAAGGGTTTTGGAGAGAGCATCCATACAGTTGTTTGCAGAAAGCTATGTCTGTGAAGTCAGTCTCTATTTACACCACTTTCAGTTGAGGAGAGAAAAGAGGAGTCACTTCCTTTCAGCCAAAAATGGAGCACCTACTCAAACAGCGTGATTTAGATTCCCCCAGTTTGGGGACCAGAGGACCAGGGCATGTCTGCCTCCTCAGGAAGTTAAGGCCATCCTGCTTCCCTGATAGCTCAGTTGGTAGAGAATCCACCTGCAATGCAGGAGACCTCAGTTTGATTCCTGGGTCAGGAAGATCCACTGGAGAAGGGATAGGCTACCCACTCCAGTATTCTTGGGCTTCCCTGGTGGCTCAGCTGGTAACGAATCCGCTCACAATGCTGGATACCTGTCTTTGATCCCTGGGTTGGGAAGATCCCCTGGAGAAGGGAAAGGCTACCCATTCCAGTATTCTGGCCTGGAGAATTCCACGGACTGTATAGTCCACGGGGTCGCAAAGAGTCGGACACAACTGAGTGACTTTCACTTTCATGCAGATACACTGAATCCCTTTGCCCCTCGCAACGATGCTACAAGGAGGAGCCTATGGGCATGGTGTCACATGATCAGATCTGTGCATACCAGGCCCAATGAAAAATGGATGTCCCTGCCAAGTCAGTTCTGCAGGTGCACAGAGCTGAAATATGGGAGAGAGAACAGGAGGAGGAAAGGAGCTGACACTGGAACACTACTGCTGCTTGTAGGGGCTGAGCATCACCTAACCGAATCTTCAAGGGGAGCCTGTGAGAGACGTTCTGGTCTTGCTGTTGTTTCCATATGTGGAAACAAGGCACCAGGCACTTGTTTCACTGTTTCAAAGATGAGGAACCAGGATTTGAACCCAAATAGACTGTAACCACTATTTTGTGCTCTTCAATAGGTCTTCCAGGCATAAATACTCATTAAAATAATGACAAACATTTGGCTCATTGCGTCTTTTAAAAAAACGTTGAAAATATTTAAACAGTAAAATTGAGATGACATGTACAGTATTCTGGCTGGTGCTTCTCAGGTGGTGCTAGTGGTAAAGAACCTGCCTGTCTAATTCAAGAGACGTAAGAGACTTGGGTTCAATCCCTGGGTCAGGAAGATCCCCTGGAGGAGGGCATGGCAACCTACTCCAGTATTCTCGCCTGTAGAATCCCATGGACAGAGGAGCTGGGAAGGCTTCAGGCCTTAGCAACACAGAGTTGGACAGGACTGAAACAATGCACCACACGTGCACATACAGCATCCTAAAAGCACATCCATGGGGCACTGGTGGGGCAGCCCCTGAAGGTCTGACTTTGCTATTGCAGCATCTATGGTAGTAATGAGGGCTGAAGTGTGAGGGATCGAGGCTGGGAGAAGGTTGAGGCAAGGAAAGAAAACCGAGCATGACCAGAATGGGGTCTGTGAGCATGGAAGGGGCCCAAGAGACACAAGGAAGAGGAGAAAATCTCAAGGGATGGGACTTGAAATTTGATGCCATGTGGAGATGGGCATGGGGATGTGGTCCAAGGATTAGTTCTGGTTCCTCCTGCTGGACCAGCTGGGTAGCAAGAGCACTCATCAGCACAGCTGAGTACTCCTCCAGTGGATGATCAGTATAAGTCTTGCCTCAGCACTGTGGGGGGAGCAGGCAACACACAGGACCTGCCTGACTCTGGAGTCCGGCTCACTGGGTTTGAATCCTGGCTCCACGAATTACTACCTGGGGGACCTTGAATCAGTCTTTAGGCTCGCCACATCCAAATTTCCTCTTCTATAAAACAGGGCCTATTCATGTAACTTATCGCTTAGGAAAAGTGTGATAATAACATACATCCATACCCATAAATACTAAACACATTTGAAGCATTCTATTTCCTGGCACATAGAAAACACTCAGTGATGATTTACTGAAAAGTGGCATTATTATTAAATTGTAGAGGAGACACAGACAATAAATATGTAATAAAACTAGTTGAAGTAGTCTAAAAAAAATAAAGCAGAATAAGAAATTAAGTTACAACAGGAAATCTATTTTTTTTAAAAAAATGAGCAAGGAGCCTCTCTGAGGAGGTGACATTTGAGCAGAGACCTGATCTGAATTCATTGAGAAAGCAAGCCAGGCTAAGACTTGGAAAGGAAAGACCTACTTCCAGGGAGAAGGACCCCCAAAGTTCAGAGCTCTGAGTTGGGAATGAGCTTGATGTATTTAAGGAAGAGTAAGAGTGATGGGAAGAGGGCAAAAGACGAGTTTAAGGGGGAAAGTCAAGGATCAGACCATACAGGGCCATCCAGGACCTGCTAAGGACTTTGTAATTTGTTCCCAGGTCCGCAAGCAGCAATGTGATGCAGTGGTTAAGATCTAGACTTCTTGGATCAGATCCTGAACCCACCTCTTCCCAGGTGTTCCCATCAGTATCTTCATCTGTAGAGTGGCGATAAGAATAACACCTACCCTATAGAGTGGTAAGAAGTGAGAAAATGTAATATTTTCATATTTGTAATATTTGCATAATAATATGCAAAGAACAGAACAGTGCCTAGCACACAGTAAGCATTCTGGGTCATTATCATCATCATCACCATCATTAGCAGACTTTGAGTAGGGGCCTGATGTAACCTGAATTGTCTGTAAAATACATTACCCTGGCTTCTATGTGAGGGTGATGCAGGCCGGCCTTTGGCGATGGATGTAAGCGAGGTGAGTCTGAGAGTGATGGAGAGAAATTGCTGCAATGGACTTGGATGGAAAAATTCTCGGGCTGATCTGCAGCAACATGGACGGACCTAGAGATTATCATTACTTCACTTACTAAGTGAAAAAAGTCAGAAGGAGAAAGACACACACCATGTGATATCACTTATATGTGGAATCTAAAATGTGATACAAACGAACTTACCTACTAAACAGATACAGACTCACAGACTCAGAGAACAGACTTGTGGTCACCCAGGGGGAGGAGAAGGTGGGGTACGGATGGATTGGGAGTCTGAGATGAGCAGATGCAAACTATGATATACAGGATACATAAACAGCAAGGTCCCAGAGCACAGCACAGGGAACTATATTCTATATCCTGTGATAAGTCATACTGGAAAAGAATATGAAAAAGAATGTATGTATTGCATACATATAACTGAATCATTTGGCTGAACAGCAGAAATTAACAGCTGCAAATTAGCTATACATCAGTAATTTTTTTTTTTTTTAATTCTAGGCTGGATGGCTTTGTGCATTTATTTCCAAGTTTCCCTGAAAATGTATCTGTTTGAGGTCAAGCCAAGTAGTCTTTTAGAAAATCACCATCTACTTAAAGTGGATGCATTATTACAGGAAAAAAAAATATGGAGAAAAGAAAAACAAGCTTTTCTTTCAGGAACATTCTGAGTAAAAGCCATGCCCTTCAGAGGTCATGCGTTCTCATAGTCTCTCCTAGGATCATCACAAGTAGCTACCAAGACAAAACAGGAAACCCTGTCTCTGTAACTGTCCAAATACTCTACAGATGTGAAAAGGTAAGATAGGCACTTTCTGTTCATTTTCCTGCCTGAGCAGTTCTAACATCAATCCATCCTCTCATCTTGGGCTGTCTGGAAAGAAAGGCTTATTAGACAGAAGCATGGAGAGCCCATGTGTGGGAAAGCCTGATCCAGTAACCCCCCTCTCCAGGACAACCTCACTCTGCTTTCAAATGGATCTTATTCAAATCGCCAGGCACCTGTCGAGGAATTTTGCTCTGAGTGGAGCCTCAAGTAACATTTTCCTGATATATTTTTTTACTGGGTGCACAGAAATAGCACCATGAATCAAAGACACTCTATAAAAGGCTAGAGTGAGCCTGGATGGGGATTTCGAAATGGCTCTGGGGCTCCACGTGGAGAGTGCAGAAGCTCCAGCAGCAGGAGCTGTACCCTTAAATATGTTCCCTCCTCCCTCCATTCCAGAGGTTCTGATGCATCTGACCCTTCCTCTGTGTGCTCCCTTGAATGAAAAAGAAATCCATACGTAAATGGGGCTGCAGACCACCTCATTCTACACGGTAGAATATTGACAAGACGTGTGTGTGTGCTCAGGTGTGTCCTTCTCTTTGCAACCCTGTGGACAGTAGCCCACCAGGTTCCTCTGTCCATCGGATTCTCCAGGCAAGAATACTGGAGTGGGTTGCCATGTCCCCCCTCCAGAGAATCTTCCCAACTCGGGGATCGAACCCTCATCTCTTGCATCGGCAGGCATAGTCTTTACCACTGTGCCATCTTGGAAGCCCATTTACAGGATAGACTTAATCATTCATCATGGTAAAAAGAGAGCTTATGCCCAAGTCAGGGTAGACATTTAGGAGAGTTTGGACCAAAGAGAAGCAGGCTTTCTGTAGTGTATGGCAGTTACCATTCCACTTGTCTATCAGCCTCAGCCAGCTCAGCAGAAGATATTCCTTTTCATTTCATGATTGCATTGTTCTCCAGAGGAAATGGATAAAAGCGCACCTGTCAGCAGATGGGAAATAAAGACCCTCTGCTGCTTGGGCCCATCCTCAGGGACCCGTCTTTTACATTAAGGTGTTAAGACTTCAGCATCTCTTCTTGTAACTGTAAGTCACCGAAGGGAGAAGACTAAATCATCCAATTATCCATCATTAGCGTCAACTCCCGGAGAAGGCAATGGCACCCCACTCCAGTACTCTTGCCTGGAAAATCCCATGGATGGAGGAGCCTGGTAGGCTACAGTCCATGGGGTTGCTAAGAGTCGGACACGACTGAGCGACTTCCCCTGCACTTTTCCCTTTCATGCACTGGAGAAGGAAATGGCAACCCACTCCAGTATTCTTGCCTGGAGAATCCCAGGGATGGCGGAGCCTGGTGGGCTGCCGTCTATGGGGTCGCACAGAGTCGGACACGACTGAAGCGACTTAGCAGCAGCAGCAGCAGCGTCAACTCCTTAGCTGCAATTACAGAATTCTAAGATTCTGCTCTTGTGTGTCCCCCTGTGGATTTTCCCTTCAGCATTTTATCCATGTATCATCTCGTCTTACTCTGAGAGTCTGACTTAGGAGGCGGGGGACGATGGATCAAGAAACTGACTGCTTGCAAGTCCCTAGGGGACCCTGTGAGAGGAGGTCCCTGGGCCACCCTGGGAGAAACTGCAGTGGTTCCAGAGGTCCTAAATAACCCCACTGCCCGCTGCCCCCTCCTGGACACCTCCATGTCGTTACTCCAAATTCCACACCCCGAGGTCCATTCTCAGACTGTCAGTGACCACTTGGCCGAATTAGGAAGAAATTATCCAGCCTCTGCCGCATACTTTGAGGTTTTTGCTAAATAATCATCAGCTTTTTTTTAAACAACTGCTTGACTATTGAGGACTCGAAACAGCATCCTTTCCCACTGAAATGCTTCCTTTCAAAACAACCTGTTCACTGAGGCTTCAAAAGCTTATTATTATTATTTTTAATTGAGTGGAATTCAGCCTCTCTGTTCCTTTCATTAAAGCCCAAGCTCTGCCCTCTGATCTTTATTCACTAACACAATAAGCATACCTGTTATGCCAACTGTGTCCCAGGCACTCCAGCAGGCACCAGGGAGCCAGAACTGCATAAAGAAGCAACATGGTACCGGGACTCTGGTGTGTAAATGTAAGCGTCAACTTCCACACTGAGGATTAATTTATTTCTATAAGTATATAATGATAATAATAATAATGCCCCTTTATTTTAGAAAAGACTGGGGACTTCCCTGGTGGCCCAGTGGCTAACACTCAGAGCTCCCGATAAAGGGGAATGGGGTTCGATACCTTGTCAGGGAGCTAGATCCCACATGCTGCAACTAAGACTGGCACAGCCAAATAAATAAATATTTTAAAAATAAATAAATAAAAATAAAAAAGACTGGAATGACTCTGCATATATATATATATGTACACTTTCATGCAATGTTCTTTTCATTAGCCACTGTCTTCTGCCATGTGAAAACTTCTGCGTGAAACCTCCAGAGATAAGATGTTCACTGCTTCTTTAGATAATAACATCAGGAGCTGGGCATCTGGAGGCTCATGAGCTCCAGAAACAGTGCCTGACACATAGGAGGCTGCGGAAAAACAGGTACTGAATAAACCGCAAAACCCATCAGGGCTAACATTTCAGTCCGTGTAAATTTCACCCAAGTCTGCTGATTCCTGCTTTTGTAATAAAACTAAAAATAGCCAGCATTTACTGAGGGCTTAGGATGGCAGGCTCCCCTCTAAGTACTTATACGTATTCCTATTTAAAATGTTCACAACCCCATGAAGAAGTTACTGTTATTAATATTATTCCTGTTGCTATTTTACAGAGAAGGAAAATGAGGCACAGGGAGGTTAGAACCAAGTCCAAGGTCACGCAGGGAGCGTTGGATGCAGCTGCCTGCTTCTCAAGCCTCTATGTGGGGTCAGGTGATAAAGACTGTTGTCTCTTCCATCAGCAAGAGGCATGTGTATCCGATGCATGTGTATCTTCTCTGGCTTACGCTTCAGGGGCCCTGCCCTCTCCCTCACCTTTCCCTGAAACCTGGTTCCTCAGGTGCAAGGTGTCCCCACGCAGATGCAGGTGCACCCTGGTGGTGCTGCTGCCTGAGTGGGGTGCGGGGCAGCAGGGGGCCCAGGAGCCTTGTTCAGCGTGGAGGCAGGCACCCGGGCAGCTGATGGAGGGAGGCACCCGGGCAGCTGAGGCTGTGCAGACCTGGTGGCAGGACTCTGCTCACTTTCTGAACACAGAGAGATTTGCACTGATGATCTGGATGAGAAGGCAGGCCACCTGGAAGTCAGGTGTGTTCACAGGAGACAGGCTCAGGAAGATAGCAGTCAAGCCTTCCCAGGGAGGCTGCCTTGAGGTCAAAGCCCCCCACCCCCTGTCACTCTGGTGATTGTCACTCACCCCTCAGTTCCCCACCCCAGTCCCAGAGCTCCAGGAAAGCAGCCTCAGCCATCTAGCTGTGTGTTAACTGTGCCTCACACACAGCCAGGCTAGGAACCGGGGTCTGATGCTGTGTAAATATCTCCACTGAAAGCTCATTAAATGTGGGGTAGATAGATCAGGGGACTCCTCCTGACAAATGTAGTACAAAGGTGACCGAGGACGTTATGTTCTGATGTGTGGGTATACACACAGGCTCCCAGGCAACAGGAAGTCCATTAAATACCCACACACAGTACTTTCACTGATGCCCCAGATGGTCCTCCAAGGTCATTTCTATAGAGGCTGCTGGCACAGGGTCACCAGGAACGCAGGGGAACGAGGGTTTGGCTGACTCCACACCCTGCCTCCCATATGATAAGGAGCGGCTGTACCACTTCGAGTGGTTTCGGGGGACAGATGATATAGAGCAGATGCAGACGAGGACCTGTGTGCAGGTGGTTTAGCACACGTGTGTCCCACGAGATTGGGGAAGCAGGGACCCCAAGAAGGGAAAGCGGGGAAGGCAGGCAGAGGTGCATCTCAGCAAATGTCCCCAGGAAGGGAGCGCCAGCCTGCTCCTACAGGGGACTCAGGAGGCGGGGTCTACATCTCAGCCTGTCCCATCCCCCGACAGGAGCGCATCTCCACACACGTGCACTGATAATCACGGGCTCGTGGCAAGGGCTGGGGGTGGGGTGGGGCAAGTTCAGATCTTGGACAGCATGTTCCTGGGAACCTGGGGCTGGGTCCTCCAATGCAGAGTCCCAAATGCAGGTCCCAAGAGCAAATGGGCAGGGGAATCGCATGAGACAGGGAGGGACACACGTCGCATGTGTACAGGCAGTGAGGACGCTCAGACAGGGAATGAGTGATTCTCACAGGGACAAGGATCACCACGGAGAACCAGCACAAATCCTTTCTGCCAGCCTATTGGACTAGAGGGGTGGAAGGTGAGGAAGAAAGAGACAGGCATTAAAAGCAGTGTGTGTGTGTGTGTGTGTGTGTGTGTGTGTGTGTGTTCAGTCACTCAGTTGTGTCCAGCTTTGCAACCCCTGTAGACTGCAGCCCAAGCTCCTCAGTCCATTAAATTTTCCAGGCAAGAATAATGGAGAGGGTTGCCATTTCCTCCTCCAGGGGATCTCCCTGACCCAGGGATCAAACCTAGGTCTCCTGCATTGACAGGCGGATCCCTTATCACTGAGCCACCTGGGAAGGCCATTAAGTTGAAGCAGAGAGGGATGAACCATAGTACAAGAGACTGAAGAAATCTTCCCAAAGAGGGACTTTGGAGGTTGAGCAGACTTTAAGATTTGATCTCAAGAACAAAGATGGACAACAATTCTGGCTTGGACCCCCAGGGAGCTGATCACTGAACCAGCTGGCAGAGCAGATTCACGGTCTACACTGGGAACCCAAGGTGAGGGGCCCTGGCTTCAATGTTTCCAAGATGACTTTTGTGAGGAGCAGAGGTGACAACATCCTTCAGGTCTGGACTCCCCCAGACATGTCCTTCTTGACAGCCTTCTTGAGCAGCACTCGCCTCCGGCCCCAGGAGGGCACTCAAAGACTAGGAGCTAAAGCGTTTTTACCTGATTAATACTCGCCATGAAAACAGGCATATTTGATATTTAGCTGCACTTTAATGGGCCCTGAAAAAAAATTAGTTTGATTCATTTGAAGAATAAATGTCTCTCCCCACCCTTTACATGGTGAAACTCTTAAAAGCTTTCACTTAATGAAAATGTAAATTACCTCTCAAAACATTACTAAAACTAATCATGGCAATTTTTTCACGCTTCCACAATTTACTGCTCATCCTTTCTCTTGCTTTGATGAGCAGTGACTAACAGATGTCTGTTTGTGCCGAACCACTTAACACAGCCTCAGTAAGTTTAAGCAGTGTCCCTCCCCCGTATATGACTTAATTGATCATCCCCCTAAGAGAAAATAATATTTTTTGACATCTCCAGGTAGGAAGGGTTGCAAAACCTATTAAATAGCATCACATGGGTGAAAGGAAACAGCCAAGACTAAGTATACATAACATCCATTCACAGACGCAGACAATTATCTGTAACCCTGAACTTAGGAAACAAATCTGTGAAACCCACAAAACGCAAGCCTTCAAATCAAGCAGAATCACATTAAAAAAAAAAAAATTCTTACTTTTGGTTTCTCTTCCTGGAATACCGTAACCCTCACGTTTTCATTCACCATCATTCATGTCTGTATCTCTCAGCGCTTAGGATTTTGGCTTAAAGGAGGAATCTGAAAAGTTTTGGAAGAGCCAGAGGTATCCTGGCCTCGGTGAAGCATTAGAGGATCACCTACAGTTTATACTTTTATATTTTTGGTGATGACCAAGATCCAGTGGCCTTTAGAATCGTACCGACCTCTAAGCGCAAACCATCCAGACGTCCACATTCACAGAGAACAAGCTCCCTTGATGCCCTGCACCCAGGGCCATGAGCAGATGAATCCACTGTCACCGTTGGAGTGTATTCACCTCTTTACATACGTGTCCCTTCTGTAATGTGGGGGTCTTTCTAGAAGGCCTGGGGAGGATAACTCTTAGCTGGTGCAAGCTCAGAGACTGTCCTAGTCTATTTCACAAGACATGTTGCTAACTCAGACAAGAAGGAACCATCCATTTACCGTAGCAACTTTTCCCAAGTCACCTTTTTAAAAAGTACTGAAGAAAGAAACACTGTAGTATAGCAATTACGGCCACATTTCCCAGGGGAAGTTACTATTTTTTTCTTATTCACAAAATGAAATCATAAACACCTACCTTGGAAAACCCAATGAGAAAGTAAGTCCCATCCAGAGAAGCAAAATCTAAATCACCTGCATAATTAAAGCACATTTCCATATCATATGGCTACCAGAGAAGGAACATGTTTTCAAAGAGAACAAGAATGTATAATTCTGCCCCTTAATTTATGAGGCAACATCTTCTGTATGAACAGTATTGGGTTTATGGCTTCCTGGTGCTTTTGTTTCAACTGGCTGCGCCTTTGAGACAAAAATCTCATCTCAGCCACCACCTCTACTGTATTAATTACTGTGACACTTCTGTCTCCCCATGAAGACTGGGTGCCTCCAGAGCAGGAAAGCATCTTCTCATCCCCAGGGATGCATTCCACAACACCAACCTGTGGCAGATGCTACTAAGTAAACAACTACTGAACGTGTAATTGTGTCACTTACTCTTACTGGTGGTTATTGTGATAATATTGTGATATTATTGCATAATTCATTCAAACATTAACACAAACCTAAGAGGTAGGGACCTCCTACCAGCCCAACTTTATATGTGAAGAATCCAAGAAACCAAATAGGGGAAATAACTTTTCTCAATCCACAAGACTGAGAAGTGTCGGAAGCAGGAATTGAACCTGGAAATTTTGGAATGTGTGGCCTGTACCACTCCTGAATTCTGCCTCGCTAGACACAATGAGTTTTTCCTATTTCTATTTTAAAGTGATTATCCTGCAATTAATAATAATTTTCAAAAAAATAAAAAATACTAATTTAAAAAATTTTTGAAAAAGGTTCTGTTTCTGATCTAGGACATTTGCTTTAATAACCTCTATAACATGTAAAATACCCTTTACATTTATAATCTCTAAGATACTCAACCATACAAAATCGATGGGATGTAGCAAAAGCAGTTCTTAGAAGGACATTCATAGCAATATAGGCTTTACTTAAGAAAGAAGAAAAATCTCGAACAACCTAACCCACCACCTAAAAGAATTAGAAAAAGAAGAACAGAGAAAACCAAAAGTTAGCAGAAGAAAGTAGATAATAAACATCAGAGAGGAAATAAATAAAATAGAGATTTTTACAAAATCAGTAAGACCAAGACCTGGTTCTTTGAAAGGGTAAACAAAATGCACAAACCTATGGCCAGGCTCACCAAGAAAAGATGAGACCCAAATAAACCAAGAAATACAATGCGTCAGACAAAGCCCTACAGAGGATGGCTATTTATGCTTCAGGTGAGGAAATGAAGCTCAAATTGTCAAGGCCTGGGATCACATGACTAGTTCATGCAACATCAGGGTTCAAATGTCCTACTTTCTCAGTCAACTCCGTGAACCTTCTGGCAGAAGCTGGGGTGGGAGGAGGCACGACACAGGAGGTAGCACAGTAGGAACCTGCAGGCACCCTGAATGAGCACAGGACATAGGAGAGGGGGTGACCTCCAGTCTCAGATGCTTGACTTATTCCCTGGAGAAAGGAGGAGTGAAGAGTGGAAGGGAAGGACCTCCTTGGAAATGTGGGGGCTTGACTACTACTTACTGCTTTACTCTGTGCAGAGTCAGGGGAGAAGCTGGCGGTCTCCAGGGTCTTTCTCTTTCTGGATCACAGGCCCCAACCAGCCTGTTGCCCATAGACCATCGGCCTCCCTGGCTTGTCCCTTGCAGGGTCCATGTACGCTCCCTCTACCCTGCACCTGCCACACCTCCCCCAAAGAGGAGCTAAACAGACCACCATATCTGCACTAACTTTGCAGTCATTCAACTGCATACAATTCTACTCGCCATAATATCACTGTCAACTATGGGGTAGTATAATTGCCAAGGCAACTCAAAGTGAAATTTTGGAAATGTAGTTATGAATGACCAGAGCTCTTGACCTTACTGAATTTGATTTCTATAATATTCTTGGCTACCTTGTAGAGTGAAAGTCAAGCATCTTTTACATGGTTCTGTCTTTTTGTCTCCTTACCTTCTCTCTCTTCCATTCCAAAGTATGTCTGCTTCTTCTTAAGGTCTGGTTGATCTATATAGTCTCCCAAACTTACTAATGCAAATACTTCTGCAAGAATATAATCTTGATGTCTAGCTTTACTTTTTATGTAATAAGTTCTATATTTCTGACTCAACATTATCACATTGAACCTGCTGATAGCCTGGGATACCTTAGTAATGCTCCAAGGTTAGAACCTGGATTGTCCTCGGCAATCCTTCTTCCCAAAGAGTATTGCATTTGACTCCTTGTGCACAGAAAATGCTACCACACCTGCCTACTGACTCAGTCCTGTTTATTAAATCCTCTTTGACAACAGGCTTCTTCTTACCTACCGGCTAGATGCCATTTCCCATCCTCTTCCTCCCTGATTTGATTTTAGCCAACCTCTACAGCCAGGTTTGGGGCTTCCCAGGTGTCTCAGTGGTAAAAAGTCCGCCTGCCAATGCAGGAGACCCAAGAGACTCAGGTTCGATCCCTGGGTCAGGAAGATCCCCTGGAGCAGGAAATGGTAACCCACTCCAGTATTCTTGCTGGGAACATCCCATGGACAGAGGAGCCTGGTGGCCTACAGTACATGGAGTCACAAAGAGTCAGACACAACTGAGCAACTGAGCATGCACTCACAGCCAGGATTATACTCGTATGCCAGCTGCTCCTAGGAGAGGCTTTGGGTTTTTTGGTTTTTTTTTTTTTGCCTTTAGCCAGGGCTCCCTTGCAATAACACACAGCCAAAGCAACAGTGGGTCTCCATTTCCAAAATCCACTTATTCAACAATCAACAATGGTTCACTGAGTGCCTCTACGTACCCTGCGCTCTGCTAAGCCCTGGTTTACAGTGATAAATGAAGGCTTACCAGCGGGCAGCAAGTGCCCCCTGTTATCCTCCTGCTCACCTGTCTGCCCAACGATGGAGGCGCTCAGTCTGTGGGGGATCCTTGAGGACACCTTCAAGGTCACTCGGATCTGATAATACCTAAGAAAAGAACAGAGGACAGGCTGCTGAATATCGGACTTCTTATTGTGGCCTGCTTCTAAAAACACCTAGACCTAATCCTAAAGACTGTAGGCAACAGGCTAGCTTCCAGACGGCATGCATGATCGTCTAGCATCAGAGAGAGATTTATTTTGCCAGCACCGTCAGGGAGGGATGAGATGGGCCAAGACGGAGACAGGAAGTTGAGTACATCTGAGGATCTTATCAGACACAGAAAAGGTTGGTGGTATTAGAAACAGGAACAAGGGAGTAATAAGTCATATGCCACAGGCACATTATGAGAGATGGCTTTTCTTTAGGCAAAAAAGTCCATTTTAAAGAAAACAGGAGTTGAGCTCATGGCAGACAATCCATACACGAACTGAATTGCTATCACATTGCAACACAAATATTTCCTTTAGAAACACGGCATCTGAGCTGCTAATCCTGGGGGTATCAGCAAACAATGTCACCAGTGTATCTCTGTGCTTTGGGTTTTATCACCTCACCCCCATTTCTAGATCCGGTCATTGCAGAATGTCGAGCAGGTTCCCATGCTGTCAAGAGACTCTCATTGTCATCTTCTGCCACATTTGCAGAAGCACGTTTTGAAGTTCTGTGCCTCGCAATTAATGATCCTTTCATTTGCAAGAACATGCCTGGCCTCGTCATCGTCCTCCCCTTCCACTGTTTTCAAACCCATTGGGTAACAGACTTTGAATAAAACAAACTGAAACAGAAGTAAAATAGACCATGAACACATCAGTTTCTCATGGCTCACTGAACTCACAGCTGGGAGCTATTCTGCTATTGAGTCTGTTGCACTGTGAACACAGGCAGAGAAGGTCCCTGTTGACGCGTTCATGTGTATACGGTGATCCAAGGAGATTGAGAGCAGAGAACACAGGCACTGAACTCGTGTAACTTGGGTGACATCACGTGAGAGCTGTGTGACTCTGAGGACATCACACACCTTCTCTGAGCTTGTTTTGCATCTGTAAAATGAGGTCTCCTGCATTGCAGGAAGATTCTCTACCCTCTGAGCCTCCAGGGAAGCCCCAAAAGAAAGAAAGAAAAAGATCTGTCATAACTTCTGCTTCCAGGAAATATGGAGTAGACATATTTTTCCCTATTTTCACTAACCATAGCCAAAAGTTCTAAACAGTGTTTAGAAAAAAAAAAAAAAAAGGAGATTCTCAAAGGTGAAGAAGAAAGCAAACAGTCTAGGGACCTCAAGGTCCAAGGAAAGACATGCTGGTGGGTTTTCTGTATATTCTTTTGCCTCACAAACTTCTCACTGTAGTTCATCTGTTATTCCTCTCTATAGCACATTTTACAGAACAAAAGTTTTTAATCTAGAGGAAGCTGAATTCACCATTTTTTTCATGGGTAATATGTTTTGTGTCAAGTTGAAAAACTCTCTGCTTAGTTCTAGATCCCAAAACTTTCCTCTATTTTGTTTTCCTAAAAGCTTTCTATTTATCGTTGAGGTCTATGATCCACTTTGAGGTCATTTTACATGAGGAGTGAGATTTAAGCTGAGCTTCTTTCTTGTCTTATTGGGGCCTATGGGTGTTCGGTTGCTTTAGGACCACTCTTGGAAAGGCTATATAGAATTACTGTTGAAACTTTGTCAAGGATCTCCTGGGTGACCTCTGACTGCTGTGTGGGGCCACAGGTCCAGGCTCCCCATATGGTCTCTGTTTAAACAAGGCCAGGTGGAGTTCTCATCACTGCCTGCCGGTAGTGAAAACCTAGCTTCCTATTTGAGACCTTCTCTTGCTGGGGGAGAGGGGCGAAGGTGTTTGTTACAGCCTGGCAACGGTGGACACCCAGGATCCCACCTGGCCTCTGCTGGGGTGGGTAGAGGTCAAGCCGCAGTTTTTCCTGTGCCGCTTGGCTACTGTAGAACTACTATTGTCAAAACTTTTCGGTCTTGCTGGGCTGCTTCCAATTAAAAAGCAGAGACATTACTTTGCCAACAAAGGTCCATCTAGTCAAGGCTATGGTTTTTCCAGTAGTCATGTATGCATGTGAGAGTTGGACTAGAAAGAAAGCTGAGTGCCGAAGAATTGATGCTTTTTAACTGTAGTGTTGGAGAAGACCCTTGAGAGTCCCTTGGACTGCAAGGAGATCCAACCAGTCCATCCTAAAGGAGATCAGTCCTAAATTCATTGGAAGGACTGATGCTGAAGCTGAAACTCCAGTACTTTGGCCACCTGATGAGAAGAGCTGACTCATTAGAAAAGACCCTGATGCTGGGAAAGATTGAGGGCAGGAGGAGAAGGCGACAACAGAGGATGAGATGGTTGG
Source organism: Giraffa tippelskirchi (assembly GCF_054371585.1). Classification (NCBI taxonomy): domain Eukaryota; kingdom Metazoa; phylum Chordata; class Mammalia; order Artiodactyla; family Giraffidae; genus Giraffa; species Giraffa tippelskirchi. Next base: position 72,330,066 of record NC_137280.1, read on the forward strand.
ATGGCATCACCGACTCAATGGACATGAGTTTGAGTAAACTCCAGGAGTTGGTGATGGACAGGGAGGCCTGGTGTGCAACTAAACTGAACTGAGGCTGCTTCCTTCCTGGTCTTGTGTCTCGAGAAAGCAGACATATTTGGCTGGAGCTTTTATTTTGATATTTAAAATGGCCTCTGAGTGTAGCGCTAAAGCACTGTCTAGTGTCCCTAACAGCAAAAAGCCTGTGAGGTGCCTGACACAGAAAATAGGGTGCTTAGGTAGGCTTCATTCAGGAATGAGTTACACTGCTGTCAGCCATGAGTTCAATGTTAATGAATTACATGAATATATTTATATAGACACATACATATATACGAATATATGTATATATGCTATGCTGTGCTTAGTCATTCAGTCGTGTCCGACTCTTTGCGAACCCATGGACTGTAGCCCACCAGGCTCCTCTGTCCATAGTGATTCTCCAGGCAAGAATGTTGAAGCGGGTTGTCATGCCCTCCTCCAGGGAATCTTCCCAACCCAGGAACCGAACCCAGGTCTCCCACATTGCAAGTGAATTCTTTACCTTCTGAGCCACCAGGGAAGCCCAAGAATACTAGGGTAGGTAGCCTATCCCTTCTCCAGGGGAACTTCTTGACCCAGGAATTGAACTGGTCTCTCCTGCATTTCAGGTGGATTCTTTAACAGTTGAGCTACCAGGGAAGCCCATATAAAGGCACATATATATACACACTTATTTTAGGTGTTTCCACATACACCTTTAAACAGAAACACACCTAAACAAGCTATATATTGATCAGGTGGTGAGAGGTGATGACCAGAGGCTGTCAGGAACATAACCCTGTGCTTCTCCTAGGAGCAACATCTCATATACAGATAGTTTACCACCATCATGAAATCCAGAGAGGAAGCATCTGAGTCAGGGAGACTGAGGCAGAGTGGAAGGTTCTTGCACTATCTACAGCAGACAGTTGCTACTTAGCAGAATCTAATGACCACTGTGCAGAGATACTGGCTGTGTAATGCTAGATCATTTTATTTTTCCAGGGGAGACAGTAATTCAGATTTTTAATAAACCATTTAAAAATTTTTAAATGTTGGTTCATAAATCAATGACAATGCCAAGAGCAACAGCAAAAACAATTAGCAGCAGCAACCATGGCCACCGTGTTAACAATAAAGCCCTGCGCTGACAAGATAAAATACACTCACAGGCTGAATCTCCATGGGCCAGTAATTGGCAAACTCTGATTTATACAAATACAAGATGTCACTTTCAGTGTTTCTATAATAAAAGACCAATGCATTTTAATAATTTCATCATCAAAGGGAGAGGCACAAATCCTTCCACCACCACCAGCAGCAGTTGTAATATTCAAATGGTTTCCTCTTCAAGCATAAAATAGGTCAATTACTGCCAGAGGCTATGCATTGCTTTTCTGTTGGATTATGCGCAGAGCAGTTACAGTTATGCTCAAGCTTTATTAAGCACCTCTGTGCTCGGACTTATCCTAGGAAATTCCATGTATGCAATCTTCTTTGGTCCTCCACAAAGGCTTCACAGGGCTTCCCTGGTGGCTCAGTGGTAAAGAATCTGCCTGCCAATGCAGGAGATGTGAGTTTGATCCCTGGGTTGGGAAGATCCCCTGGAGGAGGAAATGGCAACCCACTCCAGTATTCTTGTCTGGGAAATCCCATGGACAGAGAAGCCTGGCAGGCTACAGTCCATAGTGTCGCAAAAAAGTCACACAGGACTTAGTGACTAACCAACAAAGTCTTTGTAAAAGAAAGCATTATCTCAAGTGTCAATCAAAGAAGCCACTGAGTCATTGGAGGACTCAGACTACTTAGCTAAAGTAGTTAAGTTAGCAAAAAGCAATGAGGTTCTAACTTGAGAAACAATAGTAATTTGTTTTTGCCTATTATATCTGATAGAAGTTATATTTTGTTGCACAAATTATAATTATTTTGTTATCACTTCTGGAGCACTATCTGAATTGCTTCTCCTTAAAAGCACTGATGGTACTGAACTTTATTTCAAGGAACTAGTCATCTTGAACTTCAGATGCTTTATAGGCATATCCTGAAAGAAACAGGTTTCAATTAGGTTGGCCCATTTGGCTTCTGCCTTGATTATACGGAATGTTTCAATCCCTTTAGCAATTATCTTTTGTCTGAAATAAAGTTTCTACCAGGCCATAAACTCATAAACCATGTCATCTATGACATAGATGATTTTGTTTGATTTTTTTCAGGAAATCTTTGATGTCCTTACTGTGACTTCCATCTTAAAAATTAGAAAACTAAAGCTAGAGATGCAGGAATCTGTCCAAGCTCACATATTCAGTAAATGATGTTGGCGCATCTCCTAGGATGACGTTATTGCTTCAGATAGACATACTTTAACCATTGTAAAGTCACCCCCCCCCCCCATGAAGACGGGAGCAGTTAGCTCCAATCCTTGGGGAATGAACAAGCATTAGGAGAAGATGGGGGTAAGTACCAGTCAGAAGGGATGGAGAAGCTAAGACCAGGAAGCGAAAACCTTCAGGCTACATGCTGGTATATTTGAATAGTCTAGATTTGTAAAGGGCCCTTTTGGGAAATAACAGGAAAACTGGCATCCTTTAATGGCTTCCACTTGTAAAAGTGACACTGAACGATGCCCCTTACATAACGTGGCAGGTAGAATAATGTCCCTTCCAAAGATAGCTACATCCTGATCTTCAGAACCCTCAAAAAAGAATTAAGGTTGCAAGTGGAGTTACAGTTTCTAATCAAAGAAAAAAAAAGTATTTTAAGTATAATGAGAGCTGACATGGTTTTGCACACTGTTGGCAAATGGAAAAATCATGATAGCCTTTCTGGAAAGCAATTTGGCAAGAATATCAAACATTTTTATTTTCCTTGACTCAAGTTCTATCCTAGGAATCTATTTTTATTTTTTGGATGTGCTGCACAGCATGCGGGATCCTAGTTCCCTACCAGAGATCAAACCTGTGCCCCCTGAAGTGGAAGCATGGAGTCGTAACCACTAGAGCACCAGGGAAGTCCCTAGGAATCTAACTTGAAAAGTGTGTGTGTGATTTTTATAATAATGAAAAATCAGAACAACAAAGGAATGGTTAAATAAAATCCTATGATGACACATATAACCTATAAAAATTATGATTTTGAGGACTACATAATAAAGGAAAAACGGACAACACAACATTTTTAATGGGAGTATCCTCATTAATTTTTTCTGGTATGCTGTTTAAAAGTTAAAATAATGCCAATAAGTGAATCAATAAAGTTTTAAAAAAATCAGGAGATTATTCTGGATTACCTGGGTGTGTCCAATGCATTCACCAGGCTTCTTCTCAGTGAAAGAGAAGTGAGTGACAGAAGAATGCAACGTGAGAAAGGTTATCATCTCATCCATGCTGGCTGTGAAGAGGGAGGGGCCACCAGCCAAGGAATGCAGACAGCCTATAGGAGGTTCATAGAACTTCCCCTAGAAACTCCACAAAGGATCACAGTCCTGCCAACGTTCTTATCTTAGCCCAGAGAGACTCATTGCAGACTTCTGACCTCCAAAATTGTTAGATAATAAATTTACATTGTGTTAAGCCACCAAGTTTGTGGTGATGTATTACAGCAATAATAAATTAATGTGTACAGGCTTTCAAATCCCCTCCTCACGACAAAACTAATAGACAGGAAAGGTTATCTCTATGTTAACAATATACAAACTGCAACTCAGAAAGATTATATAATTCTCCTACAGGCACACAGCTAGTTAATGGCAAGATTTAGTGGGGATTAAGGAGATCCAACCAGTCCATCCTCAAGGAGATCAGTCCTGGGTGTTCATTGGAAGGACTGATGTTGAAGCTGAAACTCCAATACTTTGGCCACCTCATGCAAAGAGCTGACTCATTGGAAAAGACCCTGATGCTGGGAAGGATTGGGGGCAAGAGGAGAAGGGGATGACAGAGGATGAGATGGCTGGATGGCATCACCGACTCGATGGACATGGGTTTGGGAAACCTCTGGGAGTTGGTGATGGACAGGGAGGCCTGACGTGCTGCGGTTCATGGGGTCGCAAAGAGTCGGACACGACTGAGGGACTGAATGGAAATGAACTGAAAACGCAGGTGGTTGTCGTTCAGTCGCTCAGCCATGTCCGACTCTTTACGACCCCATGGACTGCATGCAGCACACCAGGATTCTCTGTCTTTCACTATCTCTTGGAGTTTGATCAAACTCATGTCCATTGAGTCCATGATGCCATATAACCATTTCATTCTGTCACCCCCTTCTCCTCCTGCTCTCAATCTTTCCCAGCATCAGGGTCTTTTCCAATGTGTCACCTCTTCCCATGAGGCGGCAAAGTATTGGTGCTTCAGCATCAGTGCTTCCAATGAATATTCAGGGTTGATTTCATTTAGGACTGACTGGTTTGATCTCCTTACTGTCCAAGGGACTCTCAAGAATCTTCTCTAACACCACAGTTCAAAAGCATCAATTCTTCATGCTCAGCCTTCTTTATGGTCCAACTCTCACATTCGTATATGACTACTGGAAAGACAATAGCTTTGACTATATGAACAAAGGTTCATTTGACCATTTGACTAAAATATAAGTTCGTATTTGTGGTGGAGGCAAAGGCAGGTGCTTTAACGTTCATAAGCTCACTTAAATTTTCCCATTGTCCATTTTCCCCCAGAAGCCTAACTCCATTAATTCTGATCACTAATGCGTTTTCCTCTGTTTTCTCAAAAACACGGTCAGAATATGAATGCTGCTTTTTGCTTCTATGTTTCTTAGAGGTCTTACTAAGAGCACTGTACAAAGGGAAGAAAAACATCTCATAAACATCGAGTATTAGTGATTAGAAACATCCAGCTTCTCAGAGAGACAAGCCACACCCTATTCTTCTATTTCTAGCAACTAACATGGTGTTGACACAGAGCTGACATTCATTCAGTGCCAGAGGAATGCACGAATGAATGAATTCATGCGTGAAGATTCCCTCAATAAACCATAAGGATATACAATCTAACCCCAACATCTACAACTGGGTGAGTGGCTCAGAACCCACATGTGATTCTTCTAACATTAACAGAACTAGAAATATGGACTTCCCTGGCAGTCCAGTGATTGAGACTTCATTTTCCAATGCAGGGCATGCAGGTGCAATCCCTGGTCAGGGAACTAAGCTCCAATGCTTCATGGCCAAAACACCAAAGCATAAAACAGAAGCAATACTGAACCAAATTCAATAAAGGCTTTAAAAATGGTCCACATCAAAAATAAATACAAAGTAGAAATACTATTCTATAATGGGAATACACAGGTCTGTGGCATTTTGTCATAACCACTTTCATACCAGACATATTATGAAACCACCTCTCTGACCCAGGGACATCTGACATGACTTAAAATACAAATCACCGTGCTTGTGGAAAGGTCAACACCAAGACTCTGGAGCCAGAATGTTCCAGAGCCAAGCAGGCAAACTTGAGATAATAACTTTCCTTCTCCAAGCCTCTTTCCTTGTGGGTAATGACACCGCTAATGACACAGAACTGTCATGAGATGTGAACAGGGAGGTGCCTGTAAAGCCCTGGGTGATTCTCAACCCCATGTTCCATTAAAGACAGAATACTCGTGTTACTGATACCTAAGACGGGTGTGAAACAGACATCCTCCCCAAACATGATCCCACTCCTGGGGAAAGATGAGAGTCTGGGTGGGACAAGGTTCAGAGATGCCTGTGGCACAGAGTACTTCATAATACAAATGGCAGACACACAATGGAACACTATTCTGATATAGCTTTGCTCATATGGCTGGAAAAAGAAGCACCTTTCTTTGAGCCTTCAGAGTCAATATAGCATAGTGGTTAAAAGTGTGAACTCTGAAACTCTGCCTGTTACTGGTCATGTAAAAACCTCAAAGTGTCTGAACATCAGACACAATTAAAAGTTGTGAGATTGAAGGACAACAGATCAGCTCCAAATTGGGAAAGGAGTACATCAAGGCTATATATTGTCACCCTGCTTATTTAACTTACATGCAGAATACATAATGCAAAACGCCAGGATGGATGAAGCACAAGCTGGAATCAAGATTGCTGGGATAAATATCAATAACCTCAGATATGCAGATGATACCACCCTTATGGAAGAAAGCGAAGAGAAACTAAAGAGCCTCTTGATGAAAGTGAAAGAGAAGAGTGAAAAAGTTGGCTTAAAACTCAACATTCAAAAAACGAGGATCATGGCATCTGGTCCCATCACTTCATGGCAAATAGATGGGGAAACAATGGAAGCAGCGACAGACTTTATTTTCTTGGGCTCCAAAATCACTGCAGATGGTGACCACAGCCATGAAATTAAAAGATGTTTGCTCCTTGGAAGAAAAGCTATGACCAACCTAGACAGCATAATGAAAAGCAGAGACATTACTTTGCCGACAAAGGTCCATCTAAGAAAGCTATGGTTTTTCCAGTAGTCATGTATGGATGGGAGATTTGGACCATAAAAAAAGCTGAGTGCCAAAGAATTGATGTTTTTGAACTGTGGTGTTGGAGAAGACTCTTGAGAGTCCCTTGGACTGCAAGGAGATCCAACCAGTCAATCCTAAAGGAAAATCAGTCCTGAATATTCATTGGAAGGACTGATGCTGAAGCTGAAGGTCCAATACTTTGGCCACCTGATGTGAGTAGCTGACTCATTGGCAAAGACTCTGATGCTGGGAAAGACTGAAAGCAAGGAGAAGGGGACAACAGAGGATGAGATGGTTGCATGGAATCACCGACTCGATGGACATGAGTTTGAGCAAGCTCTGCAAGTTGGTGATGGACAGGGAGGCCTGGTGTGCTGCAGTCCATGGAGTCGAAAACAGTTGGACATGACTGAGCAACTGAACTGAACTGAAGGACATACTGTTTTTGACTGTCTTTTCAACTTTTAAATTTTTTTATGCAACTATTAAAATTTCTTTGTAAGTCAAAAAATAAAATAAATTAAATTCCATTTATGGCAAACTAAGCAAACTGGAAGAGCTGCTGGCTTTAGGGTGAAACTCCCTGGTCTAGAAGGGAAACCAGAGAAGGCCTGCCAGTAAACAGAAGCTTAATGTTCTGAAAAATTAACAACAACAAAGACCCAGGAGAATGACCGATATATTTTCACTACACACTCATAGACTGATTCATCTGTTTTGACAGTATCCACCCACCATGACAGGACTGCAAGCCATTTGGCCCCAGTAACAAATGATAAGATACTGCTTGAAGAAAAGTTCACTTTACTATTTCAGCAAAACTTATTTGGATACTTCTACATGGTCAAACAATGATTGTAACAATTCAGTCGATTCCGCTAATGTTTACACTGAGGACCCTCCTCATTCCTTTATCCCCACCTCCTTGTTGATCCAGAGGGTCTGCGTGTGGTATTCACACTGTGAACTGTCTCAGAATCCATAATCCCAATGCAAGGGTTGTGGATTCGATGCACTGTCAGGGAACTAAGATCCCACACGTCTCACGGCCCAGCCAAAAAACAAAAAAACAAAACTACCACAGCAATAACAATGGCCATGATGCTTTTGTGTGACTTAAAACAATTCAAACTCTCTGAACTTCAGTTTTCTCAATTACCAAGGGACATATCAGTTCCCTTCTGGAGTTGACGTTGATAGAAATAAAAACCAAGAGCAACCCTGGGATGCAAAAAATGATAGATATTATTTTCCTGTTGTTACTTTTATCAACCCCAACAGGTTCACAAACAAATGCCCACGTTCATAAAAGCAGGCCACTTAAAGGAACGCAAAGCTGCACCACAAGTAGCCTCACTGGAAATGCTATCTGTAAAAAATGAGGTTGTGAGCCTGCTGGAACACTGAAATGCACTTCCCCATCCTGGCATCTCCCTCAGCTGTTTTTACTCACACTGGCGGCTGGACCTGTTGTTCCCACCTAATGAGTCAGCCCAGATGGGGTTTCTAATTTGCATGAGTGGCCATGTGTCTGTGTGGTCGGTGCCAGTCTTTAAGTCACCCAGAAAAGCACCCTTTGCAGGTAAAATGAAGGCTCCTTCTCGAGAGCCAGTATAGGATGGGATGCCATCAAAGATGCCTGGCACCCAGTGCACAGCCAACACGTGCAGGTTCTCCTCCTTTTTGATTGGAGGCAGTGTTTGATTTTCTTCACATTTGTGTTGCTTGATTAAATGATGTTGGGCTTGCAAGCTTCTCCTGCAGCTTGAAATGACAGGGGTAATTTAAAACCTCAGACCAGAAAATCTGCTATGCAGTATCACACTGGGGTGAGGGTCTCTGCAGAGAGAATTTTTCTATTGGGTGAGACCTGACCCAGCTACAAGTTCCAAGCTGTCTGCGGATAGGGGCAGGGTTGGAGAACAAACACAACTCAAGAGTCTTTTGTGTAGAGAGGTCAGAGGCATGGGATGGAACCCCAGAGCTCTGTACCTCGCAGAGGCCAGGTGTTAAACACGGCTCATCTCTTTCGAGTGACCTTTAGCAATTCATTTGACCTCTCTGAGCACTGGTTTCCTCATCTTAAAAATTAATGGTTGTGAAGAACAAATGCGGCCCGATGGGAGAGCACATGACACAGTGCATAAGACGTGGGAAGCACCAACTCCTTTTAATATTATAACTATAATTATTAAAAGAATCACGACTTATCTAGATGCTGCCATTGAGAAGCAGATGCATCAAAAGGGAAGACGATCCCCAAGACCACCAAGCTGGTTTGCAGGGACCATGCTAACACCATGCTAGAACAAGAGACTGCTCCTTCTGGCCCACTGTCGAACCCACCCTACCAATACATTTGCGTACAATTTAATTCTAGGATCCATATTCATATTAACTGATAAGGTCCTCTATGCATAGATGGCTAAATTATCTTATTGTTGCTTTGGATACTTCACACATATTAACAACAACAACTACGATACTTGTACTTCTTACAAGCCACCCTGAGTCAGGCGCCATACCAGATGTTTTCTATGCAATCTCACATTCTACTTGGATAATACTCATAAAAGGTGGTCATTATCTCCTCCACTATTCCTTTGAGGAAACTGAAGCACACACAAAAAAAACAAAACTAAATACTCGTAGACTTATAGCTTGTAACTAGAACTGAAATACAAACTCAGGGCTATGTAACTCCAAGGATAAAAATATATTTATATATTGCAGATTAAAGTCAACTCAAAACAAAATGACACATGTACCCCAGTGCTCACTGAAGCACTATTTACAGCAGCCAGGACACAGAAGCACCGAAATGTCCATCAACATATAAAGAAAAGAAGATGTGACACATATATACAAAGGAATACTACACGGCAATAAGGCAATGGCACCCCACTCCAGCACTCTTGCCTGGAAAATCCCATGGACGGAAGAGCCTGGTAGGCTACAGTCCATGGGGTCGCTAAGAGTCGGACACGACTGAGCGACTTCCCCTTCACTTTTCCCTTTCATGCACTGGAGAAGGAAATGGCAACCCACTCCGGTATTCTTGCCTGGAGAATCCCAGGGATAGCGGAGCCTGGTGGGCTGCCGTCTATGGGGTCGCACAGAGTCGGACACGACTGAAGCGACTTAGCAGCAGTAGCAGCAGCAACTACACGGCCATAAAAAGGGATGAAACTGAAGCATTTGCAGAGATGTAGGTGGACCTAGAGAGTGTCATACAGAGTGAAATAAGTCAGAAAGAGGAAAACAAATATCAGAAACTAATACATATGTGTGGAATCTAGAAAAATAGTATAGATTATCTTATTTTCAAAACAGAAAGAAATACAGAGGTAGAGAACAAACACATGGACACCATGGGGGTGACATGTGGGTCAGGATGCATATTGATTGATACTACTGATGTATACTGATTGATACTATTGATGTCTATCGATTGACACTACTGATACTATGTATAAAACAAACAATGATCGAGAACCTCCTGTACAGCACAGGGACCACTACTCAGTGCTCTGTGGTGACCTGAATGGGAAGGAAAGCCAAAAGCAAGGACAAATACATATACACATGGCTGATTCACTTTGCCATATAGTAGAAATTAACACAACATTGTAAAGCAGCCGTACTCCAATAAAAATTAACTTAAAACAACTCAAGGTCATTTCATATGTATACTGGTCACCTACCTGCAAATGTAAGTGGGGTGCAGTGATGGCTCATAATAACAGGAAGAATCCAAACATTCAATCATGCCACTGATAATAATGGCAAAAAAGTTTGCAATCTTTATGTCCACTTTATCCACATTCTGGTTACTCAGTTATGGTCAACTGGAAGTTAACCTATGCCAAGTACCAGGCATCAAGACAGGGGCTGAGGGCCCAGAGACAAATGAGAAAACAGTCCCTGCCGTTAAGGAGCTTACAGTCTAGCAAATATGAAAATTGATTTCATAAATTATTCTAATCATAAGGAGGCTCTTAGAGTTTTCAAGAGGATGAGATGGAGGGCAAGGTTAGCTCAGAGTGGGAGATGTTGCCTTCAGTACAAAGCAGGGGTCCATCCCATGCAGAAGTAAATTAAAACTCATCCTTAAAAATAGCACAGCGTACTGGAGAGACCCCACATGTCAAGAGACATGAGTGCAAGCCAGGCATTCAAGCCCAATGAAGACATCAGAGTAGCTGGAGCAGAGAGGGGTAACCTGAATGTCACCCATTTTCAGCATGCCCACATTATAATTCTGGTCTCCAGGAAATAAGGTTGGACCCTCATTCAGTAGAACCACAATGTGCTTCTTAGGTATTAGAGTGCAGGCTTTGCCTCAGAGTGTGACTGAGATCCTGGCAGACAGGGGTGCTCTGGAACAGAATTGTGTTCATGTTGCACATAGCTGATGCAGCTATGCGTGAGTTCACCTGACTTCTGTAGGGTTTGACCCATCTCCCAGGTATAGGTTAGAACTGATGAAGCTCAATGCCATTTTGGCTCACCCTTGAAGAACGGGTAGATCTTGGCCATGCTGGGAAGATGGAATGATATTTCAAAGTGGAAGAGCAACTTGGAGACCTTGCAGAGGGGTGGTTTCTGGAGAGCACTGAGTGAGAACAGTAAGGAGCTAAGTTTGGCTGGACTGCAGGATGGAGAAGGAGGAACTATGAATACATATTTCCCAAATATTTACTCTAATGTGCATGCTCAGATAGTCATGTCTGAGTCTTTGTGACCCCAGGCTCCTCTGTCCATGGGATTCTCCAGGCAAGAATACTGGAGTGGGTTGCCATTTCTTCCTCCAGGGGATCTCCCCAAACCAGGAATCTAACTCTTGCCTCTTAGGTCTCCTTCATTGGCAGGAGGATTCTTTACCACTCGTACCACCATTTGCTATTATAAACAGCAAGATACCCAAGATAACCTCCCCCACCAGAGGATGTAAGTATCGTGGTTAAAGACACCAACTGTGAAGTCAAAGAGAGTTTGGTCCCACATTCATCACCTCCCAGCTGTTTGACCTTAAGAAATTTACTCAATGTCTCTGAGCTACCATTTCTTCCCTTGCAACATGCAGATAAACAATTAGACCGAACCGATAGTGTTTCCTGAGGGTGACATACGATAGTTTAGCACAGCACAGAGACAGTCCTCAATAATCGTTAGCTGAATTAATTATTACCACAATTTTTCTAATAAAGGTAGTTTTGTGGAAGGCGTTGTGCAACACCAGGGGAGACCAATCTCTGGAGTCAAACCTGGGTTTGAATCCTGGCTCTGCCACCTGCCAGGAGTGTGACATGGGGAAAATCATTGCACCTCTCTGAGCCTCAGTTTTTTCATTTGTCAAAGAGGGGTAGCAACACCCATTTGGTAGGTCTGTTGGAAGAATAAATGTGATAATATATGAAAAGTGCCTCCACTCCATGTCTACTCAGAAAATATAAGATGCTTCGAACATCATTTTGGATGATATTACCTTCTACTCTGCTTTCTTCCTAAAAAAAACACAAGGGATCTGGTGTGAGTCATATATCATGCATGGGCTAGGATGACGAGTAAGTGGGTACTAAACCTGCGTTAAAAACAGCTTGAAAGATGATGAGTGTACAAAGATAGACGCATAAACACACTTGCCAACTATTCTCTTGGAGGAACCCCTGACCGATTTCCAGCCCTTTCCAAGGAGAAAGCATCTTTTTTCAGAAGAAACCATCACCACCCTGCTTGATTTCCTTCCCTTGGCTGCTCTGTCTCTTGATTGTCTTTTGCTATAAAAACCAACGGGAGTTTGAAGGCATCCTGGAGACTTCAAGGAATTTCCTTGCCTGCATAAAAAAAAGTCCACTTCCTCCCCCATCAGATCTCTATTACTGCAAAACCATTCAGACAGAACCACCACAAAGAAGCAAGGACTCGGGGTGAGAAAGCCTCTAGGTTTGGCTGTGAGGCTCAGAGGAAGCGGTGGGTGTTTAGAAGGCAGCATGAGCCCAGCCAAGCCTCCACTCTCTGGTCACAACTGGGAATGCTAATACTACAAGCATGATCAGCACATGTGGACAAGCCATGGGCTCAGTGCAAGTAAGAAGACCTGGGTCAGGAAGTTAAGAGACAGATGACACCATCTAGACGTTAAGTGAATTGAACAGATGGACAAGGGAAAAGAGTCCCGAATGTTTAAGAGCAGAATTCAGAGGCAGCTTAATGAAGCTGCAGCAAACTGAACCCAGGAATGCTAGCTTAAATCTGGGGTGCCTCTCACTCTGGTGGGTAAACAGATTGCTCCTTGATGGGCTGTGTTTGCTCAGTCTCTCCCCCAGCAAACTCTCCAACCATTCTCTCTCTCCTGCCCCATCATCCACCACCCTCCACCCTATCACCGACACCTTCTTCTCTGACGATAAAGCAGAGGCATCTGCTTGTGTTTCTGCAGCCAGGCACCAGCTGCTCAATTTTACTATCAGTTGCCTTTGCTTACATTTCTCCCTTAATCTACAATCAAGGGTCCTTGAGTTCAAAACTCCGGCTGCTGGTATAGGCTCTTCAGGGCCATGTCAGTCGTCTTTATGGATAGCAATCCACCACTTCCAGTGTCCTCCCTGCCCTTGAGGACTGGGCAAGACAAACACCCAGCCAACATCTGCAAGGGTGGGGCCTGCAGGGAAGCCCCAGGCAGTCTGGATCCACAGAGGACACTGGAGACAGCTCCTTGCGTGGTTGCAATCTCAACACTGTCTGACCAGAAGGCGCCGCCCCATCCAGTGAAATGAGCACAACTTCCAGCGACCAAGCCCCGACCCTGCAGTGAGTGCAGCTCAGTCCAGGAGGACACCTTCTGTCTAGGGGTCAGTGAACTGCCTAAGTGCGGTCATCTTCATTTTATCAATGAGGGAAACAAGTTCTCAGAGGTTAAGTGGCTTTCCCAAGGCTCTACTGCTCGTAATTAGCCGAGTGGGAACTGAGAGCGACCCTATCCAGCCTCAAAGCTCGTGTCCTCTCTCCACCCCACTTTTTCTTAGTGAGACATGTATTCTGGAGGCGATCAATCACCTCTAGAGTGAGCTGTCGGCCCTTCTCAAAAAATCTGTCATTTTTATCCCCATGTCCTTGGCATGTCACACACAGTGGGTGCTAGGGAATGTTTGCTGACTTAACACAGAGTCCCCAAAACATGAAGAGCTGAGTAATGAATGGCATAGATCATAAATGCAGTAAATATATATATATATATATATATGTATATATATATATATCTCTCGTGCTTCCTTCGGCATGCATTTTGTCACTTGAGCCAGGCATACAAGGTACTAATCGAGAGTCTCTGGGTGGTTTTAACCAACGATGTGCCAAACCCCAGATAGCTGACTTTATGACTTAGTTCTCAAGAAATAAAATAGCCCTACTACCTTCAGGATGGCAGAAAACAGCTTCACTTCTTTCTAAAAGCAGGTCTAATAGTCACCATTATCTGAGATTACAGGTGAGGAAAAAGGTTCAGACAGGTTGACTGACTTCCCCAAGGCCACACAGCCAAGAAGCAGCAGAGATGGGATTAAAAACAAGGTTTGTCAGAGTCTTTGAATCACATAATCCCATACTAGAGAGAGATCTTCTGAAGCTGAGCATAGCACAGTCAAACCTTAATAACCTCACACTGAAGACAAATGAGTGAAAACGTGAAAGGAAAAAAATGTCTTTACATTTGAGTGACCTGCTGGGTTCCCAAAGCACTGGGCTTTGTTTGTTTGATTTGGTTTAGTTTCTACTTCTTTTATAGCAGGTTGAGTTGAAGTTGGGATAAAGAAATGTAACAGAATCGGGGCGAGCTCCCTGAGCACCCTGAGATGGATTGTTTTTGCTGCAGTGCATGCATGCTCGGTCGTGTCCGACTCTGTGCGACCCCATGGACTGCAGCCTGCCAGGCTCATCTGTCCATGGGATTCTCCAGGGAAGTTCACTGGAGTGGGCAGCCATGCCCTCCTCCAGGGGATCTTCCCAACCCAGGGATTGAGCCTATGTCTCCTCAGTGATGCCCTGAACTCAGTTTTAAGGTGAAGCAGGAGTTCAGAGAGAAACCTGCATATGACAAAAAGAGGTGACCTACCACTCATCCCAGGTAAAGAGATTGGCGAATGTGTGTAGGTAGATGAGCCTGCCCAGGTCAGACTTTGCTGTTACATGTGCTTCAGGAGGGGTGGTGAGGGTGTGCATCGGGGCAGAATCCAGGGTTGTTGGAGAGAAGTCAGAGAGAATCTACTAGGCACTGGCACCAGGATGGATGCCAACACACAAATGACAGCATTCAACCCTGGCCGTCACGCTATTGAGGTACCACATCCCAATTCACAGGAGATGAACCTGAAAGTCAAGGTCAAACCAGCCCATCTGTTGAGGCAGTAGAACTGGGATTGGGACCCAGACCTGGTTGCAAAGAGCACACTCATCCTCTGTACCATTATGCCCTGCCTGAGTTCAAGAAATGGATGCATTATGATGCCATTAACCCTGACAAGTGAAGACTCAGGTGAAGGTGTGTGTGGTCTGTTACAGGGTTGGGAAGAGACCGGAGTGAACAGAGCACAGTCAACCCATGTAGGAGTCAGGAGGAGCCCACTGAACTCCAAACCAATTTAAGTGGACTCCGAATACACCAGAAGAAAACTGACCTCTAAATGGATGCAGCCAGCGGCAAGGTCACAAAAGGCACCGCCTCCTTCCAGATCTGAGGCAGGGGAAGGCACTTGAAATTGTGCTTGTGACAAAGAGTCCTCCAGGTGACTTTAAAGGGCCGGTGCTAATCACACGGCTCTTAGAACACAGCCACGCAGACCCCTGGGAGAGGAGAGGACGTCCGAGAGGGCGACTGAGCAGGAGACTGTGACATCCGGCAGAGACTTCGCTTTTAGCACAGTGAGGTGGATAATTAAAGACTGACTCCAGGGAAGGACATGAGAAATGACAGAACCAAGGTCCCTCCTCAAAGTCCAGAGCCCCCAGTTCTGCATGACAGAGTTCAGATACATCTGCTAGTCCAATTAAATAAGTGTACATGTGTGCCCACAAACATGTGCACACAACCATGCATGTCTACAACTATGCATGTCAGAGACATGTGTGTGCGCCCATGCATGCCCACAAATGTAAGCACACACGACCACAAGCATGGGCACATGGAAACAAGCATGACCACAACCACACATGCCCACAAACATGGGTGCATACCATGCATTGCTGCAAGCATGCATGCACGAGATTCAGAAACAACTGCACTGAAGTTTTATGTTCACAGACCAGGAATCTTTTCTTCCTTAAGTTCCATGCTGCAATGACCTGCACTGATTCTTAAGGCATGCCTGCATTTCTTTTTCTTTGAAAGTTTGGACCATGAAAAATAGTGGAAGAATGTACTCACTGATAGGGAACATCCTTTTTAACTGGAGCATACCTGCTTTACAATGTTGTGTTAGTTTCTGCTGTACAACAATGTGAATCAGCCATAGGCAGACATATATCCCCTCCCTCTTGAGCTTCTCTCCCATCCACCTCCCAGCTTACCCCTCGAGGTCATCACAGAGCACTGAATGTTAGGGAGGATCTTAAGCAGTGAGATTCATCAGTGAAAGGGACAGATAAAAATCACAGCATCTATGCAGCTTACATCTTAGCAGGAGGATCAAATGAAGAAAGAAGGGACAAATGAGTTATGTCCATGGTATGTGGGAAGGTGATGTGGAAAAGTTGTGGGGTTAAAGTGTGATTAGAGAAGGTGACAAGAACAGACTTAATGGAGGTGAGAAGTTGTGTTCTGCAGATGTACTAAGGAAAAATGTTCCGGATAGAGGAAGCTACCCCAAATGCCCCTGGTTGGTGGCCAGAGCGGGAGTGGGGGACAGAGGGCAGTGCTGGAGGAACAGGCCGGTGTCCAGAGCGGCCAGAGCATCAGGAAGGGGCTCAGAGGCCATCACAGGGACTTGGGATGCCGTCCTGAGTGAAATGGGGAGTTGAGTCACTGGGAAGTTTTGAGCAGAGAAGTGACACTCCCTGAATTAGGTCTTAAAAGGACCCTCTGGCTGCTGTGCTGACAACAAAGGGAAGAGAGAACCAGGAGGAAGCAGAGCCTGGGAGAGCAGTGGAAGGCATCCAGAGAGAAAGGATAGGGCCTTGCGGACAGTCTGGGGTACCTGGTGAATGTAAGTCCAAGGCACTGCCCGAGGCATAAGAAGCACCAGGAATAACTCTGAGGTTTGACTGTGTGTGGCTGCCTGTGATTCTCAAAGACAGGATGCCTGAGAAGCTACAATGGAAGATCTTCAATGGCGCAGCGAGGCCATGCAGAACCAGGTACTCTTTTTAAAATATAATTCACGTGGATATTTTAAAATCAAACACAAATAGAACATGGTTTAAGTACATGAATACTTGTCTTCAGAAGAACAGAGGTGGTAGACAGCAACAAAAATGTATACACAGCCCTGTAGCTTCTTCTGTTGATGAAACAGTGTTACCTCTACAGAATCAAATGCTGCAGTGGAAAAATTCTTTATTCATCCCAGACTTTTTCCAGAACAGAGGTGATTATTACACACACACACACACACACACACACACACATTTGCAGGGCTTCCCAGGCACAGTGATAAAGAATCCACCTACCAATGCAGGAGATGAAAAAGACTCAGGTTCAATCCTTGGGTCAGCAAGATCCTCTGGAGTAGGAAATGGCAACCCTACTCCGGTCTTCTTGCCTGGGAAATCCCATGGACAAAGGAGCCTGGCAGGCTACAGTCTGTGGGGTTGCAAAGAGTCGGACAGGGCTGAGCACACATACAGACACACACATGCCTGAAAGTCAGAGTGCAAGCAGTAACACTTAGGAGAGCCTAGCCCTAGCTCACCTTCCCAGCAGTCATAGTGGCCTTATTTCAGCTTCTGGATGAAGCTGCTCCTTCCAGGGCCTTGTACCTGCCCTTTCTTCCTGCTCTCTTTCCTCCCACTCGTACTTGGCTATTATTTTTCAAGTAACTTTCAAGTCTCCTTTTAAATGTTCCTTCCTTCATGAGATCCCTCCTGAGCCCTCATCTATTAATAAATGAAGCATCTCCTGTCATACTTCTTACAGCCACTTGCACTTTACATCACAGTGCACATTTCATACCGAACTGGCTCCTTTCAAAAAGGAAGCTTAGATTCAGTGACTTGTCTCGCCCACTGGACGAACGTTCTGTGAGAACAGGGACTGTTTTGTTTGGATCATCACCCTGAAAATAGCACCCAGAACTGTGTCAACTACAAAACTGACCCTCAATAAATACTGTTATACTGTTCGATACAGAGACGAGGAGGGTTAAAATATTTCAACCCAAATCATCCGTTTGTCAACAAGCTTTTATGGGCTTCACTGTGTGCCAGCCCCGAGTGGCAAGCCTGGGAACCAGGAGTGGATGGAACCTGGATGCCAAGACCTAGCACGTAATGAGGAGGTGGCTGGCACTAGTGGTAGGACAAAAGGAGGCCTGAAGGATGCTCCCGATCAGGCTAAACTATAATAAGGTCTCCTGGGGTAGGTGATATCATAGAAGAGACAAAAAAAAAAAAAAAAACCTGAGCAGGAGTTAGCAGGGAGAATAATGCAGACAGAATACTGCAGCAGCTGTGGGGCAGGCACAAGGCTTGGATGCAACAGAACTTGCAAAACCCCAGCTAATTCCCAATGCACAGGGTGGGTGAGAGGCAAGTAAGCTGCCAGAATCACAAGAGGACGTCCCTGGTGGTCCAGTGGTTGAGAGTCTGCTTGCCAGTGCAGGGGACACGAGTTCGATCCTCAGCCCAGGAAGATCTCACATGCTGTTAGCACTGTGCTCACAGAGAGGGGCAACCTGCCTCTCCTCCAGCGAACAGCCTTCTTGCAGGCTCCTGAGATTTTTGAATTGCTTTTCAGACAATCCAGGTAGCGGCGCTTGGTCACCCATCATCCACTCTGCTTACACATCTACGGGGGCTGCTGGCTAGTCAGGACTGGACTCAGACACACCAGTTCTGGGAGAATCAGAGACTGGTAAAGAATTGGCGCGTAACAAAGTAACCCTGTGATCCATGTCATAACCCGCAGCCAGGCTCTGCCTGAGCCCAGCTGTGACGACTCAAATGTGTCCCATCACCTGTGTGACCCTCTGTTCTTTCATCTACATAACAGTCCATACAATCATAGCTCTGACTTCATGAGGTTGTTTGAAGAATTGAATGAGATAATAAATATGAAGCCTAGAAGAATTTGAGGCTCAGGGTTCAAAAAATGTTAGCCAATGTGATGTTTACACATTTACTGGTGGTTTCCCAGTGGTTTTTAAACAGATGCAACGATACCCCCGTGTCCTGATGAACAGCCTCGGAGGTCAGACCTTGTGAAACATCGACCAAACCAAATTCACTTTTCCCTTTTATATTTCAGGTTTCCTTGAAGATTCATTCTGAGGAAAGGAATTCAAAAGCTTTTTACAGACGTTTGAAGGTTTATGATCAAATATATCATCACCTTTTCATCAAACACGTAGTTTTTCAAGATTCTCGACCATCTAAACCCCATCTTCTTCAGAAGGATGGCATTCATGATGCTCCAAGCAGCCTGGCCCACTGAAGACGAGTCCACTAGAAAACATTTCCTGACATCAAGCACTTAAATATCTTCCTTTCACTCCCAGGGTCTTAGTCCTGGTCTCGGCTGAAGAAACTACTGATGAATCTCTTTCACTTTTCTGGAAGGCCATTAGTGATCCTGAAATGGTGATCACAATCCTGAATCCTCTCCAGTTCATTTAATTACTCCTTGTTGGGCATAGCTGGGGCATCATTTGTAAGCTTAGAGAACTCAGGCTTGTCAACACACTGCCAGGTGTCCTGGATGTGAGACGTTGAGAGGCGTTCAAAGTCTCTGAGATGTGACTGCAGCCTAGAGGACAGAGTGCTGCCCAGCCTCCCTCTGGCACCAGGACTGGACAGCGCAAGCCAAGATGTCTGAGTTGGGCAAGTCCTCCCCAAGCTCACTCTGGACTAATGCCACATGTGAAGTTACCGCCAACAAAATGAATGGTGTCTGTGAGTTTCCTCAATTCTTCAGTCCCCAGGAAGATGTGTGGACGTAGAGGTCCAGGATTTGGGTTTTGGAAGGGAGCCGTGTGGCTTCCGAGAAAGCACGTGGGGTTGGAAGTGAGACAGACTTGGAATGGAAGCTGTAGTAGTCTACACGGCTTCAGTCATTTTGTTTTCCTGTTTGTCAATGGAGGTTTGCTCATGTGTAAAATGGGGAAGATAATATCTGCTTCTCCAGGATAATTAAATGAAATGATGGAGATAAAATGCCTAGCTCGGTTCCCGGGATACTGCAAGGACTAAGCTCAGGCCAAAGCATTTCTTTGTTTCTTTTCCTGTTTGCTTGCTTCCCCAGTATTTGCATAGGTCGGGCCACCCATTACCTATTTGCTATCTACATGATGAGAGGAAGCATACATGGGGGGATGAAGGGATAGATATGTGGAGAGATGAACGGTCAGATGCTCAAGAGAGGTGGTTCTGTGGCCCCTTCTGCAGGCTGAGATAAGGAGTGTGGAGTCAGCAATGCCAAGCACGTACAAGAATATATGAGCTTCGCAGTAAGCCAGAGGCGGGCTTAAATCCTGGGCTGACACCAGCAGCAGGACTCCTTCAGGCAAATTGTGTAATAACCATAAAGATGATAAAGATAAATAATAATTAGATAGCTCAAAATCATCGAGCACAACACACACACGTGTAATTTTTTTGTTCACAAAAACCACAGGAGGTAGAAACTAACATTATCTGGCTTTCAGATCTGGATAGATGAAGTCATGTGTCCAGGACCATACTGCTCTGGGGGTTTGGGATCAGGACTCAGAATCAGGTGCTCTGACACCAGAGTCCAAACCCCAGCCACTGAGCAAACCCCTTTGAATTTCCCTTGTGGGTTCATCTAAGAAGTTTCCTCAGTCACACAGTATCTCAAAAATGTAAACTAAAAATCTGATTCAACATTCTTAATACAAACAGAGGACAATAAATGTCACCCCAAATCCTTCACCGACATCAGCATTCATATTGCCTTATTATTCAAAAGAAGGCTTCGGGACAAAACGGAAAAAAGCAATGTACCATCCTCCCCCCCACCCCCAATTAATTCCAACTTTGGACAGTTTTGCAAATCTACCCTTGTGATGGATGGACAATAGCATGAGGGAAAAAGCAACCTCCAAGAGATGTTCTTTGGAACATTAGTATCGCACAGCCCACTCCACATGTGTGCACACACACACAAATACACATATGTGTGTGCACACATCTGTGATATCATGAGTAGAGAAACACTGTTGCAAGGAAAATCCCAAGAGAGGGCTCTGGCAGGAAACCATGGAGGGACTAATGTTCCACGGAAGACACTGGGGATTTTTTGGTTGTGAGAGAAGAGTTATTGATTAGGAATCATGAAATCTGAGCTCCTGAGAAGATTCTTCCACTCTGCAGCTGTCTAACAACTGCAAGGCAAAGCATCCTTTCTCTGCACCCAGTTTCCTTATTCATATATTAAGCAAACTTCAAAGAGCTGATGGGAGACCATTCCGGGCAACAGGAACAGCCAGCACAAAGGCTCTAAGGCAGGGCCAGGTCCGGTATAATCAAGAAACTACAGAGAGACTATTGTGGCAGGAGGTAAGCAAAAGAGGGAAAGAGGAAACCAGCCATATGCACCTTGACTTCATTCATAGCAAATTCAGAGAAGGCAATGGCAACCCACCCCAGTACTCTTGCCTGGAAACTCCCATGGATGGAGGAGCCTGGTGGGCTGCAGTCCATGGGGTCTCTAGGAGTCGGACACGACTGAGCGATTTCACTTTCACTTTTCACTTTCATGCATTGGAGAAGGAAATGGCAATCCACTCCAGTGTTCTTGCCTGGAGAATCCCAGGGACTGGGGAGCCTGGTGGGCTGCCATCTATGGGGTCACACAGAGTCGGACGCAACTGAAGCGACTTAGCAGCAGCAGCAGCATAGCAAATTGGAGAACAGCGAGTTGGAACAGAGGAGCATCACTGTCTGACTTAGGCTTTGCAAGGACCATCTTGCTTCTGTGTTGTGAGGGTACTAGAGATGGGCATGGATCAGTAGGATCAGGTAGGGGAGATTATGGTGCAAATCCAGAAGAAAGTTGATGGTGGCTAGAACCAGAGTATTAGCAGTAGAGGAGAGAAATGTTATATTCTGCATAACCTTGGACAATAAAGCCAGTAGGATTTCTGGATAAAGTGGACACGAAGTGTGAGGTAGAGAGAAGTCATGAGTTGCTTTAAGATTTTGACTTCAACAACAAGAAGGATGGAGGTGTCGTGAACTGAGATGGGGTTGTTTGATGGAAGAGGTTTGGAAGGGCAGGAGATCAGGTTTGTTGTTTGGATAGATCAAGTTTAAGATGTCTTAAGACAGCATGATGACAATGGATGGAGAACACCTACTGGGCAAGTGTGAAGTTGAAAAGAGAGGAGAAATTGATGACCTAATAGGGAAGTCAGCAGCTTATAGGTGGGCTTCCCAGGTGGCCCTAGTGGTAAAGAACTCGCCTGCCAATGCAGGAGACATAAGAGATGTGGGTTTGATTCTTGGGTCGGGAAGATCCCCTGGAGGAGGGCATGGCAACCCACTCCAGTATTCCTGCCTGGAGAATTCCATGAGGGGCCTGGAGAGCTATTGCAGAGTCAGACACAACTGAAGTGACTTAGCACAGCACAGCTTATAGGTGGTATTTAAATCCACTGGACCAGGTGACCCAGGGAGTGAATGTAGGAAAGCACTGCCAAATTGATTGGTTAAAACCTGGGATACTGAAAGAGATGTATTTTAATAATAGATAATAAATATCAAGCACTGTGCACAGTCTTCTGCTATTTATTCCTTGTATTCAGTAAGTACAGCTCAGTCTATGAACACGGGGCCCCTCTTGGGCCCAAGGTATCCATTCATCTTCTCTCCTTCCCTCTTCCTCCTCTGTCTCTAAACACTGGAGTCTAAAGATTTATTTCAGTTGGAGTAGACAGAGACAGGAAGAAATCCCATTTTGGCATGCAAGCCTATGCTTAATCCTTATTGCTCAATCTATTTTCTCAATACCCAGCCCTAAGAGAGTATTAGGAACTTTCCCAGCTATAAATAAAGGACACCAGCTCCATTTCATTACTGTTTCTTATGGGTCTAGGGCTCACTAAGTCATCTGAAGACAGAAATCAGTGGTGGGATTTGAGCTTTATACAAACCTCAGAAACCACCAATCAACAGGATTTGGACTGCAATGAGAAACTTCCTTGTCACAAAGCTCAGTAAACATCCCCTTCATCATCATGACTGGATTCAGATAACCTCACCCAGTGACTAGGATTCAAATGCATGAGTGTCAACTATCTGTCAGGCAGTGCCTGCATTCTCCATGCTTCAGCCAAAGGATGTTTTAACCCAAATTTGATCCTCTCTTAAAACATGCCATACTCTCCCCTCCTATATCATCCTTGGGGCTTCCCTATTGGCTCAGATGGTAAAGACTCTGCCTGCAATGTAGGAGACCCATATTAGATCCCTGGGTTGGGAAGATCCCCTGGAGAAGGGAATGGCTATCCACTCTAGTATTCCTGCCCGAACAATTTCATGGACAGAGCAGCCTGTCAGGCTACAATCCATGGGGTTTCAGAGTCAGACACGACTGAGTGACTATCAGTTACACTTTTTTTTTTCATGCTATCCCTAGAGGAGAAAGTTCAAACACCTTGGTCTGTATTTCCAGACCTGTCCCTCCAGCCAGGAGCCTTCTCTGTGTATATTCCCCAACTTCAGCAGCATCAGCTCAGCCAGGCCATCA
Organism: Giraffa tippelskirchi; assembly: GCF_054371585.1. Taxonomy (NCBI): domain Eukaryota; kingdom Metazoa; phylum Chordata; class Mammalia; order Artiodactyla; family Giraffidae; genus Giraffa; species Giraffa tippelskirchi. The sequence goes on from NC_137280.1 coordinate 72,353,476, forward strand.
AGTGATGGGTGACTGTGTCCGTCAGCCCATCAGCCCAATTTTGGCTTGATTACATTGAACAGCAAACCCGCTTTACCGTGTCTGCTTTAGGTGGTAGCTCTCTCCAGCACCTGGTACGGTTTCCCTCTGCGGGACCAGTTTGCATCCAGATTCACAGACCAGGTGCCCACACACACACACACTAGCAGCTCTGACAAAGGTTCTGTCTGTTTCACCGGCGGTCATCTGCACCACAGCTGCATGGGAGGGACGCCACACATTTCTTCTTGAGAAGGATGACAACAGAGAAAGCTTTAATGTGTAGAAAAGGGGGATGGCATGATGCACCTGGTAACGTATGTATGACCGATGCAGGGCGCCCAAAACTGGCGCTCTGTGACAACATGGAGGTGGGGGGGTGGTGGGAGGGGGGCTCAGGATGGAGGCGATACCTGTATCTCCATGGCCAGTTCATGCTGACGTATGGTCAAAACCGTCACAATATTGTAAAGCAATTATCCTTCTATCTAAATAAATAAATAAGAACAACTAGCACATTCTTCAACTGAGGTTCAGCCCAATGAATATTAATCGTATAAAACTCAAAAAGAAAAAAAAAAAAGAAAAGGGGGAGGGCAAGAGATCATCTCTGAGGATTCCATTCACTGAAAGATCTTTTGTGAGGAAGTGTGAATAGATTTGGTTAAGAAAATGCCTCTGGGGCCTGTCAGTCATTGGCCAAGAGGATCTAATTCCTAGTACATCATCCTCTGATTATTCAAGGTAAACAGACAGCATCAGGCAGCCAGGAAAGGAAGTCTGAGTGAGAGTTCCCCATAAAAGTTGGGCTCTGAAGTTGTGCTGTTTGCAGAAGTGGGAGTATTTAAAGAAGTGGAAGTGGGGAGTGTCTGTCGTAACATCTGAACACCTCTGTCTGCTCCAAGTGGAACAAAACATGCCCAGCAGGGCAGAAAGCACATGCGTGGACTCTGGGGTGCAGGCAACCCCAGGAGAAGCCCTTCACCTGGCCACTTGCATGAAGTGCAAAACTGAACCAGACTTGGAACTCATGTCAGCCTGTGCTTCCTCTGTGACTTGTGGATAACACTGCATCCTGGTAGAACTGAGGTCTGATGTGAGGCTTTTTATAATGGGCTTCCCTGGTGGCTCAGTGGTGAAAGAATCTGCCTGCAATGCAGGAGACCCAGGTTCAATCCCTAGGTTGAATTTTACAGTTTTCAACTGCAAATACATTCTTGTGGACTCTAGTGTATTGAGACAGAGAAGTTTCATGCAGTGGAGCTAAAGAGACTTTTTTCAAGGAGAATAAAGAATTTCCCCCTTTCTTGGAACACACAGCATGCTGATGAAAGTTAAGTTCTATCTACATTTAGAAGGAGCTGCAAAGGACCAGCCTCACAGGAGTGTCTTTTCTTTTCCCCAAAGTTCCCAAACAGTAACTGCAGGGACCTGAGTGACAGTCTCTGGGACCTGTGGAGCCACCCAGACACCAGTGACATGGGAGATTTTTACATCCCTACTGTTCACAAATGCTCCTCTGCTCAGAAGGTAGAGATTTGCCTGATGCCATGAAGACTCTTAATTGGTGTTTAATTCCTCTAAGCTTTGTAAATGCCTTCTGCAGAAGTCTAAGAGGAGATGGAATGGGGATCTGGGAGTAAGTGGGGACGGTGAGGCTGAAGATCATGTCCTCCCTCACCTCACTGGATGATAAAAGTGCTTGGTCAATTTACATTCCTTCTAACAGGGAAAGTGAAAGTCGCTCACCTGTGTCCAACTCTGCGACTCCATGGACTATACAGTCCATGGAATTCTCCAGGCCAGAATACTGGAGTGGGTAGCCTTTCCCTTCTCCAGGGGATCTTCCCAACCCAGAGAGTGAACCCAGGTTTCCTGCATTGCAGGCGGATTCTTTACCAGCTGAACCACAAGGGAAGCTCAAGAATACTGGAGTGGGTAGCCTATCCCTTCTCCAGTGGATCTTCCCACCCCAGGAATCAAACTGGGGTCTCCTGCATTGCAGGTGGATTCTTTACCAACTGAGCTATCAGGAAAGCCAACAGCGCATGAGGGTTCCCTTTTTGCTGCACCCTCTCCAGTGGAGTCTAGAAAAATGGTACAGATAAACCTATTTGCAGGGCAGGAATAGAGATGCAGACATAGAGAATGGGCCCGTGAACATGGGGAGAAGAGGAGGGTGGGATGAATTGGGACAGTAAGACTGACATATATACACTACCATATGTGAAACTGCTAGCTAGTGGGAAGCTGTTGTATAAAATAGGGAGCTCGGCTCAGTGCTCTGTGATGACCTAGGTGGGTAGGGATGGGGGTTGGAGGTGGGAGGCTCAAGAGGGAGGGGATATATGTATACACATAGCTAATTCACTTACTTGTACAGCAGAAACCAACACAACATTGTAAAGCAATTATACTCTAATTTTTTTTTAAAAGGTGCTTGGTCAAACGGTATTCATCTTCATCAACATTACCAGAGACTTAGAACCAAGACGGACTTCCTTTGTGGCTCAGCTGGTAAAGAATCCACCTGCAATGCGGGAGACCTGGGTTTAATCCCTGGGTCAGGAAGATCCCCTGAAGACGGGAAAGGCTACCCACTCCAGCATTCTGACCTGGACAATTCTATAGACTGCATAGTCCATGGGGTCGCAAAGAGCCGGACATGACTGAGTGACTTTCATTCCACTTTCACTAGAACCCAGACACGTGGGGAAAGTTCTTCATTTTCAGGGTGTACTGTTTATATTATTAAGAGTAAAGTGCTTCCTAATTATTCAAGAACAAAAAAGTCACAGTAACTTCTGAATAATGAAATGCATTTTAATATGTAAAAAAAGAAGCAAAATGTCCAAAAATAGAGCACTGGTTAAATAAATTATGATGGAGTCATATGATGGAATTCTTTGCAGCTGTTAATCGTGTGGTAAAGGGACATACAGGTGATGAAAAATGTTCACTGCATGGAAAGAGAGAAAAGAGAGAACAAATTAATATCACACTTTTTTTTTTTTTGACCAAGCTGCACAGCATGTGGGATCTTAGTCCCCTGATAAGGGATCGAACGTGTACCCCCTGGACTAGAAGCACAGAGTCCTAACCACTGGACCACCAGGGAAGTCCAATATTTTACATTTTTGTAAAGGAAAACACATATGAAATATGTGCATATGAAATAATGTTTGCCCAGTGTAAAAGGAGAGGAAGAGGGATGGAGTTCTGATTACCAAAGTGATGATGTGTATCATGAAAAATAAGACAAAGTACAAGGATGAAAATGTCACCATAATTCTTTCAATAGGCAAAACTGATTTATATGTGTGAGCCATTAAAAGTTTAAAATGAGAAAATGATGAAATACATTTAAAATTGCTTTTGAGCAACATTTGACAACTGATGGGAACAAAAACAGAGCAGCTAAGGAACTCACTGTCTTACATCTACTCCTCTGACCCGAGCTGAGCTCAAAGACCCTTCCAGGAAGGAAATATGCCGCAGTTCAGTGAATCTCTAGTGATGACAGTATTTCACTAGCTGCCTGACCAGGTCAGCTCCAGCCCTGGCACTAACCAGCTGAGGACCATCTGGTACAGATTTCAGTTGTGACCAATGAGAGAGAAAGGCTAGAATGGGCTCAGCCCACCTTGCCAGCACTGCCAAGCCTGATTCTCTCTAATTAGATGCTTTACAAACATCACCTCATGACTTCCTTGTGTGTGTGTGTGTGGTTATTTATTTTTAATTGAAGGATAACTGCTTTATAGTATTGTGTTGGCTTCTGCCATACATCAACATGAATCAGCCATAGGCATACACAGGATACCGCAAAACAAGAAGTGAGGCCAGGGAAAGTCAGCAATGCGCCACGGGTGCCTGGCTCGTAACAGAAGACGTGGAAGCAGGCCTGAGATCTCTGACTCTTAGACCAGACCTGTGTCTCTGCTTTTTCCTCCACTCGGTGTTTATGACCACATGCCCTCTTGTTCCCCTTGAGAGGCCTGGGCGAGCGCTGCAGTGAGCACAGAACTGAAGGGGACCGCACTTCCCACTGGCTTTCTGTTCCCCTTTACTCCTCCAGGAAGTGATTAGGCCCTGTGGGTGGCTCTGAGCTCACAGAGATGTTTTAATCTCTGCAGGCTGACTCTCAGCCCCCTGGAAGGGTCTTTTCTCTACAGATCTGCCAAGCCTGTCCTCAGCCAGGGGTTAAGAGGATAAAAGGCTTAGAGCCACAGGCTTATGAAGTCACAGATTCATAGGGGAAAAAAATGGGGAGGAAAAAAAATGGGACAGGGTAATTGTTAACAGGAATGTGGATTTGCTAGGAAAGTAATCCGGAGGGTCCATCTACATAAGCCCATGGGTATCTGACGTCTGTTCCCTCTCCATAGGAATTTTTGTTTTTAATGCTGTTTCATGGGGAAAGAGAGATCAAAATTTTATTAAAATAATAATCATGGAATTTCACAGAAAGAAAGACACTTAAAGATCACTGAGTCTATCTACTCTCCTTGTGCTAGATGGAAACCTTGGCTGCAAGTGACAAAAGTCCCAAATCAAACCATGTGTAATCCCTACTCCCTTTCTTAAAGTGGGAAGGACTGAAAAGGACGGCAACAAATTTTAATAAGAGAAGTGAAGAGAGGGATTGTTTCTGACAGAATCAGACAAATCAATTAATTGATCTCTGGCAAGCAAAGATAATTGTATTTCTGAGTCTATTAAGGCACATCAGGGTTAGTTAGCTCATTTCACAGGGAGCTTAGCTGTCACTGGGCATCAGGGCACAATGGCAAATGTCAGGGCAACAACACAAGACGGCATTTTCTTTCAGGAGCCACTTGACTTAGGAGTGAACCATTTTCACTTCAGCAGAGATGAGGCAAGTCAGTTTCTTCAGAGGGGATTTCAACTCTAATATTTCTACAAGTGTTTGGTCTTACACATCAGATCTTGATTATAGGTCCTTTCTGAGCAACTCTTCTGTGGGCAGGACAAAATTTATATGTAAAATCATCTAAAACTTCTGGGCAGAAAAGTCTTCTAAATGACATTGTAAAGAAGGAATGGAGGAAAGAAAGGAAATGAAGCTGAAAATCAAGCAATGAAAACCTTCACACAGATTATAGTCATGTGTGAGAGGATAACAGAATAAAACATAAAAGATACTCTTTAGAAGCAGGGGGGAAGAGTATTCACAAAAACCAGGCTGAACAGAGTAGGTGAATATCAATCAACATACAGAAATAGTTTGGAGAGGAGGTTATATTTGAGCTGGAGCTTGCAGAGGATAGAATTGTCAAGGCAGATATTAATATTAGGAGGAGGAGGGTCTGAGCGAAGAAGTTTAAGATCAAACCACTGAGAGTCTGAGCACTGCGCTAAGAGTGAGAGCAGAAGGAAGCTGGGGGATTTTTAAACAGGGAAGCAAGATGATAACATCAACCTTTTGGGGTAATAACTCCACTAACAGTGTGAAGGACAGACTGGAAGCCAGGGTTCACAGGTAGAAGGGACTATTTAGATAGCCTCTACTCAGTACCAGTTTCCATGCTAGCTGCTTGGTCTGTATGTATTAATTAATGCAATTAGTGCCCTACCTGATCAGATTACCTCACGAGACGGCCTTTGTCATCACCATTTTAGAATGATAGCTTTCATGTTGTCAGAGCCTATAAGTGGCAGAGCCTGGCTTCAAAGCCAGGTCTGACCCACAGCCAGGCTCTGCAGCGCCTCCCTGCCCTGCCTTTTTATCAGGATGAGCCTCACCACCAAGCACAGGAGTGACGATTCATGAAGCTTTTGACTGGTTTCAGGAGATGCTTTTCTTTGAAACTTCACCTTAGCCCTTAGCCCTAAATCCTTGAGCTCACCTCAGTATAGACTTGGGATAAATGCAAGTTGATTGTTTGTTCAACATCACCAAAAAGCAGTATACATTCTGGAACTAGAAAAAAAACACTGATAAACATAAAAGAGCTGTAAGCAAGTAACTCCCTGATCAGGGCAAATCCCCACTCAGTATTCTCAGTTCTGTATCTTTGTGATTTCAACACAGCATCTCACACAACACAGCATCTCACAGCAAATCAAAAGTGGGGGAGGTGGCTGGGACCTCCCTGGTGCTCCAGTGGCTAAGACTCCATGCTCCCAATGCAGGGGGCCTGAGTCTGATCCCTGGTCAGGGAACTAGATCCCACATGCCACAACTAAAGATCCTACTTGTTCTAAGACCTAGTGCAACCAAATAAATATTTTTTGTTTTTAAAAGAGAGTTGTCTATCTTGGCAGAGAGGGTAAATGAACTGGCATATCTGGACAGAGGCTCAAGAAGCCTCTCATTAACTGGAGAAACCAAGTGGAACCTAGATGACCACAGTCAAACACAGTTCAAAGAAGGACACGTTCCTTCTTCTCCAAGCCCCAGCTCTATTCTCTACCATCCAAGAACAGTATGGAGCACACATCCCCAAAGCCCACTTTCTCTCTCTTTGATGACATCAGGAGATCATTTGCCATCTTTCACCCAGGCCCCCACCGCGCCCAGGAGGTCTGGACGGCAGGCATCACATCCCCATGGAGTGCCTGCTAGGAAAGTAATTACATTTCACACACACAGGGTGCCTGGGAGGTTCACAGCGGAAAAATCCTTAGCCCTTGAGCTCCAGGAGTCATGCCTGTCAGGAACTCCCCTTGCAGAGGCAGAATCCTGGCTAGCATCAGGCCCAGCCTGTTCGCAGCTCCCTGCTCGCAGAATCCAGGGGGCTGGTGACCATCTACATCAAGGTCTTTATGGAGATGGGACCTTAGGGATCTTAAAACTCCTGCCATCCCTCCTTGAGAAGTCTAATGGACTTCATCCAAAAGTTGCCCTGGCCTGTTCCTGAATGTAGCTAAACTGAAACCCACTCTCAAGCAACTTTGGTCATACAATTATGCCCCCATCCACACTGAAGTGTGCCTGGATCTCCACACTCCTTGACTCCATGAAATGGAAGCATCAAGAGCTGAAAGAAAGCTGTGAGAATCTCCCTTGCTCTGGGAGATGAGATGGACCAGTGGTCTCCAACCATTCAAGATTTGCATATTTACCCGTAAAAATATTTCCAGGCATGCAGCCCCAATATATGTGCGTTTATTTATAAATCATATGCATGTACAGTTCTATTCATAAATGGTATGTGTTATAAATGTAAGAAAAAGTATTTAAAAGATAAGAAATGTGATAATTCATGGTTTAAAAGTAATTATTTTATGTGTTAATGGAACACAGAACTTTTTGTAACATACACAGTAATCAAAATATATATAACACATATAATATACATATACAGTGGTAAGTATACATACTGCTGCTGCTGCTAAGTCGCTTCAGTCGTGTCTGACTCTGTGCGACCCCATAGACGGCAGCCCACCAGGCTCCACCATCCCTGGGATTCTCCAGGCAAGAATACTGGAGTGGGTTGCCATTTCCTTCTCCAATGCATGAAAGGGAAAAGTGAAAGTGAAGTCGCTCAGTCATGTCCGACTCTCAGCAACACCATGGACTGTAGCCTACCAGGCTCCTCCATCCATGGGATTTTCCAGGCAAGAGTACTGGAGTGGGGTGCCATTGCCTTCTCCGAAGTATACATACAGTGATATACAATAATAAAAATTACATGTATTATGTATTACAATATACATATACGTATTAAAAAAATGTAGAATAGTGATTCCAAGTTCTGGTTTTAATTCAGCCCAATTCAATATTAGACTTTAGCAGTGAACATGGATAAATAAGATGCCTCCCCAAACCATATAGATATGGAAAAAAGAGTACCACAGACTTACTGGATAACTCATAATTTCCATATTCATTTTCAACCTCTTTTACTGCCTGCACAGAGCTCTCTTTGTGCCTTGGATGTGCCATTTTGAAATGTCTTGCTAACAATAATGATTTCATACAAGCTTCGGTCAATATTTGAAGGTCAATATACAGCTCAGATGAGGTGCATTATTAATAATTAGGGTTATAAATCCATATGTAAGTTCACATTTCTCAGTCTACTAAGTGTTGGCTCTGAAGAAGTGGTCATTCTTTGTCAGTGTGGGACTCATATGCCAAATCCAGAGTACATTCTCAAAAAGTGAATGCAGCTGTATTTTAATTGTATATTTTTAAAAAACATTGTAAATTCTCAGTTTCTGAGCGATCTGGGTACAGGTTTATGATATGTGGTTTGGTGAGCTGGCCTCTACAAATATTGATCCTACAGACACCTTTTTATCCGAGTTACACAGGCAAGCTTCATTTCCAATAAATTCACTTTCCTTGGATGCTGACTGACAGATTTAATGGGAAGAGCAAGTAGGAAGAGGTGCAGGAGGAGGAGAGAAATTAGCATTTTCTGGTCTTTATCAACTTATGGCTCATTTTCAAATGCACTAAAAGTCTGGGTTTTCCACTTGTCAGGAAAAAATAATACAGATTCTTTTCTTGTGAATCCAAAATACTCTATGACCTCTCCTCACCACCATTATCTCCTGGCAGAGGAAAAACAAAACAAGAGAAATGAACAAACAACGATATAAAGAGGCACAATTACTGAAAGCATACTCACCCTCTCTGAAACAGATCCACATTATAAAATTTATGTAGCTCTACAGAAAACTCAACCGTTCCTTGTACTTCAGACATGATCTTCTCGGTTCATTACCTAAAAAAACAAGAGGGAAATGAAGAGCTTGAGGACTCACCAGCCAAACACAGACAGCCCAGGCTTCTACAACTGAACCCCAAGCTGCACTGATGTAAACAGACAAGAGTGTCTGGCCAATGGACCATAATGTGTCCACTGGATGTCATCACTCAGGGGGGTTCCTTTCAGAAGAAAGACATAGAGAGATGAGATGACTTACATGATGCCAAACAGCTCACACTTCCAAGAACTAGGACTCAGACCCAGATACCCTAGTTTCTAAAGCTGGGCTAGTCCCCTGCCCTTCCTTACCTGTCAGTGCTTGGAGGCACTAACATCTGGCTACAAGCACGTGCATAATGACCAACAGAGCAACAATCCCTACTCTACTTGTGTGACCTTGAGCAAGTCACTGAACTTTGCCCAACCTCAGTTTCCTCATCTGTAATGGAAGGACTGGTAACAGCATAGAAGTCTCATAGATGATGGGGAGAGTAAATAAATCTGCCACAGAGAGCACTTTGCACAGTTCCTTGTTGCTGTTGTTCAGTGCCTAAGTTGTATCTGACTATTTGCCATGCCAGGGACTGCAGCATATGCCAGGGTCCCCAGTCTTTCACTCCCCCCCAGAGTTCACTCAAACTCATGTCCATTGAGTCAGCAATGCTATCTAACCCTCTCATCCTCTGCTGCCCCCTTCTCCTCCTGCCCTCATCATCATCCTTCTCCTCCTGCCATCATCATCCTCCTGCCCCAGCATCAGGGTCTTTTCCAATGAGTTGCCTCTTCCCATCCAAAGTATTAGAGCTGCAGCTTCAGCATCAGTCCTTCCAAGGAATATTCAGAGTTGATTTCCTTTAGGATTGACTGGTTTGATTTCCTTGCAGTCCAAGGGACTCTGAAGAGACTTCTCCAGAACCACAAATCCTAACATGTATTAAGTAGTTCATACATCATAGAGACCATTAATAATGATGAATAATAATAACTGAAGATGGCTCTATCATGGTTGGTATAAATATAGCGTCTAAACAGCTAACGCACCCAGGGTGCAGGACAAATGTGTTTTCTATCAAGCAGGGGAAGCAGAGGTGGTGGGTGTTGTCACCAAGTGGATGCTGGACCCAACTTGGCAGGTGGTTAATTTTCCAGGGCAGGAGACCCTGGGCCAATAATAAGAAGGTTGGATAGGAAAAGTGAAAGGGTACAAAATTAAAATACTCCTGTCTAGGGTATGAAACAAACTGACAAAGAGAATCATGGCAGGATGGATTTTCTGAGGATATGAAATCATCTAGATATCAGGGATGTGGAAAAAGGAAAAGTAACTGACTTTTACTGAGCATTTACTAAAGTCATCTGATTCCGCCCAAGAAGAATGCTGGGATAAAAGTTCTTGCCCCATATGGCAGATAAGGAAAGAGATCAGGAAGTCTCTAACCTGAAGTCCCTTTGTGACTCTAGAATGTTCTAGTGATGTGTGTTGTCATCAGCAGCCTCAGTTTACTGCCATGTGTAATGGGACAATACAAGCTACCTAGGAGGAAGCTAAAAGGTAATTACTTGAAATTCCTTGCAATTGAGTAGGTTCCGGGGGAACTGTTGCTGCTGCCGCTATTTAGTTGCTCAGTGGTGTCAGACTCTGCGACCCCATAGACTGTAGCCCACTAGGCTCCTCTGTCCATGAGATTCTCCAGGCAAGAATACTGGAGTGGGTTGCCATGCCTTTCCCCAGGGGATCTCCAAGGATCAAACCCGCGTCTCTTGCGTTGGCAGGTGGATTCTTTACCACTGAGCCACCTGGGAAGCCTCGAAGAACTTGATATTTCTAAATAGGTCATAATAGTAGCTGGCATGATCTTGGAAAGGGGAGAGAATAAGGAGGGAGTCAGAGGAGATTTGGTCTCTCTTGGCTGGCGAAGGATGATTGCATCTAAGTTTCCTTTCAAAGCTCCCCCTCTTTCTGCCCCAAGATGCCTGGAGGACCAGACCACCATCGCTGGGGCTCAGAATCCAACCTCACTGCAGGTAATGGGGTCATGCTATGCCAGACCCAAAAATAAGAGCACAAGGGATTAACTAGGCTTTAATACTTAGCAACTAAACAATGACAACAGCTTTGTCTCAGCTCCAGCCAGAGTGCCATCTGGGGCACCGTGTCTAAAGACGCAGGATTCCACATACCACGTTAAAATGCAGCAGATCTCACCACCCAAGCTCTATAAATTCTGCAGGATTGAATTTCAAGCTGATAAGCCTGAAAGGCCAAACTCAAAAAATGTGTTAAAAACCTATTTTCCTAATGGGTGAGCCACTGAGGCATGCCCCAGTCCTGCCAAAGGCATGAGAGCCAGTCAAGGTCAGAACCCGCTGCTCAATTTCAAGGCATTTCTAGTAAAAGCTCAGTGGAGGGACAGACGACTAAAGTCATTCTGAGCTTCCTTTTGTTATCACATTAAACAGGAACCATGCAACTTCCCCTCTTTCTCATCACCCCTCTCGGTCTCAATTCTCAAAATACTGCAGAGCTGGCAAAGGTGTCTGATACCCTTGCTTGTAGATATCAGTTCCAATAATGCCTGAACCCTCTGTGATCTCTGCTCCTGGGGGGAAGGATCAGGGGGAGGGCAGGAACAGGACACCCCAACACCCACAGGCTCAGGGATTTCCATTCATTATTTCATACCCTCCTCACATCCTCTCTGAGGCAGGCAGTACTGACCCCGATTCACACAGGTGATTATCCACGCCACACGAGGGAAGAACACTGACCCACGGGCCCACAGCTCTGGTTTCCCAGAGCCATGCCTCACCTGCAGAATAGCTAGTGTCTTGTCTTAGAGCGGGGAATTAACATTCAGAATAAAAAAAAATTTAATCATAGAAAATATCATACAGAATATTTTCTCCTGGGAAGTCACACCCTACCTTCCTACAGTTCAGGACTAATAGGATGCAATCCTGGAAGGTGTAGATGCAAATACAGCTTCTTGATGAGAAGCTACGACGTGGTTCATTATAACCCAACACCCAGTAATTCAATGAGGGTGATGAGCTCACGTTCAAAATATCAGTTTTAAAACTCCACATTGATTCTGCTGGTAACCACTAGGTCCACTTTGAAGGAGGTGCAGGAATCTGCAGGAATCCAGAGTCACCGGCTCTGTTTCCAGCCCTCTGCCTGATCTTTCTGAGGCCTAGAGAGAGCTCAGTGACAGCAGTGGTTTACAGATCTGGCCCCCCAGGCCCGAAGCACCTGGTTGACCAGATCACCATCCTCTTGCAGGACTACTTCCACACACAAGTGAAACAGGGCAGGACTCTGGTCCTTGCCCCTCCCCGATCCACCCCCACGTCCTCTGCCTGCCTTTTGTCTATGGAAAATTTTAGTCAAAGATTAAATTTAACCAGAGAAGTGGGAAATGGGGAAAACAAGGAAATCAGTCAAAGGAGCCTAAATAAGAATAATGCTGTCATTAAGCATAGTCAGGGCCCTTAGTTCTTTCTCAAGGGCTATTGACAATAGTCTGAGCCATATCCTGTGAGCTGTCTTATAGATACTCAAACACCAGGTGGATAAGTTACTACATGATGACCAGGATGTGAACTGCCACAATTCTGAGAACTGGCCACAAAGAAATGGGAACAAACCCACCCCGTTAGGAAGTGATTAGGACTATTAACTGTACTAATTAAATATTAATTAGGAAGTCTGTACCTGAAACAATCAAGATGATGCCGGTTAGATCACTGATGACCAATCTGAAGATGACTGTTAGAGATGACTATGCTGTTTCTGCACTTTGACTATAGAACTCTCAGCCCCTGCTTTTGGTGGTATGGGGGTGGGGGGAGTCAGAGTTTGGACAGACGTCTGCCACCCTCCTTCCGCACACCCTCTCAGTTGGCAACATCTGAAATAAAGCAAACTTTCCTTTCCACCCACCTGGCCTGTTTATTGGCTTTTGAGCGGCCAGCAGCCAGACCCCACACACACACTTTTGGTAACAGGGGCACGAAACTCTCCTCCCTCTGCACATCAGAGCTGAGTCTGAATCCCCTCCCCCCTTAGTTCTTACACCCTGAGATCTTGCCAGGCCCCATCTCTCCACAGGTACGGTGAAAGAAAGGACATTAAGGAGGTTCAGTGGATTGAAGATTATCAGGTATATAAAGAGCTTCCGTCATTTTCTGACAAATCGTCAATCATTCATCAGTGGAAGCAGCAAGTATTTTTATTTCTGCCTTCAACACCACTGGCAGAAATTCAAAATCCCCCTCATGCAATGCAGACCCAATGAAGACTCATTCTCTCTCCTTTATATTAGAGGTTCTGGGGTCCCTGGAGGCCTGGCCTCCATGTCAATTAAGGTGGAAAAATTGTTTCCACTTTTCATTGCAATGTTTCTTAAATGTTTCATTAGTGAGTTACATTTTCAGAAAATGTTTCAGAACATCCTTAAGAGCCTCAGAGGAAATTTGTTAAAAATATTAAGGCTATTTTGGAGAAATACCACCATGCCAAAACCTCATCAGATACTGCTTGGAAACAAATCCCTTTACAAACACATCTTCCTTTAAAATGTAGTCTTTCCCTTAAAACATCAATCTTCAAAGTGTGTGGCCTTTGAAAGATTAAATGAAAAAATGCATGCTGATCTTAATGGGCATCAGCATTGACTTTATGAAAAGGGCATGCAAAGTTACCGTGCTCAAAAGATTACATGCCACAGAATTACAACATGGCGAGTGGAGAAGGTTCAGGAAAGGACCATCTGATGCTACAGAGCAGAAAGTGAGGACAGACAAGGCACACCACAGCACAATCCAGAACGTTCCAAGGGGACCAGAACACTCTATCAGATCCTGCGGCTTCCTCTGGTCTGAGGGAAGCAGCAGAAATGGTCCTCTGACCTCCCGTAACTGCATTTAACTGCATTCACGAGTACCCTCCTCCCCAGGGAAGTTTTCTCCAGACACCCATTCTAAGGAGGTAGATAGCTCCAGCTTTCTGCCTGGTCACTGCAATGGGAATCAGCTCTGCGTTCAACGAAAATGATCTCATTGGGAATGAAGACTAGCATCTCTTCACTGGAAACAGAGCTTCACCTACAAGGAAGGCTTGTGCCCTGCTTCAAGAGCACCCCAGCTGCATTAGATGCCAACCCTGGGCCTCACCTCTGAATGGGACTTTGGACCAGCCAAGCAGCATCTCTGAGCCTCCATATTCACGTCTGGAATGTGGACCAACAGCCCGCTTTCAGGCAGGATTGCTTAGGATTCAAATTGGAGCATCTCCTGGAGGTGTTCATTCCTTTCACACACTGAGAGCAGAATCGAGCATAGGGACCAACCCAGATCACCAGGGATAGACAGACATCCACGTCATCAGAGGACACAGGCCAGAAAGGAGAGAGCCGGGTCACAGCTGTGGTCCACGGGAATAGGTATCCTGACATAAAGGTGCACAGAGAAGACAAGACTGCCCAGTTGCAAAGGCCCAGCAGGGCAGCCTGCAGGAGGCTGGCCAGTCTCTCAGGTACCAAGCTCAGCCCCTCAGAGCCATAGAACCTCAGGCAAGACCTTAGGCATTCTGTACCTTGGTTTTCCCAACTGGAAACTGCTTTGTAACCAGTCTATGATACACGCTTAATAAGTACAAGCCATTCTGATATGGAAGAAAACCTAAAAACAATATGATAAGCATGGTAGGAAAGAAATGATAACTGCCTCCCTCCTATGAGTTACTGGACCCCCTGGCAGACTGTGAGCTTCCCTGGGGTCTCCCAGCTGGCAGGAGGCCAAGGGGAGGTCGGAATTCATGTCTCTGATTCCCACACATCACAGCAAATGCAACCTCAGCCACTTGGCCCCCCTGATGTTAAAAAAAAAAAAAATAGTATTTTCTTTGCTTCAGTGTAGAAATTAAAATGGGCTGTATGTGTCTATTATTTTTCATGTCTGAAGACAATGCCAACCGAAGCATCCCACACTACCCTGAGGTCTTATTTCCCTTGGGATGCTGAGCTCGCCTTAGGCAGCATCTGAAAACACAAGCATGAAGGCACATAAGGTTCACAACCTCGTAAAAGGATGACAGAATTATAAACTCAGGTAGAGTCTAAAAGCACTGAAGGCAAGGGGGCAAACACCGTTGCAATCGGCAGCTCCAGGTGCAGAGCCAGCCCCTTCCCACCAGTGCTGGTGGCGCTCACCCAGAAGTTAAGCATGTAGCCAGAGTGGGTGGCAATGCATCTCTCCTTCTACCTCCTGAAATGCATGTACACAAGTGGGCACCTAAGTGTGTGTGTGCATGTGCACACACACATACACATACTCAAAATGCATCTTGGGAGTGACCTCTTGGAAAGACGATACAGAATCATGCAAAAGGCAGCAGCTCTGATCCTGCCAAACACGGGTCATGTGCAGACCACTTTAAGGACTAGCGGGAAATGGCAACCCACTCCAGTATTCTTGCCTGAAGAATCCCACGGACAAAAGAGCCTGGCAGGCTACAGTCCACAGGGTCACAGAGAGTCGGGCACAACTGAATCGACTTAGCAGCAGCAAGGGCACGTTAAACCAGGTTTTGTCCTCCCAGCTTCCACATTTGTAACCCTAAAAAGTAGTGTATATTTTGCAGTGACTTTTTTTTCCAATGGACACTAATATATTTCCAGCAACATTATAGATGCTCAATAAACAGTGGATAAGGCTAATGTTAGAATAGTTAATAATAACAATAGGCGTTTATACAGAGCAAAGACAAGCTTGAGCACCCAAAGAAGTTCACCCTGGAGGGTGGGGAAACCAGCAGGAAAACCTGGGCTGAGCCCAGAAGACAGTCATGCCCTTCAAACTCTGGGACACTCTGCCCTGCCAACCTGCTTTTCCCACTCTGTCACCCACCTCCACCAGAAGCTCCGAGGGCAGCCTCATCGAAGCACTCCACCTCTTGAACAAGGCTTACCTTTGCGTGACTGTGATCCGCTCTCTCCACCAGGTGGCTCACATATCTCCTCCCTCCCTGACCTGCTCCTAGTGCTTAAACGTCCAACCCAGTTCCCCCGGGACCATTCCTCAACAGTTATGCCCCAAATAGGCTATGCCACCACCACCCTGACCAGCCTGTGTTCTGGAAGTACATCTATCTTTCAGGTTATACATGTGAGTTCCAGGGGCTTCCCTGGGGGTCCAGTGGTAAGGAATCCACCTTGCAATGCAGGGGACAGTGGTTCAAATCCGGGTCTGGGAAGATTCCACACATCACAAGGCAACTAAGCCTGTGTGCCACAGCTACTAAAGCCCAAATGTTCCAGAGCCTGTGCTCTGCAGCAAGAGAAGCCACTGCAACGAGAAGCCCAAGCCCCACAAACAGAGAGTAACCCCGCTCCCGCAACTAGAGAAAAGCTGGAGCAGCAAGGAAGACCCAGCACAGCTGGGAAAAAAAAATGTGAGCTCTTTAAAGGAAGGACATTCACTGAGTTTAGCAGAAAACATAGTAGAGAGAGCACAAAATAGCATTGTGGGACAAATCAGAGAAGGAATAAAACAAAAACAAATGCAAGAGAAATTTACATACACACTGATAAATAAATGAATCAATGAGTTGATTCTCTTATTTCCAATCAAATATAAAGTTTCCCTGAGCACCTGGCACCAGCTCCTACTTAGGACTTAAGAGTCTGAAATGATTCATGGCTCTTAGTTTCAATGCAAGCCTGACTTCCTTCTGTGCTCGGTGCAGGAAAAGCAAGGCAGTTCAATCCATCATGTTTAAGAAAATTCCAGAGAGGAGCCAACATCCGAGAGGGAGGCAGTCACTGATGGTGGCTCCACGGCAGAGGACACTCTATTTATCCTTCCAGAAGCCACAGTGTAAACAGGAGAGGCGGTGAATGCCAGCCGTGAGGCTCCCACCCAACGCGTCGAGGCTGGCATTTCAGACGCGCTATGTGTTGGTGCCCCGTCCGTGGAGCTTAGGGATCTGATTCTGCTGACATCTGTCACTAGCTTCACAAAGGCAGCAATGACTCAGCCTGAGGCTGTGTTCCCACGTGGACCACCCACCGTCAACCTTCTCACACAAGAATGGCCACCCTCCTCCCAGCCACCCTTTCAGCCAAAAATAGGGAGGAAGGGACTTAAAAACTATGTGAAATGATGCTTTGTGGAGCCTCCTGGAAGCCAAGAGGAAGGGGAGAACCAGCCTGCCTCGGCACTTCTATTTATTTATTTATTTTTTTTGCCACATGGCATGTGGGATCTTCCCCACAGGGACTGAACCTGTTTCCCTGCATTGGAAGCACAGAGTCTTAACCACTGGACCATCAGAGAAATCCCAGCGTCAGCTCTTTAGAACTGAGGCTGCAGGCTCCTCCTCCTCTGGGACCACAGGTACCTCCATGGATCGGGGCCTCCCACCAGGAGTGGTCTCTGTTGAGGCTTTGGCAGTAGGCTCACAGACCCACAGAGCTGCACAGGCCTTGGCACTTAGACAGCCCGACTCCCCATGACACAGAGGCGAGAACCGAGACCGCAGGGTGCACTGAGAGGCAGCCCAAGGCAGAGAAGGAAGCAGAGCCTGGTGACATCAAGGCCACGAACGGTCACAGCCACGAACCCTGGCCTTGATTCGTTCCTGCCTTTGTGCAGGTGCCTTTATCTCTGGTCCTCAGTGTTACCATCTGTGGATAGGGTTCCTGACACCCTCCCAGCAGGGCTACTGTGAGGAATGGAAGAATTTATATGTGAAGCATACAAAATTCATGCCGCGATAGCCAGCCCTTACAAAACACTCCAAGCAGCTGCTGCTGTTAATGACATGATTTCCATAATGACAACAAATACTCAATGAACAGTAACTAAAAGAAACAATAAACCTCTCATTCAAAGTTAGCAATTTCTGTTGTTGTGCAGTCACCAAGTTCTGTCTGACTCTTCCCGACCCCATGGACCACAGCACGCCAGGCTTCCCTGTCCTTCACCAACTCCTGGAGCTGGCTCAAAGTCATATCCATCGAGTCGGTGATGCCATCCAACCATCTCATCCTCTGTCGTCCCCTTCTCCTCCTGCCTTCAATCTTTCCTAGCATCAGGGTCTTTTCCAATGAGTTGGCTCTTCATATCAGGTGGCCAAAGTATTAGAGCTTCGGCTTCAGCATCAGTCCTTCCAATGAATATTCAGGGTTGATTTCCTTTAGGATTGACTGCTTTGATCTTCTTGCTATAGTCCAATAAAAAGAAATGCCCAGATTGTTGTGGGCTAATAAATGTCATGATGGTTCTACAATAGCATGGCCTCAGCTATGAGTCCCTGATCAGTGACAAGGGGACGATAAGCATCCTGGAAAATGGAAGCCAGGGTTGTGCTGAGGACATGGGGTCACAGGGAGTAAGGATGGAAGGTAAGACCCCAAAGGAACAAACACAACACGAGACCTGGCAGTGTGAAGGATTAGGGTAGTTACCTTCAAGTGTGATAAAGAACAAACTTGAAATAGCAACCTTCACACTGGCATGAATATTAATCTTTATAAAATGACGATGACAATGTGTTTGGGGGCATGAATTAATCATGAGCTTACACTTTCTAATTTTTAAAAACAAGCTTCCCTTTATAAACATCTCAGCAACACCTGCTCAGACTCCCTTTGTGGCCATGATGAGACCACTGGTTCAATCATTCTGAAAATGCTGATACCAACAGAAGGCTTCGCATGTGTCAGCAATGGTACTAGGTACCAGGGAGAGATGCATGTGTAAGTCAGGAGTTCCAGAAAGGGAGAAAAGACAACAGAGGATTGTTCTGTGGTACAGTAAGTGCTACAAGGGGATCATACAGGAAGTCTGTCCCATGGAGCTGGCCCATCATTGTCTCATGTGTGTAAGAGGTGAGGGGGACAGAAATCATGTAATAGGATGAGGGCTGAGAGGGCTGAGCACATGTGAAATGCAACTGCCAAGGTGAACGTCTCCCACTTAACCTGACATGTTTAACCACATACGAGGTGTTATTTGATATTTAAGGATGAGGATGGGGGATTCTCTGGTGGCCCAGTGATTAAGAATCCGCCTGCCAATGCAGGAGATAACAGTTTCAATCCCTGAACGGAAGGACTCCACATGCCACAGGGCAACTAAGCCCATGCACCTCAACTACTGGGCCCGTGTGCCCTGGAGCCTGGGATCCACAGCAAGAGAACGGCCATGCAGTAACAAAGACCCAGCACAGCCAAAAATAAATAAATAAAATTACATGAGAAAGAAGAAGGACAAATAACAGACAGTTGACACAAATATCATGCTTGATTAGACAGGGGAGCATGACAGAACTGTCCCCGCAGGGAATGCAGAGGTGGCACCAGAGCCAGGCTCTCTACGTGCTGCCTCTAAAGGGCCACACCCAGCTGGGGCCCAGGACTCACCCCTGTCCATCTCTTCCAACCTGCCAGCATCACACAGATCCCACAGATTTCCAGAATATTAGAGACAGTTCATAATTCTCACCTCCCGGTTAGGGGAGAATGGATACATGTATATGCATGGCTCAGTACCTTTGCTGTCCACCCGAAACTACCACAACATTGTTAACTGGCTATACACCAATATAAAACAAAAAAAGCTCGAAAAATAATTAATTTATTAATTAAAAAAATAATTCTCACCTCCCTAGCTCTGTACAGACTATTCTTCTGCCCTGACCTAGCCTCAGAAAGCATTACTTTGCTAGCATGTGAGATGAGTGCAATTGTGCAGTAGTTTGAACATTTTGGGGCATTGTCCTTCTTTGTGATTGGAATGAAAACTGATCTTTTCCAGCCCTGTGGCCACTGCTGAGTTTTCCAAATTTGCTGACATATTGAGTGCAGCACTTTAACAGCATCAAATTGTCAACATCTGTTGGATCATAGAAAAAGCAAGAGAATTCCAGAAAAACATATACTTCTGCTTTACTGATTATGCCAAAGCCCTTGACTGTGTAGATCACAACAAACTGTGGAAAATCCTTCAAGAGGTGGGAATACCAGACCACCTTACCTGCCTCCTGAGAAATCTGTATGCAAGTCAAGAAGCAACAGTTAGAACTGGACATGTAACAAGAGACTGGTTCCAAATTGGGAAAAGAGTACATCGAGGCTGTATACTGTCACCCTGCTTATTTAAGTTATATGCAGAGTACATCAGGAGAAACACTGGGCTGGAGGAAGCACAAGCTGAAATCAAGATTGCCAGGAGAAATATCAATAACCTCAGATATGCAGATGACACCACCCTTATGGCAGAAATTGAAGAAGAACTAAAGAGCCTCTTGATGAAAGTGAAAGAGGAGAGTGAAAAAGCTGGCTTAAAACTCAAAACATCAAAAAACTAAGATCATGGCATCTGGTCCCATCACTTCATGGCAGATGGATGGGGAAACAGTGTCAGACTTTATTTTTCTGGGCTCCAAGATCACTGTAGATGGTGACTGCAGCCATGAAATTAAAAGACATGTGCTCCTGGAAGAAAAGCTATGACCAACCTAGACAACATATTAAAAAGCAGAGACGTTACTTTGCCAACAAAGGTCCATCTAGTCAAAGCTATGGTTTTTCCAGTAGTCATGTATGGATGTGAGAGTTGGAATATAAAGAAAGCTGAGCACCGAAGAATTGATACTTTTGAACTGTGGTGTTGGAGATGACTCTTGAGAGTCCCTTGGACTGCAAGGAGATCCAATCAGTCAATCCTAAAGGAAATCAGCCCTGAATATTCATTGAAAGGACTGATGCTGAAGCTGAAACTCCAATACTTTGGCCATCTGATGTGAAGAACTGACTCATTTGAAAAGACCCTGATGCTGGGAAAGATTGAAGGCAGGAGGAGAAGGGGAAGACAGAGGATGAGATGGTTGGATGGCATCACCAACTTAATGGACAAGAGTTTGAGCAAGCTCCAGGAGTTGGTGATGGACAGGAAAGCCTGGCGTGCTGCAGTCCATGGGGTTGCAAAGAGTCAGACATGACTGAGTGACTCTCACCCACTCACTTCACTCAAGAAGCCTTACGTGCCAGCTGCCCTCTGACATCAAACAGCCTAGCTGCTCGGCTGTCAGTCCCGACCCTGCTCCCCTCTTACTCACTACAGTCATCCTCAAATGATTAGAGCAGCTAATATTTACTGAATGCTCCCTGGGTGTCAGACCCAATTCTAAGATTTCCTGTATAATTAATTTAATCCTCCCAACAGTCCCTCTGGTAAATACTGCTATAGCCATTCCCATTTTATGGATGATGCACAGATAGGTTAAGCAACCTGCCTGGGGTCACACAGCTAAATAGAAAGCAAAACTTAGATTAGAATCAAGGCAGTGTGGCTGTGGTCCCGGCTTCTTGCTGCAGTGCCTCCTGCAGGCACTGCGCAGGAAGGAAGGATGCTCACTGGTCCAACCCAGCACCAAGCCCAGGAGGCAGCGCAGGGTGCTCAGTGAGTAGAACTGGATATTGTTGTTTAGTTACTAAGCCCTGTCCAACGCTTTTGGGACCCCACTAAGCTCCTCTGCCCATGGGAATTCCCAGGCAAGAATACTGGAGCAGGTTGCCATTTCTTCCTCCAGGGACTTTCCAGACCCAGGGATAGAACCTGTGTCTCCTGCATTGGCAGACAGATTCTTTACCACTGAGCCACCAGGGAAGCCTGAATAGGACTGGGCATTAATTCATTAATTGAAAGGAGTTGGATCACAGATGGAAACCACCTTGCGTAGTCACACATTCAAATACAGTTTGGAATGTAAACCTCTCATTTGAATAAATATTTGCCTCTCCTGTCTTTGCAACAGTCTTTGCAAACTGCTCTTTCATCTCCTGGCCCCCAGCCCAGGAAGCCCTCCCACCCATTTGAGCTTCTACTCCCAGCTTGCATGCACCTCCAGGCCTGCTTCAGAGAACTCTTTAGGCTGGAAGACTAAGTAGCACTTTGCTATGTGTGAAGACATTAGCTAAATAGGGTAATTCACACTAAAGTGTGAATGAAGCCAACAGTGGGAGGGGAGCAGGGAGGAGCAGGCATTTTAAGGTGGGAGCTGAGTAAACCCTCTATTTGTTGCAAGCACCTCAACTTTCTGGAACTCGGGGTCACCGCGGACACTCCTCATTAGCCTGCCCACCTTGATCCTCTCCCTCAAAGTCAAGGAGCCAAGTTACTCAGTTGTCCACTGGCATCGTATTTTTCTAAGCCAAATGGGAAAAGAACAGTGTTTTAGAATTAGACCTAAGTTTGAATCCCTCCACTTTTGAGCCTTGCGACCTTAGACAAATAACTTAACATCTTCCGAGCTTCTAGTTTCTTATCTGTAAAAGGGGTCTGGAGAGAATTAGATCAGCCCAAGACAGCCCTGGCACAAGAAGAGGACAGTGTGCTGAGCGTGGCTTTCTCTTCCCTGTGCCAGTCTCACTCCTCCTCTTCTCCCCTTCTCCAGGTCTCTGGAAAGGACTCTGAAATTACACCAAGTCATCTACGTACAAACCTTCAAGTTGTGAGCTCTCAAAGATTTGAACATGTGTTCATGTGTCCAGTCATGTAAGTTGGCTCACATGCCTGGCATACATTGTCATAGGTGTGCATCCTCTAAAAGTGATTGTGCTTTTGGTAACTTTACTGTACGGAATGTATAGAGAACAGTAGAAAGTCTCTGTATTTCCAGCCCAGAATGTTCAGTAGCAAGTGTAAAAAGAGCAGTATATAGACCAGTGTGTTAGCTGGGTACTTAGGCTAACTTTGTTGAACTTACAAACAAATTGGACTTAAGAATGTGCTCTCAGAACAGAACTCGTTCGTGTGTAGGGAACTTACTGTACCTCCCGGACTATGTTCTGAAGATATTCTTACCAGATGTTTCTTCCCAAAAGAATCTCTTGGTTCAATATGCTTGGGAATCACCAGATTATGCAAGGTTAATTCTTGAGCCTGAGGAACTTCTCACAACTTTTAACATGATGCTACTTGCAACTCTTCAAGGCAAGGACTATGACACTGATTTGTCCCAAAAATTACATTTTAAAAGTACGCTATGTGCAATGAACATTGCTATCTACCAACAATGAACTTACTTCCTGAAACTTCACTTACAGGCTGGAGGGGTAGATTCATTAGCAGAAAATCCCCTTTTGCCTGAAAGGAAAACTGTGATTTCAGTGTGGGGACCTCTGCATGGGAGTGAAGGCTCAGTGAATATCCAGGGGCTGGAACCTTCAGGTGGTTTACTTTCCAGTTCCCACTGAGCACATGCTAGAAATCTGCCCTCCTTCATGTGCACCCTTTGTTCCTTTGCATTATCTCTGTGTGTGCCTTGCAGAGTCTCTGATGTCCTGGGAAGCAGAGTAGAGTGTGAGACAAAATCAGTTCAGTTCAGCCCCTCATTCGTGTCCAACTCTTTGTGACCCCATGAACCACAGCACGCCAGGCCTCCCTGTCCATCACCAACTCCCTGAGTCCACCCAAACCCATGTCCATCGAGTTGGTGATGCCATCCAGCCATCTCATCCTCTGTCGTCCCCTTCTCCTCCTGCTCTCAATCTTTCCCAGCATCAGGGTCTTTCCCAATGAGTCAGCTCTTTGCATCAGGTGGCCAAAGTATTCGGAGTTTCAGCTTCAACATCAGTCCTTCCAATGAACAACCAGGACTGATCTCCTTTAGGATGGACTGGTTGGATCTCCTTGCAGTCCGAGGGACTCTCAAGAGTCTTCTCCAACACCACAGTTCAAAAGCATCAATTCTTTTCCACTCCATTTTCTATATAGTCCAACTTTCACATCCATACGTGACTATTGGAAAAACAATAGCCTTGACTAGATGGGCCTTTGTTGGCAAAGTGATGTCTCTGCTTTTTAATATGCTGTCTAGGTTGGTCATAACTTTCCTTCCAAGCAGTAAGCATCTTTTAATTTCATGGCTGCAATCATCATCTGCAGTGATCTTGGAGCCCAGAAAAATAAAGTCTGACACCGTTTCCCCATCCATCTGCCATGAAGTGATGGGACCAGATGCCATGATCTTAGTTTTCTGAATGTTGAGCTTTAAGCCAACTTTTTCACTCTCCTCTTTCACTTTCATCAAGAGGCTCTTTAGTTCTTCAGTTTCTGCCATAAGGGTGGTGTCATCTGCATATCTGAGGTTATTGATATTTCTCCCAGGAATCTTGATTCCAGCTTGTGCTTCATCCAGCCCAGCCTTTCTCATGATGTACCCTGCATATAACTTAAATAAGCAGGGTGACAATATACAGCCTTGACGGACTCCTTTTCCTATTTGGAACCAGTCTGTGGTTCCATCTTCAGTTCTAACTGTTGCTTCCTGACCTGCATACAGGTTTCTCAAGAGGCAGGTCAGGTGGTCTGGTATTCCCATCTCTTGAAGAATTTTTCACAATTTATTGTGATCTATACAGTCAAAGGCTTTGGCATAGTCAATGAAGCAGAAATAGATGTTTTTCTGGAATTATCTTGCTTTTTCGATGATCCATCGGATGTTGGCAATTTGATCTCTGGTTCCTCTGCCTTTTCTAAATCCAGCTTGAACATCTGGAAGTTCATGGTTCATGTATTGCTGAAGCCTGGCTTGGAGAATTTTGAGCATTACTTTACTAGCATGTGAGATGAGTGCAATTGTGTGGTAGTTTGAGCATTCTTTGGCATTGTCTTTCTTTGGGATTGAAATGAAAACTGATCTTTTCCAGTCCTGTGGCCACTGCTGAGTTTTCCAAATTTGGTGGCATATTGAGTGCAGCACTTTCACAGTGTCATCTTTCAGGATTTGAAATAGTTCAACTGGAATTCCATCACCTCCACTAGTTTTGTTCGTAGTGATGCTTCAGGGTGAGACAAAATAAGTGTCCACAATAATGATGGTTGAAAGGAAGGATGGAGGAATGGATGGATGGATGGACAGATGGGTAGATGGATGAATGGACAGATGGATGGATGGAAAGATGGATGAATGAATGGACAGATGAATAGATGGATGGATGGATAGATGGAGGAATGGATGGATGGGTGGATAGATGGAAAGATGGATGATGGATAGATGAATGGATGGTGAAAAGACAGAATGATATGAAAGTCAAAGTGCTAATCAAGGATTCATACCACCCATATTGAAACCCAGATCTTCCATGAGCACATATATGCCTGTGACTCCATCTCTTCGCTTATAAAATAAGTGACCTGCATGCGTCAGTGGAGACCACGAGGCATGTGATGGACCAGAGAACAGCACTCCGAGCCCCAGTGATGGTGGCTTTTGAGCTAGGTAGGCCTGGAGCTGCCCAATCTATTTTCCAACAGAGAAGACAGACATCTTCTTTACTAGGTGAAATCTCCTGACATCAGTTGTTGGAAATGAATTTAATAATTTTCAAAGCCATCTGCAGTCCAAACAAATTCCATCTGTGGAATGTGTTTGTCCCAAGGGCCACCAGCTCATGAGATGTGGACCAAATAGTCATGAGCCAGTGTTTATTCAGTGGTCGCTGGGGGCCGAGAGTCTACGTGCTTTACCACAATATCACATTCAAACTTCCACCAGTTCTGGGAGTGGTTATGATCGTTATCCCCACTTGACAGATGAGAGGACAGAGGCTCAGGGAGGCTAAGTAAGTAACTTCCCTGTCGTCAGAGAACAGGGTCGGAGCTAGGTGACCTGAGAGCCTACTCCTATGAATGTCAAGGAAGCTCATGTTTCTTCTCCTTGGCATCACCTCTCACTCAACCCCACAGCAGCCCTGAGAGGTTCCAATTTTACTGGTGAGTCCACTGAGGCTCAGAGAGTCCCCAAAGGAGTGCAGGCAGGTCCCAACTCAGGTCTGTGCGACTGAAAACAGCAGTGCCACAGTTAGCTGCTGGCTGTGCACATACAGAGCTTCCCTGGTAGCTCAGCTGGTAAAGAATCCACCTGCAATGCAGGAGATCCCAGTTCGATTCCTGGGTCGGGAAGATACCCTGGAGAAGGGATAGGCTACACACTCCATTATTCTTGGGCTTCCCTAGTGGCTCAGCTGGTAAAGAATCTGCCTGCAATGTGGGAGATGTGTGTTCAATATCTGGGTAGGGAAGATCCCTTGGAGAAGGGAATGGCTATGCACTCCAATATTCTGGCCTGGAGAATTCCATAGACTATATAGTCCATGGGGTTGCAAAGATTCAGACACAACTACACGACTTTCACTGTGCACATACAAGGAAGCTGGTACTTCATGCAATTTCCTGAAAGATGGGGGAAGGAAGCACATATAACCATTTAAGGAAAATCATTTAACAGCTTGGTACAATTAGGTCACTGTGACCCTTCTCAAGACTTTCATTTTCCCCTATTTCTCTGCCTTTCTCCACCCTACTCTTTTTAAACTACCCCCACTGACCCAGCAGGACATTCCTGATGTAGTACGTTAATGCCTTTGCCTTTCTCTGTGGGCCCATGTCTGCAAGGGAAACGTGCCCCGAATCCCAAGTGCTATTTATCTAATAAGACTACAGTTACCTTAATTATATTTCAATGTCTCCACTTGTCCGAGAAATTTGCCTGCATAGCCCTGCCATATCTCTGCTTCTCTAGCTGCCTCATGGCCTCTGGTACCTCTAAGGAATTCCCCGCAGAACTGCCAGCCCCAAAACAGGAGCCTGGCAGGGAGATGGCACACCCGCTGGGTTAGTGTGGAAGGTCTTCTTCTACTTTGCATTGCAGATGTGTTCCATACCAAGCCAGACAGAGCTCAGAGGCCAAAGGAGCACTAAGGTGGGGGTGGGGCGGGGGCAGGTGAGGGTCAGACACACCTGAGCTTCTGCATCTAGTCTCTGCCACTCACCACCTCGATGGCCTTGGTGCCATCACCTGACCTCATTGAGATACAGTTCTGTTAGATTTCAGGGTTTGGATCTGTGCAGGTATAATGATGACTGTCATCCTCCCAGGCCCCAGATGGGTCTCCTTGGGATCAAGTCTCATTTACTCAACAAACATTTACAGAGTGCACATTCAGTGCCAAATAGTGTGCTTGGCACTGGGCACTCGACACAAAAGTGGATTGTTGGTCCCTGTGCTTTGTGGTGAGAAAGCAGGAAAATTCTGACTCACAAAGACTTTGATCTTAACCCCTCTGCTGCTTAACAAAAAGACAAGTTTAGGCAGATGATTTCACTCTGAGGCACCTCATTTTCATTATTTGCACAAAGAGAATAGTTACCTTTTCCCACATGCCTGTGATGACTAAAATAATACAGGTTAAATCCCTACCGTGGTCTTTGGACCACAGCCAGGGCTTCACAAATCAAGGCAGTTATTCAACTGATAACCTGTACACAGGATGCAGGGTATCAGGGCTTCAATGTCAGTATCCCTGGCGAAAATTCATGTCATTTATTTTTCTGTTTAAGGACCTCAGTTTACCCATCTGTGCAATGAAAGGACAGTTCTGCCTCCTGAAAAGAACCTAGGCTTTAGGAGCAGACTTGCACCAGAAGGCCAGCTCTGCCCCTTACTGAGCAGTGTGACCTTGGGCTCTGGGACCTCTGAGGGCTCCTTTCACAGGCCTCTAAATCCTGTGTGTACCTTTGACCTTGTGTCCATCAGGGAAGAATGGTGGCCAGCATGTGGCAGGCTCCATTATCACTGAGAGTGAATAAAGGAGAGAAAGTGATAAAGTTAAAGACAGCCACTTTACAGCTCTGCTATAAAAGACCATATGAACTAGCAATCACCCCTTCTTGATTCTTTTCAGTCTCCATCTAAACTACCCAGTCCCCAGGACACCGGGATGAGGTGGGAAGGATGAAAAGGGGACTAGAGCCTGAGCAGATTCAGCTTGTCCTTCCTCCCTAGCATCCAACACAAGTCCTTAGATACTGTTAGTGCCGCTACTGCTGTTTAGTCACTAAGTTATGACCGACTCTTTGCAACTCCTCCAGGCTACTCTGTCCATGGGATTTCCCAGGCAAGAATACTAGAGTGGGCTGCCATTTCCTTCTCCAGGGGACCTTCCCGACCCAGGGATCCAACCTGCATCTCCTTCTTAGGTAGACTGTTTACCACTGAGCTACCTGAGATTCCCAGATACTGTTAGTGAGGGCTCCGTAAATAGTCTGTGGATGCACTCAGTCATTTATTCAAACCTCACAGCAACTTTCTGGATAACAATTATTGCACTGGGGAAGCTGAGGTACGTAGCAGAAGTGCAGATTCGAACACAGATTTTCCTCCACAAGCCTCCACTCTGCCCACCTTGCCACACACAGAAGAACCTCACCCAGAGCTGAAGGTGCTCTGACTCGGCTCACTCGGTCTCTCCACCCAGAGAGCATCAGCAGGAGCCCGTCTGGTTCCCTGGCCCTGGACCTACTGCCAGCCAGCACCTGCCTCTGCTCCAAAGGATGTGCACGCCCCTCCCTCATGTGCATCTGTAGGGGGCACGTGGCTCATTCAGTCATGTAACCAGAGCATCTGTGGAAGCACACCAAACATGTGTCCAAGGAGGTGTCCTTGGCTGACTTGCCCCAGATCCCGGCTACCTTGTGCTTGAGCCAGGGTGTACAGTCCACACCCTGGTTTGGAGAGCAGGGGTGGTTAATACGCCCCGATCTTGAGCTGCCCAAGAATTGGAGAGCTGTTCCAGGAGATTGAGATCACAGGTGTGCATCTGTGATCCTATGGGGGG
Source organism: Giraffa tippelskirchi (assembly GCF_054371585.1). NCBI lineage: Eukaryota > Metazoa > Chordata > Mammalia > Artiodactyla > Giraffidae > Giraffa > Giraffa tippelskirchi. The sequence goes on from NC_137280.1 coordinate 72,381,866, forward strand.
CCCGGCTCTGTGACAGGTGAAATGTTTCTGGGAAATCTGGAGCCAGAGAGCCAGAGTGCCAAGCCCCAGAGTGGGGATGGATCTTGAAAACATTAAGGCCAGACACAAAAAGGTCATGTATTGTAGGATTCCATTCACAGGAAATGTTCAGGACAGGCATATGCACAGAGAAGGCAGTGTGGGGCTTCCATGCACTGGGGAGGGTCGTGGCGGTGAGTGATGTTAATTGAGCAGAGGCTGTCCCTTTAGGGCACTGACAGTGTTTTGGCACTAAAGTGGATGCTTGCATGACCCTAGACGTGCTCAGTGCCACTGAATTGTACACTCCAAGCTGTAACATTGATGTTTTGTGAATTCTATCTCAATTGAAAAGATATAAAATCTCCAATAGCACACACGCTTGTACTAGGCAACTCATCTATCCAACAGCTCAGTAAACACTACTTCATTCTGAAAATAACTCATAATTTTCTTATGTCTCAGCTCTGGCGTCAAGGCTGCCTGCCCCTCCTGGATTCTACTTCCTGTGGTTTTGAATCCACAGATTAAGTCTCCTTCTCCCATAGGACAGGGCTTTGAGAGTCTGACATCAGAGCTCATGTCCCAAGAGCATTTTCCTCGGAAGATGGCACATGCTGGGATCTTTCAGCCCCAGACAATAGAGGGGTGCTGTCACCCCTTGCTCATGGCACCCCCAAAGTGTCTTCTGGATCAGCTGGGGTGGCCCCCTCCCTCCCCTGGACACGGTATCTAAGTGCACCGCAGCCCCAGGTGCCTCTGCCCATCCTCGGCTCAGCGTGGGGTTCCCCTGGACCTCAGCCTGCTCGTCTTCGTCAGCTCTGGACAACACAGCCTGGGAGCAAGATTCTGCACCTCTGCTCTTCAAGGACTGTGTGACGCTGGGTCAGCTACTTCAATCTTCTGTAAAATAGGGAAAGACTGCCATCCTGCACCCACCAGAGCGGTGAGCAGTCACAGCACAGACACTCCAGACTGTAAGTGCAGAGGCACCAACTGGCTTTTCAAGGGTATAGGGGACATATGTAGCCAAAAGGAGGCTGCTGAATATATTCATAGCAGTTCTCCTATGGGTTCTTCCATTAAATCTGCTCAACTTTTAACCTCCTTACCTTCCTTCCCCATGCCTGCAGGCCTCAGGGAGCTAGTAGCAGATGCTCTCAGTGCACAGAGGAGTGAGCCATGGGTTTTACTAGAAATCAGTCAAGTTCAGAAACTCCAGAAGGAGGGGTCCAGCTTATCAACCTGCAGACACAACTTCAGGGTGCGGACTGAAGGCTTGACTGGGGGACAGGGCAGATGTGAGAGGGTCCTGCAGACGGGGTAAGGGGGAGGGTGGTGTAGGGAGCAAAGAATGGGTGGACAACATCCCCCCAAGTGCAGGGGCGGGGCTTTCATTCATCTTAAGGCAGCATGCTAATGTGACAATTTTAAATGTGTAATGAAAAGCTTTCTGGAGCAGCCATGGAAAATATGCTATTGAGACACCCACACTCAGACCCCAAGAGAAAGTGCTAAACATGCTCTGGGCTCAGTGCCCACCCCCACCTGGCCCTGTCTCCAGCCTGTTTCTCGCGATGCATCATCTAGTCAATTCCTTGGGGTACTCTTGTTCAAAGACAGACTAGGAGCACAGTATGCACTTTCTTACTAGAACTTGAACCTGGTTCCTCCAGACTCTGGAACAGTTCGTTCTACCATACTCCCTTGCTGTGGATATTTGGTCCCAAACTCCCTATTAACGGAAGAATAATAGGAGCAACTGATGCCAATTGAATAACAGAAGAATTGATGCCTTCAAACTGTGATACTGGAGAAGACTCTTGAGAGTCCCTTGGACTGCAAGATCAAACCAGTCAACCCTAAAGGAAATCAACCCTAAATATTCATTGGAAGGACTGATGCTGAAGCTAAAGCTCCAATACTTTGGCCACCTGATGCAAAGAGCTGACTCACTGGAAAAGACCCTGATGCTAGGAAAGATTAAGAGCAGGAGGAGAAGGGAACGACAGAGGATGAGATGGTTAGATAGCATCACCAACTCAGTGGACATGAATCTGAGCAAACTTCAGGAGATAGTGAAGGACAGGAAAGGCTGGTGTGCTCCAGCCCATGGGGGTCCCAAAGAGTCAGACACAACTTAGTGACTAAAAAACAACAACAAATAGGAGCAATAATAATATCTGTTTAAATAAACATACATTGAGAACCCATCGCATACCGTCATCTTAATGAACCTGTGTGTCTTTATTTTCCAGGGAACGTCCCAGTTAACATCTACTGTCCTGGCAGAATTGTTAACAGGTCCTCACTCGGGCTCAGAAGTGACCAGATATGAACAAGACATCCTCAGGTCCATGGCAACCCCCTAAGAGATACCTCATGATCACGTGATCACTGACCATTTACAAAGAATGCAATGGAGGCTCAGACAGATGTATTATTTCAGCCAAGTGTCAGAGCAGGATTCAATCTAGTTAGTCTGAAATAGAGGCTGAGTGCTCATCTCTCCCCCAATCATTTTCTCTCAACATGAGTGGTTTTCAGATAGTACACCTAAAACCCCAGGGCAGGGGAGAGCCCATTCTTAGAACTCATCAAGGGAATTCAGGGTAACCAAGTAGGTGTAACTCATAGATTCTCCCACCCCTACTACTGTCAACAGATCAAGCCTCTTCTCTCTGTTTTACAATGGGGCAGGGAAGGTTTTTGTAGGAGCTCCTTGGGGGAAAAGTTTTATTTAAAAAACTGAACAGGGCCGGGGCAATGGGATGACCCAAAGGGATGGGATGGGGAGGGAGGTGGGTGGGGGGTCCAGGAAGGGGAACACATGTAAACCCATGGCTGATTCATGTCAATGTATGGCAAAAACTATTACAATATTGTAAAGTAATTAGCCCCCAACTAAAATAAATAAATTTATTAAAAAAAAAAAAAAAACTGAACAAACTCCCCTCCCATCCAGGCTGCCACATAACATTGAACTGAGTTCTCTCTGCTATAAAGTAGAGAGGGGAGTTTGGGGGTATTCCAGTAGTCATGTATAGATGTAAGAGTTGAACTGTAAAGAAGATGAGTGCCAAAGAATTGATGCTTTCAAACTGTGGTGTTGGAGAAGACTCTTGAGAGTCCCTTGGACTGCAAGGAGATCCAACCAGTTAACCCTAAAGGAAATCAGTCCTGAATATTCATTGGAAGGACTGATGCTGAAGCTGAAACTCCAATACTTTGGCCACCTGATGAGAAGAACCAACACATTGGAAAAGACCCTGAAGATGGGAAAGATTGAAGGCGGGAGGAGAAGGGGATGACAGATGGTTGTATGGCATCACCAACACGATGGACATGAGTTTGGGTAGGCTCCAGGAGTTGTTGATGGACAGGGAAGCCTGGCATGCTGCAGTCCATGGGGTCACAGAGAGTCGGACATGACCAAGAGACTGAACTGAAATGAACTGGGGAGTTTGGGCAAGGATGGATACATGTATATGTATGGCTGTGTCCCTTTGCTGTCCACCTGAAACTATCACATTGTTAATCAACTATACTCCAATACAAAATAAAAGGTTTAAAAGATAAATCAATAAAAAAAAAATAAAGAGAATTTCAGTTTTGCTTACTGAGGGCCTGGAACAATTCTGGGCACACTGGGTCCCCAGTAAAGGCTTACCAAACAAACAGATGAACTATAATCAATATCGAATATCTTCCCAGGCTGCTGGCTACTTTGAACATGACTGACTTAGACTTCACATTCATAGCAAAATTCACTACCAAACTATTCAAGTCAGAATCATCTAACCCCAACTACAGAGGGTATCACATGGAAAAACAACAAAGGTCCTAATTACAAAGGAATCCTTGAGGTCACCTGACCTTGCAGGTAAAAAGTATGCCCTTGGCAATATTGTAAAGCAAAGCAAAGCCATGAACACATATCATTATCTGCTGAAACTACCTAGCAAACTATGTACTTTTTATTTTCTCCTGAAAACTGGCCTTTAATCAGCATCCATCCTCTCTGACCCCCCAGAGACTGGAAGCGCATCATTATATTTATCCCAGGGCATAGATAATTCCTCATTTGCTTGCCTTCCCCATCAGGCCAGAAGCCTCAGGGACTTGGTTTTTTCATATCTAATTCCTCAAGGGCTCTGAAGAGTACTTAGCGCTGTGTAAAGATTCAATAAATATCAGATGGGTAAATGGAGGTTTGGGGCTTCCCAGGTGGCCCAAGAGGTAAAGAACCTGCCTGCCAATGCAGGAGACATAAGAGATGAGGATTCAATCCCTGAGCTGGGAAGATCCCCTAGAGGAGGGCATGGCAACCCACTCCAGTATTCTTGCCTGGAGAAGCCCATGGACAGAGGAGTCTGCTGGGCTACAGTTCCTAGGGTTGCACACAGTCAGACACAACTGAGGCGATTTAGCATGCATACACGGATGGATGTTTGGGGTGAAACATTCCCCCTGTGCTGGCTCTCTTTGGAATGTGGGTTTGGGTGTTCCAGGTGCATCGCAAGACTTGGAGGGGATTCTGTGTGCTGCGCTGTGCTTAGTCGCTCAGTTGTGTCTGACTCTTCATGACCGAACAGACTGTAGCCCACCAGGCTCCTCTGTCCATGGGGATTCTCCAGACAAGAATACTGGAGAGGGTGGCCATGTCCTCCTCCAGAGGATCTTCTCAAACTAGGGATTGAACCCAGGTCTCCCACATTGCAGGCAGATTCTTTACCATCAGAGTCACCAGGGAAGCCCAAGAATACTGGAGTGGGTAGCCTATCCCTTCTCCAGGGGATCTTCCTGATTCAGGAATCAAACTGGGGTCTCCTGCATTGCAGATGGATTCTTTACCAGCTGAGCTACCAGGGAAGTCCAGGCTGGGATTCTGCTTGAGGTCAAAAGGAAGGCTGGCTAATGCTGAAGCCAGAGATAACATAGCTAGGATGGGACTCAAGGAAAACACGAGTGTCCCAGACCAGAAGACCAGGAGGCCATTTACCCAGAGCCCATCTAGAACAACATGCTGCCTGTTACCAGTTCTGGAATGGCTAGGGAGAAGGATACAGTTCCAAGGATCAGAGAGCAGGTGGTGGACCTGAAACCCGGTCATTTTCACAAGGCTGATATGTATCCTTGGTTTATCCCAGGCTCACCTGCCACCCACCACCTCTGGATGGAAGTAGGAGGAAGGGAAGAAAAAGAGGAGGAGGATGGGGAGAGATGCGTCAGGGAAAGTAGGTCAGACGCCTACTCTTCCAGCAGAACCCCAAATGTGGAAAGCATGCTTCCAACCGGAGGAATCCCCTCTGATTCCTCAGCACGCCGCTGTTCACTCCGGGTTTAAACCCCCCAGAGACAGGGAACTTCTACCTTAAAAGGCCGCCACGGCCATTTCCCCCCAGGGCTACTCAGTTTCACTCCACACTTATGGGCAAGGACTCTTTCCCCTAACTTTAGGCACTTCCCTATCCCACATTCTAAGTTGCCCTAGACATGGGTCCCTGTTCTAAGAAGGTTTGAGAAATGCTGTCTAAGATGAAGAGTTGAAACACTGGCGGACTATGTGCAGTTTGCTGTCAAACGTCTGGTGAGTTTGTAGAAACTAAGCCAGCAGCCATGTCGAGCCCTCTGATGACATTTCACAGTGCCCTGTGCTGAGTGGGCAAGCTGGCGATTTAGGAAACTCACAAAATGTCTGCGGTCCAAAGAAAGACCTCTTAGTCTTCCAAGATTATCTAACTGAGCATATTTTTATAAAATTTTGAGCCTAGTTACTCTTTTATATATGAAATATTTGTTGGCGTTATATCAAAGGAGGTTTCCATGCTCACTCAAGCTTAGGAGAAACTGGGTTAGGCAGCTGTCAAGACTGCAGGACTTCTCAGAGCCTTTAACAGGACAATTTCCGCTATGACAATCCAAGCAAATCTAGTACAGGGTATCTCTCTACCTTCCTTGATTATGATAATCCTATTTTGTAGGTTATCACCTGGATTAATAGAACTACAGTCCACTTCTTGAGAAAAGCTATTAAATAATATGTGATCGAATTCCTATTAAAGATAAGGAAATTCTCATTTACCAGCTCTGCAATCCAAGCACATCGCGGACACTTTCAGAGCATTGGCTGCCTCCTTTGAATTCCCACCTCTAGCTGCAGACAGAAGAGGAATAACTATAAAATCAGGAGCACGCACACAGGAGCCCCATGGCACTCACATCACCCTTCTTCCCTGAGCAAGAGCCGCACACTTGCAAGGAACCCATCTGTTTACCAGCCCAGGCTCTGAGCCAAATGTTGGTCCCAGAGACATCTTCACATCTATTTTCCCAGCCTTCAGCAAAAAGAAAGAAAAATGGCCTTTTAACCCCAGCTGACACAGCGCTGGGACCTGGGAGGTCTAAGGAAGCCAGTCTTTCTAGTGAATGCAGTGTTTTTTCCTGCAGAGGTCATGACCAATTGCATTTCCTTTCTCAGGAGCTGGGTGATGAGTGTGGCTGATGGACAAGAAGTATCACCTCTGGGTGACATGTTTTAGGGGAAAGCCTTGAAAGTGAACTCACTTCATCACTTTTGAGCACCGCCTGGCTTAGGTGGATCTTCACAGAAAGTAGAGCTCTGAGAATCTAGGCTTGGTTTTCCTGGGCGAGCTCTGCCTTTCACAGGCCAGTCAAGAGGCTTATAAACAGTTACTGAGTGCTTACTATGTGTGTGTCCCTGGCATGAGTGTGCGTGTGTGTGTTGGGAAGAGGGGAGTGGGGGGCGGTTAGGGAGAATTGGCAGAAGCTCTCCAAACAAAAGGGCTCTCATGCAGAGGGAAAAAGAAAGAACAGTTGAGGGTAAACTCCTAATTCATGGGGGTCTTAGGAGCCCACAGACTCAGAATTACCTGGAACATTTCCTTTCAGACACAAACAACCCTTCCTGTGGGTGCGACGCATACAGGATATTTCTGGTACCATTCTAGGTCCTGTAAAGCCTGGACACTTACAGATCAGGGATTTCTTGTTTTATTTGGGAAACAGAATACACATTCAAGAAGCAAGCACGGTGGGAATGTAAACAGGTAAAGCCATTATGGAAAACAATATGGAGGTCCTTCAAAAACTAAATCCAGAGTTAATATATTATCTAGCAATCCCACTTCAGAGTATTCCTATGAAAAATAGTTTCTTCACAGTTTCACATAGAGATTATTTGATTTAAACCTTACAGCAATCCAAAAAAGAATAGGGCTTTTTATAACAATCCAAACAAAAATAGGGCTTTTTAGCCCATTCTACAGATGACAAAACTGGACACCAGACAGCGGAAGAGGATTCCAATGCCAGTGGAGACCCAGGTTGGACCCTGTCCTCAGGACACAGTGACCCTGAAACACTTCTCCCTTCAACGCATTCTACACACCCCTCCGGGGCTCTCTCTACCCATTCCCTTCCCAGAAGACATAGAATCCTCAACAACCATCCAGCCATTCATTAAAAAAGAAAAAAATCCTGAGTTTTGATTAGCACAGGGCAGAAGTCCTCAACTGGAGGGAAAGGCCATTTCTTCTGGCAATATCTGGAGGTATTTTGGGATCTTACAACTAGAGAGAGTCACTGGCATGTAGTGAATAGAGGCCCGAGATACAACTAACTGCAATACGGTAGTACCAAGGTTGAGAAATTCTGGCTAAAGTGTATACAGTGAAAATTATAGGGACTCCCCTGGTGGTCCAGTAGCTAAGACTCCAGGCTCCCAATACAGGGGGCTCAGGTTCCATCCCTGCCTGGTTAAGGAACTGGATCCCACATGCCCAGATTCATGTCAATGTATGGCAAAACCAGTACAATATTGTAAAGCAAAAAAAGAAAAGGAAAAAAAAAAAAGAGTTCACATGCTGCAACTAAAGATCCCACATGCTGCAACTAAGACAGAGAAGCCAAATAAAACAATACATATTTTTTAAAAAAGAAAATCGTATGCCAAGAAAATTCTGCATTGTTTTGTGTTTTTATATATTAAACTAACCCGTCTTCACCATGGCATTATGAGATGAGTAAAAACACTATTCTGTTTAAGAGGAAGAAACGTAAAGCTGAGAGTGGACTGCAGTTGCTCTGGATCACAGAACGGAGATTTACACCTTGAAGCCCAGCCACAGGGGTGCACACACTCTAAACTGCCCTTCACAGTGGGAGAAGACACTGCCTGCATTTTACTCTGGTGTTGGAAGTGGGAGGTTCCGCAGCAGACGCAGTAGAACCAAGGCCAGGATGACTGGGGTGTCACTTGGTACAGCTATGGTGCCCATAGCATAGCTGGAGAAAGCAGAGCACAATAGGGCTGAAGTTATCAGGATGGGCTCCGGGCCCAGGAAGGGTTGAAAGGCATCTGGGCTGATGTCCTCAGTGGCATAAGAGGGTTATGTCCCCGGGATGACTGTAAATATTGAACACAATAGAGTCTGTGTGGCAGGCAGCCTCTAAGATGGCCCCAGGAACCCCATCTCCTGGTATCCACGCGCTTGTGGATCCTCTTCCAAGACTACAAACATCCTGGTTCCACTCTGCTTGTCCTCTCCTGTTCTGTCAGATAGACCCGCTGTGGGGTCGTAAGCTGCCCCACAGCAAGGGCCAGCTGTAAAGGGACTGAGGGACATCCCCAGCCAACAGTCTGTGGGACCCCAATCCTGCCAATGACCCTTTGAGTGAACCGGGCAGGGGACCATCCTTAGAAGGACTACAGTCCCGGACAGCACCTTAGTGGCACCCAGGTGAGAGACCTGGGCTAGACTACCCAGCTGAGCCACAACCACCTACCTGACCCACGGGCACTGTGAGATAATACATGTTTGCTCTTTCAAGCTGATAACCTTTGTGCTAATTTACTTCACAGCACAGAAAACTAATACAGCGTGCATATCAGATGCTTTCTGTGGGCTGTTTCAGACCCTCTTGGCCTCACCCAGCTCTGATTCTAACCATATCAGGGTGGACTGAACTGTTTGGGCTCCAATCACCTTCATGCGTGTAGGTGGAATCTGATCTCACCTTGCCTGATTCTTAAAAAAAAAACAAAACAGTGGGAGAATAGCATTGAAACATGTATATTATCATACGTGAAACAGAACTCCATTCCATGTTCGATGCATGAGACAAATGCTCAGGACTGGGGCAATGGGATGACCTAGAGGGATGGGATGGGGAGGGAGGTGGGAGGGGGGTCCAGGAAGGGGAACACATGTAAACCCATGGCTGATCCATGTCAACGTATGGCAAAAACTACTACAATATTGTAAAGTAATTAGCCCCCAACTAAAAGAAAAAAAAGAAAAAAGAAAATAAAATAGAAACACTTTAATTTAATAAAGGACGTGGAAAACCCATAGCTGTACTCAAACTCAGTAAGTAAACCCTGAAAACCTTCTCTACACAGACATGAACAAAAGAAGGATGACTGCTTTTGCCACTTCTATTCAACATAGTACAGCAATTCCTAGCCAGAGTAATTAGTCAAGAAAAAGAGATATGAAGGCATCCACGTATGGAAGGACAGAGGAGTATTTTCTCTGTTTGCAGATGTCATTACTTTGTATGTAGAAACCACTACAGTTCATCACATATATAAACATACACACATACACAAACAGCAGGATACACACACATTTTCAGAGCAATTAAATGAATATAGCAAAGTTGCAGATACAAATCAACATGCAAAATAATTTGTTTTTATATACCAACAATGAACAATGCAAAAAGGAATAAAATTCATAGGAGTAAACAGAACCGATGAGGCAAAACACCTGTATATACACATACATATACAGATACATGTATACATATATATGCACATACATATACAAATACATGTATACATATATATACACATACATATACAGATACACGTATACATATATACACCTACATATACAGATACATGCATACATATATATATATACATACATATACAGTTCTATATACACACACACATATATATACATATACATACACAGATACATGTATACATATACATACACACACATATACAGATACATATACACACATACATATATATACACATACATATACAGATACATGTATACATATATATACAGATACATATACACACATATATATACACATACAGATACATGTATACATATATATACACATACATATACAGATATATATACACATACAAATAAAGATACGTATATATATACACACACATATATACATGCATGATGAGATAGATCTTTGTTCACTTTGCCTAATTCTTACCACACCCCTCCCTCCTCCCACCTGCTTGACCTCATGCATGTCCAGTCTGAACGTGCAAGGGAGTTACTTTGCTGGGGAAAAAACCTTGACCACAGGCAGGCAGGAACAATGGATAAACAGTCTCCTCTCTCCTGCCATCCAGAATGGGCATCAGAGATGCAATGTAAGCTGGCTCTCAGGTGAGCTCTATGGCACCCGTGGGAGTGTGGAACCACTGGGGGTAGAGCTGGCTCCCGGGTATCACCTGCACGGGCTGGCCCTCCTTCCTTGGAATCACTCTCCCCAGAACTGTGGGCACACAAGCCTTTGTCTCCAGTTCTGCTTTCTGGACCAGCTGGGCTGAGATAGACAATGCCTAGCACAGAGGGAGGTGCAGTCAATGGGAACTACTGAGCCTTCTCTCTCTATGGCTGGGTGACCCCAACTGTGTTCCTTTGACTTTGAAAGTTTTACAAGTCCATAGCTTTTTATTTCGTCCCCACAGCCTCTCGCCTTCCTGGGGCACAAAGCTCTTGGGCAATGAACAGGTTTTGAAATCACATTAATGAAGAGTTTTCTTCTTAACTCTCTCATTTCTGCATCTCCGCCTTCTTTCCGCACCACCAACACCCTTGTCCTTCCTGCCTTGTTGATACTTCCCAGCTTAGGTTTCCTCCATCTCACCATCTGTTCATACTTTCAAGTCTTTGCTCATCTGTTCCCTCTGCTTCCCTCCCACCTTATGCTTAACTCTTTTAAGATTTTTTTTGATGGACCATTTTTAAAGCCTCATTGAATTTGTTGTGACATTATTTCTGTTTTGTGTTTTGGTCTATTTTGGTCCAAGGCACGTGGGATTTTAGCTCTCTGACCAGGGATCAAACCGGCACCCCCTGCATTGGAAAGTGAAGTCTTAACCACTGGAACTCCAGCGAAGTTCCTAGTTAATTCTTTTCTTAAATTTAATTTTTAATTTCAGGACAATTAGTTTACAATATTGTGATGGTTTCTGCCATACCTCAAGATGAATCAGCCATAGTACACATATGTTCCCTCCCTCTTAAGCCTCCCTCCCACCTCTCTCCACATCCCACCTTTCTAGGTTGTCACAGAGCACCAGCCTTGGGTTTCCTGTGTCATACAGCAAATTCTCCCTGGCTATCTACTTTATATATGGTAATGCATATGTTTCAATGCTACTCTCTCAAATCATCCCACCTTCTCCCTCCCCTGCTGTGTCCAAAAGTCTGTTCTGTTTCTGTTGCTGCCCTGTAGGTAGATTCCTCAGTACTATCTTTCTAGATTCCATATATATCCGTTAATATATAATATTTGTCTTTCTTTTTCTGACTTACTTCACTCTGTATGATAGGCTCTAGGTTCATTCATCCAATTAGAACCAACTCAAAGACATTCCTTTTCATAACTGAGTAATATCTCATTGTGTATATGTACAACAACTTCTTTACCCATTCATCTGTCGATGGACATCTAGGTTGCTTCCAAGTCCTAGCTATTGTAGATAATGCTGCAGTGAACACTGGGGTACATATGTCTTTTCAATTATGGTTTCTTCAGGTTTCCCATATGGTTTCCCACTATACCCAGTAGTGGGATCACTGGGTCATATCGTAGTTCTATTCATAGTTTTTTCTTTATTCACTGTTTTAATATTCCTAGTTTTTAAAGGAATCTCCATACTGTTCTCCATAGTGGCTGTATCAGTTTGCACTCCCACCAATAGTGCAAGAGGGTTCCCTTTTCTCCACATCCTCTCCAGTATTTATTGTTTGCACACTTTTTGATGATGTCCATTCTGATCGGTGTGAGATGATACCTCACTGTAGTTTTGATTTGCATTTCTCTAGTAATGAGTGACACTGAGCATCTTTATGTGTTGACTAGCCATCTGTATGTCTACTTTGGAGAAATATCTGTTTAAGTCTTCTGCCCACTTTTTGATTGGGTTTTTTGCTTTTCTAATACTGAGCTTCATGAGCTGCTTATATATTTTGGAGATTAGTCCTTTGACAGTTGTTTCATTTGCTACTATTTTCTCTCATTCTGAGGGCTGTCTGTAAAGACCTTGCTCATAGTTTCCTTTAGTTAATTAAGCATTCTTTTTTTAATTTTTTATTTTATATTGGAGTACCATTGATTAACAATGCTGTGTCCATTTCAGGTGAACAACAAAGGTTATACATATATATGTATCTGTTCTTTTTCAAGTGCTTTTTCATAATTAGGTTGTTACAGAACATTGAGCAGAGTTCCCTGTGCTATACACTTGCTCCTTATTTTTAACAACCCATGTGAAAGGGCATCCTATCCTATAATCTAGGGTATCTGCCCCAAAGACCCCAGTTCAGTCTAAACATCCCTTCTTCTAGATCTTGGAAGAACCTCAAGCATTTGTCTGCCTTAAATTATTAATTTTTCTCCAAAAATACCACAAACTCAACTGGGAGAAGGATGAAATCTTCTCTCATCTAGCTTTTGAGTATGTCATGCAAGCATGCTAAGTCACTTCAGTCAAATCTGACTCTGTGCAACCCTATGGATTATAGCCCCCCAGGCTCCTCTGTCCATGGGGATTCTCCAGGCAAGAATACTAGAGTGGGTTGCCATGCCCTCTTCCAGGGGATCTTCCCAACACAGGGATCAAACCTGTGTCTCTTATGTCTAATGCATTGGTAGGCAGGTTCTTTACCACTAGCACCACCTGGGGAGCCCTCAACTATGTCTCTACTCTTTATTAAATAAATGATAAACAGGATAAAGAAAGAATGGCAAAAGACAATTTTCTCTTGAACACTGCTGACAATTGCAACATAAATCTGCAAACTGCTCATTTCTGTGTTCAAAGAGAGGGGTTAGAATAAAAGCACATATTCTTTCAACCAATTCTCTGCTTTGAGCCCACAGTTTGACAGGCCCCATTGGCACTTTCCAGCAAGGCCAATGTGGCCCTCCTCATGCATTTGAGACCTTGTGAGACGAAGCGATAAAACACACAGCAAATCAGGGGAGAAGGTAACGAGTGCTTTTCACCTCCCTGTTTACCTTGGCTAAGCCAACAACCCTTACCTCTCAACACCTCACCTCCCATGCTGACTGCTTTTCCGAAAGTGAGAACATGAAGAATCCAAACTTCTACAGCCTGAGAAATGTGTCTATAGATCAGCGACTTTAAATCAAGATCCTGAGGAACTGCTGGGATAACCTAATAATTCAAGCCACTTAAAATTCCTTGAGGGGGGGGACTTCCCTGGTGGTCCAGTGGTTAAGACTCTACCCTCCAAATGCAAGGGGAGCCCAGGTTCAATCTATGGCTGGGGAACTGGATCCCACATGTGGCAACACAGATCCTGTGAGCTGCAACTAAGTCCTGGAGCAGCCAAGTTTTTTTTTTTTTTTCAATCCTTTGGGTCACACGCACATGCACACACACACACAGATGCACACACGCGCGCACACACACACACCACAAAATGGGAAGCTCATTAACACCTGGGGCAGCTCTTTCAGTTTCCACCTAAATAATGAACACAGAGGATTTTCGATTTGTCTTTGTAAGGATGTGACCTGTGACAAGTCACCTACCCACTAGCCCTCAGTTTCTTCATCTATAAAGTCAAAACCATAATGGGCCAGCATGGCTCCCCCACAAGGGGTGGAAGCGATGACTACAGGAAATAATATGAACAGAGTAAAACTCTGAAATATAAAGAGCTTCCCTCTTCTGTGCAGACGACTGTCCCAGCACTGTCTTTCATTTGGGGCCACTGGGCATCCAGCCTTCCCCAGTCCCAGAAGAGAGATGGTGCATTTAAATTGAAGACACAGAAAAAGAAAATTGGATCTCCGATTTTAAGTTTCAAAACAGACTTTTGAATGTAATGAGAAAGATCAAAATTTGATAGCAAACATTTTGGAGTTTCAAAAGTCTAGGAATCCCAGCCTGAATAGTAGCTTTAGAACATTACAGTGTAATTTGTTCTCCCCCCTCTTCAAACTAGAAACTACCTAATGTTTGACTGGAACAGGGCAATTTGAGAGAGAGTTGAAAGGAAGAAAGATGGCACACTCCCTGTAAGAGGCTCCATGCTCTTCCCTACCTGCAAACTCGGCCGGGTGTCCCTACTTACAGAGACAACGAGTCTCTCCTGATGACCCAGAGGAATCTCTGTGCTGACTGCCCCTGTATCTGCTCATCCTGGGTCAGGCTGGGGGACACAGCAAGTTCTCAGCGTTTCCCAGGCACTGACTGGTGTCCTAGAAAAAGGATCTTAAAGTCTTCATGGAGCCAGACATGGAAGGAGCCCTGGGCTGAGAGCTGAGAGGTTAAGACCAAGGCTCCTGTAAGGAGATATAAAATCCAAATGATGCTGATGAGGGCAGATAATAACCAAGGATTAAACAATTCCACGCTCACCTCCAATACTTTGACTCTCTGCAAGCCCAAGAACTTGGCTTCAACCTCACAGAAGAGTAAGGAGAGATTCTGGACTCGATGGCTGCTATTTATAACCTGGAGGTTAGAATAGAAATGAAGTTCAACTTCAGAAAAAGAGCTACATTCCTTGTAAGCCTGGGTTGGCGAACTATGTCACCATGAGTTAAGGGCCTCGCACAGTATCTGATCTGGAGCAGGTGTAAACTAAGTAGCAGTTTCCTCCCCAGGATGTTGAACTGACCCTGACCTTCCTGCGAAGCTCTACAGTTTAGCTATCTGTGGTGACAATGACAAAGGATTTAATCATAGAATTTTTGCCTGGTGGGGAAATTGCCAGGCTGCCTCCCTCAATATAGAACTTGGCACTGAAACCATGGCAGGTTAAAAGACACCCCAGGACACAGCAAAGGAGAAGCAGAAATTGGGTTGGGGATAGGTCTCTGATTCATGACAGAGCCCCTTCCACTTTCCATGAAGCTTCCCAAAGAGCAAAGCTGAATAGGCCTTTGCAGGAGATCATCAATGATTTAAGTGGCTGAAGATAGAAGGTCAAGAGGCAGTTAATTAGTATAAAAAGCCAATTAAGAGGACATTGTCTCAAGGGGAATCCTTTACTCTCTGGAGTCTAAGAATGAAAGGCAGTGATATAGTAACTTACTCTAATAATCCCTCAGCTCCCCTTAGGCCCATCCTCTGAAAAATAGCTTTATCTATTTCCTCTGTCAAACATCTCCACTGGCTTCCCAATGTCTGGAGACTAAAGTCCATCCCTTTTGCATAGCACACAAGGCCCTCCTTGATCTGGCTTGAAGGTACTTTCTTAGCTTCATCTCTCACCCTAGCCTTCCAGGCAACCTCCTCTCCAACCCTTTGACATTTCCTGAGCCATACATCACATTGCATTTTACAAATATTATTTCTTAGGTAGTTCTTCAAAGTGTCCTTATGCACAGATATTGTGTAACCTTCCCAAGGCTCAGTTAGTCGTAGTTTGTTTACTCCGCTGATTTGCCTCTTACTTTACAACATGCCCATCACAAATGCATCCCAAAGCTATGTAGAGCCAAACACGTGGTCATCACTATCTTTTACTAAATTTCAAAATTACACACTCTAAGTGTCACCATTAATAACAAGATCTGCCACTGAGTGAGTGATCAGTCTTTACCAAGAGTTCTCCCAAATATTTCTTATTCATGAACTATTTGACCCTTACAATGACCTTGGAGGTGGGAGAGATTAACCCAATATTAAGCTGAAAAAGACTCAGAGAGGGCAAGTCACTTGACTAAAGCTCAAATGGAGTAAATGAAAAACGTAACTGGATCCCAAAGCACATACTTTTAGGCACTGTATTTCAGCCATAAGCACTTACTTGGAAGCATCGAGTGTAACTGGGAGATCAAGGGTCACTCTGAGTAGGCTCCACATAAATGAGATGTGGCTGTGGAGGGAGATGAGACAGAGCCCACTCCTGTATCCATAAACTGCTAAGAGGGAAGGCAGGTGTTCTCCCAACAGTGGCCATATTAGAATGTCCATTGCTCAGAAGGACTCCACTCATTGGCTTAATTGAGCATTCCATTTGGAATGGCTCTAGTGCAATGGAGATGAAATGGGCAGCTCAGCCTTCTTCATTCTCTTTAGAGCACAGGATTAGCATCCTCCAGGCTTGGCTTTCCATCCTGGTTTCACCTCTTTGAATAAGAACCTCATTTGAACCCTGAGCTTTCACATGAGCTTTGGTGAACAAACGGTCTGGTAGGCACTGTCCTTGTGTGGCTGAAGCCACACAAAGTAAGGAGGCTTAGTTCATGGCATCCAAGAGTTTACAGAACTGGAGAATTTTAGTACAATTTGGTAAGCACAACACAAAAGGAACATATGCCTCGAACTATACATCAATACACTGCACCAAATGACTAATAATCAAATGTAAAGTTGCTTAACTTCACTTACAGCCTTACAAACACGAATTTAAAATTGTAATATGATATTAGTTCACATTGACCAGATGGCCAAAATGAAAAAGTCTGATGAAGCCAAGTGTAAGAGGATGTGAAAGTGTCAGTCACTCAGTCGTGTCTGACTCTTTGTGACCCCATGGACTGCAGCCCACCAGGCTCCTCTGTCCATGGAATTTCCCAGGCAAGAATACTGGAATGGGTTGCCATTCCGTTCTCCAGGGGATCTTCCTGACCCAAGGATCCAACCTGGGTCTCCTGTATTGCAGGCAGACTCTTTATCAACTGAGCCACAAGGAAAGCCCAATGATCAAATGTAAGATGCTTAACTTCATTTACAATCTTACAAACACAAATTAAAAATTGTAATGTGATATTAGTTCACACTGACCAGATGGCCAAAATGAAGAAGGCAGATGATGCCAAGAATAAGAGGATGTGAAACAAGTGAAATTTCTTTGTACAGATGGGGTTAGTGTAAATTGATATGACCACTTCGAAAAACTATGTAGCAGTATTTACAAAAACTAAAGGTGCACATACCCTATAATATAGCTATGCCAGTCTTAGCAATATATTCAGCAGAAATGCATATATATATATACCTTAAAAGGCATGGATACAAATATTATCATTATCTATAATAATTCAATACTGGAAATTATACAAATCTTAGTAGAATGAGTAAATTAAATGAGGTATATTTATACTTTAGACACTAAATGGTAAAATACTACTATAAGCAGGAATATGGATGGATTACATAGTCATGTTTGAACAAAAGAAGCCAAATGCAAAAGAATGTGTACTGTATGATCCTATTTCTATAAAGTTCAAAATAATCAAAACTAATAACCTATGGTGGCAGAAGTCAGGACAGTATGTTCTTAGCAGTGGTTTTCAGTACCCAAAGGGAATCAGGCAGAGTGTATATGATGCCTGTTTGTTTGATATAGATGCTGGTTAAACTGAATTTCTGAATTTTGGAAAATCCATTGAGATTATACAAATATGCATTATTTCAATCATTATTTTTCCATTTTCTTCCACAATATTAATATATTGCAATATACCTTTTAATTTGATTTTTTCAAAAGGCTTATGTTTTATCCTGAAACAAAAACACACATTCACGTCCATTGAGTTAGTGATGCTATCTAACCATCTCATCCTCTGTCATCCCCTTCTTCTTTTGCCTTCAATCTTTCCCACATCATGGTCTTTTCCAGTATCAGCTCTTTGCATCAGATGGCCAAAGTGTTGGACCTTCAGCTTCAGCATCAGTCCTTCCAATGAATATTCAGTATTGATTTCCTTTAGGATTAACTGGTTTTGATCTCCTTGCAATCCAAGGGACTTTCAAGAGTCTTCTCCAGCACCACAATTCCAAAGCACCAATTCGTTGGCACTCAGTCTTCTTTATGGTCCAACTGGGGATTCAATAACAAATAGCTAATGAGGTCATGGCTTCCCTTGTGGCTGAAACAGTAAAGAATCTGCCTGCAATGCTGGAGACCTGAGTTCAATCCCTGGGTCAGGAAGATGCCCTGGAGAAGGGCGTGGCAACCCACTCCAGTATTCTTGCCTAGAGAATCCCACGGATTGAGGAGCCTGGCAGGCTACAGTCCATGAGGTTGCAAAGAGTCGGACACAACTAAGCGACTAACACTTTTACACTTTCACTTTCAAAGAGGTTATAGTTTCCTCTTAAATTGTCAATATTTTTATATTTACTTTTGTTCCTATTACAGATGCAGGCTTCTATTCATCCTTCAAAACCTAATTTAAACATCTCATTCCCTCAGAAGTCTTCCCTGATCTCATACTCCCTTATTCCATTCAACAAACTGCCCCTGAGTGCCTACTGCGTAGATATCACCAGCCCAGCTACTAAGGATTTCATGGTGAGCAAAATGTCCTGTCCTTCCAGTGCTTACATTGTTGAAGGAGGACTTATGTGCATCACTCTAAAATGCAATTTCCAGCTGTTGTAAATGCCATGAATGAACAATGCACAGAGCTTTAAAACAGGGAGCATCAGGGCCAGCCTTGGAGGTCAGGGAAGACTTCCTCAGGCAGAGTTAATTAACCTGGTACCACCTGGACCTTCTGTGTTTGCACTCTCTTCACTGAACTGTAATTCATTTTCTATCTGTCTCTACTATTGTCTATGAGCAACACAAGGTCTGGACTATGCCTTATTCATGCCTTGATTTCATGTCTGAGGAAACTTGGGTGGCCTCTTATAGGCAGTCAATAGATCTCTCCTGAATTGACTTGTATGATCATCACCATTATTCCTGCTCTCCTTGTGGCTGCCACCGTTACTGGAGAAAAATGTAGGAAGCATCTAAGTGAGCACAGACCCTGTGTGATGAACACTATATTAACTGTAACTTCTTGGCAGCTAAAGGAAGAAAACAGCCATTTGCTGATGATAAAAGAGAAGAGGAAGCTGAGGAACTCTGACTACTTCTCTAGAATGTTCATTTGTTTTCAGCACCTCCTCTCGAGTTCCTTTGTAGCACTGGCACAAACTTGCATGGGGGCAGCTTTCTCTGGATGACTATGGGCAAATCCCATATCATGATTGTGTTTTGCAAAAAGCCTGGTTAAAATCCCTGCTTATAAGGAGGACAGCAGACACAGAGGTGGCATCTGGCCCAGAGCAGAGATCAAAAAAACTGTCCTGACATGAAACAAAATCTGCTCTTAAGTACTTTAAATATTAGAACTGGATTTTTTTTTTAATACCTGAAAGGCCCCTTTCAGAAATCCTCCCCCATCATAAAAGGACAAAGGTACTGACTGAGACCTGGGAAGATCAATTCCAGGACATGAGCAAGCTTTGAGGGTTTTATATGCAAGAATCCTCCCACTGTGCCTGGTTATTTTTTTTCCTTGTACTTTGTGACATATTCTGTGCATCTTTTTAAAAAATTGTGGTAAAATCATTTAACATGAGATCTACCATCTTAACAAAATTTTAAATGTACAATACTGTGAACTATAGCCATGACATTATACAGCAGGTATATAGAACTTACTTATCTCATATAAGTGAAACTTTATATCCATTGCACCCAAAATATGAAATTCTAGCTAAGAGAGCACTTTCTAGAGAGGGAAGTTTACAGAGATGGCAGATTCAGTATTTTCACTGTTGCATTTAATCCTTTCAACATCTTTGCAGCCTCACCCTCCCCAGGCCAACTTTCATATGCACCTGACTTGGCTCCTGTGGTTTCTAATTCCATCTGTGCTGATATGAGCAGCCACTATTTACTGATCACCCACGAGCCACACACACCCAGACACTTGACATACACCACCTCTCATGCTAGGATGGACACTGAAAGGACATTTATATATATGTGCCTTGGATTTCCTCTGATGCATAACGAGATAACCCTGTAACTCACTGACTTAAACGACAGTGTTATTGTCAGCTCCCAATTCCATGGATCAGAAATTTGATCAGATCTTAGCTTCCTGACCCTACATCCAGCCTGGGGGCTCTGGGTCATGGCTGGGATGTGCAAAATGGCACCTGGCCTGTCCGTCCTGAGGGGCAGTCAGAGTTCACGTTGGTGCTGGTCTCCATGAGGGAACATTCTGGAAGGTGAGGGTAGAAGCTGCAGACCTCTTAAGGCCCAGGCTTGCAAGATAAAGGACAGCACTTCGGTCACATCCTACTTGTCAAGCCAGGTGAGAGGACTGATCCAGGTATAAAGGGAGGAGAAAGAATTTCTATCTCCATAAGGGAGGGTGAAGTCACCTTGCAAAGGGAGGGATATGTCATTACAGGCATTCTTGGACTGAAATCTACCAGAATATAAGGGCTAGGACCACGTTCCTTGGAGACAGACATGTCAGCTCTGACATTGCTGTGTGTCTATGAACACGTTATTTCACCTTTCTGAGCCTCGGTATTTTTTTCACCTCTAAAATGGGAATAACAACAGCCATCTCATAAGATTCCCTAAGGGAATAGATAAAATAATAGATGAAATGAGCTTAACACTCAAAAGATTTCCTAAGGGAGCAGACAAAGTAATACATAAAATGAGCTCAACACTAGGCCCCACGCAGAGCAAGACTCTATAAACAGTTACTAACGTTAAAGGCACCATGCAATTTATCATCTGATTTGGAGTAGTTTTGAGAAAGGGGGAGGGGGCTGCTTTGTGTAATCACGTGGCAACAACAGGTATCCATTGAGGTTTATATTCACCTCCAGATACTATTATCATTCACCTTTCAGAAAGGAGGAAATCAAACTGAAACTCAAAGAGATGAATAAGCTGGGCCAGGTTCATGTGCTTGCCTGCACGCTCCCTCACGCACTCATGGAACTCCCCTTCCGTGCCGGGTAGTGAACAAGAGAATACACGTCCCTGTCCCCACAGAACTTCTCTTCCAGGGACAGAGACAGAATACCGAACAAGTCAATAATCCGTCTGCAGTAATACTGGCATCTAAGGAATGAGTCCGGGTAAAGGGAGAAAAAATGCATTCGTGGCATGGCTTCACTGGAAAGGAACAGAATCCTGATTCAATGATTAAACTCATGTTGGCTCACAGGCCTGTCCGGGTATCTCTTTTCATGAGAGTTTTGCTGGAACACAGCCATACCCTTTTGTTTACATATTCTCATGGCTGCCTTCATGGTGCCACTGCAGTATCAAATACTTGTAACAAGTCACAAGCCTGCAACTCATAACAGATCTCCTATCTCTGGCTTAAACAACACAGAAACATAACAAATGTATACTCATCCCCCTACACACATACACACAATAAGTGAAGAGTCAGAGGAAAATGACGTCATGCCCCGGGCCCCTGCTGCCCTGAGGTTCTCAGGCTCCGCCCATCTTTTCACTCTGTGGCTTTCAGGTTATAGTTTCAGGTTTGCAAAGTGGCTACAGTTATTCCACATATTGGCACAGCATCAACATCAGAAGGAGAGACGGCTCCTAAGATTGCCTCTCTTGGGAGAGAAAAAACAGTCCTTCCCAGAGGTCCTCATGATCCCCAGGCCTCCCTGTCCAGGACTGAGTCACACGCCCTTCCCTGAACCAGCCACTGGAAGGGAAGGAGGCTGAATGGATGAATAACCATCAGGAGAATCCCTGGGATGGGCAAGAGAACTCCTCTCTCCTAAATCACGTTTCAGAGAGGTACACACGTGAAAGAACTGGGGGCAACAGAGGAGAGAATTAGACACCAACAACATCTGACATGAAGAGAGATTGCAGTGGGCAAAAGGGTCCAAGATTCCTTTACATAGGGAGTTCAGTGAGGGACTCATAGGATATGACATCCGAACACAGACCTAGATGATAAACAAAAAGAAGCAGGTCTTCAAAAGATTGTATAAAAGAGCTTTTCAGGTACAGGAACTGCTGGTTAGGAGCAGGGCTGGTATTAAGAGCCCCTCTCTGGATCCAAACCAGTGTGGTCCCCACCACTCCAAGCTGCCTATTGAATTTGTCCTTGGTTCTTCACCAACTGTCGCTTATTTCATGGTCTTCCTTAAAGTCTTCAGTCATGTCCTCCGGAGCAGATGTGTCCCCTATCTCATTCAACCTCTACTGCCCAGTCATTCTTGGAACTTTTCTCATCCTCTTTGGTATACACGGATTAGCTCAGCCTTCTCTTCTCCTATTCCAATGTAAAGTCCTGAAGGTCAGTGGCCAACTTTGACTCAGACCCACAGCGACTCTGACAGTATCGAACAGTGGGAGCACATAGCACAGAAACAGAGCAGGACTCGACGGTCCTTCTCTGACCATGTCCTCCACCTGCCATTTGTCATGGAAAGGCTTTAGCCAAAAAATCAGTTTAATCAGAGAAGTGAGAACACGCAGAAGCAAAGAAACGCAGTAAAACAGGACAAAATAGTAACAGTTTCATCAGCAAACAAAGTCAAACTCCTTCTCAAGGGCTGTAGATAATATTCTGAGCCACATCCTGTGAGCTGCCTTGTAGATACCAAAGCCCACACCAGGTGGAAGAAGTTAACCGCATGATGACCAGACCGTAGCCATGACTTAAGCAACCACAATTCTGAGAAATGGCCTCAAAGAAATGAGAAAAAAACAACCCTGAAACTGAAAACTAACTGTACTGAAAACAATCAAGATGACGCTGGTCAGACCCACAGCATGACCAATTTCAAGATGACTCAGAGCTGATTGTGCCATTTCTATACGCAGCCTCCTCCTTCTGCCTATAAAACCTCTGGCTTCTTGATTGCTGGTGAAGTGTGGGGGAAGTCAGCCCTTAGACCAGCATCTGCCCTCTCCCCAATCCTCCTCCCACTGTCAGCATCCAACATAAAGCAAACTTTCCTTTCCAACAACCTGGCCTCCTTATTGGCTTCCGAGCAATAAGCAACCAGAGCCTACTTTTGGTCACAGTCTTGGTGTGAATGCGCCCTGTATTAGACACAGGATAGATCTGCGGTGCTATTCACTTCACTTCCTTGGGGGTGAAGAAGCCCCACAAGACCTTGATTTTCTTGCAACAGTCTAGGTACTCAATCATCGACAGAGGAATGGATAAAGACGATGTGGTTCGTATATACAATGGAATATTACTCAGCTATAACAAGGAATGAAACTGGGTCATGATGTGGATGGACCTAGAGTCTGGATACAGAGTCAAGACAATCAGAAAGAAAAGAATAAATATCACATATTAATGCATATATGTGGAATGTAGAAAAATAGTACAGATGAACCTATTTGCAAGGCAGGAAGAGAGACACAGATGTAGAGAATGGACACGTGGACACAGTGGGGGAAGGAGGGGTGGGATGAGTTGAAGGGTCAGGATTGACACATATGCATTACCATGTGTAAAACAGAGAGCTAGTGGGAAGCTGCTGCTGCTGCTGCTGCTGCTAAGTCGCTTCAGTCGTGTCCGACTCTGTGCGACCCCATAGACGGCAGCCCACCAGGCTCCGCCATCCCTAGGATTCTCCAGGCAAGAATACTGGAGTGGGTTGCCATTTCCTTCTCCAGTGCATGAAAGGGAAAAGTGAAAGTGAAGTCGCTCAGTCGTGTCCGACTCTTAGCAACCCCATGGACTGTAGCCTACCAGGCTTCTCCGTCCATGCGATTTTCCAGGCAAGAGTACTGGAGTGGGGTGCCATTGCCTTCTCCGTAGTGGGAAGCAGCTCAGCTCAATGCTCTGTGACGACCTAGACATGTGGGACAGAGGTGGGAGGGAGGTCCAAGAGGGAAGGGATATATGTACACACAGAGCTGATTCCCTGAAGTAGGAAATGGCAACCCACCCCAGTATTCTTGCCTGGAAAATTCCATGGACAGAGGAACCTGGCAGGCTATAGACCATGGGGTCACAAAGAGTCAGACACGACTGAGCACACACACATAGCTGATTCAGGTCATTGTACAGCAGAATTATACCACCATAAAAAGGCACACAGAAGAAAAGACAAAAGAATGGTATCCATTCAAGCATCAGTTCCTAGAAGACTCCGACGGGAAAACACAGTCAGAAGAGGAGGCAGGGAAGCCATGTGCAGTATACAGACAGTGAAGGGAGGAGATACACATGAAGGGCATCGAAAAGCATAATAAAATTAGGTCTGATTTTTCCAGCAATACAAAGCCACTGAGAAGCAAGCAAAATTGACTGATTACCTATTGTATTTCAGGTACAGTGCAAGCTATTTTACACACGTTTCATCCTCATCAAAGAGACCGTTAAATGAATGTCATTTCTGTTTCATAGATGATGAAATTCATGCTCGGCAAGGTGAGGCGGCTGAGGGTCACACGGTGAGAAAATAACTAATGCCTGAGTCTGTGACCTTTCTTCTCAGCCACACAGTTGACCGATGCTTTAAGAATTCACTTCAGTAATAAGAGAGAGAACAGGTATGCTGGAGAGGGGCAGATACAACAAGTGGGGACACCCATTAGGAGCTGCTGCAATAATCCACAACAGAGAAGATGAAGCCTGGCTCTGGGCATCATTAGTAGAAATCAATCATACTTGGAAACTCAGTGGGTGAAGAAAAGGGAACAGCTGCAGATAATACAAATGCACCCACCTTGGGGAGGTGGGTTATGCAGGAACAGCAGTTTCTCCTGCCCGTGTCCCTGTAACTAAGTCAAAACATGGGCAAAACTGCCCTCAAGATTCTCTGCTCTAACTCTGGGTCCGTGTTCTAAGCTTGGACAAGCTTTAGTCACAAGGACGAAATATTATTAGTTTAGCTGTGTTTTAGCTCCAGCTTTCTCTATGAATCATGTGTGCATGAATCATAATCACCACTCTTCATATTTTAGAAGCAAATGCATAATTTTTCTTACCCAAGGAAAAAATCAATTGCTGTCTAAATATGAATCTAATGTTGTTTCTGCAGCTCTTGAATTTTTTTTCAATTCTGAGCCTTCATTTTCTTTGGAAGGGAGGATAATCAGGAAAGCTAAGGAAAAAGAAAAGAAAAAATGACATGTACTGAGTATCTGCCCTGTATTAGGCTTTTCAAAGCCATGGTAGATATAAATGGCTCCATTTTATAGACGAAGAACCTAGAGGTTATAAAGCAACGTGTTGGCCCAGCATTGCACAGCTAGTAAGAAGTGGAAGATTAGGATCCATTTACAGACTGCAGACACCAAATCTTACACTTTCATGCTCCTGCCCACCTCACCGGGTCACAGCATAAAGAAAGGACATCAGTGTGACTCTGTGACATTGTTCCTTTGCAGAGTGACATTCAATGCTCTCTTTAACATGGTTATGACATTTCTTATCTACTGTCACCTTGTTTGTTCATTAGTTAAGTCGTATCTGACTCTTCACAACCCCATGGACTGTAGCCCATCAGACTCCTCTGTCCATGGGATCTCCTAGGCAAGAATACTGGAGTGGGTTGCCATTTCCTTCTCCAGGGGATCTTCCTGACCCAGAGACTGAACCTGCATCTCTTGCAGTGGCAGGTAGGATCTTTACCACTGAACGACCAGAAAGATCCAACTATCATCTTTGGACCCTGCATTAGCAGTCAAGAAGCAAATCATCTCAGAACCCGTTAGCTGTGTATGAACTGGAGATAACAACCAAGGCTGGTTCTCAGAGTTTTTGTGAAATGCATGGTTCGAGTAAGTACATCATTACCAAAGAGTGGCTCCAGTCAGACTGGCCATCTCTCAGCTCCAGGACATGCCCTGAGGAGCCCCACCACCTGCACTGACCACCCCAGGCACAACCTCTGCTCTTCCTCTTGGAACTTTTGTCTCCCAAGTCTGGCTGAAACCAAGCTCCAGGCTTGGCATCCCACCAATATGTCCTCACCACAGGGGAAGCATAGGCGTTCTCTTCGTTTTACAGGTGTGCTGCTTTACTATGTAGTATCACTACTGTTTTCAAATACAGTAACACTAGTATCATCTTACTTTTTAAAATGCATTAATAACATTATTATACTAAATATTAATTATCAAATACAATAACAATTGTAGTTATAATATCTATAAATAGCTTAGGTATAAGAGTTTTGAAACCTTTTGTGTATTTCCAACAACATTATCTCACCCAGTCTCAGTTTGCTCTGAGAATTAGGTCCACGATAAATGTTTCTAAATAAATCCACAACGGAATATTACTCAGCCATAAAAAGAGTGAGATAATGTCATTTGCAGCAACATGGATGGAACTAGAGATTGTCAAGCTGAGTGAAGTAAGTCAAAGTAAGACAAATATATGATACCGCTTATATGTGGAATATTAAAAAAAAATGGTACAAAGGAACTTATTTACAAAACATAAATAGAGTCACAGATATAGAAAACAGCATTATGGTTACTGAGGGAGGGATAAATTGGGAGATAGGGACTGACATATACACTCTTCTATATATAAAACAGATAACTAAGAATCTACTAGATAGCACAGGGAACTCTACTCAATACTCTGTAACGACCTGTATGGGAAAAGAATCTTAAAAAAGAGTGGATATATGTGTAGGTATAACTGATTCACTTTCTGTACAGCAGAAACTAACACAACATTGTAAATCAGCTATAAAAGTAAAAAAGTAAAAGTAAGTCACTTCAGTCGTGTCTGACTCTTTGCGACCCTATGGACCTGTAGCCCACCAGGCTCCTCTCTCCATGGGATTCTCCAGGCAAGCATACTGAAGTGGGTTGCCATGCCCTTCTCCAGGGGATCTTCCTAACCCAGGGATCAAACCCTGGCCTCCCACATTGTGGTCAGATTCTTTACCACCTGAGCCACCAGAGAAGCCCAAATCAACTATACTCACATAAAAAATAATTTTAGAAAAGCTCCCACATATTTAAAGGTCACAAACTACCCTCTACTCTCAAAATGATTCTTCTAAACCACAGTTCTAGTAGTTCCTTTGTTTAAAAACTGTAAGAGACACTTCGTATTTGGTTCCCCATTGGAATTGAAGCAAGCTACCCCCATGTCCAGCTGGAAGGCTAGGATCTGGATTCAGCAGATATTGCAAAACTACAGATGTGTTGAGCAGGGCTGTTTCAGCTTTCTACCACCTGAATCTCCTGGCCTTCGGACCACACCATCTGTGACGATCGGCATGCCCTATGGTACTGGGAGGGTTGGGTACCTCACTTTGTAATAACAGTGTCACTAAAGAGGCGGAGCTGGCTTCCTTCCCCTAGCCTGGGAAGCATTTAACCTAACACATATATTAGACATGAAAATTGGTCACTGGAGAGGGAAATCATGGAACTCAGCAATATCCTTGGTAATAAAATGATGAGAGAACCTATATTCACAAGAATATAACATATTCTTATATGGGCATAATGTAGGAGGCCCAACATATCTGATTTGGTGAAAAGATCATATTTACATGTACATCTCTTCCATCTCTCTGAAAAATACTCCTGCACTGTATTTTTATGTTATGTGTGTTGTTACTGTGATGGCAATGCAATGTGGAGAAGTGGCTTCCTCCACAGAAATATTTGTTGAAAGGTATTAATTTGAGCTGGACAGCAGGGATCGAAGTGCCCGCTGGTTTTGCCAGTGACTACCTTGTCCTAAGTACAGCTCTCTGTGAAAAGAACATAGCGATCTGGCCTGTGTGCCCATCCCATCTGCTTTGTGTGAAATCAAAGACTGAGGTACAGGGGGTTAATCTTGGCTTCATAAACAATTCTGTGAACACAACGGAGGTTAGAAGAACAAAGGAGCACCCCCGGGCTTACTCTGGGCAAGGTTGTCTGTAACATAAACATGCCAGGCTAGCGCAGGGATAATGGAAAGGACACTCTTGTATTTTGCTGGTATGAGCAAGTCATAAAATCACAATGGCCTCCAAATGCAAACTTGGCAACCTTGTGTCCACCTTGAACAGAAAATCCTTACATAGCAACGTCCACACAGGGCTTCCCAGGTGGCTCAGTGGTAAGGAATCTGCCTGCAAATGCAGGAGATGCGGATTTGATCCATGGGTCGGGAAGATCCCTAGGAGTAGGAAATGGCAACTCGTCCAGTTGCCTGGGAAATCCCATGGACAGAGAAGCCTGGCAGGCTATAGTTCATGGGGTCACAAAGAGTCAGACACAACTGAGCAACTGAGCACACACGCAGTCCACACAGGTGGGCGTATTGGATTCAGACGGAGTTGGCCATCAGATCAGATTAGAATGTGACTTTTTAAAATGTACGTATGTTTTATTTTATATTGGAGAAGAGCTGATCGACACCAGTGTATTAGTTTCAGATGTACAGCAAAGTGAATCAATTATCCGTACACATATATCCATTCTTTTTCAGATGTTTTTCCTATATAGGATACTGCAGAACATTGAGTAGAGTCCCTTGTGCTATATAGTAGGTCCTTGTTGGTTATCTACAGAATGTGGTTTTTTAAACAGCATGAGTGGTAGGAACCTGCCTCAGCAATTAAATAAGCTGGTGTCATTACTTAAGGGCTATGCAACCTTCAGAAAATCCTTTCATCTTTCTAAGTCTTGGTCCGTGGCTCTATATAATGAAGACAAGAACCTATCTCATAGAGCCAGTGACGGCAACACTTAGTAATGTGTTTCCTAAAGTGTCTGCCCACAGTATATGCTCACGAGCATGGGTTGCTCCCTCCCTTTGCCTCTGGGATGACTGAGTGCTGAAGGCTGACTTGACAAACGGATGACACATAAGGCAGGATAAGGTACAATGCATTTGCCTGTTCTCCAAGCCCCTCGCAGTCCAACTTCTAGCAACAGCCTCTCAGCTCCTTTAACCCCCAATTCTGAACTCCCATTCCGAGTCAGCCAGTCTGTGACGAGCTGCTATTTCTGATGAGAATGCATTATATTCCTCAGGAGTTTAGGAATAAGGGGGGAAGTCATAGCATTTGGGAATGATATTGGTAGAGAAAAAAGAGTCTAGGCATAAGAATCGGACAAATGAGCAAAACTCCCAGGTTTGCTACCTCCTAGCTGGGGGACTCAGGGCAAGTGGCTCAAGTGCTTTGAGTCCAGTTTCCTGGACTGTAAAGGGTAGAGAAGACCTAACTTACAGCAGCAGAAAGCGAAAGGAAGACCTACTTCCAGAGGCACTGGGAAAAAGCAATGTGTGACTGCCAACCACGGGCCAGGCTGACTGGCAGGCGTTTGACCAGTAGTAGCACAGAGACTCTGACAAGAACATCAGTATTCATGGTATTATTCTGAAGAGCAGTGGAATCTGGCAACCTGGTCGGAGTGCTCGTGCTGAGTTCACCCTGGGTAACCACCTCAGAACATCATGGTTTGACTAGTTCAAGAATTTATTGGTGCCTCATCTCACTCACCTGTATAAAACACACTGGAAAGTACAAAAACAGTCACCTTCTTTGTCTGGGAAATCTGCTCATTTTAATTAACCTAAAAGGTTTCCAGCAATTTGTGTTTGTAAAGCACTCTGACATCCTGAAATAAGAGGTAATTTAAATGCAAAATTTTATTACAACATCTTCTATGATTATTACTCAAGGGACTCTCGAGTAAGGAGCTCCTACAATTCCACACCTCTCATCTCAAGAAGGTGCTGTATCCTCTACCTGAGGGTAGGATCCTGCAGATTTCCTGAGAGTTCTTGGAACTCTGCTTACTTAGTAAAAGTGTGGAGTACAGTGGGAATTTATAAAAGACAGTAAGAGAAAGGATATTTTGAGTGCTTTCAAACTCCAGCTAAGTTCTGATTCTGCCTAAATCTACAAATCAAGTTCAAATCACACTTATGTTATTACATCACTGTTCCCTTGTTAAATGACTTTAGCATGAGGGCAGGGCACCACTCTATAAAAGACAATAGTATTTTTGGCCTAAGGGACTTGAGGTCAGCATTCAGGGCAATTTCAGCCTCTGCAAAGTGAAGCAGAAACCTAGAAATGAAAGAAACAAAGAAAGGAACCACACATTCTGTAGACATTCTGTCCTAATCTCTGGCTGCCCCCAAAACCATATATGTGTGGGGCAGACCCCAAGCATCTGGGCTAAGGTTAAAATTTAAAAAATAAGAGGTTGACGAATTACCAGGTGCATTTTCTGTATAGATTGAAATGTTCACTTGGCTTCCCTCTTCCAAGTTATTAATGTGATTAATCATACTAGTAGAGATGGCTCAGCAGGTAAAGAATCTGCCTGCAATGCAGGAGACACAGGAGATGTGGGTCTGATCTCTGGGTCAGGAAGATCCCCTGAAGAAGGAAACAGTGACCCACTCCAGTATTCTTGCCTGGGAAATCCCATGGACAGAGGAGCCTGGAGGGCTACAGTCCATGGGGTCGCAAAAGAGTTGGACATGGCTTAGACACTAAGCACAACAAGAATACTTTCTAATGTTGAATCAAACTTCTTAGAATAAACTCAACTTAGTCATGAAAAAACAAATAAATAGCTGAACTCTGATTTGAGCTGCTGCCCCAAAGTCAGAGGATGCCATTGTAGTTCAACCAAGTTAATTTCACTCTAAACAAACAAACCAACAAATAACAACAATCATATCAGCAAGAACACTAACAAAACACACTCATTGGAAGAATATTATAGACTATAGCACAATGTTCACAATATCCAAGCCAGAGTCCAAAAGGGTTCAGCATGAGAAGAAATATAAAATCACCACCCATTCTTAAAAGACAATCAATGGAGACTGACCTCAAGAGGATCCAGATGTTAGAATTAGCAGTTATTAACTCTGGTCAATGACATTACAGAAAATATGCTCAGAACTAATGAAAATTAGCCATAAAGCTTGCATATCCCTTAGACTTCAAAAGAAAACAATAAGCAAAGACTCCTATATGACTGGAAAGTTTTTATCTCACAAAGATAACAGTTTCAGGAAAGTTTCCATTTTTTTTGGTGGGGGTGGGAAACAAAGTATTTGAATAAGCCAGCTACAAGAACTTTTGCACAATCATTAATTCATTACTTAATTAAGTATTCAGAATATTATTGAAAACATACTAGGCTTCAGGCAGAGTTCTAGAATTGACCTAAACAAACTAAGAGCTTTCTTGGGCCTGCTATTAAATATTCATCATAGGTGATCATCACTTTGTGTGAGATAATTAGCTTACACTATATAATTGACCATTGAAACTATTGTATCTGGGTCTTCTTAAATCTTATTTCATGCATGCTGTCCTCATAGTCTCCCCAAAAGTCTTCATTTATTGTACTAGGTATTGCCTCTCCCTGTACTGTGTATGTGTGTGTGTGCATGGGTGTGTGTGTATATGAATATATATATATATATATATATAGACAGAGAGAGAAAGTGTTAGTCGCTCAGTCATGTCCAACTCTTGGCAACCCCATGGACTGCAGCCCACCAGGTTCCTCCATCCATGGAATCCTCCAGGCAAGAATACTGGAGTGGGTTGCCATTTCCTCCTCCAGGATACTCTGTGTGTGTGTGTGTGTGTGTGTGTGTGTGTGAGAGAGAGAGAGAGAGAGAGAGAGAGAGTGTGTGTGTGTGTGTGGATATAGAAAGAGAGACAGAGAGAAAGTATAAGGCAATTGTGAATTTTGATAAGTAGTATGAAGACAATAAATAAAAGAGAATAAAGTGTGCCAAGAGTAAAAATGGGTGATTTGCTTCCTTCTATGAGTCTATGATATAGGATTTATACTTTCCCTTGGCAATTAAGAATCCTTAAAGACACTGACATAGCATTCACTGTCCTAAATGATGGCCCATCCTCATCTAATACCTATTTTATATGGAATTGTGGCTCATAATATTCATTGAGATTTTATTTCAAATCTTCTCACTCCACAATAAAAAGGCCAGCCTTGTGAACCTGGAGGACCAGGCTTCGTCCCCTTGGGCGTATGCCTAGACAGATGCCTGGTAAACAGTCCTAAGTTGCTTCAGTCGTGTCCAACTCTTTGCGACCCCGTGGACTGTAGCCCGCCAGGCTCCTCTGTGCATGGGATTCTCCAGGAAAGAATACTGGAGTGGATTGCCATGCCCTCCTCTAGAAGATCTTCCTGACCCAGGAATTGAACCTGAGTCTCTTGCCACTCTTGCACTGGCAGGTGGGTTGTTTACCACTAGTCCCACCTGGGAAGCCCTAAAGGTATACAGCGCTAAGTCGCTTCAGTCGTGTCTGACTCTTTGCAACCCCATGGACTGTAGCCTGCCAGGTTCTTCTGTCCATGGGGATTCTCTACACAAGAATACTGGAGTGGGTTGCCATGCCCTCCTCCAAGGGACCTTCCCAACCCAGGGATCCAACCCACATCTCTTACGTCTCCTGCAATGGCAGGCAGGTCTTTACCTACTGAGCTACCAGTTGCTGCTGCTGCTGCTAAGTCACTTCAGTAGGCCTAAGCAAATACAGATCCTGGTGCTTAATGAAATGTAGCCATGATTCAAGCCAAGCTTGCAATGGGCTGCATTTCACTCATCAGCATTTTATGTCTTTTAATGAGATGATTTTTCCCCCTCTAATAGCCATGGAGACTTTGTGGGTGGGGTGGGAGAGGCCACTGTGCAAACAGGTTAACAGAGACAGATGTGAATTCTGTTTGATAATTGGTACCTGAAAAAACAAGTGCGCCATCACATGAGCTTGACTTAGGACATCTCTCACCAGACCATTAGCCTTTATAAAACACAGATCTCAATTAACTTTCAAGTAAATTAGATTATTTCCTGTCAATTTGAAGGATTTCATTTATCCAGGGGAAGCTTTACCAGGCAAAGATTCCAGCATTTGTATCCACAGAAATCTCTGTGGAAGGCTGCATAAAGATGGTACCCTTTCAGATTGCAAACTACTGTCACAGATTACAAACTCGCTGTCACACGAGTTGTCATCCCGTAATGGCCCTGTGTGGTCACCATAAGGGAAATCTCAGCACAAGGAAACATGAAAGAGGCTTGAGAGTTAGGTTCAGTTCAATTCAGTCACTCAGTCATGTCAACTCTTTGCAACCTCATGCACTGCAGCACTCCAGGTTTCCCTGTCCATCACCATCTCCTGGAGTTTGCTCAAACTCATGTCTATCGAGTCACTGATGTCATCCAACCATCTCATCCTCTGTCGTCCCCTTCTCCTCCTGCCTTCAGTTTTTCCCAGCATCAGGGTCTTTTCTAATGAGTCAGTTCTCCACATCAGGTGGTAACTAATCACAAATGTTGCCATGGTGAGTCAGCTAAGGCTTGATAATCACGAATCCCATTCTCTCTTCACTACATGGCATGATCCAAATGCACAGTCTCAAGTTCAATCCTAAAGGAAATGTTTCACACTAACCCACATAACATTAGTGGAGGACTTAATCTAGGGAGAGGGAGCATTTGGGGCTTCCCTGTGACAGGAGATCATCAAGGGATCCTACAGATTCTGTGGATGGGGTGCCGCAGAGTGACCAAAAAGGAGCTGACTTGTCTTGGTTCAAGCTCTCCATGTGCCAGGGACTCTCCTAGGTGCCTCACCACTGCTCCCTGTTGTTCTTTAGTTGCTAAGTCATGTCTGACTCTTTGCGATCCCATGAACTGCAGCACATCAGGCTCCCCTGTCCTTCACTATCTCCTGGAGTTTGCTCAAACTCATGTCCACTGAGTCGATGATGCCATCCAACCATCTCATCCTCTGTTGTCCCCTTCTCCTCCTATACTCAATCTTTCCCAGCATCAGGATCTTTTCCAGTGAGTCAGCTCTTCATATCAGGTGGCCCAATTATTAGAGTTTCAACATCAGTCCTCCAAATGAATATTCAGGGTTGATCTCCTTCAGGACCGACTGGTTTGATCTTTACACAACCCAAGGGATTTTCAAGAGTCTTCTCCAGCACCATAATTCAAAGGCATCAATTCTTCAGTGCTCAGTCTTCTTTATGGTCCAACTCTCACACCCATACATGACTACTGGAAAAACCATAGCTTTTTTTTTTTTAATTAGTTTATTTATCTATTTTTTAACTTTACAATATTGTATTTGTTTTGCCATACTGATTATATGGACAACTGCTCCCTAATTCAATCCTAACTCCTGTCCAGGTATGCATTATTGTGCCCCAGATACACTGCTTCCCAAGGAATGGCATGGACCACACAGCACATCAATCGTAGGGAAGGCAGGATGACTTCTGAAACTATATGTGCATTTATTATGTGCTGTGTGCCAGACACTTTTCTAGGATTGCTGAAATCAGAACGATGATGATGAACTTGCTCCTGACTTCAAGGAGCTTAGAGTTTACTAGGGTGGGAGGGGGGGTGACAGGCTGTACTCAAGTCAAAGAAAAGAACTGACAGTTGTTGTAAAATTTATTATGGGGCCTTTCCTGGTGGTCCAGTGACTAAGAGGCTGCGCTTCCAGTGCAGGGAGTCCAGGTATGATCCCTAGTCAGGGAATGAAGATCTCGAGTGGTATGTTAAAAAAAAAAGAAAAAATTAAGCTAGATCATCAATGGCCTTGTGAGTCAATATGCAGGTGGTCTGGATTTATCCATGTGCCACAATGAGCCATTTAGCTGGAAAAATTATACTTTTTTTTTTTTAATTTATAGGAAAGATTATCTGGCATCAATAGGAAGGAATGTTAAAGGACAGCACATGGGATTAAAAAATAAATTAAAAAGAAAAGAACAGCACAGGAAAGGAAGGAGATCAAGTACAGGGAAGGAAGGAGACCAAGTAAGTCTTTTCGTAATGAAAGCAAAAAATGGTGCAAAACTGAAACCACATTGTACATGAAGGAAAAAGGAGACAGGGGTTGTCAGGTAAGTATTGCAAGACTTGATTAGCTCAAGCCGGAGAAGGAAAAAGATGATATCAAAAGAGCCTACTACACAAATAAGATTGGGTGGGTGAGTAGGTACACATAAGATCCTTCAGTAAACAGAAATTATCATTATTGACTCCCATCGGGATCATCATGACAATATGATGGGGATATTTAGTCACCAGTACTCAGAGGAGACCCTGGAATTGCAGGCTTGAGTTCTGCCTCTCCGTAGCTCTACATGGGTTATTTACCTTTTGTCACGTAGCTGCAAGCCCACCGCTTTATGCTCTTTGATTCTGAAGCTAGATCTCTGCAAACCACATTACCAGTCACACTAGTAGGCTGACTTCCTGTTAGCTGCTGCTAATGTAGGTACCAGAGGGAGAACAAGAAGCAACAAAAAGGAACAATGAACTTCTTTCATCTTTTCAGACCCTTCTATGCAGCACTAGCAACAGAGCACAGCTCCACTTCAGACATCAGTTCCTTTTGGCACTCCTAGCCTCGGCTTTTCAAAGCTGCCACCAACAAAAATGGACTGTGCCTCCCTGTCAGTCAAAATACCACCTGCAGAGAGCCCTCCCCAGAGGACCATGCAATAGCTTTGCAACAGCCCCTCTTAGAGGTCTGAGCATGGACTACATGAAGCTCCACCCAGAGATCAGAGCTATTACATTCTGTGAACACAAATTCCTCCTTTTAGTTCCTCAGCCCAAGCAATCACTGCCTCTTCTTACAACAGTGTTGATCACTGAGTCATTAACAATCACTAACAATGATAATTATTCATCATTAATTGTGAAGTCATCCCAATGTCCCCTTCTTGCTCTGTCACCCTTCCCACACTTATATAATCAATTGCCTCTATTAAGTACCTTCTGCTTGAAATAGTTAACTGTGGATTCTGTCTTTCTGATTAGGCTTTGAGGACTACTTTGCCTGGTACCAGAACTTCTCCAAAGATGCACACCCTCAAAGACAGGAGTCAAAGAATGGTTTGTTTATGTCTTTAGAGTTGAATGCTGTGCGGAACTCCTTATCAATGAAAAAATGGAATACTGATGACCCACGGCAAGAAGTAGCATGACAATTAATTCATTTGCTGCCTAGATAGGCATTCTTGGGAGAAAGTTCCTATTCCAGCAAGTACCAAGTAGCTGTTGATCTGGGTTACAGTGTTAAAGGTGACAACAAGGACACCGGCTGGGATGGACACTTCTCACTGCACTGCACAGGCAACAGGAAGAAAATAACAAGATGCAGACTTCAAATTGTTGCATAAGCTCAACTCTGATCAGAGAATAAGAGTGCTTCTATGGTAGCCTTAAAAGAAGTTCTTATTTCTTATAGGAAAAGAGCAGATATGGCTAAAACTCAGAATTAAATCTTATTTATACAGCTTGCATAATGACAGGGAACACTGAAGTCCCATACTCCTCAAATCTCTTGTGTGAACTTTAGATCATGAATTGGGAAGGAGTGGGACACTGACACTTTGAAAAAGGGCATTTGGTTGGATTCAGACTAGACTGGGAGTCTTGAACTATCATCCGTCACCATCATTATTATGCAAAGAACTAACACACTGCATTTAACATAGCCTGACACACTATTTGCTTATTATTCTTTTTTATTCTTTTCCTCCACTAGCAAATATCCTCCACAAGAGCAAAGATTTTGTTTGTCATGTTATTCAGTATCTAAGACAATACCTTCACATAGTGTGGCATGACTAGAATCAGCTTTTCTAACTTGTTTGTATTTCCCATTTTAAAATAATCAGGTTGAATTTGAAGACAAAGAAGATGGAAATTATAACTGTTGACAGTTGAACATCTCTTTTTGGTCACAGTATGTGTGTGTGTTTCTGTGTTTAGTGTTTCTTTTGCTCAACACATATTAACTGAGCACTTACTATGTGCCAGGCACACAAAACACCCCTCATGTAGATGCTACTTATCATCCCTTTTCAATGGGTTTTAAAATAAAATGATGGGGACTCAGGTTACATCTTTCAGATCTAGAATTGATTTATCTTTCCATTATATTATCTCCACCTAATCTCCACTGCCAGACACAAAGAGAAAAAGAAAACAAAGCTAAAAAATAAATAAAAAGAGAGAGAGACACTGTGTGTCTGTGTGTGTACACATATATATGGAGAGACAAAAGCAATCAAAATGATTCTGGGGAGTAGCCAGAACTTTACACCAGGCACTCCACAGAAAATAAAATGTAAAAAGTAATAGCTCTTCAATTCACCAAGTCCCTCAAGTAATGGATTCCAAGCAAGCCATATTGTGTCAAAGAGCCTTGCTGGGCAGGGGAGTTCCTGCTCCTGGGGGAAGGGCAGATGCACCATAGCAGGCGCTATAATTTGATGAGTAAAGAACTGCAATGGAGTTTGGGAAGTGAATTGATTTTAATGCATTGTCACTGACAAATCAGAAAGAACTGGACATGGTTCTCAGGAGAACAAGTCTGAATCACCTCATGCTTTACCTTAAGGATGGTTTATCCTTAATTAAGTTAGTAGATTATAGCTACAGGGCAGCTTCTCTTGACGATGAGTCAGGACTCTTTCCAAGGCTTGCATAAAGTGAACAGTAATGACCCACTAGGTCCTGTGCCTAGATAGAACTGTGTGTTTGTGGAGAATCCACCCACAATGCAGGAGACCTGGGTTCAGTCCCTGGGTTGGGGAGATCCCCTAGAGGAGGACATGACAACCCACTCCGGTATTCTTGCCTGGAGAATCCTATGGACAGAGGAGCCTGGCGATCCATGGTCCATTGAGTCACAAAGAGTCGGACACGACTGAGCAACTACGTGCACATGAGGTGGAGAAATACAGTCCATGATCTACCAGAATCCTGGGCAGTGAATTTTTTCATCTCGATTTTCATCATACCCAGGTGAAGTAGACTGCGTTAACCCCAAACAATAAAACAAGAACCCCCCTTCTCCCACTTAGATCCAAGTGAAAAAATAATAATAATAAAATGATGCCCTTCAGTTTCATCGTACCTCGGACCCCTCAGCTCCACAAACCAAAGGAGTTTCTCCCTGAAGTTTGGGATTTACTCAATCAGCAGCATTTGAACTGAAGATCAGTTCAGAAAATGAGCAGAAGGAAGAGGGCTTTCTTAGGCTAAACGGCAGGGTCCATGGTCAAGATTACCCCTTGGGATCAACAGGGTCCCTGTGATGCCTTGAGCACCTTTCTTAGGAGCAGCGGAGTGTGGTGGTTCACAGAGAAGACTCTGGAGCCAGGCTGCCTGGGTTCAGCTGATGTCATTCAGTACACATTAGCCTCATGACATCTGCCAATTGACCTAAACTCTATGGGCATGGTTTCAGCATCTGTATAGTGGTGATAACAGCTGTATGGGCTCCATCAGGTGAGGTACAAACTAAATTCACTAATCTACCTAAAGTATGAGGATCTTCACTGCACTCTTGGCAGTCTTACACTCTGTTCATTTCGCTAAAGGAGAATCTGATTCCCAGGGAGGTAAGTGGTTTCTCCAAGGATAATGCAGATGGTCAAGCAACATCCAGGACTCATGAGTCCTAAATTCAAGACCTGGGGTAGGGCTTTCCTGGTGGCTGAATGGTAAAGAATCTGCCTGCTAATGCAGGAGACACAAGTTCAAACCCTGACCCGGGAGGATCCCACCTGCTGCGGAACAATGAAGGGCTTGTACCACAACTATTGAGTTTGTGCTCACTATTGAATTGTGCCTCGGGGGCACAATTACTGAGTTCCCTGAACTACTGAAGTCCATTTGCCCCAGAGCTTGTGCCCTGCAACAAGAGAAGCCACTACAATGAAAAGCCCACACACTGCAAATAATAGAGCAGCCCCTGCTCTCTGCAACTAGAGAAATGCCTGTGCAACAACGAAGACCCGGCACAGCCAAAATTTAATTACTTAATTAATTTTAAAAAACCAGCTGGGGTAGATGCTGAGTTAGTATAGACAGGTAACAGAAGGGGAGAATAGTTCTGCTGAGGCAGGAGAAAGGAAAGGTAACTGCGGGATAGTTCCTTTTAAGTCCACTGCTTTTAAAGTGGGAAGAATGATTTTGAGAAAATTCTTTTGTGACAAGCAGCCAAAGAGTTTAAGCCATTGTGTTGGCCAAGTTTCTCCTCAAAGGTCTATTCTCCTGGCCGAGAAATGGGCTGAGCTAGAGGGAAAGTGGATTACTGGAACACAGCCATGTTTCACTGTCCCACTTTCTCCCTCATCCATCAAATGGAAAATAACTGTCCTCCACGCCTCCCTTGAATGATGGCTTTTGAGGGATTGATAGTGTTAGTTCCCTTGGCAGGGATGACAAAATGGTGGTCAGATTCTAGTGTCTTCCCCTGGAAGGGACCAGGGAGTTTATCTATCTGAACCACCTCATTAAGCAGAGGAAGAAACTGAAGTCAAACATATTATAAAATTGTCTCAATATTATCAAGCAAATAGGGCAGAACCAGGACAAGTACTAAGGTCTGACTCCGCACGCTTTCTTCCTCTGTCACTCAACATGTACAAACAAAAAGGAAAGGATCCTTTTGTTCAGAATTAAGTTCTGAAATTAAGTTCACTGGAGAGGGCTCACTGGGATGCTGTTGTGAGAGCATCACTGAACCTGGAATCAGCAAGGATGAAAACAACTCATTGCTGTGGACCTACTGTGTGCCAAGTGCTCTACTACAGGTCCCATACAGAGCCTGTGTTTCCCACAAGACTGTAGTCTCTACAAATACAAGAACTTCATCCACCTTCTGACCTTTGTATTATTAGCCATCACCCAGAAAGCTTGGCATGAAGTAGACATTCAATGAACAAGTTGAGTCAGTGAATGATCTCACTTAAATCTAAGAAGCCAGGGACTTCCCTGGTGGCCCAGTGACTAATACTTCACCTTCCAGTGCAGGGGATATGGATTCAATCTCTGGTTGGGGATTTAAGACGCTACATGCCTCACAGTCAAAAAACAAAACATAAAACAAAACAGTGCAGGGGATATGGATTCAATCTCTGGTTGGGGATTTAAGACGCTACATGCCTCACAGTCATAAAACAAAACAAAACAAAACAGAAGCATTAATGGAACAAATTCAGTAAAGACTAAAAAATGATCCACATCAAAGAAAAAAAATCTTAAAAAAAAACATAAGAAACAAGATGATAGGAGAGATTGAAGGCAAGAGGAAAAGGGGATGACAGAGGAGGTGATGGCTGGATGGCACCACCAACTCAGTGGACATGAGTTTGAGCACACTCCAGGAGATAGTGAAGGACAGGAAAGCCTGGCGTGCTGCAGGTTAAGTGGTCACAAAGATTCGGACACGACATAGCAACTGAACAACAACAAAGAAACCAGATAAGGACTGAGCTTAAAATGATAGACTGAGCTTCAATCAATGTTTGGCCCAATCAAGGTATAAGTGTGGGAACAAGTAGTAACTGTATGACCTTCAGAAATAGGAAGTCCTTTGGGGACCTATTTTAATGTAGGAGTAAGACTGCTTTTTGAGCAAACTCCAGGAGATGGTGAAGGACAGGGAAACATGGCATGCTGCAGTCCATGGGGTCGCAGAGAGTCGGGCACGACTAAGTGACTGAATGAGAAGACTGCTTCAAATCCAACAAAAACAGTGTTGTTGGTACCAGATCCTTTTAAAGTGCTTTGGAGGTTAAATATGCCCCCCAAGCAGTTATGTTAGTTCTGCCTGTTTGCTCAGCAATCTATTGACCATGAATCAGAAAACCAAAAATCACAATGGGCCCATGGTCTGCACGCCTGTCAGGTTGAATGTCCCTGAAGGCCAAAGTAACCAGCGTCTCATACTTCATAAATCCTAAGCAGTTGGTGGGACTGATTCTCTTAGTTTCAGCCAGTTACATGAAGTTGAGTATAATGCAGTTGAAACAATAATAACAAATAATAATGCTATAACAACAACTACAAAGAGCCAACCACTGTTCTAAAAGTTTTACATGTATCACCATATTTAATCCTCACAACAAACCTAAGAGGTAGGTTGTTATTATTATCATCCCCATTTTACAAATGAGGCAACTAAAGAGGGAAGAAATATTTAAGCACAACAGACCAACTACATCTAAATGCTGACTCTGCTTCTTCTTGTCTGGCGTCATTCGTCTTGTGAATGGATGGGTAGGTGGGTGGGTGGGTGGATGGACAGATAGATGGATGGGTGAATGAAAGAATGGAAAGAGGCAGGAAGCAACCAAGGCAGTGTCCCTGTTATGGATACACAGTCTCTAAGTAACCAACCAAATCCATAATTCAGTGTGGATAACTGTTGTGTGGGCTGAGTCATGCTGGATTGTTGGGGAGGCCAAGAATAGTGGTTGTGTATGCAGGCTCCAAAGTCAGATACGCCCATCCATATGCCAGCTCCACAATTACAAACTCTTTGCCCTTGTATGTGATTTCTCTGAGCCTCAATTTCTATAAGATGGGGGAAATACATTACCTACTCAAAAAAAAAAATGTACAAGGATCAAAAATTATACTGGCTCATAGTAGGTGCTCAGTAAATGTATGTTGAAAGGATGTGTAAATAAGTTGACAACACAATAGCATCCCGCCCGTGAAAGTGACCTGGATGAAAGCCACGATTCAGTGGGTCTCTCTTATGTTATGGTTTGAGCTACAAAATCTACAGAATCCCCTAAATGCAACAAAACCATCAAAGTATCCAGATTTTATATTGTAAATCCTCATGCATATTATCAGACTTGTAGTAGAAATGCTCTGCCTTTGCTTACATTTAAATCATCAGGATGGACTAACTGCTGATTATGATCCACAAAACCAGGTAATCTCCCTAAGCCTTTGTATCTTTGAACTGAAGATTTCCACTCTGCCAAAAACAAGTGTATGGATGTGAGAGTTGGACTATAAAGAAAGCTGAGTGCCTAAGAATTGATGCTTTTGAACTGTGGTGTTGGAGAAGACTCTTGAGAGTCCCTTGGACTGCAAGGAGATCCAACCAGTCCATCCTAAAGGAGATCAGTCCTGAGTGTTTGTTGAAGCTGAAACTCCAATACTTTGGTCACCTGATGCAAAGAGCTGACTCATTTGAAAAGACTCTGATGCCGGGAAAGATTGAAGGCAGGAGAAGGAGAGGACAACAGAGGATGAGATGGTTGGATGGCATCACCGATTCAATGGACATGAGTTGGATAAACTCTGGGAGTTGGTGATGGACAGGGAGGCCTGGTGTGCTGCAGTCCATGGGGTCGCAAAGAGTCGGACACGACTGAGCAACTGAACGGAACTGAAAAACAAGCGCATTTCTAAAGACTGTGAGAAGAGTTGGGAGGAAGCATTGCACTGAGAGATTGTAAGGTTAAGACAAGGTGTTAGCCTTTCTGGGTCTGGTACCTATTTAGCCCAGGCACTCAGCCTAGGGAGATGGTATCTCTTGGCTTTGGGTAGCCCCCATCCCCAGAGCATGGAGAGCTTGTAAGTAATGGGTTTATCTAGGTCTCCTATGAGCAGCTCCACCAATTCCTAGGAAATAATTATGCAACAGCTGTAAAAACAAGATCACCTTAAAGCCTTCCTAGCCTTCATCTTCTCTGGAATGTACACCAAAAGGTGTTTCCCCCATATTCCCTTGAAGCTCTTTAGAAGCACATTTTTCCCTATCAAAGAGAAGATGAAAAGGATGTTCATGTTGTGAGAGTGATGTTCTACATAGATCAGCACTTAGCAAGATGAAGGGGAAGCTGGGTGGTGTAGATATGAGCCATACTCCCTTCCTTGAATCAGCCCCAGTTTCTCTCATCTCTGACATGGAAAGATGAAACAAATGAAGGGCCAGGAAAATCATTCTGGGAAAGCTTTGGGGAGAATAAAACTGGGACACACAGAAGATGTCAAAGGAAAAATAAAAGGAACACCAAAGGAAGCTCTAATGTAGAATTTCAAGTACAGGGAAATAAAAGAATAGCCAAGATGTGTCTGGAATGGGGAGAGGATTGTAACCAAGTGTCTGTGTTAGACCTCAGAAGATGACTGGAAGGCAGACAACAGGCAAAGGGGCATAGCGCATGTGTGTGTGCTGGTAGAAGGAGGGAGGCAGGGGCTCGGGGACATGGGGAAGGACTCATCTAATCACTACACGGGTGAGAGCCATGCCGGACCTTCTTCACCATGCTGTCCCTGCCAGAGTTTCTCCATGTATAATACTCTGATCAAGCAGCTCAATATCACTCAGAGATGGGTATTACATTTCAGAGCCTGAGCCCTTTCTGAGGAGCCATGGTCTATATCATATCCTCCTCAGTCTTCACTGAATATCTGTGTCCCCTCACGATTCATATGTTGAAGCATAATCCCTAAGTGAAAGTGAAAGTGAAAGTGTCAGATGCTCAGTCACGTCCCATTCTTTGCAACTCCAAGGACTGTAGCCCACCAGGCTCCTCTCTCCATGGGATTCTCCAGGCAAGAATACTGGAGCAGGTTGCCATTTCCTTCTCCAGGGGATCTTCTGGATCCAGGGACAGAACCCACGTCTCTTGCATTACAGGAGGTGGGGCCTTTGGGAGGTAACAAGGTTTGGCTCAGGTCCTGGGGATGAGGCCCCCACAATGGGATTAGTGCCCATACAAGAGGATGAGTTACCCAGAGTTTTCTCTTCCCACCAGGGGAGGTACAACAAGAAGTCAGCTGTCTGCAACTCCAAAGAGTGATCTCACCAGAACCCAACCAACTGGCACCATAATCCTGACTCCAGACTCCAGAATGGTGAGAAGGAAGTTTCTGTGGTTGACCAGCCACCTCATTTATGGTATTTATTTTCAGACACCCCCCAAATTTACAGATTGAAACCTTTGGAAATGGGAGTAAGTAGACAATAGATGTGTCCGGAGAAATTTCATGCTTATAGCCTGTCTGTATAAATAAAGCATTACTAGAATACAGTCACAACCATTCACATATATATATATCTAAGGCTACTTTCTCACTACAAGAGCAGCTTTGACTAGTTGTGACAGAGCCCTATGGACTGAGAACCCAAAAGGTTGACCACTCATCTAGCCATTTATAGAAGTTGTTTGCTGACCCCTGATGGAGGGGTTTACTTAATTCCCTGCTGTTTTATGAATTATGCTGAGTTCAGAGAGAGTAGCAAATGATGACTTTTCTGCCAGCACACAACTACTTTTAGCAGTAGAAAAATGAAACATGAGATTTCTGACTTTCAAAACTGTCAGCATGTACCAGTGGCTACACAGTGCATGAGTGTGGGACTTCCTTACAGGCAGAAGCCCAGGAAAATACAACAAAATCTTGGCTTCTGAGTCCACACAGCCCCCCACCCTAAAAAAAAAAATATGCCCAGACCAAAAGGAAGTGAGGAATGTCATGAGCACAGTGGCTATGAAATTCTGTGATGGAGAATGATAGCGACTCAGCAGAAATCGTAACCGATGGAACAATCCAAGGAAGACATTAAGGACTCAAGCTATTTTGCCATTAACATCAGCAGGCTCTGAAAACTCCAATTCTCAGGCATTAGGAGAATTTGATGATATTGTTCCAGAACCACCTCTCACAATAGCCAAAATGCTACCATGGGGAAAAGCCAGAAGCACAAGGCAGAAACAGCAGGGGGATCTGGCAGGGAGGCAGGCCAAGGGCTTCAGTGTCAAGGAGAGTTGAAACCTTCAGGATGCCAGAATTGTGAAATCAGAAAGTCGAAAAACCACTTCAAAAACTCC
This sequence comes from Giraffa tippelskirchi, assembly GCF_054371585.1. NCBI lineage: Eukaryota > Metazoa > Chordata > Mammalia > Artiodactyla > Giraffidae > Giraffa > Giraffa tippelskirchi. The sequence goes on from NC_137280.1 coordinate 72,426,580, forward strand.
TCCAATTTCTTGCCCAGCCAGCCACAGGGGGCTGCTTTCTGATTATTGAAAATGATGAAGTTGTTGAATGCCTTATCAGCAATCTCCTTAAGGACCAGCGTGATCACAGGAGGCACAGGCTGTATACAATACTCAAATTAGGAAGACTGTGACGCATGGTCAGTCTCACCCTATCTGGTCCTTTTTAAGAAGAACCGCACCCTGAACCTCGGTTCTGCGCAGACTCAGATGCAAATCCAACTAAGCAGGACCCAGACCCCCCCACACACAGAGGGGTTCCCAGCATTCTACAGTCAAAGGGCTTATATTCTGAGAGCTCAGGCCTTTCCGTCCCCTCTTCCAATCCCAAGCAAAGAGAACTGGAGAGATTAATAATATGAAAGTCTCTGTGTCACCTTAATATTACAATTGGACCAGGAAGCCGGGTCCAGATCACCTTGGTTGGAATCCCAGGTAACCTCAGGTGGTTACTTCTCATCTGTGCTCCATTCCTTTAGCTGTAAAACATGTAATAAAGGAGGCTTCCTCCGCGTTTATTTTGCAGATGAACTGACTTAATGGTTGTGAAAACACTTTGAATGGAGCTGTGCTCATAGAAAGCATCCTATAAGTATTAATTATCATTCTTTGATTTATCTGAAGTTGAAGCATTCAGGTGAGCTGTGCAGAGCACCTTCCATTCATCATCACATGTATTCCTCACAGCCTCGCTAGAAGACAAAGGCATCACTGAGATTTCACAGATCAGGGACATGATCTGTTCAGAGGCATACCACCAGGAAACAGTGGAGCCAGGAATGGAAGATTCCATGGACTGTCTGGCTTGAAGCCCAATGAGAATGACAACCCAGGGCCATGTTGCTATGCCCAAGACTCCCACAGACCTGGGAGCCTTCTTCTCACTCCAAAGCACAAGCCTACGGGGTGAGACACACCCAACCCTGGAATGGAGGGGAGAAAAGGACACAGCAAAAGCCCATGAGCCAGTTCACACCCTCAGGGTATTAATCCCAGCATGGCAGATGCTACTTGCTGTCCAACCCAAGAGCTGTTCATTTCCAGTCTTCTCCATTCACACCTGTCTCTGCCTCTAAAGACTTGAGCATGCATGCTCAGTGGTGTCCGACTCTTTGTGACCCCGTGGACAGTAGCCCACCAGGATCCTCTGTCTGTGGAATTTTCCAAACAAGAATACTGGAGTGGGTTGCCATTCCCTTCTCCAGGGAATCTTCTCAATCCAGGGATCAAACACAGGTCTCTGGCATTGACAGGCGGATTCTTTACCACAGCACCACCTAGGAAGCCCCTGCTGCTGCTGCTGCTTCTGCTGCTGCTAAGTCGCTTCAGTCGTGTCCGACTCTGTGCGACCCCACAGATGGCAGCCCACCAGGCTCCCCTGTCCCTGGGATTTTCCAGGTAAGAACACTGGAGTGGGTTGCCATTTCCTTCTCCAATGCATGCAAGTGAAAAGTGAAAGTGAAGTCGCTTCAGTCGTGTCCGACTCTTAGCAACCCCATGGAGTGCAGCCTACCAGGCTCCTCCATCCATGGGATTTTCCAGGCAAGAGTACTGGAGTAGGGTGCCATTGCCTTCTCCCCTAAAGCCTTGGAAAAAGAGGACAGATATTTACCTCCCCAGACTTAACCTCTAGTTTAAATAGCTATGCCATCCTGCTTTGCCAATGAAATAAAAGAGGAAATATTCTATGAGGCTTCTGGAAAGATTTCTTTGTTTTTGTTACAAAGGGACTGACAAAGGAAGTGAATGACTGAGGCTGAACTTCCCATTCCTTTTTCCTTGAACACAGATGTGATGTTTGGATCCTTGGTCATCATATTATGTCATGAGGCAAGAAGACCTTAGCTAAGGAGGGCAAAGAAGAACTTTATTTGAAAAACAGAGTCAATCCTTTGTTTTAAAGTATGAAGGGAAAAAAAGCCAAGAACACATTACCCCCAGGTAATGCTGTCATTAAACAGCAATTGAAGCCATCACCTTTGGTCAAGTCTACTATGACTTAGAGATGACAGTAGCCTGGCTGACACTGCAAGGTACTCAGATCTGCACAGTACTAAGCACTCACCAAGAAGCAGGACATGTCCATGTTTGGGGGACACATCCTTGTTCCCCAAAGAACACTCAACCTCTGGGATATCAATTCTCTCTTGTAAAAAGAGATTTGTAAAAATCAAATGTCAGAAGAGATTCATTTCAATTTAGAGATTTTTACTTTCTGCAATGAGGAACTAAATGACAAGAAATTGAACAGCAGTGTGACATGATAAAGGCAGAATATACCAGTAGAGATTTCCAGATAAATCAGTTAAAGATGGCTTAAGAACTTACAGGACTCTCTCTTGCTTCTTGAATTCCTATTAAGATATGCAAATGAAATGTTAACAAATGCCCTATTTCAATACACATACCTCACTTAATCCTCAAGTGAACCCTCAAGGTGGTAGTTTAGTCATTAAGTCATGTCTCAACTCTTGCAACCCCACGGACTATAGCCTTCCAGGCTCCTCTGTCCATGGGATTCTCCAGGCAAGTATACTGGAGTGGGCTGCCATTTCCTTCTCCATACGAAATGAGTAGGGTTAGTTAACAAAAGATAAAGTTCGACCTCAACAGTCTATGTCACAGCCAAATGAGACAGTGTTGGGACCAAAGTCCAGGCCAGATCCCTCTATAAGTAATGGTTACAATGACATTGCTCCCTGATTCTTCTCAAATCCAGCACATGCTCAAGAATGGTGATCTTCTCTCTGTCACATTCAACCACCCGAGTGGGAGAGTGCTGCTCATAGCCACCCACCTAGAGCAGCCTGACTCACGTGGCTGTCACCCTGCTCCAATGACACACACCCTACAGAGCTCTTGGTCCTCCTTCAGAAACCTGAGTCACCTTGATGGCCAGCTGCACTCATTTTCCAAGGCTGCCTTGATGGGTACAAATAATAATAATAGTAATAATTAAATATATCTATCTGATGTAAAGACTTCCAGAAACCAAGAATATAAATACTTAGATATGTACGTAATACTTCAATTATCTTCCCCTTTCCACTGATTTCTACTTTCTCATGCACCAAAGGCCATTTGGGGACAGCACATTTGTTCTACTGCTTTTTGCAATTATTCTTGGTTCTGCTGTTCTGCAGAAGGCTCTCCTATTTGGTAGAGGAAGTCACATTCAAGTTCTTTCAAGGATTCAAGAGGGTGAGGACTAAGTCCCAGTGTTTTTCTGTAAGTTTCCCAGGTGGCGTAGTGGTAAAGAATCCACCTACCAGTGTAGGAGATACAGAAGATTCGGGTTTGATCCCTGGGTTGGGAAGATCCCCTGGAGGAGGAAATAGCAACTTACTCTGGTATTCTCATTTGGAGAATCCCCTCACTTGGAGGACAGAGGAGGCTGGTGGATGACAGTCCATGGGGTTGCAAAGAGTCAGACAAAACTGAGCGCGCACGCACACACGTTCTGCTATAAACCAAGTCCTCTCCAAAGGAGGTGGTTTTACTGTTCAGCACGCATTTGCAATGAGAGATAAGTAATAACTGCAGAGCAGTGGGTTTTAAGACCTTCTCCTGAGAGCCTGTGGGTCCTGGAATGCTGCCCCAGACACAGAAGAGGTGGGCAGTGGAAAACCCAGGGCCACTGAGTCAACCCAAGTAGCTCTCCTCTCCCATTGTCTCTGTAGGAATTTTTTTACTCAACTTCCTTTGAAAAACAAGAAGTTGGCACCTTTTCGTGAATAAGTTGGTGCCCTTCCCTAGAAAATGCTAAGGAGTTATCCATCTAGCAAGGACCAGCATGTGATGTAAAGAAGCAAGGTGGGTCAAGACACAGAAGGAGGAGGAGGAGGAGTCAGAGCACATCTGGACACAGGCCCAGGTTAGGCAAAGCCACTGCCCGGTCCAGCCTGCCTGAGAATTTCACCTGCAGCCTCTCCAAGGGTTCTGAGTCACTGGGATCCAAAGGTTGCCCTTAGGACTTCCCTGGTGGTCTGGTGGTTAAGAATCCACATGTCAATGCAGGGGACATGGGCTCCATCCCTGGTCCAGGAAGACCCCACATGCCATGGGGCCACTAAACCTGTGTGCCACAAGTACCAAGCCCACGCTCTAGAGCTGGTGCTCCGCAGTAAGAGACAGCGCCAGGATGAGAAGCCCAAGCACCGCAATGAAGAGTAGCCCCAACTCACCGCACCTAGAGAAAGCCCGCGGGCGGTAACAAAGACCCAGTGTGGCCAAAAATAAAAGCAATCGATCAATTAATAAATCAATATACAACAATAAATCAAAAGATAAAGTTTATTCTATATACTCACCCAAAAATTAACTCCTGGTTGGGCTTCCCTGGTGGCTCAGATGGTAAAGTGTCTGTCTGCAATGCGAGAGACCCGGGTTCGATCCCTGGGTTGGGAAGATCCCCTGGAGAAGGAAATGGCAACCCGCTCCAGTATTCTTGCCTGGAAAATCCCATGGACAGAGGAGCCTGGTAGGCTACAGTCCATGGGGTCACAAAGAGTCAGACATGACTGAGTGACTCCACTTTCTTTTTTCTTTCTTTTAGACCATTTACATCACATTGTTAAATGAGAGAGTAAGAAGTCACAAGAAATTATTTGTGGAGATTATCCACAAGCACCTAGTTTTGTGTCAGAAAACAGTTGAAGAGTTTCAAGTCCTAGGAGGGGATCTGCTCCTGAACTTTTGGTCAAAAGCAGTGATCCAGTATGTCCTTCATCAGGCTGGAAGAAGAAGAAACAGAAAAGAGGGCATCGCTACCTTCAATTCCGGAAAATCTAAGAGTGAAAAGGCCGATATCAAATAATCAGAATTCAAGAGAGAACCCACACGATGTGGGTGATGAGAGAGGAGACACAGGCCCAGCAGTTAGAGAAGGAGAGACATCTGAACCAGAGAATTCAAAGAAGAGAGAGGATTATAACGGAAAATGTAATGTCAGGCTTCTCAGATAGAGCAAAGATCTGTTATCACAAGTTATGAAGCCAAAACAAAGTGAGAAAAGCGCAGAATCCCAGATCCACCACCTCCTGGAGGCACAGTCTCTGCCTGAGCTCCTCTGTGTAAAGTGGGGCAGAGGACACAACGGCGTGCTTCACCCTGCCTGGTTCCCGGAGCATCGGGGGGCCCTAAAGCTCTGGGGTCCTTTAACAGAGCAGGAATTTGGGAGGAGGCTTGAGAGAAAGAGGAAGCAGCCTGTGTGGGCATCTCTTTCAGGGAGGCAGCTAATAAAGAGAAGGAGACGCAGGATGGTAATCTGAGATGTGGCAGAATGGAGGGACATTTCTGGGGAAGGGCCCTTGAGTCTGCAATTAATTCTAAGGAGAAGGGTCCCATGGAAAGGGAACCATCTTACATTTTAAGATGGAAAGAAAAGCCCACTGGTCAAGAGACTCTTTGAGGGGAGATCATAGCAACAACAACAAGAGCAATAATCAACAGGTATTGGACAGTGAGGGGCTTCCTAGGTGGCTCAGTGGTAAAGAATCCACCTGCCAATGCAAGAGATGTGGGTTTGATCCCTGATCCAGGAAGATCCCCTGGAGAAGGGAAAGGCTACCCACTCCAGTATTCTGGCCTGGAGAATTCCATGGACTGTATAGTCCATGGGGTTGCAAAGAGTTGGCCACGACTGAGCAACTTTCACTTTCACTTTCAAGTACTTACCACTTGACTTTCGCAGACAAGGAGAAAGAGACTCAGGGAGCTGACACAGCTGGACTCGCTCATTCCTTCATCAGGTATTATTTGGCTTTCAAAACCACGTGTCAAACATCACCAGATAGTGACAATGAAACACTAAAGCGAATGCCGTGCTTCATGCCATGAACTCAGCAGTGCAGTGCAGACAGTGAGGTGCTGAAACCTCAGCACCACGCAAAGGTCAGCTGAGTGGACACAGGGGGAGTTCACGATGCTTGGGACGGCTTCTCTAGCTCTCCTGAGCAGGGAATGGACACTTCCTTGGTCTGTTGGGTTTAGTCTCCTGGGTGAAAGTGAAAATGCTAGTCACTCAGTTGTGTCCAACTCTTTGTGACTCCATGGACTGTAGCCCACCAGGCCCCTCTGTCCATGGGATTCTCCAGGCAAGAATACTAGAGTGGGTTACCATGTCCTTCTCCAGGGGATCTTCCTGACTCAGGGATCAAACCCGGGTCTCCTGCATTGCAGGCAGATTCTTTACCACCTGAGCCACTGGCTCATCAAATAGCCCCACTCTCAGATCCAAACTTTCAAAGAAGGACTTCTCAACAGCCCACCCCTACAGGACACAAGATGCACCCCCAGTGCAAGAGTCCCACTTGCATCTCTGCGCCCTCTGGCCTCAGGAACACCCCTGTCCGGGGTCTTCTAAACACTTGAAGAGTTCGCCTTAGAATTCAGGCTGAGGGCAATGCCCTGAGAAAGGAGGGAAGGGAGACGGGAGGTTTGCTGAAGCTACACTGCAATTCCGAGATGGAAAAACACAGAATGGAAGCATTTCAGGGTAGTCTGCCTTCACCCCCACAGAAAGCCTTGGGGCTGGATGGCAGTGGGCCTGCTGCCCAGAACACCAGAAAAACAAGTTCTCGTGGAAAATGCCTCCAAACACTTTGGACCACTGCATCAAGTGCCTAGGCAGCATCACACCTGCTTCGAGGGCCTTGGATACAGCAGTTAAAATAGCAGAAACCATCTCTCTTTTGTACCTGGCACTTGGAATGTACCCAGCCATAGTGTCACACTTCAGTTACTGCAGAAAATCACATTGCGAAGTTGGGGGAAACTATTATTGGCTGGACTCATTGTTTAAAGAACAATTAATAAGGGAACAGCAACAAGCTGGAATCACAGGCTTTGGGGCAATTTTACAATTAAGAAAATTATAGAGGCTGCCGTTTCAGAAAGCAGACTGTCAAGTTGAATGCAGAGAAGTATGCATGAGCTGAGCATCCAAGTAAATATCGGGGCACCATTTGGGGAGTCCTGAAGTGGGGAATGGAGGGGAGGAACATTGATGGAAGTTGTATATATCAGGTGTTTTACACCCAAATTTCACTCACTGTTTAGTTGCTCAGTCATGTCCGATTCTCTACGGCCCCATTGATGGTAGCCCATCAGGCTCCTCTGCACTTGGAATTTTCCAGGCAAGGATACTAGAATGGGTTGCCATTTCCCTCTCCAGAGGATCTTCCCGACTCAGGGATCGAACCCACATCTCCTGTGCCTCCTTCATTGGCAGGAGGATTCTTAACGACTAGTGCCACCTGGGAAGCCAAATGCCATCTGTCAATTACCCTTGGTGATCCTTTCCTAGTAAGTGGTTAGGGAGCTCCAGCTCTGTGCCTGTCCCCACACTAAGGTCTTTCTAACACATCATCTCATGTGGTCTTCACTTTTCTGTGAGGGGTTAGCTGGAACCCCAGTTTATAGATGCAGTCATTGAGGTTACACAAGGTCAAGGACTTTGCCTTCAGATTACATGATAAGTAAGAGGCGGGATTCCCAGAGGAACTCAAGGCTGTCCCGTCCCAGATTCCTTGTCCTTTTCACTCTGAGACCCTGTTCCTCCTCTCTGCTGAGCTGCATCTCTGAACTCCTCTTCCATACCCGTGAGTCCGTTCGAACCACCAACAAATGCAACCCTTCAAGTCTCATCTGGGTGTTGTCACCGAAGTTCTGCCAATGGAAGGGAGCCCAGCTCTGCCAACAGCCAAAGCCTCTGACCTCTCCCCTGAGTCTGGCCGTGTACCTGGCCTCCTGCTCAGCCCTGTTCACTTGGCAGGGAGGAAGTAAAGCTCCTCCAAGTCAAGGAGAAGATATGGACTGTCCCCGCTCTTAAGACCTCTTTTCTAGCACAGAAACTATGACAGTTCAAAGTCAGCAAGAGAGCTGTGCTGTGACCCAGTTAAAGACAGTGGGTCAGAATCTCGGTCAGGAGTGAAACTGGGTCAGTGCTAGGCTGAGACGGAGTATACCTGTGGATGATTGGAAAGGCCCACAAATAGCAGGAGGAGGAACCAAGACCTCACAAAGGGCAGCGTGATCGGGTGGGCAGGTGAGTCCAGAGCATGCAAGATTCACAGATTGGAGGGAGCCTCCAGAATGCCCACCAGGCAATGCTTCAAGTGGAAAAGCTGGTACTAGAAGTTGTTCACGTAACATTTGCTCGAGAAATAATGGGAAATAATGGCTGAACAACTGAATCAAAAACCTAAAAGGAGAAAGAAATTGTGCCTTAGGGGATGAGAGGTAATGGCAAATTAATATATCCAGGGGACTTCCCCGGTGGTCCAGTGGTTAAGGCTTCGCCTTCCAATGCGGGGGGAGCAGATTCAACCTCTGGTTGGGGAGCTAAGATACTACATGCCTCTCGGCCAGAAAAACAAAACCCATAAAACGGAAGGAATATTGCAACAAATTCAATAAAAATACTTTTTAAAAACTGAAAAAAATAAATATATCTATGTCAATGCAACTAGACTGGGTTATAAGAAACTTTTTCTGTTTTTAAAGCTACTGTGCTAAGCTGCTTCAGTCATGTCCAACTCTTTGTGATTCTGTGGACTGTAGCCCACTAGGCTCCTCTGTCCATGGGATGCTCCAGCTAAGAATACCGGAGTGGGTTGCCATGCCCTCCTCCAGGGGATCTTCCCTATCCAGGGATTGAACCTATGTCTCTTATGTCTCCTGCACTGGCAGGCACGTTCTTTACCACTAGTGCCACCTGGGAAATCCTTTTAAAGCTGCTAGTTAATAAGAATGTAGGGCTGGGATGTTGTGTTTAAGTCTAGTTTAGGAGATGAGACGTCATTTTTGCATCAATCCCTATTGATAAGTTCCTCTTCTTCCTTAATAAGTATGGTTGGCAAATTTATATAAGCCTTGGTCTGATGATTCAGGATCAGACAGTTGTATCATGGATGAAATACTGCCAATTATCACATGGAAATATGTATTAAGGAGGTGTGACAAAGTGTGAAGAACGGAAGACAATCCCAGAAATAAAGACAGTGAAAAAGTATTCTTCCTGGTGGTTTTCCAAAAATCTATCTACTCAGTCAAAAGGCAAACTCCAAACAAGTCCTCGATCACTAAAGTTCTACATAATTCTCGCCTTGCCTGAATATTGATTGAAGATTCTGTCTGGGTTATGCTATAAACCTGCAGAAGGACTTGGAAAACACAGTCTGATTCACCACCTGCTTCCTTATATTAGTGGTAAATCAATTTAACCTTGATGTTCACCTAAGGGTGAAGAAAACTTAAATGTTTAAAATTGTAAAACATATTTTTAAAGTATCCCTGAGGCATTACAGCTGAAATATTTTATCTGAATTTATTCAAGCCCCCAGATCTGTGCTACTCAGTATCACAGCACCAGATGCCTGTGATTACTTTAAATAAATTAAATACAAGTAAGACCTCATTTCCTTATTGGTTGTACTAGCCACAGTTCAAGTGCTCAGTAGATACCTGTGGTCAATAGATACCATATTGGACGATGCATACAGACATTTTCATCATCACACAAAGTTCAACTGGACAAGAATGCCTTAGACCTAACTTGTAGTGTTTCTGAAATGCAAGGGGGAGAGAACCAAGGTAAATTACATTACAAGAAAGCAGTAAACTCCAGTATGTGAGAATCTTTGTAACACAACTGGCCTCTCCTCTCAGTCAATGAATGAATGAAGAGAAATTTGAAGGACTCTGCTAGATCACATCAGATAGTTATTCAAAGTTCAGAATCTAACTACATAATACAACTTGCTAGTATCAGCAAGACATGTTACTGTCTCTGATTGAGGCTAAATACTTTAACTGGTATGTGTGCATTTATTTTTTTCTTTTTTCAACAGCCAGGCTGGAAATTTAAGGAAGAAATTATACCAATTTCCTACAATATCTTTCAGAAGATAGAAACAGATGGAGTATTTCCTAATTTATTCTATGAAACCCACATTACTCTAAAACCAAAACCAGACAAAGACATTACAAGAAAACTACAGATCAATAATTTTCATGAATATAGATGCAAAAACCTTCAACAAAATATTAACAAATTAAATTCAACAATACATAAAAAGAATTATACACCACAACCAGCTGGGATTTATGCCAGGCGTGCAAGACTAGTTCAACATTAAAAAAAAAATCAATTAATGTAATTCATCTTATCCCCAAGCTAACAAAGGAAAATCATATGAATATAACTTTAGACATAGAAAAAGCACTTAACAAAATTCAATACCCATTCATTACAAAAACTCAGTACACTTAAGAGGAGAACTTTCTCAACTTGATTTAAAAATATCTACAAAAAAGACATATCAGATAAAAGATCGGTACCCAAAATATACAAAGGACTCCTAAAACTCAATAAGAAGAACACAAATAACCCAATTACAAAACGGGCCAAAGATCTCTGGTATCTCACCGAAGGAAACATACAGATGGTAAATAAGCATATGAAACCACATCATATACAAGTTGCTGCTGCCGCCACTGAGTCACTTCAGTCGTGTCCGACTCTGTGTGACCCCATAGACGGCATCCCACCAGGCTCCCCCATCCCTGGGATTCTTCAGGCAAGAACATTGGAGTGGGTTGCCATTTCCTTCTCCAATGCATGAAAGTGAAAAGTGAAAGTGAAGTCGCTTCATTCGTGTCCGACTCTTAGCGACTCCATGGACTACAGCCCACCAGGCTCCTCCACCCATGGGATTTTCCAGGCAAGAGTACTGGAGTGGGTTGCCATCGCCTTTTCTGACATATACAAGTTAAAGCAACTGTAATTTACCACTATACCCCTATTACACCAGAGAACACTGACAGCATCAAATGCTGGTGAGAATGTGAAGCAACAGGCACTCTCCTTCACTGCTGCTGCTGCTGCTGCTAAGTCACTTCAGTCGCGTCCTGCTAGCGGAGATGCAAAATGGTACAGCCAAAAATAACTACAAGCACCTTCCTTGAACAACTGGGGAATCATGAGTATGGAGAATACACTGAAAGGTATTATGGTAATTTTCTTCAGGGTGATGATGTCATTCAAGTTGCACTGAAAAATATCTTTTCCTAAGATTTACTGTGTTGTCTTGAAATCTGCAGCTTTTCAAAGGATCTAGAAAAATGTGCATATATTCATATGCAGATAAAACTAACATCCTAGTATGTTAATAACTGCCAAATCTAGGTATAGGAATCGCAAGCATCATGCCTTTCTTCAATTTTTCTGGATGACTGAAAAGGTTCATAATAAAATTTTTGTGACACAGCATCCCAATGGAATTTACAGAAGCTGACATGTGTCAAAACTCTACGGGAGTTCATATTTGAAAGCCCTGTTTGCTTTTTTTTAACCTAGTAATGGAAGATTTCCATTCTTCTAACAGTTTTATTTACATGTGTCAAGGAGATCAAGTGAGAGAAATAACTTTATTGTACTTTGTGACTCAACAGCTTTCAGCTTTTCATGGCTCATCATCCAAGGGCAGAAGAAAGCCTGCACATTTTCCTAATATGAAATCTTCAACAAATGTCTCCCAGTCCCAAAGGAATAAATTTCATTGCGATCCTGCCTCCTTTCTTTCTCCTCTTCCTTCCCTTCTTCTTTTTCCTGTGTGTTGAAATGCACACATCTATTTCAGGTTGCCCATTAAACATCACACACCTCATTTCTACTGCATAGATCCCAACTCGCGTTTGATTCAGCCAGCTCTCACAAGAAAGCCTCCTCGTCAACTCCAAAACTTAAGATTAAACACATATATGAAAATATTTTAACTGACAATTAGAGTTGCCCCTCCGTGTCAGGAAGAGCCAAGGAAAATGAAAAGGAATCAAGTTCCTAGAATTCAGAAACTCCATGATAAATGGAACCTAGCATGATTAGATGTAGGAAAGGGAAGACAAGGCCATTTGCACAGGGCATCTAGTAAGCAGGCACTTCTCTGAACAGACACAGGTAGCTTAGATGGCAGCTAATTTAGTGTAAAACCTAGGTGCTAATGGGGTACCCTGAGAAGGAAAGGAGCATCCATATGGCACAGAAGATCCTGAACACCTTAGGGACTGGGTACGGGGAGGCAAGAAGGAAGAGAAGTGTCAAAGAAAGAAGAAAACACTTAACTCACCCACTACAAATGAACGATGGACTCATCCTGATACCAAGAGATGGATACAAAGCCCTCTGCCCTAGAACTTCAAACATCAGAGATTCCTCAATTAATCATGTAACTTCGTATGTCTTGAGACAGGGATCACAGCTGGAAAAAAAACAGGCATTAGAATGGGCAGATGTAATCTCTCTGAATCTTTTTTTTGGGCCATGCCACAGGGCACACAGGATCTCAGTTCCCTGAACAGGGATTAAACCCTTTCCCCCACAGAGGAAGTGCAGAGCCCTAACTGCTGAACCACCAGGGAAGTTTCCTCTCTGAGTCTTTATGCTAATGCTACCTAATATCACTGTGGGAAGAAGGGAAGTGAATTTTATCCACTGGCTTTTTAACAGGCTTGGGTGACAGTCTCTAACCTAGAGCTCTAAGCATGCTCTACAAGTGGCAACACTCACTGGGAAAATATAACAGCTGCGATGCAAATGGCACAAGCCCTGACATGTACGCATTGACACCTTTAGTCATTAATTCAACCTCTAGGATGTGGTGGGGCACAGGAGGGGCTATAGTTCCAGATGTCAGCAAAAGCAAACATGTCCCCTCCCACACGGAGCATGCAGCCTAATGAAATAACCGTAGAAATAAATGCTAGTGCTATGAGTGATATAATATCTGAGTTAAATCTGAAATACATACATGGTAAGAGACCAGCATATCTCAGGAAGAGGCTGGTGTCTCCCCCACAACAAAATACATGCAGCTTTCATGGGGTGCTTTCTAAACATTCCATCATAAGCAGATAACAAAGATCACATACACACACAAGCATGCATATCATAATCTATATACATTTTATATTATTTCATTCATTAATATTTCAAGTATCAGTATATCTAGAGGTTAGAGCTCACTGGACATGTGGGGAAACAGACATCTCTATCCCCAAGGGTCTTCTTGAAAATGCATTTTCAAATTTCTGGTGTTATTTTATCAACTATTTTTAAGTTGTAATGTGACTGGAAAAAAAGCTATTTGATTTTTATTAAAATTGTAATTATCAAGCATTGTCTTAAATCTGTAGTTTTCTTGTAGGGATGTTTCAAAGTCATTCATGTGTTCTTTTGAGGGAAGTTTAATTAAAAGTAAATATGATATTAACCCACAAATGTATCTATTTGGGTCCTATAAATGCCAGATTGTCACAATAAACAAATTTGAAAGGACAAGTAAGGACACCACTTCACCCTGCCTTGTTAGGAGGCTCCTCTTCTCTCAGGACACCTGTCATTCTGCAGGTGACCTGTGTATGGGTGAAGCCACTGAAACCAGGCAGAATATTCACCATTCAGAAGCCCAATTTCTTACTTTATACTTACAAAAGCCATATAAGTAAAATGCTGAGCATTTTCTCTCTGGAGAGGAAGAGAGCTGATGTCCAGAGAAGGAGGAAATGGGGTTATTTAACCTTCAAAGAAGGTCTATGCTTATGTGCACAAACAGAGTGACACTGAGAACAGGGGGGGTTCATAGGGAAAGTGCCCACCTTGTTAGTGCTTCATTTTGTTTGCCTAGTGAGGAGGAGAGGTGGATCTCCCCCCAGAGGTGAAGGAAAATGGTGACTAACTCCAGGAGGGTGGTGATTTGGAAGATTTTGAACGTCTCAAGTTCCAGTAGGAAGGCACAGCAGATTAAGAAGGTTTTGAAGAATTCCCTAGGCAATGTTAAGAACCAAGCTTAGTTTTAGAGATGATGGTTTAAACTGGAAGGGCTGGGGTGTCTTTCAGCACCCTGGACAGCTCTAGAGCAGCCTGAGAGAGCTGTGCACATTCAAGCCTGGATGCTACCAGGCGTAGGTGCCAGGGTATGCCTCTGCTGACTGCTTCGTTAAAGCAGCTATACTAACTCCTGCCACCTGGCACCTTCCGTAAAGACAATGGGTGGGGCACATTTTATCCAGAGATCATTCAGTCTTGTGAGTCCCTTGCAGAGCACGTGCTCACCAGGAACTCTAGTCAGAAGCACAGCTGTTAATACAAATTATTACATCTTGGAAAAATCAGAATAAACTGAAAGTAATTAAATTATTCTCTGCTCGAAATGATTTCACCTTTTGTTCCACATAAGACTGTGATCATGTGATCAGCTTTTCTCATAACTAATTACAGCTTTGTATTAATCATGAGAGACAGAAGCCTCTAGTCAGCGAATCTGAAACTGTAAAGAACCAACCTGACCTAGTCTATAGCCACATCTTCATTGCCAGAGAACAGTCTGTAAAAAGTTCTAAACTCTTTTCATGTCATTCTTTGCTCAAAAATCTTTTAAGGATCCATGATGCTCATAGGATAAGGCATACCATCCTTGGTGTGCCTTACACAACCCTCTAGGATACAGTCTTCACAAATTCTCCAGACTCTTGTCCTGCTCCTTTCCACCACAGATCCCATATTCCACATGGAAATGAATACCTTGGAGAGTCCTACTCTTATAACCCTTTTCTTTCTAACTGCTAAAAGACAGTCATTCTTGAAATGGGAATAATACTCTAAGATGGCAAAGTCATTGCTCTGGACTTCCCCAGTGGCTCAGAGGTAAAGAATCCACCTGCCAATCCAGGGGACACACGTCTGGGAAGATCTCGGAAGATCCCTGGTCTGGGAAGATTCCACAGGCTGTGGAGCCTGAGCTCTGGAGCCCAAGAGCCGCCAACTACTGAGCCCGAGTCCTCCAACTACTGAAACCAGCTCACCCATGCTCTGCAACAAGAGAAGCCAGTGCAATGAGAAGCCTGCACACTGCCCCCACTCGCCACAACTAGAGAGAGCCCTCATGCAGCAATGAAGACCCAGCACAGCCATAAATAAATAACAAATAAATATAAAAACGGTTAAAAAAAGAAAAGTCATTGCTCCAACCAGATTCAACCTCATGTCTTTTAAAGCAGTTTCCTAAAGACTCTCTGGATACTGAAGGCAGCTACTTGCTGCCAACGGGAATGGTGTGCTGGTAATTCACGAGCACACAACCAGGAGCTCAGTCATCATCACAGCAATTAAGAAACAATAGTGAAAACGAACAAGAACAGAATAATTGTTGACCAACTGATAGTATTTTGGATTGCTCCTTTTTTATGTACCAAAGTCAGAAAGAAAGAGAGAGATCGTGAATTTTTCTATTCAACTGTAATTGTATTGTTTTAATCCAGGCTGAGCATTGTGTAAATGTACATAAAATTATAAACAGAATGAGCTCTCTCAAACACAAGCTAGCCCTGGGGACTGCAACACTGCAAGGAGTGCCTTAGAACAGATTTGCTACGCACATTACATAAAGATCAGTGTTTCATGTTTTATTTGACTTTATCAACTCTTCTTGAGTAAAACTTTAAATAGATTCAGTGATTCTATATGAGGATTGTGAAATCATTTTAAAGAGTCAGTCAGACAACAGAAACAAATATAGCCCTGGTGCCTTCTTTCCAATGCAGAGAGAGTTGAAAATTGCTTGTGGAATATGCTGTGGATGGTATGGTCAGGGCCACGTGTGGAGGATGGTATAGATAGCAGAATGAAGAGTGCAGACCTTGAAGGCAGACAGACTCCCAAGTAACATTTTCCTCATCTCATTCATTAACTGTGTGGTCTTGGGCCAATTATTCCTTTTCTGAGCCTCAATTTCTCTCCTCCAAAATGAGAATGATAAGACTGCCTCTCTCACATGGCTATAAGGGACAAATGAGAAAAGGTCAAGTGGTGAGTGCAGAGACCAGCACCTAATGGAGACCCCATCACATCTCTTTCTGCTTCTGCAAGTTTCATGTCTATGTTATTCCTGCTCTAAGCGATGCAAACCTGTTGACAATCTGGATAAAGCTCTGAAGATGTCATCCTGAGCATCCCTGACTTGACTGAAGTCTCCATTCAGAACATCTGACACCAGACAGTGTCCCCGACCTCTCGATCTGACCCACCTACCATCTTCTATTTTGCTGCTTTTACTTCCCATTACATTTATTTATTCTTGTATTTTGACTCCCTCCACTGGATCTGAGGCTCAAGAGACTGAGCATTTGGTCCGGTTTGTTTGCCTTCTCTTCCCATGGTCTTCATCCCAGAATAAGTGACAAGAAACATTTGTCAACAAGAAATGAATAAAATAATTTACATACTCACTTTGGGACCAGACCTGGTACCACCTTGTGCTGTTACCAAACTGTAATATTTGCTCTTTTTGCTTCCAGATTAACCAAAAATAAATCCAAAAATATCTTTTGAAAGCCACAACTTATGTTTCCTAAGGATAACAGGGAGCCAGAAATAACTGGGTAATTCAGTTCAGGATCTGCTCTGTTGGGCTCCAAAGTTCCTGGAAGATGCTGTGTTGTTTGTTGTAAGCTCACCTTTCTCTCTAGACCCCATGTGAAGCTGGTTTCTACACCATCCATACTTCTTTCTCCTGTCCTCGTCTTTTCTCTTTCTACAGGAAAGAATCCAAAATGCTCTAACTGGGGAGTCACATCAAATCTCATGTATTTAACTACAATCTTCATGCCAATAACACTTGTATTTCTATCACCAACCGAGATCTCTCCAAACATCCACAGACTCCATGGATATCTCATAACGAGACACCAGATTGTAGTTCTGAAAGCTTGTCTTGGTCCTTCACTTTTCTATGTTTGCAAGTAGCATCACTGTTCATCCTGTCACCCAAACTAAAACCGTAGAGTCATCCAAGATCCAACACGCTTCCATAACACCCAAAGCCAATCCATCACCAAGATCTGTTGATGTGAAATCTGCAGTAGTTCTAGAATCTGCCTGCTCCGTCTCCACTGACCCAGCCTTAGTTCAGACCCCATTATTTCTTACCAGGAAAACAAAACACTGAAAATGCAAAATGATGATGAGGAAATGAAGCAACAGGAACTATCATTCACTGCTGGTGGGAATGCAAAATGGTACAGTCACTTTGGAAGACTGGCAGTATTTTATGAAACAAAACACAATCTTACCATATGATTCAGTAATCCTGCTTCTTGCTACTTACCCAATGAGTTGAAAACTTAATGTCCATACAAAAACCTACACACTGATGTTTACAGCAGTTCTATTCATAATTACCAAAACCATAATAAACCAAGATGCCCTTCAGTAGGTGAATAAATACAGAAAGTATGGTATATCCAGACAATGGAATATTATTCAGCACTAACACAGAACTATCAAGTCATCAAAGACATGGAGAAAGCTTAAACGTATATGATTAGGTGAAAGAAGCCAATCTGAGAAGGCCACATACTGTGTGATTCCAACTATATGACATTCTGGAAAAAGTCAAAACTGGAGACAGTAAACAGGTCAGTTGCCAGAAGTTAGCGAAAGAGATAGATGAACAGGCTGAAAGTGGACAATTCTTAGGGCAGCAGAACTACTCTTCATGACTTTAAAATGGTATTTTGTCATGTCACAATGAATTTGACACACGTCATTACAAATTTTTCCAAATGCACAACATCAAGAGTGAGCCCTGATGTAAAATGTGGACTCACGGTGGTAAGGATGTGTCGATGTAGGTTTACCAGTTGTAACTGACATACCACTGTAGTACAGGATGCTGATGGTAGGGGAAGCTGTGTACGTGTGGAGACAGGGAGTACAGGGGAACTCAATTTTTCCATGAACTTAAAACTGCTCTAAAATTAAAGTCCATTAAAAATAAACAAACAAGGCTTCCCCTGTGGCTCAGTGGGAAAGAATTTGCATGCCAATATTGGGGACACAGGGTCGATCCCTGATCCCACATGCTGCAGAGCAACTAAGCCCATGCATCATAACTATTGAGCCCATGCTCTAGAGCCTGGGAGCTGTAACTACTGAAGCCCGGGTACCCAGAGTCCTTGCTCCACAACAAGAGAAGCCACCACAATGAGAAGCCCGAACACTGCAACTGGGGAGTACCCCCGATGACCACAACAAGAGAAAGCCTGCACAGCAATGAGGACCCAGTACAGCCAAAAACAAATAAATAAACAGCAAACAAGCAGCCTCCCATGTAGTTATGTGGGCCCATCATGGTCCTATCTCATCAGTCCACCACAGAGTCAAGAAGTCATTTCTAAATAGAAAATCTGATCATGGTATCCACTACCAAAAAAACCCTTCCAGGGGCCTTTCAACAGCTCACAAATTAAAGGGCTCTGAGCAACAGGTTAGCAAACATTTCCCTTCCTGCTTTAGGAATCTGACCACTGGATAAGCTTTCTAAGTCTGTTTCCCTGGAAACAGATAATGATGTGAACTATATCGCTAAACAATATCGCTTATTGTAAAATGACTCCTGCTGGGGAGACTGAATCTGGACTGGGAGAACTATGGGTATCGGATGGAGGTGCCTTGTTTTGGAATTCTCTGAACTTAGAGACCTCCCATGCTGAGCGTGTGTTTCCAAGGATCCTAGAAGCTCTCCCTACGGAGTTTTTACAAAAGACAAATGGCTCCTTACAGGCAGGAGGCTCTTAAGCCAGGGTGAAACTCCCATCATTAATGTGGGCTGTTCCTCTTTCCTCCAAGCTGTCTTGCATGTGCTTATTTCTTTGTCACTGACCCACGTTCTTCCTTCAATCTTTCCCATCATCACATCCTCTGGGAACTCTTACCCAGACCTTGCCCCACTCGGGGTAAAGCGCTCCTTCATGTGGCTTCCGCGTCACCATGGACTTCCTCACTCTATCCTATTATCCTCTGTTTTTCTCCCTGTTTCTTCACTTGAGCCCTACTTGATGGTCATGGTTGCAAGGCCTGCCACTTGACAGCTGCCAAAGCCATCTCTGTAAACCTAAGCTGATGACATCACTCCTAATGGCAGGTGTTTCTTGTTTGTTATCTAAAAAAAAAATCTTCCCTTTCTCTCTAAATGGAATCTTGACATTATCTGGCTCAGTCACATACCACAATTAGCATTCTACAGACACCCTTTTGGTCAGTAGAGGGTCACAAGACCTAGTTCAGACCAAGCAGATGTTAGTGGAAGCCTGTTGGATGGGATTATGAGAAAGCAATTGTTTTCTTTAATAAAAGAGAGAAACCTGGTGACAGGAGTCTTACACTCGTCACCCTTCCTATACATCTGAAATATGGACACCATGCCTGATGGTAGAGAAAAGACCTCACAACCATGAATCTGAAAAAGAAAGTTGCATGCTAAAGATGGCACAGCAGGAAACTGGGCAAAACATCAAGCTGTGTTCTTCATGTCTTCCTGCAGCCAGTGGTAGAAGACAGACCTGTCATTAGATAAAACTCCATTTGGATAACCTACTGTCGTTAGGTGTCTATTGTCACAGCTAAACCCAGTTTTTGCTGACACACAACTATATATAATTCATTCTCCAACAGGATAAAATCCCAAACCACTGCCATGCCACCTCTTACCATCTCAGAGCCCACATACCTTATCATTCTCATCTCCTACCACCTCCTCATCACCACATGCTCTCTGAGTCCCAATCATTCTAAAGGGTCCATTAGCAAGTACCCTGAAAAACCCATCTTTCCACAGGAACTTGTCTTTGCACAGGTTCTTCTGACATGGAATACTGTTTCCCACTAGTTGGAGACATACAACTAGTCTACCAAGGCTGGGTCACCTCCTCTATAGTCTTCCGTGATAACTCCTCCCTCCTTTGAATTCCAGAGAGCACCCTATGGCTGATTTTGTTACAGCAACTAGTAAACTAGTAAATTACTTTCAAATTATTAATCATCTGCCTTCTCCCTCATAACCTGAAACCCAGAGAGCAGTGATCTCACCCTATCAGGCATTCAACACATGTTTAAGGGCGCCTCTAAATCTACTGCTTCCATCTACTGAAGCTGTGACCTTCAGCTTCTCCAAATTATTAAAATAATGGATAGAGATAACCCTAGGGCCACCATAGCATTCTGTATTCTAACAAGTGTCCCACCCTTGGGTGTGTGAAGAATAAAATCCTAATGGATCCCTGGAGGAGAGCACTTTGAAGATTAAAAACAATAATATATGAAAAGTGCTTACCACAATGCCTGCTAAATAAGTTCAATAAATATTAGCTATTGGGATGATAATGATTGTGTCTTTGAATCCTCAGCCCTGGACTTGACCCAGGGTAAGTACCCAGTAATATTTTCTGGATGTAGAAATCAAACAAAATTCAGGTTTATTCTTGGTTCTAAATTATAAAGTATTCTGAAGTCCCAGCCTAAAATAATATAGAAATCATAATGGTATTCCTGGATACCTAATTTTCCCACCAAAATATCCCCTGATATTTCTCCCCTGGAGCTTACCCCATTAGGCAGACTCAGTGCCTGCTTAAGACAGTCTGTCTCCAAGCACTGTGAGACCTGGGGCAGGAGCTTTCTGAGAAGGTTCTCAGTGGAATCAATTGTGCTGGCAGGACTGGGCTAATAATAAACAAGGCTGAACAATGCAGCTGGTAGTTGGAACTGGATGTCCTTGGGCCTTTGGGAGTTTGGCTCGGGATTTTCCATTCTTGAGAATTTAATCATCCTGTGCAACTTCCACGGGGGCTCTCCAGACAAGCGAGGGCTGGAGAGAACTAAGTGGCCATTCACAACCAGTGCTCAGCTCAGGGTGGCGAGGCTGCATGAGCAGCTCTCAGCCTGTGCTGGTGGCTCAGAGGAAACCTCAGAACTTCCCTAATTCTGATCCATCTTGTTCCAAAACATTTGCATCTTGACATACTGGGACCACCCTATTCTGTGGGTCACTGCACTGGGTCGAACAATAAAATCCTAATCGAACGATTCAATGATATAAGCATTTAAAGTACACCTACGGTATGAAAGCATTTCATGCAAAGATGGGCACAATAAAGGACAGAAACGGTACGGACCTAACAGAAGGAGAAGATATTAAGAAGAGGTGGCAAGAATACACAGAAGAACTATACAAAAAAGATCTTAGTGACCCAGATAACCACAATGGTGTGATCACTCACCTAGAGCCAGACATCCTGAAGTCCAAAGTTAGGTGGCCTTTAGGAAGCATCACTACGGACAAAGCTAGTGGAGGTAATAGAATTCCAGCTGAGCTATTTCAAGTCCTAAAAGATGATGCCATTCAAGTGCCACACTCAATATGCCAGCAAATTTGGAAAAAATTCGGAGGAAACACAAGCTGGAATCAAGATTGCCGGGAGAAATATCAATAACCTCAGATATGCAGATGACATCACCCTTATGGCAGAAAGTGAAGAGGAACTGAAGACCCTCTTGATGAAAGTAAAAGAAGGGAGTGGAAAAGCTGGCTTAAAACTCAACATTCGGAAAACTAAGATCACGACATCCGGTCCCATCACTTCATGGCAAATAGATGGGGAAACAATGGAAACAGTGACAAACTTTATTTTCTTGGGCTCCAAAATCACTGCAGATGGTGACTGCAGCCATGAAATTAAAAGACGCTTGTTCCTTGGAAGAAAAGCTATGACAAACCTAGACAGCATATTAAAAGGCAGAGACATTACTCTGCCAACAAAGGTCCATCTAGTCAAAGCTATGGTTTTTCTAGCAGTCATGTATGAATGTGAGAGTTGGACTATAAAGAAAGCTGAGCACCAAAGAACGATGCTTTTGAACTGTGGTGTTGGAGAAGACTCTTGAGAGTCCCTTGGACTGCAAGGAGATCCAACCAGTCCATCCTAAAGAAAATCAGTCCTGAATATTCATTGGAAGGACGGATGCTGAAGCTGAAGCTCCAGTACTTTGGCCACCTGATGTGAAGAACTGATTCACTGGAAAAGACCCTGATGCTGGGAAAGATTGAAGGCAGGAGGAGAAGGGGACGATAGAGGATGAGATGATTGGATGGCATCACCAACTTGATGCACATGAGTTTGAGCAAGCTCTGGGAGTTAGTGATGGACAAGGAGGCCCGGTGTGCTGCAGTCCATGGGGTCACAAAGAGTCAGACACAACTGAGCAACTGAACTGAATGGTATGAAAGCATTGGGGATAAAGATGGATTATGAAATAGATTCAGTTTTCACACTGCTCACAGTCTAATATGACAGAAAAAAATATGTAGAAAATGCCTCTATTAAAAGAATAAATAAAGTATATATGAAATAAATAAGGGGGAAAAAGAGAGCATCAGACAAAGAACAAATTCAAAAGAAACTTGAAATTATTTCTTAGTGGAAGAAAGCCCAACAGAAATAACAACAGGAATTACCTCCTCATCCCTTCTTATTTTAAAAATAGGGAAACAGTAGCCACTATAGAGAACAGTATGGACATTCTTTACAAAACTAAAAATAAAGTTACCACATGACCCAGTGATCCCACTCCTGGACATATATCCAGAAAAAATGAGGAACTCAAAAATATATGCACCCCAATGTTCATAGCAACATTATTTACAATAGCCAAGACCTGGAAGCAACCTAAATGTCCATCAATAGATGAATGGATAAAGATGTGGCGTGTGTGTGTGTGTGGAACACATATAAATGGAATATTACTTATTCAGCCATAAAAAGAATGAAATGATACCATCTGCAGCAATTGGGTGAACCTAGAGATTATCATACTAAAGTAAAGTCAGACAGAGAAAGACAAATATCTTATGATATCACTTATATGTGGAATCTAAAAAATGATACAAACTAACTTACTTACAAAATAGAAATAAACTCACAGACACAGAAAACAAACTTATGGTTACCAAAGGGGAAAGGGTGGGGGAGAGATAAATTATGCATTTGGGATTAACGGATATATACTGTATATAAAGTAGATAAACAACAAGGACCTACTCTATAGCACAGGGAACTTTACTCAATATCTTGTAATCACCCATAAAGAAAAGGAATCTGAAAAATAATCTATACTACTGCTAAGTCACTTCAGTCGTGTCCGAATCTGTGCGACCCCACAGACGGCAGCCCACCAGGCTCCGCTGTCCCTGGGATTCTCCAGGCAAGAACACTGGAGTGGGTTGCCATTTCCTTCTCCAATGCACGAAAGTGAAAAGTGAAAGTGAAGTCGTTCAGTCTTGTCCAACTCTTAGCGACCCCATGGACTGCAGCCTACCAGGCTCCTCTGTCCATGAGATTTTCCAGGCAAGAGTATTGGAGTGGGGTGCCATTGCCTTCTCCGAAAAATAATCTATATATATACATATATTTAACTTAAAAACTTTGCTGTATATCTGAAACTAATACAACATTGTAAATCACCTATGGTCCAATGAAAAGTTGCTTGTTTTGAAAAAAAATGGGCCTTAGAGAAGCAAGTGAATTTGTTTCCGTTCACATCATTCTGTGAGCACTCTGCCTGCATTTCTGTTTTATAACTCAGCTTCATGAAAGGGCTTGGGAATCAGAGGGCCCCAAGTTGGAATTTGTATTCTAAGTGTGATAATTCGTGCAATTTTTGGCAAGTTACCCCATCTCTCTTAGCTTCAGAATCTTCACTTGTGAAAATGGTCTAGAAAGAATCCTTTCAGCTCATAAAACTGTTGTGACTGTTTTCCACGAGAAAATCCACATCAAGCGGCTGGATCAGGGCAAGTGTTCACATACGTGTTGAAGGTATATATACATTAGTAAATGAATGAATGAAGGTTTAAGTGCACTGTCTGGAAGAAGAAATAAAACAAGTTACTACTGCCTGGTGTGTCTGGCTTCCCCTACTCTCCCACCGCAAAAATGTAAGTCCTGAGAGAGAGAGACCAAGTCTGTCTTCTTCTCAACAAGATTCTAGAATGTAGCATGAGGCTTGGCCCAAAGTATGTGCTTGAGTAAACTTCTTTTACTAATAAAATAGCTCTTCCTTCTCAATTCTTTTGCTCTGTGTCAGGCATTTTTCTAAGCTCTGTGCCTGTGGGGGGCATATTGTTCAGGCCACCTATGAGGAAAGTGGCCTTGCTACCCTTCTATTTGACAGATAAAGCAACAGATTCTGTCCCAAGAAAGAGACAAAGAAGGACTTAAGTCAATGTTTGATATGCAGACAGTAACATTTATTGAGTCTTGCAATATGCCAGATACCATTCTAAACATTTTACTTCTATTAATATTTGTTCTTTAATCCTCACAAAAACCTGAAAGCAGCACTATTTTTATTATTTACTCATTCATTTTGCAGCACTGGGTCTTAGCTGCAGCATGTAGGATGTTCCATCTTCCTTGCAGCTTGTGGGATCCTTACTTGCAGCACGTGAACTCTTGGTTGCAGCATGTGGGATCTAGTTCCCTGACCAGGGATGGAACCCGGGCCTCCTGCATTGGGGGTGCAGAGTCTTAGACACTAGACCACCAGGGAAGCACCAAGAAATACTATTTTTTAATCCCAGTTTTATAAATGCATAAATAGAATGACAGTGGGGATGAGTAATCTGCCCATGGGCACACAGGTCACCAGGAGCAGAGCCAGGCTTTGAGCAGAGCCTCACTGTCACACTCAGAAGCCTTGAAGGGGTTAATTCTGTGGTCAAGCTGCATCCAGCTCCTGTGGGAGGCCAGAGAAGATGATGGAGTCAGCCTTCAGAAGAGCGTTCATGCTCAGTCACATCTAACTCTTGGACCCCATGTACTGCAGCCCACCAAGCTCCTCTGTCCAGGGGATTCTCCAGGAAAGAACGCTGGAGTGGGTTACCATGCCCTTGTCCAGGGGGTCTTCCCAATCCAGGGATCAAATCTGCATTTCCCGTATTGGCAGGCAGATTGTTTACCACTGAGCCACCTGGGAAGCCCCTCAGAAGAGTGGAGAAAGGTTTTTCAAGAGATGATGACAGTAAATCTGAACCAATGAAGAAGTTGCCCAGATGAAAGTGTGTCAGGCACAGATGCATGGAACAATTTTATGGACTCTGAGGGAGAAGGTGAGGGTGGGACGTTCTGGGAGAATAGCATTGAAACATGTATATTATCATATGTGAAACAGAACACCATTCCATGTTCGATGCATGTGACAAGGGCTCAGGGCCGGGGCAATGGGATGATCCAGAAGGATGGGATGGGGAGGGAGGTGGGTGGGGGGTCCAGGAAGGGGAACACATGTAAACCCATGGCTGATTCATGTCAATGTATGGCAAAAACTATTACAATATTGTAAAGTAAAAAAAAAAAAAAAAAAGAAAGTGTGTCAGGGTATGATGTGGGGGTGTGTGTGCAGATGTTTATGTGCATGTGCATGTGTTTCTGTGTGTATTCACTCTCCATCTCTCTGGCAACCAGAAGCAGGATCCCAAGATTTTCTGCAGAGGAAAGCTCAAGCACAGTGCACACTTCATTCCTGCCATGACTCACATTATATGTCCCTGGGTGCCAACCCAGCCTCAGTTTTGACTTCAAATGAGATGTATCTTAAAGTAACATATTGATTTAAAGTTTAGATATATACATTAACATCCCAGAAGCTTTGACACATACATTAATCACTGAATTTTGAATGAAAATTTCCAGGAGGACATGCAATTAAACCACACAAACAAAGAAAGCAAGACAGATCTGCCACTTCAGTAAGTATATCTTCTTTCATTTTGGATGGAGATAGTCAACAAAGTATAAACTGAAAAGGCAAACACTTAAAATTCAAACTGCTTCGAACACAATTAAAGAAGACACAGGCTTCTCTAGATTACTTTTTTCTTCCTTTTTTTAAAGGTCCCTAATTCCATAAGTGTCTTTTCAAGTAAACATGCTGTATGCCTTTCATGCATAATCCAGAATCAAAAGATGCTGGAAGCAGACCTGTATTAAAGGTCATCAAATAAATCCTCTTCTCATCTCCTTCATATTCCAGGTCAAACAGAAGCTCAATTTCATTTCTCAAGTTTAAACAACTGCGTGGTTAAAAGCCAAATATTTTGACTGAGTAGTTTTTGGCTTTTACTTTTGGTCTTTTGTTTTGCTTTGCTTTTATGATCTATAGCTTAATTTTAAATGCCCTTCACAGGGGACACCTATGGGGTGGCTGAAAAGGAATACGCCTTTTCAATAAGCCAGACCAATTTCAGGGACAATTCAGGCTTCCTCTCTTGCTATCTGTGGGACTCAGCAAGTGATTTTCCCCTCTTTGTGCCTGTGTCTCCTCAGCTTTAAAGACCACTAGTAACAACTCCTGCACAAAGATTAAATAAAACCATCACCAGGGAAATATTTACGACAGTCACCAGCACAAAGAAGGTATTCAGAAACAGCTTCCTTTCCCTCTCATCTGTACTACATAGAACTCAATATCTGCCTGTCACTTTAAAAGGATTGATGATCTTTTTTTTTTTTTTTGTCTCCAATACATGCATGATTTTGGAAAGAAGGAGGAAAACAGAAAGCCAAGGAAATCTCATTCTGATATTCAGAAGCAGTTATATTAATATTCATTTAATTCTCCCAAAGGTTCACACCAGTCAGCATGCTAAAAAAAAAAAAATCATGCTTGATGAATTCTACCTTGGGCACAAGATTCCAAAGATAATCTTATATTTAAACATTTCCTCTAAGCAAACTGAAAAATGCCATTTATTCTTCGGTGCATTTTATATTCTGATTTAAAATCAATAAGGTTTCACAAAAACCACCATTCAGTCATCCACTCTTCCCCTGTAGTAATACCTCTGCCGCGAGGATGTGTGCCCAGAAATTAATTTTCAAGATGGCTTATACCAAATGCTTTAAATATCAAATACTTTTATATTTAATTTTAGCAATTTTCGATGTAACTCATTTTAGAAATTATACTCCCATGCCTTCTTTCAGCAGAGTTTACAGACTGTAATTTAGTTCTTCCTTAATGACTCACTGTCACACTTTGGAACATAACTTATTGCTTTGTGCTATTATGCCTTGATGCACTCAAAGACCCCTCAAGGCTGAACGTCTCCAAGTTCCTTCACTCAGGATCCAAAGGCTCCACCTAAGGGATTTCCCTTCATCCACCCCATAGAGAGGCTCTATTCAAACAAGAGTCTCATTCAGGCTCTTCAGTTTTCATAGTAGGATGCCAACCTCACCATTCTCTGTGTGTGTGCTTAGTCGCTCAGTTGTGTCCAACTCTTTGCAACCCCATGGACTGTAGCCCACCAGGTCTCTCTATCCATGGGACTCCCCAGGCAAAAATACTGTGGGTTGCTGTATTCTCCTCCAAAGGATCTTCCCAGCCCAGGCATTAAACCTGACTCTGCTGCGTCTCCTGCATTGCTGGTGAATTCTTTACCCACTGAGTCATTGGGGAAGCCCTCACCATCCTCTGAGATGGCATTAAAGTTCACAAATGAGCCTTTACTTACAGTAAACACTGATTAATCACCTATAGCATGTCAAATACTACAATAGTGTTGAGTTTGGTTTATTTTTTCATTCAATTTTCATTAACGTCTTCTTATGGATTGCCTGTTGTTTCAGACTTAAAGAAACTAAGATCAATACAGGTAATGTAACACAATATCCTCAAGAGAAGTTGAGATTATGGCAGGGTTATCAGAAGAGCGCTGCTGGAATTACATACCATAGACCCATAAGAAGGGGATTCATAGAAAAGAGGGATAATGGATGAACCTAGAGATTATCATGGGGATTCCCAGGTGGCACCAGTGGTAAAGAACCTGCCTGCCAATGCAGGAGACAAAAGAGATGCTGATTTGATCCCAGGGTATGGCTTCCCTGGTGCCTCGGACACTAAAGAATCTGCCTGCAATCCAGGAGACCCTGGTTCAATTCCTGGGTCGGGAAGGTCCCCTGGAGAAAGGAATGGCAGCCCACTCCAGTATTCTCACTTGGAGAATCCCATGGACAGAGAAGCCTGGTGGGCTACAGTCCATGGGGTTGCAGAGTCAGACATGACTGAAATGACTTAGCACGCACAGAGATTATCATACTAAGCAAAGTAAGAGAAACACAAATACTATATTGTATCACTTATATGTGGGATCTGAAATATGACACAAATGAACTTATCTACAAAACAGAAACAGACTCATAGACATAGAGAAAAGACTTGTTGCCAGGGGTGTGCAGGAGAGGGATGAATTGGGAGTTTGGGATGAACAGATGTAAACTATTATATATAGAATGCATAAACAACAATGTCTTACTGTACAGCATAGAGAACTATTGATATATTGAATATATAAGTGTAAAATATAGCAAGCAAGCTAAGAGAGGAAGCTGGGTTCAATAGATTATTTGGTGCATCTATAACAAGCATGAGGAATGAATGAGTATATGGCTGAGTGGAACAGAAGAAAAGCTATCCAAGCTGAGAAGCTGAAAGCCAAGGTGCTGTAGGGGCATTTAGCTGGACTAGGAAGGCATCCAACATAACAGAAGGTGCTGAAGAAAGCAAGACCCAGGGACCAGAATGAATGGAGACTGGACAGCAATGTGTGAGCAAAAGACCAGTCTATGACTGGTCAGGCGAGGAGGCACCAGCGTAGCTGGCAGCCCACCGCAATTTTCCCTGACCAGCAGTGCTCTAAGAGAAGAGTAAGGGGGAGATTTCCCTGGTAGTCTAGGGTTAAGACTTGCACTTTCACTGCAGGGGGCATGAGTTTGATCCCTGGTTGGGGAACTCAGATCTGGCATGCCGTGTGGCATAGCCAAACATAAATTTAAAAAAAATTATATTGATGCAAAAAAAATCCATGATGAACTAAATTTTTTATTTTTTTAAGAAATATATGAGCAACAGAAGGTGTGGCTAAATGGGGAAAGGAACCCACATCAGGGCTCCTTGGGTTTCAAGCATTACAAAGTTTAAGGAGATCCTTTTAGTCATGTTTTCACAACTGCCTTATGGCAACAGACACTCTAAGAGGATCACAGAGTTGTACGACTGAACATTGTGAGCCCCCCAAGAAGCAGCTATGCAGAGGTTTGTTTGTCTTAAATGAGGACTTGGAGGGAGCTCTAATGGAAAGAAGTGGAAGCATCAGTTAGAATGTAGTGGACCTACTGGTGCTTCATCCTGCTCCCCTCCCCCACGTTCTTGTGTGCCCATCACTGAGTCACCATGTTGGCTGATAACAACCCATTATTGCTCTGTCCTCCAAAGGGCTTTCCTGAGCTGACAGGAGCTGCTTGCCCCAGAAATACTTGGGTAAACAGATCTCCCAGAGTTGGATCCACGAAAATGGTCTTGCTTGCTTCATGATGGAAAGCTGATCCGGCTGAGCTTAGGTGAGGCACCCACACCTACGCCTGCCTTCTTCCCTGTCTATTTCTGCTCTCCTCCCTCCCTCTGAGGTTTCCACTGAGAGCAGCCTCTCAACCAATCACCTGTACAAGATCCATCTTGGGATGTGACAGGTAAGTCTGTGTCACAGAGCCTGAGACAGAAAGCAGGGGGGACCACTCCACGGAGGTCGCATAACTGTCCAGGGTCACTTGGCTGATAAATGTCAGAACTAGGATAACTATCCAACCAGGTCTGTCTGGGACTGAGGGTGGTCCCAGGATGCCAGACTCTTAGTTTGCAAACTTGAACAGTCCTCAAGAAAAAAAAAGAGAGAGAAGTTGGTCACTGTAGTCAGACTGGGATTCAGTCTCAGGTCTAGGGAATTTCCTGAAAGTCCAAGGGTGAGGATTCCAGGCTTTCGCTGCTGAGACCCCAGGTTCGATCCCTGGTTGGGGAACTAAAATCCCACAAGCCATGAGGCGGGGCCAAAACAAACCAATCCAAGGCGGTCACATTCTAAACAGCCCCCAGCTCTAGAAAGTGTCTTTCATTTACATGCGTGTCGGCTCATGTATAACCTAGGCAGCTACTCGCTCAGCATCAACACAGAACACACCACCCCACGGTGCCCACAAAGGGATGTCTGTAGGCTCTGAAACCGTCCCATCTCTCTCCTAGAACACAGATTCTTAGCTGGGGTCCATGGAAGGGTTTCAGGGGATCCATAACCCTTCTGATAAGGTTGTTCTTTCTTTCTTTCTTTCTTTTTTTTTTGGAGAATGACTGCAGATTTCATCAGATGCTCAAAGTGATTCTTGACATAATTAAGGTTAGAACCATTGTCCAGGAACACCTTGCTTTTATTTCCAGATTAAGTTGAACAGTGGGGCGCCGCACCTCTGTCTCATACTTGTGGGCCTCAAGCAGAGCTGTTTCCCACTTCAATGGCCAAACACCCACCTCTGCATTTACCAGAGCACAGTGGGTGGGAGTCATCTACCTCCATCCCCAGGTTGTCTTCATCTCAGTACAGGGAGAAACTTTTCTTTTTTTTCTTTTTAATTTAAATGGAAACTTGAAACATATTCGTCACAGCTGGCTGAGGAGACAGGAAGGGGAGGTTGTTCCCTGCAGGGAGCGGGTGCATCAGGGACCAGGAAGTGTTTCAGTGTCCCCACCTGATGATCAGGAGCTCGGAACGGCACTTAAACAGGACTGTGGGTATTTGTTTTAATTGGAAGAGTGTTATTCTATTACTAGAGATTCCTGGTATTAATTCCTCTGTATGCACTTTAATGAATATGGGCTCTATGCTCACTGAGTGCCAGGAAATCTCTTCTAGGAACTTGGTGCAGCTATAAACATGACAAACTCCCTGCACCATGGAGCTTACCATCTTGCAATGGAGAGAATGAATTTAAAAAAAATAACAAGCAAATACATATGTAATAATATTAAAACAGTTACACAGTGATGAGTGATATGGAGAAAAATGAAGCAAGCTCTGAAGGGCTATTTGACTAGGGTGATCCAGGGAGACCTCTATAAAGAAAAGACTGGATGAGGGGAAAGAGCCCTGGAAACATCAGGGGTGACTTTCCTAGCCAGCAGTGTGGAGACAGAGTAAAAAGCCCTTAAGGGAAGAGGAAATTCTAGAGTGTGTGTTTTCTATTTTTTTTTTTCTTTTTTTGAATGAGTTGAATGGGCAATGTTATCAACCTTGTGAGTCTAAAAGAACACTTTTATTTCCTCATTCTATATACTTCCCTGGGGTGATCACTGCTACTCCCATGCTCTCAATTAACATCTATGTGCCGATGATTTTCTGAGTTCAGATTCAAGTCAAGAACTCCTTTCCAAGCTTGACTGATACCTCTAATTGCCTAAAACATACATGGATTTCCTCACAGACCTAAAAATCTACTTATCCAAAATAGAAGTCATCATTTCCCCCTCAAAATCTCTTCCTTCCCCTGTGTCCCCAGGCCATCGAACAACATCAAGGCCATTCCATTAGAAAACTAGTAGTCATCCTTGATAATTCTGTACTTTAAGATACTGTATATTGAGTCATCCATACTTCCCAACATTCAACTGCCTTAATATGTCTCAAGTTTGTTCTTTCTTCATCGCTGTGACCTTAACCATGGCCGGGACCATCACTACCTCCTGCAACAGCCTCCGATCAAGTCTCTACACTTCTCGACTTGCTCCCCTCCCATGTACTCTCTCTACTGCAGCCAGAATTCAAAATACATACCTATGTCTGTCATTTCCCATTTTAATATCCTCTCACAGCTGAATGAAGCTGAAGGCATCACATTTGCTGATTTCAAATGACATCACAAAGCCATAGTAATTAAAACAGTATGGTCATGGTATAAAAACAGACACATAGAATGGACAGAAA
The DNA here is from genome assembly GCF_054371585.1 of Giraffa tippelskirchi. Lineage (NCBI taxonomy): Eukaryota > Metazoa > Chordata > Mammalia > Artiodactyla > Giraffidae > Giraffa > Giraffa tippelskirchi. The sequence continues at coordinate 72,458,301 of NC_137280.1, forward strand.
TAAACTCACAGTTGACTAATCTTAGACAAGGGTGTCGAGAATACACAATGAGGAAAGGATAACCTCTTTAATTAATGGTGTTGGGAAAACTGGATTCTCACATGCAAATGAATAAAACCAAATCCTTATCTTACACCTTGCACAAAAATCAACTCAAAGTGGAGAATATAAGATTTGAAGCCAAAAACCTCCTGGAAGAATACATAGTGGGGATGGTTACTGATGTAAATCTTGGCAATGACTTTTTTGATACAGCACCAAAAGCACAGGCAACAAAAGTGAAACTTAAATAAGTGAGACCACATCAAACTAAGAAACTCTGCACAGCAAAGGAAACAATCGACAAAGTAAAAAGGCAACTTACAAAATAGGAGAAAATTTTGGAAGCTATATATCTGATAAAGGGTTAATATCCAAAATATCTGAGGAACTGAGACAACTCAATAGCAAAAAAAAAAGAAGATAAGTGTTGACAAGGATGTGGAGAAAAGGGAACTCTGGTGCACTGTTGTGTTGATGGGAAGATAAATCAGTACAGCCATTATGGAAAACAGCATGAAAGTTTCTTAAAAAAAATTAAAATAGAACTACCATATGACTCAGCAATCCCATTTCTGGGTATATGTCCAAAAGAATTGAAATCAGGATTTCAAAGAGATATCTGCAGTCCCACACTCACTGCAGCATTCTTCACAACAGCTGAGGTACAGAAGCAACGGAGCACATGTATGGATGAATGAATGAAGAAAACGTGGATACAGACAATGGACTATTACTCAGTCTTTAAAATAATTAAGGAAACCCTGTCATTTGTAACAATATGAAAGGAGGATATAATGCTAAGTAATATAAGCCAGACACAAAAATTCAAATGTTGTAAAATCTCACTTAAAGCTGAAATCAAAGATAGTCAAACTCACAGAAACAGCGAGTAGAATAGTGGTTACCAGCAGCTGGGGGAGGGGCACATGGGGACACATTGGTCAGAGGTGCATGCATGCTAAGTCATCTCAGTTGTGTCCAACTCTTTGTGACCCCATGGACTGCAGCCCACCAGGCTCCTCTGTCCATGGGATTGTCCAGGCAAGAATACTGGAGTAGGTTGCCATTTCCTACTCCAGGGGATTTTCCTGACCCATGGATCAAACCTGCGCCTTCTGAGTCTCCTGAATTGCAGGTGGGTTCTTGACCACTAGGGCCACCTAGGAAGTCCTTGGCCAAAGGTACAAAGTTTTAGTTTTGCAAGATGAGCAAGCTCTGAAGAGCTAATTCAGAGAATGGTGACTATGGGTAACAATACCGTATTGTATACCTGAAACTTGCTAAGATGGTAGATAACAAGTGTTCTCTTCACATTTGATTTTAGTCTTTCAAAGATCTCTCTAGCTGCTCTGTTCAGGGTATAGTGAAGGAGCTCATATGGAGCAGTGATGCCCATTTAGAGGCTCTTGTGTCAGTTCAGGTGACAGATGAAGGCGCTGAGTGCGGTAAAGATGTAAAGAAACCTCTGAGTGCTACCCATGATCCCTCCCTCCTCTTGACCTACATTCATGGTCAAAAGGCCTTACAGTGTTCCTCTGATATTTTTCTGACAAAGGATGTAGTTTGTTCATTCAACTGACCCCTCTCCATCTCTCCCTCATTAGGATTCCTGCTCTCACTATCCCCTATCCATCACTTCTCTTCATCTTAATCCCCATTCTTGAATTCAAGACTCTTTTTTTTTTTTTTTGATGGCACCCAGTGGCATGTGGAATCGCAGTTCCCCGACCAGGGATCAATCCTGTGTCTTAGAAACAGGAAGTCCTATCCACTGGACCATGAGGGAAGTCCTAAATTCAAGACTCTTATCTGAAAAGTCTCCAGAGAGGCCATCATATTTCTGGCTTGAACCATCTTCTCGACTCCAAACTCGATTCTGAAGCTAGGGAGAGTTGTCTGTCCACTTCTAAACCTCTCCATGTTTACCAAGACCTTCAGGCTAGAGGACAATCTCCTTAGTTGGCCTCAAAAGACCCTCCAAGATGCGCCCCTCTTCAGTCCCCAGCCTCAACAGACACCGCTTTACTTGTGTTCCAGCCCTGCCCATTCATATCACTTCCTCACTACCTCCAGCCTCCACGGCTTTACACGTTAACTCCTACTGAGGGCCCCTCCTTCCACTTGGAAATTTTTGTAGATTTCTTTTAGGCTCTCTCTCTTCTGTGAAGGCTTCCTAGGTGGCACTAGTGGTAAAGAAACCACCCATCAATACAGGAGACAAGAGAGATGAGGGTTGGATCCCTGGGTCAGGAAGATTCCCTGGAGGAGGGCATGGCAACCCACTCCAGTATTCTTGCCTGGAGAATCCCATGGACAGAGGAGCCTGGTGGGTTACCAAGGGTAGCAAAGAGTCGGACACGACTGAAGTGACTTAACACAAATGCACTCTTCTGTGAAGACTTTCTTAACAGTCCCTCCCAGGAAATGTATCAAATATCTCTCCTCTTTGCTCTCCAGAACCACGCCTTGCCCGGTTCATTCTTCTGCTTCCATGCCTGATCCCCAGCTACCTGGGGCAGGTCTTGGCCTTGTTCATGGGTGAAACCCCTGCCCTGGTGTGATGAGTGACACGTGGCAGGCTCTCAATTCAATTTCCTGACCGGGGCACACACTGTGCCATCCAACCACATCACAGGTGGAGGGCCATGGGAAAGAGCCCTGGCCCAGCTGGCCAATTTCTTTTGTGGTGCTAAAACCTCCCTCGGGAATTGCTCCTGAGGTCAGTGTGCAGCCATCTAGAAATGATTCATGCTTGAACAGAAATATTTGATGTTGCTGAGCACCCAGAGTCTGGGAAGCTCAGCGAATATTAGGGATATCCGTGAATCCCCTCCAGCTCTCGCTGGTAACACAGGGCTTCATCCACACAATGTCTTATATTTTTAATGAAAGAGATCTTCTAGGATGGACAGAGCAGCAGACCATCTTACTTGAGGCCAGATAAGAAGCACGAGTGGGACAAGGAGAGATGGTAGGGTGCATTCAATATCTGCTCAAGTCCCGTGATCATGGTGGGGACTCTAGCCTTCTAGACTGGGGACAATTCTAAAAGAGGAGAAATATGGTGGGGAGGAAGTGGATATACATGCATGTGCTGTGCTTAGTCACTCAGTTGTGTCCGACTCTTTGCGACCGAATGGACTGTTAGCCCATGTATTCCCATGGACTGAAGACTTTGTGCACGGGGATTCTCCAGGCAAAAATACTGGAGTGGGTTGCCACGCCCTCCTCCAGGGGATCTTCCCAACCCAGGTCTTCCACATTGCAGGCAGATTCTTTACCAGCTGAGCCACCAGGGAGGCCACGTGCATTAAAATGTAGTATTTGGACAAGTGACAAGCTTTGACCCAAAAGACAGACAGAGGGCCCCAGAAGTTACCTTGGTGAGGAGAAACGTTAATTAACAAATGGAAATACTGAAAACAGGAAGATGGGGCCGCTGAAATCACCCAGACTGCTTATAGATGAATAAACAGGGGCCCACAAAGGTGAGGAGGCCAGGTCAACCGTCCTGTGAGCAGAGTTAGGTTCAGAGTCAGGATGAGCACGTGGCACTCAAATCTAAACCCTGAGCTTATCCCACTGTTTCCTGGTGTCTTACGTGGAAAGAGGGTTCCTAGAAACCACCATCTTCGTATTAGTAGCTTTTCTTCCCCTGCTTGCCCTCTGCCCCCAACTCCCTCAAAAAGATAAATGAAATAGAGGGATACAGAGACAATGCATTTGGGGACATTTCTCAAAAAAGTTGGAACTTCTATTATGGGCAATTACATCTGTCATTTGGAAATTACAGATATCGTGGATTATGTGCCAGGCATGTCACTTTTCTTATAACGTATGCCTTGCCAACCCATCGTGAAAGGTAGCTACCATTATAACAGTACAGAGACAAGGCAGATGGCTGAGGGGGCAAAGGGACGCACTGGAGGTCACAGAGAGCTAACAAGCATAGGAGCCAGGATCTCTAGCTCACTTCGTCTTACGCTGTGTAATTAGACATAAGAGATTTTGCTCATTTTCCAGGACCAAAAAAAAAATGAAAAGAAATAAGGTACTGGGATTGCTTCTTGCTGCACAGCTGCCCATTCACTCCTAGCACTTGGCATCTTTGTGAGATGGGGATCACCATATTTCACAAATGAGAAAACAGGAAGACCAAGTGTCCTAGTTCCGGGTCCTCTTAGAACCAGGATTCAAATCTAGGCCTTCCTGATCCAGCCTATGTGCTTTTCCATTACACTGGAGCTGAAATCAAGGAAAGATATTGAAGGGAGAGAAGTACATTTTCAGTTTGAAATACTCTGTCAGATGTTTCCAGCAAATGTTATAGGAAGGCCATTCAACACCAGATTACCATTATTCTAAAGTACCCACTCAAAAAGATATGAGCATTTTTAAGACAAAATATGTGTTTTTGTTCTCCTTCACTCTGCTTCAGCGGGTTGACCCTAAATAACGCACAACAACTCAGCAAGCATCCTTCAGGCTTACTGCACAGACTGAGACTGAGGCAGGCAGCTCGGTCAGCCTTTGTGCAGCCTCTTCTGGGGCCAGTGGTCATGCTACAGGTAAGGCTTGTGCACGCATTCAACAACCGTCCATCACGACAGCAGCTGTGCCAGGTGCAGGGACCACAATTGGGATAGAATAGAACCAAGATCTTGCCCACAGGAAGCATGAAATCTAGAGAAGGAGTGATGAATGCAAGCGACGACAACATGACACAGCACAAGCTGTCACAGAGCAGGTCCAAAGTGCTGTAGGAGCACAGGGGAGAGCCCAGAAAGGCTTCCTGGAGGAAGCGGCATTTGAGTTGGGTCATGAATGGAAAAAGGAAATGAGAAATGCTCAATTTGAGGCAGAGAGACCAGCATGAACAATATCAGGGTTAGAACAGAGCAGAGAATGGTATGAAGACAGTCCAGCCATGACATCAAGCTGTAAACCTTCACATTAGGCAAACATTTGGTAAACATTTGGCATTACAGAGCACAGCTGGATGAAGGTGAACTTTGCCCCAAGGAGCTCACGATGTGTCCAACATATCCATCTAACCAACACTGAAATGAGTCCCCACCATGTGCAAATCACTGTTCACAGGGTAAAATGCTTAGTCCAGCCCTGTGGAGAGCAAACCTCAGTGTTCCCAAACTAGATAAGGAGCGCGTTTGATGCCAAAGCCCTTGACCTTCAACATCTGCAGGCAAGGATGACATGCTGTGTTTCCTCTGATAAAGCCCTTTTTATATTTCCCTGAGTGTATCTTGGACCAGACTACAGGGTTTCAGCTGTGAGTCACTGACCAATATTACTACTCCTTTTTCATAGCTGATGTGCGTTGAATGATTTGCTGATCTGAGAAAGGGAGTTTCTTTAGAAAACAATGATAATTCTTTTTATTTGCATGAGACATTAGGTTTTGAAAAGTTCTTCCCCATCCACCCTCCCCATCATCCCACTTGACTGTCCCAAGAGCTTGGCAAGTGTCAAGAACTGTCAGCATCCCCATTCCACAGATGAGACAAGGGAGTCTCAGGGAGGTGGGGAAACTCAAGGTCACACAGCAAGTGTATGAAGAAATCAAGGCTCACATCCATGTTTCCTGGCTCCCAAATCATGTCCTTTCTCTACACCTTACCATCTGCCTGGAATACAATAATATCATCCTCATTAAGACACAAATCCCAAATGAAAGGCTGGTCAAATCACATCCCCACAGGCAACATAACTACAGCATAAATTAAAAGCCCAATTAAAGAACATGGCCTTTTAACTGGGACTTATCACTATCCCCAGAAGCCCGAGTATAAAGAGAGAGCCTATAAAAGTCAATGGCTGCCCATCTCAGAAATTACCCAGAGACCCACTTACCCATATGCAAAGAGACATTAGACCCAAATTATTAGACCCAACTTCATCTCCCTCCTATACAGTTTTCTGGAGCCCTGAGCCCTGCTGAGCTGAGTTTGGAATCATGCCCAAACCTTTGCCCCTCTCTCTGGTCTGCATACAAGGTTAACAGCCCATCACTCTGGGAATAGCACTGGTGCCTCTCAGCTCTGACACATCCCCTAATATCAGGAATAGCAGAACCTAATGGAAAAACAATGCCTCCGTAGTTCAAACAGAGAACTGAAGCTGAATTCTCTAGCTGTTTGAAAGTGAAATAGTTTGCTCATGGCTGCCGTCCTCTTTGGCCAAGGGGACAAAGAGTGTTATTATAATCCCTGGAAGTCTTATTTTGCTGACAATAGTTGTAGGGACGGCTGGACATGAGTTAAGCGAAAAAAAGAGGGAAGTTTTCGACCGTTCATTTATAATTTTTTATCTATTCCCACTCCACCCCTTACGACCAAAGGCAATCACGTGATAAACTTCAGGGATACCCCTGGGTCCAAAGACGGTAACAGTTACCACTCCCCCTTGTCTAAATATCCCTTCCAGTTGCTAGGCTTGAAACTGACTTTACAAAACAAGACCTGGTGAGCCCTCTGCTCCCTTTCCGTGTCAAATGCCACCCACCCGTGCCCCTGGCCAAGCCACAGGGTCAGCCTGGACCACAGAGAATCACTACCCCTGCCTCAGTTCGCCCCAACATGGTCTTCTCCCCAGCCTGATCTGGGTCAAGGGCTCCGAGAACCTGCCTGCAGAAGGGTCGGGATGGGCCCTCTCAGCCTCCATCTGGGACTTCCGTGGGGACCACCTCATTAACCCATCGTCTCCCCACCAAATCTCATCAGATTGCCCCTCATACCCTCTCAAGACGTGTCCAGATGTGCCCTGAGACTAGAAGACAGAGAGACTTGGGGAGACAGAAGGAGATAAAGCACATTTCGCGGCGGCGGAATCCCTGTTAAGTAAGAAAGGCATCCAACTAGCAACCACGCTTCCAGAAACATCACTGCCACAGAGGACAGAGTTTTGCAGCTGCCGACCCCGGAGCGCTCCCGCTTACCTGTCTTCCCACTGCAGGGCTCCCCTCTCTCACCTCCTGGGCGACCAGCTCCTCGGTCCCTCACTCAGCTCTTTCCGCCTCCTCCAGTCGCCAACACTTGCAGCGGCAGTGGGAGGACCGCGGAGTCCGGGCACCTGCGAGCTGGGTCTCGGGTCCCCGCAGCAAGGCTGCCTGGAGGAAGAGCGAAAGGCTGCTGCCCTCGCCGCCGCCGCCGCCGCCGCCGCCGTGGTGCTGATGCGGTTGCTATGGTTATGGAACTCCGCAACTGCCCCCCTCTCGGCGCAACAGCTGCCCGGCCGCGGCCTCTTCCGGGGCAGCCCCAGTGAAGCGGGGCCGGGTGGCAAGGCTGTCAACGCTGGCGAAAGGGACCCGCCGCCACCACTGCGAAAAGGAAAAAAAGGACCGAGCGCCCGCGCCCGCGCTCTTGGCTCGCGCCCGCTGGCTCCGCTCACCTTCGCGCCCTCGCTTCTCCCCTTCCCTCGCCGGGACGCGGCCAGACCCCGGCACCCGGCGCGCAGCGCGCCCTCGCGGCCTGGAGAGCCGTTCCGGCCGCCGCCGGCTGGCCCGGCTCTCCGCAGCCCTGCGCAGCGCCCCGAGGCTGCGCGTCGGGCGCGGAGGCGCGGCGCTCCCTTTCCCCAGCCTCGGCCCTCTCAGCCACGAGTCGGCGACTGGAGCCCGGGGGGCCAGGCCGGATGCCCAGAAACCAGACCCCGCCCGCTAGCCCGCCCGCCGGGCCCGTGGAGGGGGGCGCAAGCAGCTCGAGACCCGACGCCCACCGGCTCCCGCCAGCCAGTCCTGGCCGCGAGCATGCTCAGTCTTCGCCTCGGGAGTTGCCCTCCTGAATTCAAGACTAGGATTCCCCCGGGAAATAGAAAGGTTCTCTCAAGACCTCACTGCTCCCTCCCCCGCCCTGGGAGGCGGAGGACGAATGACAGGGGTTAGAGAGGGCGGCAGTGATGGTCAACTTTGAAGAGGGGCCCAGGGGCAACACATGAGATGCCTGAGAAAGGGTTAATGCCCTAAGCAATCAATATCTCCAATACAGTCAACAGTGGCTGTCAATCAGTCGAATAACCCATCATTGGCTAGTCACCTACTTCATGCTGGACATTAAAGATTCAGACATGTCTACCATTTGGTCCACGGAAGAGGGGGAGAAGATTGAGGAGAGTTAAACCGACTCCCCGTCTACTGAGCATCCTTCACCAGGCACTGCACATGGAGAGGTCTCTAATTCTTGCCATCTCTGTTTTAGGAAGGACTCCCGACACCCATGATACAGATAAGAGCCTCAAAGAAAAAAGCCAAGATTGGGACTGCGGAGACCCATGCTTCCTCCTTTAGACTGGATTGCACTAATTCACAATCCAAGAAGAGCTGTGCTTGTAACCAAACAGTTACAACCAGGGTGATTAGCGTCTAACCCAAAGGAACGTGCCCCAAGACCCAGTCTTCCCATTCACCCCCAATTCCTTATGTAGTAAAATAGCATTATGGCTTATCACTGTGAAGTCTTCCTCTTCAGTTCCTGCTCTGCTCATGGTAAGGAGAGGAGAAGCACAGAGATATTATAGAAACTGAGGCCTCCAGGCAGTCAGGAGTAGGGAGCTGCGTGGACATGACCCATGTATCAGGACCCAAGGGTCTCCCCCTGAACACCAATCACGGGTCCCTGGTGATCAACAGGATATCCAATATCATGCAACTGGAGCAATGTCCTCTGCGTCCTAAGGTTCCCTCGCCCAACGCCCTCATGTGGACAGAAACTCGGGGCCCTGCTCCAAACTGGTGCATTCTCAGCCCCGCTGGATGAGGCTCTGAACAGCTAGGGGACTACAAGAGGTCTCAAGAAAAGCCCTAACCACTGCCCAGGGTGGGTCTAGGTGGAACCAAGTGAAAAGCAGAAATAACCCTCCAGTTATCCCACCAGCCAGGGAATGACCCACCATCCATCAAATCACACAAACCATAGACCTAGCATCACCCTGGGGTCCTGGGCTCCCTGCCTGCTTCTCTCTACCCATCCTGTTCCACTCCACCCACACACACCTAATGAAATATACCAGCTTTGGTCATTTCCACTTATGTAAGCAGCAATCAATGTTGTCATTAGCAGGGACCTCACAGGATTTTTTTTTTTTAATGTCTTACAGCAGGAAGCAGTAAGTACTAGTGTCTAGAGAAATGGGTCTCAGTGTTACAGTTTGAGGTGAGTATCTCCAGATGGGACAGGAGGACACTGACAGATACAGAGCTCAGTCCAGCCCCAGATGAAAGTTAACACCCCATGTGGAAGAGCTGAGAGATACAGCTAAGTGTGGGGTGCTCCTGGCTGAGTTTGGTTCTGGAGGGAAGGAGGTAGCCCCCCTCACAGGGCCACAGGGGCTCGAGCGCCTTCAGAATGAGCAAGCGATGACAGATGAGTGGACCTGCATTGTCTCACTTTGTTGCAGAAAGCAGGCTTTCGATGGTGACATCCTGTGGCAAAAAGAAGCAACTGTCTTTTCATGTGCCTGTTGGTCATCTGTATGCCCTCTTTGGATAAGTGTCTATCAAATAGTCTGCTCAATTTTTAATCTTAGTTTGATTGTTTTCTATTGACTTGTGTGAGCTATTTTTATATTCTGTATATTAACCCCTTACTTGTCATATCACTTCATGGGAAATAGATGGGGAAACAGTGGAAACAGTGTCAGACTTTATTTTTTGGGGCTCCAGAATCACTGCTGATGGTGACTGCAGCCATGAAATTAAAAGACGCTTACTCCTTGGAAGGAAGGTTATGGCCAACCTAGATAGCATATTTAAAAGCAGAGATATTACCTTGCCAACAAAAGTCCGTCTAGTCAAGGCTATGGTTTTTCCAGCGGTCATGTATGGATGTGAGATTTGGACGGTGAAGAAAGCTGAGTGCCGAAGAATTGATGCTTTTGAACTGTGGTGTTGGAGAAGACTCTTGAGAGTCCCTTGGACTGCAAGGAGATCCAATCAATCCATCCTAAAAGAGATCAATCCTGGGTGTTCATTGGAAGGTCTGATGTTGAAGCTGAAACTCCAATACTTTGGGCACCTCATGCGAAGGGTTGACTCATTGGAAAAGACCCTAATGCTGGGTAGGATTGGGGGCGGGAGGAGAAGGGGACGACAGAGGATGAGATGGTTGGATGGCATCACCGACTCGATGGACATGGGTTTGGGTAGACTCCAGGAGTTGGTGATGGACAGGGAGGCCTGGGGTGCTGCAATTCATGGGGTCGCAAAGAGTCGGACACGACTGAGCGACTGAACTGAACTGTCATATCATTTGCAAATTATTTCCTGTTTAGTAAGCTCTCTTCATTTTGACAATAGTTTCCTTTGAGAAATGCAAATCATAACTACAGTGAGGCTTCATGTCATAGCTGTTAGAATGGTCGTCATCAAAAGGGCTATAAATAACAAACGTTGGAGAAGATGTGGAGAAAAGGGAGCCCTCCTACACTGTTTGGAGAAATGTAAACTGGTGCAGCCTTTATGGAGAACCATGTGGAGGCTGCTCAAAAAAATAAATACAGAACTACTGTATGATCCAGCAGTTCCACTCCTGGGTATTTGTTGTTGTTGTTGTTGTTGTTGTTGTTTAGTTGCTAAGTCAGGTCAGACTCTTTTGCAACCCCATGGATTGTAGCTCGCCAGGCTTCTCTGTCCAAGGGATTTTTCCAGGCAAGAATACTGCAGTGAGTTGCTGTTTTCTTCTCCAGGGGATCTTCTCAACCCAGGGACTGAACCCACATCTCTTGCTCTTCAGGTGAATTCTTCACCATTGAGCCACCTGAGAAGCCCAGGAATATAACTACCATATGATCCAGCAGTTCCACCCATGGGTATGTAGCCAAGAAAAAACAAAAACATTAATTTGAAAAGCCACATGCATCTGAGTGTTCATAGCGGCATTGCTTACAATAGCCAAGACATGGAAACAGCCTGTGTCCATCAACAGAGGAATAGATGGGCCTACTAGGCACCAGACACTATTCTAAACTCATTTCATCTTCACAACAAGCCCTAGATAACCCTCTTAGGAGGAAATGAAGGCAAAATTGCAGAACTTCACTGAAATCACACAACTAAAGGGAGCTAAGCCTAGATTTCAGTGCCTGACTACTGTGCAACACAGCCTGTATGTGCTGTTGTGACCATGGTTTACATTATCTGTCGTCTGTATTTGTAAGTTATATAGGAATCCTACCAGCACCATCTAATACAGGGTTCTCAACTTCTGCATTGTTGCTATTTGAGACCAGGTGATTGTCATGAGGACTGATGCTGAAGCTGAAACTCCAATACTTTGGCCACCTGATGTGAAGAACTGACTCCTTGGAAGAGACCCTGATGCTGGGAAAGATTGAAGGCAGGAGGAAAAGGGGACAACAGAGGATGAGATGGTTGGATGGCATCACTGACTCAATGGACATGAGTTTGAGCAAGCTCCAGGAGTTGGTGATGGACAGGGTGTGCTGCAGTCCATGGGGTCGAAAATAGTTGGACATGACTGAGCAACTGAACTGAATTGAACTGATTGTCATGAAGACTGCCCTGTGCATTATGGTATGTTTAACAGCTTCCTTGACCCCTGCCCACTAGATGCCAGTAGCACCCTGCCCCCCCACTCCACTACCCTCAATTTTGACAAACCCAACAATCTCTAGACATTGACGGATGTCTCTGAGCAGGGAGCGGGTTGAGAAAAATCATCCTATATTGAGAATCACTGATCCAAAAAATAGACTTAGGGTAAATCTTGTAACAAATGATAATGAATGCAAATCCAATTTCAAATACAATTACTTACATTTTTAAAAATTAGGCCAGCGTTTGTTAGGTTTGATCAGATCATCTTTGTTTTTCCTTGAAGATTGGGCTGGCAAAGACTTTCTTCCAGTCAAGGTGCTTGCTTGATCTTTTCTTCTTGTTCGCTTGTATTTCCATTGCAAGTACATCTATCTTTAATCTACGTACATGTATTTCAAAGGGGGTCTTTTCAAGTTGTTTAACCAGTTTGAGAGGATCAGTTTAAACTCTTACATGATCATAATTTAATTCCCTGGTGGCTCAGATGGTAAAGAGTCTGCCTGCAATGCAGGAAACCCAGGTTTAGTCCCTAGGTGGGGAAGATCTCCTGGAGAAGGAAATGGCAACCCACTCCAGTATTATTTCCTGGAGAATTCCATGGGGTCGCAAAGAGTTGGACATGACTGAGTGACTATCACTTTCACTTTTCAAGCACCAGTGGGCTGTAGCATTTCCCATTTTGTGAATGTAGGGGACCACTGTCAAGTTCTACTGGCCATATGGTGCTTGGAACCACCCACCAGGATCATGCAAGGCAGGTGCCCATCAACAGGTGGACTGAAGGCATCCTCAATCCATCTTCATATTTAACATTAATGAAACAATCATTTTAAAGGCAGAGTTCAGTGTAAATGGACACTTCAATATATTCAGACTCTGCATTCTACAATAGGGATCACCTCGCACTTGCCCACTCCCAACCTAGAGACTTGCAGTTTTTTTAAAAAGATCAGTTAGGGATCTATTAGAATCAGAAGGACCCAATGTGAATCCAACTTCAGCCATTTCCCACTAATGTGATTTAGGACTATGTGCCTAGGACATAATCTGCCTGAGCGCGTTTCCTCATCTGCAGGTTTACTGTGTTTAATACACACAGGAAAAGACTCTAACCTCTGGCCAGTTATGGTGGCCATTCCAATTCTTTGCAGCTACCAAGCTGCATTTGTCAGCCCTCCTTGTAGTTTTGTAGTTGATGGGGAACTTCGTGATGGAGTCCATGCCAAATCGGGTGAGCAGAGATGATGTGACTTCCTATGGGAGGAAAAAGAGTGGGTTTGAGTTACACACACAGGCACACACACACACACACACACACACACACACACACATTCACATAATGCTTCTTCTATTGGTACAACTGAAAACCAAACAAATGAATAAGCCCAAACAAGAAAATGGCCAATTTCAAAATGGAAACACACCAGAGGTTGCCTCTGAAGCTCCTGATGGTGGTGGCCTGACCTGCATCAGGCTATAATGGGGCAAAAATTAACTTATCTATGTCACCAAGATTTCAGTTTATCTGTTTACAGGTTAACATTGAATACCTGACATTGGCTAACACTGAGCAGAAAAACACGAACTTCCAAACCACTAGATAATCCCTGGAGTAGGAAATGGCAACTCATTCCAATATTCTTGCCGGGATAATCCCATGGACAGAGGAGTCTGGTGGGTACTGTCCATGGGGTCACAAAAGAGTCAGATACCACTGAGCACACAACACAGATTGTCCCTGGTCAGGGAACTAGAACCCACATGTCATGTCTACGAGTTCACATGCTGCAACTACGACAGGGTGCAGCCAAGTAAATAAATATATTTTTTTTAAATCCACAACACCACCTACAGTTCACATGGCCACACCAGGAGATGAATGCTTTTATTGTTCACTTTTATCCTAGATGAGAAGACTAGGCACAGCTAGTTGTTGACTGGAAAAAAAAAAAAAGCACGACCTAAAAGTTGAAAATCATTTTACTCAATGGATTTTTCTGAGAACTTCAGCCTGGAAAACAGCCTCTCAAATCATTTGAGGGACTGCTCCAAAGAGGTAAGAGGGGAGCCAGGATATATAGGCACTATGCAACAGAAAACAGGTAACTAGAACATCAAAAGATTATTGTTAATTAAAGAAAACTAAATATCTTGAGTTGATGAATTTAGCACTTTTCTAGGTATGTGTTGTTTGCATATGGGAAGATGCAAAAGTCTAGGCTCACCGGAATCATTGCTTTGATACCTACCTTAGCCACACAGGGCCAGTACCCTTTTCTTTCCCACCTTGAGTCCCCTCAGTTCAGTTCAGTTCAGTCGCTCAGTCGTGTCTGACTCTTTGCGACCCCGTGGACTGCAGCACGCCAGGCCTCCCTGTCCATCACCAAATCCCGGAGTTCACTCAAACACATGTCCATGGAGTCAGTGATGCCATCCAACCATCTTATCCTCTGTCGACCCCTTCTCCTCCTGCCTTCAATCTTTCCCAGCATCAGGGTCTTTTCAAATGAGTCAGTTCTTTGCATCAGGTGGCCAAAGTGTTGGAGTTTCAGATTCAAAGTGCCCTACTGTATGTAGGTGGTTGTCGTGGCTGAGGGCTTGTCTCCATCCTAAATTCCCTCAGAGCTCACCGTTAGGGTGATGACTTGATGACTGCAGCATCCTTTGCTTGCTGATAAGGCAGGCAGCATTTCTTTCATCCACAGAACTTCCCCAACTTGGAAAGTGGCAGAATCAGGGTTTGACCCTAACCAGCCGGTCCTAAGGTCTACACACAGGGCTTCTGCTCTGTTGCCTCGAAACCTTGGGAGCTTGCCTGGGTGAAGTCTGAAACTGGTTCCGTTACTCGAAAGGTAAGGAGAGACCAAAGAATGAGGCCACTTCAGATGGGTAGGTGGCAGGTTTAATAAACAGGGGACTTACCTCGGAGGCTTGTCTTGAGCCTCAAGAAACAAGTAAATCTCCATACAGGCTAGCCCTGATCGCCAAAGTTTGTAGAGGCTGTCTTGGGGTTCAATCACATATGATCATCCAGAAGGTCCCAACTGCTGTTTAGGCCTCAAGGCTGCATTCTTGAAAGTATTCTCATTTCGGGGAAGGTGGGTGGAGTTTACATTCCAAGGACAGGGGAGGGGTAAGGGGCCTCTGAAATGACCCCAGCTCTGGGGTTAAATGGCGATCATGTCCTCTCCATGACCTCCTCCTACAAACTCTAGGACATCTCAAAAAAGGTTTGTGCAATGAATGATGGAATGCCAGGCATGGGACTTAACTTGCATTTACTTGTCACACTTCAGGGTGTTCATTACTTTACTGCTGAAAAAAGGAGTTGCAACAAATAAATCATTGGTGTCTTTTAGAATTCAAACACTTTGAAAGAAAGGGGGAACTACTGAGTTGATAGTGTGATGACATTAACAAATAAACACTCCTAGGATATAATGATGCCATTGTTTAACTCAATAGATAATGGGAGCAGAACCCCAAGGGGCCTTCCGGGGGACAGACCCTTCCTCCACATCCTCTGCTTTAGCTCCTCTGAGAAGTACCTCCATAATATGTTTCATGCATATTTCCTGAGTTTTTCAGATGCTAAAACCACCACCAAATGGAAGGAATCAACTACTTGATGATCACTAGCTGGTAACTCTAAGACCTTCTGGCACCCAAGGATTGGTCACCATTGACCAGAGAACTGGGCACGACCTGATCACATATCCTGGGGCGCCCCTCCCTCACCTGCAGCAAAACTTTCTCTGCTCTGAAAGGTTTGTTCTGGTTTGTCTGTCCTCACTGTGCACCTGGCATACGAACTTGCCTTTGGTAGCAAAGGATATTTGTGTTATATACATATGTATATAATTTTAAGTGGGTGAATCATTAAATTAAATGACTACAGTAGTTCTTTGAGGACAAATTTTTCCTTTTCGAAAGGACACAGCATTGGGAGGCAGCCAGGACCTTCTCACTTCTCGTAATCGAAGTGTCTGGGACGTCAATATCGTTCCTGTCTGCAGAGGCGCCGGGCCCTGTGCCAAGGCCTTTCCCTTGGTGAGTTATAAAGGGGAGGAATTCATTGTGAGCCTGTCACTGAGACTTGCTTCCTCCTCTGTGAAGTAGGATATGAACACTGCCCCGTATAGGATGGTCCTGGGGGCTGAAGGACCCCTGCATGGCTCTGACACCCAGGGGGCCCATTCCTCCCTGAGTCCTGCTGCCTCCCCAGACCTGCTGCTGGCCTTCATTCCGAGATGCCCTTGAAGGGGATGTAAGAGACTCAGTGATCAGGCGATAACCCACTAAGAATAACGTACCCAGGGAGCCACAAACCTGGCTGCTAGTACTGGAACCTACTATTAACCACTCAGTGACTTTGGGAAAATTACTTTGACCCTCAGAGCCTCAGCTTCTTCATCTTTAGAATGGACAGGACTTATAAGAGGAACACTAATGTCCCTCCTAATGTTTATGATTGTGGGCCTCCAGACCTGTGCTCCATTACCTCTGTGTCTCTCATGGTTTGTGTAAAAAAGTGCAAGTTCGACACAAAGCTCATCAAAATATATTACTTTATTTGACATCAGGGTTTTATCCCTTAACTGAGTGTATTTCCTATTATCGTAAGGTTTTTTTCGTTATGAAATCAATTAACCAGATAAAATATATTTGTACACACATATTATACACATACATAGAGAGAGAGCGTACTAATACATGTTCATTAAAAATAATTTTTCTACAAACTGGGTGCAATCAATTCAGTTTAAAGAAAAGACCACTGCCCACACCCCTGAAGTGGCATGTGTGTCCTTTTCTAATCCTGATGCCATTCTCTTGCTTTTTCCCACTGGTTGGAGTTATTCTGTATTTTGAATTATTCAGTCCTATGGGGGCTTCCCTGGTGGCTCAGATGGTAAAGCGTCTGCCTGCAATGCGGGACACCTGGGTTCGATCCCTGGGTCAGGAAGATCCCCTGGGGAAGGAAATGGCAACCCACTCCAGTACTCTTGCCTGGTAATTTCCATGGACGGAGGTTCCTGGTAGGCTATAGTCCATGGGATCATAAGGAGTCGGACACGACTAAGCGACTTCACTTTCACTTTTCTATGCTTTCTTTATCTATTAATATGAAGATGCATCGCTTAGTTGCATCTTTGCATTGAAATATAATGAAGATTCATTTTTATATGCATTTATATTGAAATAGAATGAAGATTCATTGCTTAGTTATTTGGATAAAAAGAATTAAAGTATATGTGTTCTTCTTCTGAGACCTTTTTCCTCATGTGTTTTTAAGAGCATCATATTGACTCAAGTACTGTAAATTCATTCTCTATTTCTGTAGAATATTTCTTTTAAGAACACAGTGGAACTCATTTAAGGATTTCTACTATTAAGGGACATTTGAGTCATTTCCTCTGTGTGTATATGTGTTCACTGTTTCCAATAAAGATGCCATGAATATTCATGTACTCTTGCATAGCCATGAATATTCAGGTATGTGCCTCCTGGTACACCTGTGCCAGTTTCTCTTTCTGTTTAGAAGGACACTTGCTGAGTTATACAGCACATGTGTTCCAATTCACTGGGTAGCATCACGTTACTTTCCAAACAAACACGTCATTTCACAGGGGTATCAGCAGGTAACACGAGTTTCCATGGCTGCATATTTTTCCAACACCTGGAAGATCGGACTTTGGTCTTGCCTGTGTGATGGATTGAGAATGGGGTTTCATTCAGAACAGGTTTTAATTTGCACATTTCTGATGAGTAATGATGCTCCAATGGCTCTACACGTTTGCTGCCATTCATGTTTCAGGTTCCCTGAAAATGCTTACTGTTTGGCTGATTTTTATCATTGGATCATTTATCTGTGTCTTACAGGTTTGTACAAATTCTTCATTTATTTATAGCATTTTTTAGGTTTATGTGTCCAGATATTATCTCACAGTTTGTGGAAGTTGTTTATCCACATGCCCATGGTGTCTTTTGAGGAGTGAAAGTGAAAGTTACTCAGTCGTGTCTGACTCTTTGTGATCCCATGGACTTATACAGCCAGTGGAATTCTCCAGGCCAGAATACTGGAGTCGATAGCCTTTCCCTTCTCCAGTGGATCTTCTTGACCCAGGAATCAAACCAGGGTCTCCTTCATTGCAGGTGGATTCTTTACTAACTGAGCTATCAGGGACGCCCCCTTCGAGAAGTAAATGGCCTTTTATTTATGTCAGTTTAATCACGTCTCTCTTTACTCTCTGTTGATGACACGTATTTTGGACCACTTCTCAATCTTGAGGACATTAAGATCCTCCCCTGTATTATTATTTCTTAAATTGTAAGTCGTTGCTTTTTTTTTTAACCTTTGAATCTTTCATCCAGTTCCCTCACACCATTCATTGTCCAGACCACCCTCCACCCAGTAATCTTCAGCACCAACTCTGGTACAGACAAGGCTATTATCCATGGAGGGGGTTGGCTCTGGGATCTCTATTTTGCTCCATTAATAGAGTTTTTTCCCCTATTATCAATAATATGCTGCAACAATATGCTACTGTTTATCATGCTCTAGTTTTATAGTGAATTTTTCTCTTCAGTAGGCTAATGCCACAGGCTTCTCTGGTAGCTCAGCTGGTAAAGAATCCACCAGCTGGGTTCTTGGGTTGGGAAGATCCCCTGGAGAAGGGATAGGCTACCCACTCCAGTATCCTGGGGCTTCCCTGGTGGCTCAAACAG
Organism: Giraffa tippelskirchi; assembly: GCF_054371585.1. Taxonomy (NCBI): domain Eukaryota; kingdom Metazoa; phylum Chordata; class Mammalia; order Artiodactyla; family Giraffidae; genus Giraffa; species Giraffa tippelskirchi. The sequence goes on from NC_137280.1 coordinate 72,476,638, forward strand.
TAAAGAATCTGCCTGTAATGCAGGAAACCTGGGTTGGATCCATGGGAAGATCTCCTGAGGGAGGACATGGCAACCCACTCCACTGTTCTTGCCTGGAGAATCCCAAGGACAGAAGAACTTGGCAGGCTCGCAATCCATGGGGTCGCAAAAAGTCGGACATGACTGGGCACAGCACAGGCTAATGCCACACACCTGGTGCTTCTTCAAGTATATATCAGCTATTTTGGTAACACAAAACTGTAAGAGTTTGCAAGGAATGGAACTGAAGTTTCTTTATTTAAATTTTAGAGGAGATTTTGTTAAGTTTTATGACATCACCAATTAGGTTTTTCACTGGAATTGTACTGAATCCACAGAGCAATTGGGAGTAACTGACATATTTATGAAAATGACTATACATTTATGTCAGTCTTCTAGTGCAATAAAATATTATCATTTTCTATTTAAACTGCTTACAAATATTTTGTTAGACTTGGACCTAGGTACCGTTGATATACATGTTACTAGTTTAATGTATCCCTTTGAAAGTCGCTTTTCACACTATCAGTAGCTAGAAATGGCAATTGCTACAGCATTGGTTGCTGGAGAGATCCTTCTAATCTCTAGCTAATTCTAATAATCTGTCTATAGATTCTTTGAGTTTCTTATGTGGAAGAACGTGAGTTGTCTATAAATAATGAGAATTGTAATTTTGACCTCTCATATTTTATATAAGTTATTTCTCTTTCATGTCATAGTTCCCTGGCAGAGCTCTCCTGCAGAAGATAGACACAAAAAGCAAAGGGAAGCAATCTTGCCTTGATCTTTATATTAAAGAGAGTGGTTTTTAACAATCCAATATTATGTACATTGTTCCATTATTTCATCTGTAGATACTCATCAGTCACCACTTTAAATAAGTTCTTGTTACTCATATATTGCTAAACTTCTACAATAATGAATAGTCATTGAAATTTTATCAAATATTCTTTTCTAAGTCTATTAAGATAAGGTAATTTTTCTCTTCACTTCTGTGAATAGAGTAGATTACATTAATCTGTTCCATAATGTTGATATGAATTTGCATTCCTGGAATAAACCCCAGTGGCTCACAATGTACCATCTTTTTGTATATATGCTCCTCTTCAGACTGCCAGTGTTTTATTTAGAATTATTTCATCATTGAATGCAATTTTCCTTTACTTTATCAACCTTGTTTGGTTGTAAAGTCAAAGTGACTCCATATTCTTAAAATAAGTTGTAGAGTCTCCTCTGTTTTTTTTTTACTTCTTTGAAAAAAAATGTATGATATATTAGCAAGAATCTCTTTGTTGAATATTTAACTCAACTGTAACATTATTGGGAGTCTTAACATTCTCTGAGCGGTAAGAATTTCAATTATTGATGCAGGTGCTAGATAGAGAAGTAGAGCTACTAAGGGAGGTCCCAGAGATGGAGGAGCAATGGTTGTTCAGGACTGAATCTTTTTATAAATGGAGAGGAAAGAACCATCAAGAGGGAGACTGCAGATAAAGGAGAGAAAGGGAAGGAAATAGAAATCCTCGAGGAACTAGTTGCTGGGCTTGGATTCTGGGGTCTAGAGCAGGAATGAAGAGAACTCATGGGCTATGCATGAAGTTGGGCCATTGTGTGAAGTTGGTTGAAGAGATGGGTCATGATAGACCAAAAGAGAATGAGAGAACAGGGAGGTATATGTCTGTGATGCCAAAATAAAAAGGAAGCTTAGTGGAAGAATGGGAGAGAGCGAGGAAGCTGAAAGATAGATGTTGTGATCAGGAAAGACAGGCCTGAGTTTATGCTGCTCAAGTTTCCAGGTTTGGGTTGGGTCAAGGATAGGATCAATCCTAGTGACAGGATGGAAGGGAGATGGGAGGGACCTTCTAGGTAAGACACAATGGAGCCAGGGCTGAAAGCAGCAGCTGCAGTGGTGGTCTTCCTTTAGGCCACCCTCCCATTCACTGCAGAGTGTTAAGGGGTTTGCAGACATCATGTAGTTTAATCCTAGCACAGCACGGTGAGGTGAGTCCCAGTGTTATCGCCAATGTACAGATGAAAAGCTGACACTAAAAAAAAATACACAAAAGCTGATGCCCTTGGGACATTTCTCAGATGGGATTTAAGTGTAGGTCTTTCTAATCCAGGTTCAGTTGCTGGGTCAGGAAGATCCCCTGGAGGAGGAAATGAAAACCCACTCCAGTATTCTTGCCTGAAAAATCCCAAGGACAGAGGAGCCTGATGGGCTACAAGTCCATGGGTTGCAAAGAGTCAGACATGACTGAGCGACTGAACAAATGCACTCTTTCTAATCCAAACAACTTTACATTTAATGGACCTCAAACACTATTTAGGAGGCCAAGAATGTGGATAAGTCATTTCCAGGGCATTGAAATCTCACAGTAATAGCAGGACTTTGGGAGGAGACAGAGTTTGAGCCTACAAATATTGGTGAGAAGTGAAGCCTGGAAAAATCTGTTGTCGCAGATTTCAGGAACCCCAGGTTCTATGCCTTCTCATCCATCGAAAATGGGGGTTCCTGAGGCTTTGCCATGTTTATGGACACTGTGCGAGGCATAGTGGCCTTCGTGGTCTATGAAGGCAGTCCTGTTTTGCACAGTTGCGTGTACTCTATTGCTCTGTTGTGTCCAACTCTTCACTACCCCATCCATGGGCTGTAGCCTGCCAGGCTCCTCTGTCCATGGGATTCCTCAGGCAAGAATACTGGAGTGGGCTGCCATTTCCTCCTCCAGGGGAATCTTCCTGACCCTGGGATCAAACTCATGTCTCCTACATTGGCAGGCAGTTGCTTTACCACTGAACCACCTGGGAAGCCCTTTGCACAGTTACATAAATGGGATTTAAGAGTCTCCCCCCTCTTCCCCAATCCTCCTTCCTCCAAAACAAACAACCCTCCTGCTCTGATTCTGGGTGCCACCTACTCCCCAAAATTGGCAAGAGAACTGAGTGAGGCATTTCACACTTAGCGACTTTTTTGATCCCTGTTGCCACTCTGGGACTTAGATATTATCATCCTCATTTTACTCACAACAAAGCTTAAGCACAGAGATTGAGACTTGGCTTGGTACAAACATCCCTTGCAATTGCAAAGCTTTTTGAAAGAATACATCATTTACTGTATGATTTTGTATCCATGTTCTCCTCTCGATTTTGTTCTTGCCAAGAACTCCTGAAGGAGACGAATCTTGTGACCCCTACTGGCAGAGGAGGAGGTCCTCTCTCAATCCAAGCCTCATCACCATGAATGCTGCAGCCAGGACTAAGCCCTGCCTTGTCCGTCTTGCTCCCTGTCTTTTTTTTTTTCCTGACTGCACCGTGCAGATGTGGGATCTTAGCCCTCTGACCAGGGATTGAACCTGTGCCCCCTGCATTTGAAGTTCAGAGTCTTAACCACAGGACCTAAGGGAAGTCCCTCCTGTGATCTTTATAGAAGGGTCATAGTACTTCTTCTAGAACTCGAGAAAAAAGGCCAATCTCCATGCATGACTGCCAGGCTACCCATGGTGAATATCACCAGTTTGGCTCAGGGCTCCCCGAAGACCTTGCTGAACCTGGCACCCACTGAAGATCCCTTGTCCTGAATCATGTGGACTTGAAGGAGTGCCTGAGGGGCCACCAGAGTGTCCTGCAGGAGACAGAGCACAGGCCAGGGTAGTGAGTGCCAGGGCCCCTCATCCTAGGTGCTGATCAGCTGGCCCAGCCCCGGTGTTGAATTGCCTGTATTAATCCTAAAGGAAATCAACCCTGAACATTCATTGGAGGGACTGATGCTAAGGCTGAAGCCCCAATACTTTGGCCAGAAAGACCCTGATGCTGGGAAAGATTGAAGGCAGGAGGAGAAGGGGACAACAGAGGATGAGATCGTTGGATGGCATCACCGACTCGATGGACATGAGTTTGAGCAAACTCCAGGCAGGAGATGGTGAAGGGCAGGGAAGCCTAGCATGTTGTAGTTCATGGGGTTGCAAAGAGTCACACATGACTGAGCGACTGAACAACAATTTCTAGTTAAACCACTTACTAGCTGTATGCTCCTGAGTAGGATGTGAACCTCTCTCTACCTCAGTATCTTTGTTTCTCAAAACTCCCAGCAATATTCCTACAAGAGGATTGTAGTGACAAATGATCCTTGAACACAAGCATTATATATTTGTTGCTTCTGATATTAATGATGATGACTGTTATTGTTATTTAAACATATGTGAAAACTGAGGCCCATAGAATACAAGATAACTTCCAAGTTCTCACACTGAGCCAGAAGCCATAATTTTGTTTTTCTTTCTTTTTTTTTTTCTCAACTTCAGCATTTTTCTTCCCTTTGGAGGATGAATTGAGGTAATATAAGTAAGCTGCGGTATTCTTCAGCTAGAGCTGCCATAACAAAGTGCCTCAGACTTGGTGGCTTAAACAACAGAAATTAATTTTTTCTCCATTCTGGAGGCCAGACGTCCTAGATCAAGGTGTTCATGGGGTTGACTTGTTACAAGGCTTCTCTTTGCCTTGTAGGTGGCTGTTTTCTCCTTGTGTCTTCATAGGGTCTTCCCTCTTTGTGTGTCTCTGTCCTAATCTCCTCTTCTTACAAGGGCTATGGAATTGGGGCTCATTCTAATGATTTCATTTTAGCTCAGTTACTTCTTTGATGACCTGTTCTCCAAACACAGTCACATTCCGGGGTACTGATGGAGAGTGGAGGGGAAGGTTCGGACTTCAACACATGGACTTTGGAAAGGCACCATGCAACCTACAATACATGCTGATTATAGATTCTGACACAGAGAAGATACTCAGGAACACAGTAAGTATTATTTTCATGATATGATTACTACTGTGCCTTATCGCTAGAGTTAGATGAAATCCCCATATTGAAAATGCATGATGCCCACAGCCAGAGACCCTCAGACTTAGCCCCTTGTATGTACCCTGCAGAGGATTTCACATGGTTCCAGAAACTGTTCTGTGCCCACAGGACCCTTCTGAGGAAAGAGAACTCATGAACTCTCTCTACGTGGAGTTGCTTTGGCTCAAGCCATGAGCATTGAGAGGGTTAAGCTCTACCTCCCCACCCAGGGATCTTCTCTGTAGCTCAGATGGTAAAGAATCTGCCTGTAGGTCAGGAGACCCGGGTTCGATCCCTGGGTCAGGAAGGTCCTCTGGAGAAGGGAATGGCAACCTACTCCAGTATTCTTGCCTGGAGTAGCCTATGGACAGAGGAGCCTGGCGGGCCACAGTCCACAGGGTCGCAAAGAGTCAGACTCGACTGAGTGACTAACACACTCCCCACCCACAGGTGGCTCAGATGGTAGAGAATCTGCCTGCCATGTGGGCGACCGGGTTCAAGCCCTTGTTCAGGAAGATCCCATGGAGAAAGGAAAGGCTACCTACCTTAATATTCTTGCCTGGAGACCTCCAGGGACAGAGGAGCCTGGCGGGTTACAATCCATGGGATCACAAAGAGTCAGACACGACTGAGCGACTAACACTTTCACTTTCACTTTCCCACCCATGGAACCTTGGTCAGACATCAGTGCAAGTTCACTGCAGCCAAGGATGGACCTGAGAACATGGGCCCTGTCATCTGCAGTGTGGGCTGATACTCCAGCCAATGGTAAATATTATGTAGGAAATTTCTCCTTGGGGACACACAGGCAAATAAACCAGAATTGAATTTGATCTCATCTATATCCACTGCATATAAAAAGAGACAGAGAGGGAGGGGGAAGCTCTGGAACAAACTTTGTCTTCTCTTGAGTTTATAATCCACAATCCTTTCCTTAGAGTCAGTCTTTTTTGATCCCCTCTGCCATTTTCCAAGATCTTTCTCCACTACCTTCTTCCCAAGCCAACTGTATTCCTTTCCATGAAGTGCCCTTCCTATCTATAATGCAAAAGGTGAAAATAGAATTAAAGATGTCTCATTCAATCCTGAGAAAACCTGCTGGGTGTGAGGACCTGGAGTTCCTCTTCAATACCAGAAGCATCTGTGGTCCCCTTTCTAGGACCAGGGACTTTGTAACATGCGGCTTACCTGCGAGCAAGAAGATTGTGCAAGCTATGTGTTAAAGTCCTTCCCAGCTCTGATGAACATATGATCTCTGAATCATCTGCGGTGCATGGACCTCTGGCCCTCCCTTCTTCCCTTACACTCCAGCAGAACCAAAGCCTCAGGAGGCAACTCCCCTCTCTGTCCCTGCAGGGAGAGAGGCTGCAAGTGATGGTCGGAGAGGGGCTTGACAGGTTGACTTCAGTGAGTGTGGGTGGGGATGTTCACTTCTGCCAAAAGAACGCCGAAGGAAACACCGCATCCAGGCACTGGCTCAGTCCTGTACCAAACAGCAATGCTCTGGCCTCTGCACTGTGGTTGACTCTGAGAACACAGGAGAGCCCAGTCTCTCAAAGGAACCACTGATCCATGGACAGATCATATATCAAACACTACAGGAACCCCACCAGAGTACAGCTCACATGGATCGGGGAAGAGGTTTCAGAAGCAGGGGCTTTGGTCACTTACTAGCTGTGTAACCCTTACCAAGTCCTTCACACAGCATGGTGAATCTTGAGTTAAGGAAGCACTCTATAAACCGTGGATTGCTTTACAAATACTAATTGTATTAGGAAGGTGATTGCCCTGGGACATGATCAAGTTCAAACTACTTAGCAGCCAAGGTGGCTGAAGCTCTGGCTCCTGTTACCCCACCCCTGCAATGTGGTCGGTGCTCCAGACACACAGCACACAACTTGACATTTCTCACATCTTCAACATCTGGTCATGCTTCCCTGAGCTTGCTCTCTTCCTGCTTGCCATGTGGCAGATAACTGCTTATTTATCAGAATTAAAATCTCACATCACCCCCACCACACACACACAGGGTTACATAGACACAAACTAAGCACCGTTAGCATCTCTCCTGGGTAAACTGTTTGATCTCAAGATAAGTCAAGAAAGACCAAATTCATTAAACAACGCTCAGTCCCCTTCTCACGTTGTCCCCAGATTCTGATAACCCAGTGGTTGTGAAAGAGCTCTAGCTGAGGTCTATTCCTGAGCCGACCTGCAAATTCTCAGTCAGCGGGAAGCACAGTGCAGTGATGTCGTAGCTAACCTTTCTTCTGCAATGTGAGGGTGTTTATCTCTGCATTGTTCGCAGTAACACAAAATGGGGAAAACACCTTAATGACTAACAGTAGTGGGGACTGGTTGGATACAATAAAAGATAATAAGCTATCAATCAATCATTAAATGCTTCATTTTAAAATAAAGGAAAATGTTCTATTACGTGGGGAAATCCATTGTATGAGTTTTATGCTGTTAATACCGGGCTTCCCTGGTGGCTCAGTCAGTAAAAATCTGCCTACAATAGTACAGGAGACTGCCTGCAATGCAGGAGACCCAGGTTTGGTCTCTGGGTCAGGGAGATCCCCCAGAGAAGAAAACGGCAACTCAGTCCAGTACCCTTGCCTGGAAAATCCCACAGACAAAGGAGACTCGGGCTACAGCCCATGGGCTCGCAATGAGTTGAACATGACTTGGCAACTAGACAACCACCAGCAATAAAAAAATAATGCCCTGAAAGAATATAAAACCAAGATAGGCTCTGGGAGTTGGAGAGTGCTGCTGCTAAGTCACTTCAGTCGTGTCCGACTCTGTGCGACCCCACAGACGGCAGCCCACCAGGCTCCCCCGTCCCTGGGATTCTCCAGGCAAGAACACTGGAGTGGGTTGCCATTTCCTTCTCCAATGCATGAAAGTGAAAAGTGAAAGTGAAGTCGCTTGGTCCTGTCCAACCCTTAGCGAACCCATGGACTGCAGCCTACCAGGCTCCTCTGTCCATAGGATTTTCCAAGCAAGAGTACTGGAGTGGGTTGCCATTTCCTTGGGGAGTGCAGGTGACTCTAATTCTCTCCACTGTGTTTTGCTGCATTTTCTAAATATCCTATAAGAAATCATTCTTTATGTCATCAGGTAAAAAATAAATGTTTTAATTTTTTTAATCACTTGGAATCAAACAAACCCAAATTTTGAATTTTAGACGTTTGTGTATTTTTAATAGTTACTCTGATGCTGGGAAGGATTGAAGGCAGAAGGCAAAGAAGGCAACAGAGGATGAGATGGTTGGATGATGTGACCGATGCAATGGACATGAACTTGGGCAAACTTTTGGAGATGGTGAGGGACAGGGAGGCCTGGTGTGCTGCAGTCCATGGGATAGTGAAGAGTTAGAAATGACTAGGCGACTAAACAACAACAACAATAGTTACCCATCCATCCATCCTTCCATCCATCCACCCTAGGGGAAGAAAATAATCTCACTACTTAGCGTAGCGTCACTCCCTCAGACCCTTGGGGTATAACAAAAGCCATTGGGAAGTTTAGAAATCTGCCCATGCAGGAGGAGGTGCTGGGCCGTGGAGTGGTCCTTCCTTCACTTCTTGCAGTCTTTCGTGAGATCTGAGTGCATATCCCAGCGTAAACCAGGAGTGTCCCCTCTGTTCCAGCGGGTTGTGCAGGAGCAGCCAAGAGCAGACCAGGAGAGGCGGGCATGGAGCCAATGGGCCAGAGGCACACAGAGCGAGGTCCAGGATGACTTCCAAGTCAGACTCTGTGCTGAGGTTCAGAGAACACTGGGTGCCAGTGGAAGGTTTGCTGGCTGAGGGTCGCAGAAGCAGGGCTTGGTTGCAACAGTGAGAACATGGATCAAGCCCTTACCAAGTCTCAGACACCACCTCGATGCTTCACTGAACACCCTGATGTCCCACTCACTGGCTCAGTGACCTCTGGGGAATGGCTCAAACCTTGTCTTCAGTAATAGCATCCATAAGTGGGGCAGAGGCCTCAGCTTGGCCTGCCTTCCTGGGTTCTTTTAAGGTCCAAAAGAATGCACAGATGCAGAAGCCCATTCAAAGCTTCCACTTCCTATATGTGTGACCTGAGATTTGCACTGGTTGATTCACAGTGTTGTGTTTAATTTTGCAAATAGGTTTCATGCGTGCCCATTTCAGTTTACAGAAACCCAAGCCATTCCGCAAACAGCAGTTTTCCCATAAATACATCTTTGGAAGCTGTAAAGGCTCCGAATAAGATTTTGATGTCTAAAAGAAAATGCATACCATCCCTTCTGATGTAAAAGTAATTGACTAACTTCCTACATAAAGGATTCTTTTCATTTAAATGGAGAAGAAATCTTAATAATAGATGATTGCTTTATGAATATGAAAATTATATATCCGTTGCATAATCAACCGTTTAATTGACACATCATTGCAGCTCCTGTGGGGCATGTGGAACAGATTTGAAACCATGTGACCAATGGTTCCAATGCTTCTTTTACAAAACAAGAGACTTGCTATGCAGCTTAGGGTATAGGAAATAGCAGATTCCAATCTGCCATTGCTTGAGAAGCACCTGCTATATCCAAAGAGCGACTGTTGCTGAGTTTACCATCTTCAAGATGTTATCTCCTCCATTGTCAATCTCAAAAAATGAATTTTTTGGGATTAGCAGAGGCAAACTATTATACAGAGTGGATAAACAACAAGGTCATACTGTATAGCGCAGAGAACTATATTCAATATCCCATGATAAACCATAATGGAAAAGAATATGAAAAAATACATATATGTATAACCGAGTCATTTCCCTGTACAGCCAAAGTTGAACACAGCACTGTGAATCAACCATATTTCAATAACATTTTAAAAATTAAAATTTTTAAAAAATGAGATCAGTGCATGAATTATTGCAATTACTATCTAGATTAAAATCTATAGAGAGAAAGTTCATAGTGATGAATAAAGAAAAAAAATAGTTTTGAGAATCGGCTGTGGTCAAGCACTTTAGACAAATAATTTCATTTTTCTCTTGGCATCATACTTTTGTCTGACACGTGAAAAACTAAGATAGAGCAAGATGGGTTCGCTTCTCTGAAGACACATTGCAGATTCAAGAAGAGAACCTTCTGCCTTCAAATGTCCGCTTACTGCTTTATATCATGCTGCTTCCCCAGTGGGTGACCAGGAAAAAAAAATGCTCACAAGATTCCAAGGAGGAGCAGCTGTAACCGAGCAGGACCCCACGGGCTTTCCCAGGACAGCCCACCCCCATGTCCTCTGCTATAGCTCCTCTCTGAAATACTCAGATAATAGTATTCGATGCACCTTTCCTGAGTTGTTCTGCAAATGAAAAAACCTCCCCCTCTCCAACAAAGGGAAGAAGTTAACTACTTGACAATCAGGAGCAGGTAGCCTCAGGCCTCCTGGAGCCTAAAGGCTGATAATGTGATATTACCCGGTGACTTCACCATCAGCCAATCAGAGAACTGTGCAAGGGTGGATCACACACCCTGTGACACTCTCTCTCAGTTCAGTTCAGTTGCTCAGTCTTGTCCGACTCTTAGCGAGGCCATGGACTGCAGCATGCCAGGCCTTTCTGTCCATCACCAACTCCCAGAGCTTACTCAAACTCATGTCCATTGAGTCGATGATGCCATCCAACCATCTCATCCTCTGTCGTCCCCTTCTCCTCCCACCTTCAATCTTTCCCAGCATCAGGGTCTTTTCTAATGAGTCAGTTCTTTGCATCAGGTGGCCAAAGTATTGGAGTTTCAGCTTCAGCATTCATCCCTGCAATGAATAGTCAGGGCTGATTTCCTTTAGGATGGACTGGTTGGATCTCCTTGCAGTCCAAGGGACTCTCAAGAGTCTTCTCCAACACCACAGTTCAAAAGCATCAAGTCTTCAGAGCTCAACTTTCTTTATAGTCCAACTCTCACATCCATACATGACTACTGGAAAAACCATAGCTTTGACTAGACGGATCTTTGTTGGCAAAGAAATGTCTCTGCTTTTTAATATGCTGTCTAGGTTGGTCATAATTTTTCTTCCAGGAGCAAGTGTTTTAATTTCATAGCTGCAGTCACCATCTACGGTGATTTTGGAGCCCCAAAAATAAAGTCTGCCACTGTTTCCACTGTTTCCCCATCGATTTGCCATGAAGAGATGGGACCCACCCCCTCACCTGTCTTTTAAAAATGCTTTGTCAAAACCCTTTGGGGAGCTCCAGGAGGAGTTTCTTTTTTAGGGGGGAGGGCATGAGCCACCCTCTCCTTGTATGGCTTGCAATACACCTTTCTCTACTCCAAACTCCAGTGTTTCAGTTTGTTGGGCCTCACTGTGCATCGGGCACACGAACCTGTGCTAACACACCCCAAAGCACCAGGGTGTTGATAAAAGCTCCCGGAGTAGGAGGCATTTTCAGGAGACTGAAAAGGGGCGAGAGCTATGGCATGGGGCAGAGGGTAGTCCCTGTGGAGGCGGCAAGCATGAGGATAGATCCCTGTAGGAGTTATTGCATCTAGAGATGCCTCAGAGGCAGAGGGACAAGAGTTTATATAGAGAAAAAACTGGCATAAAACTCAACATTCAAAAAACAAAGATCATGGCATCTGGTCCCATCACTTCATGGCAAATAGATGGGGAAACAATGGGAACAGTGAGAAACTTTATTTTCTTGGGCTCCAAAATCACTGCAGATGGTGACTGCAGCCATGAAATTAAAAGACACTTGCTCCTTCGAAGAAAAGCTATGACCAACCTAGAGAGCATATTAAAAAGCAGAGATCACTTTGCCTACAAGGGTCCATCTAGTCAAAGCTATGGTCTTTGCAGTAGTCATGTATGGATGTGAGTGTTGGACTAGAAAGAAAGCTGACCGCCAAAGAATTGATGCTTTTGAACTGTGGTGTTGGAGAAGACTCTTGAGAGTCCCTTGGACTGCAAGGTGATCCAACTAGTCCATCCTAAAGGAAATCAGTCCTGACTATTCATTGGAAGGACAGATGCTGAAGCTGAAACTCCAATACTGTGGCCACCTGATGCAAAGAACTGACTCCTTGGAAAAGACCCTGATGCTGGGAAAGATTGAAGGCAGGAAGAGAAGGGGCGACAGAGGATGAAAGGGTTGGATGGCATCACTAACTCAATGGATATGAGTTTGAGCAAGCTCCAGGAGTTGATGATGGACTGGGAAGCCTGGCATGCTGCAGTCCATGGGGTCACAAAGAGTTGGACATGACAGAGAGACTGAACTGAACTTAAGAGAACCTTGGACATGTTTGTCAAAACGTGAACAGGCACGTTTGCGGCAGGGAGCTCTGAAGGGCCGATGAGAAGGATATGGAGGAAGGCAGTTGAAGGAAAGGAGAACATCAAAGAGACTCCAAAGAAATCCCGAAATCCAGCCTTCTTACCAGAGTAAGGATGCCAGACGCAGCAAATAAAAATAAGGATGTGTAGTTAAATTTGAATTTCAGGCCAACAGCAAATAATTTTTGAGTAGAAGTTTGTCTCAAGGATTGTATGGGAAACACTTCTACTAAAAAGGTATCTGAAATTTACACGTAACTGGGTACCCTGCCTTTTATCGGTTTGTCCCACCCAGAGGAACACACACTCTTAAGTGATCCTGCCAATGTCCCTACAGAACAGGCCCCTGCCCCTGCAGAACTAAGCTCTGGCCATCTGCAGTGGCTGGCATGCAGCAGGGATGGCGCGGGGCGGTGGAGGGAGGGGGAAATGCTGTACAGACTCCAAAATAGAGCACACTGAAGCCAGGTAGCACCATCACCAAGGGCTCTTTCCAGAATCAGAGTGTCTTCTGTGGCGTGTGTGTGGGGGCTCAGTCATGTCCAACTCTTTGCAGCTCCATGGACTGTAGCCAGCCTGGCTCTTCTGCTCATGGGATTTTCCAGGCAAGAATACTGGAATGGGTTGTCATTTTCTACTCCAGGGGGCCTTCTCAACCAAGGGATGGAACTTGTGTCTCTTGCATCTCCTTCATTAATAGGTGAATTCTTTACCACTGGCACCTCCTGGGAAGCCCGTCTGACTTGGACTCATGAGGAATACCATCAAGAGGGCAGGCATGGATGAAGGCAGGAGTCAAGAAAGGGACGAAAACACTGTGTAATCACTTGAGTAGTTTTCAAAGAAGGCAACAAACACCAAGACTCTGGAAAGGAGAAATCAATTTCCTTTCATCCCCCCTGTTGCATTAACTTCTTCCCATTCAGTGAATATCAACATGTATCAACTTTCTAGGCTGTGCTGGGTTCTGTGAGCTGCAGTTGCAAGATGAATGAGCTAGAACCCAGCTTGTACCCTGGGTTTCAAATGCTGGCTTTGCCATTTACACACTTCCATTGATCCTCAGTTTTCTCATCTGAAAAATGGGTATAACCATTTGTTGTAAGGATTTCTTTAAATGATGTAAGGAAAAAAAATAGTCCTCACAAAAAGCCGACTTCCCCTCTGGCTTTTTCTAATCGTGGAGAAACACAGATGGTTTCATAATCACAAAGTATTGAGCAAGTGACACCATGTTTCCAGAGCCAATCATGGACAAACTGAATTCCAGTTTGCTTCTGTTTGTTGCTACTTGACCACATTCACCAGAGTAAACTTTTCCACATGCTGGGCAAGAGGATCCCTAGCAAGTTCAGCTTGAGAGAAATTGCCTGCAATAGATAACCAAACTGGTTAGTGTTCTACAGGGTAATAAAACCGCAACCCTAGAGGTTGTATTTTCTACCAGGCAGAAAGAATTTGCATCATCATTAGAGAAAGCTGAAAAGTAAGTAGGGAATGTCACACAGAAATGTCAAGTTTTAAAATGAAACAGAGGTAAATTCCCCTAGATAATTAAATAATCCTTGAATGTCCTTGTTAAACAAAGCCCCATTTGACATGACAAAGATTCCCTGCACTCTCTTGGCCTTATTTGTAAGTTTGAGGCATGTTTTTCTAATCAAATATAATGTTACAATAGAGAAGTCAAAACCAATAAAAGGTAATGATAGAGGGAATTATTCAACATAGAAAAATAAGATTTTGTAGTTTTTGTGTCAGCAACTTTTTTTTTTTTATTTTATAAATTTATTTATTTTAGTTGGGGGCTAATTACTTTACAATATTGTAATAGTTTTTGCCACACATTGACATGAATCAGCCATGGGTCTACATGTGTTCCCCCTCCCGGACCCCCCACCCACCTCTCTCCCCATCCCATCCCTCTGGGCCATCCCATTGCCCCGGCCCTGAGCCCCTGTCTCATGCATCGAACATGGAATGGTGCTCTGCCTCACATACGATAATATACATGTTTCAATGCTATTCTCCCAGAACGTCCCACCCTCACCTTCTCCCTCAGAGTCCATAAAATTGTTCCATGCATCTGTGTCTCTTATTCTGTCTCGCATATAGGGTTATCGTTACCATCTTTCAAATTCCATATATATGCATTAGTATACTGTATTGTTGTTTTTCTTTCTGGCTTACTTCACTCTGTATAATGGGCTCCAGTTTCATCCATCTCAGTAGAACCGATTCAAATGTATTTTTTTTAATGGCTGAGTAATATTCCATTGTATTTATGTACCACAGCTTCCTTATCCATTCGTCTGCTGATGGACATCTAGGTTGCTTCCATGTCCTGGCTATTGTAAACAGTGCTGCGATGAACATTGGGGTACACGCGTCTCTTTCAATTCTGGTTTCCTTGGTGTATATGCCCAGCAGTGGGATTGCTGGGTCATATGGCAGTTCTATTCCCAGTTTTCTAAGGAATCTCCACACTGTTCTCCATAGTGGCTGTACTAGTTTGCATTCCCACCAACAGTGTAAGAGGGTTCCCTTTTCTCCACACCCTCTCCAGCATTTATTGCTTGTAGACTTTTGGATAGCAGCCATTCTGACTGGTGTGAAATGATACCTCTTTGTGGTTTTGATTTGCATTTCTCTAATAATGAGTGATGTTGAGCATCTTTTCATGTGTTTGTTAGCCATCTGTATGTCTTCTTTGGAGAAATGTCTGTTTAGTTCTTTGGCCCATTTTTTGATTGGGTCGTTTATTTTTCTGGAATTCAGCTGCAAAAGTTGCTTGTATATTTTTGAGATTAACTGTTTGTCTGTTGCTTCATTTGCTATTATTTTCTCCCATTCTGAAGGCTGTCTTTTCACCTTGCTTATAGTTTCCTTTGTTGTGCAAAAGCTTTTAATTTTAATTAGGTCCCATTTGTTTATTTTTGCTTTTATTTCCAATATTCTGGGAGGTGGGTCATGGAGGATCCTGCTGTGATTTATGTCGGAGAGTGTTTTGCCTATGTTTTCCTCTAGGAGTTTTATAGTTTCTGGTCTTACGTTTAGATCTTTAATCCATTTTGAGTTTATTTTTGTGTACGGTGTTAGGAAGTGTTCTAGTTTCATTCTTTTACAAGTGGTTGACCAGTTTTCCCAGCACCACTTGTTAAAGAGATTGTCTTTTCTCCATTGTATATTCTTGCCTCCTTTGTCGAAGATAAGGTGTCCATATGTGCGTGGGTTTATCTCTGGGCTTTCTATTTTGTTCCATTGATCTATATTTCTATCTTTGTGCCAGTACCATACTGTCTTGATGACTGTGGCTTTGTAGTAGAGCCTGAAGTCAGGCAGGTTGATTCCTCCAGTTCCATTCTTCTTCCTCAAGATTGCTTTGGCTATTCGAGGTTTCTTATATTTCCATACAAATTGTGAGTATGGTTTTCTCAATAGATGCAGAAAAAGCCTTTGACAAAATTCAGCATCCATTTATGATAAAAACCCTCCAGAAAGCAGGAATAGAAGGAACATATCTCAACATAATAAAAGCTATATATGACAAACCCGCAGCAAACATTATCCTCAATGGTGAAAAATTGAAAGCATTTCCCCTAAAGTCAGGAACAAGGCAAGGATGCCCACTCTCACCACTACTATTCAACATAGTTTTGGAAGTTTTGGCCACAGCAATCAGAGCTGAAAAAGAAATAAAAGGAATACAGATAGGAAAAGAAGAAGTAAAACTCTCACTGTTTGCAGATGACATGATCCTCTACATAGAAAACCCTAAAGACTCTACTAGAAAATTACTAGAGTTGATCAAATGAATATAGTAAAGTTGCAGGATATAAAATTAACACACAGAAATCACTTGCATTCCTATACTCCAAGAATGAGAAAACAGAAAGAGAAATTAAGGAAACAATACCATTCACCATTGCAACAAAAAGAATAAAATACTTAGGAATATATCTACCTAAAGAAACAAAAGACTTATATATAGAAAACTATAAAACACTGATGAAAGAAATCAAAGAGGACACAAACAGATGGAGAAATATACCGTGTTCATGGATTGGAAGAATTAATATAGTGAAAATGAGTATACTACGCAAAGCAATCTATAGATTCAATGCAATCCCTATCAAGCTACCAATGGTATTTTTCACAGAACTAGAACAAATCATCTCACAATTTGTGTCAGCAACTTTTATTGACTTCTCTAAAACTAAAAATAATACTTTCATATATTGTTCAATGTCCTTTGTTGTTTTGTTGCTATGTCGTATCAGACTCTTTGCATCCTCATGGACTGTAGCCCACCAGGTTCCTCTGTCCATGGAATTCCCCAGGCAAGAGTACTGGAGTGGGCTGACATTTCCTTCTCCAGGGGATCTTTCTGACCCAGGGATCCAACCCAGGTCTCCTGCGTTGGCAAGTGGATTTTTTACTACTGAGCCTCCTAGGAAGCCCATTTAGTGTCCTACTGGCCAATAAGATCTTAAGCTCTGTGGTTATTTTCCTTTCTTGGAAGAAATAATTTACATTTCTTCCGGACAAAAACTACAAACTGACATTCAATATTAGAGCCCGCACCTTCATCGGTAGTGAATAGTAAGTCAAAGAAAACATCCTTGGGGTGACTGACAGGCGACTTTCTGTTGTGATTTTCAAAAGATGTGCCATCAGTCTTTGTTCATTTCTGAGTCGTGCAAAGTTGTTTTCTCAATACTACTCTGGTTGGGATGAGCTTGAATTAACAGCGTTGCATTATGCCGGGACTTCCTTTGAAACCTATCTAGAAGGTTGTAACTACTAGTGTTATAGCCACGCATTCCGGGAAACAAACTCACTCAGAAGGACAATGCAGATAGTGGAGTGCAGTTTATTACACCGGCGGGCCCAAGGCAGAGTCTCCTCTTAGCCAAGGACCCCGACTGACTTTTGTGAAAACCTTATGTACCTTAAGTGTACTTCTCAAGCCCACTTCCCCAAATTCCTTAGACCCAGCTTGGAAAGTGTTAAAGGGAGATCCAATCAGGTTACAGCCATGAGATTCGTAATCAGAAGGGTCAGCTGGTTATACATTGTAGCCTACACCAATGGGTGCCGTAAAGATTACAAAGGTGATTGACTACATAGGGGATTATCACATTCTTTTTGGCAACGGGAAATCTTGGTGTGAAATATGGTGTTTATCAGTCCGGGAAGCCAGTTCCACTGTAGGTAGGTTATCCCCATGGCCACCAGGCACATGGTCCAAAGCTCACTGAAAGTAGAAGATGGAGTTTCCTTCTTTTTCAAGATGGAGTCAGCTCAGCCTGTTCCTTTCCTCCTTCACTAGCTTTAAAGGTACATGATGCTGTCATATGTTCTCTTAATTTTCTAAGAAACTACAAGTAAATTTAGAATACACGGCTTGGAAATTCACCCCCCTGCCATTACTTCTAATCAGGCTTCTACCTATTACTCCCTCTTTGTCCATTTGCAAAGAATGTTTTTCAATTAAGCTGCTTTACTCTGCGAATGAAAAGAGAAGCCCTTAGTTTGGCTGCAATTGCATTACTTCCCAGCTTTTCTATTTCTCTTAAGAATGACGGGTCCAATCTCTGCTTGGTTGTTTGTTGTCCAATTTTCCTTTGAGAGCAACAGTGAGTCATGGCTGTGTTTAAACACAGTGAAGAAAGTGGAAGATTGACATGGTTTTCCCAATCGTTTGAGTTAAAAGGAAAACAATAATTGAGTGGAGAGTAAGCCATATCTCAGCAGATGTGACACAAATGGGTTAGCCTTCTTGGTCAAGCTCATCCTCCTGATGATTGATGTTTTATGGATTCTCTCTAGTGGGTTTCATAGTCAGAGATTTTATTGTACTTGACAAGTGAGTCAGTTTGATACCTATTCGTTCATGGATAGATTCTGGTGAAATCTCTGCCATGTTTTCTCTGGAGTAAAAGAGAATGTGACTTCATCTGGACAGATCCAGCTCTAATTCCAGCTTCACTCTTTATGAAGGATGGCATGAGGGCAGGTGTTTGTCCCTCCTCTTCCTGCTCCGTCCATGAGAGAGACCAATGCCGACATCCCAGGTTAGCATGAGGAGCCTCTATGGCATGGTGCCCAACTGCCAGCAGGTCCCCAGGAAATGCACCCCCATCCCCCTGTCTCTTCCTTCTCTAGGAGGTTGGGTTGCTGGAGGATTACGTCACAGAGGTGTTGACTTGAAAAAAATGCACAATGTGAAAGTTGCAAGTTAAGTTTTATTTGGGGCAAAATGAGGACTTTAGCCCAGGAGAAAGCATCTCAGATAGCTCTGAGAAACTGCTCCAAAGAGAGAGTGGGGAAAGTCAGTATAGATGTGATTTTGGTGAAGGGGGATGGAGTACAGGCAATCAAGCACATATTTATTTTGCAGAAGGTTTCTGCTGGTCTCAAGGAGCAGGTGTCATCATAAAAAATTGTAGTGCTTTTCTAGACTTGAGGAGATACAAGAATTGGGCTCATAAAATCGGCTCCTGAAAACATCTATCTGGAGACCCGATAGATCAGTCTTCCTAGAGCACAGAGTGCCTCATTTCTGCTCTCTGCCCTGAGTTCCTTTCAGGGGCTAGTGGAGGTCAGCACTTTCAGCAGCACATGATTTAATCCCTGTAGAGGAAGATGGCAAGTGCCAATTTGTAGTTGACAGAGGACAGAATACGGGCGCAGAGCTTGTTGAGAAGTGTCCTTCAAACTCTCCTGGTGCTAAGAAACCCTTTGAGTACTTGTCAAAAATGTGAGCAAGCCCCACCCTAGACCCACTGAATCAGATCCTCCAGAGGAGAGTCTGGGACTGTGGTGATGCTCAATCTATAGAAGACTTCATGGAAGAGATATCCTTCAGCCTCTGAATTAAAGAGCTCTGAATTCATCTCAGAGCTGTAGGTAACCCAGGCAACTGACATTTCAAACAAACTTGTTTGTTCCCATTGCAGGACTTCCTTTAGACAAATCTAAATTGGAAGTAGAATATGGGAAACATGAAGCAGAGTGCTCTGGTTTGAGTGAGATACTGAATAAGAGCTTCCGGTGGAACATATTTGCAGTGGTGGATGGAATAATGCCCCTCACACAGATGTTGTTGTTCAGTCACTAAGTCGTGTCTGACTCTTTGAGACCCATGGACTGCAGTATGCCAGGCTCCCCTGTCCTTGACTGTCTCCCGGAGTTTGCTCAAATTCATGTCCATTGAGTGGGTGATCCTATCTAACCATCTTATCCTCTGCCACCCTCTTCTCCTCCCACCTTCAATCTTTCCCAGCATCAGGGTCTTTTCCAGTGTGTCAGCTCTTTCCAACAGGTGCCCAAAGTATTGGAGCTTCAGCTTCAGTATCAGTCCTTCCAATGAATATCCAGGGTTGATTTCCTTTAGGATGGACTGGTTTGATCTCCTTGCTGTCCAAGGGACTCTCATACAGATGTCCATACCCTAAAACCCAGAACCTGTGAATAGGTTATGACTCTTTTGTGACCCTCATGGACTGTGGCCCGTTAGGCTCCTCTCTCTATGGGATTTTTCAAGCAAGAATACTGGAGTGGGTTGCCATTTCCTCCTCCAGAGGATCTTGCTGACCCATAGATCAAACCCATGTCTCCTGTGTCTCCTGCATTACAGGTGGATTCTTCACCGGCCATCGAGGAAGCCTGAATAGGTTACCATAGATGGCAAAAGGGACATTGCAAAGAGGATTAAATTAAGGATAGGGAGATTACTTCAAATATTTGCATGGGTCCCACGTCGCATGAGGGTCCTTAAAAGAAGGTAGCAGGGTGATCAAGCCTGAGATGCCATGATGGAAGCAGAGGTCAGACTGATGTGTGATCATGAGCTAAAAAAACAAAGCTGAGCTTTACTCACTGGAAAGGCAAGGAAATAGATTCTTCCCTGGAGCCTCTAAAAGGAACACAGCCCTGATGACCCATTTTGGATGCTGGCTTCTGTGGCCCCAGTCTTCAGAATCTTCTTACTACAACTTCCCTCATCACAACTACCTGAGGAATGGGTGTCTCGGCCAGAAGACATCTTGCACCCTCAAATGCTGTCTTCCTCTTCTCCACACACACAGACACAAGCTGGGAGCAGGGAAGCAAACAAAGAAAACTTCAGAATCTCAAATATCAGATCTGGAAATGCTCTTGTTCAATCTCAATATTCAGCCCACAACATTTGGTTGATGTTGAGTGAGCATCTGTTACGTGCTAGACACTGAGCTGGCCCAACCCTGCACTGCACTTACGGGCTGTGCTGTAAGACTTGGGAATTTTATTCTTAGTATCAGAGGAAGTCTTTGGAAGATTTTGGGCAGGTGAGTGACATGGTCTGGTTTATTTTTTAACAAAGAACACAATGGGGGAACTTCTCTGGTGGCCTAGTGGTGAAGGATCCACCTGTCAATGCAGGGTACTCGGGCACAATCCCTTGTCTGGGAAGGTTCCACATGCCACGGGGCAACTAAGCCCAAGAGCCACAACCAGTGAGCCTGTGCCCTGGAGCCTGTGCTTTGCAACAAGAGAAGCCACTGCAATGAGAAGCCCAGGCACCACAAGGAAGAGTAGCCCCTGCTCACCGCAACTAGAGAAAGCCCGAAAGAAGACCCCGTGCAGGCAACAGATAAATAAAGAATAAAATTTTAGAGAGCGTGGGTATGAAGCGTGAGTTCGAGAGGATGAAGAGACTACATCCTTGGGCAGCACAGGGAGTTACAGCCAAACCCAGGTCAGAGGAGAGTGCAAAGCGATTTCTAAGGGGAAACAGAAAAAGTAAATAAATAAAAAGAAAAAAACTGAAAAGGAAAGGAATAAAATTGAATACACAAATGAGTGCATAAAATAAATAGAGACGAGCCCAGGAGGAGTAGAGATGAAGTGAGGCCACGCTTAAGACCCTGGGCATGTGGTTCCACAAGAGTGTGTATCTTGCTTATCCTCTTCATAGTCTTGCCCCCAAAACTACACAGTGCTTGTTCATGGTATTCTATAAACACTTGTTCAAAACTAGAAGGAAAGAAAGAAGGAATATTATAAAGTATTAAGAAAAAATTCGTGTCCGACTCTTTGCAACCCTATGGACTGTAGCCCGCCAGGCTCCTCTGTCCATGGCATTCTCCAGGCAGAATACTGGAGTGGGTTACCATGCCCTTCTCCAGGGTATCTTCTGACCCAGGGATCAAATCCACATCTCTTAACATTTACCTTCATTGGCAGGCGGGTTCTTTACCACTAGCACCACCTGGGAAGCACTAAGAAAAAATACGAATGCAATTGTTGGAAAATGTCTGGAAAATCATGAGACAGAGAGGTATCCAAAGGGTAGAGGTGAATTAAACATCATTTTGATTTGTAAAAGGTCTGAAGAAGACAGATTCTACAAAATATATGCTGTGAGCCTGGCTTCACTTATGCATGGGGATTAGTTTCAGCTGTTCATGAAGGAAACCCCAAAATGGCAGTGGGTTGTCATAGGCAAGATTATTTCTCTCTTGACTTCACTAGGTCATGAGGGAAGCATTCCAGGTCTGCTGCACTGAGATCTCAGGGGTCCAGGCTTCTCCCAGCTCACACTACATCTTGGCTAAGGTGTGTTGTCCACATGGTCAAGAGGGTGGCCTTTGAATTGGAACCCAATGCCACAATTTCCACAAACTCATCAGCTGGAGTTTTATTGCATGATAACATCCAGAGAGGAGTTGTCAAACAAAGGTGGGCTTGGAGACTGTTTTTGTAAATGAAGTTTTATTGGAACCCAGTAACACTCATTCATTCATGGATTATCTATGGCTGTTTTTGCTACAGTGACAGCGTTGGGTAGTGACAACAGAGGCTGTGTGCCCACAGAGCCTTACATAGTAACCCTCTGACTCTCTGAAGAAACAGTTTTCCCACCTCTTCTACAATAGAAGACAGAGAGAAAGGCCACCTGGGGAATCCCTAAGTTAGTACTAGAGAATAAATCACCAAAGAGATGAAGGGTAAGGACATAGAGGAGGAGGCAGAAGGGGTCACTGAACGGAAAGGGAAGAGGGTGGTCCTGGGGTCAGGGAAGCCCCATGAAGGGCTCTGTTTTCCAGTAAATTTGCTTTGTAGGTGGCAGTTTCCAGTGCCTCTCAGAGTCACAGTTTCCTCAACTATAAACACATATGTGGAATCTAGAAAAATGGTACAGGTGAATCTATTTGCAGGGCAGGAATAGAGACACAGACATGGGGAACAGGCATGTAGGCACGTGGGAGAAGGGGAGGGTGGAATGAACTGGGAGATAGGGACTGACATAAATAAGCTGCCAGGTGTAAACCAGATAGCTAGTAGGAACCTGCTATAAAGCATAGGCAGCTCAGCTCAGAGCTCTGTGATGACCTCTATGGGTGGGACGGGGTGGTGGGAGGGTGGAGAAGGAAGGGATATATGTATATATACGGCCGATTCTCTTCGATGTTCAGCAGAAACTAACACAGCATTGTAAAGTGATTACACTCAATTAAAAAAAGAAAAGAGGGCATCAGCAAAACATCTTTTAAGGCAAGTTGTAAGGATTATATGAGCTGAGGAGTCTGAAGTTTCTAGCACCCACCCAGACTGGCACACAGTGTATGTTAAAGGAACAGCCAGTGTTAGGGTTCCAAAGAGCAAGTTTTCACACCCTGACCTCACTTTCTTCTTCTATCAGATCTGTAGAAGGCATGAAAGTGGGCAGGTGACCTAATATTCTGGGTCTTGATAAACCCTCGGAGAGAAGCTTTGGCCAGTGTGTGTATATGTGTGTAAGTTGTATTTGTGAGTGTGTGTGGAGGGGTTGTATGTGTGAATGAGTTGTATGTCTGTGAGTGAGAAAGAGAGTGTGTGTGATTGTGTGTGTGTGGATTGAGCTACATTCTTAGACAACAAAGAAAACAATAATTAATTGAGTAATTATATGGAAAAGTTTGGGATTCATCTGTGTTAAATTACTCAGTAATAAAATAACACCAGCCTTGTGCTTGGGATACCAGCCGAGACATTAGAAATAATTTTTTAAAAAGCTCTTCTGGAAAGATTTTCTATTTGAACACTAAAATAGCAGCAGGATGAGAACACATGGGACTTCTCTCCATTAACTTGATGGCGTATTACTGCTTCTATTTTAATGCCGCATGAAGAAGCACTGTCATATTTTTAGTGCCAGACCCTTCCCAGGTCTTTGTTCAGGGCCGTGGCGGGATGGATGTTGACGGGGAGGGTTCGGAGGTTATGTGCTGCGTCACTGAGTCAGTTCTTGGCAGATGTAGGCTAGGACCCACCACAAACAAATAAGATCACACTTACAAGTTTAACATTAAAACCTACAGTCACGTTCCCTGAAGAAGCAAACAAATGACAGCAAAAGACAAATATCATTGATATGGCTTATATGTGGAATCTAAAAAGAAGAGTGCAAATGAACTTACCTACCAATCAGAAAGAGTTACAGATGGAGAAAACAAACTTATGGTTATCGGGGGGCGGTAAGGTGGGGAAGGAGAGGGACAGATTGGGAGATTGGGATTGACAGATACACACACTATATATAAAGTAGTTATCTACTTTATATATAAAGTAGGACTGACTGTGTAGCACAGGGAACTCCACTCAGTACTCTGTTATGATCTATATGGGAAAAGAATCTAAAAAAGAGTGGATATATGCATATACATAACTGATTCACTTTGCCGCACACATGAAACTAACACAACATCGTAAATCAACTATTCTCCAATAAAAATCAAAAATAAATATTTGGCAAGCAACAACAACAAAAGGACAATGAAAACCACACCGGCTGGACTTCCTAGGTGGCCCAGTGGTTAAGACTTTGCCTTCCAGTGCAAGGGGAGTGGATTCTAAGATCTCATGTGCCTCAAGGCCAGAAAAGCAGAACACAAACAATAGAACACAACAATATTGTAACAAATTCAATAAAGACTTTGAAAACAAAAAACACACTGGCAAAAACAAACTCAGATAGCTGCAACTCTTATTATATCAGGGTTGACTCTAAAGGAGCTCAGAAACCTGGAATCAAAGTGAGGGCTGGCCTCAGCTTCTTCCAGAGAGGCTCAGCATACTTCTAGGCTTGTCGGTGGTCCCAGGACCCTGGAGAGTGAGTGCTGAGGGGCCACCTGGCGTGAAGGGTTGTGCAGTGGCTGTGCAAATAGCAGACATGGGCTCTGATACCAAGTCTCCCCCAAAGGGCCACAGGGCCTTGCACAGGTCACCCCGCCCCTCTCAGCCTTGATTGTCTCATCTATAAACCGGGGATGCTGCCTCCTTTGCAGGGCAGTTGACATGTAATAAAACTTGGGTGCAAAGCCCTGGCTTAGTGCTTCATCCAAAGCAGGCTTGGTAGGACCTAGTCATGGAGCATGTGAACTTCCTGCTGTGTACGTGTGTGTGTTATTCACTCAGTCGTGAACTGTAGCCCTCCAGGCTCCTCTGTCCCTGGGATTTCCCAGACAAGAACACTGGAGTGGGTAGCTCTTCCCTTCTCCAGAGGATCTTTCCAACCCAAGGATCAAATCCCAGTCTCCTAAACTGCAGGCAGATTCTTTACCATCTGAGCCACCAGGGAAGCCAGAACGTCTTGCTAAGTGAGCCTAAATCTCAGTTTTCAAGGAGCTCCGGCGGCCCCAAGGGACCCACACCATGGACCCTCTAAGAGTGGATTATGCTGAGACTGACTTCCTTTTAACATGCAAGGTCATTCCCATATGCCACCTTGATATTCACTAAAGGTATCTTTCCACTGTGACAGTCTCTGAGGACAGAGACCACTGTGCTGGTCAGCCGTGCCCCACTCTACTGCCCATGGAAGGCAAACACGCCCAGCCTGTATCACAAGTGTCTGAGCCGAGCCATCAAGACAGGCTCACGCGTCACCAAGCACTTCCCTTGGATGTGCCATGTCGTGCACATGACTGCCAACATGCTAAGCATTCAATCCTTTAGAACAGGAGGGACTGCATAGTTATCCAGGAAAGAATGATGAATGAATGAATGAAAGGATGAATATGTGAAAGAAACAAAAGTCTGGATTCAAATTCTCATCCTGTTAGCTTTGTGACTGTCACTTGACTCCTGTAAACATTGGTCTGTTCTCTATATGCGTGCTTGTTGTAGAAATCTAAGGAAATCTTTAAAAACAATGCTTGGCACAGGTCCTGGGGTGTGAGAAAGACTCCACACAAGGTAGTTACTATGGTGTTAAAAGGAGCCTAACCCCACAGGGATATAGTGTGACTCAAATGAGATAATATGAAGAATATCTATTATTCAGTGACAAATGCTAGTGATTAGAATTCTAGCTCTGAGTAGTGATGAGTGTATGGCAAGAAGAAGATTTATTTTCTTGGTAAAGGAGGTACAATCTTCAGTGAATCAGCCTAAGAACACCAAGCTAGAGGATCATGCAGAAAACATTCACTGCACACATCATAAGAAATCTTGTAGGGGTTTTAATGGGCTTATTATTTGTTCCATTCCCCCCCCCCCAAAAAAAATAGATAACTCATTTAAAAGGATTGGAAATTGTATCAAAACAGGAAGAAGAAAATAAAATTACTCACCTATCAGCCAGAGACACACTTTGTTAGCACTGTAATATATTTCCTTTTATACTTTGATTTTCCTCTTTACAAATGTTGACAACAAACTTCTGAGAATTTATTTTTTAACCCAGCGGTGAAGATGGAGAATACAAGATTGAGCATTTTAAATTTTGTTCACTTCTCTTTTTTCTATCTTTGCTTAGGTTTGTGAATACAATTGTTATGGCCGGCAAAATATCTCAAAAGTATATGCCTACTTTTCTTTTTTTTAATCAATTAATTTATTTTAATTAGAGGATAATTATAATATTGTGATGGTTTTGCCATACATCACTGTGAATCGGCTATAGGTATACACGTGTCTCCTCCATCCTGAACCCCCTTACCTATGCCCACTTTTCTTAATCCCCACTGTTAGATGGTTTCCACTTTTTATTGCCTCAGTAAAGATTGAAGGCAGGAGGGGAAGGGGACGACAGAGGATGAGATGGTTGGAAGGCATCACCAACTCGATGCACGTGAGTTTGAGCACGCTCCGGGAGCTGGTGATGGACAGGGAGGCCTGGCGTGCTGCAGTCCATGGGGTCACAAAGAGTCAGACACGACTGAGCAACTGAACTGAACTGAATGATGGGTGAACAGCTTCACATGTAAATTTTCTTTTTAAACTTTAGAAAAGTCTTTGTATTTGACTAGCTTTTTATGGTTTGCGAAGGTGGTTCATTTTACCCCATCCCCTGAGAAATACTTTTTGAGCATCTACCACTTGCCAGGCACTGTCCTCAGGACCAGGGCATCCCGCAGACAACAAGATGGGGGCAGACTCTAGGGAGACTGCAAACAGTCCACCAGGCAGTGCATGAACCCATGTCGCAGGCACTCACCGTTGTTACCATTTTAGCTTGGAGATTCAGCTGGCACAACTTGCCTGTGGCAGAACGATACTAAGATGGATCGTTTCAGATGCAGGTCCAGCGTGCTTTCTGGCTCCCCGCCCCTCTCCCTCACCTATACAAGGAGAAGTGATGGCTGCTCCTTTGCCTTTACTGTGGGGCCAGCAGCACATCCTACGGGCTGTGCCTAGCTGTCAGCCCCCTGGACTCTGAGCTCAGTAAGCACCAACGTGCAGTCCTCATGTCTCAAGGTTCCCCGTGCTCAGCTCCCAAGATGATGTTCGAAAGATGTTTAATGGAAAAATTAATGATCTTGTCTTCCTTTTTCCTTCCCAGTGTCTATTATAATGAGGGTGTCTCATCCATCCCACTGTCAGCAAAGCCTATTTTCTCAGCCCAGCTGTGAGCATGTCACCTGTCCAAGACTTTGCTGTCACCATTGGGCCCTGGGGGATGGGCACTCAGCCCCACCGTGAGCCCCCAGACTTGAGCCCAGTGCCCTCGGCAGGGTTGGCGGTGAACGCCCCAGGAGGTGAGGGTGGGGGACAAATTCAAGGGGGCCTGCAGGCAAGGGGAGCGGGGTTGATGAGAATAGCAGGATGCTTTCCATCTGGGTGTGAAATGGAGTTTTTTTCTGTGGTTAATGAAAACAACCTGTTTCCAATTTGACTAATGTCTTCCATTAGAGCTTTGGCACAGCCCAGCACAGAGGTGCTATCAGAGGCTTTGCTGTCATTTCTTAAAAGCTAGAAACTGCTTTGTCATTCAAAACTTTCCTTTGGTCCTCCCTAGAATTCTAAGGCCAGGCGTATGGAGGCGGACTTGCAGAAGAGCTCAACTCCCCACGTGCCTGCCGGCTAGCTGGTGGCCCTGGGCAGGATCGCCCACCTCTCTGAGCTTCAGGTGTGTCCAACTCTTTGTGACCCCATGGACTGCAGACACCAGGCTCCTCTGATTGATGCAGCTCCACAGTTCATAAAACTGAAGTGAAGGTATTAGCCGGGCTGCCTTCTCATCTGGAAGCATCCACTTCTGTGTCCCCCAGCTCGTCGGGAGAATCCATCTCCTGGCAGCTACAGAAGTTACGGAGTTGCTTCTTCAAAACCAACAAGAGAAGAAGTCTCTTAACATCGAGACCTCCCTCCAGAGGTTTCACTCAGGACTTCCCCGGTGGTCCAGTGATTAGGACTCTAGCTTCCACAGTAGGGGGGACACAGATTGGATCCCTAGTCAGGAAACTAAGATCACACATGCTGTGAGGCATGGCCAAAAAATAAATAAATAAATAATAAGTAAAGCCTTACTTGATTGGGTCATGTGCACTCAGGATCATCTCCTTTTTAATTCTCTTAAATCTAACTGACTAGGGACTATGGAACTCCTCTCCCTTTGTCAAGGATGTGACACAAACATGGTCCTGTTGTTTCATCACCTTTGCCATCATGTGTGGTTGAGAATCCAGTTGTAGGCCCCCCTTGAATTAAAGAGGAGGGAAATTGTGCAAGGCCATGGGTCAGAGGGTGGTCTTGGGGATGGGAAATATGCCTACCATAAATGGAGTGGTATGAATGGGATGGAATATTCAAGATGAAGTTCACTCTGGAGACCATCTCATCCAGCTTCCTTCTTTACAAATAAGGAAACTAGAGTCCAAAGAAGCAGAAGAAACAGCTTCTGGTTTATTCCACACACAGTTCACTAACATTTCCAGCTCCTGGAGATGCTCTTGGTGCCAAGGGTGCAGCCGTGAACACATAGCTGCTGCTGCTGCTGCTAAGTCACTTCAGTCGTGTCTGACTCTGTGCGACCCCGTAGATGGCGGCCCACCAGGCTCCCCCGTCCCTGGGATTCTCCAGGCAAGAATACTGGAGTGGGTTGCCATTTCCTTCTCCAGTGCATGAAAGGGAAAAGTGAAAGTGAAGTCGCTCGATCGTGTCCGACTCTTAGTGACCCCAGGGACTGCAGCCTACCAGGCTCCTCCGTCCATGGGATTTTCCAGGCAAGAGTACTGGAGTGGGGTGCCATTGCCTTCTCCGGAACACATAGCAGACAAAACCAAATGCTAGGAGATGGAGAAAGACAATCACTGAAACAGTGAGGGAAAAAGGCAGAGTGAGCCTTGAGGCTGGAGAGAGGACCCACCAGTGTGGATGCGAATCATTCCAGGTGGGAGGAATAGTTTCCTCCCACAGGAAGGGCTACGATCTTGCCAGGGCTCCAAGTTCCTGGGTGCTTTGCCAGATTCTGCCTCACAGAAGCCACATGGGGTCTGCTGGGCCACAGGTTGCCTGGAGATGCAGCCTCACCCAGATGCCAAGGAGGAGGGAGGGGTTGTGTTTGGGGGCAAAGGGCAGGCTGAGAGAGGGCACCCATGAAGACCCTTGGAGACAAGAGGAAGCAGCAGAGGCCACGAGGTGGCCCCCGCCTCCCCAGGAACATCTGGCAGAGGCGGCCAGCCCCTGCATCCCGCGGGCTTTGTGCTCCCTGCTCCAGGACCTCGGGTTCTCTTTTCCTCTCCACCCTTCTCTCCCTTACTTTCTTACTTATTCACCTCATTCCTTGCGCCTCCATTGCTACCTCTGTTTTCTAAACTTGAAGCATACCTGATTCATTCATACAAGATCGTATTAGTTTCAGGTGTACAGCATAGTGACTCAGGTTTGTTATTTTTTTAACAGAGTGAGCTCCATTAAAAGTTATCATATGACCATGGTTCTAATCCCCTGCCCTCAACAATACATCCTTGTTCGGATCTATTTAATGCACAGCAGTTTGCATCTCTTAATCCGTTGTTCGGATCTGTCCCTCCCCCTTGCTTTTCCCCCCGTGGAAACGACCAGTTTGTTTTCTATGCCTTTCTCTGAGTCTGTTTCTGTTTTGCATATACATTCATTTGTGTTATTTTTAGATCCCGCATAGAATGATATCATGCAGTATTTTTTCCTTTCCTCCTGAATTTTTGGCAGCCCCCTCTCCTCCTCTCTCTCTCTCCATTTGCGCCTCTCCTGTTCTTTCATCTCCCATCCAAATAGCATCTCTTCCTAACTACCTCGCCTTCCCTCTCCTCCCAGCTCTCTCCTCCCTCTCCCAGCTCCTCCTCCTTTCCTCGCCCAATTCCTCACCCCTCTCTCTTCTCAAGTCTCTCTCCCTTCCCCCTGACTTCCTCCCCTCCCTTTGAAAGGCATTTCCCACCTCAGTTCCTTCTGACATCTAACCACCTTCTTTCTCTGAGATTCAGTTTTTTCTTTCCCCGTTTGTAATAATTAAAGGAGATAATGCATCAATGCTTAATCAGAAGAGATTTTCCATAACTGTCTGCTTCTCTTCCCTGATCTCCATGCTTAATCAGAAGAGATTTTCCATAACTGTCTGCTTCTCTTCCCTGATCTCCGTTCCTTTTCTTGACACTCCTGGTGACTTAGCCTTTTCTTCTCCCCTGCTCTCTTTTCCTACCTCCCTTCAGGTTGTGGGGGGTGGGGGTGGGGCAGGGATTTACCTCCTGGCTGACAATGCTTCATTTCTGGCCTCCTGGCTCTTTCACCAGAGGCTCTGATACTGTACACGGTCCGCCCCTTCCATCCCACCTCGATGCCTACATTTCTCCATTGCACCTACCGCCCTGTGGTTCACTTCAGTCGCTCAGTCATGTCTGACTCTTTGCAACCCCATGGACTGCAGTGTGCCAGGCCTCCCTGTCCATCACCAACTCATGGAGCCTGCTCAAACTCATGTCCATCGAGTCGGTGATGCCATCCAACCATCTCATCCTCTGATTTCCCCTTCTCCTCTCACCTTCAATCTTTCCCAGCATCAGGATCTTTTCAAATGAGTCACTTCTTCACATCAGGTGGCCAAAATATTGGAGTTTCAGCACAGCTGGCTTATTTGTTTGGTGACAGATCCCCACCAGAATGTAATTTCCTTGGGGCAAAGATCTTGTCTCCCTTGTTCAAGATTCCTCCCACAGCCCTCAGAGCAGGTGCTCCACAAATACGTGAGTTTATTAAATGGATGAATAGATGGTTGTGCGTACGTGCCTGTTCAGTCGCTTCAGTCGTGTCAGACTCTTTGTGACCCCATGGACTGTAGCCTGCCAGGCTCCTCAGTCCATGGGATTCTCCAGGCAAGAATATTGGAGTGGGTTGACATGCCCTCCTCCAGGGGATCTTCCTGACCCAGGGATCGAACCCACATCCCTTACGTCCTCTGCATTGGCAGTCCAGTTCTTTACCACCTGGGAAGCTGGAATAGGTGGATGGATGTAAGTGGAGGGATTTTTGATAAAACTCAATCAGGTCAGAGTCATGGGAACAAGTAATGGAGCAGTAAATATAAAGGGAACCTGCAGAGATGACCTCGTTTGGAATTCTGCTGGCTGGAGCTGGAACACATTTCCACTCCTTGTCCCTGTGGGGATGTCTCCTTACAGACAGCAAATGCTTTCTGGAAAAGTGATCAGCCTCCAGGACAGTGTTACCCAAGGTGCCCAGTGATCACTACTCCCTGACAGGCACAGTCTGGCTTACGTGTTATCAAAAGACCCCCAGTTCCTCACTGGAGCAAAACTCACTTGAAAGAAGCCCCAGCCAGCCCACCTTCACCAGGGGCGGGTTCTAACAGATTGAGCACAGACAGGCTTGCATCTCTTTTGAGAAAAGTGCTGCTTCCTGAGCCAGATATAGCCCTGGGGGATGTTTATAGACCTGCTAACTCGTTTCAGAGCCAAATTAATCAGAAACATAACAGGGGAGGGAGGTATCTTTTGTTTCTCAAGTTAATGAACAAATGGATTTCCTATTCATTATTCATTGACTTTGAAGTTTAATGAATAGCTCAGGGACAATCCCTAAATTTGGGTATTTATAGAAAATCAGCACCAGTCAGATTCACTGTACATCAGTTTATTATACATAATGAATTTCGCTGAATACTTTATCTGGTATTTATCAACTTTAAATTTTTAATGAAGAGGAAGTGACAAATCCATTGAGCTTGCCCTTACTCTTCACTCTCCTTTGGTTTTATTCCTTTGTGAGAGCCAGATGAAAATTTTCAAGAGCCTGCACGGCTTTTCTGTCTGTGTCTATGTTCTAATTTCTTTTTCTGTTTCCAGAAGAACTAATCTTTCCTGTGACATTCATCAACTTTTTCCATTCACTTCTTCTTCTGCTGTGGAAGTAATATCTTTCCTCCTCTTCTCTTCAGAAAAAAAAAAAAATCAGGGATCTTGTGTTTAATATTAGAGTAAGTAGAAGAAATAAACATTTTAAGACTCACGCTTTGGGATAACTTAAAACCAGCAGCAAACCTATAAGAAAAAGAATAAAACTCCATTTTAAAAGCCCTCACCCATTCCCCATAGTCTACAACCATAGACACTTTTTTCTCTAAACTTTAAATGTTTTATTTTGTATTGGGGTATAGCTGATTAGCAATGCTGTAGGAATTTCAGGGGAACAGTGAAGGGACTCAGCCATACACACACATGTATACATTCTCCCCCAAGCCCCTCTCCCATCCAGGCTGGCTTACAAAAGAGCAGAGTTCCCTGTGTGATACAGTAAGTCCTTGCTGGTTTTCCATTTGAAATATAGCCATGTGTTCTTGATCTTCCCGAAGTCCCTAACTATCCCTCCCCAACCACAACCGTAAGTTTGTTTTCCAAGTTTCTGAGTCTTTTTGTTTCGTAAGTAAGTTCATTTGTATCATTTCTTTTTATATTCCACATATAATGGATGTCATACAATATTTACCCTTCTCTGTCTGACTTACTTCACTCAGTATGACAATCTCTAGGTCCATCTGTGTTGCTGCAAATGGCATTATTTCATTCTTATTAATGGCTGAATAACATTCCATTGTATATATGGACCACATCTTCTTTATCCATTCCTTTGTTGAGAGAATAAACTTAGGGATGGTTTCAAAAGGACAAAGTAAGAGGAATTCTCTGGTGGTCCAGAGGTTTGGACTCCATGGTTTCACAGCCAAGGATCTGGGTTTGATCCCTGTTCAGGGAACAAGGATCCTGTAAGCCTGCATGGCCAAAGAAAAGGACAAAATAAGAGATAGATATTACCCAGCAGAGCCTCTCAGTCATTTTATCATAACCAATACTATAGTCATCATATCTTTATTTTAGGGAGGAGCTTAAATATGCTGGAGGCAGAAACATAAAAATGTTTCACTTTTCCAATAATGATTACCAGTTGTGAGCTGTGAAAATCTCTGGAAATTCATTTTCTTCAGCATCTAAATCAGATCCGATGATATTTTTCGTCATTTTGAAGCCATCTTGCTTAAGTTACTTAAGGTTCATATGGCTGGTCACTTTCATATTTCTGTTCCATATCTGACTCCAGGGTCCCCATACCCTGAGCCTACCACCCCAGCACTTGTGCGTGCTAATCAGTGCCTCATCAGTGGCCCTAGAACCTGATGAAGGGAGCAGAGGCTGCAGTGTTCTCTTCTCACCTCCTTCATCCCAGTCTTATCCCCTGATTTGGGGGAATAACAGCACAGAAGAGGGAGCTTCGGGAGTGACTGTCTTCTACAAGGTTGATGATGATGGTGGTGGTGGCTAAGTTGCTAAGTCGTGTCTGCCTCTTGCGACTCTGTGGACTGTAGCCTGCCAGGCTCCTCTGTCCATGGGATTCTCCAGGCAAGAATACTGGAGTGGGTTGCCATTTCCTCCTCCAGGGGATCTTCCTGACCCAGGAATTGAACCCATGTCTCCTGCATTGCAGGCAGATTCTTTACCAACTGAGCTAACAAGGGAAGCCCCCTGCTGATGATGATGGATGTTTGGATATTCGCTTCACAAAGCCCCTTTTGTGGGGACTCCCTCCCCATCAGGCATGCCTTCCTGCTGACCTCTCCAGGCCCACCCCCACAATGTACTTCATGCTTCTGCTGCAAGAACTTAGCTCCCTGTGTAGGGGTCCTTGCCCAGCCCAGTCCCCCCAGTCTCACACCACTGTGAACCCAAACTCTGGGATCTGGGCATGGAGAGGGTCTATTTCTATAACTCTCAGGAATGGAAACACAAGGGAAATGTCCTTTCTCCTTTTTCTGCAGGAACGTTTTACCAGGCTCACCTTCTGCAAAGCTCTGTGGCCTGCTCCAGGAAGACCAGCCAGGTCGGCAAGCCCAGTGGATAAAGGAGACCCAACTTGAGAATGATCTAGTTTCCTTCGCTTACTGAACCTCCCAATTTATCTGCAGTTTTACGAGTGGCTCTTTGGGGACTCAGTCTTTTAAGTAAAGACAAAACTTCTCTGGGGCCATACCCTTTGCAATAAGGCTTTGCATTGAGCATCTCTCATCCAGAAGTGGTGTCTACATGCCCCTCATCCATCTGGGCTCATCTTGCAACTTGCTTTGACCGACAGACCCTCCCCTCTCTGGAGGGTTAGTGTGAGTTCAGGAAATACACTGGGAGTTTGATTCAGTTCTCCATGAGTTGACTTGGATGGATGGGGGCCTTATGGAATTGTGCTTTCCTCTACATTTCCACCTTATGTATTATTCATTCTTCCCCCAGGGCCATTCAGTGACCACCTGAGGAAGCGGAATCACCAATGCAGGAAAAGCACACGTGGCAGAGATGAAATAAACTCATTCAGAGAGAGACTTAGCAATCAGTAATGGTTGCTGTGGCAGGATTCTCTTCCCTGATGAAAGCTGGAAAGACGGATGGTAAGATCACGGTCCTGAACTGCTAACCCCTCTGTCTCCCTCAAGCAGGATGGAGTATGTGTTTTAGTGACTGGGTATCATTTGAGGGGAAAAAAGCATGGATTAAAGCATGGATTATAAACATCAATGATTGCTAGGTACCCTGAAGACTTTGTGAAATAAATATATTAACATCTGATGGTCAATCTTTCTTAATATTATATCTTTCCACTCTGGCAAGGCCGTGACTCTGTGGAGTGCCAAGACAGAGTTATTAACAATTATGAACTCGAGTCATTTGGAAAATGTTGACAATGAATGGATTTTTAAATTCTGTTTCAAGATGTTCCCCTCATTAATTCACATAAAAACTTCTTGAATGGCTCCTAAGGTAGTTACTCAATTTGAGAGCCAGCTAAAACCCACTGAGTGCTCTATGCCAGGCATGGAGCTGGACAGTTTAACTGGGGTTGTCTCTGTTTCATGCTCCTGCAAACCCTAGAAAAAGAAACAAGCATGCCGTTTATAGATAACACTACCGAGGTCCAGAGAAACAAACTCATTTGTTCAAGGGGAGAATGGAGGCTGGAATCCCACTTTAAGTGCTTTGTTGCATTATTTCACTTGCTCATTGTTAAAATAACTTGTGATAGAGACTATCATAACCTATTTTACAACTGAGACTCTCAGGGAGATAAATAAGTGGTCCAAGATCACCAAGCTAGAGAGTGGCAGGGCCGGGATGATGCTAGATTTGATCCACCTGCCCCCAGGGCCTGCCTGTCACCTTGACACAACCATTGTAGATCTTACACCCCAAGCCTGTCTACCCTTCTGAACAGTGAGTTGTGATATGTTTTAAACTAATTCCAAGCTCCCTTAAAAACCTTAACTCCATCCTGTTATTCGTAGTGCCCATGACTCTGGCCTTTAACTTATAGCT
This sequence comes from Giraffa tippelskirchi, assembly GCF_054371585.1. Taxonomy (NCBI): domain Eukaryota; kingdom Metazoa; phylum Chordata; class Mammalia; order Artiodactyla; family Giraffidae; genus Giraffa; species Giraffa tippelskirchi. The sequence continues at coordinate 72,511,887 of NC_137280.1, forward strand.
CTGTCCATTCCATCAACAACTATGTCCACTTTCTCAACATTTCTCATCATCTCCAGGTCACCACCCTGGAATGAAGAAGTGCCTCCATCTCCCAGTTGGGTTATGACAATGACCTCCTTTCTGGTCTCCCATGTCATGTCCTTGACCTCCCTGGGGTCTATTTTATACAGACAAACAGAGGGATTCCTGTAAATTACAAACCAAAATGCATCATTCCCCAAAGTCAGGCCTGAAGCAGCCTTGCATCTTACAATTAAATCCAGATGCATCTCATGGACTTTGAGGCCCTGTGGTAGCTGCCTTCAGCTGCCACTCTGGCCAGTGAACCCCCATTTTCAGCCACAAAGGTCCCTTCTCTCTTTTCTGACAGGGATTGCAGCAGCCCCATCAGAGCCTTGGAACTGCCAGTTTTCCTTTCCTGGAATGCTCCTCCCCTGCAGGATGCCTCCCTTCTCAATCCATTCATTCAGGTTTCTGCTCATAGAAGCCAACCCTTAATTCCATGCCCTGAGATACTTTCTTCTGCTTTATAGAATGTTTTGTCCCTTGACCTCATATTATTAAACATTCTCTTTTCTTTCCTTATGATTATAAACTCCACAAGGGCAAGGATTTTTATTTCCTCACCAACACACTCCCTTCCCCATTTCCTACAATAGAACCTGGCACATAATAGGTGCTCAATAAATTTTTTGAAAAGATGGACCAAATCCTGAGATCCCTTTCATGTTTACTCAGAGAAATTCTAGAGAATTTGTCCCCTCTTCTCTATATTGAAAGTTTTTCAGGAGTGTGGACCCTGTTCTTTGTGCTCTAAGTTATACAGGTTTCAAAGAAAATGGATTGAAATTAGTGGAATATGAGAAAAGAGGATCTAAATTTTCTTTGTGAGTAATAACTATCTACCAACAACAAGACTAAGAGGTTATGCTTCTGGAGCACAAGAAACCATTCAGCCGACCCACTTAAAAATTAATTAATCAAAATACAGTGACTGTCAATATAAAAAAAATAGCTCACTCCAAAGGAATTATTGTGTGTGTGTCTTTGTGGGTTTCTTTCTTATTTATTTCTTCATTATCACATTAGTAGGGCTCTGGAAGGAACAGAAATAAACTCATATTCAATTGTCCTGATTAACAAGAAGTCCATCACATTCTTCCCAGTGTCCTTTGAAGTATCATTTAGATGGTTAATGTTCCCAGATCTTCAATCATTCTGATCCCTAAACAAATGCTTCCTAATTTTTTCAAGTCTGAGGACCTCTTTTCAAAATCAAGTACTGAGATGCTGCAGAATCCACTGGTTGAGAGGCTACATAAGAAACCAAATTTCCTATGGGCTTAACCTGTGCCTGGCAGAGAATTAATAGTGAATATTCACATACTGAACTAATTCAATGTTTGTTGAGTGAATCAATTCTGTAATTATGTCTAACTCATCTATATATTTGATAATAGTCACAACATATACATATGTATTTGAGATGATTGCTGTAGCAGGGAACAAAAAAGCATAACATAGATTTTGCATTTGCTCATGTCTGATTTTGTTCAAGAGAAACACTAGGAGAGCATGGAAAACTGCTCCCAGCTAAACATGGCCAGGTAAAAATACACAAAATACACCCCTCCTCAAACCTCTAGGAACTGCCTCCTATCGCCAGGTGTGTTCAGAGACACACGCATGCACAGGCAATATTGCAACTCTCCATCTCTTATCAGATAACCTTCCTTTTGTGTGCATGTGTGCTAAGACGCTTCAGTCATGTCCGACCCTTTGTGACCCTATTGTAAGGTATAGTTCAGGCCGAGGCAGAAAAGAAGGAGAGACGACCTCAACGGAAATAGGTTACCTTTATTCAGGCAAGGAGGGGTGACAGTAGGCTTAACGACCAGGCTAAGTGCAAGAAGGATCAAGGAGGCTTCATATTTAAAGGGAGGTTTGTGGAAGTGATAAGGGAAACGTCAGTCAGGCGGGATGTTTTGGATATTCTTGAGTTGAGATGGCATTTGTAGTTGGCAGGGGGTGATAAGTCCCCTGGGCAGGGGGTGATAAGTCTCAGATAGATACAACCGGCCTGGAGCAGCAGGGCAGGATCCAAAGTTCGGTTTTGTTTTCTCTGAAGTTAGATTCAGCAAGGGTCTTTGAGACTGTTGTTTTCTTTTCTAGGCCCAAAGACTCCTTCACCTGTGGACTGTAGCTCGCCAGGCTCCTCTGTCCACGGGATTCTCCAGATAAGAATACTGGAGTGGGTTGTCGTGCCCTCCTACAGGGGATCTTCCTGACCCAGGGATCAAACCCACGTCTCTTACATCTTCTGCATTGGCAGGTGGGTTCTTTACCACTAGCGCCACCAGGGAAGCACGGCAGGGCACAACCCTTCCGATGCAGGTCTTCACAAACAGAGGCACCAAAGCAGACTTTTATTCCAGAGTCAGGGGCCTCATCCAACAGCCGAGTTTGGCTCCATGATTTCCAGTCAGTTTTGAGGAACATGGCTCAGAAACGTGGCTGTCTGGGCCGCTTCTCCAACCCGTCCTTTTCCCTGCTGTCAAGGTCATTCTTGCATCGCAGTCTGACTACTTCCCAGCCTCTTCTGCCTCACTCTCTTGCTTTTATTCATATAGGAAATGCCACAAATACCTTCTATGCTTAATCTAACACAGAAGCCTGCTCCTCAGAGGATCTAGGACTGATGCAGTCTCTTTTCCTGACTATATGTTAAACTTCAGGAGGGTAGAGAGCTCACATCCTTTTGGGATACCGCTGGCCTGAGGACATCACACAGCATCTGACACACACAGGGTTGCCAATCACCACAAAGTAAAGAATCATTGCTTCTGAGCACCCCTTTCTCTCTCCTTGAAACAAGTCCCTGTGGGTCTTAGCCGCTCAACCATCGTCATTCACCCACCAGCCTGTGAACCTTCACCAACATCACGATTCAGTTTTCAATTCTCACTCCTGTGCTCTCATTAAATATTTCACATTGGTCTATCACACTATTTGTCACTATCTGAACTTTGCAGACTTTACCACTGTCTCAGAGGTCCTTGAGTGTAAAGAAGGTATTCTTCATCTGTTTCCTTGTCATCTGCAATGATTAATCCATTTTAGATGATCAGTAAATACAGGAAGAAGGGAATGAAGGGAGGGAGGGAAAGAGAGAGGAAAGGAAGAAAGAAAACTGGGAATAGAATTTAGCTTCTGTAAATTGGGCTTCCCGGGTGGCTCAGCTGGTAAAGAATCCACCTGCAATGCGGGAGACCTGGGTTCGATCCCTGGGTTAGGAAGATCCCCTGGAGAGGGAAGAGGTTACCCACTCCAGTATTCTGGCCTGGAGAATTCCATGGACTGTATAGTCCATGGAGTCGCAAAGAGTTGGACAGTTACTTTTTGTAAATTATTCATGTCTTCATTTTAATATGTTCCAGTTATCCCAAATATTTATAGGAAACACAAGAGAAAATAGACATGCCTCCTATATCCAAAATTACTTAGTTGTTCAGTCATGTCTGACTATTTTCAACCCTTTGGACTATAGCCCCTCCAGGCTCCTCTTTCCACAGGATGCTCCAGGCAAGAATACTGGAGTGGATTATATGCCCTCCTCTAGGGGATCTTCCCGACCCAGGGACTGAACCCATGTCTTCTGCATTGCAGGTGGATTCTTTACCGCTGAGCCATCAGGGAATCCCCAAATTACTGACAAATAGAAGCAATTCTGGAAGAGTTTGCCGTCATGGGAAGGACATGGATTTTGAAATCTCTCAGCCCTGGGTCAAAACCTCCGTGTACAACATGCACCTCTGTGACCCTGAGAAAATGAGATGGCTTCGCCTCCTTCATCTCCTACACTGAAATCCAGAATCCAGTAAATGTCATGAAGCAATGCATGCAAAGCCTTTGGCACTTGGTAGGAGCTAGAGAATTAGAAGCTACTCTGTCCTTTAAAGCTTGAGTCTCAGGGTGAACCCTGAAACACTTGACTGGAGTTAATTTTTCAGTCTAAAGTCTTAAACAGATAAAGAGATGCAGCAACTCTACTCCAAAAGAATATATATTTGTGCCCTGGCAGCCCAAGTAATTTGAGCTTCACATCATAGACGATTGTCAGACCAAAATAATCTTCATCAGGATTTCAGCTTTCAAATGTGTGGGTTGTTTTTTTTTAATCTTGGCTCCATATGATTTGTGAAGCTCTAGTTTTATATTTTTATTGAGAAAAAAAAAAGCCCTGTCATTTCACACTTGCTTATTACTGTTTGCTATCTTTTGACAGCTTTGACGACTTGGATTGGAATTCCGAGACTGTCAGGGAGAGACAAGGTGAGACATTTTAGAGACACTGACCTTCTCAGGGGCCACAGACAAATCAGCACAGCTTCACTCTTAATTCCACGTCTTCCGAGCTCCATGTCCTCCAGCTCCTCCACCTCCTGGCAAAGGCTCCCTTGGGCCATGCTGTCGCCAGCCTCCTCTATTTTTTTTTTTTTTTTTTTAGTATTTTTAAAAAATATTTGTTTGGCTGTCAGGTCTTACATGCAGCACTCCAGATCTTGGTCACATCATGTGGATGTGTTCCTGCATTGCAAGGGGGATTCTTGACCACAGGAGCAACAGGGAATTCCCCAGCCTCCTCTTGAAATATCGTCACTGATGCCCAGAATCCCTCCCTACCTCGGCTACCTGCTCTTACCTGGTCACCTGCTCCCTGGAAGTTTTCCTTTAGCCACGAGTTGCTCTCTCTCCATGGTGCCATGACTGGACATGACTTTCTCATCTCCTTTTGTATGTTCCCTTCACGAACATTCATCTAACGTCCTGCACGCGGCAGGTTCACAGAGAAGGGCTGGGAGTTCAGTTCAGTTCAGTTCAGTTGCTCAGTAGTGTCCGACTCCTTGCGACCCCATGAACTGCAGCACGCCAGGCCTCCCTGTCCATCTAACCCCTGAGTCCACCCAAATCCATGTCCATCGAGTCAGTGATGCCATCCAGCCATCTCATCCTCTGTCGTCCCCTTCTCCTCCTGCCCTCAATCTTTCCCAGCATCAGGGTCTCTTCAAATGAGTCAACTCTTTGAATGAGGTGGCCAAAGTATTAGAGTTTCAGCTTCAACATCAGTCCTTCCAATGAACACCCAGGACTGATCTCCTTTAGGATAGACTAGGATCTCCTTGCAGTCCAAAGGACTCTCAAGAGTCTTCTCCAACACCACAGTTCAAAAGCATCAATTCTTCTGCGCTCAGCTTTCTTTGTAGTCCAACTCTCACAACCATACATGACCACTGGAAAAACCGTAGCCTTGACTAGATGGACCTGTGTTGACAAAGTAACGTCTCTGCTTTTTCATATGCTGTCTAGGTAACTTTCTTTCCAAGGAGTAAGCGTCTTTTAATTTCATGGCTGCAATCACCATATGCAGTGATCTTGGAGCCCAGAAAAATAAAGTCAGCCACTGTTTCCACTGTTTCCCCACCTATCTGCCATGAAGTGATGGGACCGGATGCCATGATTTTAGTTTTCTGAATGTTGAGCTTTAAGCCAAATTTTTTACTCTCCACTTTCACTTTCATCAAGAGGCTCTTTAATTCTTCACTTTCTGCCATAAGGGTGGTGTCGTCTGCATATCTGAGGTTATTGATATTTCTCCCAGCAATCTTGATTCCAGCTTGTGCTTCCTCCAGCCCAGTGTTTCTCATGATGTACTCTGCATATAAGTTAAATACGCAGGGTGACAATATACAGCCTTGACGGACTCCTTTGCCTATTTGGAGCTAGTCTGTTGTTCCATGTCCAGCTCTAACTGTTGCTTCCTGACCTGCATACAGGTTTCTCAAGAGGCAGGTCAGGTGGTCTGGTATGCCCATCTCTTGAAGAATTTTCCACAGTGTATTGTGATCCACACAGTCAAAAGCTTTGGCATAGTCAATGAAGCAGAAATAGATGTTTTTCTGGAACTCTCTTGCTTTTTTGATGATCCAGCGGATGTTGGCAATTTGATCTCTGGTTCCTCTGCCTTTTCTAAAACCAGCTTGAACATCTGGAAGTTCATGGTTCACGTATTGCTGAAGCCTGGCTTGGAGAATTTTAAGCATTACTTTACTAGCATGTGAGATGAGTGCAATTGTGTGGTAGTTTGAGCATTCTTTGGCACTGCCTTTCTTTGGGATTGGAATGAAAACTGATCTTTTCCAGTCCTGTGGCCACTGCTGAGTTTTCCATATTTGCTGGCACGTTGAGTGCAGCACTTTGACAGCATCATCTTTTACGATTTGAAATAGCTCAACTGGAATTCCATCACCTCCACTAGCTTTGTTTCTGGTGATGCTTCCTGAGGCCGACTTGACTTCACATTCCAGGATATCTGGCTCTAGGTGAGTGATCACACCATCGTGATTGTCTGGGTCATGAAGAAATTTTTTGTACAATTCTTCTGTGTATTCTTGCCACCTCTTCTTAATCTCTTCTGCTTCTGTTAGGTCCATACCATTTCTGTCCTTTATTGAGCCCATCTTTGCATGAAATGTTCCCTTGGTATCTCTAATTTTCTTGAAAAGATCTCGTCTTTCTCATTCTTTTGTTTTCCTCTATTTCTTTGCATTGATCGCTGAGGAAGGCTTTCTTATCTCTTCTTGCTATTCTTTGGAACTCCACATTCAAATGGGTATATCTTTCCTTTTGTCCTTTGCTTTTCACTTCCCATCTTTTCACAGCTATTTGTAAGGCCTCCTCAGACAGCCATTTTGCTTTTTTGCATTTCTTTTTCTTGGGGATGGTCTTGATTCATGTCTCCTGTACAATGTCACGAACCTCCATCAGATCTAGTCCTTTAAATCTATTTCTCACTTCTACTGTATAGTCATAAGGGATTTGATTTAGGTCATACCTGAATGGTCTAGTGGTTTTCTCCACTTTCTTCAATTTCAGTCTGAATTTGGCAATAAGGAGTTCATGATCTGAGCCACAGTCAGCTCCCGGTCTTGTTTTTGCTGACTGTATAGAGCTTCTCCATCTTTGGCTACAAAGAATATAATCAATCTGATTTCAGTGTTGACCATCTGGTGATGTCCATGTGTAGAGTCTCCTCTTATGTTGTTGGAAGAGGGTGTTTGCTATGATCAGTGCGTTCTCTTGGCAAAACTCTATTAGCCTTTGCCCTGCTTCATTCTGTACTCCAAGGCCAAATTTGCCTGTTATTTCAGGTGTTTCTTGACTTCCTACTTTTGCATTCCAGTCCCCTATAATGAAAAGGACATCGTTTTGGGGTGTTAGTTCTAGAAGGTCTTGTAGGTCTTCATAGAACTGTTCAACTTCAGCTTCTTCGGAGTTACTCGTCAGGGCATAGACTTGAATTACCATGATATTGAATGGTTTGCCTTGAAAACGAACAGAGATCATTCTGTTGTTTTTGAGATTGCATCCAAGTACTGCATTTTGGACTCTTTTGTTGACTATGATGGCTACTCCATTTCTTCTAAGGGATTGCTGCCCACAGTAGTAGATATGATGGTCATCTGAGTTAAATTCACCCATTTCAGTCCATCTTAGTTCAGTGATTCCTAGAATGTCGATATGGATGTGATCTCCTTCAAGTCCTGGGGAGCACATGATTTGTTTGAGGAAATGAATAACTGGATTATCAGATTATTGTTGTTGTCCTATAGTTGCTCAGTCATGTCTGACTCTTTTGCAACCCCGTGGACTGTAGCCCACCAGGTTCCTCTGTCCATGGGACTTTCCAGGGAAGAATACTGGAGTGGGCTGCCATTTCCTTCTCCAGGGGATCTTCTTGACCCAGGGATCCAACCCATGTCTCTTGCATTGGCAGGCAGCTTCTTTACCAATGAGCCACCTGGGAAGCCCATCAGATAATTATGAGTTTGTAAAGGGCCACAAAGGCGGAAAACAGTCCAACGAGACTAAATAATAATAGTTTAGTCATTAAGCATAGTTAAGGACATTTAGTTCCTCCTCAAGGTCCATAGATAATATACTGAGCTGCACCTGTGAGCTGTATTATAGATACTGAAAACCCCACCAGCTGAAGTTGATGGCCAGATTGCACCCGTGACATAAGCTGCCACAATTCCAAGAACTGGCCTCAAAGAAATGGGAAGAAACTGACCCTGAAACTGCAGAGTAACTGTACCTAAAACAATCAAGGTGATGCTGATCAGACCACTGACCAATTTCAAGATGACTGTCAGAGCTGACTGTGCTGTTTCTGCATGTAACCCCCTCCCTCTGCCCCCGATTATCAGTGAGGGGGAGTCAGCCTTCGGACAGGAGTCCTTCTCTCACCACATCCCTGGTTACAGGCATCCAAAACGGGGCAAAATTTCCTTTCCACCAACCTGGACTCTTTACTGGTTTTGATTGGCAAGCCGCCCTCATGGAGGTCACGTTCTAGAGAAGGGATACAGACTTGTGTTAGATGGCATTAACTGCAATGGAGACAAACAAATATTAAGGCAAATAGGAATCTGAAATTGGGAAAGAGAGTCATTTGCATAAGATTCTTATATTATGTGTATGTGTACGTGCTCTGTCGCTTCAGTCGTCTCCGACTCTTGGCGACCCTTTGTATCCTGCCCGACTCCTCTGTCCACAGGACTTTCCAGGCAAGAGTGCTATAGTGGGTTGCCATGCTCTCCTCCAGGAGATCTTGCCAACCCAGGGATCAAACCCGCGTCTCCTGCATCTAACGCACCGAAGGAGGATTCTTTACCCACTGAGCCACCAGGGAGCCCCAGATTCTCATGGAAAGGCACGAGTTGATATCTTTTTTTTCTTTTGGAATATAGTTGCTTTACAATGTTGTGTTAGTTTCTGCTGTACAACTAAGTGCATCAGAAGTTGACAGTTATGCAAGGATGCAAGGACCAGGGAAAGTGATATATAGTCACAAAGCTATCCTCAAAAAGAGGTTTATAGACCAAGGAGACTGCTTGTGCAAAGGCCCAGGGACAGCAGCTTGTCTTGTATATCTGAGACCCGTCAAGGAACTGGTGTGGAAGATGAGTGAGCCAGAGTTGGAGAAGTAACCTTGGAGGTGGGGGTGAAGGAGTGAGGATGGAGGTGGGAGCAAGTGTGGGGGATGTAGGGTTCCACAGCACATGATGAGGAATCAGGCTTCTAATCCAAATGAGAAGGGAAGCCAGTGGAATCATTGGGATGGAGTTATTACAGTCTCTGACCTTTATAGCATCTCTCAGGGTTTGGAATTTTTTCTGAGTCTAGACAGTAAGGCTCTGAACTCTGAGCATCAGCCATAGATCACTACAGCTCTTGATCACTAAGATCTCGGCTTTTCTGACAGACTTCCCTGTAGGGGTCTGGCATTCTATTCGTCTCCTGCTTCAAATCTCTTCCCCCATGCTGGTCCTGAATAAGATACCCTTTGGTTGTTTCTGAACCCATAGCTCTAGATGGATAGGGTGCTCAGGAATTTCCCTTGGCTGCTCTTTCCTTGCTCACCCTGTGCTGAGAACGTCCTCTTGGCTGGACCAAGGACAGCTCCAGGTCTGATTTCTCAACAGGGACTAAAAAAAGCCACGTGACCCCTCCACTCACACGGATGTGAAATATCACTTGGCCTTTACAACTGGGGCCAGTGTAGCGGATGACTGCCTTTCCGAAGCAAATGCCATGGGTTATAATGAGCACTGGGTGGGAAAGAAACGAAATATTAACCATGATTCATGTCTCAAATTGAAGGTAGGGCAAGTAGTTCTTGAACATCCTGATTAGATTTTCATCTTGTTTTAGCAGCAGCAGCTCAAGTTAATGTTTGCTCAGTGCAATCACATCACGCGGATTGACACGTAGATAATTATGCTATTTATCTTCTTACAAAAGTCTCTCAACTGGGGAACTGTGATAATTTGATGCCTAAGAAGGTTGGGGACAAAAGTCACTCCAGCAAAAGAAAAACAGCAGGAAGTCTTTGGTGAACAGATGATCAGCGCCGTGGGAAGGGCGGCTTCGTCCCCTGGGTCCCCCAGCTCAGGGGCACCCTGCCTCTCCAGCTCTCATCACTCATCTCAGGTCCATCCTCCTGCTCTCAGGAGCCTCCCCACTGTCTTCTGGTCCTCTCCCCTCTATCCTGCCTCCAGGCTGCTGTCAGAATGGCCTGCTCACCCCATCTTTGTTCCCATTTCTCAATTATTTCCTTACTAAAAAAAAAATCTCTCCCGATCATTTACACAGTGGTACATGGGCTTATTGCCTGGAGAACCCCATGAACAGAGGAGCCCGGTGGGCTACTGTTCATGGGATCACAAAGAGTTGGATACGACTGAATGACTAAGCATAAGCACATGGACTTAACATATAGTGAACAACTCGTGTTCTGAGACCCAGGCCAAATCACATTACTCACTCTCATTAAAAACTTTTCCTGGCTTCTTATTATCCACAGAATAAAAACCTCATACTGATATAGTCAAAGCTATGGTTTTTCCAATAGTCATGTACAGATGTGAGAATTGGACCATAAAGAAAGCTGAGTGCTGAAGAATTGATGCTCTTGAATTGTGGTACTGGAAAAGACTCTTGAGACTCCCTTGGACGCAGGAAGATCAAACCAGTCAATCCTAAAGGAAATCACCCCTGAATCTTCATTGGAAGGACTGATGCTGAACCTCCAGTACTTTGGCTACCTGATGGGAAGAGCTAGGTCATTGGAAGAGACCCTGACACTGAGAAAGATTGAAGGCAGGAGGAGAAGGGGATGACAGATGTTGAAATGGTTAGATAGCAACACTGATACAATAGATATGAATTTGAGCAAATCCTGGGTGATAGTGAAGGACAGAGGAGCCTGGTGAGCTGCAGTCCATGGGTCACAAAGAGTCAGACACAACTTAGCGACTAAACAACCACAGCAACCAGCCTGTATCAAGATGCTCCATGACCAGCCTCCATTTACCTGCGAGAAACTGCTTGCTGCCTCGCTTTGAAAGAAACCTAAAGTCTGTGCATCGTCCACTCACCCCGCCTTCATTTTGCTGTGGCACATGGTCTAGGGCTTGGGCATGTAACAGGCCCTACCAAGATAGGAAGTCCTCATTCACCCTCATTTTTAAGAGCAAAGTGAATGGACAGGCACCACACTCTGGGGGGGAAAGTAAGCCTGGAAAAATTGAAGGAAATGGACTTGTACTCCTAGATACTGAATTTAAATATTGGGTTGGCCAAAAAGTTTGTTCAGGTTTTTCCTTATTATCTTACAGAAAGCTCGAATGAAACTTTTGGCCAATCCAATATATTTAAATTTATACATATAATCTTATAATTTAGACTTAAATATAATTTAGATAAAGATAAATATAATCTATATGTATATAATTTAGATAGGTATATTTGGATATTTACTGATAGGTGTAGTTATAAGCACAGATACAGATACCAAGATTTGTCCATCCCATATCCCTCTCTGCTCTTCTTCCCAACAAACTTGCTCAAGGAGCTCTCTGTATTGATGTCTCCATGCCCTCACTTCTGATATGACCCCCACGGACTAACTTGGGGACTCAGACCCATTGCTGCTCTGAAATTGACCTGAACACCCTCAAGTCACTTCCAGGTGGCTCCAGCCAATAGCCCATCCTCTGTCCTTGCCTTACCTGGCTTTCAGCAGCAGTGGCCATGGCTGACCCCCACTTCTTTATGAAAACTCTGTACTCTGGGCTTGCTTGACATGAAGCAGGCTGGCTTCTGCCTACTTTACTGCACCTTTCCCAGGCTTTCCTTGGACCCCCCCTTCTCTAGAAACTCTAGGAGTCAGGAGTCTTGATGCGCTGGGCTCAATCTCTTTTTCTTGGAGGGAAATGCACATGGGAAGAGGGTGTGTTCATTGCCACAACTGGACACCGTCTCTATGCTAACGACTCACACAGTTAAGTCTTCAGTGTCATCTCCTCTCTGAAGTCCAGGTTCATCATCCAGGTTCATCCTGTCTCTCTTAGGATCTTCAGGCATCCCAAGTTAATCTTTGTAAAACAGAACCATTGGTTCCCACACTTATGACATGTTTGTTTCAGCCAGTGTCTCCTTTACCACCCAACACTCGGGCCAAGAAATGACTACCCCCCTGCCTCGCACACACCTCACATCAGTGATGTCCTTTGACAGTGCCTCCAAAGAGCCCTGGTTCCACCACCTATACTATACAACTGCTGCCCTGCTCCCAGCCCATCCTCCTCACCTGGACTACTGCAACACACCCTACCTCATCTCCCCACCCCCCACCTTCCTTTCCCAAATTTGCAAACAGAACATTGCTAAGGACCCTTGGGTTTTTGTTACTCTTAGAGGAAAAGCCAAGCCCTCTATTCAATCCCTGAAGGTCTTGCTGAGCAGGTGCCTGCATCTTTCAGCTCTTCGTTCTCCTCTGCAGACCCTTCACTCAGAATCCTGCAAACGTCACATCCTGCTTCCTGCCACAGGACATTTGCACACACCTTCAGCTTGGGAGTCCTTCTCCTCCTTCCCAGACCTATGCTCAGCTGCCTCTTTTCATCTCAAAAGCAGTCTTGGCAGAGATCTTTCCTCCAATCTTCCTAAGCTAGGTACTCTATCATGTTACTCATTCTATCTTATTTGTGGTTCTTTTCAATATCTTTTTATCGAGTGCATGTGTATCCTCCCTAGAGAATTACATTGTCTCTCTCTCTCTCTCTCTCTCTCTCTCTCTCTATATATATATATATATATATATATACATCCCCACCAGAATAAATCTTTCTTAAGGACAACAGTAATTACTTTTTAACTCTTGTATCTCTTGTGCCTAAAATGGTGCCTTATGAAGTTAATAAGCGCTTTCTGATAAGTTTATAGACCATAAATATATAGACAGAGCTGCAGCCTAAAGTCACTATGCCTGGCTTTAACCCGCAGTTAGCTGAAAATATCATAGACCAAATATATGTTCACAGTATTATCCACAGGCCCGTAAAGAGAGCATTTTTATGGATGTGTGCTTTCTATGCGCTAGCATCGAGTGCGAGTGGTTAAATGATTTCCAGTCACTGTCAAATGCTGATAAATAAATGAAAAATAAATTTAAGAGCAGCATGCTGCCTGCAGAGCAAAGTCATTCTTGCCTCCATTTGAATCCTCTGCTGACTGGCTCCATGAAAATGGGTAAAGTACTTTTTTCCCCAATGTCTAACATCTCTGAGCCCCAGTGTTACCATCTGTAAAATGGGATAACAAGCCCATCTGTACTGGGGCTTGACTGTGAAGATTATACGTATCCATGTGGCTCAGTCGCAGTTGTGGCTGCCTCTTGCCCTTTCTGGTCCGCTGAAAGATGTGCAGTTTCTCTCTTTGGTCTTGGACTAGGAGGACCCAGGACATGGCCCGGGTAAGAAAGCCCTGCCCCTCTGCCATCACCTTTGCATCCTTTTCCCCAGATGGCCCGTCCAGGAGAACATCAGGAAGCAGAACACGGTTCAGAGTTTGCTTCAAAGACTTCTCTGGTGGTCCAGTGGTTAATTTGCCTGCCAATGCAGGGGTCACAGTTTCGATCCCTGGTTCAGGAAGATCCCATATGTCGCAAGGCAACTAAGCCCCTGAGCCACAACTACTGAGACCGCATTCTAGAGCCCGTGAGCTGCAACTACTGAGCCCACAAGTCACAACTACTGAAGCCCACGTGCCCTAGAGCCTGTGCTCCGCAACAAGAATCCACCACAATGAGAAGCCTGCGCATCGCAACACAGAATAGCTTCCGCTCTCTGCAGCTAGAGAAAGTTCATGTGCAGCAACGAAGACCCAGTGGAGCCCAAACTAAGTAAATGAATTTAAAAAACAGCTTCACCCTCTCCTGCACCACTCTTTGCTGATAACTCCCAAAACCCATCGTGGAAGTGTCGACTAAAAAAATGCACAAATGAGGGTTGCAAGTTAAGTTTTATGTGGGGCAATATGAGTGAAGAAGGAATTCATAGGGCCTGGACTCCATCTTAGGCCTGTTCGTGCTGATCATGTTCGGCCACCTCTCTAATGGACTCTGAACTCTGTGCTTAGTGCCTATGGAAAGGACAATAGAAGGATAAGACCCCCTCCGGACAGGGGAATCTTGAAGATTGTATCCAGGTTACTCATGATCTAAGAGAAAACATACACTGATCCCCCTACCTCCGGACAGGTCATAAATTTTTTTCTGTAACCTCGGGCTTATTGATTATTGACTGTTTGGAATGTAACCTCGGGCTTATTGATTATTGACTGTTTGAACACATAACACATGAATGGTGGGGTTATTGTGATTGTATTTACCCTTCCTTTGTTTATGTAAGTCACAAGGAAATTGGGTGGTGGGTTCAGACACGTACACATGGGGTATAAAATATTTTCACAAATGCCGGTCAGGGTCCTTGGCTAAGAGGATACTCTGCCTTGGGCCCACTGGTGTAATAAACTGCACTTCACTATCTGCATCGTCCTTCTGAGTGAGCTTGTTTCCCGGAATGCGTGGCTATAACATGAGGACTGCAGCCTGGGAGACAGTTCCTCAGATAACTCTGAGAAACTGCTCCAAAGAGGTAGGGGGGAAGGACAGCACATATGTGATTTTGGTGAACGAGAAATACACATGATCAAGCACATATGTTTTGCAGAAGGTTTCCACTAGTCACTAGGAGCGGGCATCACTGTGAAGGATTTTAGTGCTTTCCTAGATAGGAGGAAATGCAAGAATTGGGCTCATACAATCAGTTCTTGAGAATATCTCTCTGAAGACCTGTCCTGCCACTTTCCGGAGCACAGAGAGCCTCATTTCTGCTCTCTGCCCTGAGCTCCTTCAGGGGTGCTGGAGGTCAGCAGCTTCAGTGTCACAGGATTTAATCCTGGTAGGTGGATGGCAAGCACCCCTGGCAGGTGCCAGCTTGTAGTTGACAGAGAAAGCCTTCCTTGGGCACACAGCCTGCAGGGGAGGATGTTTGGTCCAGAGAGGAGAGAAGACTTCAGGGTTCCCACCTGATCATGGTCCTCAGGGAACCAAAGAACTGAAAGTAAAGGCATCTCCCAAGCAGGGAGTTGGCCAGCCTGGAGGAGCCAGGCTGGTGTGTGCTGAGCCCCGACTCCATCGGCTTTCGGCTCCTTCTCTGTGCAATGTGTCATGTGGCCCTGGTGGAAGGGACAGCAGACCAGTGTCCCTAGTGTGGAGGATGCTTCTGAGACTTGCGGCAGCTGTACAGTAGAGAGCAGGGCCGGGGACCGGAGCCCACGGGCATCAGTGCCTGGAGCGCCGGCCTCACCATGGAGTCAGCAGCCGCGGCCTCTCCCAGAGCCCCCACGGGTGTGGCCAACCCGGTGGGACTCCAGTGGAGACTCCAGGCACCGCTGAAGCCTGAGCGGTGAGGACAGGCTGGGGGAACCTCAAGGTGGGGCAGAGAATGGACTGGAGACTGCCGGGTGTCCTGGATGAGGGGCCACCCTGTGCCCGGAAGAGCAGGACACATGGACTCGAAGGTCTTGGGGAGGCGGCCACTGGGAAGGACTGAAGGCTGTAATACGCAGAGCTGAGGCCAGGCCTCAACCCCTGTCTCACCAACCAGAGGAGATCAGATGCTGGACTGCCTAGGGAGAGGAGCGAGGGGTACAGGTGGACCCCTGCATCTCCTGAATCCGACAGTGGACTCAGAAAGTTTCAGACGAGGAGCCTGGGAGTGGCTGCAAGTCAGAGCTCAGAAGGACAGGCCTCCTTGCTGGGGGAGGGGTTGGCCTCAGAGAGGAAGAGGCTGGACCAACTTGAGATGGGGAGGAAGCCCCTTCTCCCTCCATCAGTCCCAAAGGGCTTATGTAGAAGGAAATCATCAGGTCCGCTAAGATTCCAGACACAGAGAATGTGTCTGTTAATGGCCAGCTTTGTGAGCCTTCTGGAGCAGAGGCGCTAACAGATGGATTCTAAATGGGGGAAAAGCCCTTGACAAGCATTCATTCAAACAAACAAAGCCAAGAGCTCTGGTTTTTTACTAGAGGCCAAAGAAACTTTCACCTAACTCTGCAACAGAATTAGCTCCGACTAATTGTGCAACTCCAGGCTGGAAGGGAATCCCGCATCCTCCTGCAATGAATAAGAGGCTGAAGGGCGGGCCAGGGGTGGGGGCTTGGAGGACTCCATGCTTCTCTCCTGGGGAAAGCCCCTGCCCCGGGCTGGAAGAGCCCTTCCACCCACTGAATAAATAAAACCCCTGGGCCGCCACCACCGCCCAGAGAACTCTTGAGGGTGGAGCATCCAGGAATGAAAACAAGGCCCATGAAGCTGGAAGCTTCCAAGAAGGGCAGCCTTGGAGGAGGCTCAGAGTGAGAGCAAGGGTGAGGGGAGAGGGTGGCGGGTGCTGGGAAAGGGAGGGAGGAGGAGGAGGGTGAAGAGAGAAAGCAAGGAGGAGATGGGAGAGAAAAGCCAAGGGAGGGCGAAGCCAGCAATCTCAAAAATGCAAGGCTGCCCATGTAGACACAGGGGGAAGGAGACCGAGAAGGGCAGAGACCCCAGGAGGGGTGAAAAAGGAGAGAGCCAGACTCTAGAGTCCAGGGAGAGAGGCTGGACTGTCAGAGATCGGAGATGCGTAGAGAAAGATGAGAAAGAGAGAGTGGAGACAGACAGGTGTCAAACCCATACTAGCCATACAGGGGGATCTATAGCTATCTCATCTCTCCTCTCCCACCATGCGTGCCCCCCAACCCCCGTTCCTGCCCACCTCTGACAGAGAAGATTCTTTCTAACAGTCTTATGACCTTTTCTTCCCAGTCTTTCTCCTGGTAACCTGTCTAGTCCCTGTACCCTCTTCTCATCGTTCTCCCATAAGGATGCCCCATCCCTGAACCCCAAGCCGTGACTCCCCCAAAGCCGGCACAGCTTTCCCAGCCTGACCGGGTGCCATGGTATGACCCCCTCCTCCACAGCACCTGGAACTTCAGGATGGGGCCAAGTGCTGAAGACCATGGTACTTATATCGGTCTCCTCCTAACTTGACTCACTTGTGCCTCTCCTGGGATCGCCCTTCTGGCACCTGGGTTTGCTGGGTGGCCCCGCATCCTCCCGGTGAAATGTCACCAGCTCTCTCTACATTGGGGTTTAGGTCCAGACCGGTGTTCTCTGTTGCGCCACTGGGGGTTTAATTCCTCCTGAGTGGCCTCCTGACTCCTCGCCGCGGGCTGGCAGGCGGGATGGCCAGGGGGGCTGTGTGTCCCAACTCCATTCCGTGAGACCCACATTCCCCAAAGGAGCCCAAGCTGGGGGTGGGGGATGTCTGTCCCATGGGACTCCTCGTGTCTGAGACAGCTCATCTCTGCAGACCTCCGTCTAGACCAGACAACGCTTGTTTTCTGAAACAGGATGAAAAGTAGAATCCCCAGGGTGGTTACTCATAGACAAGAACTGCCAGTTTGCTGGGAGACTGAGCGACGATGAAGAGAAGTCTGCAGGGATCCAGGCTCGCCCCACCTCTGATGGGCAGCCGGTGAAGCCCACATCCCCCAGAGCCCACATCCACACCAGGACACGCCTGACCTGCTGCTGCCAGGTGACCTAGAGGAAGTCACACCTCCCTAATCCCCATGTTCTCACCTGTAAAACAATGCTCGGAACACCTGCCCCCACGATGGTTGTCAGACAAAGGGAGCAAGGCTGTGGGCACACAGTGGGTGCCATCATTCTCAGATGATACTGGTTTTATTTTTATCATGGAGTCTTCCATAATCTCTGCAGATTTCTCTTCCACAGTGCTGATCAGATTAAATTGTAAGGCTCTGCTTCTTATATGACTGTCTCCCTCTCTGTTGCCCAGAAATAGTGTCATGGAGATAATTATATACATATGATGATATATAATTACCTTAAATCTCTCCAGACTGTGACCTCCATCCATGAGATGGGCCTGTGTTCTTTCGACTTGCCATCCAAAGTGCCTGGCACCACATTGGCTGAGCTTAAACAAGCCATCATCCCTCTTGAGGCTGGACACAGGTCCTCCAGCCTGGTCTCTGCTGTGTCCTTTGTCTGTAGGGTCCCCACACACTCAGACCATCGGAGGATCAGACATGCCCTCAGTGGCAGCTGGCTGGGTAATTCCTGCCAGTTTCTCCATTCTTCCCTGACTACGGGGAATATTCTGGAAGGGAATCAAGGTGAGACTGGGACAGCCCACCTCTCCAGCGTCTCCATGGCAACAGCCACAGTGCTGTTCCACACAAAGGATCTTGGTTAATGATGTGGTCAGAGGTCATGCTGCCAGGACGTGGCCTCCTTGCCAGGGTGTCTTTCAGAACAGGGCTGGCCTCCTCTGCTCACTCCCTTTACAAACATCAGGGTTGTAAGAGGTGAGGTCAGGAGCTGTTGAAACAGGAAATCAGCCGGGCAGTCAGCAGTCTGCGTCTGCCACTGCTTTGTCTTATGTGCCTTTCCAGGTCTCCAGTGTCTTGACAACAGAAACATCCCTTGCTCCACGTTCTCTCCCTCCCCAGGTGAACCTCCTAGCCAGATTTGCGGTTTGTCAACGGTTTTAATAACTTCCTATATATTGGCACACACTAGGAACCCTGGCTTCACAAAATAGCACCACAAAAGAAACCTGAAGCTAGATGTTCCCAGCTGTAAAGAAAAGGAGAACTATAAAATGATTTCCCTGAAATAGCATCTCCCCAGCCATATGCCAATGAGCCAGAAAGGTCACCTGCCTCCTTCTAGTAACTGAACAAGTGGCATCTCCTTTCCCCCACAGGACTGTTCTTTTAAATGTACATCTGGAGTTCGCTTCTGCACAGAGCCAGGAGAAAGCAGATCATCATGAGAAAACACCAGGGGAAGAAGACAAGGTGACCTGGGTCAAGGCTGCATCCCTGGATGCCTCTGTGTGGTCCCGCAGTGAGTTGGGAAACATGAGCTGCGTGTGTGATTTGGGATAGGTGGGTTCACAGTTCTGCCACCATTTCTGAATTACCATGGGGAGAAAGAACCAAGCCCAGCCCCCTCATAGATGTGTTACAGGATAAATAGTTAGTTCAGTCGCTCAGTCGTGTCCGACTCTTTGCGACCCCATGGACTGCAGCATGCCAGGCTTCCCTGTCCATCAACAACTCCCAGAGCTTGCTCAAACTCATGTCCATCGAGTCGGTGATGCCATCCAACCATCCCATCCTCTGTCGTCCCCTTCTCCTCCCGCCTTCAATCTTTTCCAGCATCAGGGTCTTTTCCAATGAGTTGGTTCTTCACATCAGGTGGCCAAAGTATTGGAGTTTCAGCTTCAGCATCAGTCCTTTCAATGGATATTCAGGACTGATTTCCTTTAGGATGGACTCGTTGGATCTAAACCTAGGGGAATATGCTTTGGAAAACATATAAAGCAAATATTTGGTTTTAAAGCTTTCTCTACTTGGATTACTGTTAACAGATGAGCAAAGTGGACTCAATCACTCTGTTTGTTAAAAGCATTTATTTCTATAAATTTATTTATTTGGCTGTGCTGGGTCTTTTTGCAGCACACAGGATTTTAGTTGCAGCATGTGGAATCTTGGTTTTTCTGTTTTTTTTGTTTAATTGTGGCATATTGGATCTAGTTCCCTAACCAGGCATCTAACCCAGGGCCCCTGCATTGGGAGCGCAGAGTGTTAGCCACTGGAAAAATGAAAGAACATGAAGTTGCTCAGTCGTGTCCGACTCTTTGCAACCCCATGAACTGTAGCCACCGCACCATCAGGGAAATCCCTCAATTGCTCTTGATGGAAGACAAAATGAAATGTTGTAAAGGATGGATTCGTGTGCCCTGCTTTTAGGTGTTAACTCACCTTCTTGTGGTCATCATTTCAAAACATACACATATCAAATCATTCTGTTGCACACCTTACAATTATACCATTTTACATGTCAATCATATTTTAATAAAGCTGTAAGAAAAAAGTGAGCCTCACAGACATCTTGTGAAGAAGTTAGAAGCATTAGTCGTTCAATCATGCACGACCCTCTGTGACCCCATGGACTGTAGCACGCCAGGCTCCTCTGTTCATGGGATTCTCCAGGTAAGAATACTGGAGCGGGTAGCCATTCCCTTCTCCAGGGAATCTTCCCAATCCAGGAATCGAACCCAGGTTTCCTGCATTGCAGGCAGATTCTTTACCTTTTGAGCCACCAGGAAAGGGCCGACCTACCCCGAAATCCTGTGAAGTCCTGTTAATTCCATTTCACAAAGGAGGAAATGTAAATGTGGGCTCTTCAATGATGCAGCTGACATCCCCAGGCTGGCACGGGTGCAGTGCAGAGGGGACCTTCTCACGTGGACAGCTCAGGAGGGACCAGAAGAGAGGGTAGATGATTAACAGCTGACCAGGGGCAGATCTGCCCTGAAGCTGGGCTGAACTCAATCCAGGGATGTTCTTGCAAATCCTGGCTCCCAGAAGTGGAAGGCTGCTGATCAGGGAGCTTCCAACATGCCTCCAGTAACAACCAGTGTTGTGCCCTGAGCCGAGGACAGAATGTTTCCAAGCCGAGACCAGTGTGGCTGAATCCACTCCTGCCGCCCACCTCTGGCTGGAAGAGAGGTGAGCTTTTATTACTGGTTCCACACAGGAGAAGCCCAGGTTCTGGGGGTCTCTGGGAAGCCCCTGGTCTGTCATCATTTATCAAATATCTAAATACGGTTAGATATTTAGATAACTGTTCCTTCTGGGGATCAAAACCAACTCTCCTGTACCTCCCTCAGGGCATTCCAAGAAAAGAACAGACGCTCACGAAAATGGGTCCTTGGGCTGCAGCCATCTGCAGGCAGAAATTTGAGGGTTGGCTGGAAAACACCAGAGACAGCAGGCTGGGGCCTAATTATCTGGACCACTTATTCACACTATCTGTTCCTTCCAAACACACTGGAGCATCCTCAGACCCTGAGGAGGAAGCATCTCATCTTCGTAGGTCTTGAGATCTGACTTCCCAGGTAGCTCAGTAGGTAAAGAATCTGCCTGTAGGAGATGTGGGTTCTATCCCTGGGTTGGGAAGATCCCCTGGAGGAGGAAATGGCAACTCACTCCAGTATTCTTGCCTGGAGAATCCCACGGATGGAAGAGCCTGGCGGGCTATAGTGCCTGGGGTCAAAAACAGTAGGACACGACAGAGCACCTGAGCACGCACACATGCACAAGACCTGAGACCAGTGCCCACACCACAGCTCGTGGCCCCAGGCAGCTCCCATCTTGAGACGAAATCTATCACCCTGGAGCCCACTGGAGTTTGTCCTGGCCCTCGTGCTGTGGTGTCTGCTCTGTCGCCAGGGGAGAGCTCCTGGGAGGAGGAACTGCCCCATTCCTGTGCACAGCAGGGATTGGAACAAAGGTCTTTTGGACGTTCTCCTGACTCCCCGGTGTCTATGATCCGGAACTTTCCGCCCCACCCTCCAAGTACCCGGAGTTTCTATCCATCTCAGTTTAGAACTAACGGAAGTGACTTCCTCTTCCCTCACTCACACAGTGGGGCTTCACCCACGCATTAGGTGACTCCAAAGCCAGTGGATTCTCAGAGCTGCACTGCAGGTGTAAGACTGGGGTTTGGGTGTGAGGCCGGGTGCGAGTGTAAGGCTGGGGATGCGGGTGTGGAAGCCGGGGTGTGGGTGTGAGGCCTGGGTGTGGGTGTGAAGCCGGGGTGCGGGTGTGAGGCCGGGGGTGTGAGTGTGAGGCCGGGGGTGCAGGTGTGAGGCCTGGGTGCGGGTGTGAGGCCAGGGGTGTGGGTGTGAAGCCGAGTGCGGGTGTGAGGCCTGGGTGCAGGTGTGAGGCCAGGGTTAGGGTGTGAGGCCGGGGGTGTGGGTTGAGGCTGGGGTGCGGGTGTGAGGCCAGGTGTGGGTTTTAGGTCAGGATGGGGTCGTGGGGTGACTCCTACCCTGGTCTGGACTCTCACTGAGCCGGCTCCAGGGTGGTAACAGGTGATGATGGATGATGGCACCCATCATGATGGTGGTCCTCGGGCCAGGGGGCTGGAAATGGCCCCCAAGCTGCCCCCAGACAGAGCTGTAGGCCTGGATCCTTCATGCCCACTCACATCTGCTGTGAGCACATGGGGAGGCCCGTCCCCAAGGCTGCAGGGTCTGCAGCCCCTAAGAGTTGCCCTGGCTCTGAATCCAGGAATGGGCTGGGTGACACACACTTGCTCACACACATGCATGCTGAGCACATGGCCTGAACGGTGGCTCTGTTCTGTGCTCCCAGGGGGAAAAATGATCCCTCCCTTGCCACAAGGGGTCCACATGGGGGCGGATGCTAGCGATAAGGAAGGAACCGTCACTGAAAGCAAAAGAAAAGGAAACTCGGATTTATTGAGCACCTGTTGAGCCGGGCGAGTCATTCCCACTCAACGCCAGAAGCTGGAGACACATGCTTCCCGGCTCTGGCCAGCACCCCGGCCAACTTCCCGGCATCAGACACACGGGAGTGGTCTCTGGACCCTCTTATTTCAAAACGAAAGTGAGTGAAACCAACACAGGGGGCAGGGAGGAGCCTATCCATTGGCTCAGAAGCCAAGTGAACACACAGGGGCATCTTTTTCTGTGTCAGCTCCCACATTTCTGGTGCAGGCACTGCGAGATTCCAGGAAGCGGCCTCCAGCCGTGTGCAGTGTGTCCCTTCTTCAGGCTTGAGACCTGCAGGTGCTGAGCCTCTCCCAGAGCACGGATCTGCCCTCTGCTGCATGCACCCGCCATCCAGAGCAGAGGCTGCGCTTCGTGTCTGCACCTTCCTTCTCTTCCTGCTTCACTTACGTCTCCTGGGAAGCAGCGACTGTCAGCTAATCTCTCCCTGGGTGACCTCTGGGCACAACCAAGAATAGAAGCCCATTGTCCTCATTTTCTTAAAGTTTCCTTTTGAGGAAAGAGGTAAGTTTGGCGAGTGTCCGCTCAGGGTTTCATAGCACCGAGAGTTTCCTTAGAATTGGCAGCTACACTTCAATTAGGGACCGTCAGAACGAGAAACGTCCTCTGCCTCACGAATCAGGTTTCCCAAACTTCGGAGCAGAGAGGAAAAACTCAAAAAGCATTACCATATGAAATAACAATAATAATAATTAACAATAATATTATAATCTGACCGACCGGCAGCATCTGTTGGTTTTAATAATGTTGAGGTCTCTTAAGAAAACAAAACAAACAAACAGAAAAACACACATGATAAAAGAAAGAAAGAAAAAATAAAAACCATGTGGCTGAAATGTCTCAAGACCTCTGGCTTCCCATCGGGCTGTGCGTTCAAGTTTCAGAAATCCACCAGCGTCTCCTGGCATCCGGCATCTTCTAGGGGCCCTTCACATTACCGGGTCTAGCAGCAGCGAGGCTGGCAAAGTAGGCACACTGTGAGGGGTCGCACTGGCCCGGGGGGCCGGGGGGGCCCGGGGGGCCAGGGTGTCCAGCCAGTCCTGTCTCCCCTTGAGGCCCGGGACTCCCAGGAAGCCCATCTTTAGCATAGCCAGGTTCCCCGGGCTGACCTGGACCAAGGAGCAAAAGAAAGACGGTGGTTCAAGTTCGTTGCGGAGCGCACACGAGCCTGATGTCACTACTTTCATTCAGTGGTGAGGTGAGGATGCCACAGGCTCAGAGGAAACACCCCATGGTCTGGGCGCTCTGCCTGGAGAGAGGAGACTTGTCCCCGTGGACACTGTGCAGGCAGATGGCTGCCCTTTGCATACTACACCCTGGGGCCTGGCCCCTCCCCTTCCCAAGACTCCAGCCGAACCACTCCTACCTGGGATCCCGGGGGGTCCCATCTCCCCTCGGAGGCCAACTCCAGGTGCACCTGGATCACCTTTGGCTCCTCGCTCACCTGGTGAGAAAAACACACGTCTTTGATGGTGGAGACTCACGATGGTGGCGGAGAGAGGGAGCCCCACCATGGGGCTGGGGGGCAGAGCCAGCACTGTGTCAGATGCCTTGCTCCTGTTCACACACTCATTCATGCACACTCACACTCAAGCATACACCTGCACTCAGAAATATGCCCATGTGAACACCAAAATAGACACCCCTTCCAAAACATTTGCTCAAATACACATATGTATACGTAAACATTCACTCAAGTGTGATAACTACCCGATGATGCATGCACATATGTAGATTCACACATATATTATACAAATATGCACACACTCATAAACACATCAAACACAGACACCCAAATGTTCACATTCTCTCCTATACAAACACATATGTCCACACACATCCACTGACGCATGCCTACAAGTCTCCGTGTTCTCAAAGCATTCTATTGAGCCTCTGTCTAGGAGGAGCCAGGTGGTAAACAAATCTGAGTATACGTAAGACACTGTCCTATTCTTGAGAAGCATGAATTCTAAGACAGATGACACAGGACACAGAGAACATTCTAATATGAAGTAGAATCAGGTAAGTCTTAATAATCACAGGAATTTAAAACTCTAACATGTTCAGAAGAAAGAGGGTTCATTCCCCAGGGAGGATTATCTGAGACTATATTGGGGTTAATACTATACAAACTTGATTAAACTCTCAGCTTTTTTTTTTTTATCATTCCTTTTCTTTGATATGTTGTCTCCAGATATCTCCCGTATGTAGTGTATAATGTTTTCTCTTATAATCCAAGTTGAAATTTTGCCAGTTCATGGAGATTTTAGGCCATTCTTATTTATTGTTTCAGTTACTACATTTGGTCAGTCTTCTGTCACAGTCTGACTTTTCTATGCTTTATGCTTTCTTATTGGCATTTATTTCATATATTTTGTTTCATGAACCAACAGAAGACAGACTTGGATGCAAACTTTAAAAAAGTTCAGAAGGAGAAACATTACAAGGTGATGTATCTCAGTGAGGGAAGAATTAAGGGGGAATTCCCAAGCGGTCCAGTGGTTAGGACTCTGCACGTTCACTGCCTAGGGTGTGGGTTCAATCCCTGGTTGGGAAACTAAGATCCCAGGGTGCGCCTCCCCAAAAAAAGAACTAAGAAATGGAAGACTGAAGGACGGAGACGTGGCAGCTGAGATGACAGCACCACCTCTTCCCTACACCGTGCTTATTCCTCGCTGGACAGAAGGGGTGAATGACCAGGCTGCTGAATTTGGGGTCAGGTCCTTCCCCGCCCTTTGACATCTGTCCGCCTGCAAAGATAACGCCTTCCTCGGTGCACTGGGCGCTGTTGATGGCGGCAGGCACTGTCCCTTGCAGGAGAGGCTCGCTGTGTCCAGCACAGCCACATCCAGGTCAGGTATGTCCCTGAGAGCCGGGGAGCTGGCAGCGTGTCCAGCTTTAGCTCTGTCCCTTGCAGGAGAGGCTCGCTGTGTCCAGCACAGCCACATCCAGGTCAGGTATGTCCCTGAGAGCCGGGGAGCTGGCAGCGTGTCCAGCTTTAGCTCAAACCACTTTATTCCTACGGAAAAGCGTTAGTCGCTCAGTCATGTCCGAGTCTTTGTGACCCCATGGACTGTAGCCCGCCAGGTTCCTCTGTCCATGGAATTCTTCAGGCCAGAATACTGGAGTGGACTGCCATTCCCTTCTCCAGGCGATCTTCCGAACCCAGGGACCAAACCCTGGTCTCCTCCATTGCAGGCTGATTCTTTTCTGTCTGAATCACCAGGGAAGCCCATGCAGAGCTAACATCTAATGCCCATTTGCCTGGAGTCTAAATGTCTTATTCCTCAGTGACTTCTTGAAAGGCGAGAGAGAAAACATCCTGTGTACTCCCTGGACCGTGAGCAGTGGAGATGGAGAGAGACCAAGACGGGAGAAGGAAGCAGACTCGCTCTTCCTGGCAGAAGCATCATTTTGCAAAAACGTCAAGTATGAAAACCTCTTAGGCAGATGAAGAAACTGCATGATGTCAACATGCAGAGTGTTAGCAGGCTGCGGGGGTGGGGAATGGGCGGGCCAATGCATATTCAGTAGAGCGTGTGCTGTGCACCCTGGGTCCTTCTCTACGAAACACCTCTTCCCAGCTCCTCACTTACCTTTGGGACCTATGGGGCCAGAGGGTCCCTCCAGACCCCCCTGCCCTGGCCTTCCTGGCTCCCCCACAGGGCCTGCCCGGCCTGGAAGCCCATCTTTTCCAGGAGGCCCTGGGGGCCCGGGTCTGCCTTGAGAGGCCTTGGTGTGTGCAGAGGGCATCTGGGCCAGGAGGTAGGCGAGTCTGGCTGTGGAGTAAGAAAAACAGAGACGTTTCATGAAGGAGGGATAAAGGGCCGAAGATGGGCTGGCAGCACACTGCAAAGCTCCAGGCAGTAAGACCTGTGGAACAGCAGCGAGAGAGACACACCAAGAGTGTGCTGCAGGGCGTGTTCGTGGGGACGCTGCTCCGGGGCCAGGCGGCTGGGCTGGAGTCTCAGTGCCACCACTGATGATGGCGTGGCCCTGAGCAAGTCACCTGCCCTCTCTTAGCCTTTGCTGCCTTTTCTCCAAAATGGGGGCAATGAGACAAGCCCGACCCCACTGGGCTGGTGGGAGGATGGAGCTGATGAGACGAGGCATTACAACTGCCCCGGCACGAGATCTAAGTGGTGCATGGATATCACTGCTCCCCTCGAGGTGGCAATGACAGCAGCAGCAGCAGAAACTGTTGCAACTATCAGGTTGGGGAAACTGAGGCCAGTGGGGGAGAGTGGGACTTCAGTGGCTTACATAGAGCAACTTAGGGACTTCTCCTAAGTGTGGAATTCCTCATCTATAAATGAAGGGCTGGACGTCATGTCATTAATGATCCTTAGGTGTGTGAAATGTGAAGATCACAGGGTGATTCAAAACCCCAGAGGTCCAATCGCTGACCTCCACGCCTTCCTACTGCATTGGGAATACATAGCCCACCCCAAGGACACCGGGGGCTTTTCCTTTGCTTTCCAGACGATAAGGCCAAGCCCTTCGTCAGGGGGAGTGACCCAGCCCATAGAGGCAATGCTGACACCCTCCTGGGTCTCAGTGGTAAAACTGAAGCAGAGTCACGTCTTCTGACAGCCTGGCGGGGGGGCTCCCAAGCAGCCCCTTCCCCACCGTCCCACACGAGGAAGCGGAAGGGACGTGCACCGGCCCGAGACCCGGGCACACAGCTGCTCGGCTCACAGCCCAGACACTCTCATCTTGAACATGGAGCGGATGCTTCTGATGCTTCCTCCTCCCAAGATTGTTCAGAAGAAAGGACTCAGCTCAGATGCTCCTTCTGAACTCATTCAAAACCGGGCTTGTCTCTGCCAAGGGGCTGGAAACTCCTCGTGTGCCCGATAAATCTAACACCCAGAAGAAAGGCTGTAGATGGGGATGCTCGCACACAGGAGACCTCAGGACCGTCCTGCCCGGCGGGAATCACCGTTCCAGCCTCTGGGATCCTTCCTTTCTTCACCCTCATTACCACCACCCCAGCTCTATGCTGTCCTCTCCAGGGAAACGGTCTCTGGTTCTCCTGGGCAGGGAGATGGACCACGCTCACTCGCCTGGACACCCCAAGAGGGCAGTGAGAGAGTCATCATGTTCCGTGCTGCATCCACAGACCCAGTGCAGAGTCTCAAATGTGCCAGGAGGAAATTTTCACTGTCTGAGACCTGACCACGTGAATAAACATACCCTTCCCCTTTGCCCACCCGTGCCTGGGAATGGTGGTGAGCTTTCGATCTTCCTGAGCCCAGAGTGGTCTGTGACTTTTTTCCCTAACAGTTTCCAACACAGAAGGCAGGGGAGGATGAGATGGGAGAGGATGCGGTGGCTAAAAGCCTGGACTCTGTAGCCCGGCTGCCTGCATGCAAACCTTGGTCAGACAGTCACCAACTCTGCAGCCTCCGGCACGTTACTTTGTGTCTCTGATCTTAATCATCATTCATGGCTCACGAGCTCACAGAGGCTTCCTTACATCAGTAAACACGTGTGGGTTCTGAGAACTCCACCTGACGTGGGGCTAGCCCTACATGCCGGTGCTATGACAATTACCTCCCCACCCCTCCCTTCCTGAGCACCTGCTCTGTATGGGGCCCATACAAGACTGGGATTTCACAGTAAATCCTATACAGGAGAATTACAAGGATTCTAGTTCCTTGAAAGCACAGTGTGTTCCAGCTCCCATTAGGGTCTCTGCACATGCTGTGTCTAAGGTCCGGAGTCTGGTCCTTGGTTTTAGCTCCCATGGCCCCTCCTCCAAGAAGCCTTCCCTCACCTGCTCCCTACTCTCTTTGTGATCTTAGGTTCTTTCCCCTGGCCTCTTCTGTGCCCTCTGTGTCACACAAAATCACAGGAGTGGAGTTTTCTTACTATACCGAAGTCATCTTGTCTATGTCTCTGTCTCCTCTTCTGGGCTGTGAGTTCTACGAGGCCCATCACAGGCCTGCCAGAGCTCCTTATTGATGAGATAAACAACTGAATGTACAGATAAGTGCTCATGGCAAGGCTGGTTCTGTAGGTGGTGAGCTCCCCTTCCTGGAGGTAATCAAGCAGCCATAGCTCAAGCGTCCCCAAAGAGCAGCTTGGAGCGGGATCTGTGTCAGAAGTGGCTGGCAGGAGCCTGCAAGGTGCGCCTCTCTGCTGACTTCTGCAGGAGCCGCTCTGAGGCTGCCTTTACCAAGCCAGGCTGCAGAGGTCCCGAAGGAGGAGTGAACGGACTACTGTCCAGGCTCACACAGCATCTAGGACCCAATGCTGTGAAAAAGCCAACGACTCACTTTCCAGCTGTTTCTCCAGTTCCTCTTGGATGAGCCGCCGCAGGACGTCCATGGATGGAGACTCGCCCTGGGAGGAGGGAGAAAAGGTAGAGTTACTCACCTTCCCAGGACCGCCTGCCTCCTAAGACCCAGAGAGCTCAGGAAACCAAGACAGCCACAGCCACGCAGACTATAACTCCCTAGTCCAATCCCTTTAACACCTAGAACCGTCTCCCCTCGACGCCTGCCTCGCAGGCAGCATCATTGCGTCTTGCATGGCGACCTGGATGCTTTTCCCCCTGAAGCCCCTGCCCCCTCTCCTTCCGGCACAAACCCCCTCCCCAGCCCTGGACTCGGGGGGTCTGGTTCTGAGTCTCTCTGGGCTGAAGTCCCCCCACCTGCAGGGCCAGCTCGCAGGCTGCCCCTGTGCTCTCTCGGGCTTGCTCTCCTCCCGTCGGCCACACGGCGGCTCTGGTGTCTGGCCTGCCCCGCTGGCCCCACACGGGGTCTGCTCACACAGACGATGAGCCGCGGGTCAGCGGAGCAGAGCCGTGCCTCCAGGCCCCACGGCGACATGCAGCTCTTGGAGTGATCCGTGAGAGCGGAACTCACGCCATGCTGGGGCTCCTCCCTGGTCGTCAGAGCCCTTCAGGGAGGTGTCCACTCCCAAGGGTGGGGGCCTTACTGTGCTCATCGCTGCAGCCCCAGCATCGGGCTTATTGTCTTATTTCCCTTTTTTCCTTTCTGGCCAATGATCTTCTCTGTTACTCCCAGAATTCCCATTACTACCCAGAGCAGCAGAACATCTGGCAAAGACTCGGTGGGTGGGGGCGCTCTGGAAACCCAATGAGTCTGCCAGCACCCATACCTGGCTGAGGGACAGCACCTGGCTGCCTGGCCTCTCCAGGGTGGTGAAACCCAGGCTGACCACAGAGCCCCGCGGGGATGGGCCAGAGCCTCAGAGCAGGCAGGGCACAGGCCCCAGGGCCTGTGCTCTGGGCCACAGGAGGGTCCCCCAAGGACCATGCAGGCTGCAGAGCTGGGGTGGGGAGGTCACATGGACCTGGCACCCAGCCCCCATGGACCAGCTCACCGAGCTCTGCCCGACACACTACAGCCAGCGTGTCCCTGTGTTGCAAGACTGTGTCAAATTAAGAGCTCGGCCACAAGAACAACTGTGTTCAGAGAAAAAAAACAAACTGCTCTCAACAAGCCTTTCCTTTTGCACTTGGGAAAAGCTAGACCCAGAGGGAAGACCAAGCACCCCAGACAGCAGACAGGAGGGAGACAGAGCCGGGTGTCAGGTGGACGGGGAGGGAGCCATCCCCGTGGGGAAGCTTGGGTCACTGGGAGCCTCTGTATCTTCTCGATTGCCTGCTGCATGGGGTCCTGGGCAAAAAGCATCATCGCCCAGGAGTGAAACTTGGACCATGGGGACAGAGGGACTCTATCCTCAAGCCCTTCATAAGCCACGTGTGTCATTTCACTTAACCATCACAGCCAGCATGTCAGGAGAGAGGCATCCTCGTCCATTTTGGGAGGGACAGGAGGGCAGACTCAGAGAGGACAAGCAGGGGTCAGCCCCAGCTCATGCAGGTCACTGGTACCTGCAACCTGGTCCCTCTGGAGCCCACACACCTCTCTGGCTTCCCTTGAGACCCCAAGGATCCCCAAGTTTGAGGCATCGCCCACACCCTTACCCTTAGCCCTGGAAATCCTGGCTGGCCTGGAGGCCCCGGGGGACCGGCCAGCCCGTTCTCCCCAGGTGGTCCCTGGGGGCCCATTAGGCCTGTGTAACCTTTGTGGCCTGGGATCCCAGGGTCGCCAGGCTGGCCCTTTCCACCAGGAGGTCCTTTGTCACCTTTGATGCCAGGATCTCCCTAGAGAAGGCAAGAAGAGCATCAGTGAGCAAAGGCCTAGAAGGTATCCCCCAGGATGGCCGGACAAGCCCCAGGCTGCAGGAGGGGCCCCCGGCCCCGTGTTCTCAGTGCGGGAGAGGAGACTTGAGTCCTGCAGGCCCGTGACTCCGTGATGGCGCAGACAGGACTCAGGCTCAGACCGACAAAGGTGTGCGCCCACGTCATACAGGAGGTCTGCTGGGGACGAGACGTGGACTCTGACTTTCAGATCCCAGTCTTGTCTCCTCCCAGCTGAGAAGGCCAGCACAGTAATGAAACCATCTGCCACATGCACACTTATGTGGAAAAGCACAAAAAGTGGTGGAAAAAGTTTGATAGGTTCAGGGGGTTTATATGAAAGGTATATGCATATTTACACATGCACGCCCACCTGGTTCTGAGCGCATGATTTCCAGAAAGATACAAGCAAGTATACAGTGACAGACCCAAGGAAAGCGTGCTGGATGGGCACCTAGTCTTGACCGCATTTACTTTTTTTTTAAATTTATACTGTTTAACTGTATTGCTTTTCAACAGTAACAGTGAGTTAAAAAATGAATGCAGCCAGATTTGAGGGGAGTCTCCTAAATTTCTCCCACGTGATGGATTTTATGGGGGCATTGTCATCCGTGGGTGGTCTCCAGTGTGGGGGTCTGGGAGGGTCCCTTTCGTGCATCTCAGTGCCAAGGCCTGTGGTACAGCGTTTCCTATTTATTCCATGTCTCTACATCCCTCTGCGGTGAGAGGACCTGTCCCATATTTCAAATGTTCCAGAGCGGAAGGTGTGAGAAGCCTGACCGCTGTCTGGCAACCTTCCACAAAACCACTTAACGGGGGAAGGCAACTCTCCTTTACTGACTGGGTATTAGAGAAGCTTCTATCTACCGATTAAGTATTAGAGAAGGTTCATGGTCTGAATTCCCCGGCTCCCAACCAAAACTCCAGCATATGGCAGCTCCGGCCAGCTCCTGGCTGGCAGGATCCTCACTGTCTTCACAGCCATGGCGCCATCCCCTGGCTCCATCCTCAGGGGCCAACAACCACGAGAATCACAGTCACTGAGAGGAGGAGGGCGAGAGATCAAGATGGGGTAAGAATCCCTAATCTCTCGGCTTCCATTTCTCTCTGGTCTGCAGGGGAAACCAGTCCTCACCCTTGCAACTTGCAAGGAAAGCAGAGATAAACTCTTTGTGGGAGGGACCACAGAAAAAAAACCCAGGGTGGTTATGGGGTGGCAGTGCCTTCCGTGTCGGGCAATAGCGGGACCCTGTGATAGCCAGCCACGTGGAGGACTGTTTAATTTCTCTGGAGGGAAGAGCAGTTGTTATGGGTGAGAGAACGCCCCCTACCCTCACCAGTGTTTCTTCCAAAAAAGAATTAATTTTTTACTCTGTTGTGTGTGGGTTTTTTTTTTTTTTTTTTTTTTTTTTTTTGAGGAATGCAATGTAAAGAAAAGCTTTCTGAGCACAGCGCCAAGACGATTCATTATGGGAAAATCTGTTCCCTTGTCACCTCCAGGGACAAAGCTGGTTCTTGGCAAATTGGCACTTTGGGCTCAAAGCATGTCATGCACAGGCTTTCGCGAATGGGGAGGAGACGGGGAGATTTGTCAAAGTCTGGGCATGCTTGCCTCTGAATGTGTAATTGCAATGATTTTACTCCTTAAAATAACAACCATGAAAACCACGACAAAACCCCAACAACGGAAAAAACCTCCCGCTGTGGGCTCACGACTTCCAGGGGGAACAGAGAACAGGGAAATGCCCCCAGGAGCTGCTCCCCTGGCTGGGCAGCTTCCTAAAGCCCCAGACACAGTCCCCTTGCCCCCGGGAAGGTTGCCTGCACATGACCACGTGTCCCACTCACCCTTTCTCCTCTGAGTCCCGGCTCTCCCGGCTTCCCAGGCGCCCCCTGCAATGAAAGCAGAGGAGGGCAGTCACTTCACCAGGGGCATCTCTGCCCATCCTAGTCCTCGCTGCCTGTGGAGGACAGGGGGTCCTCCAAGAGTCCTGCTCTTGCCTCGTCATAACTCCTTGCTCTTATGCACCCATCACCCTCGCCTGGTAGTTTCTGAAACATGCCACATTCTCTCCCCAGTGCTTCACATGTGCCAAGTGATCTTTTCCAAAAGCCCTTTCCTGTCTCCCCCACCCCTTCCCACCCCTGCCCCTGCTCATCCTGAGGCCTGGGAGTGACCAGGGCCAGAGCATCTCTGCTGACAGAGTCAGGGGAGAACAGAGCTGAGGCTTGAGCTGAAACTGATGTCATGCTGCTGGGTGGGGAAGGACTGTGGAGGGCAAGGCTGGACATAAGAAGTCAGTTAGGAGGTCCCTGCAAATGCCCAGGGGAGAGATGACGATGATCTCGGTCAGGTCTCTTAGCAGTAGAGATGGAGAGAGCTGGACAGAGCTGAGAGGTACTGGGGAGTCAGAAAGGACACATCTTGTTAATAAACAGGACTTGCTGATGGGCTGGGTGCAGAGAGCAACAGATAAGTGAGAGATGTATCAAGATGGCACCCCAGGACTGGCTCCCATGCAGAGTGAAAACACGGACCTTCGTTAAGAAAGCACTAGGGGGACCTCCCTGGTGGTCTAGTGGCTAAGACTCTGAGCTCCCAATGCTGGGGTCTTGGGTTTGATCCCTGGTCAGGGAACAGGATCTCACATGCCGCAACTATGAATCAAAGATCCCATGTGCTGTAACTAAGACTAAGTCAACCAGATAAACAAATATTAAAAAATAAAATAAAAAGAAGGCACTAGGATTTCAGGACAGTGACAGCAGAACACAGAAGCAAGTGTGGGCATCCTGCTAAGCTCAGGGCCCCAAGAGACAGCACGTGTCACCCGCCCTTGCAGTGACCCTGTGTCTCCCACAGGAAAGGGTCCTCAGGAGAAGAGGGGTGTGGTACTTGCCTCCTTGCCTGGGACTCCTTTCTCTCCTGGCTCCCCCTACGACACAGAACAAGTAACAGTTAGCTGCACAGCATCAGCATGTTGTACATAACATGAGTGTCTTTAAAACAAACACTTTCGCTCGAGTCATCTCGAGCAATGACAATAATCAAGGGTCCAGCCAAGGAGACCCCAACAGGGTCCATGCTCACCTGAGGCCCTCGGGGACCCAGGAAGCCTGGGAGCCCTGGGCTGCCGTTTTCTCCTTTGGTTCCCTTCTGGCCCTGCAGAGGGAAAACAGGGCATTCACTCTTCAAGGTCAAGGGCCAACTCAAGAAGATTCAGAAATCTCGTAGCCCCTCTGTTATTCTGAAAGCCTGGCACGTGAACGAAAGAAAAGACAACCCTTTTCCTGGAATGGAAGGGCTGGGTTAGGGAGAGACACTGTGATGAGAACCCCACCCACGAGTGGGGGACAGGAGGAGAATTTCCTGTGCATAGTCAACGGCCTTCCCATTCAGAGCAACAGAAACACAAAGGGACAAACATTTAACAAAACAACTTAATGTGTATGGGCTTCCCTGGTGGTTCTGTCAGTAAAGAATCTGACTGCCAAGCAGGAGATGCAAGTTCGATCCCTGGGTCAGGAAGATTCCCTGGAGAAGGAAATGGCAACCCACTCCAGTATTTCTGCCTGGGAAAAATCCCATGGACAGAGGAGCCTGGCGGGCTACAGTCCATGGGGTCCTAAGATCCTAAGAGTCAGACACAACTCAGTGACTGAGCCATCCTGCTTGACGTGTATGGGGCCCCTCTAAGTGACCTCCCTGGAGAGGCAGTGTTCCTCTTCCCAACTGGCCAGCGATTCTCATGGTTTGGCTCACTTTTGGGGTAAAGTGTGTGGGAATCTTTCAGCTTCAACCTTTCTGGGAAGCCACCAAATTTGGGTCAGCCCTTCTGCGGCCAGCTCTGCGCTGGGGGCGAATCAGCCTAGTGACGCAATCCTTCCTGTCTGTGATGTCTCAGCACAGGTGACAAGACTCCTGCGATGGTTTCTGCATGGTTGTCCCTGGTCCAACAGGAAGATGGGGCTCTACCGGGTGCCCGGGTGCCCAGTCTGCCTGGGAATGATGGCTCTCCCAGGAGGCAGGATTTTCAACGCTACCACCAGGAGGGCAAACCAGGATGGGCTGCTCATCCTGATTTCCACAGTGACAACAGTTAGCTGGCCAGATGGGTCTGCCCATTGCCCCGTGCAGTTACTACTTGAGTACCAAACTATGAGGATGGCCTTCTCAAGAGGGTTGCCAATTTTAGCTAATAAATCTACAGTAAGGCTGGGGTGGGAGGAGACAAGTGGACAGGCGTTGATTTATCCAACCCTAGGCCTCATCAAAGACCCATCTTCTCCATCATGTCTCCCCATCTACCAGACCTGAACCCTAAATCCTGAATCCACTATCCAGGGATCAGGACACTGTTGACTACACAAGCAACCCTCTTTCTACTCCCTGCCCGTTGTTCGTTCTTGCTCTCCCCTTTCCCCACCTCCCAAGCAGCAGGAGGATCCTCTTCAGCCAACTCTGGATTACATTCAGCCCCACGATGCACGCCTACCCCCTCTCATATGTTAAGGGCCGTGGGCCTGACCCTGTCCTTCCACCCTCTAAAGGCATCAAACAACTAACACACACTCTTAATACACATTTTAAAAATTCTTTAATAGCTTTTTTTTCCCCCCTATTGGATGCCTATGGTTGTAGACAACAGAGTTAAGTGGGTAATCACATGAAAGAGGTCCTTCCTGGATCCTCTTGCCTCCAGCATATTCCTACCGTGGAAATACCATGTTTTCCCACTGAGGCTTCTGGGAACAGAGACCAGACAGGGTGATGTAAACCACACACCCTTCCAAAGCTTGCCCTAATTCCATCACAGCCGAGGGACAGTACTCACAGGGTTTCCTGGGGTGCCAGGGTCTCCCGGTGATCCAGGCAATCCATTCTTACCCTGATGGAAGAAACAGAAATTAAGGGTGTGCCAGGATGCTCTGCCGGGGCATCATAGGGCAGGAAGGAGGGACAGAGACTGTTGGACGTGGAGGGCTGGTCTCACACACAGCTGTGACTCAGACCAGCATGGTCCCACATCCTTACTTAGAGGCTGCTTATCAACCCTATGGGGCTTCCCTGGTGGCTCAGATGGTAAAGAATCTACCTGCAGTGCAGGAGATCCACGTTCAATCCCTAGGCTGGGAAGATTCCCTAGAGAAGGGATCTGCTACTCACTCCAGTATTCTTGCCTGGAGAATCCCATGGACAGAGGAGCCTAGGGGGTTATAGTCTGGAGCTTGGGATATTTAACTCATAATAAATGATAAATACTTAAATGAATTCACATGCATGAAAACTCCTGGGCTGGTGACTGCTGCCTGGAGCACAGGTATGGTAAATCATCAGGACCACATTTGCTGACTTATCCATTTATCCTCCCACTCAGATGCTGACTTAAGGAACAAACAAAAGTGCTCACATCCCTGGAGGCCTGGTCTCAGCTGGGGATGCATGTTCCTGCCTTTATCCCCGCCTCCTTCTCTGTGAGGGGCACCACTGACTGAGTGGGTAAAGATATCAGACACGGAAACATGGCAAGTGCAGCATCATGTGGCTAATGGATGGAAAGTCCACTCACTCCAGACTCCAGAACAGACTCACAACCGTAACGTGCTCTAACTTGATGGGTATTTTGTGCGCATTTGTAATACAGATGAATATATATAACCAATAAGATCCTTGATGGAATAAAAATCAGAAAGTTCAAGAATGTTCCTAAGCTGCAGACAAATTCCTCGGGAGCCCAAAACTCACAGTCCCCCCTAATGCCAATCCACAGGCTGAAGTCCTAATCCCAGGTGTGTCAGAAGTTGGCCTGATTGGAAATACAGTCACTGCATCTGTAATTCATTAAGGTGAGGTCACACAGGAGTAGGGTGGGCCCCAATTCCAATATGACTGATGTCTTCATAAAAAGGGGACATTTGGACCAGAGGAATGTCACAGGGAGAAACCATGTGAAGATGGAGGCAGAGGCTGGGGTGATGCTTCTAGAAGCCAGGGAATGTCAGAAGCTGCTTGCAAACCACCAGAGGTTCAGAGAGCCTTGGATGACTCTCCCTCACAGCCTCAGAAGGAACCAACTCTACTGGCACCTTGACCGTGGACTCCTAGGTCACAGAACACTGAGACGATGAATGTCTTAGATTTCTAGCCTCCATAACCGAGGGACAATACATTTCTGTTACTTAAGCCACTGTGTTTGCGGTTCTTTTTCTATGACGGCCCTAGTGAACGAATACAGAGCACACCCAAACACTAGGATTCCTGAAGTTGGCGCGTGATCTGGGATCAGGGGCTGTTATAGTGTCCCAGCCATGCCAAGTGGCACCCTTTTAGTATCTGGATTGTGGGTAGGTGGTCCCAGACAAAAGCCTGGGGAGTGTGTGCTGGGCCAGGAAGGTGGGCTTAGGGCAGCGGCTATTTACCAACTGCTAGGACGTTTTGAGGGCTTCCCTCATAGCTCAGTTGGTAAAGAATCCGCCTGCAATGCACAAGACCTGGGTTTGATCCCTGGGTTGGAAAGATCCCCTGGAGAAGGGAAAGGCTACCCACTCCAGTATTCTGTATGGAGAATTCCATACAGTCCATGGGGTCACGAAGAGTCGGACACGACTGAGCAATTTTCACTTCACTTCACTTCAAGACATTTTGAAATAAGATGGTTGGATTGCATCATCCACTTAATGGACATGAGTTTGAGCAAATTCCAGGAGAAAGTGAAGGACAGGGAAGCCTGGCATGCTGCAGTCCATGGGGTCACAAAGAGTTGGACACGACTGAGCAACTGAACAACGACAAAGACATTGTCATTTTTTAACGATACACAGGGCTGTACCAGGATGAATCAACCAAATATCACCATGGTAACAGGCTTGCCAAAGCACGGAGCAGATCAACCTCAAGGCAAAACTCACCGGTAGGCCCCTCAGTCCTTGGGGACCCTGTGGCCCCGTAGGTCCGGTGTCACCCTGGAACAGAGAGAGGTCACATCACCCCAGAGTCGCTGCATGAAAATGGTGGAAGCAGACTTCCCCTAGGCGCCCTAGAGACCAAACAAATGGTGCCTAACGTGTCTCATCACCAATCACCAGTTGTTCCACAGGAACAGCTCACTTCCTGCAGGTTAAGTCCTCATTTGTATGCTTGTTGACTTAATTTACTCGCGTAGACCTGGCCCACCCATACCCATGGGGATCTCAGAGGCTCCACCTGGAGCCAAGGGACGTGACAGGGAAGAGAACTTTCCTTGGCATCCCATCTCTGAGTTGCTGATCAGTTACCTGTGGCCACTCCTGCCTCAGTCTCCACAGTAAGAAAAATGCCACGGGAAGGTCTACAGAAACTTCCAGGGTGCCGAGTAGCAGGGACTCACCACCACCTCCCACACGGCCTTCCTGGCAGCCTCCTAACCAGGATATAAATCTCCTCATATTATAAACAAAAAAGACAGAAGCTTGGCCATACTCCTACACAAATTACACTGTACAACACCCTTAAAAAAATGGGGGGTTTAAATGAAAAGAGAGCTGAGTGGGAGGGAGGCAGGCATTTGATCATGAGCGGGCCTCCTGAGCCTGTCCCCACTGCACCCTGACCTGCTGGGTGAGCTGAACCCTCCACCCCCTGCCCAGGGGTTTCCCTCTTGCCCTCCACTGTAAACTGGAGTGAGAGGGGTCAGCGAGCCCAGGATTCTCAACCTGCCTTTGAGCACCAAGAGGCACCCTTGGCAGACAGGGTGGGGGAGAGGCCTAGCTCCAGTCAATGCAGCTGCCCTGCTTTGATCTGCCTGCAAGGCCCACACGTGCCAGATGGGTGGGTTTGTGGAATGGATCCCACCTCTAAGGAAAAGCACAAGAAGAACCAGATCCTTTCCAGCTCCAGTATCTCATGACCACAGATCAGCCGAGATGACAGTGTATGTCAAGAGCCAGGGTGGGGGGGACACATCACCAGGGGTTAAAGCCAGGTCCTGAAGGGTGCCAGGGGCTGGGCATGGAGCCACCTGGGACCTCAGGACTACGAGCCAGTGCTCCTGGCCAAGAACCCACATCCAGGAGGCCGAGCCGTGTCCACACATGTTGGATGGCCCTGCGGGGAGGGCTCAGGCGGCCCACGGTGCCAGCAGGTGAGACATCGCCAAGAGATTCCCAGAATTCACCTGTGACTCCCTTCATTGTGGTACCCACTCCCCTGCCCAGGTTCTAAGCATCTCCTGGTCCTTGTCTGAATTATCTACACCCCTCCTCCCATAGGCCCAGCCAGGCCCCACCGGACACCCACACTCACATCTTTTCCTGGTGACCCTTCCCGGCCAGGGGGCCCCGTGGCGCCAGGCTCTCCCTAGAACAAGAAGCAGAAACACAACAGCTGCTGTTAGGGAGAGAAATGCGGAATGCCAGTGTCCCAGCCGCTATGCCTCGGAGCATGTGGGGAGGAAAACCAGGAGGACTGTCCACCCGAAAGCACCCCCCCACCCGGGCCCTGGCCCCCAAGTGGGGTCTGTAGTGCCCCCAAGGCCAGGTGCAAGCCCTCTGAGCTGCGGGGAACCACCAGCTGACAGATCAGGCAAACCACTGGGGGTTCCGTCTCCCCACACGCCAACCCACTGGACCCCCGCTGCACCTCAGCTTCCTCCTGGCTGTACAGAGCAGCGGTCCTCACCGGGGGACCCCCTAAGGATCCTTCTGTTTGGGGCACCCGGAAGAGATGGAGGAAAGTGGAGCACAGGAAGACAGGGCCCGGAGTTTCCCAGCTGGGATAAGCTAAAGGTGTCCACGCAAGCTCTGGGACCTCAGGAAAACCACCCCCTCCTCCGGGCCTCGGGTCTCTCCTCTGGAAAGTGGACCTAAGGGCGGCCCTCGCTCCCCACGGCTCAGGGCAGCACACCTGGGGACAGCACGGCTGGCAGTGACTGCACCTGACTCCAGGCTGACCTGGTCAAACCGGTTGGACATCAGTGTGAGGCCTCTGGGAGAAACGTCTAGAAACACTTAACCGAAACACTTAACCGGGAAGGGAAGATGCTTCCAACGGCTGCCACTCTCCTCTCTCAGGACACAACTCTGCCTGGCCCCCCAGGGCCCAAGACCTTGTGTCTAGAAGCACCCGCTTGGGTGCATGGGGACTGCCTGATGGCAACATATCCACTTACCCGGGGGCCAGGCAGGCCAGAGTCGCCTGTGTGTCCCTTGAAGCCCTAGAAGAAAAAGAATGATGTCATCCCACTAGGGAGCAGGCTGATAACGTGGGACCAGGTGGACTCCAGGGGGTGGAGAGGAGCAGGAGGAGGCGGCAAGCCCCCACCGGGTATGTGCAGGGGGTCTTTCAGACCCAGGGATCGAACCCGGGTCTCCTGCATTGCAGACGGACTCTTTACCATCTGAGACCCCAGGGAAGCCCTTATCTCCTTTAATCTCCTGTTTTTAAGAGAAAATGAAGGCCCTTCTGGGGAGTAGACCAGCCCTCGGGCTCAGCCATTAGATGAGAGCTCTGACCTGCGGGCCCCGCCGTTTCGTGCTTGTGGCTGTCATCCTGGAAATGTGTTCTCTGTCTGCTCCTCCCTATTTGGGGACAAGGATGATGGCCTTCGGAGGGAGGCTATGAGGGTCACTCCACAGGCTGTGGGGCGGTGCAGTACAAAGGGGAGCTCCAGACTCCGGGAGGAGCCAGGGAGAGGAAGACGCACTCCCTCGGATTTGACTCCAGATTCAACCCTGTGACCTGGGAAAAGTCAGCTGACCCCTGGAGTCCTAACATCACCATCTAAGGCATGAGGATAATAAAAATACCCACCTGGCAGAGCTCTACAGGACTGATCGGCAGAAAGGGGCGTTCTATGCTATTAAGTGTGACGGAGCAGGGCTGTCTTTGGAGCCAGGTCAGAAAATGAACCTGGTGCCCCACTCTCGAGCTGTGGGCCTTGGGAGCTTTCCTTCTCTTTCTTGGGATTCAGTGTCTGTATCTATAAAGTGAGGGTGAACCCACTTCTGCAGGGTTGCTGTTCAGGACCGAGAAAGAGGTGAACAGTGCTCTCCACTGTTTGAAATAGGCCAGTTCCCTTTCCCTGGGTCCTGGGATATTCTTCCAAGACACTCAAGTCCCAAATCCAGCCACGCTCAGTGCCAGGGACCCGGTTGTTCTCCCAAACAATCATGGACAAAAGCACCAAGTAAAGGAAGCCACACACGACGTACCTGACACTCGGCTGGGAATTTCCTTTAGTACTCACAACCACCCTGCAGAAGTGGGAACTGTTCTGATGCCCATTTCACAGAAGAAGAATCAGGTTCAGAAAGGTCCCCTGACCCAGGTCACAAAGTTATTAAATGGCAAAGCGGAAGCTGAGCCCAAGTCTGTCTACCTTAAAGCTTACATGTCTCTAACTCACACAGTGCCAGCCAGAGGAGGCGGGTCTTTTTTCACCTGCCTGGGTCTCTAACCTCTATCGCTGCACTGAAGTCGGACTCCTTACAACTCTCAGTTGAGAGATGGGCCTTGCCCCAACACAGTTCTCAGCAAATAGATCTTCTTGGTTGAAAACAAACAAAGAAACCCCTCCCTCCAATAAACCAGTGGTGGTGGTGGTGGTGGCAGTTTAGTCTCTAAGTTGTGTCCAATTCTTTGGGACCCCATGGGCTGTAGCTGGCAGGCTCCTCTGTTCATGGGATTCTCCAGGAGAAAATACTGGAGTGGGCTGCCATTCCTTCTCCACCAATAAATCAGTAACAACCTTAAAAAAAAAATCACTAATTCTGTGTTTTAATCCTCCAAAGAGCTGATATTCTGCAGTCTTGGGGTTCTTCTCCTGGTGCAATCAGATGAAAAGCAAGGAGATTCAGGAAAAAGGAAAGTACGTTTTATGTGTTTTTTCTCCTTATTGAATACTAGCCAGGTGAGATATTGATTTTTTTTTAACAGAGAAGCAAATTAAGGAAGTAGAACTAGCATTTTCATCTCCTACTTCTTACCAGTAGGCGATTTCTGGCAATCTTATATCTGGCAAAATTATATCTAGATAATTGGATTTTAAGATTTTCATTAAAAATCACATTTTCCCAAAAGAAAATCTAAGGAACTGTGTAAACAACTTTGAAATTATAAAGAAGTAAAGCATTTAGCAAAAGAAAGAAACAGCCCAAGAACCCTAAAGTACACAGAGTTCATTTCTGTAGAAAAGGCATCTGTGCTTGTTTATGTGTATAATAAATAGCTCAGCAGCTAGATATAGATTTAAATATATAAATGATAGATACAGATTTAGATATAGAAATGCTGGATTTCATACATAGAAGACTAAAACTCATACTAGAATATTAACAGAGCGTTACTTCTGTGTTGTAGAATTATGTTAACTCAATTTCCTTCTCCATAACATTATTTTTCTTATTCTTTTTATGACCATCATCATTTGTTATCATTAAGCAATGAAAATGAGTTACACTTCTAATTGGAAAAAAATACTTTAGCTGTGGAAAGGTTTCAGAATGAAAATTAAGACTCATTTTTAGGGTATGTCATCCAGAGAAAGCCAATTAAAAATATAATAAATAGGATAAGAACAAAGGAAACTTAGAGTAACAACATTGTGACAATGGTTGCAAG
The DNA here is from genome assembly GCF_054371585.1 of Giraffa tippelskirchi. Classification (NCBI taxonomy): domain Eukaryota; kingdom Metazoa; phylum Chordata; class Mammalia; order Artiodactyla; family Giraffidae; genus Giraffa; species Giraffa tippelskirchi. The sequence continues at coordinate 72,554,020 of NC_137280.1, forward strand.
TGGGAAAACAAATTTTATAGCAATGGCATGGGAGGTGACTGGATTTACTGCATATAAGTGCCAATGTCTTGGAAGGGAGGTCTTCTGGAATCCATGGCTGGGCGGTCTCAGAGAACCCGACCCGCAGGGTCACAGGCAACTGGCTGGTGGCTTTATTCTACTGTGGACAACACACACACACCCTAAGCACTTACAGGAGGACCGCGGGCACCCTCTGGTCCTGGCAGACCCGGCTCTCCTGTTTTGCCCTGAGGGTAAAGAAGAAAAGAAAAATTTGAGGACAGTATTTTCAGCATCTTCCTATTCTTGGTTGCCCAGGCTTCACATCACATTTCCACCAGCCAGTCTCTGCACCTGCCAACCCTACCCTCCAGCACTGTGGTCCATTTCAGTCCAAACAGAACAGCACTGTGGAGTCCAGCCTCTTAGGTTCTTGGTTTTCCAGGGATGGTGCTGGTTACACAAGGTTCATCTCTGAGACACCCATTCACAGTTGCCCCTATTTAATTTCCCGGATCGTTCTGGTGTGGATGAGAAATTATGTAGACACCCAAGCCAGAAGTAGCTTTATACTTCTCACAAAACCACCCCAAGGCAGCTACTAACAACTGCATCTTACAGAAGGGGACACTGAGGCTCAAAGTTACAGTTTCATTGAGTTAATAAACAGCAGAGCCAGACTGAATCCCAGCGACACCCTAAAGGATGCTCTCCTCATTGCAGCAGCAGTGCTGGTGACAGGCGGGCCTGCAACTGACTCATCCCGTCCCCATCCCATCTCCTCCTAACTCAACGCAAGTAACTGGGACACTCTGCTATTCAAGAGTCTTCCCTACCAGCAGTCTCATACAGCCCTGGATAGAACAGAGCAATGAACACAGGCCAATGGGTGCTGAAGTCTAGATAAAAGTGGTGAGAGGTAGGGGAGGGTTGGGGGGGCAGGGAAAGTGGGTGAAAGGCCACGTGTGGTTGATGGGGAGACGGGCACAGGAGGGCACACCTACCCCCAAATCCTCCCTCATTTCCACAGCTTATCAACCTTGAGGGTCAGATGGGGTCCAAGAGGGAGCACAGGAGAGGCAGAAGAGCATCCGTGGATTTAGAGTGAGAACTACGGGGAGGAGGAGGAGGACCCAAGCTCTGATTTCTAAGTCGGTTTCTTCTCTTATTCCCAGCTCCTCGAAGTCTAGCTGTGTGGCCTTGGGGGTCATTCCCTTCCCTGGATCTGTTCCTCAGCTGTACACTCAGGACCATCTCTCCTCCATAGGGCCTGTTGACAGAGGGAGTATGGGCCTAGCCTGGCCCCAGCCCCACAGTCAAGTGGGACACCCAGCACTGGCCCAAGCTGTAGCAGGAAAAGGGTAACCGCCAGCCACTGCTGAGGGTGTTCTATGTACCAGCACAGCCAGCGCTTCACACAGTGGTGTCAATGAGTCCTCATTGTAACCCATGAAGGAGACACTTCTGTTCTCCCCCAGGCAACACTCCAAGGCACGGAGAGGTCAAGGCACCTGCTCAGGGTCAAACAGCTGGGGTTATAATCCTACGCTATAAATCATGCTCAAATATCTCCTATTAAAAACAATACAATGGGCAACTCTTAACAGCTGCCTGTCTACCCACCTGTGTATCTATCCATGCATCCACCATCCGTCTATCCACTGTGTTCCTCCATGTCCCCAGCGCACAGGAATTTAAAGGACTAGGTCTAAATGGAAAGCAACCAGCCACCACCCACCCACAGTCAATGCTGCAGTTTCTGGACTCCCACCCTGGGCTTCCCTGGAGGGGCTCCCGTCATTCTGTCCATCAGCCTCTGCTCAGGGAGAGGGCAGTGCTCAGACTATGAGGGTGCAGAAGGCCCAAGAGCATGGGGGTCCAGGACCCCTGGAGCTATACTCCATTCAAGCAGTTGAAGGTGATGATAAACACCCCAGCCTCCTGTCCTTCGGCAACAGTGGGAGCGAGCAGGCAGGTGTGCTCACACGCTCTCAGCTAGTCTCCAGGGGAGCGGACCCAAGGTGCTCGCTGGACCGTCCGCTCACCAGCTGCCGGCGGCTCTCCGTCCCTGGTTCCACCTCCTGACTTGGTGCCTGCTCCTGGGGTCTGCTCCCCATCCCTGACCCCGTCCCACATCCTGGGCTCCCAGTCTGCTCAGAGGACATCTCTGACACCACCCATCCTCTGCCAGTTTCCTCCCAAGCAGCTCAGAGTGATAAACGTCAGGATGGCCACCCCGAGACCCCAGAAGGAGCTGCCTGGTGAGCTCTGGACTGCCTGCTGTGGGGGAGCGTGGGGGGAGTCGCTGAGCACCCTCTGCTTCCAGCAGAGCCGGATCTGTCTCCCATGGACGGACTCAGCCAGTGGTGACTCAGAGCAGACCTGGCCTCCTATCCGTCTACGCCCAGTGCCTGGCACAAACCTTTCTGTATGAAGACCAAGGGCCTCACACAGTTATCCTGAACTGTCAGTGACAGTCTCTCAGGATAGTACATGGTGCATACATGCTTAGCCACTCAGTCATGTCCGACTTCTTGCTACTTGCTACTCTTTGGACTGTAGCCCACCAGGCTCCTCTGTCTGTAGGATTTCCAAGGCAAGAATACTGGAGTGGGTTGCCATTTCCTCCTCCAGTGGATATCCCCAACCCACGGATCGGCCCAAATCTCCCACGTCTCCTGCAAAAAAGCTGCCTGCCTGCTCGGCGGTATTGAACGCTGGGGTCAGCCTTCAGGATATGGGTCCTGACTGCTTCCTTTACCAGCTGGGTGGCCGAGGCCAGCCTACTTAACTTCTCTGTGCCTCAGTTTCCTCATCCAGACCAATAATGATACCCACACCCCACAGGGGTTTTCTGGGGGTTACACTGCCAAATGTAATGGAGTGCTTGGTACCCCCAGCCCTCGGCATGCCCGCAGCAGCTGTCAGCCACAGTGGCGACATTTGTCCTTCTCTCCCCCTGGCCAGGTCCTCAGCCTGGCTACCTGCCCCTTGCCCACTGGGGCTGCTTTGCTGTGCATCAGCCTTCAGCGGCTCAGAGGAGCTTTGCACTCTGCTCGCTGCTCTGGGCTCTATTTTCTCCTCTCAGCAATGAATTCTGCTTTCAGCATCTGGCAAAGAGTACAAAGTGATAATGAAGATGCTTCTGGAGAGTCACATAAGACGCAGAATGAATCATAATAGTTATGACCAGACAAATCAACTGGAACACAAACCTCACTGTAGAGATTTTTACGTAATTCCACTTAGCAATTCTAAAGGCTCCATGGTTCTAACCTCACCAGGAGTTAAAGCTATGGCAGTTGGGAAAAGTAACTCACTAAAAACAGTTAAAGAAGGCTGATGCGTTTAACCAGTTTCTCACCTCATCTGATTCTTCAGCAACTCCAGCTAGTAGCTACTATTATTCTTGTTCTATCTGAAATGAGACTGAAGCCAGGGGCAGGCTCTGACGCACACCAGATCACAAGTGTGAATGCATGGAGTGGAGCCAGCATCCAAAGCCAGCTCCTTTTTCTGGGGGTGGTTGCAATTTTGGCATAACATATTTTAATTTATCAATAAGCAAAATTAAAAATGATAATACCCTGCCAGGCTCTTGGGGAAAGAAAATGAGGACGTGCACAGAAGAGAATTCTCACTGTGTCTGGGTCCTGGAAACTCCGGACACAGAGCGGCCGTTTCGGCTGCTCTGACATGTAAGTGGTAAGAAACTAAAGAGTCCCTTACCGGCTCTCCAGGGGGCCCCGGTTTTCCATCTCTGCCCTCTTTGCCTTCTTCTCCCTGCAAGAGAAATTCAAACCGGTTATCTGGCTGCAGACACCAACAGGGAGGGAAGGATAGACGTTTTTTGTTTTTTGGTTTTTTTTTTTGCCAGGTGTACAGCTACATCCACACGCGACCGACAGAACTGACTGCGTTTCTGGGTTTCCTCCCCAGCACCACCGTTCTGACTTGGATCCTCTGTTCCGTAGTGCCTGGAGCACAGCGGAAAAGCAGTACACTGCACTGGCGTCATTTTTATTGCTATGGATGCAGAGAAGCCCCTCCTGGACATTCTCTAACTTAGGACACTACGAGTGCATCTCCAGGCCTCCTCTGTTGATGACAGCGATGAGCGGGTGAGGATGCGGCTTCTGATGAAGGTGACAAGGACCCTGAGGACTCAAGGAACTCCTGGAACTTGAGAGGAGCACTGAGAATGACAGACAGGACCACGTCTGGGTGTAGGAAGGCCACCAACACGTCACATTTCTTTCCATGAAATCAAGCTACGACTCCCACCTGCTCCGCACCCCCTACCAGCCACTGTTGCTTTCAATCAAGACACCATTAGCCTCATGCTCCTCTAAGAGACTACGAGGTCTCAGGAGTCTCTGCAGATCAGGACGATGATACGTCACACAGACTTAGGTTCCACGCCCGGGCTACCTAGACTGGGCGGGTTCCGGGGAAAGAAAGCAGCAGGCAGCAAGGCTGAGGGAACTGGAGTCAGAGCGGGCAAGGTTAGAACTCGCTTCACCAACGATGCGTATAATCTTAGGTGAATTACTGACATTCTCAGCTGTCAGCAGCCCCTCTCCTAAACAGAGATGACAAACCTGCCTGGAAGAGTCACGAGGGGGCTCAGAATCACTGCTGCCACCTGAGATGCTTAACCAACCAGCAGCGGCAAGCTGCTCCCGCGCTGACAGGTGCGCACGAAATCACACAGCGTCCCTCATCAGCGCCTGCAACGTCAGTGCCTGGGCACCAGGGGGAAGCACTGTGGACGGTAATTTCAGTTTACTGACCACCCGGGCCACTAGCCAATGCTCCATGTGCATCCGTAACTTGTAACGATCCCGCTCCTGGCATAACCATGGTAACACCAGGTAAGCCAGCTGGGCAGGCCCAGAAGCCAGGCAGTGTTGGTCCTTTTCTCAGTTAAGAGTTTAACTCCTGAAACTGCTTCTCCCTCTGCACGGAGTGGCTGGGAAGAGGGTCAAGAGACCCATGCACAGCAGAGAAAGCCCATGGAACAGGGTGAGGTCAGCACAGCCAGGAGAGCGGCTGGGGCTGGAGGCTGGAGACCTCGGCATGAACCGAGGAGCGGGGCTGTGGTGAGGACTACGCAGGTTAACATGTGGAGAGCGCTTTGCCCACAGACCGCTCTGCGATTAGCACCAGGCACACAAAAACTATTATGGCTTCTGTTGCCCAGGCAAAAGGGAGAGGAAGAGCTTTCTAGATAAGGATGATTTGTTTGAGGAAGATAGAGTAATGTAGAGTGGCTGGGAGGAAGGGCTGTGGAGTGAGAATGGATTTTACAGGGACAGAATTGAAAAGAGACAGAGAGGAAAAAACAGGGCTCAATTCACGAGGCACCAGGGAGGTCAAAATCTTGGCTTCCATCTGCTGATAACCACGAGCAGATGAGTTAAGCACTGGGAGGAAAGAAGTGAGGCAAGAGGGGAGGAAGGAGGAAATCTTCTAAATCACAGAATCACATCTAAGGTCATTTCTTTCCTTTCCAGTTACCCCAGGACTTTGATGATAAGCATTTGGCACAAAATTCAAACTGGGATGTTCTCTCCTTACCTTTACAATGGCTGTAATGAAATCAAACATTTCCTAGTTGCTCTGACATGGTAGGCTACATGGTTGCAGTTTATACCAACAGGGTTTTCACATCCCAGCCTGTTTTTTAAGATCTGGGCACCCTGGATAGGGGACTTAATCTCCGGGGTTGCGTGGCTGCAGTGAGGGCTACTGGCGATGCCTAGGAAATGCTTCCTTGACCAATGGGGGCATTTATCAGACACTCAAGGAGGAAGGGCTCCAAGAAAATCGTTCATTCACCCACATATTTATTTCAGTACTATTTGCCATGTGCTCAGCACATGTGGGGAGCAAAAAATCCTGGTGTCATAGAATCCACAGCCCAGAACATAATGCAGTGACTACCAGCCACTCTTGTTTTATGTCCCCAGATCTAGCAACTAGTAGGTGCCTAATTAGTGTGTCGAATAATCAAATCAATTAATAATGGGGGAGGTGGTCACGGATCAAACCATGACATAAAGATGTGATATCTTCTGAGACAGACACTTAAGAAAAAAGGAAAGAGACTAAGCCTATCCCTGGCCTGGGGGGCAGAGGGCATTTCTGGGAAGTGATGCCTGGGATGAGATGGGAAAGATCAAAGGCATCAACTAGTGAAAGTGACAAGAGGGCATTCTCGGAGGGACACAAACACATGTGCAAAGGCCCTGTGGCCTGGAGAGGAGAGGGTGCAGAGTGTTTAGGAACCCAAAAGAAACCCAGTACAAGGCCAGCACAGCTGGAACAAAAGGACACGTGGTGGAGGGCGGTGGGTGGGGCCTGTGGCCAGGAGAGGCGCCAGGAGCAGGCACACTCCAGACCTGGAGCCACACGAGGACATATTCTCAATGAAGAAGGCAGCAGGTGGCCTCTCTGGACCAGCCTTACTACTAACATACTGGAGAGTCTGACCCTATTGAGAAATACATTGGGCTGGCCAAGAGGCTCATTCCAGTTTCTCCACAGATGTTACAGAACGAACATTTTGGCCAACCCGATATCAAACTGAAAAGTCCAAAACAGCAAGCTGCAGTGGCTCAGATGGTAAAGAATCTGCCTACAATGTGGGAGATCCGGGTTCAATCCCTGGGTGGGGAAGATCCCCTGGAGAAGGAAATGGCAACCCACTCCAGCATTCTTGCCTGGAGAATCCCATGGACAGAGGAGACTGGTAGGCTACAGTCCTTGGGGTCACAGAGAGTCAGACACAACTGAGTGACTTTCACTTCACTTCAATTTTGCAATATGTTTCAAGAACCTTAGATATTATTACATTCTGACAAGTAGACTTACACTCTGACAAGTAGACTTCACTTTTGGGCACATTCCTACACAAGTAAGGAAAGTGCTATGCATGTAAAATACTCTATTGTAGATTTTTTAAATAGTTATAAATTTTATCAGGCAATAAAGAATAATCATATATATTTTGATACATTTATTGAGTATAGTGTATGTAAAATTTATGAGCATTTAATACCAGTGTAGAAAATAGAAAATGTTTATATTATCACAAACCATTATCAGAGTTATGTGTGTATGAGTGTGTTAATATGTGTGTGTGTGTATAGGGAGAGATGAAAATTTTATTTACATAAGTAAACAACAACAAATATATACATACAGAAAGAATGAGATTAGGACTGACTTTACTTAGTGATTTTTTTTTTTCTAATTTTCTATTGCACCAAAAAGTCCCCTAATAAACATGCTTTGCTTTAACAATGGTGAAATACCATTTTCTTGGCATATTTTTGTAGTAGAGAAACTCGATTTAAAATAAAAAGCCACTTACCGGGATGCCAGGTAATCCAGATGGGCCTTGGGGGCCAGGAGGACCTTCTTTCCCCTAAAAGATCCAAAACACAGAACACCATTAAGTTTCTTGGGCTGGCTTTTCTGGAGGTAAGTGATCTCACATAGAATCGCCTTCATGGTCTGGAAGGAGTCCTCAGTGAGGAGCATCAGACGCTTCTGCCTGGATCTCATCTACTCTGTTCCTTTCCAGGAGCTGCTTCTCTGCGGAGCAGGGAGGTGCCCTGGGCAGGGCAGAATCACACAGCTGATGTGCAGACTGTGACTCACTCTGGCCTTATTACACAGACTCAGGGGGAATTAGGGCTTGGAAGGCACAGTGGGAAGAGACTTAGGGGTCCACGAGACCTGGGTCCGGATCCCACTCTGAGCTCTGTCCCCAGACTGCCTGCATCTCAGGAGCCTGCCTCACAGCACAGACACAGCACCTGCAGGGCTTCTGCACACAGGACGCAGGACAAGAGAACTGACCAGGGACACACACAACAGGTGGTTTTGTTATTGCTGCCCTCTGATCCAGAGGTTCCCCAACTTTCTCCCATCCATCGTGGCGTTTAGTATCCCTTCTCCTCTATGAAATCAACTTTGAAGGATTGTGTTTACCAAGATGACTTAATTAATACTTCCTTTCCATTTTAGTCACCAAAAACACACACCACAGTCAACCAGATGGGATAATCAGTGTTACCATTTTTTATCCCAGTGGGCTTATTTATATTATCCTGTGTCCCTACCATGAGTGTTTTAGAAGTCCTGATAACTTCTGAATCTCCTGTCGGTGCTTTTTCTTTGCAGTAAGACACTGCTGTTAGGTTTTACACTCTAATCCACATTCCACATTTGGAATTGACAACAACTTGTAAACATCTCTGTAAACTTACGTTGCATGATATTTGAGACATTGTCACTTACACAAATGTAAAATAATCACAAAGCGAACAAAAAAATTTCACCTCCTCCCTGTATCATGACACCTGCAAACACATTAACAAATTAAGTGGGTTTTTTTTTTTGTCAACTTGGGCCAAATAGTCAATCACCATTAGGTATTTTTAAATAGCAATAACAGAGCTTCCCAGATGCCTCTTTGGATGCTTATTATTCCCAAGATCCTACTATGTAAACACTAGTAATCTAGGACAAGAGTCAGCAAGCTCTGGCTCTCAGGCTGTTTGTACAAAGTTTTATCAGAACACAGTCTCACCCATTAGTTTACACATTGTCTGTGGCTGATTTCACCTTATTATGGCAGAACTGAATATCTGCACCAGAGACCATATAGCCCACAAGACTAAAATATTCACTGTTCAGGGTTTTTTCGCTCCAATCAGGTGAGTTGAAGACTCAATAAGGAGTCAATATGGTTGTTCCTAAGCCTATTTTCATGACTTGCTGCTTGCTCTAGAAATTATGCAATTTAATTTTTCATTAGATTACCCAATTAAATTTAGATGGAAAGAAGAAAAACAATGATCTTTTTATGCAAATTAAGATGTTGAAAAAATGCAAATTAAGATGTTGAACTTGATAAAGGTGAGACACTCACTGTCTAAACAGATAGCTGATAGCTGTACCTTCAGAAGATAGCTGTAAGAGATTAGCAAAAAATCTTAACAAACTAGGATCCTACATTCAAACTGCTTCACAAGTGTTGTTATATATACAAACTACTTTTTAAAAAAACAACAAGTAGTAAATGGGTGGATATTCTTTCTACAAGAGACTCTATTCAAAGGAATAGAAATAAAAATGAGGGCCTTCATTCTGTAAAAAAATTGGCAAGTGGTTTATATGTTTTAATTCAAAATGCAATAGGAATATTTTAGATTTCTCTGTGTAAATTCTTTAATTTTATTTCTGTTTTTTAACTACCAATACTCATTGTTTGTGCCAAGAAAACTTCAGCTGTTTTGTGGTTTGATGTTTATGTTGAAATATGAGGACCATGGACAGCTTCAAGCACAGGCATAACTTGCAAGGACAGAATCAATGTCTTATTTAATGCTGTTTAATTCCTAGGAATGCGAGGATTTACATCTGGGCCCCAAATCTTATTTCCCTCGGGCAAACAGTAAGTTAGTTTTTATCAGGGAAATCTTTTTCTGTCTGAGAATCAATAAAAAGCTGCCTGTAGTATGGTTCGTATTTTATTCATCCTGGAACTTCTAGGTGGGCTGCTTCTAAAGGATCTGCTGCTGCTGCTAAGTCGCTTCAGTCGTGCCCGACTCTGTGCAACCCCATAGATGGAAGCCCACCAGGCTCCCCCATCCCTGAGATTGATCAGCCAGATGGAAAGAACCATGTGGCTCTTACTTTTCAATCTTGACATCCCCCTGCCCCTAAACCACTATCCCACACAGTGGGTCAGCGTGGAGTAACAGAAAGAACGCCAAAATGGGAATTTTCAAACTGACTTCACTCCTAACTTGGATATTAATTTTCTGTATGACCTTGGATGAGTGACCTCTCCCCATCTGCTTTGTCTCCTCATCTGAGGAGGAGGAATTCTCCTGGCTGATCCCTAAAGTCTTCCTGGCATCAGAGTCCAGAGATACCAGGGCAGAGTTGACCTGCTTACTAGCAATAGTCCTACCTGAAACACGACCCTGAGATTTCCGTAGAGTGGGATCTGCACCTGGCCCTGACACTTCCTCACTGCGTGCTCCCGAACTGGTAGCTGCATTTCTATGATGCCCACTTTCCTTATTTATAAAATAGAGACAATGATTTCTATTGATAAGAGGCCATCAGATGAGATAAGAGGTTTTAGGGGACTGTAAATCCCTTTAAGAGACTACGCATGTAGTGACTACAAACACAATGCCTGCTAAAATAATGTTGATTTTTGCTTTATGGTGCTGAAACCAAGAATGGTCCTACAGCTTCATGTAATGAAGTTAATGCTGGTTTCTGAGATAAAAGTCTTGGGTCCCAACCAAATCGACCTGTGTGTTTTTAGGATCCTAACTTGCAACTTCCGTTTTCACTCTTAACTTCACTCTCATTTCACTCAGGGCTTTCTGAACAGCTGGGTAACAGTGGCGACTCCTGCCTTACATGCCGCTCATACCACAGCCTCAGGATGGAGCGGCTCCAGGCTTTCTAGTCCTCTGCGCCTGTTCCAAGTGGAAACCACACCAGAAAGGGCTAGAGAGATGGGGTTAAACCTTGAGCCAGTGTGAACTGGTCGTAAACTGAATTTTGGAACTGCCGATAGCCAGGTCATCTTACCCAAACCTTTCATTTACAGGCTTGCTAATCAGGGTCCTAACAGAAAGCAATTCCTCCTGCGGTTGACTAGTAGTCAATTGACCCTTGGAACATGGGCCATGGGAGTCAGGGAGGACCAGGGCAGGGCTTGCAAGCACCTGAGGTTCTGGGAAGGTCCAAACACACACTGAAGGCAAATCCTGTCCATTGAGGAACTTACTGGGGGTCCTTGGATTCCTGGTGGTCCGGCAGCCCCTGCTATTCCGTCTGCTCCCTAAGGAAGGTAAACCAGAAAGCCAGTTGGTTGTGTATCTGAACAGAGGTCGTCAGCACCTCTTCTTTGGGCATGAGGCAATGCACAGAACTGGCACCCTGTGCCCCTTCACAGCTGCCTGAACTGGGAGTATTTCAGAGGTGCCCCCCCTCTCCCATCAGGCTGCGATAGCCCCTGGGAACACAAAGATGCTGGGAGGACAGCAGGAGAGGCCAAAGCACTCACCAGCCAGTTATCCATAGGCAAGAGGAATAAACGGCCTCCCTTCAGAGAGGACATTTTCAGCTAATATCAGGGAACATTTTGGGACACAAGATAAGAAATATACAACTGGATGTATAATATCTTCCAGGGAGCTAAAGAAGAGAATCGCCTGTATCAAGTCAGGGATGAAGAGATGCAGGGGAAGAGGCATTCCACACAGGTGAGCAGGTGGTGTGAAGTGAGCCCCAGACACTCTTCTGCCCCAGGGTTCCTAGGCACGCTGTTCCTTCTGCCTGCAGTCAAAACTCCCACGTGTCAGAGCTCAGATCACACCCTCCTCATCACGGCTCAGGCATCAGTCCTCAGTGGGATATTTCCTAACTACCAGATTCAAAACTGCAAGTCCCTGCTCCTCACCACCTCTTTTCTGTTTATGTTTTCTCCAGCCTTTATGTCCATCTGACCTCCTAGTATTTATCACCTTATTTATTTACTGGGAACTGAAACGGTGCCTTGGAGATAGTAGACACTCAACAGTTCTTCAATAAATCAATGAATGAGGAGCTGGGCTGGCTGAGTGACAAAGGCAGAGGCTCTCTAGATTAATGAATGCATTGCTGCTTACTGGCTCTGAGGGGATGGTGTAAGATCTCTAAGCTGTCCTCGTCCATAGAAGGTAGGCAGTGACACAGTGAGGTGAGGAGTAAATGAGGCAAAGTCCCACAATGTGCTTAGCACAGAATCGAGGGTACCAGTTAGGAGAGCATTCTCTCAGAGCCACATTTCCTGGGCCTATGTCCTGGGTCCCTGCTGAGAGCTGTATGGCCCAGGGAAGTTATTTTATTCCTCTGCCATCTCAGTTCCTTTGTAAAATGGGGGAAAAGAAAAAGAGAGCACTCATTTAATTTGAGTTGTTGAGAGAAATGAGTAAGGTATATATACAAAGAGTTAACCTGTACCAGGCACATATTAAGAGACTCCCACAGAGGATTTTCCGTTATCATAGGTCTGATGACAATAGTCTTTTCCTGTGCCTGTCTGGTGGCCAACCCAAACCAGGAACACTGCAGGGAGTAACTAAACATGAGATAACAAATAAGCAAGCTCTCACAGTACTTTATTTATACCTTTCAGCAGTCTGTACTCAGTCGTTTCACATATTTATTGGGTGCCTATATTGGCCTAGGTGCGGGCAAAGTTTCAGGAATACAGAAGTGGCCACATCATGATTCATTCATGAACTGGGAGCTTTTTATGACAGTGGTTGCCTCTCAAACGTCCCTTCTCCCTTCAGGCCAACGCCTTTTCCCATGACCTATACTATTGCTATCTGGATTAGTTTTTCTTTTTGCTGATCGTCAAATGTCACTAAATCCAGTAACATAGGCAAATAGAGTGTAAAGAAATTTTCTACATGAAATTATACATTTTGAAACAACCAGATTTTCATGAAATTAAATGATAGCAACCTAATCAGTTCCCTACAAGGTTGTTCACAAATGTGGCCACCGCAGTGCATACCAGTGGCAAAGCCAGAAGAGAAAGGCATTTCAAGTAATTACTTACTGGTGGTCCAGGGTCCCCTGGGGGGCCCATGAAACCAGGAACTCCTGGATGACCCTAGGAAAACACAAGACAATTATTTTAAAGGATTCCCCAAAGGCTTTTCACTTTGTGCAACTACAGATTTCAGATAACAAGCCAGAAATCATCTCCTAACTCAGATAACAATTCTGGATATGCGTGTGTGTGTGTATACATAAATCCACATATTTATATTTATATCAATAGGTGGTTGAGGGAGTGTCTAGCAATCTACCCTGGAACTGGATTTGCTTCAAAATAATGTGAAGGAAGAAGTATACAGATGAAACCAAGAGTGGCCATAGAGCTGGAAGCTGCTGTGACCAGGTGAGAAGTCCAAGGGGGTGCTTTTTATTATACTCTCCTATTTTGTTAATGGGCCTTCCCCAATGGCTCAGCAAGAAAAGAATCCACCTGAAAAAGAATCTGCCTGCAATATGGGAGACACAGGAGATGCGAGTTTAATCCCTGGACCAGGGAAGATCCCCTGGAGGAAGTGATGGCAACCCACTCCAATATTCTCACCTAAAAAAATCCCATGGACGGAGGAACCCAGCAGGCTACATGTAGTCCACAGGTTGCAAAAAGTCCGAGATGACTGAGAGACTAAGCACATTTTTTAAAATATGTATTTATTTCCTTGGCTGCTCTGTGTCTCAGTTCTGGCATGTGGGACCCTCAGCTGTGGCTTGTGGGATCCAGCTCCCCAACCAGGGATGGAACCTCGGTCCCCATGTTGGGAGCGCAGAGTCCCAGCCAGGTGGCCACCAGGGAAGTCTCTATACTCTTATTTTGATGTGTTTGAAGTATCCCATAAGAAAAACTTAAAATCAGGTAAATGCATATATACAACTTATACCCACAATGGAAATAGCTCAGTTAACTGAATTATAGCATCTGTGAGAATATTACAGTTATTTTAAGAAAGAGAGTCATGTTCCCAAGTGGAAGGGAGTCTATGTGTATTACAGAATGAGCTAAACCGGTTATGGTGCAAAGTATAGCACCTCAGCGTTCATGCAGTACAGCAAAGTTATGAAACCAAACCAGCCGCCATGAAAGAAACGGCTTCCCTGCCCTCCGCCTTCACCTCCTTCCACAGGAAAGCGCAAGCTGCAGCGTTCGGTCTAGGGAGCACTGCTGTTGAAAACTATTAAGAACAATCCAAATGTCTGTCTTGTTTTTCTAGACAGACATTCTCGCTGAGTACATCATCCAGACCTTAAATGCAGTGCTCATCTCCCTGCCTCTCAGTTCTCTGCCCCCGAGCCTCACCTGCCGCTGAGGGTCTGTGGGGTCAGGGATTTGTCCACCGCTCAACCTGAACCTCAGAGCCTGGGACAGGGCCTGGCATGAAGCTTGTTTACCATGAAGAGATGGAGAGAAGACTTAGAAGGGAAGGCAGGGGCACGTGGAGAGAGGACAGGAGAAGAAAAGGGGGAAAGGGTGGCAGAAGCAGAGCACAAATAGAACAGTCGGTTTAGATGCAGAAAGGCTGGGCGATGAATGGGAGACGGGGTTCAGATCTGCAGGAAGAGCATCACATCGTCATGGGGACCATTTTACAAGGTGTTTGGAGAAGCGGTCCAGCAGAGATGGACAGAAGCGGAGGGCGGGAGGAGGAAAGAACGCGGCATTGTGCATTCTGTAATGAATGACTACTATTTCAGTGAGCGAGAAGCACTAGAGGAAAGTGGGCACAATATTTCAAAATATATATTAAAAAAAAGAAAAAGGTAGGCTCCTCAGATAATTGGGGGAAGGGGAGTGTGACAATGAACCAAGGTGGAAACCATGAAATCCTGATTTAAAAAAAAAAAAAAAAAATCCTACCGAAGGCAAAGAAGAGACAAGAAAAGATTTCCAAAATGGTGGAGTGAAAATTACCTAGGAAAACAGTGTTACTTCTTCAGGGTGAACATTTCATTATGAAATAAGTTCTTACCTGGTCACCTTTCTGTCCGATCTCACCGTCTGCACCATGTTCTCCTTTACTTCCCTTAGGAAAGAAAAAAAGATAAACTTACAGAAAATCTTGCTAGAGCTCCTTTGCGAAAGAAAAATTTTGCGCTGCATTCTTCATCAGTTTCTTATCAGGTTTGTGCTGTGGGCCCAAATAGCTATGTGACCTTGAGCAGGTCATTTAAAGTCCCAGTTGTGGGGCTTTTTTAATCTACAAAATTACGAGAATAATGATTGCCCATCCCATGAAATGTTGGGGGAATAAAATCAAATAATACACGGGAAATAATACATGGCGCTCAGAATACAGTAAGAGCTCAGTAAATATAGTTATAATTGTTAGTCTTTACTGTTCTGTATTAGAATCCTGATTTTGTCATTTACTAATTGTGTGTCACAGGTCAAGGTGTTTCAGCTCTTCTGTTTCCTACTTAAAAAATGAGAAGGATAACAGCAGACTCTTTGTCATGGGGTTGCTATGAGGATGAAATGACTTAAAATCTATAAGGTGCCTAGACCAGTGATGGGTTCAGTGTTACCTCTCAATAAACATTAGTCTATTAATGAGACTATCACCAGTCTCACTGTATTATCACCATGGTCATTATCACCATCACCAACATCACCATTGTCACCATCACTGTTGCTGTCATTGTGGCATCACCATCACAACCACTATCCTTCTCCTCATCTTATCAAACATCACCATCAAGATCATCACTGTCATCACCATCACCGCCACCACCACCATCACCATTACTGTCATCATTTTCCCCATCACTGTCACTATCATCTTTTTCTCCCTCCTCATCATCCATCACCATGATCAGTACCAGCACCACTATCATCCTCATCTTCTTCATCAACTACACCATCATCATCTTCCTTGCCATCATCATCACCACCATCACCACACCCCTCACTACTAGCACCTCTATCCCCTTCCTCCTTCACATCACCGTCGTCTTCATTATCATGGTCATCAAGACACAGCATACAACCTACCAAAAATACAGTCTTACAAACTAATCCTGAAAGTAACATTCAAAGGTTCTGATCTCTCTTAACTGTCACCTACTTAGGCTTACTGGATTAACAAGTGTATGCCAGTAAAATGTTATTAAACAAAAACATTTTAGTTCCTTTGAGAGAATAAATTATGCATTAAAACCTGTTGGCAATTAATCAGTCTTGGCTGTGGTTCCAGGCCTGTCTTCCCTTACCTTTGCATCTTTGAAAGATCATGTTCCTTCTTTGCCCTGTTTGTTCATTCAGTAGATGAAGGAGCGGGGATGGTGAGTGACAGGCCTATCTCTGAGGGTCCTTCGAGACTCCCAAACCCTGCAATTCTCTCACTGAAACATCATGCCCAGCCTTCTTTCCATCCAGACACTGTACCACACCAGCAGTTCATTGATGACAGTAATTACCTAATAACACCCTAGCCTCCTCTCTGTGGTATGTTGGGAGGATTAGGTGCTCTAAAGTCTGTAAAGTGCCAAATGCTTTTGTGTACAGGAAAAAAACAGGTTCAGAGGGGAAGAGCATTTGTTCCAACATTTTTGCATTAAGTATGCCTACCGTTTTAACATCTATAAAGCCAGCACACTGTCTGCAGGCCATTTCATAACCTCAGTGAAAAGAAGTGACAGACTAGCACACTGTTTCTCCGACATTAAGGATGACTGCCTTAAAAGTAAATGGTTTCCTTTCAATTCCCAGTCCTCAGTCTGGGCTTAGAGTGGTTTCTACCCTCATCCCACAACAACTAAAATGTCAGCAGCTCAAGGATCTCCACAGTTGTCCTTGTCTCCTTCTCCACCGCAGCTGGGGATCAAAGCACACACAGCCACCCCCGAGCCTGACTCACTTGCTTCCAGAAAAGAAGACTGACATTTACAGAGCCCCTGCTCAGCTGGGCACTCTGCCAGAGTCCACATGAGGTCTCACTTCATGGATTTCTTTGTTTATATCCTGAGCTGATGCAAAACAGCATTCGATGTGTCCACATTATCTCATTCAGCCAGGAAAACTACTCAGCGAGGTAGGGGGTTATTATCAGAGCATACAGATAAGAGTCCTGAAGACCAGAGAGGTTAAGTCACTCACCTGAGGTCACACAGCTAAAAAAAGTATAATAATAATAATATTTGTCATCTAATCCAGATCTGTGTCCAAACTGTCTCCTCCTGATCAAGTTACTTTCCTGGTTATTTTTTTAGGTCATGATGCTTTGTCCCGCTGGTTTCATCATGTCAAGAGCACTAGATTTTTAGTCTGGAAGCCTGACTGATGATGCTAACCATGTTCTTGGAAGCTTTTAATGCACCAAGAATATAGCCATCAAGAAAAAACAGATTAGAAACAAAACAAGCCAAGAAACAGCCTGCCATCCTGGATTCTATGTTCCAGGAACATTGCTAGTTTACTATTTTGCAAACTTGGCTTTCTACAGTAGGTGTTTACTGAGGATGCAATGAAAGGGCTTCGCTCTTCCTGTTGAAAAGGACAGAAGAAACTCCCACCACAAGCCCTTATACCAGAGCAGTGACTTTAGAAAACTTGACACTATGAGATCTTTCTCTGTCTCTTGGAAATGGATATCAGTTCTTTTCAAAGGTCAGTAAGCCTTTTGCCAGTTCTAGGACCCAGGAATGGCCTTCCTAGGTGATGCAGTCATAAAGAATCTGTCTGCCATTGCAGGAGATGTGGGTTTGATTCCTGGGTTGGGAAGATCCCCTGGAGAAGGAAATGGTAACCCACTTCAGTATTCTCACCTGGGAAATCCCATGGACAGAGGAGCCTGGTGGGCTATAGTCCACGGGGTCATAGAAGAGTCAGAAACAATTTAGCGACTAAACAACAACAAAAAGGACCCAGGGAAGTAGTTCTCGAGGATCTGGGAACATCTCTTTGCAATGTAATCACACAAGAAATAAAGCCCCATCAGCCAGATGCTGTAGGAAACTAGGAGCCTAACTTCCGGGTCCTTTTTTCCAAGCTGCAGAACTACCTCCAGGCAAAAACATGTGAGCAGTTTGTTTTTATTTTGTTTGAAGCTAATTCTCTAAAGAAGACGATTAGTCCAATTACCAAGTGAATTAGGATGAACATAACAAACAGTGCTATGTGGTCCTTTTACGTGAGGACTAATTACTATTCATCTTGAGGACACATACGTCATCAGTCATAGCTGCTTGACCATAGAAAAAGGTGAAGTTTTTTTGTCTTTACAATCTCTTGGCAGAATTGCCTGTGGTACCTATAATATTCTGGTTTAATGCTTGTGCAAAAAAAATTTTATTTCCGTTCTACTTTCTGGTTTAGGAGAAGATTCTGTTGGGTTTTAAATATATTTCCCCCATGTCATCATGTATTAAGTACATAATATAACAATTATTTAGAGGTTATATTCATAGCAGAGGCTGCTCTAGAGATATTGGCTTTTGTGAATCCATCAAGCAGATAATTCTCTCTAGGTTTTTACAAATTGTTGAGAGCATGGCCTAAATTTTCTCCAATTAGTAAGCCTCTGCTATTCTCAGAAATTTTGTCCCTGAAAATTTGTGTGCTGTTTCTCTGCTTAGAAAACCTTTCCCCAAGAATGCCTGTCAATGCAAGTAAAATCCTACTTCTTGGGACTTCCCTGGTGGTTCAGTGGTTAAGAATCTGCCTTGCAATGCAGGGGAATCAGGTTCGATCCCTGGCCGGGGAACCAAGATCCTACATGCCAAGGGGCAACTAAGTCAGACTGCCACAAGTACTGAGCCTGCATGCCACAACTCTGAGTCTGTATGCCACACAAAAGGTCCCACACGACACAGCGAGATCCCAGTGCCGCAACTGAGAATAAGTAAACAGGAAATAAATAAATAAATAAACAAGAAATAAACAAATATTTTAAAAAATTCCTACCTCCTCCTCCAGATGGCCTTCACTGGCGACCTCTGCCCTGTGGCATTATTTTCCTTAAGATCATTTAACTCTCCTCCTGGCAAGCTGTTATAGTTGTTATTAACTCAAAAGAAGGGACGGTTAGGAGGACCACCCACAATTACATGCATCTAACACTTCCTATGTGCTGGGCACCATGCCTCGTGCTTTGTAAACGTTTCCTTGTTTAATTCTCACATCCTCTCTGGGAGATGAGCCATGCGGTTCTTCTTTTACAGATGAGGACCCCAGCTTCACAAAAGTCCAAGTTCCCCAAGTCTTCAGATCAGTCAGTGAAATTCACTCATCTGATAGGAGACAGAACCAGACTGGGGAACCACTGACCTCTCCTTGCTCTTGAGGCCTTGGCCCCAGTCTGATTTTGCTAAGAGTCATCACCTTGTAGATCTTTCTTCTCCAACACATCAGGCCCTAGAAGACATGGACCATATCCGACCTAACGTTATTCCTCCTGACTTGGAAGGGAGCTGTTTAAGGGCATGCCTGGTGGGAATCTCTCAGGACTGAGGCAGCTGTGGATGAATGGAGACTTCTCCTAAAGAGAGCATGGACTAAATGGCTCTGGGTTGTCTTCTGGGAAGAATGGGATTATAGGGCCTTTTCTGGTAGTTCTAATAATAGCAAAAGACGTTGTTATCTCTGCCTCCCAGAATTGTCCAGAACCTCCAATGAGGTCTTCTACTCACCTAGCATCCCCAGTACCTGCAGTTCCAATTACATGATGGGTGGACATGTGGACGAGAAGAAAACCATGTTTTTCACGAAGGATCTAATAATCAGCATTTCCAAACTCAAAGGGGCTTTTACAGCTGACTCACTGGAAATCATGGTCTGAAGACAATCTCGCTTCTTCTTCCTCTACATGCCTGGTGATCATAATGGAAGCCACTGTTTTCAGATTCCTCCCCTCAGTCAGTATCTTATGCTGTCTGAAAGCTCCAGAATGAAGCTCTGGAGTTGGCGGTGTCATTAACCTCCCCAGACCCAAGATCCAGAGACGGCAGCAGCAAACATGCAGGAAAAATCTTGCGAAGCCTGATTTCCCAGATGTTGGATCACAATCACATAAAAGCAAACCTTCCTGATGATGCCGGTGACCAGTGAATACCTAGAGCCTTTGGTTATAAAAGGACACTAACAATGACCACAAATACTCCACTGTGGGCAGCACTGTAGAAGGCTTGAGTTTAAAGCCAAGAATCAAGGCAAGCCTGTGGGTCCTCAGGTGAGATACTGAATTCCTCTGTGAGTCACCTTCCCAGCAATAGGTGGTGAGAAAGGGAACGCTATTAGAATCAGTAACAGGCAGGGGATCAACAGATAGAAGCTTTGTGCTCCTGTGGGAATTGTCCTTGGTGCTGATGTTGATGATAGCATTACCGAGGGCATGGGAGTGGTTTAATCGCTAGGTTGTGTCCAACTCTTGTGATCTCATGAATTGCAGCCCACCACGCTCCTCTGTCCATGGGACTTACCAGACAAGAATACTGGAGTGGGTTGCCATTTCTTTCTCCAGGGCATTTACCCAACCCAGTGATTCAACTCGCATCTCCTGCACTGCAAGCAGTCTCTGGCATTGCAGATTCTTTACCACTGAACCACCAGGGAAGCCCTTACTGGGGGTGTAACAGCATACTAACTAGTGGGAGTCTGGGACCTGGACTCTAGGGATTCACTTTGGCTATACCGCCTACTAGTTTTGTAATACTGGCATTTAACCTTGCTATACCTTAGTTTTCTAATCTGTAAAGTGGAACATCTCTACCTCCAAGGATGATGCTCACCATCACAGGAGATGATACTACAAAGTAAGTAAACTGGTCTTTGGTCCTTAACACACCAGGTATAATTTCTCCTGCTGCTCCCCAAGATCTCATTCTGCAGGGTGACCCTGAGAACTTCTCAAGGCCACCACGTACTCCCAAGTGGAGAAACAAAACACCCTGTCTTTCAGGTGCAGCACTGATTTCTGTTCTTTTTCTGGATGGAAGCTCTCTTTGACTTTCTCTGACTCTGTGAAGGAACAAACCCTCCCCTGAAGGGAATTATAAAGGGACAAAGGCAGAGTCATTGTCCCAAGACACCAGCATCTCAGGAGCAGTTGGGCTGATTGGGAAAACAATTCCTCCTTAGTGGAGGGAACACCTTATCTGTTTAACTGATCTGCTTTCCTTTCTCTGAATAAAGGTTATCACGTGGCAGAGGCCACACCCAGCAGCCAGCAAGCTGACAGCAAAGTCCCATACTGAGGATCAGTGGAAATGACCCATCTGCAGAATCCTTCAAGCAAGGAGTTTAGCCACCACTTACGACCCCAGAAAAGAAGGGGAATCCTCAGGAAACAGCACAGAGGATGCTCAGCTGTGCTGGTGTCTCTTAGCCTAACACTTGCCCAGGGCAGAACTTCCAGTTCTATCTACACTGAGACCTGATGTCTTCAGTTCCCAAAGCAGGAGTCTTGGTTTTGTCAACTTCAAAGTCTCTGCACAACAAACACAAGTTGTCTTAACCTGCCAGCTGGGACACCTGGCTGTTTTCCTTCCTGATACCCCACAGACTCCCAGTTGGTGTCACACCTCAGTATTTTTGTTTGCCTCCTTACCTTTTAATAGCAAATATACCGGCTCCAACCCCATCTTTCAGGGCTGTGCCTAGGGTAAGGCAAGTGAGCGCTCACCTGGGGAACCTCAGATCCAAGACAAAGAATATTTCAATGACATATTTTTAGAAGTAAAAATTAATGCAAAATGAAGAATTTCATCAACTATTCAGTATAAATCTGTATCCCTGCCCAAAGAAAGGCAACGCCAAAGAATGCTCAAACTACTGCACAATTGCACTCATCTCACATGCTAGTAAAGTAATGCTCAAAATTCTCCAAGCCAGGCTTCAGCAATACATGAACCGTGAACTTCCAGATATTTAAACTGGTTTTAGAAAAGGCAGAGGAACCAGAGATCAAATTGCCAATATCTACTGGATCATCGAAAAAGCAAGAGAGTTCCAGAAAAAACATCTATTTCTGCTTTATTGACTATGCCAAAGCCTTTGACTGTGTGGATCACAATAAACTGTGGAAAATTCTGAAAGAGATGGGCATACCAGACCATCTGACCTGTCTCTTGAGAAACCTGTATGCAGGTCAGGAAGCAACAGTTAGAACTGGACATGGAACCACAGACTGGTTCCAAATAGGAAAAGGAGTGTGTCAAGGCTGTATATTGTCACCCTGCTTATTTAACTTATATGCAGAGTACATCATGAGAAACGCTGGGCTGGAAGAAACACAAGCTGGAATCAAGACTGCCAGGAGAAATATCAATAACCTCAGATATGCAGATGACACCACCGTTATGGCAGAAAGTGAAGAAGAACTAAAGAGCCTCTTGATGAAAGTGAAAGAGAGTGAAAAAGTTGGCTTATACCTCAGCATTCAGAAAACTAAGATCATGGCATCTGGTCCCATCACTTCATGGCAAATAGATGGGGAAACAGTGGAAACAGTGTCAGACTTTATTTTGGGGGGCTCCAAAATCACTGCAGATGGTGACTGCAGCCATGAAATTAAAAGACGCTTACTCCTTGGAAGGAAGGTTATGGCCAACCTTGATAGCATATTTAAAAGCAAAGACATTACTTTGCCAACAAAGGTCCGTCTAGTCAAGGCTATGGTTTTTCCAGTAGTCAGGTATGGATGGGAGAGTTGGACAGTGAAGAAAGCTGAGCGCTGAAGAATTGATGCTTTTGAACTGTGGTGTTGGAGAAGACTCCTGAGAGTCCCTTGGACTGCAAGGAGATCCAATCAATCCATCCTAAAGGAGATCAGTCCTGGGTGTTCATTGGAAGGACTGATGTTGAAGCTGAAACTCCAATACTTTGGTCACCTCATGCGAAGAGTTGACTCACTGGAAAAGACCCTAATGCTGGGAAGGATTGGGGGCAGGAGGAGAAGGGGACGACATAGGATGAGATGGTTGGATGGCATCACTGACTCGATGGACACGGGTTTGGGTAAACTCTGGGAGTTGGTGATGGACAGAGAGGCCTGGCGTGCTGCAATTCATGGGGTTGCAAAGAGTCGGACACAACTGAGCGACTGAATTGAACTGAACTTCCTACTTGAGAACTTCTGAATATGTCTGTATTTACATCAAGAGCAAATTGTACTGTATGTTTTGAGTGGTAACTTTTTGAAGTGATTAAAAATGTTTTTCTTTTCTAATAAAAAATTAATGAAAAATAATGCAAGATGAACAAATTATGAACATGTAAATAAACACAGGGCTCTGAAGGGGCAGAAATTACCATGAGACAAGGGGACACGATTGAGTACTCTGTGCAAGGAAAACGAGGGTCTCGTGTAGGCTGGGTCTCATCTTTAATTAACATTTTGGTATGTTGTTCCTCATGGATCTACTTCATTCATTTTAAACATTTCACAATACTGCATTAGAGTCTCATTTAGCTTGGTTACACCTTCCACCCAGGTTCTCACCTCAGTCTTGGCTCAGGCACTCACAGAGGGCTTACAACACGCCAGGCGCAGGTGGGGGCATCTTTGAGCAGTCATCTGGGCCAGAAGCCTGGAAGGTCTCTCAGTCCCTGCCTACACGCCCTCACAGTCCCTCGTCCACCAGGAGGAATGGGAAGGGCCAGGAGGCAAGAAGCCAGCCCAGGGTCGTTGCTGAGACCGGATTCCCACCCCGAGGGTCTTGCTCCTCTGCTCTTTCTCCTACTGACAATTTCATGCTGCAACTCCCATCAGAGGAGTCATACCGAGTCCCAGAGAAAGAGACCTAGTGACACACGTGTCCCTGAACGCTGGGGCAGAGCGATGTGCAGAGGTCACAGCAGCACAGAGCTGACAAGGGGGGGCAGAGAGAGCCCCCCAGGGCAACGTCAGCTCCCTGCCTACACGCCAGCACTCACACACTCTCTCCCCCTCAGCGCTGAACACCGTCATGACTGAGGGCCTGACAGCCACAGCCCCGACACCTGCCTGTTCCGCAGCTGCGTGTCCAGCTCCCTCCTCCCAGGCCAGCCTCCAAGCTCTGTGAACCTATGGAGCCATGCTGCCTGTTCCAGACAGGTGTCTCGTCATTCACAGCACAGTGAATGAGGCCCACTGCGTTTCTATAGCACTTTCCTAATAACACTTTTTTTTAAATTATTTTTTATTGAAGGATAATTGCTTTGCAGAATTTTCCTGTTTTCCGTCAAAGCTCAACATGAATCAGCCACAGGTATACATATATCCCCTCCCTTTTGAACCTCCCTCCCATCTCCTTCCCCATCTCACCCCTCTAGGTTGATACAGAGCCCCGTTTGAGTTTCCGGAGCCATACAGCAAATTCCCGTTGGATATCTGTTTTACACAGGGTAATGTAAGTTCCCATGTTACTCTCTCCATACATCTAAAAATATGGAACGCTTCACGAACTTGCGTGTCATCCTTACGCAAAGGCCCTGCTGCTCTTCTCTGTATGGTTCTAATTTTAGTGTATGTGCTGCTGAAGCAAGCACCCTAATAATCCTTTTATCGAGTGCTAAGTTCTTTTTCTGTACAATATGTTCAACTCTCACTTCTCTCCGCAGTTGTTTTTATTCACATCATTAGTGGGTGGAGAAATTGAGGCCCAGAGAGGTCAAAGATTTTGCCTAAGGTCACACAGCAACAATGACTCAACTCGAATTCAGAGTTATCTGACCCCAAAGTTCATGTCATAACCAGCACTACACATTCCTATCCAGTAGCTCATCTGTACTTTCAACCACTCGGGTATTTGTAGATGAGCAATCTGAGACTCAGGAAGTTCAAGTGCCCATTCCCAAGGTCACTGAGGCAGCTGGTGCAAAGGAGAGACCTTGTATGTGGGTTTTCTGATTTTAAAACCATGATCCCTTTACACTGGGCATTGTTCTTCCTCAAACTTAGGCTAACCAGTGAGATGAGAACAGATACACATGAGTTTTATGACGGTTCACTGACCTGTGGTCCAGCTATTCCTGGGGGCCCTGGGAGGCCTCTGGGCCCAGCATCCCCCTGCAGCAGGAATAGAGAGAAAAAAAAACAAATAGCAGGAGTAAGTGTCTGGACCCGACACATGGCATCATCAGCAAGATATCCACTTCCATATCATTCACTGATTTCCCATAGGATTCCAAGGTCCCTGCCCACCCCCATCATGCCTGAGCAAAGGATATAGGTGGGTGGTGATAGAGTGTGTGGCTGTGCATTCAAGTGTATAACCCACCCCCAAAGTGGTAAATGGTGCAGGAACCAGTCTCCAAGGTGACCCCAATGATACTCGCTTCCCAAATCCACACCCCGGAGTAGAGTCCCCGATGGGTACCACAGAGGCAGTGCTGGCGTCTCCAAGATGATTCATTTCATCCCAATGATAAAAACTAAGCCTCCCCTTTCGTTCCTACCTTTTTCCCTTCTGTGCCTTCTCTCCCTGGCTTTCCTGGGAGACCGTTGTCCCCTTTAAAACCTGGAAGACCAGGGAGGCCTGGGGGGCCCGGGGGACAGTCATTGCATACATCCTGAGAGAAAGAGGAACACGATAATACAGTTACTTGTAAAACAAAAGGTGACCCATAGCTCCAACCCCTCCAGACAGGAGAAAGCCAGCAAATGATAAAAAAGCAAACAGGTAGATGGAGTCATTACCCACACAGCCTATGTCAAATTTCGCGTTTTTCTCTCTCATTCTCAAACCAGGTTTCAGCATTGATATATCTGTATTATTACTGCATGTCTCCCTACTTTCAGCCAGACGGCTGAAATGTAGCCCAAGACGAAGACGTCGAAAGCGCATGTACCGATCTCTGTGACCATCTAAAAATATTCATAGTACAGATTTAAAGCAAGTGTTCAGTACTGTAAGAAACAGCATGTTTTGTCCCTAAGGCCAGAGAGAAAACAATGCTGGAAGTTGAGTTCTCTGTCTCACAGGTTTACCTAAGTGGTTTCCGAACAAAGAAACAAAATAAAGAAAGCAAGAGGCAACCCCTCTCCCCGAGGTCTTGCTCATTGTAACACACACCAAGTATCACCATGCCTGGCATTCTTCCTAGTCCAAGTGAAAGTCGCTCAGTCATGTCCGACTCTTTGCAACCCCAAGCACTATACAGTCCATGGAATTCTCTAGGCCAAAATACTGGAGTGGGTAGCCTTTCCCTTCTCCGGGAATCTTCCCAACCCAGGGATCGAACCCAGGTCTCCTGCACTGCAGGTGGATTCTTTACCAGCTGAGCCATAAGGGAAGCCCTTCTCAGTCCAAAGTAGGTATTTAATCAAGGTTCTCTGGAATGGACCTTTGCTCCTCGGCTCTGAGGCAGGTGAGTTCTGTCCCTGGAGTGAATTTAAAGCCCGGGGAACCGGTTCTCAAGTTTGTCTGTGTCATCCCCAGATCTTACAGTTTGGAGAACAGTAAATAAACCCCAAAGGAAATTCACTGGCTTTACCACACTCTTGCCCAACTCACACCCCAGCATCTTGGACTGCTCCTTCCTTTTGCTGTCATTGTGCTCAATCGTGTCCGAGTCTTTGTGACCCCATCGACTGTAGACCGCCAGGCTCCTCTGTCCATGGGACTTCCCAGGCAAGCATACTGGAGTGGGTTACCATGTCTCCCTCCAGGGGATCTTCCTGACCCAGGGATTCAACCCACATCTCCTGCGTCTCCTGTATTGCAGGCAGATTTTTTACCACGGTGCTCCTTCCATGCCTTCACTCTAACCCTGTCTTCTTCCCAGATTCCCTCCTTGTGATAAAGGTTAAATAACGTAAAACAAGGATGGCTCTCAGAACAGTGCCAGATCATTTCCAGAGTGTTCAGCTGTTGTTATGAATTCATATACTCAGCCAGCGGCTCCCTCACAGCTGTTGGGCGCTGCGCTCTTCTGCTTAGAGACCACAGTAAACAGCCGTCTTGAAGAGCTCATGGATCCATGGCACCAACTGACACAGGCAAAGGCGCTAACCCGGGCCCTTGGGATGCCCCACTGGAGAGATGGGCAAAGACTTGCTCACGTTCACGGGGGTGATGTCTCAGGTGATCTGGCACTCATCTTGATCTCTAATTCAGGATGGACAGGCTTTCAGCAACAAAAAAGCAACTCTGAGCAGTCCATCTTCCTTTTACGTGCTCACTCCTACTCAGTCTTTGATGTTTCTTTAGAGGTGTCCTACTCCAAGAAGCCCTCCTGATTGCTTCACACTGGGGGTATGCTTCTGCCCCTGAGGACCCAGGAATTCCTGCTATGGAAGCACCTGTCCCACTATAGAGTGGTCTCTTTATAGCTCCATGCCCTCCCCACGAAGCAAAAAAAAAAAAAAATGTGTGAGCTCTTCGAGAACAGGAGTTGCTTTATCTCTGTATGTCCGATTTATAGCAAATAATCTTCCACAGAGCACGAGCTCCGGGAGGGGCCCAGCCAACCCAATCAACCACCAACCAACTGACCACTGATCTTCACATGCCTAGTGCCATTTCCCTTTAGTGGGTGGTTTCAGAAGCTGGTTGAAATGTTGAGGGGTGTTAAATTTTGGGAAATGTTGGGATGTTGGCAACACCTCATGTTGGCAAATGAGGTGAGTTGCAGGGCACTGTTTTCAGTTGCTGTTGTTTGGAAGGGTGGCAAACTAGGGAGAAACTCTTCTATTCCTAGACTATCTCTATAGTTGTTTAAAATAGGATAGATCTGTGAAATAGGGCAACCACAGACACAGGATGTACGGAAGGAGAGCTAGGCTGGTTGCAGAAGGACATCCAGATGCTAAGATTTTTGTGGACTGGAGGGTGCAGTGGGATCCACAGCACAAAGTGATCGTATCTAAGACAAAAATCTCACCACTTTCTGATTTCTTGTCAATTTCTGGCATGGATAAGTCAGCCTGAGTGTGTGTTGGTCACACGTTCTGTGCGCATTGTTCCCTGATGGCCAGGGCAGCCCCCAGACTTGCTAGAGAGGGGGCTGGACTTAACATACTGACCTGGTCCTGGAATCCAGTGCTCACAGGGCAAGGCCAGCACCTGACCTGCTCTCCCATCAAGACTCCCTTTGCTCCTGTGCCCATGGGACCCCAGCCCCTCCTGATCTGGGACACCTGAGTCATCTTGATACTAGCACTGGGACCCAGGTGGACTGCCCCCAAACATGTCTCAATGGCATATTATTATTGTGAATTAAAGTTACTTAAGAAATGGTCAGTGTAAGACAGACATTGATACTTCTGTCTTCCTGAAAACAGGAAATAAACCTCTCACGTGAAAGGGGCCCTCCCTGCCTTTGGAGGTGGGAGGACACCTTTATCCCCAGAAACAGGGATTTCAGGGCCAAGAAGCCTGTATAAATCTTCATTTTTAATTTACTTCCCTGAACCCAAGCTCTGCTTAAAGTCTTCACTAATTAAGCACCCAAAGCCCGTTTCTTTGCTCTGTCAATTCTTCACAAATGTCTTATGTCTTTACCTAAAAAGTATAAAAGCTGCCTGTTTTGGCCACTTTTTTAGGTCTCATTTCTAGGAGACCTCCATGTACACAAATTAAAACTAATTTAGCTCCAGTTAAAGTCTTGTGTCAATTTTTAGTTTGGCCACAGGAACTCAAGAGGACCCACAGGTGGAAATTTCTCCCTCCCCATCACCAGCCAGAGTTCTGCGTCCAGCTAGACAGGCTTGCCCAGACCACAGTGACGCCTCTGCCCACTTGGGGTCACAGCTACACCTTTCCAAGCCTCAGTCTTCCTATCTGTGAGATGAGAACCTCAGATTCTGGAGAGAAATACATGGCGAGAACACAAGAGTTTCAGCTACCATGTGCATCCCTGTGGTTTCAGCTCTTATTTTCCTCCCTTTGTCCCACTGGCAGATCAGAGAGATGATCCTGATCATCAATTCTGCTCCCAACTCTTCCACTTAACTGAGTCATCTCAGGCAAGCCACTTTAGTTCCTTTGAGTTCACTTCCACATCTGTTAACAAGGCTCTTTCTCCTCCCTTAGGAGAGAGTCCGAAACTTAATACATGTGAAGCATCTAGCATGTTGCAAGCTCCAGTCTGTAAATGCAGACTCCCCTTGGTCTCCATCCCCTTCCTAATTCCTGAGACATTTTCAGCAAACCCTGTGTGAGGTCAGGAAGCAACAGTCAGAACTGGAACAACAGACTGGTTCCAAATAGGAAAAGGAATACTGTATATTGTCACCCTGCTTATTTAACTTACGTGCAGAGTACATCATGAGAAACGCTGGGCTGGAAGAAACACAAGCTGAAATCAAGATTGCCAGGAGAAATATCAATAACCTCAGATATGCAGATGACACCACCCTTATGGCAGAAAGTGAAGAGGAACTAAAAAGCCTCTTGATGAAAGTGAAAGAAGAGAGTGAAAAAGTTGGCTTAAAGCTCAGCATTCAGAAAACTAAGATCATGGCATCTGGTCCCATTACTTCATGGCAAATAGATGGGGAAACAGTGACAGACTTTATTTTTCTGGGCTCCAAAATCACTGCAGATGGTGATTACAGCCATGAAATTAAAAGACGCATACTCCTTGGAAGGAAAGTTATGACCAACCTAGACAGCATATTAAAAGGCAGAGACATTACTTTGCCAACAAAGGTCCGTCTAGTCAAGGCTATGGTTTTTCCAGTGGTCATGTATGGATGTGAGAGTTGGACGGTGAAGAAAGCTGAGCGCTGAAGAATTGATGCTTTTGAACTGTGGTGTTGGAGAAGACTCCTGAGAGTCCCTTGGACTGCAAGGAGATCCAATCAATCCATCCTAAAGGAGATCAGTCCTGGGTGTTCACTGGAAGGACTGATGTTGAAGCTGAAACTCCAATACTTTGGCCACCTCATGCGAAGAGCTGACTCATTGGAAAAGACCCTGATGCTGGGAAGGATTGGGGGCAGGAGGAAAAGGGGATGGCAGAGGATGAGATAGCTGGATGGCATCACCGACTCGATGCACATGAGTTTGGGTAAACTCTGGGAGTTGGTGATGGACAGGGAGGCCTGGCGTGCTGCAGTTCATGGGGTCGCAAAGAGTCAGACACGACTGAGCAACTGAACTGAACTGTATCATTGTATCTGGTGCAGGACAGCAAACCAAGCAAACGCTCAACACTGCATAAACCTAGAGGGATGCTGCAGTCTCCTGCCAGGCATGGAAATCACCTCTAGATCATCTCACACGAACTTTTGCTGGATTCCTGAACCCTCAGTGCATGTTCCTGCCAAGCGTGTAGCCTACATCTCAAACCTCTAGCTGACAGCCAAGGAACTCACTACCTGCCTGTCCTGCATCAGGTAGCTGTCAGGAAGCTCGGATACATGCAAAGATGAAGTCAGAGAGCAGAGAGCTGAGAGCATGAGGAAGTGGAGCTGGTCACACTGGGAGCGAGCGGTGGCTGTGCCACCACCCAGCTCTGTCACCTTGAACAAGTGTCTGGCCCATCCGTGGCCCCCTCCTGCTCTGCAAAAGGCAGCAGGTAACAGTACTCAAACTCCATCTAGTCAAAGTTATGGTTTTCCCAGTAGTCATGGATGGATGTGAGAGATGGACTATAATGAAGGCTGCGCACCAGAGAATTGATGCTTTCTAACTATGGTGCTGGAGAAGACTCTTAAGAGTTCCTTGGACAGCAGGGAGATTAAACCAGTCCATCCTAAAGGAAATAAACCATGAATATTCATTGGAAGGACTGATGCTGAGGCTGAAGCTCTAATACTTTGGCTACCTGATACGAAGAGCCAACTCATTGGAAAAAACCCTGGTGCTGGGAAAGATTGAAAGGCAAGAAGAGAAGGGAATGACAGAGGATGAGATGGTTGGATGGAATCATCGACTCAATGGACCCAAGTTTGAGCAAACTCCAGGACATGGTGAAGGACAGGGAAGCCTGGTGTGCTGTGGTCCATGGGGTCACAAAGTCAGACACTACTGAGCAACTGAATGACAACAGCAACTGGGTTGTTGGCAGGAACTGCGTGAAATAATATTTATCCTGGGAATCGTCTAATGGAGAGGCCTTGAGGATGACCTCTCGGGCACAGATGCAACCATGGAAGTTCAGTAAACAGGAACTCTTAGAATACGTAGTTTCTACTCAGGCAGTTTTCCAATGACCAGAATGAGGCAAATTTTCTGTAACGAAAGATGCTTTCTCAGCAAGAGAGGGTTCCCCCCACTAGCCACCTGGACCAGACAGCCCATCAGGCTTTAACTGACATCAAGATGGCAGTGGGTGATTATAAACTAGGAAGCCAGGATAGTGACTCTGCAGACCTGGGCAAACCCACATGGCCCAGGCTCTCATCTACAGAGTTTCCAGGCAAAGCACAGCTCTGGAAGGCCAGGGAGTCTCAGGTGCTGCCCTGAATGTAGGTGCTCACATTCTCTCTGCAGTTCCTGGCTGCTACATCCTTTGGCAGGTCAGAAGTATCAATTTGACTAAACATCTGTCTCAATGCTGCACACGGCAGTCACTCCTGTCATCCCTGCTTTAAAGACTGGGGCACTTTGAGGCTGAAATCCTTAAGGGGAGGGGGGGACGAGAACCGAGGCAAACCCAATGCCTTCCAGTGGGACAGAACTAGGGAAAAATCATCCACCCTAAAAAGCCTGTACTAAACAAGACTTGAATCAATAGATAATGATTTCTTGCCATGTCCTGGTTGTAAAAAAAAAAAATCTCCCTCTTGCCAGTAAAAATCAGGAAAGATTGCTCCACTCCTCATTTTTACATAAAATGTATCATTTTCCACCTCAATGTGTAGAGAGATCAAAAGTCCCAGGCTTCTGAGGTTTCCTTTTTCCCTTTTGCTCTCCTCCCTTGCTCTCATGCAAGAACCTGGTGCTGTCAGATGCCTCCCAAGTGGTTTTTAGAAGACAGGAGATGACAGAGGGGATGGTCACACAAAATGCAGGGCCAGGCTCCACCCAAAGTTCAGACCAAGGCTGAGAACAGAGGTAGAAAATGGTCCCCCAGTGCATGGCCACAGGACCGCTCTTCCAGAAACATGGATCTTACCCCCTCTGCCCTGCCTTTCCCCGTTCTTCTCCGTTTAAGACCCGAGGTCCCTGGCTGAGCTCCCAGGCAGCCAGCTCTCCGTGCCCTATCTCGACAGAGCTCTGCTCAGCTCATGTCTCCCGCCCCCTGGGGAGAGGGTGCCATGGTTCTGACGATGAGCTCCGTCTGCGCTCAGATCCAGACTCTGCCTGGCCAAGGGCCCAGGAGCTCACTCCACCGCTCGGCACCTGCACCCTGGACCTGGCATCATTAGGCTCCCCACCCAACCTGCTGGATTCTGCCCAGGACTGTCTTTTCAGAACCCTAGGATGCAGTCCTGTGTGGGGTCCAAAGTCAGTCTCTGGACTCAGTGAGGACTGGATTCTATTCCCAGAAAGTTACTGACCCTCATGGTGATGCAGGTTTCTAACAAACAAAGTGCTAGTCACTAAGTCTTATCTGACTCTTTGCGACCCCATGGATTATAACCCACCAGGCTCCTCTGTCCATGGGATTCTCCTGGCAAGAATACTGGAGCGGGTTGCCATTCCCTTCTCCAGAGGATCTTCCCGATGCAGGGATCAAACCCCGGTCTCCTTCATTGCAGGCAGATTCTTTACTGAGCCACCAGGGAAGCTCTGTAAAGGGTGACACACATCCCTGGGTGGGCTCAAACCACTCACCTTTCAGTTAACCGCTGGATGTGCTAACTGACTGCACCACAGAGACACCAGGATAGTCTTAAGACCCCTGGAGAAGGGAATGGCTATCCACTCCAGTGTTCTTGCCTGAAGAATCCCATGGACAGAGGGGCCTGGCAGGTTACAGACCATGAGGTTTCAAAGAGCCTGACACAACTGAGGAACTAACAAGCAAAACAAGAACATAAATGGTACCAACCTCACGGAGCAATTGCAGACACTACAGATGCACGTGAAGCATTAACCACAGCACCGCCCAGGAGGACTTGCCGTGATGACGGATCGTATTGTCCAATGAGACAGCCGCTAGCCACAGGTGGCGAGTAAGTACTTAGGGTGTAGCTAGTGTGACCAAGGACTGGAATCATTTTTTTCATTAAACTTAAATTCAAATTCACACATGTGGCCAGTGGCTTCTGTGCTGGACAATGGATTTTAGCACATTGCTGGCACAGCGTGTTCTCAACAAATGTTGTTACAGTTGTTTATACTCTAACGTACTTGTTCAGACAAAAAAAACCATATTATTGACATCTCCAGTATCCCCGTCACAACTCTCAAAACGCATGCACATTTATGTTTTTACCTTCACCAAGAGATTTACATCCCCTGGAGACAGTACTGAAGAGGGGCCCTGTCAAAGTAAAAATAAATAAATACAGACATACACACATGCGTGCACACTGCATATCCCATGCTTCTGCAGCAAGCAGCCTTCAAAATGTGACTGTTAACAGGTGACACGTCTACACAGGACACAAAGAGCCTGGTCTACTCCCCACACTTGGGAACCACAGGCAGATTCTTCTGAGCAAGTCCTAATTAACATTAGACTTTCTGGTCCCCGGTCTTCTGGGCCCTTTCTCTCTCCTGCTGGCCCCTCCTCCCCCTTCCATCAACACCAGCAGGTCCTATGGGTTCTGTGGAAGACAAAAGGGGCGGGTTGTCCTTTACTCCAGGTGGGTAACAGCTGCTGCTATCTGGCATTCACAATCTAGTCTGAATCTAAAGCAATTCCTTCAGTTCTCCCAGGTGAGATAGCATTTTAAGCCTCATTCGTCTTTATGAGTTGGACATCTCTAACTTCAGGAAGGAGAGTTCAGAAATCAGGAGTAATTACAAAGCCTTTAAGATGTGAAGGAGTCTGAAGGTCACCAAGTTCACATTCAAACCCACGGTGAGTTGGGAAGTGATGTGTTGTGACCATGGCTAGCCCAGAGCCCAAGTGGAGTGGAGGCTGGGTTCACCCTGGGGTGCAAAGGACACGAAGCTGGGAAGGAAAATGGAAATGCAAAGGCCGACGCTGAAGGAAAGAGGGATTCTTAGGCAAGGACTGGAGACTGGCATGCTACTCTGCAAACTTCTGCAGGTCGCAGTGGACAAGGAGTGCCTGAGAGCCCACTGTCCAGAGGGAAGGTGGCAGGTTTCCTCCAGAATGTGGGATGCCTGGGACCACTATCAGACTTGTGGTGGCTGCTTCCTTCTGATTAAGTCTGAGTTCAGGTTTATGAACTGTGAATCCAGTCTAGCCTGTTACAGAGACAATTTCCTGGCTGCCCCTCTTCCCCTGACTCCATGGGGTTTCTGCCACATCCCGTGGCTGCAGACAGTGGCAGAGGCATTGTGTAAGTTTGTATAGGATAACGTTCGCAATGGCTGGGTGTACGCCATGCTTCCTGAGCTGGAATGCTCAAGTATTCAATCACTGCTCTGAGTTGCAAGAGGACGACACCTGAGAGACTGGGGTTGGACTGAGTCAGAGTTGGAGGTTCTGAAGGGGCCCCTAGCCTGCAGGGAGAGCTCGCTTAGGCTGCATCTGCTGGACAAAGCCTAGAATATCCTTAGTTATCTAAGACCGACCCCGGGGAGGAAGGCCAACCTGTGCACACGTTAACTGATTAAAACTTTAAAAGGGGAGAGGGGTTTTATTTTGACACTGCATGTTTCCCCCTGGCAAGTTAATAACATAAGATTCATACTGTCCAAATTGGGAGATTTTTTTTTTTTTCTTTTACAAATTGGGAGATTTTTATACTGCTGGCCTTATATTTTTGGGGCTATTTTTCCGCTGTCATCTGAGCCCTCTGTAGAGTTGTTAGAGCTCTATGAGCATGGCTGGGCATCAGTTAGGAGAGAGAGAACAAGGGGTGGATTTCCCGTCTAGGTACAGTGTGGCCTGGGGATAATTTAATTAATATCCCGTTGTGACCCATTTCTGTGGGCCTCCTGAGAGAGGTCTCAACACAGGAGCAAGGCCGGTGCCGGGGCGGTGGCCAGTCGGTTGTTGATGGGTGGGAAGTTCTGGGGTGAAGAGATACAGTCTGTGCCCTGCCCAGGCCCTCACTACCTCCTGGGCACCAACCACCTGCTGCCAGGACGCTGGCTGGCTGGTTACAGAGGCGTCAGCTACACAGCCACTGATGATGGGCTGACGTGGAGGTGAGTAAGAACCGCTTCTTGAAGGGCTAGCTCTGTTTGCTGCTCACACCCGAGAGCTCCCTGTGGGATCAGGCTGAGGCTAGATTCCCGCTGAACCTACAGCTTCGACTGCCTCTTCCCCCACCATGCCTTGTTTTCTTCAATCTTGGCAGGTTTCACCTTAATCAATCATTAGGCACAAGAATTTCCACCAGAGGCTCTGCTTCTAGAGCACCCGAGTATAGACAGGGGATTCCTGCTACAGGGATTCTAGGGGTGCAGCCCTGGGGGAACCCTGCCCAGGGCCCACTGTCCACCCTCAGAGGGCTGTTGACTGCAGGAGAGGCCTTGGTTGTCCCAACCCTGCACATTGCAAAGACAGGTCTGGCCCCGGCTGCTCTGGAGAGATGACTACTAAGTCCTTGGACTGTCTTGCCTGAGAAGAGTGCCTCTGTTTACCCAGGGCCTTGGGCCATGAAGTTAACAGTGTCATCCACAGTGGGGGCCTGGGGCCAGGCAGTTGTCAGTCTGACCTCTGGGAGGGTGAGAGACGGTGGAGAAACCAAGACCAGCCAGGGAGGCACGCCTGGTCTGGGTGAGCATCCATCGATGGCAACACCCGCTGAATTTCAGACCACTCAGGGTCCCTGCTGTGGACTCGGATTACACACAACTTCTGGGAGAGCTGAGTGTGGGGCGGGGACACGTGGAGGCCTCAGCCTCGTGTCTTGGGGGCTCCTTCCATGCAATAGACCGTCACCCTGAGTGTAACAGCTCTCCCAAGCTCTGGGGGCCCTTCTGGTGAGTCACTGAACCTGAGGGGAGTCCTGGGGACCCCTGAGAATGTGACTCGTCTGATTATCGAGACCAGAGACCCTGACAGCGACTCAGCAGTACCCGGGACCACGTCGGGGGAGTGTGTTCCGTGAACTTAAAGGTAGTAGAGAGAGATCGATGCTCTCTGTCTCTGCCCGAAACTAGCTATGAGACGTCAAGGTTAGCCCATCCTGTCCACTGGACTCTGTGGACGCACTTCTCTCTGCAGAGGTGTCAAGGTCTGGATTCGGCAGAAGTCATCTGGACCCCCTTCAGCCTTTAGCCTGAACCTTAACTCTTCCACCCACTTCACCAGGGCCTGGCACTTGGATACCGGGGTGGATTCTGTGAGCTTTATTTGGCTGCTGCAAATCTGACTCCGTGGAGGAGGAGGAGCATATGAATAAGTATCCCCAACCTCCAGCAAGACTTTTCACTCATCCCTCTGGCAGGTCTTAGTGAAGTTTCAGGACCCTTCTAGGGTACCAGGGTGCCCCTCGGGCTGTCTGCTGTGCCCAGAAGCCTGGACGAGGCAGAGACAGATGCTCATGCCCTCAGGGGCCTCCAGGCCTTGGGTCCTTGCCTGACTGACACTTGTAGCAGGCCCGGGCTCACAGAGCAGACAGACGGCCATCCTGAGGGCAAGCCTCCGCCCAGGGGAGTTCCCTGGTTTCTGACACCAGTCTTGAGGCCTGGGACTCCCCAGGCATGGCTGCCACTGTCTCCTCCTTCTCGGGCAGCAGGTTTCAAAGGGTTGATTTCTCCTGTATCTTCCCTGCAGCTTCCTGCCCACCCAGACCCGCTCGTCCTCACTGTTCCTTCCCTGGAGGGGCCACTGGTAGCCTGGTTAGGTGGCTAAGCCGTCAGAGCATCTCTGGCGTTGGTAACTTAATTTGGGGGCTGAGTTCCCAGAGGTGACGCACTACACACGGGGGACACCTGTAGGAGCTGAGAGCACAGCCATGCTGCCCATGACGAGATGCTCAGGACTGTCTCGTCCTGCGCAAGCTCCTGTAGCTCTCCTTACGAGAGAGGAAAGAAAGTTTCTACTCTAAAAGGGGGAAACCGGAAGGAACTGACATTACTGAGAAAAGGGGCAGGACACGGGCCAGTGAGGAACTAGCCATGGAGGCAGCTCCTGCCCATTTGCTCACCCCCAGGTCCCCACCCAACCCTGTCTGTCCTGCTGCAAGTCCTGGGGGTGTGTCAGGAGACTCACCTGCCTCTGGCTCTCAGGCAAGCTGGACCAAAGAGAGGCATATGGGGAAACCAG
The DNA here is from genome assembly GCF_054371585.1 of Giraffa tippelskirchi. Lineage (NCBI taxonomy): Eukaryota > Metazoa > Chordata > Mammalia > Artiodactyla > Giraffidae > Giraffa > Giraffa tippelskirchi. Next base: position 72,590,834 of record NC_137280.1, read on the forward strand.
GGGAGTGGGCACTGCTCCCTCCCAGCCTCTGGCCAGCCTTCCTGGCAGTGGCTTTGAACCCACAATTTCCGCTCCCATCTGGCAGTCCCTTTCCCACCATTCCGGCTTTCTCTTGGCTCTGAAAATGAGCACAAGGTGGTACTGGCTTCCCTCTGAGTTTATCTCTGGTGGTCACAGCCACCTCTGATTAGTTCCCTCCGCCCACAACTTTGTAAAAAGCCCCTCCTTAAAGCTTCTTGAGCCATCTGAGTTGCATTTTATTCTGGCTAAACCCCTGATGGCCAAGATTCATCCAGAACAGTTAGATGACATACTGGTTTGCCAGGGGGCCCTCTTTCTCCTGGATTTCCTGGTACACCCTAAAAGAAGGAAGAAAGAAAACATTAACTCTGCTAAGCACATAATCCTGATCCACTCTGCCCACCCTCCTCTCCAACCTCTCTATCTGCCAAGTGCAACTCAGGGGAAAACAGATCACCCAACCGTGAAGACTGGCACCAATAAAAACTCACGGCTTCTAACCTCAGCTGAAGACCCAAAGCTTCTCAGGATATATCAACTGGGGCAAATGTTCAGAATCGTAAGCCACCCCTATTAGAACTCCTTTCCAAAACACAAAATTGAAAGTGCGTATGTGTGTGTGCACATGTGGACACACACTCACACATCTAATCTTCAACTCCGGCCGTCTTTTTCCAAACACAGGCAGAAGGACTGAGTTTGAAAAAGAGGAGGGCAAAACAGCAGGAGGTGTTGTGTGGGATATACCCAGGAACATACACGGTTCTGACAGCATCACACAGAAGCAAAAGAAGTGCAAGCAGACAACACACGCTTAGAGGTCACAGTGAACAGAGAAGCCAAACATACAGTAAGCTCCTGGGGGAGTGGGCAGGGTCAGTGCAGAAGAACAGCTCCTCCAGGGGTTTCCTGGTCGAGGGAGCCGGGGAGAGGGGGAGGGCGGGGGTCGGCAGGGACACAGCCTGCACCGCTTGTCTTTACTTACATCCCGGCCAGCTGGTCCCTGGGGGCCAGGAAACCCAGGTGGGCCTCGAGATCCCTGAAGAAAAAGAAGACATCCCCCAACAGTTACAACAAAAACCAAGGCCCCCATGTCCTGGGGTCGGTTCTCCTTGTCCAACGGTCTGGAGCTCTGAGCAATCTGATGGAACGTGCTTGAGGAGTGGCTGTTTTCAACACACAGAGAGAACACTCCGGAAAACCTCCCCCGTGAGTCTGACTGCCAAGGCCCCGTTCGCAGGCCCCTTTCTTACACCTGCAGTGAGACGGGCCTGAGCCCACCCCGGGGCACAGGGTCGATTACCAGCCTCGGGGGCCTGCCAGCTGGACAGACTGACCTGTGAGAGGCCCAGTGCAGGCGACTCAGGTGACTGTTAACTGTTTTTTATTGGAAAGTCATTGCCATCCTGCTGACAATTTCTAGACGGTATCGGGAGTGGGCCCAAGTCATCTTTCAATTACGGATCTCACTTCCTGCAGGAATCTTCCTAGACCTTCCCACCCGCCTCACAGATTAAGACAGCATCCTCACTGGCTCCTGGCTCTGTGGCTTGGGGCAGTGAAGCCGGGATTTAAAATTACTTCCTCTGGCAACGTGATGACATGCATGAAACTACAGCTGTCCATCTAGAGGGAAGCAGAGGTGGCGAAAAGCAAAGGCAGTGCCGGTCTGCCCAGCTGTCACTGGAGCTCAGGGCACCGGACGACCCGCCTCCCGACTCCACCATTCCACAGGTGAGTGCCTGGGTCTTGGAGAGTTTGCACCGTGTAACGTTAAAGATTTTTTTAAACTACCATCTTTGCTGGCCCCTCCAACTTCAAATGGCTTTGATTAGAGCATAATTTCTCCCATCAAGACACAGCCCTGTATTTAAGTCATACTGTACCGGAGGACCTTTTTCTCCTGGTGGTCCAGAGGGGCCCTAAGAAACAAACAAACAAGCAAGTAAGCAAACTGGAAGTGAAACTTGTTTGTTTAAATGTGCTGTGGTGCTTATCTCTAAGGCTAGGTCCTTAAAGTGAAACATGTGTTTAAATGTGCTGTGGTGCTTATCTCTAAGGCTAGGTCCTTAAAGTGAAACATGTGTTTAAATGTGCTGTGGTGCTTATCTCTAAGGCTAGGTCCTTAAGGAAGAGCTAACGCCCTGCCATCTCTTTTTAAGAAAAAACTTTTTATTTTGTATTGGGGTATAGTTGATTAACAGTGTTGTGATGGTTTCAGGCAGACAGCAAAGGGACTCAACCATACATGTACACATATCCATTCTCCCCCAAACTCCTCTCCCATCCAGCCTGTCATGTAACCTTGAGCAGAGTTCCCTGTGCTATACAGTAGGTCCTTGTTGGCTATCTATTTTAAATACAGCAGTGTGTACATGTCCATCCCAAACTCCCTAACTATCCCTTCCTCCCATCCTTTCCCCCAGGCAACCATAAGTCTACGAGTCAGTTTCTGTTTAGTAAGTTCATTTGTATCATTTCTTTTTAGATTCCACATATAAAGGATGTCATATGATATTTCTACTTCTCTGTCTGATTTACTTCACTCACTATGATAATCTCTAGGCCCACCCACGTTGCTGCAAAAGGCATTATGTCATTCTTTTTAATGGCGGTGACTCCCTCCATCTTTAAGGTACAGTGTCACCCCCTCTCTCATACCACCCACTATCGCTGTGTGTGGGGATCCTCCTGGAACCTTCTCCATCTGCCCTGCACTGGTGCTGCCCCATCCTGGCACCCAGCAGGTGTCTGATGCCTGAGCCCGTCTCAAGCCCTGGTGTGGAGTGGACCCTGCATTTCAGCATTCTCGTGCTGCGTGCAGTGCTTGCTTCGACTGGATGGGCGGGGGGGGAGGGGCACGTCTAGACCCCCCGGAGTGGGCTGCGTGGCTGATGCTGCAGTGGAGCCCTTTCTTGCACACGTGCACACACACACCAGGGTATGCCATCCCACACGTGTGACCAGCCCACAACCTGGCTTCCCGAGCTGCACGGAAGATGTGCGCCCTGCCTGAGGCAACAGTGTCGAGTGTCAGGCCCCGAGCGAGCGGCACTGGCCCCAGGCCCCAAGCCTCCGCATCTGCAGAGAAGACACTGCCTTGCCCTCCTGCCTGGACATGCTCTCCTCACCACACGTGGGTTCCCAGTGTAGATGTCAGCACCCTTGGACATCTCCCAGGCTCCTCCCAGGGGGCTTGCCGGAACCGGTCCCCAGCCCCCGGGTCACCCCGTCTGGGACGGATGGCCTGGTACTGTCACCACTTCCAGGCCCGTCTGTCCTCTCTCCTTTGCCCTGGGGGCACTCAGCACACACTCTGCAGGACTCAGCACCGCCCTGGGCATAGCTGGGACACGGCAGAGCACAGTACATGGCATGTTGCTAAAATTAAAATTGTATGGTATGAGAACTTGAAAATCAAGTGTTATCATCCTCATCACTGATGATCAAACTAAGGCCAGAAGAGAAAAAGAACCAGCCCAAGCCACATCGTGAGTCACTCTCCAGGCGGGGTGAGTCCCATCACCCGTTCTAGGTCCCTGTGTGTCCCTGAAGCGGCGCCCAGGAGAACCTCCGAGATATCCAAAGAGGAAGAAGAGACTTCACACAAAGGCACAGGCCCCAGACAGTACGACAGACCAGGTAACCTAAAAGCCTTCCCATTAAATACATCCCAGAAATTCCTGATAAAATAAGCATCGTTTTCAGTGTAGAGTTGAGCACTAAACTAGGGGAAACTTCCAGAGGACTAAGTCAAGCAGGAAAGAAGACAATGGGCTCGGGGCTTCCCTGGTGGTCCAGTGGGCAAGAATCTGCCTCGCGATGTGGGGGTGGGGGTGTGTGCTCAGTAGTGGGGCTCTTTGCGACCACATGGACTTTGGGACCCCACGGAGCCCCAGTGGGTGCCTCTGTCCGTGGAATTTTCCAGACAAGAATACTGGAGTGGGCTGCCATTTCCTACTCCAGTGTTCTACACATATCAACCTAAAAAATCTTCTCAAGAAACACAAACAGCCTTTTTAACCCTCACAGAAGATTTCTTTAAGAGAAATATATGAAATAATTTCCTTATTGCACTCTGCAAATATGTATTGAGAGCCTCATACACCAGGCATGGTAGACAGGGGACACGGGTTCAATTCCTAGTCCGGGAAGATTCCACATGCTGCAGCACAGCTAAGCCCATGTGCCACAACTACCGAGCCTCTGCTCTAGAGCCCGGGAGCCTCAGCTACTGAAGCCCGTGCACGTCAAGTCCATGCTCTGCAACAAGGGAAGCCACCGCAAAGGGATGTCCAAGTGCTGCAATCAGGGTGTATCCCTCACTCTCTGCGACTAGAGAAAGTCCTTGTGCAGCAATGAAGACCCAGCGCAGCTAAAAATAAGTAAATAATTTTTTTTTTTAATGGACTCAGAATCCCACCCAGAATCTCCCTGACTCATAGGTCACTTCTCCCTCCATGAGCTTTCATGCTCTCATCAAGCTGAAGGTCAATGGCACCCGCGGAGTAATACACATACATCCAAATTTCATTCCTACCATAGTAGTTCCTTACTGAGGCTGTATACTTATTCCTCAAGGACTAAGGACAGTTTATTACTGGCCTGGGGAATGCTGCCAGATTTTAGAGGCACTTTTTGTTTCCAAATCAAACTCCAAGATCCACCTTAAGCAATTGACTTGTTCATCAGACTAACTGTTGGATTCCTCTCATCTGTCATTTAACAGAACATCCACGTGTGAAGGATGGAATTGGTTGTCAAAAGGGTCTTCATTTCAAATCTTAGTTCTCTCAATTATTAATTGTTTGAGCTTGAGCACATTACTTTGTTTCTCTGAGCCTCAGCTTCCTTAATTATAATACAAAGCTGGGCGATCACCTTGGCTCCTGTGATCAGAAGCAGAAGATACTCTAAGTAGAGAACTGGACCAGTGTCTGGCCCGTAACAGGCATTCCCACAGCTATCTTGCTACTATACTTTTAAGAAATAGAGGCGTGTGCTGTGGAGGAGGCATTGTGTAACAACTTCCCAATGTCAGTCTGAAATCTGAAGCCTAAACATGTGTTCCACAATAACGACCCTATTTCAGAGGTACGCCCTCTGATGGGTTTGTTCAAGAGTCACTTGACCCAACACACATATTTTGGCCTTTGATACCATGTTCCACTTAAAAGGAACTACGACTCCTTGGAGAAATGACTGATCCCAGATCTGGGCAAGGAATATATTCAAATCTGGAACATCCTATCATTCCAAAGATCAGGGAACTACCAACCAGCATCTCTTACATCTGCATTGGCAGGAGGGTTCTTTACTACTGTGGCTCAGCTGGTAAAGAATCTGCCTGCAGTGTGGGAGACCTGGGTTTGATCCCTGGATTGGGAAGACACCCTGGAGAAAGGAAAGGCTACCCACTCCAGTATTCTGGCCTGGAGAATTCCATGGACTGTATAGTCTATGGGATCACAAAGAGTAGGACATGACTGAGCAACTTTCACTTCCACTTCTTCTTTACCACTGGCGCCACCTGGGAAGCACAAAGACTCCTAGGCTAGGCGTGTGTCAAAGTACTTAGGCTCAACCCAAAAGTGTGAAAGTGAAGTCACTCAGTCGTGTCTGACTCTTTGTGACCACGTGGACTGTAGCCCACCAGGTTCCTCCATCCATGGGATTTTCCAGGCAAGAGTACTGGGGTGGGTTGCCATTTCCCTCTCCAAGGGTCAACCCGAAGAGGCTCCGCTCCTATTTGCATAAAATAAGACAATCTCGAGAGCAAAAGGAAGAATATCTGCCATATATTAAAACAAATTGAATGTGTTTAAATCTGAGTTCAAAATTATTGATAAAACCCAAAAACACCTCATTGATCATCTTTGCAAGATACCAGGGAACCACGTAGTTATTTGAAAATAATTAACAGGAAAACATTATAATCGGCCTTCCGTAGGAAGGGCTCCACTGGGTATCCCAATTGTAAATGAGGGAACAGCTCTCCACATAGAAGGACTGGAGCTAATACATAAAAGAACTGATTGAGCTAAGAGAGCACCAATTTCCAAGTCTTGATGTGCTAATTGATCTAAGGCTTAGACATCAAAGGCTGTGAACCTCAGGACAAGACACTGCCAGAAGTCGGATACCTCCTGCTGGAAGGACACACAGCCTGTGAAGTCTTGACAGAAAGATCAAACCCGAATTTGCTCCAGCCCTGAGGCCCAAGTATGGGTGTACAGGAAACACAGGGGCCAGGAAGTACTGAGCTACTCTGTGAGCAAAGTCCAGAGCATGGGAAGCTCCATAAGACCAAATAATAAATCTTGTTTCATCAATTAAAAAATTGCAATTTATAGGTATCTAAATTTGAAATTTGATCACCTCCACCTTGCTCCTCCTCCCATAGATATCTATCTGAAGACACAGCATATTTTATTCTCCACCATCTTTTATCTGAAGGGCTCATGGGTACCAGGCTACATACTGGGCTCCCAGGGCAGGTTCAAACATTTGCTTTGGCCTTCTCAGAAGACGAGTCAGGCCCACTGTCTGAACCTCTCCAAAGCCTGAGTTTCCTCATCTGTAAGCTGGACACAATCACAGTTCAGGCTCACAGGACCGCTGAGAAGACTGAGGAAGGTAATGCATTAAAAAGCCATGCACTGGAGCCTGGCCCATTTGTGTAAGTGCTTAGTATGCCTTGGGGATTATTATTAGGAGCCAAAAAAAGCCTTGTTGAGATTAGAAAGGAACATTTTCAATTGGAAATGAGAGTAGAAATTTATTTAAAACCTTTTTTTCTTCCAACAACAGAAGACTCCCCTGAGACCTCAATCTAAAAGCCAAGATTGGGATACTCAGCTCCTGATTATACAAGCTCCTGGAGTCTGGGCTTCCCAGGTGGCACTAGTGGTAAAGAACCCACCAGCCAATGCAGGAGACATAAGAGACACGGGTTAGATCCCTGGGTCAGGAAGATCCCCTGGAGAAGGAAATGGCAACTTAACTCCAATAATTCTTGCCTGGGGAAACCCATGGACGGAGGAGCCTGGCTGGCTATAGTCCATAGGGTCGCAGAAAGTTGGACATGACTGAAGCAACACAGCACACACACTTGGGTCTGGGGCAGTGTCGCTGCAGCACCTGCCCTAAGTCCTTGGGGTGACTGCCAAGAAATGCCTGGGTTCCCCAAGTAGCAGCTGGGAGAGATGGGGCTACTTGTCTGCACACACTCCTTTAGAAGGGCAACAGGCCAGCCCTATCTGGGGTCAGCAGGAGCAGCGGTGTGGTTCTTAGAGCCAAAGGAACTGGACTAAACCAGGAGACAAGACATACAAACAGAAACAACAGCGAGACTTGCAAGTCAGGTAGTTTGAAAGCAGTAAAGAATGTGAGACGACCCTGGCACAAGGAAAGTGTGTTCTCCGTCACTCAGTCGTGTCCGACTCTCTGAGACCCCATGGACTGTAGCCTGCCAGGCTCCTCTGTCCGTGGGATTTTCCAAGCAAGGATACTGGAGTGGGTTGCCATTTACTCCTCCAGGGGATCTTCCTGGCCCAAGGATCGAACCCACGTCTCCTGAGACTCCTGCCTTGGCAGGTGGATTCTTTACCACTAGCAGCACCTGGCAAGTCTGGCACAAGGAAGGACGATGTAAACGTGAACTCCTGCTCTACTTCTGCCCTGGCTTGGAGAGCAGCTAAGGGCATCTGCTTGGAGCTAGAATGCTGGGGTCCAATCCTAGCTCCCCAATGTCCTAACTGTGACTTCAAGCAAGTGTCACATCTCCTACATGGATTCCCTCATTTGTAAAATGAAAGAGAGAACAGGATCTGCGTGGCAGGCTGGCTGGGAGGACTGGATGAGAGGAGGCCCGTGAGATAACGGAGGGGATGAGTGTGGGTATCTTGCTCAGAGCTGGACGCTGCTAGTGGGCAAGCCATGGGAGCTGTGGTCATGACCGCTCCAGCTTTTAGTGGCTTTCATTTCTATTCTTGTTCTATGACTTCCTGGAAGAGCGGGGAGTGGGAAAAAAGAACAGCTCCACTTAGGACACCTGACAGATGTTTTCACACATCATCAGTGCTGTGCTTCCTCTCTCAGTCTGTAGGTCTATTAAGGGCTGTGAGCTCATTTTCTTTGTATGTGAACCCTCAGTGCCTGGGCAAAGTCAGAACAAGTGACTCCAGAGAGGGAACGCTGAAGACTTAGAGAAAGGAAACGTGACTCCAGGCAACAGAGGCTGAGAAAGATATCAGGGGAGGAGTTTTATGGCATTTAAAGGTTCAAGGCAAGCTTCCAGGTGTTACTACTAACATGACCAACCCTCCCTGTACCCTTGATCTACAAACTACTGCTCAGGCCGGGGTCCTGGGGTGCAGGCTGCCAGGGGGAGCCCCGCCCTCGCTGACCTCAGGCTCAGAGGCTCAGTGAAGTTCAACAGCACTCTGATCTGCTTTCAGGCCTAACTGAGTCATTTTTAAGCTTATCAGACCGCGCTAAGGAAGATCAGAAGCAACCTTAAGATAAAAGGGATGTTTTGTTAATGTCTTGAAGGGAGAAGTCGAAACACCAAACAACTGCCTCTCCATCCACTCCCCTGCCTGGTGATGTGCAGAGGCTGGCAGAGAAAGCCATGGGCTCCCTTCCAAGGGGTAAGTGCTGCTTCTGGATGCCCAAGCCTTGGAGCACAGAGCCACAGGAGGAGGGACCAGAGGAATCCAGCCTTAATGTGAAGAGGTGATGGAAATGAGCAATCCCACCCACGCTAGGGAAGCCACAGGCCAGCTGAAGCAGAGGAAGAGAGCTGGCTTCGCAGGATGGGAAGGGATGGCCCTGGCCCTGGACTAGCTGTGTGACATCAGCCAAGTCGCCTCACCGTCTGAGCCTCAGACTATTTGCCTGGAGAGCACTGCAGAAGCAGACACCTCCAGTGCAAGTGTGATCACTCGGCGGCGTCTGACTCTCCACGACCCCATGGACTGCAGCCCACCAGGCTCCTCTGTCCATGGAATTCTCCAGGCAAAAGTACTGGAGCAGGTTGCCATTTCCTCCTCCAGGGGATCTTCTTGACCCAGGGATCGAACCTGCGTCTTCCTGCATTGCAGGAGGATTCTTTACCACTGAGCCAGCTGGAAATCCCCAGACACCTTCATTGACCCTCTCCAGCACCTCTGGGCACACACCCACCTGGCAGGTCCTGGCTGAGGTGCCTGTCCTGGGACATCTGTAGCCACAAGGGGATGCTTGGCCTGAGTTCCAGCCCCCCTCCACCCAAACCTCAAAGCAGCCCTTCACTGATGCCCACCAGGAGTCAACCCTGGCTCTGCCCCGGCTTTTGGAGAACACCTCTGCAGCTCCACTGTCGTCTCCAGGGCCTTGTCGGGGGAGAATGCCACTCCCCAAGAGGTGATTTCTGAGATAATTTCCCCCAATAAACCTGCAGCCCTTGAATCCTGATCTCAGAAGATGCTAATGCAGAAGCCCAGCCTTCAACAAAGGATAAACCAGCTTTCACAGGACAGAAGGGCTGAGGACGGGGATGCTCTGGACTCAGCACCAGACAGACCACTCAGCCCACGGCAGGGGGCTGCCGAGCCTGGGGCGTGAGGGGTGCACTCACATCTTGTCATCAGCACCCCTGAACCTTCACACAGACGGCTCGGCCACCAGGAAGGAGCCCGGGCCAGCAGCCAAAGACAGGATTTATGGAAGCTCAGTAAGGTCTCACCCACCACAGAAGCTTTTAATCAGTGGAAGTGGAGGAAGGACCCCGAGCGGTTGACTCGTGGCCTCTCGGCTGGAGGCAGCCAATTACTTTTCAGGTGGAATCACTTGGGTGGGGATGTATTTCAGGGGCGGTTTCATGGCTCTGAAGTGGGAGGAGGGGTGACAAGTGTCCCCCTCTGATGCCTGGCTTTCTGATTGAGGTTTTCCTATGGTGAATCCCTGGGGAGTGGACAGGACATGCAGAGACCCATGAAATGATGGCGGGACCACTCCAGTCACAGTTTCTATTCTAAGCGGCTAATGCCTGCAGGACTCAGAATCCTGACTCTGGCAGAGAAGGCGCCATTAAAAGCAGGATTTCAGAAACAAAAAGAAAGCCCGAACCTGCTGTATTTCTTCACTACATCTTTTCCCATATTGTTTCTTCTAGTTACCAACAGAGTATAAAAGACAGCCAAAGACGAAAGATAAAGCTGATGCAATAGAGGGGTTTCTTTCATCAGCAATTTTAGCAGAGAAATTAAGAAAAACAGATTAAAACTGGACATTTCAAGAGGATACCACCTGCCTTCTCCCTGTTTTCCAGGGGCCTTTAGGAAGACACAAGGGCACTGGTCTTCCCACCTTGAAGGCAGCCCTGTTGCTGGGAGTGGAATGGAAGCGAGGTGGTCATTTCCGGTCATTTCTGGGAGGAAGAGAACAGAGACAAGACTTCCTGGGGAGAATTTCAGGGAAAGAGCGAGAGGGCGTAAACACAGCACTGGGGCAAGGAGAGGGGGTTTTAGTTAACAAGTGGTGCTGTGGGTAATGGCACTTCCCAGGTGGCTCAGTGGTAAAGAACCCACCAGCCAATGCAGGAGAAGCAGGAGACGTGGGTTCGATCCCTGGGTTGGGAAGATAACCCTGGAGAAGGAAATGGCAACCTACTCTGGTATTCTTGCCTGGGAAATCCAAAGAGTGGCAAAGAGTCGGACAAGACTTAGTGACTGAACACACACATTGTAATACACTGGACTTCCTCTCAGATTCTGTAAGAGACAAATTAAGCATGGTACTACTTTGTTTCTTGAATGAGGAACCAAGCAGAGACCAGCTCATGCACTGCTCCAGTTTATATTCAGATTACATTTAATGGGAGTAAAGTCTGATTGTGCTTCTTGGTTAAGATAATGACAATGACAGCAATATCATCAATGATACACGGGCAGTTTGGATTCTATGAGGCTTAGCAATCATATCAGAAAACCACTGAGTATTGGAGCTTCCTAGTAGACTGATGTGAATTATCCACCAAAACCACCAATCCGAAGACCACTTCATAGATATTATTTTGCAGATAAAAACCTTTCTTGAGGACTTCCCTGGTGGCTCAGTGGTAAAGAATCTGAGCCTTTACCTGCCAATGCAGGAGACATGGGTTCAATCTCTGATCTGGGAAGATCCCATGTGTCCCACAGTAACTAAGCCCATGACCCTCAACTACTGAGCCTGTACTGTAGAGCCTGGGAGCTGCAACTACTGAACCCACTGCCACAACTACCAAAGGCTGCATGCCCTACAGCCTGTGCGCTCTGCACCAGGAGAAGCCTGAGCACCGCACCTACGGAGTAGCCCCCACTTGCTGAAAAAGAGAAAAGCCCTCGCAGCGATGAAGACCCAGCAAAGCCAGAATAAATAAATAAAATTAAACTAGTAAATAAAAAAAAACCTTTCTTGATTCCATTTATGTCCTCACCGGTATATTATGAAGAGGGATGATGAACTCACCTTTGCCTGAAAGAGCATGAAGGCAAGTCACTCCTCCAAGATCACAGCCCTCCCCCAGCCAGCTCAGGCTCACTGGCTATCACTGTTTTTGCAGTTTGGACAGTGAGTCCTTTCCACCTCCCCTTTTCTTTTTATAATGAGCTTTGTTCTCTCACTCCTCTTTGAAAGGACACATCTTTCCCCAGAGGCCTTATTCCCATAAGAAATACACTAGGTTTTAGTAACAGCATCAGCTACAGTGGACAGACCTACACGCTGACTGACCCGGGGATCAGAGACCCATCACCAGATTAGCCTGGAAAGGAGTGGTCTGCCGTCATAGCAGGCCCGGGCTGTGTGTCCCGGAGCAAGGAAATGCTGGGTGAATAAAGACTCACCTGAGGGCCTGTGACCGCCATGCCTGGCTCTCCACGGTTGCCAGGAGAGCCAGGGATCCCAGGCACACCACGGTCCCCCTGAAGAGAGAAAACACACAGTCAATATGTCAGCTCTGGGCAGGAGAGAGCAGAGGTGCAGGGCAATTCTGTTTCTCCCAATGTCTGGACCATATCCTCCAGCCAGCATCTCTCCCAGCACCCCATTCTGCCCGCCCCCTCGAGTTCATCCAAGCTGCCCCTCATCCCACTCAGTCCAACAAGCCTGGGCCACAGTCACCAACTGTGACCACCTACCTTTCAGCGGTGACTGTGCCCCAACATTGCTTATGGCTCCAGATGTGATTATAACAATATGACCAGCCCCCACAGGTGACCACAATTCCAAGTTTTACTGTGCTTTTTCCACGTTTCTCCTGCCCCACCCTGAACTCACACCAGATTTGACCGTGTATCCACATTTCAACCCAATTCCCACATCATCAATGAATGAATTCATCATTTTGCCAATAATGTGCCAAGTACCTACATTTTGTGGGTCACTTTTCCAGAGGTTGCGAGGGGCAAGAATGACTGAGATAAAATCTCTGCCTTCAAGCATGGTGGTTAATAGAGTGTAGGTTTAAGTTCTGGTTGGTAACTGCTGGCTTCAGAGGGCAACAAGTTCCTTCATTTACGAAGGCCAGGTTCTACCAGGAGCTGCCGGGCCAGCAGATGCCATGTTTGTCCGCAGATGACGCAGAGAGAGTGCCTGGCATGGCAGCCAATGCACTTTAGCTGCTGTGGTTGTTTCTGGTCTCAGGTGCCCATCGTTCTGGACTTTGATTGGACAAAAAAAAAGGAGAAGGAAAGGAAAGCAGGGGAGGAATTCTGTTTGCTACTTTCTATAGAAGGACACTGAGACTGTCATATCTTTGTATCCACAATTTCAAAATTCTCGACCTCTGAAAACAAGTGTTTACCCTAACTCAACGGGCAGCAAAAGCTGACTTGTACTGACTTGAAGGCTAATTACAATCTTCAGACATCCCCTTTTTCGTGGATATTTACACATTTCTATGGCATCATTATAATGAGTTTGACGAGGAATTTTGCCCCACACACCATAGTAAATGCTATTTGCATCACTTGTAAACTACTACTTTTCTAAATTCCAAAATGAACTCAATCCAAGGCACACAGGACCCACACAATTTTGCATAAGAGACTGTACCCCTATATTAGGTCAGCAGATGGTAGCCAAGCCTAATACTGAAATGAGGGGTGACCCTATTCAAGCCACTTACCATCTTCTGGGTGAGTTAATTTGTATGGCAAATGGAAGTAGCCTTAGGAGGGTGTCATGAAGAGCCAATTAGATAATGTGCAGCAAACTTATTTTAGGTAGAACCTGACATTGCTAGGCAACACTGCTTTATCAAGGCTTATGTTTTTAAGCATTAAATGAAAATCCTATTAATAACTGGCTTACCCTGCAACCATCATCTCAGTTTGAAAACTTTACATCTGGACCTTTCAGAAAAATAATGCCTCAAGATGATTTGTTTTTCCTGCAGTGTGACTGTTGCTTGGACGAGTTTGTAAGTTATACATTCATTCAACAAATGTTGGTTGTTTATTCACAGCAAACTTCAATCTGGCTCCATGATCAAAGATGACTCATTCAGGGGCCCTGCCCATTTCTAATGCTCTGTGTTAGATTCAGGAGAGAGATCAGAAGAGGCTTGCGAAGTTCTCACAAAAGAGATGAGCCATAGTCTAAACTCTCCCTAAACTCTGGTAACACCGTCTCTTTCCCTCCTCCACCCAGGTCCACAGTGGCCATGTGTCCTGAGGACCACAGCTTCCCCCTGGCCCACCCTCGCCTCTGCAAACAGTCCCGAGAGATCCTCTTCAGAGTCCCAGGTGGTGCGTCCTGTTTCTTTAGAATAAAATGATGTGGTTGATTCTGGGAAGTACAAGATGCCTGAGACTGCCAGAAAATCTGATTTGTGTGCAGGGGGAAGGTGGGAGGGGAGGAAGTCAAGAAATAAGGGGAAGGTGTAAAAAAGTGCAATGAACTAAGAGTGATATGATCAGTGCTGGGTCACTCACCAGCACACTGGACAGTGAGAGGATGAGGAGGAGGAGTTCACTCTGGCCATCACGTGACCACAAGTCCAGTCTCAGGACTGAAACCGAGTCCCCCTTAAAAGCACATTCCCCTATGGGTTCACGACTAACCTCTCTATCCAAAACTTTATTCCCATTCTTGTCCTGCCCCTCTTCCCCCCAGGATAGAAGAGGACCAAAGAAAAGGGGGCGATTGAAACTGAGCAGGACCCTGCAGGGTTTTCCCGGGTACAACTCCCTCCACGTCCTTTCCATGCTTCTTGTCTGGCCTTCCCCAAGCTCCAAAGAGCAGATTCAAGCAGCTACTAATTTGGGAAGAGAGGAGAAGCAAAAACAGAAAAACAGAAACAAAGGAAAAACAGTCAAGCAAGAAAAGTAATGACGACCTAAACATGGCTGAGCAATGGAGCAGAGTCGCAGGACTCCTAGTTTCTCCTGAAGGAAAAACCCGACATGCACTTTTGAGCTGTCGTGCAGAAACCAAGATCCCCTCGCATTAGAGGATGCTGACCAGCATGTGGATCCCAGACTGGCTGGAACCAGGTGGTTGATAATTAAGATTTCCAAACATCACCCTGTTACCTCACCACCAACCAGTCAGAAAGATGTTCACCAACTGATCACACACCCTATGACCCTCATCTAAATGCTGCTCTTAAACACTGTCTGAAAGCTGCCAGGGCTTCGAGTCTCACTTGCCTCCCCGTTCTCTTTGCTCCAGGCATCAAACACTACTGTTCTTCGCCCCGTGGCAGCAGGCTGGCTTTGCTGTGCATTAGGCAAACTGACTCGAGTTCGGTTCAGTCACATAACGATGTCAACCTGGTCCTGTGACCTTGGATAAATGCCATAACCTCTATGGCACCCTTAAGACCCTCATCAAAGAGGAAACAAAAGAACATTTTACCAAACTCCCACATATCTACTGCAGACTCGTATCTACTGCAGATTTACAAGGTAAGAGACTGTATAACATGGAGTGTTAAAAGGCGTATATTATATTTTATCAGCCAAGTTAGAAGACAAAAAATGAGCGCTATACATATTAGAAAAATCCATATTCTTTTGCACCCCAGTTTCCCCTTTAAAATAGTTAATGCAGGGACTTCCCTCGTAGTCCAGTGGTTAAGAATCCACCTGCCAATGCAGGGGACACAGGTTCCATCCCTGGTTCCGGCAGATTCCACATGCCTCAGGGCAACTAAACCAGCACACCACAGCTACTGAGCCGGTGCACCTAGAACCTGTGCTCTGCGACAAGAGAAGCCACCGCAATGAGAAGCCTGCCCACTGCAACTAGAGAGTAGTCCCTACTCACTGCAACTAGAGAAAACCCGAGTGCAGCAATGAAGACCCAGCACAGCCAAAAATAAATAAAAACTAAAAAGAAAAGTTAACGTAGATCTCCCTTTTACTTTGTTTTAGCTTCCCCCCCCCTTCTTCCCAAGGCTATATTTTATGCACAGCACAAAACACTAACAACTGCAAGCTAAATCACACTAATGATGCAGTTTGTGTTCTTCTAAGTAACTGTTCACACTCCTGTTTCTTGAACCAGCTGATCCTCACAAAGGGGTCTTCTTTCATCCAGGTTCTAAGCTTCCAAATACTTCAGTTCAGTTCAGTCGCTCAGTCGTGTCCGACTCTCTGCGACCCCATGGACTGCAGCACGCCAGGCTTCCCTGTCCAACATCAACTCCCAGGGCTTACTCACTCATGTCCATCGAGTTGGTGGTGCCATCCAACCATCTCATCCACTGCTGTCCCCTTCTCCTCCCACCTTCAATCTTTCCCAGCATCATGGTCTTTTCAAGTGAGTCAGTTCTTCGCATGAGGTGGCCAATGTATTGGAGTTTCAGCTTTGGCATCAGTCCTTCCAATGAATATTCAGGACTGATTTCCTTTAAGATTGACTGGTTGTATCTCCTTGATGTCAAGGGACTCTCAAGAGTCTTCTCCAACACCACAGTTCAAAAGCATCAATTCTTTGGCGCTCAGCTTTCTTTATAGTCCAACTCTCAGAGTCACAACTCTAACTACTGGAAAAACCATAGCCTTGATTAAATGGACTTTTGTTGGCAAAGTAATGTCTCTGCTTTTTAATATGCTGCCTAGGTTGGTCATAACTTTTCTTCCAAGGAGCAAGCATCTTTTAATTTCATGTCTCCAGTCACCATCTGCAGTGATTTTGGAGCCCCTCCCACAAAATAAAGTCTCTCACAGTTTCCATTATTTCCAAATACTTACTCACCAATTAAAACTCAGCCCAATCATTTCATTTCCATAAACCCACCTCTGCCTGCCTGCCTCTCAGCCTTCAGAAGACATTTGAATGTATCTTAACTTTAACACACCACCCTCCCATTGTGTCTGACCCTCTAACTTTCATTTAAATATCTTTAAAGAATAAATTATCCATTGATTCATTTATCCATTAGTTCAAAAAATATTTGTCAAGTACCTAAACGGAGTCAGACCCTACGTCAAGCACAGTATCTACACACTTCTGCATCCACAATGCCTAGTGTTGGGCCTGGAACAGCCCTTTAACAGCAAATTCCTGAATGTCTGAATGAGTGAATCTATCATCACTCGCATTTTGTCAGGTACTAAATTTTACTGTTGACCAAAATCAACTTTTTGCTCAGGAGGGAACATGATGAATGACCTCTAGCAGCCCTGCCAAGAATCTGAGTCACAACTGATCTCTGCTGCAGGAGCACAGGCCTGGCTCCATTTGTATGTTTATGGCCCTCTGTGATGCTAACATTTCCCCGAAGCAACAGCTTAATGGACTGAAACTTGGAGAAAATGGCTCCAAGAAAAAAGCCAAAGACCTCAAAGCTCAGTCAGGAAAAGCAAGAAGGTTTCTGATTAGAAGAAAGGGGGCATGTGAGCTATAATCTATAATAGTGACTGTAGTATCTGTTTTGGTTGCAAGACACTCTGAGCCAGTTCAACAGTGTTTAGGGAGGAAAATGTGTGAGGTCGTGGAAGGAGGAGGTCATTTATTGAAAAACTATGTGCCGTGAGATTACTTATCCACAGGAGCCTGTTGGGGGTTAACTACATTTTACTCCTTCATACAGAAAAGGATCAGAGTCTCAGAAACAATAAGCCACTTGCCCTTACATCATAGATCTTGGGCTTCCCATGTGGCATTAGTGGTAAAGAACCCACCTGCCAAGGCAGGAGACATAAGAGATGTGAGTTCGCTCCCTGGGATGGGAAGATACCCAGGAGGAGGGTGTGGCAACCCACTCCAGTATTCATGCCTGGAGAATCCCATGGAGAGAGGAGCCTAAAGGGCTATAGCTCATAGCGTCGCAAAGACTTGGTCAGGACTAACGTGACTTAGCACACACGTATCTATCTTACAGGCAGCTGGGCTGGGATCCTAACCCAGCTCTGTCAGAAGGCAAACCTTGTTCATTTTGCTAGAAACAAGTCCACCCAAGAGAAGGAAAGGCATCTTAAAGAGTCTTTTTGTGGCTGTAAGTCATTATGAAGGGCTGAGAAAGCACCAAGGAAAATCCTTGTTCAGTTCTGTTCAGTTCAGTCTCTCAGTCGTGTCCAACTCTTTGCGACCCCATGAGTTGCAGCACGCCAGGCCTCTCTGTCCATCACCAACTCCCGGAGTCTACCCAAACCCATGTCCATCAAGTCGGTGATGTCATCCAACCATCTCGTCCTCTGTCATCCCCTTCTCCTCCCGCCCCCAATCCTACCCAGCATTAGGGTCTTTTCCAATGAGTCAACCCTTCGCATGAGGTGGCCAAAGTATTGGAGTTTCAGCTTCAACATCAGACCTTACAATGAACACCCAGGATTGATATCTTTTAGGATGGACTGATTGGATCTCCTTGCAGTCCAAGGGACTCTCAAGAGTCTTCTCCAACACCACAGTTCAAAAGCATCAATTCTTCAGTGCTCAGCTTTCTTCACCGTCCAACTCTCACATCCATACATGACTACTGGAAAAACCATAGCCTTGACTAGACGGACTTTTGTTGGCAAAGTAATGTCTCTGCTTTTAAATATGCTATCTAGGTTGGCCATAACTTTCCTTCCAAGGAGTAAGCGTCTTTTAATTTCATGGCTGCAGTCACCATCGGCAGTGATTCTGGAGCCCAAAAAATCCTTGTAGAGCACTCTTAAGTTCCCAGGGGTTTTCAGCACCAGGGACAGCACCCAGGCAAGGCCCATAGCCAAACACTGTGAGGAAGGGCGTCTCTCCCCTTCCTCCCACCTTGTCCCTGCACGAGCCCTCATTCTACAACTAAAGATCTCTCTGATTCCAATTTACCTTCTGAATGCCAGCTGACTAGGGAAACCTTTATTCTAAACTACATTCTAACTTGCAAATACAGACAATAAACACTGAAAGGGTCATCTGTTTACACATCTCGTATGTAAACAGGGAGAGAGCACAGCTTCCCATGGGTGCCATGGATTTGAAACTGGCTGGTCAACTGTACCCCAGGACAAGGCCCTCTGCACATCTCACCCTGGGTCTCTGCCTGCCTCTCTTCTCCACGCCTCACTGCCGCCTCCCCACACTTCCACTGGGGCTTCTCTCTCCTACAACAGGCCGACAGGGATGAGTCAGGTCTCTCTAGACCCCTCACCTTCTTGCCACAACCCTAAAGCAGACTCCACAGGGTGATCTAATGATAAGGCTCACTAATATTTATTGGGCATGCACCTGTGGCAAACATGAGGCTAGGCAGGCAAATACTTTATTTGGAGTACCTCATTTTTTTCCCCAAACTCTGCCTGGGAGGTAGATTTTTATCAACCTCATAAATAAGCAGCCCAGAGAAAGGACATTGTAACCCATTTCCTCCCAGTCTCTCATTTCTGGTGCCCTCTTCAGTGCCCTTGCCTCCCTGCCTTCTAAGAGGCAATTGATTTCTCCCAGATCCTGAAATTCCTCCTCTCGGGGGGAACCGGGAGCACAAAAGCACTGCTGGGCAGATGCCAGGTTCACAGCATCACGCAGGAACCTCAGACACACGTCTGAACTGACTGTGAATCCAGAGGTCCTCCAGCCCCTGGTCCTACCTCCCTGCTCCACACGCGCCCACTGCTCCGGGCAAAGTTGTTTCCATTTTTATTTTTTTTTCTTCAGAAACTAGGGAGTTGCCAAATATTTGCTCAGATCACTCAAAGAACTCCCTCATTTCTTTTTCCTTTCATCATGAACAACAAAATCACCATTAGGGGAACGCACGTGATCTTCATCAGTACAAGCTCAGTATGACTGCAGAGGTCACCTGCCTGAAGGGCGGAAAAAATCAGGCAGCAAGTTTAACCTAGAAAGTGAAAGTGAAAGTTGCTCAGTCGTGTCCAACTCTTTGCAGACTATACAGTCTATGGAATTCTCCAGGCCAGAATACTGGAGTGGGTAGCCTTTCCCTTCTCCAGGGGATCTTCCCAAACCAGGGATCGAACCTATGTCTCCTGCATTGCAGGCGGATTCTTTACCAGCTGAGCCACAAGGGAAGCCCCCAGCAATTACTCCTGAGTTCTCAAATTCCATATCCTGGTTATTACTGTAGACCAAGACTTTTACATACAATAAAAACAATATACTCTCTGTGGTTTTGTGGCTAAGATCCCCAAAACACAGCTAAAAAATAAAAGAAGAGAAATAAAAGAATGAGTATCTGGGCCTTCAGATAAAACTTCCCGTAAGAGCAGCATAAACGGATTCCCAAAGTGTTGTATCTTCAGTAACTGGGCTGGGTGGTGGGGATGTGGTTTAGGAAAGTGCTGGCTGACTCAGAAAGTGGGTCCAGGAAAGATAGCTGGTGACAACAAAGGCACATAAAAAAAAATTTTAAAAATCTGTTTGCATAAATATATGCAAGTGGATAAAAGTACGGTAACTCTACAGTAATGCTTCATGTGATTTTGAATATATTTGTTAAACTAAAGCAAAAAATAAACATTCTAATGTCCCTCACTGACTATGTCACCCACGTTCTTAAGTTTATGCATCTGAACTGGTCAAGTAGTTGTTCACTGGCTGTGGGTGCCTGTACAACACATGCTGTGCTCTGAGCACATTCTATCTCATGCACCCATGGTCTTCTCCCATGTTAGGACCCTGCAGAGAACTCTTTCCTTGTCTTCCCCTTCCAGCTGCTACACACACTTTAGAATTGGGACAAACATCATCTCCACCAAGAAGTCTTTCAGAGTCAAACCAGGCTGGGCCGGGAGCCCCCTTGAGCACTTGTGCCTAAGCCTCCCTCTATCCCAGTATCTGTTCATCTGCTTCTCACCCAGCTCCTGAGCCGTTAGAGGGCTGGGGATATGTGCCACTCATTGCTGACATCCCCCAGCCCACCTCCAGATCTGACACGCAGCGGAGGCTCAGTGGATCCGCCATGAATGAAATAATAAGCATACTGTTAATGGATGCATGAATGACTCAATGAACTCAATGATTCAGTATAAGGATAACTTCAGGAAAACTGTCCTCATCACCTAGGAAAGTTCTCTTATGAATACTCCCTCATGGGCAAAGTCATCTTTTCTGAGTCATGGTTACAAGCAAATTTAAGAAGAAATGCCTGCTATTGACTGAAGTGTTTGCCTTTCCTCTTGGACTCCCGGCTAGATGACAATCGCCCCCTCCCCTGCGGGGTCAGGAGGTTGGTGGAAATGAATGACCACCTCCGGGCCTGGCCCGCAAAATCTTCCCACAAGGTCCTCCACCGTCTTTTCCATCGTTTACCACTGCATGCGGAGGGCTCGGTAGGAGGCACTGAAGTCTCAGAGGAGCGAGTGCATGGGACTGGAGGAACGTGGGTCCCTGAACGGCTGTGTGGTCAGGACTCTCCACTCAACAAAACTCCCATTAGACTTAACGTGAATGTGAATGAGGAATAAACTTTTATTATGTTAATCATCTGAAATTCGAGGGCCCTTTGTCTCCCCAATTAAAGTAACAGTACCGGACTTGTCGTTGTTTAGTCATTAAGTCATGTCCGACTCTTTTGTGACCCCATGGACTGTAGCCCACCAGGCTCCTCTGTCCATGAGATTTCCCAGGCAAGAATACTGGAGTGGGTTGCCATTTCCTTGTCCAGGGGCTCTTCCCAACCCAGAGATAGAACTTGGGTCTCCTGCGTTGGCAGTGGGTTCTTTACCACTGAGCCACCAGGGAAGCCCCCAGCACAAGACTAGATCTACTCCTTCGCTGGTTGAAAGCGTCTTTTGCAACTTATTTAACTGCAAATATTTATTAAGAAACAACTATGTGGCACCCACTTCCATCTCATGGTTCAGAGTTGCAGAGGCTTTTGTTAGGAAACAAGTGATGAACATGGAAGTAGACAGAGGTGACCAGAGATGTTCACAATTAAATTCAGCATGTTTCCTTTCTAAGTGCAACCCACGGCATCTACAGTTTGCTAGATAAATACTCACCTTGGTTCCCATAGGTCCTGGTAATCCTGGTGGGCCACGAAGTCCCTGGGAAAAGGAAAGGAACAAAGAAGATCATGGAACCATGAATGAGCATCTCCCATTTACCCTGTGCTCTGGGGCCACACAGAAGGACAGGACTCTCACCATGACCTGTCGTGTACAAAGCAAAACAACCTGGTTTTGAGACACAGAACCTCTGGGTGTGAATTCTGACTCTACCACCTACCAGTTGTGTGTGATCTTGAGCAAACCCCTCAGTCTCTCTTAGTTTGCTTTCCTACTTAAGATCCTTTTTTTTTCCTTTTCGGTTTTTAAGTAGTAAAATTTCATTTTTTTTTAAATTTTTATTTTATATTGGAGTATAGTTGATTTACAATGTTGTTAGTTTGAGGTGTACAACAAAGTGACTCAGTTATATATATATACATATGTGCTGTGTGCTCAGTCGTGTCCGACTCTTTGTGACCCCATGGACTGTAGCCCGCCAGGCTCCTCTGTCCATGGCATTTTCCAGGCAAGAATGCCGGAGTGGGGTGCCATTTCCTTTCCAGGGGATCTTCCCAACCCAAGGACCGAACTGCGTCTCGTGTCTCCTGTGTTGGCAGGAGGATTACACATACATATATCACACACAGCTCATCTGTCTGCAACACCCACTCTGTGCTACTCCATCTAAAAAATAATTTCTTCCAACTTTCACTTTTTGCATAGATGCCACCTCCTGTGCAAGGCCTCCCCGGCTTACACAGATCAGGGAAGCCCTTCTCCAGGATGGCCAAGCTACGGTCACTGGACTGCTCGGCTATCTCATGAACATCTCAATGGCACAGGCTCTAACCCGTGTCTGTGTCCCCAGCGTCTGGCCTGGAGCCTGACCCACAGCCAGCAGTCCACACGGGACCCTGTGCCGCGCTGGCCTGATGCGGGCAGGAGCAAGCTGCTGCCCCCATACAAGACCCCTGTCCCAGCTGGCTGCTTTCTTGCAGAGTTTGACCATGGAGCCTTTTTTTCTTTTCTAATTCCAGCCTGGTCATTATGGTCACTGAAGCCCCTGACACTTACCGGGTCTCCATCTTTCCCTCTTCCGGGGGGCCCAGGAACCCCGGGGGAACCAGGATCGCCCCTGGGGCCGGCTGGCCCTGGGCTCCCTTCTTCTCCCGCTGCTCCCTGGAAAGAGAAGTGGACAGTGTCCAAGATCAATGACATGCAGAGAGTAAGTTTTTCAATGGAGAACCAATCTAAAGGGAGGGCTTCCCTGGTGGCTCGGTGGTAATGAAACTGCCTGCCAATGCAGCAGCGGAGGGTTCAATCCCTGGGTCAGGAAGATCCCCTAGAGTAGGAAATGGCAACCCACTCCAGTATTGTTGCTTGGGAAATTCCATGGACAGAGGAGCCTGGCAAGGTACAGTGCATGGAGCTGCAAGAGTCAGACATGCCTTAGTGACTAACCCACCACCACCACCTGAAAGGGGCAGGTGGGCTTCCTGGTGATGCCCTGTTTCAGAAAGCCCAACCCTTCTGAAGGCATAGAGGACAAGCTGTATAACATGACCCCCAAATTCATATGCCAAAGCCCTTAACTCTAGCACTTCAATGTAGAAATAGGGTCTCTGCAGGTGTAATTAGTTAAGAGGTGCTGATACTGGAGTAGCATGGAGCCTAACCCCAAAAGAACTGCTGTCCTCATGATAAAGGGAAATTTGGTCTCAGGCCTGTGTAGAGGGAAGTCCACGTGATGACACGGAGAGACGACAGCCATCAATAATCCAAGGAGAGGGGCCTGGAAGACATCCTTCTCTCACAGCCCCCAGGAGGAACCAGCCCTTCTGACACCTTGATTTAGGACTTCCCGACACATGGCACATCTCTGTGGTTTAAGGCACCTGTTTGTGATACTCTTGTTACAGTGGCCTTAGCAAACTATACAGCGTGGAACGTGGGCCTGGGAAGGACACTAGTAGTTTTCTAGTCCAACCTTCCACCCACTGCAGGAAGCCATCAGGTGTGCCTCTTTCAGGCAGTCCTCCCATTTCTGCTTGGACTCCTTTGAGAGCACAGAGCTCACCACCTCCCCAGGCTGTTCATCTCCTTATTGGGTAGTTCCATTAGACACTGTGTCTTTATATTCAGCCAAGACAGTCCTCTCTGAAATCCTCCAGAGGTTTCACTTCAAACTTGAGGCAATGCAGACAAAATCCAATTCCTCTTCACACGACAGGCCTTCAGTGACATGAGCACTGCTTGGGGATCCAAAGTGCAGAGAGAGAGAGGGAGCCAGGATCTGATGAGGGAGGGAGCTGGGCTTGGAGTTTGCTCCCCATTTCTGACCACAAGCCAGGAGCCCTGTGCAGCCCCAGCTGTGGAACGCTGCAGGGAGGGGACCACGTGGGCCACAGGAAGCCCCTTTCTGGGCAGGGCTCTCTTGGACCTAAGCTGTAACCTGCACCAGACATTCCTGATGCAGAAGTGAGGGGAGGTACCATGTCCCACGGAGGACAAAGCAAAGGATGGAGAGGACCTCTCTCCAGGCACAGGGCAGGATAAGCTTCTGCAAGTCTCAGGCCACCACTAGACAGTCAGAAAGAAGAGCAGGTCCTGCTGTCAGGGATTTTTACCACTTTGTACAGCACCAGAGGGAAGTCCCCTTTCACATGCATGCTTCTGCTCATCCGAGCAGAGGTGTCTGGCTCCCTCTAGCGGCTGAAAAAACCAACTGCTGTTGCTGTTTAGTCACTAGTGAAAGTGAAAGTTGCTCAGTCTTGTCCAACTCTCTGTCATCCCATGGACTGTATAGTCCATGGAATTCTCCAGGCCAGAATACTGGAGTGGGTTGCCGTTTCCTTCTTCAGGGGATCTTCACCCAGGGATCGAACCCGGGTCTCCCGCATTGCACGCGGATTCTTTACCAGCTGAGCCACAAGGGAAGCCCTAAGTCATGTCTTTTTAAGTCACGACTCTTAGTGACCCCGGGGACTGTAGCCTGCCAGGCTCCTCTGTCCATGCGATCTCCCAGGCAAGAATACTCGAGTGGGTTGCCATTTACTTTTCCAGGGCATCTTCCTGAACCAGGGATTGAAGTCGAGTCTCCCACCTGGGAAACCCCAGACATTCTCATCTTTGCTCAACTAGTCCTCAACATTCCCTTCTAACTAACCCTCTTCTAAGCGCCTTCTAAGCTGTCATTGCCCTTGTGTTCCAGAACAGAGCCCTATCCTTTGCACGTGGTATAATCAAAGCAAAACAGATGGGCCAGGTGTTTTTTTTTTTCCCTCCCTCACTTAAGGAGATTTTCCACAATCATTTTTCTTCATAGCAAATCACTCCTTCTCCGAGGTATGCATTTAAAAACTGAGCCTTCTCATCAAAATGTAAAAGTCTCTTATCTGTACTTGTTACAACATTTTGCCAAAATAGAAAAGATAAAATGGTCACACCTTCCAAAGGTCCCAGGTGAAGTGGACCTGAAGGAATTTGCATTGGTAAGGTCAGAGATGGGAGAGCTGGGTAGGGGTTGGCTGCAGAGGATGCATCAGAGGTTGGGGGGGAGCACTGGGATTTCTGTCTCTGGATGAGAAGCTTCCGCTGAGGGCTCAGGACAGCAAGCCCCCTCTCCCCTCACCACCTGCTCTCTGCTGCATGTCAGGGCCTCAGCTCCTCCTCGCCACCTGTGCGGCCCTGCGGTCTGAGTGGGCTCAGCACAAGCCCGAAACCTGGGCTCCTCAGCCCTGACACTGCTGACGCTCGTGGGGCCCGGTCTGTGCTGAGAAGGGGCGCCATCCTGTGGGTGTTTAGAATCCCCGTCTCCACCCACAAGATGCCAGAAGTCGGAGTAAACATGGGAGACACGTGCTAGAATGCGAGGTCAGGACGTGTCACCTGGGATTCCAAAAGGCCGGGAAGCCTACCCCTCTGCCCTCGGGGTATTGGCGTTTTGGGGGGGACACCGTGTCTCTCTGCTTCCTAATGAATAAAGCTCTTTCTCATAGCCCGGCAAGGTTTAATTGCACACGTGATAGTGTAGGGTGGCTATGCTGGGGCACTGAATTGAGAGAAAGGGGGGCTTGGGAGGCAGACCGAGCAGCTCTGCGGCTCAGCAGCTACGGGACGCAGGACGGTTGAATTAATCTCTCAGAGCTTCTGTCTACACCTCTGTCGGGCGGGGCCCCATCTGACCCCACGTCTGTGGCGAGGGTTAGGGGAGACAACTTCAGAGGAGCCCTCGGCCTCCTGGGTCCTGAAGCGGGCCTGAGCGGGGCGGGCTCCTTTCCTGCCTCCTAAAAGCTGAGAACCACCGTGGAGGGTGGAGACCACACTGCATCTTACCTTCTCACCGCGCTCCCCATCTTTCCCAGGGGGGCCTCTGGAGCCAGGGGGACCCTGGAGAAAGAAAGGTGATTGACAAGGTCAAGTTCAAGAGAGCCCAGGGTGCTCAGAGAAGAGCAATGGGGTCCCTTCTGGTCACCATGTGCCTCAGTCTCCTCCTGAGTAAAACGGGGCCACTTCTGACACTCGCCTCCCAGGGTCGTGAGGCGTCAGTGAGTGTGAAGGACTTACAACAGTGCCTGGCACACACACACGCCCACATCTGTCCTCTAAGCCACTGTGATTATTAACAGAAAAGATGGTGACTGAACAGGACTGGACTCAACCTATCTCAGGAGCACAATTCTCCAGTGCCCTTCACTGGATTCCACTGGATGCTTTGTTGCACAATTGAAATTGCCATCAACATCCAGGGTAGCTCTTAACGCTGGTCCACAAGCAGACCGCAGGGCCCCCACGGGGTGGCTGCCTCCATAGGTCAAGTGCAGTGGGGCACGAAGGTGAACCTACATAGCCCACGCACTCCAGGCTGAAGATGAAAAAGCTGAGGCCTCAGAAGCCCCCTGCAGAGGCCTGGCAGCCAGAGAGCTATGGCTAGGACCCAGCAACCTGACAGTCAGGGCCTCTCCCACTCCTACAGCTTCATCCTGCTTCCTCCAAGGCCAGCTGTGACGCTGATCCCAGCATCAGTGCTGCTCACAGCTTTCTGCCACCAGCAGTTTCCTTTACCACCCGGAGATCTCCTGAGTTACCGAGAACCTCAGATCGTAACTTTGTAGGCAGCTTTTCTGGGACCTCAATTTCTCCATCTGTGAAATGGGAGCAGGGATGCCTACACCCTGAGTTCTGTTGTGGATGATACATGAGTTAACTAGGGGGATGGGCATCGTGGATCCAACCAGTGCTGGTGTCCCTGCCCTCCCCACCCACCCCAGTTACTCACCACACTTCCTGGGGGGCCGCTGGGGCCAGGGGGACCTACAAGTCCAGGAGCTCCCTATAGAGAGACAGAAGAAGGTTAGAAAGCCCCAAGGAATTGATTACAAGCAGCTCCCCCAGTGTTTCTCCAAACTTGCCTCCTATTCAACTCTCCCTGATTTGCTCAAAATACTTCTAAATGACATTCCCTCCACTGGAAGGATGACCCTCCTGTCCAGGGGGTCATAAGGGTCCAAGTGGCCAAGCCTCAAAGGAGTTGGATTCCAGCACAGAGAGGGGTGACAGGAGGCCAAGAGGACTCCAGGACGACCCTTAAGGCCACAGCACGGAGGTGGCAGAGGAGGAGGAGTGGGTATTGGGAGGGCAGAGAGGAAGGTCAAGTGCTGTCAAGCACATGTCTCAGGTGGGGTGTGGCCTCTAGCTTCAGAGCATGGGGGAATGGAAACCCTGAAAATGGACCAAAATCTGCAGATCTGAGCTATGGAGACACGTTCTGGTATAATGTAAGTTGACTGTAAGGGTGTGAACTAGCATTGGAGACGAGAGGGAGGACCCGGTGATGAGGTCACGGGGTGGACAGGAGGCGCCCAGGGCCCGGCCAGCCCTCCAGTGTGGACGGCACTTTC
This sequence comes from Giraffa tippelskirchi, assembly GCF_054371585.1. Lineage (NCBI taxonomy): Eukaryota > Metazoa > Chordata > Mammalia > Artiodactyla > Giraffidae > Giraffa > Giraffa tippelskirchi. Next base: position 72,618,162 of record NC_137280.1, read on the forward strand.
CCAGCCCCCTCCTATGGGTCCCAGGAGGCAGGTGGCGAGGAAGGACTCACGGGGTTCCCAGCTGCTCCGGGTGTTCCCTGAGCACCTTCTTGTCCCTTGGCACCCTGCATGAGAAACAAAAAGGAAGTGAGATGCCTCCTGCAACACCTCCGGCCCCATGCAGCGACGTGGGGGCACCTCTGTCATCAGAATCAGGTGATCCAAACTCAAAGGACAGGATTCCCTGGACTCAGAGATAAAGATTCCGCCTGCCAAAGCAGGAGATGCAGGTTCGATCCCTGCATCGGGAAGATTTGCTGGAGAAGGGCATGGCAACCCACTTCAGTATTCTTGCCTGGAGAATTCTATGGACAGAGGAGCCTGGTGGGCTATACAGTCTACGGGGTCACAGAGTCGGACACGACACAGCAACTAAACCACCACGACCAAACTGAAAGGACAGGGAGCAGGTTTACAGGTGCAGAGATCACAGCGCCAGGTTCCCTAAACTTCTTCTGTCTTCACTACCCCCAGGACACAGGCAGCAGCCCCACCCTTCATCCTGACATATACGAGGCACAGAGGGACAGGCCTATCCAGGCGCACACAGGCAGCCGGGGGCCCCTGGGATCTGAGCCCAGACAGGCCACTCAGAACACGCGAAACACTGCCCAGCACAGAGCCAGTTAAGAAGCCAATCAAAATGCCAACACACTCTCGGTGTCCTTTAAACTGGAGTTGGAGACTTCCTGCATCTGAAAAGCCTCCGGGAGCCAGGATCGCCTGGATTTTAAGAGTTGTTGGGGGAAGGGGGTGCAGCAGGTTACCAGCTCTGCTAAACCCACACTTCAGTGACGGAGAAATGACATCCTGGGCTCCAGGAGAAATGACAGGGGCTGCGTTTGAGGGTTTTCTGGGAGAACCTCTCTCTCCAGGCCCTGGACTCAGTCCTAGCAGCGCCTGTTGCGGGGCCCCCTGGTGGACAGTCCTAGAATGACAGGCTGGAGGGGCCGGCCGGGGCGCAAGGGCTAGCGCGAATTTCTGCTCCAGGAGCCCACGGAGAACAGATGGTTCTCTTACCGGTGGTCCAACGGGTCCCCGAGGCCCCAGTTCTCCAGGATGACCTGGCGATCCCTGCAATGAAACCACCCGTCAGCGGACGAGGTCACACCCTTGCTCTGGGGAGGCATGAACACAGGCAATGAGAAGGAATTGAGATCCACAGAGAGGCGTCCTTGAGCCCCTGAGGGAGGAGGAAAGAGCTACATTCAGCTCAGCAGGGCTCCTGTGTGCAGTTCAGACAGGCCCTTAGGTGTCCCGTCTCAGGCAAGCAGACGCACAGGGTGAGGGGTGCGGGGCAGGGTGTGGGGCAGGAATGAGGGGCAGGGGTGCGGGCAAGGGTGAGGGACAGGGGTGAGGGGAGGGGTGCGGGGAGGGGTGAGAGGAGGTGTGAGGGGAGGGGTAAGGGGAGGGGTGAGGGGCAGGGGTGTGGGGAGGGGTGAGGGGCAGGGGTGAGGGGAGGGGTGAGGGGAAGGGTGCGGGCAGGGGTGAGGGGGAAGGGTGAGGGCAGGTTGTGAGAGAAGGGGTGCGGGCAGGGGTGAGGGGAAGGGTGAGGGCAGGGGTGAGTGGCTGGGGTGCGGGAGGGGTGCGGGGCACAGGGCAGAGAGCACTCACTGGCTTCCCAGGCGCGCCGGGATCGCCCTTCTCTCCCCTGGGCCCTGGTTCTCCCTGTTGGCGGAGGAGCACAGAGTAAGCCAGCTGCGTCCGGCCCACCCTCGGGTTGTCTGCAGGTGCCTTCCGGGCCTGTGCAGGCACCTTGCGCTGGAGGAGAACCCGGCAGAAGCCGGCACCGCCGTGTGCAGTTTCCGTGCTCCTTTCTCCACCGCGACCTTGCCCCCAAGGCTCCTGCCGCCCCCCACCGCCCAAGCCCATCACTGGTCCCTGAGTTAGCTTCCGCACAGCCTGGGCTGCGGCCCCGCTCCCCCTGCACCAGCCGCTGATGGAATGTGCACGCTCTACCCCAGAGAGCCCGGGTTCAGTGAGGCCGCCCAGACAACGAGGCTTTCAACAGAGGCAAGCTCCCTTCTCCTTCCAGAATCTCCATCTCCCACCAGCTCAGAAGAACACACTCTGGCTCCATTCCTCAGACAACATCCTTGCCTCTAACTTGCATTCCCCCTAGAAAATGTCCCATGGTGGAAATTTGCAAAAGCGTTTTGTCTGGTCCTCAAGTCACTGGAGACACGACCCGTAAAGATGGAAGGGCTGATGGGATGGATTTGGGGGACACAGAGGGAAGGAGCGGTGCACACTTGCTGTCAGCAGGGAAAGGGACCATGGGGGTCGGGTCAGGAGAGGGATCCTGAGGCTCTCGGATAAGACTCTCATGGCGTTCCTCCCCGGGGCCTGAGAGCCAGGAGCAGACTTCACCATGGGGGTGCTCAGCAGGCGCCCGTCAACAGCTGTTGAATGCTGAACATGGGAGCCTCCTTCTCCTCCATTGCCCCTCGTGGTGATGCCAGCCCAGACAGATGCCCGCTCTGGGCTCAGCAACTGCAGGACACTGGCTAGGCCTCCTGGAACCCTCTGCAGGCGGAGGGGGTGGGTCAGGCTGCTCTTCCAGGGAGTGGCTTCTAAACCAGTTACAAAGCCCCCCCATAAGCTCTCACCTGTAATGTGTCCCAGCCTGAGACTGCCTGTCCCTCCATCCTCCAGACAAGGAGCGGGTTCACGCTCCTCTCTGACATCAGACCCGCACACCAGCTAACAGCCCCTGTTCTGTTCTCCACTGTCATCACCACGCTGCCTCGCGGCCTCCCCAGCTGGGGTCCCCGACATCCCCAGCAGGCTTCTTGTTCCTGCAACAGGAGTTGGGGCTCTCTTTCCCTCCTCCCCTTTCTAGTCACCTTCTTAATTATGCTGCAAACCTTGTGCATATACGCATGCTAAGTCGCTTCAGTCATGTCTGACTGTGACCTCGTGGACTATAGCCCGCCAGGCTCCTCTGTCCAAGGGACCTGGCTGCCCCTCCAAATCTCCCGGCCCCCGCTGTGTGCAGGGACTGGAAGGCAGACTGCTGAGGTGAGCAGGGAGAAGTCAAACAGAACAACGGCTTCCAAAACCAGCAATACAAACACGGTTACCACAGCAACGCGGCAGCCCCAGAGGGATTCATGCAGTAATCCCCAATGAATCTTTTTCTCCCGTGGACACAATTTCCTTGCTTTGCATCTGTAAGTGGCTTCCTGGTTTCTGCAGAGCTCAAACCCTGCCGGAAGGTGTCCCCCATCCCCGAGATTCAAAGGGGAGGCTGGGCAGACCTATGGCCCCTCTCAGTCCCTTCTCATGGGAACACCTCAGACATCATCTTTTACGGATGGAGCAATTCCTTTACACAGAGGCTGGATGTATAGGTTTGCCACAAGCTTTAGGGACTCAGGGTAGGCAAGAGGGAGGAGTCCCAGAGGATGAAGGGCTGAAGCATCGTGTAGGGGGACATGGTTCTGGAAGAGGGAGGTGGCGGGCCAGCGTGACGGAGCAGCAAACCTCGGCACCGGCGGGACAGCAGCTGGGCCAGAGCCTTATGGCCGACAGCTACCTCCCGATTCCTGACTCCAGGAAGGCCCTGGGCAAGGTGCTTCGCTCCTCGAGCCTCAGGCCATCATCTGTGACCTGGGCACAGGGCCGGTCGGAGCGCTGCCTGCCCTGCACCCGCCACATTCAAGGCTCTCCTGCTCTGTCCCTCCGAGCCCTTCCTTCAAGGGAGGAGACACAGCCAGAGCCCCGCCTGCTCTCCCCTCAGCATCCTCTGACACTCCTGTGGTCCCCTGCCTCCCCCCACCACCCAGGGACGGCCCCCCCGCCCTCGTTTCCTCCCCGTTCCTCCCCCAAAGCAGCTCAAAGTCCTCCCTCTCCTTCCGCGATAATTTCAGCACCGACTCAAGTCTCTGCTCTGTTCTTTTCCATCACATCCAGGATTGCTTTAGCTAGCGGCGATGTGGAGATGGTCCTCTCCTGAGCCTCTTGGCCACCGCACGTGGTGCAGTCGGCCAAGTCCCAACCACAGGAGCGAACCAACAAAGGAGGCGAGCTTGGTGACGTCAGAGACCCTGAACACACTCGTTTTCACAGAAGCCCCTCAAGAAGGAGGAGGGAAAGGCTTCTGGGGGCTGCGGCCACGCTGACTGTCCTTTTCCATCAGGTGCTTCCGTCTTCAGGAAAAGTCACGCCCTCTCCCGCCAGCACCTCCCCAAGCAGGCTCAGTCCCCACCATCCCCTGAACGGCCCCTCTCAGACTTGGCCCCCAAGACTCCCAGGCCAGCCCCCTCTCTGCAGGGCACCCCCTGACCTGCCCCCTCTGCCCTTTCACCTTCTGCCGCTCACAGGGCTCTGTCGTGCTTGGAACAACCAGCTAGCCTGTGCAGGGAGGGGTCACTTTACCCAAAGAGAGGGGTGGCCTTCGCCCTCAGCTACTGGGAGGCCACCTCCTGGCCCCTGACCTTGGAGGTCCCATCTGCCTCTGGAGCTGGTCCCTTGCCCGGCCTGCTCCCCGCCGGCTGCCAGAAGAAGGTTGGGAACCCAGAGGCCTGACAGCGGCTGACAGGTCAGAGCCGAGAGTCAGGACACAGTCCTGCACCCCACACCCCCCAGAGCACCCAGGGACATCACGAGCCAGGCCGGGGGGCACCGGGCAGCAACAAGGCGCCGCTGCTACTTACGGGCATTCTCGGGTGTGGTGTGAACAGGGACGTCTGCAAAGGAGACCACAGAAACGAGACAGACGTGAGTGGACATCAGCAACCTGCCTCTGACAGACTTACCGGTGGAAGAATGCAGCCTCAGGGGCTCCTTTAAGGATGATTTTCAACAGAATCACACATTCCTTTTAAAGCACTTGCCCTCCATATGAGGCAGTCCCCTGCCTCAGCTACTAACTGACCAATCCCTACGTGCCCAGATAAGGCCAGTTCCTGGCCACCCCACCCCGAAATTGATTAAAACATAGAATACCAAGGTTGGAAAGAAACATTCAAGTGAAAAAAAAATGCAAACTATGCTCACATATTTATATAGCCTTTGTTTTTTTTATTAGTATTTATTATGTACTAGAAACTACAAAATGTACCTTATATATTTCAGTCAATTTTCACTACAAATGTACAAGACACAGCTCCATGTAACATTTTTTTTTTCTTAACAGATGAGAAGATGGAGTCTTTTTCACATTAAATAACATGTTTAAGATCATAATGCTGGTGAGCAGCACAGGTGGGATTCAAACCCACTCTTTTCTTCCGGCTCCAAAGCCCCTGCTCTTACGACTGAACCCCAACTCACAATACCCACTCTGGGACCTGCAAAGGGTGGAGGTGTGAGTCTTGGGTGTATATCCATGTTGCAGTCTCACCCTGGACAAACTGCTTCCTGTCTCTGACCTTCATCCCCACATGCAACAGGTGGGCATGGAGGCCAGTGTCTAGCCAGTGTTCTGATCAACAGTAACCGTGCTTGCTGAATGAACTAAATCAATAAGCACAAGACGGCTCTTACAGAAGCTCATGCACTTTCTGGATCACGAGACCGGGGATGGGTCTGGCTGCTGGCAGACTCCCTTAAAAAGATGCTTATAACTAAGTGGTCAGTGTGCAGGAGGAGAAAGGATTACAAGCAGAGTAACTTACAGTGCCAGGTAATCCAGGGGGCCCCGGTGGACCCACTTCACCCTAGATGAAGAAATGGAAACAGCGGTAAAGAATCCACCTGCCAATCCAGGAGATGTAAGAGACGTGGGTTTGATCCCTGGGTCGGGAAGATTCCCTGGAGGAGGGCATGGCAACCCACTGCAGTATTCCTGCCTGGAGAATCCCATGAACAGAGGAGCCTGGCGGGCTACAGCCCATGGGGTCGCAAAGAGTCGGACATGACTGAGCACACTCACACACAGCCCTGTTTATCCTGGGATACCCTTCCTAAGAAGACAAATTCACCCAGTCTGCCTCTACTGCAATTGATAGACATATAGATACAAGCTATAAAATATTTCAAACATACCAGAACTCTGTTCTGAGAAACATCTATGCTGCCATGTGTAGCTGTAGGTCGTTTATACCACTCTACACTATTCCATGGTGCACATGGAGATAAAGTGACCATCCTCCCGTTGACAACAATGATGTGATTTCCCACCCGCTGCAGCCAACGTCCCCACACTGAGTCCTGGAGCCCACGCTTGAGCCCGAGAGGCTCCTCTGGACCCTGGCCTGCCCTCCTCGGAGGGCTCAGGCTCTTCTCAGGGGCCTGAGGGGTGAGTGTTACATTCCTGTGAATGGCACAGGCTTGGGAGTCAACTCACCTGAGCTTGAAACCTAACTCTACCATTTTATACATTATTTTACTTCTGTTGGCGTGTTTTCCTCTGTGCAAAATAATGGTAACGGTACACACAGCTCACAGTGTCCTCTGGGGACTGAGTGAGACCTTCAGCAGGGTCCCGATGAGGAGGAAATTGTTATTCCATTTGCCTCGAGGAAAGGAGGTCACTGGGCCACTCCATCAGGAGGAACGGTACCCAAAACCCTTCATTCCATGTGAGTCATGATGGTGTCAGGACATGGATATCTCTGCCCACGTGTGTCTGAGCAGCCCAGGGTCCACACATGCAGGCCTGGGTCCACACGTGGTTATTAGTGGACAAATGAATGAATAAAGCTAACTGAGAGATGGGCTAGGCTTCTCTTATTAATTGTGACAACAATAAGATGATAATGAAAAGTAGTTACATGATAAAGCATAATGGAAAAGAATATTTTAAAAAATGTCTACACGTATATAACTGAGTTACTCTGCTGTACAGCAGAGATTGGCACCACGTTGTAAATCAACCATACCTCAATTAAATTTTTTTTAAGTGGTTACATTGTTTTCTAGGATTGTTTCTATGGTTATACAGGATTTAATCCCAGGTTTCAGCTCACTTTTCTATGTGCGTTAATTCCCTTCATCTGCACTGAAATGCCTGTAACAGAGATGCTTTATGTGTGCCCCCATTCCATGGATAAGCAAACTGAAGCAGAGGCACACTCGGGCCCCTGCCCAAAGTCACACACACAGCAGCTGGTACAGCCTGGTGGTAAACTCTGAGCCCAAGCCCTTAACTACTGGGAGGCATTCCCCTGACCATGTTGCAGAAGCTTCAGAGAAAATACAGCACCTTGTCCAGTGCTGAGTTCACCCAGTTCTCCTCTTGACACTGTTGACCACACGTTCCAGAACCAATCTCATCCAGACCATCCAAGTTCAGTGTTTCCCAGTGCAATGCACGTGTGAGCAAGCTCGGTCTGTCATGTCCGACTCTGTCACCCCATGGACTGCAGCCCATCAGGCTCCTCTGTCCATGGGGTTCTCCAGGCAAGGACACTGGAGTGGGATGCCATGTCCTCCTCCAGGGGATCTTCCCGAGCCAGTGATTGAACCCACGTCTCCAGCATTGGCAGGCGGGTTCTTTACCATTAGCATGACAGTGCAAGGTATGAACAGACATAAACAAGAAGAGGGTTGGAGAAGAGATGTGTCTCCAACCCCGAGGGCCTCAAGACCACCTTTCTGGAAGAGCCTCGCCCGCCCTCAGTGCTGTGGGGTGAGCTGGCGGGGCAGAGCCCATGCAGCTCTCTGACTTGGAGAAAGATGCTTGCCCGGAGAAGGGTCTGTGAGCTCTGGAGTCAATGGGGCTGGCGTGGGCTCCCAGCCCCACTTCTCCGCAGTTGAAGTGTCTCACCCCAGCTGACACAGGGGCGTTATCACCCTCCTCTCAGAGATGCCCTGGGGTCAAAAGGCTCTCAGTGTGGGGTGGGGAGGAAGCGGACCAGACCACTGAGGAATGGATGCTCAGGCACGGCCAGCAGGGGGCAATGTTGCTTCAGTGTCATTTGAGATTTTTTTTTTTTAACCTAGAATTGTCCATGATGACATATTTCTCTAGAGGCAAAGAAAAGCAGGCCAGATTCTTCGGAAGCTTGAATGCGACTCTGCTGTGGCCCCGGCAATTCTGCCAAAGCAATAAAAGGGGCTTAATGGCCTCGCCGAGTCCTCTGCATCTTGGAAATGAGTTTCTCAAATAGAAATTGCTTTTCTGAGAAGTCCGGGAGAGCGGTGGGCCTGAACGGCTTATCCGCCAAAGCCCTTTCCATTGCAGAATCTCTATTTATAGATCGCAGGTCCGTTCAGAACAAAGACCTCGGCCCTCAGCCTGGGAGCGGGGATGAGGGACGCTGAGCAGGATCGTGGGCAGGAGAGTGGGACACTGGAGGGTGCAGAGCTCCAACTGGGAGAACCAGGTGGCCCCCCGGGCAGCAGAGGGGGGATCGCAGGGCCCCGCTGGGCGTGTGAGGCTGGCCAGGCTCCCCCAGGCCAGGCCGGTGTGCCATGTGGACCTGCTCAGAGCCTGGACGCTGGGCCCAGACTGCGGTCAGGTCTCACTTCCACCGCCCTACATCCACACAGCCCTGGGAGGGCAGCCTGGCCCTTCTGTGCCTCAGTTTCCTCATCTATAAACTGGGGGTGTCACTGATAATCTGACCTGCCTCCGGATGTCACCAGGATCACCTGAGTCACTACGTGTGCCGTGCTCGCCACGACAACCCTGGCCGGTGGCGGGTCCTGCCTCCCTGGTGCTGGTTCCTGGAGGCCCACGGTTCTTAGGCTCCACCACTTTATATGAGAGACTCAGGAATCCATGGATTTCAGTTATCTCCAAGGGCTCCTGGAACCAACTGCCCGTGGATACCAGCCTATACAGGCAGCTCTGCTTTAGGCCAGCAAGGGAGACACCGGGATCAGATGGGATGCCCAGGACCACAGCGGGGAGAACCAGGACTGCCACCAGGCCAACGTAGTGACTTCAAGCATGGCAGCCCCTCCACGTGAACTACGGATGGGCAGTTGTGTGACACATGGCACCCACGACCAGGACAAGGGCAGCGGCTCCTACCTTTCCACCTCGGTCACCTTTCAGTCCTGGAAGCCCCAGTGCCCCTTTCTCTCCCTACAGAGAAAGATAAAAACCAGGAGACGTTAGAACGTGACTGAGGGTACGGCTGCCTCTTCCAGGCGAGAGCAAGGGGACCCTGGGCAAAATACTGTTTCGTCTCCCCAACCTGCCCTGCCACGGTGAGGACTGAGATCGAGGGACGTCTTGTCGGTTGTGTGAAGGGCCAAATGCTCCATTTGGTACCTGACAGCTGACACCCCCAGTCATTCCCACAAATTTCATCTGAAGCTACTCCACCCACCCTTCCAGATAGACCCCTTGGCCGCTGTCCCTTCGTTCCAGCACATGGCCCATGGGGGCCCAATCCCCTGCCTCTCCTCTTCCATAAACACTGGGGAAAATGCTCTAAGCCCAGCCTGGGTCAGCCCGTCCCTGAGCATGCAAGCCAGGACCGAGGGCTCTCTCCTCGGACACGGCGCATGGCCTCACTGGCAAGAAGCGCCCGCCACTCACCTGGTCTCCTTTCTCTCCCCTCGCACCTGGGAGTCCTGGGAAGCCTGGGAGCCCTGCCTCTCCCTGCGGAAAGAACACAGCGCCGTGATCAGTGCGTTCTCAGGAAGGAAGCTGCCCCCAGACCGCTGAAGGAGCAGGGTAATGTGGAAACAAAGCAGCGGAGAGAGGGGGGTTCTAGACGGTGTTCTGGGGGCGTCCCCAGGCGAGGGCTCACTCTGCGGCTCCCTCTCCCGGGAGGCCTTACTTCTTTCTTGTCATCTGACTCCTCGTCCCTCTGGATCAGCCACGATGTCACCTCCTGGCCACCTCTCCTGACATTCCCTGAGCCTGAGTGAGGGGCTTCCTGGGACCCCTTCTGTCACTCGCTGCGCCTGCTCTTGGCTGACAGTGGTAACCCTGGTGCCCAATACAGCAAGGGATGGACAGGACGTGCTGATGGTCACGGGGTAAATAGATGAAGGCATGACAGGCGTGTTGTGAGCTCCAGGGAGACAAGCGATACAGGTGCAGCGGATACTAACAAATGAATGCGTTGGATGAACAAACGAACAAATGAATGAACGAACAGACCTTTTCTCCAGGTCGGCCAGCCAGGCCCTGCTCCCCGACTTCACCCTGCAGATAGAATAACAGACAACCCGTCACTTACCACTCACATCTGCAGAGATGGCTGTCATCCCCAGGTGGTCCCACAGACTCAGAGCACCTGGCACCCACACCCTCGATTCTCATACAAGCAGCACTCAAGCATCACAGGCACTGAAGCCCCGAGTGCTCAGTGTTTCTGGACAGAGGCTGCCACACCCCCCCACGTGGTCTTTGCATGCACGCTCAGTCACATCCAACTCTTTGTGACCCCATGGACTGTCGCCCGCCAGGCTCCTCTGTCCACGGGATTCTCCAGGCAAGAATACTGGAGCGGGTTGTCATTCCCTCCTCCAGGGGATCTTCCTGACCCAGGGATCAAGCCTGAGTCTCTGCGTCTCCAGCATCGGTCGGCAGATTCTTTACCAATGAGCCACCCAGGAAGCTCCACACTGGCTTGACCTTTCCTCAAAAGAAACAGTTTCTGGAGGTGCCCTGACGGAGGTTACCCAGGTTGGATCCAGTGATTCTGACTCTAAACACAGTTTAGAACCACAGGGAGCCAAAATCTGAGCATCCTGGAGCTGCCCCAACTCTGAGTTCTGCTCCCCTTCAGGGGGAACTCAGACCCCAGGCCGGGTCCAGTGGTGGAGAAGCTGTTGACGAACTTGTCCGAGCTGACCAAGCAGCCCGCAGTTGTTCAGACTCCTTGGTAAAACACAGGCAGCTGGGGGTGGAGGAACTCATGGGCAGGAGAGAGGTCCATTTCCCCTCCCACGGTGTGTTGCTATAAAGGCCAGTCTCGGGTAAAATGCTGCTTAAATGTCCAAACTTATATTACGTTGGAAAGCAAGCCCTCAGCAGGGCTACACGGCTTCCGGTCGCGTGGATGGAGTCGTGTCCTCTGGCATCAGGTTTCTGACCAGCAATTCCTGGTCCTGCTGAAGTGGGGGGCGGGGAGCGCAGGACCAGAGGGGCCCACTCTCTGACCCCACCAGGCTGCTATGCTCAGCAGGTGCCTGTAAGTCACTGAGGCAAAGAGGCCTGTGCTGGGAGGAGTGGGAAGGGACTGCAACTTCTAACCAGCCACATGTCTTCAGAAACACTAACGTCTTGAATGCCAGTTTCTAACTACATCATGCATGGATGCATAGTCAGTCACTTCAGTCATGTCCTGACTCTTTGTGACCTCATGGACTGTCGCCCACCAGGCTCCTCTTTCCATGGGATTCTCCTGGCAAGAATACTGGCATGGGTTGTCATTCCCTTCCCCAGGGGGGTCTTCCCGACTAAGGGATAGAACCGGGGTCTCCTGTATTGCAGAGAGATTCTTAACCGTCTGAGCCACCAGAGAAGCTAAGTATGATCCTTAGTAAAATCTTTCTGTAGATTTCCATAAGGAAATTTGGTTTTCTTAAGTGGACACATGAATGAATGAATGAGCAGTTATGCACACATATAAAGGTTTTCCCTGCAGCTATGCCAGACTCCAGTAGTAGTGAAGGCTGTACCACATATTAAGAGAGAGAGAGAGAGAGAGAAACAAAGTAAAGAAACGAACAGCACTGTTCAGCATGAAGCACGCATTTTATCCTGAAGCTCTGGTGCCACTAGGGCCACTGGTGTCTGGGTCGGTGCATATAGAAATTCTAGATGCACTCCACTTCTCCCATCAATTCCCAGTGTTCACAAGCACAATTAGTAACAGCTGCTCTAACCGGATCTGTGCAAACACTTGCTACACAAATTGTCACTTTAAATCTGCTAGAACAGGACAACCTCTACAGTTGGAAAGGCGCTGGGTGGGGGGTGGTGCTGAGGTTGGGTAGCAAGCATTTTGAAGGACTCCTGAAGTGCCTCCTGAATCTGTGCTGTGAATCTAAGCCAGAGCACAACCCACGGAGGGCCAGGCGGCTCCTGGAATCCTCGACACGAGCCCAAGAGGGCGATGCACCCACTCATCCCGCAGCTGGTCTGTTCCGCGTGGATTCGAGACCCGCCGCCCAGGATGTGTCCACGACCTTCTTTGGAGATACTTATCTTACGAGGCATGATGTCAAAATAAAGCAACAGACCTCCTGCCAGGTCTCCTTCGCAGCTACAAAGTATGTTCTAAAAGCAATGTAACTGCAGAAATTCACAGTTTCCAACTTCCTAGAGAAAAATTTTAAATGCACTACACTACACTAGAACTTGTACAAAAACAGCAGATGAGCTGTAATAATGGACCTCTCTGAAACTTTCAGTCACTGGGGGTGAGCATAAACACAACATGTAGATGGAAAAACTAAAGACAACCCCGAGGGCACCTCAAATTCACCCCAATACTTCTGATCCATCGACTTCATCCGCACAGGGAACTCGATGGGAACAGGTTCTTCTGAAGACTGTTGAATTGAAAGTGGGAATTTATACACTGTAAGCTCAGAAGGATGAGCCAACTTACAGATGTGAGGAAACACAGCTCAAATAGGTCTGGACGACCCCACAAATCCCCCATAAAATCCAAGGAGGATTTGAGGAAACACAGCTCACAGGTCTGGCTGACTCCATAAAATCCTAGCAGTCAAAAATGAAAAGTAATAGTGACCTATGCAAACACTTTAAGTTATTTCTGGAAGATGATTGAATTTCAGCCAATCAATAAAAAACAGGAAGGTGGCTTTTGGTGTTTAAAACACCACATGATTTACCCCAGAGCAATGGAGGGACAAAACACAGCCAGTTACATATCATTACATTTCAATCACAAATATCTTTTAAAAACAGGAATGTTGAGTCTTAAAAGATGGAGAGTGCTTGTGTTTGCAAGTGACAATGAGCTGGCTCGCTGAGCCTTGAGGAATCCAGGGTTCAGGAGCTCCTAGTGGATGCTTTCCACAAGGAGTCCATCAGGCATCCTGGAGAAGGTGGGCACATGATAACCCGTGCTTGTTCTGCTCCATTTTAATTTGCTCTAAATTGTGCTCAGCTGGTAAAGAATCCGCCTGCAATGAGGGAGACCTGAGTTTGATCCCTGGGTTGGGAAGATCCCCTGGAGAAGGGAAAGGCTACCCACTCCAGCATTCTGGTCTAGAGAATTCTATGGACTGTATAGTCCATGGAATCTCAAAGAGTCAGACACGACTGAGCGACTTTCACTAAAGAATGATCACTTCTTGAAACAGCGAGGTCACAGGGAACCGAGGGTCCAGGGATTTGCCCATCAGCCTTCACTGGCCACCGAGGTGACCCGAGTCCTGCCTCCCAGGACAGCAGGGTCACCACTGGGCCGGGTCCAGACCGTACCTGTGCCCTTTACAGGCCATTAGTTATCATTCGGCCACCAGTGAGCCCTTCCTGAGGCCCTGCCACGTGCCCGCTGTGGGCTGGGGTTGGAGGGTGGTCACCAAGAGCCAGTTACAGCCCTTAACTAGTTCCTACCCTAAAATAAAGTGTGAGAGAGAGGGCCCCCATGTGAGCTTCTATCTGGGCACAGGCCCCTCCAGAAGCACAGGCGCCCTGCAAATGCACATGCCATGTACACACACACACACACAACATAGACACACACACCATGCACACACATATACACACACATACACTGTATACACACACTCACGACATACAGACCCACACACCATGCACACACACACACCTCACATACACTGCATACACACACGACATATAGACACACACACCATATACACACCCACAACACACCTCACACACACACACACCTCATACATACACACATACCCCGCAAACACACATCCACACCATATACAGACACACACACCATGTACACATCCACAACACACACGCACACCACATACACGACATACAGACACACACCCACACGACATACACACACACCAGATACACACACACACCATGTACACAGACACACACCTCACATACACACCCACACCACATACAGATGCCCACACCATGTACACACACACACACACCATATACACATGTACATACCCACCCACACACCACGTACACACCCACAGCACATATGGACAGTAATCCAAATCCAGGACTTGGGGCCCCCGCCCACAGGAGGTGCCCCCTCCACATGGCACGTGGGTCGCCTCTACTGCCCCCGAGGATCCAGTTTCCACACGTCTGCACCCCCTGGGAGCCCTGGGCTTCCTTCTGCAGGGGTCAGGTGGGAAGGGGCATTGGAAGGAGGGGAAGCTCAGGGGACAGGAGAGGGGGCACTGACTCCCTGGCCTCGCCCCTCCCAGGATGGGCTGGTCAGCAAGGCTGTCCCTCTTCCCGAGGCCAAGGCTCTCTCACGGGGGTCCTCTCCTCCAGTTACAGGGCCCTCTGCCTCCAGGAACCCCCTGCTCCTCTCCCTGGGTGTGTCGTGGTGTGGCTCTCGGTGGTCGTCAGTCCAGGGCGTGTCACCACTGACCCCGACTTGCCCCAGCCTTTCAAACAGCCCCTGTGCGATGGCCCTGGCTGTCTCCTGGCAGACCCCAGCCTACACGGCTCTGACAGCGGGGGATCACACAGAGTCCCAAACACATCGCTTAGAATAATAGGTGCAAGAGGAGGAAGGCCAAGTCCTTACCCGCGGGCCACGCTGTCCGGGCAGACCGTCCTCCCCTCTGTCTCCCGGGTCTCCCTACAAGGCAGGCAGAGGAGAGTCAACAGCAGGAGCCGGGAGTGGAGGGAAGCGACTGAGGACCAGCTCCGGGCTGGAAGGAGGAAAGCTACTCAGACTCGGGTGCTACTGAACTCCTTTAATTCTGTGAGACCGCAGTGGCCCGAAACAGCAGCTCCAACCACCTCCTAGATTCAACGGCTCTGCTTTTGATTTACAGACTCAAGTGGGTGGGAATGAGGGATTCAGAGCCGGGGAGACACTGCCTAAGTGCTTTTGAGATGACAAAATACTTGGTTAGCCCTCATCTTTTGTTTTTAAAGAGAGGAGAATGGAGAATATTTACATGACGTGTTCTTAAATTAAGTTAAATCCATATTTATTCTGTATCTTGTCATGAAAAAGCTGAGCTTCTAAGTCTGCTTACTGAAAGGGATGGTGAAAACTCCTATAACATCCAAAAGTTGCCTTGCAAGGACTGTTGATGTTTATCCTTGAGCTTCTGTATCTTTGCCATGAAAAGGTGAAGTTCACTTGTTAAACTGTTGGCTGTATGGTTTTTCAATTGTCCCTCTGAAGTGAGTAAACTGTGAACTTGCTTCCCAATTTTATGACAGTTAACCTCTGACTCCTCTTAATGATCTTACTGTTAATGAGCCCCACCTGAATATTTTTAAGTTGAAGTCTCTTATTATATAAGAGTCTCTGGAAAGGTTTTCTCCTTGCAAATAAAATAGATGCATATTTCTAATAGAATAATTTTAAAGTCCTCGGCCTCCAAATCCTCCACCAGTTACCTAGGTAGGAATAAGGGGCTCGCCTATATCTGACCTTGTATAAACATTTCCGAGCCCTGCATGGCTCAGGATCCAAATATGATCCACGGCCAAGGCACCCAACCATCACAGAGATCTCTGGCTTCTGGGTTTTGGGTTCCCTAACTCATACCAACCTTGGGTCCTGGCAGGCCTGGGAGTCCATTCAGCCCATCCTTTCCAGGCAGTCCCTGGGTGGAGAGGAAAAAAACAGACCAACATAAAAGGCATGGTTAGGGCAGTACTGCACTGAATTGCTTCTGGCCAGGAGCAGATTCTGCAGGCAGAAGCTGGTCGGCGTGGTGCCTGAGACATGCAGGACCATTCCTGGGTGCCAGCTCTCCGGGGGTGCTGTCACTGCTGTAAACTGTTAGTGGGTGAAACCATGAGGATGGGTATTCAGGAACATCTGTGGATGACAGCTAACCATGTGCTCCAGGCTTGGACAGGTTCACCTAAGAGTGGACATCACAACTATGATTTATGTCCAGAGCCTTCGCTGTGGTACCTGGAGCTCGACAGAGCTAAGCATGCCGGCATCCAGCCATCACATCTCTGCATCCCGGGGCCTCCGCCTACAGCCGCCTGTGGATCTGGGGCCCGGTGACAGGGGGCAACTGCTTGCACTGCCCAATCTGACTGTTCCCTCTGCCACCCTTTCTCCAATGTCCTGAGCCCCCATCAGTGGTGCGGGTTCCACTGGTTTCCTGTAGCCACGGCCTTTCCCCACCCACTGGCCCCACCAGACAACCAGCAGGAAGGAAATTCCTTCTGGATGAGCAGAGGCCTCCTGAGGACCATCACCTCTGATGCCCATCATGGTCACATGGTCTCAGAGGCCCAAAGCCACCCTATCACTCTGCCCTGAAGAGTGCCGGCCAAGAGGCAGGAGATTCCCAGCTTGAATCTGCACCCGCCTGTGCGGACGTTCAGGTTCGATGACCTCCACCCTCAGGACCTAAAAGGATTGAGCAGGCCTGGCTCCCTGGGTCTTGCTGACTGGGAGAGAGGAAACATGGCAAGCAGGGTGACAGGGCATGCCCTGCCACATCCTGGACCGAGTCTCCACGTCCATTACTTCCGTGGCCCCCTGGCGGTGTCCCCACAGACAAGAAGCCACACTTCAAACAGCCAAGGGCTGTCGACTGTGCCTCGGAGTTATGGAGCACAGGCAGTGGCCTGAGGAGTGGGTGCCTTGATCCGCAGCCTGGCTGGGGGTCCTTGGGGGGTGGCCCTGGGAAACAGCACACGGCAGGCACCACAGAAGGGAGGAGGAGGAGGAGGCTGGGTGCCAGGGCCCTGGTCCCTGCCAACAGGGAGGGAAGGGCACAGAGCATCACCCACTGGAAAGCAGTCTGGGCGGCCAGCGGAAGGGCCAGCCCCTCTCACAAGGAAGGACAGGAAAGGGGAGAGCGGGGAGGGGTGCCCCGGTCACTCACCGCCTGCCCGGGGGGCCCAGGCTTGCCCAGGAAGCCAATCTCTCCAGGCAGACCCTGCCAAGGGGAACCATGGAGGAACCGTTAGTCTGACCTCTTCCAAGCATCGGATCCCTTCTCCCAGCGCCTTTGCTGGCAGGAGCCTGGATCTTTAGCTCTGACGAGGGCACCCGGGGTGGACACCCCTCGGGGGCATCTGGCCATCCGTGGTGTGGGCCTTGGTGAACCAAGGAGTCGACACAGCTCCCAGGCTGGCCAGCGCGGGGCTGGGCTGGGCTGGGCTGCAGTCGGGGCCATCAGCACCTTCACTCCCCTCTGGCGGGATGGGTGGAACCACCTCTTTCTGCCCTCCACCCTCCGCTCTGCCCACGGGAACCTTCCCAGCTGCTCCTGAACTGGGGGAGGGGAGCCAACCCACCCACTGTCGAAAGACCCTGGGAAGGGCGACCCCACACTTCCTGCACACTTCTCTAGGAACGGCCACGAACGTGCTGAACGAGCTCAGGAGCTTTTTCCAGTCTAAGGGACACTGGAGCTGGCTGCGGGCGGGGCCCTCCTTGTTCACACCTTTGCTCTGCTCTGGGACAAAGAGCCAACAGACGGCTCCACACAATGATGTCCCTGGCTCCTGGGGCCATGAAACCTCCATCTAAGTGCCCCGGGAAGAGAAAGTCAAAACCAATCTCACCGGGGGGCCTCCGGGTCCAGGGGGGCCTGGGACGCCAGGTGGTCCTGGGGGGCCCTGCAAAGAAAGAGGGGGGCCTGGGTGACAAACGTGCATGGAACAGCCTCCTGGAGGCACTGTTCTTCAAGAGAGGAGAGGGATGGGGAATCAAGTGATGGGTGTGTGAGTAAGGCTGCAGTTTTACTGAAATAACCTTATTTTAAAAAAAAAAAAAAAAAAGGAACAAAAGCAGAAAGAAAAGATCCGAAGTAAAACTTGCACCATGATAACATGTGTGCTATCTGTGTGACGGCCATATAACTGGTGCAGTATCTATTCTGATATATTTTGAAAATATTTGCACATTTAAAATAAATATGTCTGTGTGTGAATACACACACACACAGAGTTAACCCATTAACAAAAATTCCCTAGAACAGCAGTTCCCAAGCATTATTCAGCATCAGATCACCTAGGGTGAATAAAGAGATCTGTTAAACCGCACCTCTCACCACTACACACATTCTAGGAGACGCACCTCTGGCTTTTGTCCAGGTGTCTCTCCAGATAGGCCCTCCCTCCTGTCTCCCTGCTCAGAAGGACGTCTCCATCTTTCTGATGATGTCTCCATCTTTCTGAAAGGTTCTGCAACTCCCCCGGCAGAAGTAATCACTGCGTCCCCCACGCTGAAGGCCAGTGTGACGGTGCTCACCTGACTCACACGCCCTTGAAGGCAGAGTACCCCCTTGTCCCCTCCCTGCACCTCTTCTCACACAAGCCCAGGGCTTGGAACAGACAGAGCAGATGTTCAATGTTTGAAGTCAACTTGATGGCAAACAGCTGGGGAGAGGGCGGGGCACTCAGAGAGCAGCATCCCATCCCCACTAGAGGGTGGTAAACACTAAAAAATGGGCACGGTTGCCGCTGCTGCTGACAGTTCCCTTTTCTCCCGCTGGGGGCACTGCTGAGTTAACGACGCGCGGCGAAGACAGGAACTGAACAGAACTTTGTGCTTGGCACCTGGACCTGATTTTCTGCGTGGCTCGCTGAGTGCTGGTGAGTCTTTGGGGGGTAGCGTCTACTTTTATTGGGAGATATCTGCTTGGACCTGGAGCAACTGAGTGGCCAGGCCGAGCTGGACAGTGGACTGGGCAGGTACTCAGGCAGGGTCCCTGCACCTAGCGGCTGGTGACCGCACTCCGCTCCACTCACGTCTGCTCCAGCTGAGCTCTGCCTGCCTCCGGGCAAAGCAGGAGTTCTGCAGGTGGCACTCCCAGGACCCACCTCTCCGGAAGGCACCTTCCAGGTGACCTTTTTACCTCACCCTGACCTCTGAGGTTCTCACAGTGTCAGCCCCACGGAGCTCATCCGAGGCCCCTTCCCACCATATGCAGCTCTCCCTCCAATAGTAAACCGGACACACTTGGCTTTCAACCCTCCTGTGATGTGACACCCCGTGGAGTACACTGGCCTCTTTCAAAGTGGCCGTTCCAGGAAGCCGGCCTCCCGACCAGCTCATTAGTCAGAACCCGTTCCCTCTTCCTCCTCCACGTCCTGCAGAAGCCCCTGTGTGCTGCTGACTGCTTGTCTCAGTCTCACAGCCGGTGTGAGTGGAGATTTTTAGTGATCCTCTACTATAAATTAATGGAGAAGGCAAAGGCAACCCGCTCCAGTATTCTTGCCTGGAGAACCCCGTGGATAGAGGAGCCTGGCGGGCTCCCTGGGGGTCGCAAAGAGTTGGACATGACTGAGCAACTGAACAACTAGAAATTAAACCTCCTTATTTGACAATATGGAAAACTGAGGCCCAGAGAAGGTAAGGGCCCCACCTGAGGTCACACAGCCCTCGCGTGCAGTGGATCCTGAATGGTTCATTTGCCATAGAACCACCTGGAAAGCTCGTTGTAAAAACAGGTTACCAGTCCCCTTGATGGCACTCTTAGAAGCTGGTGGGGGCTGGGATGACGGAGAGAACAAACGTGGAGCAAGCGAAGGGACCATTCTGGGGACTGGAAGCCCTGGTGATGAAATCACTGTGCCTGTGCCTGAGAGGCCATCCTGGCTGGGGCTGGTCAAGGAAGGCCCTGCAGAAGGGGCCACGTCTGAGAGCTGAGAAAGTCCAGGGAAGGAAGAACACTAGGTTCAGGGGCCTGAGAACCGGCAGACCTCCATGTGTTGCCAGGACCGACTGTTCAGTGTGAAGGAGTGGAATGGGGGTGTGGGGTGGGAGACAGGGCTCTGGGAAGTGGGGGACACAGCGGTGGGAGGGGGAGCTGCTGGGAAGTGGCCGGGACCTGGCTTTAGAAGTGGAGAAGCAACACAAGAGCCGGTCTGACTCGGCTATATTAGCATTTGGAAGGAGAAGTTGACAAGACTCGACAGCAGGTCAGGTGTATGGAGTGAAGGGGCAAGAAGAGACTGGGGTCACCTGAATGAAGGGACCCGTGATGGCGCCCTGCGCTGTGGTGGGGACGCAGTGGGGTGAGTGTGTCCAGGAGGAGTGGACACCGGCTGAGTGTTTGAGGCACCGGGCAGAGGTGCCCGGGAGCTCAGGGAGTGGAGGCTGCAGGATTAAACATAGAGGGAGAGGGTGACGATAAAAACAGGAGGGGCCTCATACCATTCGATGGATGAAGGTGTGTGAAACCAGCTCAGCTCACCTGTGGGAGGTTTTCACCTTCTCTTTTTATCATCAGTGTGAAAATGCTGGTCGCTCAGTTGTGCCTGACTCTTTGTGACCCCGTGGACTGTAGCCCTCCAGGCTCCTCTGTCCATGGGATTCTCTAAGCAAGAATACTGGAGTGGGTTGCCATTCCTTTCTCAGGGGGATCGAACCCTGGTCTCCTGCACTGGATGCAGATTCTTTACCATCTGAGCCACCAGGAAAGCTAATATCTAAATAACTAATTCATCTAATTATTAAAGAGGGTGACAAATTAGCCAATAGATCTAAATGTTAACAACAAAATCACTTAATTATTATGAATAAAAACAACTGAGTAATGACTCTATCAATTAACCAATAAGTCTAATTATTATTAATGGAATGTTTTATCCTTCTTGATATTATGGTGACTACACACGGCATGCTCAGTCATTACAGTGGTGACATGTAAATAACCAATTAACCTAATTAGCGTTAATGATAACGGAAAGGCAAATAACTATTCCTAATAACCACCTCGTTCCAACTGGAGTAGTTTTATGAAATTGGATGGAATCTGAAGATGCATGAAAATTACTTGCAAAATTAGCACATAGTCACACTTCCTGTACAACTTGGAAATGTTTGTTTTCAGAGGTTGTTCATGATCGTGAGTCCTCCTCCTTCATGATGATGAGTCCTCCTCCAGGACACAGCTCCAGGGGCACAGGGATTCCCCTAGCTCAGGGGAGGGGGTTTCTGGGCAGAGAAAACCAGAAACTCAGTCCTCTGGGGTCAGCCCCTCCCCTGGCTGTGTTCCCACCCACTCAAGGGTCTGCCGGCCATGCTGATCTCAATACCTTCGCATAAACAGTTGTCTAGACCAGACACAAATTCCCACTTTTTCCTAAAAGGCTGCCAGGACACAGGAGCCACCACCCAGAATGGGTATATTGAGCCTAAAACATCCCAGCAGGTGAACGTTTTCATCCTGAAAAAGAGGCACCAAAAGCATCTTCCAGAAGGCCAGCTGCCCTGGGGCTTGGCACACCCTGAGGCTGGCTGTTCCTGTTAACAGCAAAGCTAACTAAACTCGAAGCTCCATCTGTTTTGGGGGCTTCCCTACTGACTCAGATGGTAAAGAATCCACCTGCAATGCAGGAGACCCTGGTTCAATTCCTGGGTGGGGAAGATCCCCTGGAGGAGGGACTGGCTACCCACTGCAGTGTTCCTGCCTGGAGAATCCTGGTGGGGTACAGCCCACAGGGTTGCAAAGAGTCAGACAGGACTGAGAGACTAACACTCTCACTTCCACTTCTCCATTTCTTTAGATTGGAAATGGGATAAGCCTTCTTTTCTCACAGGTGGTTGTAAAGAACAGACGCAGCTGTATACTAACACAGGGAGAGCGTCCGACAAGAGCAGAAACTGAACAGACGGGCCCTCAGCCTTCTCGTCAGACCAGGAAGCCCAGGAACTTACTTTCTGCTGCGACAGAATCAACCCAGATTTTCCAGATCAGCTCAGGGACCCTCCTCTGGGCCCAAGAGGCTGACGACCTGTCCCCCAAAACCAGAGCTCTGACTACCCGTCTCCCAGGTCTTAGCTCAGAGGATCATCCGTCTATGGGCATCTCTTTCTGCCTCCATCACATCTGGCTCCCCTGGGCATGGACAGGGGCTGCGAGGTTCCCCTTCCCAGGGCCGCACCCGCACACAGCCAGGGTTTAGTGAACACCTATTGAATGAATCAATGAACAAATGCATGGATGGCAAGCAGGAGAAGACTGTGGCCAGGCCCAGGGCAGGTGGGTGTGTGGGTAAGTTAGGGAGAGTGAATTACAGAGCTGGGCAGTGATCCAGCAGGGAAATACTGCTCTTGGAGTGGGCATGGTGGGCTTGAATGCAGCTTTGCATCTGTGGGGTGGTGATCCAATGCAGGGAGCTAGGTGGGACTTGCCATATACTCTACACCATCTGATTCTGAACCACTGAGATCCCCAAGTATATCAGGGTGCCCCATTTCTGGCAAAATCCCTGCCCTGGGAAAGCTGATCCTATTTGTGTCTACAGCATCCAGCTCAAGGCCTGGCACTCGGTAAAGATTTTGTTGAAGGGAAAAGGGCTTCAAAATTTAAAACAAAAGAAAGAAATCCCTTTTTTAGGGTAGCCAAGAAAACAGTGATAGGGAAAAAAATCTGTAACTTAAAGCATTTTGATGGAGCCGTATTTATGGTGAATTTTTGAAACACACAAGCTTTGCTCGCTGGAAACAAGGTCATAAAACAAATGCAAAAACACTCTTTATCTTGCACTATTAACATCAAAATGTCACAGTGAGTGTGGCATCTTTAGAAGACCATGAATAATGGCTGGTTTTACAGCCTCTTATCCTGTGTTACAGCCTGACTGGCATGTGAGGGGCTGGAATGAAGCCTGAGATTCCCATGCGAGGTGCCTGGCACACACTTCATAGTCAGAGTGGGAAAAACCCATTTGGAAGTGTGGTCAGCAACATGCCCTGGGCGGGTGCCTACCAGACAACGTTAAAGGACAGTGTGACTACCATCACAGAATCGGGTGTGGAGGAGATGTGGCCAGAAACAAGTGGGCGCCAGAGCTGAGCCTTTATTGCAGCGGGGAGCCAGCGGACAAGCCCGTATTGATCCCGCCCGCCTGCTGCGGCCACCAAGCCAGAAGGACAGGACAGCAGCCTCCCCACGGCTCCCTGTGGCCCTCACTGGGACTCCAGCACCTGGGCCACATCCCCACACCTTCTGCTGAAATCATCACCCTGTTTTGTTTTTATTGGCATTTGTGACAAATGACAAAGCAGAAGTTCAGAAGGTAAAGGGATTTGTTCAAGACGCTGCAGCCAGAATGTGGCCGAGGCTGGGCGCCTAAGCTCCTAACCTCCACCTCCCTAATTGCGGAATGCTTCCTGGGAATTCACCCACCCTGAGCCCAGGGAGGCTGGGGCTGGGGGTCGGTGGCGAGCTTTGGTGCAATTAGCAGAGAAACCACAAAGTGAGGTGTGAACACTACCAGTGCTGAGCGCCCTGTTCTGTCCACACTGAGGTGTGTGTGTCGGGGGGTGGGGGGTGTCACAGTGACTGATTTTATAGAAAAGGGGGACTGAGAGGGGTCAGGGTCCAGGTGGCCTGGGATGGGGGAGGGGTCTCCTGAGCAGCAGGTGACCCCTGAGCGAGTCTGTGTATCAGGGAGTCGCACCCCCACCAGGTCTGTGAAATGGGAGGGTGACCCTGAGCCTGCCCACCTGCCGGGGTAGCTGGAGGGGTTCACGGGGGACCACAGGGATGGCACACGTGAGACCACGTGGGAGTGGGGAGCTAGACCAGCCTGGGGCAGAGGACACTGCACCAGAGAGGAGTCTGAACGCTGAGGGGGAGGAGGGAGGGGAGGGGCAGGGGGAGAAGGTGGAGGAGGTCTGCCCTCCTCCAGGCCTAATCGCTGCCCGCCCCCCAGGAGACCAAATAGCCATTCTCCCAGCACCTGAGGTGGGAGGCAGGGAGGGCAAGGGACCCACTGCACGTTGCTTTTAATCCCCTGATGAGCTGATCATGCAAGAGTCTGGTTACAACCTGAGAACTGCTACCCTATCATTTCCTTAATCAGAGAAAGCAGTGTGGCTAAGTAAGAGGATTGGAAGACAGTAGTTACCTGCTGCCCCAGCAAGCCAGGGACTCCAGGAGGACCCGCCTCACCTTTCTTTCCCTGAGAACAAAAAGAAGAAGCCAGGATTAACAGGCAGCCCGCGCCTAGAGCCCGTCTAATGACACGTCTGGAGGAAACCCCCTGATAACAGACTGTCCCCCTCGAGACACCCTGCCAGGAGGCAGTGTGGGATGGGGGGGGGGGACGTCTGGGGCCAGGGAGCCTGCCCTTTGGGTGTCAGCGCTGCAAGGTGGATGACTTCGGCAACACATGGCCCCACATCTTAAAAAGTACCACAAGGTTCACCTGAGAAAAATGCCTTTGTCCTGTCCCCGTGCCACTCATTCCCTTTCCTTGACAACTACTAATCCTACCAGATGTTGGTTGATCTTTCCAGAGGCATTTTATGTTTAGGCAAGCTTTGCACAGGCACGCACACACACACACATATGCAAACGTGCCCACACATGCACCCACATTCTCTCCCTCTATCCCTTTTTTCTTTAGAAACTATGGCATAACATTCAATCGGCTGACAAACTCTGCTTTATTTCACTTAAGGACTTAACCCCGATGCCTCCTGGGTCAGCATGTGGGGAGCAGCTCCATTCTTTCTCACAGCTACTGAGCTTTCAGCACCAGGATGAAAGGTGATACATCTCGACTCTGGGCAGGCAGGTCACGTGGACCATTTCTGCGCTTCTGCCGTTAGGATCCGTGCTACTCTGCACGACCCCAGCCGGTCATCCCATGGGGGTGTGACCACTAAGCCTCGGAGTCTATCCCTCTGAACAGGTGTGAGGTGCGTGCTGGCGAGTCCTCACGACACGCAGTGTGTACCCTATCATGCGTGTATGTGGACGATGGCAGGCCCGCCTGTCTGCTTTCTTCCTTACAGTCATCCTCACAAGGTCAGAGCATTGCAACGAGAAATGAAAAGGAAGGCACAACTCTGAATCAGAACCACATTCCTTGAGCACCTGCTCTGTGTCAAACCCTCTTCGGGGGTTTCCCATATTTTCCTTGGGTCTCCGCTCCGCAGGAAGCCCCTTGCTCCGGGATGCAGGTGCTCTCAGTCCCACTGGGAGGCGTGGACACTGAGGTTCAGAGTCAAGTCTCACCGGTGACCCAGCTAGAACCTGATGAGGTTAAGATCTGGCCCCAGAGCTGTGTGTGCGGGGCCTGTACACGTGACTCTTACTTCCCTGGGCTTGGACGATGAGATCATTGCTACAAACCATCTCTAACAGTCTGTTGGACTATAGAAGCTGGATGACATCAGTGTCTCCTCTCTTCCTTAAACTCTGGCCCCTCGCTCTCTGCCCTTGCATACTAGGGTTTGTCCGCACACACTGCCCCACCCCCAGGGGGAAGGTGTCTTTATCACCGTGGACTGTTCCAGCCCAGCCCTCTGACTCGCCCTTTCAGTCTGGTGTCCGGTGGCCCTGTTCCCAGCCCTAAGCCTCAGTTCACATGCGCTGCTTAGCTTGGCCCCAAAGACCCCAAGGACTTGGCCCGCCAAGCCATCTCTGTCTGTAGGACCCACGCTCCATCTCAACTTGTCAAAGTCCTACCCCACTCCAGTATCTCCTCTTTCATGAAGTCCCAGCAATAATGAGAAATACTGGCAAAATAGGGCAAAAACATATTTGAGATGGATTCCCAGGTGTCATTCAAGAACTCATGAGTTAGAATCGCCAGGGATGGGGCATGGAGCTCTAAGTAAGTGGCTATGAGGACTCAGCCACTCACTGTGATCAAAGAGGTCTTTGATCTTTTCCTTTCCCAGCCCCGTTCCTCTGCAATACTGTAAGAAAAAGAGTTCTAAACCTAACGTAGATGAGGACGGGCAAGCCATTCAACTTGCTGAGTCTTAGTTTCTTCATGTGGAAAATTATAATCATTATAATTATGTGAAAAGAGAGTAATAGAAGAAATAATTCAATATTTGAGAAAATGATTTAAAAAGCATAGCAGAGCATCATGCAAACGTAACACATAGTTATGAGGATGAGAAGGAAGATGACGGTGACTCTAACGAAGAAGAAATGGTAATAGCAGAATTCTGGCCCTTTTGAGTCCTTAAGTGGGTGAGACACCACATGTCAGGCAGATCTGGCTTCAAAACCACTACCTCTGAAGAATGCTGCAAAGATGAAATAAGATAATGTCCACGAAGTGTGCAGTACAGGATCTGACATTAAGAAGTTGGTGATGGTGGTGGTTGTGGTGATGCCGGTGGTCATGATGGTGGTGAATATGCTGGTGATGGTGTTGATGGTAGAGATGATGAGGGTGGTCATGGCAGAGGTGATGATGGTGGTGATGGTGGTGGGGGTAATGGTGATGATGGTGGGGGTGATGGTGGTGGTGGTGAATATGGTAGTGATGGTGTTGATGGCGGAGGTGATGATGATGGTGATCATGGTGATAATGCTGATGGTGGTGGTGCTGGAAATGGTGGTGCTGATGATGATAATGTTATTGGTGCTGATGGTAATGATAGTGATGATGATACTGTTATTGATGTTGATGGTAATGGTAGTGGCAATGATGATACTGTTATTGGTGTTGATGGTAATGGTGGTGGTGATGATGATACTGTTATTGGTATTAATGGTAATGGTGGTGGTGACAATGATACTATTATTGGTGTTGATGGTAATGGTGGTGGTGATGATGATAATGGTATTGGTGCTGATGGTAATGGTGGTGGTGATGATGCTATTATTGGTGTTGATGGTAATGGTAGTGGTGATGATGATACTGTTATTGTTGTTGATGGTAAATGGTGGTGGTGATAATTACACTGTTATTGATACTATTATTGGTGTTGATGGTAATGGTGGTGGTGATGATGATAATGGTATTGGTGCTGATGGTAATGGTGGTAGTGATGATGCTGTTATTGGTGTTGATGGTAAAGCTACTGGTGGAGGCAGCAGCACTAGTGATGGTGGACGTAGCAGCAGCTGTTAGCCCTCTGCATTCTGGACCTATACTTGGGTGTGGGGACTTAAGCAGTGCTGGCCAGTGCAAGCTATGCATCAATAAAGAACCATTCATTCACAACAGGCCTGTTCCCTGTAATTTTTCTTCTCTTTTAAACTGCTACTCGACACATTGTTTAGATAAATGTCTGTGGTTTATCAATGAGGGCAGAGTTCTCAAGCAATTCTAGATGTCTGGATGCTGAGCAAGACCACTATTTCCAAGGCCGCCTGTCTGCCCATGGAAGAGAGAAGTCGATAAATTCAAAAGAGCATCTCCTTCCCAGGCAGGATGAGTTAACACAGCCACGTGAGGGACCATTATCAGATAAAAATATTGCTTGTGCAAGTGATTCTAATCTGAGCCGTATGGTCCTTTTGCTCAGTTCCTGTTCTCCATGCCTCCAAATGTCAAACATGATTATTTTCTACTGGTGAGAGCTGAATCCAGGTGCTCAGGGAAAACCTAGAGTGTCCTGAAATAAACCTGGCTCCATGCCATGACAGGAATCGAACAGTAGCCTGTGATCCAAACAATGCTGTTACCATCTGGTAGGTCAGAGAAAGGCAAGAAAAAAGGCTTTAAAAATTGAAAAGTAAAACAAATTCAACCCAGGTTGCCACCAACAAAAGACTTCTTGTGCTTCTCTCTCTTAGATCTACCAGAAATTGGAGCGGATGGGCCTGACTACTTTCAGCTACATGAGACCCTTGGCTCCAAGGGCAGCGGTCAGAGATGCAAGTGATGGGTGCTCAGTGCATCTGCCGAAACAGGTGCTGCCAGCTACGAAGAGGTCTGTGACCCCATGGACTGTAGCCTGCTAGGCTTCTCCGTCCATGGGATTCTCCGGGCAAGAATACTACAGTGGGTTGCCATTCCCTTCTCCAGGGGAATCTTTCCTATCCAGGGATCGAACCTGGGTCTCCTGAATTGCAGGCAGATTCTTTACCATCTGAGCCACCAGGGAAGTCCACTAAGAGGTCCTACATCTCTCGAAAGGTTCCACTAAAAGGCCTGTTAATGTCCAGCCTAGAAGTCTGGTGTGTATGTGGACACACACACACATACACACCCCATCCTAAAGCAAAGGCAGGAATGGTTTGGATCCAGGATGACCTGAGTTCTAATCCCTGCCTCCTCATTTATAATCTGTGTGCTGCTCGGTAATCTGATCTACACCTTCAAATCTTGGTTTCCTCATTTGCAGAATGGGATTGAAATTGCCAGACCTCATAGGATCCTTGTGAGAATTAAGTGCAAAACACGTGTGGAAAAAACAACAAATGAACAAACAGCTAAATGCCTGCTATGCGATGACTCAACCAATGTTACCTCCTTCCTATCTTATACTAGAGTTCTACACATGTATGGATAGATTCTGTCTTTAAAATTGTTTTTAAAGCAACTGGCACAATCAGTCCCACCATAAGACACTTGGGGATCGCTCTTTCTCTAGTAAGAAAGAGAGCATCACACTTGATAGTGTCACTTCTTAAGGTCTCACCTCTTGGTAAGAGAGGAAATAAGCCAGAAAATATTGATAAAATGATCAAAGGAACCAAAGAGACTGTCCCCAGCTTGTGGGAGGAGCAGTGACAGAGCCCTGAGTGACCCTAAGCAGGCAGGTCATTTAATATTTCTGGACATTATATTCCTCACTATCAATCTCAGAGACTCCCTCCACCATGACAAGTCTCCAGTTTAGACATTTCAAATCTGACATTGTTTAAATGCCTGGCAACATGGAATTCTCTTAAGCAAACCTTTTCCCCCACTTGTTTTTATCCAAAAGGGAAAGAAGATACCTAGGCTATTTCAGATGGGGCTAGGACCACAGAGCAAGATAAAAGCCAAGTAAAAGGTACAGAAGGAACCAAGTTTTCTTCTTTAAAACTGGACATTCTAGACACACAGATGACCAACGGGTACATGGAAAGGTGCTCAACATCCCTAACCATAAGGGAGATGCAAGTCAAAACCACAATTCAGATGTAATGTCACACGTGTTAGAATGGCTATTACCAAAAAGATAAAGAATAACAAGTGCTGGTGAGGGTGTGGAGAAAACGGAAGCCCACTGCTGGTGGGAATGTAAATTGGTGCAGCTTCTGTGGAAAACCGTATCAGTTCAGTTCAGTCGCTCAATCATGTCCGACTCTTTGCAACCACATGAACCGCAGCATACCAGGCCTCCCTGTCCATCACCAACTGCTGGAGTTTACCCAAACTCATGTCCATTGAGTCGGTGATGCCATCTAACCATCTCATCCTCTGTTGTCCCCTTCTCCTCCTTCCTTCAATCTTTCCCAACATCAGGGTCTTTTCAAATGACTCAGCTCTTCACATCAGGTGGCCAAAATATTGGAGTTTCAGCTTCAACATCAGTCCTTCCAATGAACACCCAGGACTGATTTCCTTTAGGATGGACTGGTTGGATCTCCTTGCAGACCATGGGACTCTCAAGAGTCTTCTCCAACACCACAGTTCAAAAGCATCAATTCTTCAGCACTCAGCTTTCTATATATGATCCAACTCTCACATCCATACATGACTACTGGAAAAACCATAGCCTTGAGTAGACGGACCTTTTTGGCAAAGTAATGTCTCTGCTTTTTAATATTCTGTCTAGGTTGGTCATAACTTTCCTTCCAAGAAGTAAGTGTCTTTTAATTTCATGGCTGCAATCACCATCTGCAGTGATTTTGGAGCCCCAAAAATAAAGTCAGCCACTGTTTCCCCACCTATTTGCCATGAAGTGATGGGACCAGATGCCATGATCTTAGTTTTCTGAATGTTGAGCTTTAAGCCAGCTTTTTCACTCTTTCACTTTCATCAAGAGGCTCTTTAGTTCTTCTTTGCTTTCTGCCATAAGGGTGGTGTCATCTGCATATCTGAGGTTACTGATATTTCTCCTGGCAATCTTGATTCCAGCTTGTGCTTCCTCCAGCCCAGCATTTCTCATGATAATCAGGGTGACAATATACAGCGTTGATGTACTTCTTTTCCTATTTGGAACCAGTCTGTTGTTCCATGTCCAGTTATAACTGTTGCTTCCTGACCTGCATACAGGTTTCTCAAGAGGCAGGTCAAGTGGTCTGCTATTGCCATCTCTCTCAGAATTTTCCACAGTTTATTGTGATCCACACAGTCAAAGGCTTTGCAATAGTCAATAAAGCAGAAATAGATGTATTTCTGAAACTCTCCTGCTTTTTCGATGATCCAGTGAGTGTTGGCAATTTGATCTCTGGTTCCTCTGCCTTTTCTAAAACCAGCTTGAACATCCAGATGGAAGTTCCAGATGGAAGTTCACGGTTCATGTACTGTTGAAGCCTGGCTTGGAGAATTTTGAGCATTACTTTACTAGTGTGTGAGATGAGTGCCATTGTGCGGGAATTTGAGCATTCTTTGGCATTGCCTTTCTTTGGGATTAGAATGAAAACTGACCTTTTCCAGTCCTGTGGCCACTGCTGAGTTTTCCAAATTTGCTGGCATATTGAGTGCAGCACTTTCACAGCATCATCTTTGAGGATGTGAAATAGCTCAACTGGAATTCCATCACCTCCACTAGCTTTGTTCATAGTGATACTTCCTAAGTCCCACTTGACTTCACATTCCAGGATGTCTGGCTCTAGGTGAGTGATCACACCATCATGATTATCTGGGTTGTGAAGATCTTTATTGTATAGTTTTTCTGTGTATTCTTGCCACCTCTTCTTAATATCTTCTACTTCTGTTAGGTCCATACTATTTCTGTTGTTTATTGAGCCCATCTTTGCATGAAATATTCCCTTGGTATTTTTAATTTTCTTGAAGTGATCTCTAGTCTTTCCTATTCTATTGTTATTCTATTGTTTTCCTCTATTTCTTTGCAATGATCACTACAAGACCTTTTAGAACTAACACCCAAAATACATGTCCTTTTCATTATAGGAGATTGGAATGCAAAAGTAGGAAGTCAAGAAACACCTGGAGTAACAGGCAAGTTTGGCCTTGGAGTACAGAATGAAGCAGGGCAAAGGCTAATAGAGTTTTGCCAAGAGAACGCACTGGTCATAGCAAACACCCTCTTCCAACAACACAAGAGAAGACTCTACACATAGACATCACCAGATGGTCAATACCGAAATCAGATTGATTATATTCTTTGCAGCCAAAGGTGGAGAAGGTCTATACAGTCAGCAAAAACAAGACCGGGAGCTGACTGTGGCTCAGATCATGAACTCCTTATTGCCAAATTCAGACTTAAATTGAAGAAAGTGGGGAAAACCACTTGACCATTCAGGTATGACCTAAATCAAATCCCTTATGATTATACAGTGGAAGTGAGAAATAGATTTAAGGGACTAGATCTGATATACAGAGTGCCTGATGAACTATGGACGGAAGTTTGTGACATTGTACAGGAGACAGGGATCAAGACCATCCTCAAAAAAAGAAATGCAAAAAAGCAAAATGGCTGTCTGAGGAGGCCTTACAAATAGTTGTGAAAAAGAAGAGAAGCAAAAAGCAAAGGAGAAAAGAAAAGATATACCCATTTGAATGCAGAGTTCCAAAGAATAGCAAGGAGAGATAAGAAAGCCTTCCTCAGCAATCAGTGCAAAGAAATAGAGGAAAACAATATGGAGGTGGCTAAAAAAAAAAAGAAGAACCAATCCATGATCCAGCAACCCCAATTCTGAGTATTTATCCAAAGGAAATGAAAAACTAACTTGAAAAGACATATGCACCCTCATGTTCAATGTAGCATTATTTACAGCAGCCAAAACATGGAAGGTCCCTATGTGCCCAAGGATGTAACAGTGGATAAAGAATAGTATCACAGGATTACACATGCAATAGAATAGTATCATAAAAAGACAGAAACCATGCTATTTGCAACAACACGCATGAATCTTGAGGGCACTATGCCAAGTGAAATACATCAGGCAGGAAAAGACAAGCACCTTGCAATCTCACCTATAATACGGAATCTAAAAAAAAAATTGAACTCATAGGTATAGAGAACAGATTGGTGGTTGTCAGAGGAGAGAAGGGTAGGTGGTGGGTGAAATGGGTAAAGGTGGTAAAAGGGTTAATAAAAGAGCTGGAATTCTCTGTGGAAGGTCAGAACCCAGGTGACCAGAGGGCTAGTCCTGGGTTCTGTTCTGCCAACACCACCTGGGTGTGTCAGCCACCCAACTGCAGCACTCGTGCGTGATCCATGAGCCTTTCACTCTTGCAACCCTAGTTGTATTTGATACTCACTAATGAGAACTGTGGTGTTGGAGAAGACTCTTGAGAGTCCCTTGGACTGCAAGGAGATCCAACCAGTCCATCCTAAAGGAGATCAGTCCTGGGTGTTCATTGGAAGGACTGATGTTGAAGCTGAAACTCCAATACTTTGGCCACCTCATGAGAAGAGTTGACTCATTGGAAAAAACCCTAATGCTGGGAAGGATTGGGGGCGGGAGGAGAAAGGGATGACAGAGGATGAGATGGTTGGATGGCATCACTGACTCAATGGACATGGGTTTGGGTAAACTCCGGGAGTTGGTGATGGACAGGGAGGCCTGGCAGGCTGCGATTCACAGGGTCGCAAAGAGTTGGACACGACTGAGCGACTGAACTGAACTGAACTGAATGACATTATGCTGTGGTTGAGTTGCTGCATCGTGTCCGACTCCTTGTGACCCCATGAACTGCAACCTGTCAGGATTCCCTGTCCTCCACTATTTCCCGGAGTTTGCTCAGATTCATGTCTACTGCATCGGTGATGCCATCCAACCACCTGATCCTCTGCCACCCCCTTCTCCTCCTGCCCTCACTCTTCGCCAGAATCAGGGTCTTCTCAAATGAGGTGGCTCTTCACATCAGGTGGCCAAAGTGTTGGAGTTTCAGCTTCAGCATCAGGCCTTTCAACAAATATTCAGGGTTGATTTCCCTTAGGACTGGTTGGATCTCCTTGCAGTCCAAGGGACTCTCAAGAGTCTTCTCCAATACCACAGTTCAAAAGCATCAATTCTTAAGCACTCAGCTTTCTTTATAGTCCAACTCTCACATCATACATGACTACTGAAAAAATCATAGCTTTGACTAGATCGACCTTTGTTGGCAAAGTGATGTCTCTGCTTTTTGATACATGGTCTAGGTTTGTCATAGCTTGCTTTCCAAGGAGCAAGCATCTATAAGTTTCATCTTATGATGACATTATACATTTAGGCATATTTTATGCACTTATAGATGCCTTTATTTTCATATATATATATATAATTTTACAAATATGAGGCACTCCTCTCTAAGTGCTACAAATACAAAAATAATTGTTCTCACAGACTTACATTTTAGTGAAGAAAACAAAAATAAACGGATTCTCAAATAAGAAAACTACAAGTTTTCTACAGCAAATTAAAATAGACTGGTGTGAGAGTGATAGGATGTCGACTTTGGGGTGGATGATTAGGGTATAAGAGAATATCCTTGGGGGAAAACTTAGCCTCATGGAAGCTCTTGTGTGTCTAAGTGCCTCAGTGGCCTGGAGCCAGGCTGGCTCCACTCTGGAATGTTCTGGGCTCAGATGCTCTGTAGCGCTGCCAGCTCCAGCTAAGAGTGCTCGCCTGACCACCCTCTCCCCAGTGCCTCGCTCGGATGAGCACGAGGAAATCAGAACCTCAGACAGGCTCGAGCACCTCCTTTTTCTTTTTCTGACAGCATAGTATTCTTTATTAAAATATCAAGGTCTACTAACTTAAGAAACATGACATTCAAAGGTGGGTATCTATTCAGATTCACAAAAAAGAGAAAAGCCTCTAAGTACACTTGATCTTTGCATCCATCACTGTTTTTAACAGCCTGCTCTACTTGCCAGTCTTATTTCTTTGTTTTTTAAATGGAGGATAATTGCCTTAAAACGTTGCGGTGGTCTCTGCTGTACATTAATCTGGATTAGTCATAATTATATATATAATTTATATACATACAAATACAAATTTATATTTATAAATATAAATTTATAAAAATATATAAAAATAAATTTTTGAGCCACCCTCTCCTCCCATTCCACCTCTTTAGGTCATCACAGAGCACCAGGCTGGGCTCCCTGTGTTATCAGGGAGCTGTGATAACAGCTTCCTGCAAGTCTTCTCCTTTAGACATGATAGTATACACATGTCCATGCTACTTTCTCAATGTGTCCTAGGACTGATGACCTTATCCACAGAGAAGAAATGCAGACACAGACCTGGAGAACGAACGTGTGGACACAGCTGGAGAAGGAGAGGGTGGGGACCTCCTCTACCTCCGTGTAGGGCAGGAACCCAGCCACGCAGGCAGTGAGTGCCCAACCCCCCTCCTCCGCCAGCAGGGGGTTGCGGGATGAGACAGGGATAGAGATGCGGATGGGGAAGGGGGTGCCTGGCTCCAACCTCCCCTCCCTTTCACGTCATCATTGTGGAAAAACAGCAGCTTTGTCCAAAATGAATGCGTTCACCTCACCGGGGATTACGCTGTCTGCTTGTTGCTAATCTCTAAAGTAAAGGGCCTGGATCCCTTTCCTCAACCCATGTTTTAGTCTCAGGGTCTCAGTTCCCAGGTCCCCGTGGCTCGTCTCTGTCTCGTCTCTTCCCCCATCACGGCCTGAGCGCTGACACTAGGAGCTCTTTAGAGAGATGCTTTAATGGATGCTGACGAGGCAGGTCACCTGAGCCAAGGGGAGGGATAAGGTTGTGAGTAAGTTGTCACCCTGTCTCAGGCCCTCCTGACTCAGCCAGAGGCGACAGAAGAGGAGGCCGCCTCCCAGCCACACCGACATTGGCTGCCGTCTCTGCCGTGTGTCCACAGCAAAGGCCACTGATGAGCAGCGCCCACAGGATGGAGCAACCCGAGTCAGGAGGTCAGCAGCAACACTACAGGGACGGGGTCCCCAAGGACATGCGTGGTCGTCGCCCCTGCTCCCCCGCGGATGCAGGACGAGACAGGCGCCCTCCTTTGTGCCCTGGCACGTGCTCTATTAACACTCTCGCCACCCTGCCCTATGACTCCAACTATAAAAAAGAATGCAACGATGCCTAGAGATGATCGTGCTAAGTGAAGGAAGTCAGAGAAGGACAAGCCCCACTTCATATCATTTAGACATGGATACATGGAATCTAAAACATGGCACAAATAAACCAACTACAAAACAGACTCACAGACATTTAGAACAGACTTGTGGTTGCCAAGGGGTGGGGGGAGGGGCGGAGTAAAAGTCTGGGATTAGCAGATGCAAACTGCTAATAAGTATACAGGACGGATAAACAACAAGGCCCTACCATACAGCACAGGGACCTCTACACAACAGCCCGGGATAAACCATATGGAAAAGAACATTAAAAAAGAATGCATATATGTGCATGTTTGAGTCACTTTGCTGTACAGCAGAAACCAACACAACATTGTAAATCAACTAGACTTGAATAATTTTTTAAAAAACCGTGATAGTACCAGATCAGAGCCAGAGGTCAGGAAATGTGAGCTGAGTGTTCACTCTGTGCGAGGCCCCCTGCTGGAAACTGAGGACCCAGAGCTGAGGGTCAGCCCTAGTCTCCGGTGGTGGGGGGCACCAAGGTGGGCAGCCAGCTCAGGTGTGCTACAACACCCTCTATCTTACAACACAGGAGTCAAACCTGTAAGGTGTGCACAATCCGGACAAAAAGAGAAGGGGGGCTATAGTAAGTTAAATGAAATGCTCATAAGAAATTATGAGATTCAAAAATCATATGGATTCTTCACTCAAGAGTAGCTAAGAGCCTATTGGCAGACCTCTATTATCTCATGGCTATTTTTTCTTATTCTCTCCTCAAGGCTTAGCTCAAACATCACCTCTTTCAGGAGGCCCTGGCTGGCCCCCAGGTTGAGTCAGTACTCTCAGTACCAAGTGTCCCCTGATCACACAGAGATGTGAGTTTCTATATACACGACTCATGGAAAACCACAGACTCATCTGCAGATGAGCCAGGACCCAGCTCGAGGCTGAGCACACAGCCCGTCCTCAGCCACTGTTGATGAACTCAGCTAACCCTTCAGTCTGCTTCCAATGTTCATTTCAAGCTCATGAGACTGGCCCTACCTCCTCTGTGTGAGCAGCTAAAATGGGGGGTCGTGTGGTTGAGTTGGGGCATGAGGAAAGAAACACAGCTTACTCACTCGGAGACCTTGCAAACCGGGAGGTCCGTCTCTGCCTTCTGGACCCATCAGACCCTTTAGGAGGAAGAGAAAGGGGAAAAAACAACAGAGATGAACCATGGTGAACACACAGTGAACACCACAAGATATACTTTGTCTGGACACTCTCATTGGATAGGAACATACCACCCCATTCAAATGGGAGGTCAGGAGGCGAGGAAAAACAAAAACCATCTTATTCCCTCAAATCTGTAACACTTAAACACGTGCACCTATCTGATGTAATTAAGTATGATTGACAACCAAGTCATAGGTGCCATCGTTCACACTTTAAAGACGAGTCAGTAAGGACCAAAGGCCTGGCCTCGGTGTCCGTATCAAGTGCACACAAGAGAGCATCCGGAACCCGTGTCTTCAGCTCTAAGCCTGGTGCCTTTGTCGCTGTATCTTGCTGGCTGGGCAAGGACGGGCTTGGGTTATCTGACCCTCCACCCACAGTGATATCCAAAATGACTGTCTGGATAAATAAATGAAATTGTCTAAGGAAGATCAATTTTCACTAAGCAAGGAAAACTGACACAGAAAGGGGCCATACCGAACTGACTAAAATCCTGCCCTCTAAACCCTCACTATGTATCTCCTGCCTGATCTCAGACAAGTACACTTGGTATCCTTGAACCTCAGTCAGCTCATCTCCAAAGTGAGGATAATATACCTTCTACTGAGTGGTTGTGAGGACAAGGCGAGGAATGGATACAAAAGCCCTGACACGGCACCTGGATCTCCTGACAGCACCCTGGTTTATACTTAACGTGTATAATGATGTCACCTAGAATATGGCATGAAATGTGGATCAGAAAATGAAACCTTCAGCTCTGAGACCCTATCACCAACTTTATCAGTGAATTTGGGCCAAAAACTCCATCTCTGCACTTCAATTTCCTCATTTTCAATAATAATGTTGTTGTTGTTGTTCACTCAGTCGTGTCCAACTCTTTGCAGCCTCATGGACTGTAGCCTGCAAGCTCCCCTGTCCATGGGATTTCCCAGGCAAGAATACTGGAGTGGGCTGCCATTTCTGTCTCCAGGGGATCTTCCTGACCTGGGAATTGAACCTGTGTCTCCTATGTACTGGCAAGCAGGGGATTCTTTACCCACTGAGCCACCTGGGGAGCGAGTCTATAGACTCAATAATATGACTGTCATACAAACAGCTATTATTGCCACATTTTGCATAACTATTAAGTGACAGAACTATATTGAGATTTAAGGTCTTTTCTCTTAATAACATCATTAAAACGAACATGTGACTGTAGCAACTATAGTAATTAAAGGTTTAAATATCCCTTTCTCACAAGGATTATTCCAGTGAGATCAGGGCACACTTCAAGGGAAGCCCCTGCAGAGGTGAGTTTTCATGAAGCATCAAGAAATGTCTTGCATTTGATCTGCCCAGCTGGTCCTTCTTTATTACATTCAACCAAACATTGACACAACTACCAGAACCGGTTTCATCTTGGGGAAAGGATGAAAGATGCATGCCTCCTCAATGACTCCCAGCATCCGGGTGTAGAATGCTGCATGCTGTTTCCATTTAGAGAATAGGATGTACTTTCCTCTCTCTGGGATTTCTCGCCACAAACTCAAAGTTTCCCTTCTCAACAGAAGCTGCTGAAGCCAGGCTTTCACTCTCATTCAATCTAAAGAATACTTAGGGAGCCACTGCTCTGCAGAAGGCCCTGGGCCAGGTGCTGCTGGGGATTCAGAAAAGCCAGAAATAATGACTGATCTCTGTATTGGGCTTAACAAGGCTTCCTAGAGCAGTGCTTCCTACGATCACCCATTTAACTCTCACGGCACATTAATGTAGGAGAGGTCATCGATGATGATGATTTCCAAGTCAGGAAAACAGAAGAGGATAAGATGGGTACAGTGATGTCATCAAGACCCAAAGCTACTCGGTGGATGAACTGGGACATGAAACCACTGCTCTGGAGCTCCTAACCCCAAGGGTCTTCCATGGCCACAATGCTCCTTATGAGCTCAAATTGCAATCAGGTCTCACTTTAATGTCCCTCATAAATACTTGCTGTGGGTCACCTTCACAAGCATATATGAAGTTCCCACCATGTGATAAACTGTGGATTTGAGAAATGTGGATGGGAGAAATACCGGCCCTGGCCTTAAGAACCCCACACTCTAGGCCTTTCATCACTGTTCCTCACTTTTCACAAGGTCTTTAGGTAGGGTATTGGCTTTTTCAACGCCTTCCAAGGGAGTTTCATCACCAACACCATGCACTGTACTCAGTCCCATTCTGTCAAGAGCATCCAGCCCAGAGACCCTCTTCAGGACCCTGGACAGCTCCACTGGGCTGCAGGGTTGCGGTGTTCCAGCCTTTCCAAGAACTGGGTGTCCAGGACCCTCTCGATCTAGAAAATAGCCTGCAGGGATGGCACAAAACACTTGAATCCTCATTGCAAGTGTCAACTCACAATCATTTCTTTTTCACACCCTTTTCACTAAACTATGAAATCTGTCCATGGGCTTTCATCCCTGTATCTCCAGCCTTAAATATTTCACTTGATATAAAGCAGGTGGCCAAAATGTTTGAGTTTTCTTCCTTCCCTCCCTCCCTCCCTCATTTATAAAAATTTACATAAAGGGGAAAACAGCCATCAGTGCATCCCAGACCCTGAATGACAGATCAAGAAGGCTGCCTTGGGAATAAGCAGGCCTGGGCATTGTTACTTCTTATTCCTTAGTGGGAATCGGGAGGTAAATCACTCTGCTCTGTGCAACTCGGAGGAGGTATTGCTGCACTGTGCACTCAGGGGAGAAAAGTGCAAAGGCTAGACGGTCAGATGGATCTGGGTTCAAAGTTCAGTCTTGCTTTTTAGCTATGTGACTTTGTGCAAGCTACTTACTAGTATCTCTGTGCATGTCTTCTTTGGTTAAAAAAAAAAAAAAAACTTCACCCTTCCAAACTTACTATGTATATGTTGTATACAAGATGTACTACAATACAGATGATCAATACTTGCTAATTACTGATCTGAGCACACTGTATTACATGTGTTGTCTACATCTCTCAACGTACTGACGATGGTGGAGAGATTTGGAAATCAAGCCTCAGAAGGGTTTAAGCAAGGTATCTAAGGTTATAGAGACAGAAGGGAAGTTATTCTAACCTTAATTTTTTGATGTGAAATTTTTCTAATTATAGTGGAATTAAACATCTTCTCAATTCTAAAGGAGATCAACCCTGAATATTCACTGGAAGGACTGATGCTGAAGCTCCAATACTTTGGCTATCTGGTGAGAAGAGCCAACTCGTTGGAAAAGACCCTTATGCTGGGAAAGAGTGAGGGCAAGAGCGAGAGGAAGTGACAGAGAATGAGATGGTTGGATGGCATCATCAAATCAAAGGACATGAGTCTGAGCAAACTCTGGGAGATGGTGAAAGACAGGGAAGCCTGGTGTGCTGCAGTCCACGGGGTTACAAAGAGTCAGACATGACTGAGTGACTGAACAACAGCAAAATATATCTTCTAAGTTTCTTCTAGTTTTAACCCAGAAAAAATATACACATTTTACCTAATGAGGAATGGGCTTTATTGTAAATCTGATTATAAATCTGATTTACTTTAAATATGATATATGGGCATTTCAAAATAAAAGTTGTTTTATTTCCTTCAATACAATAGTCACTTGAAAGAAGCAGAAGTATGGTACCAAGAGGGATCTGGTTCAACCACCGACATGTGGAATTGACTGATTCATATTCATTATCTTTAGTATCTGAACTCACATCAAAAATGATCACAGAGTCCCTTTGAATAGCCTCTTCCCAAATGGTTATTCTTAACATTAAATTCTTAACAGAGGGAGAAACCTAAGACTGAAGTGTTCCAAGCCACTTCAAAATCAGTATTAATTAGAAACTAGTGCAAAGCAAATGTGCACTGGAAATGATTCAACTGGCATTGAAGTGTCCAACGTTTTTATTCTATTTTATCTGAAAGGAAGCTAAAACACCAGACTGAGCACCAGAAACCCCCGCCCTGGCCAGCCTGGGCCTGGGGACTCTGGAGGCAGAGTGCCTGGGCTTCGACTCCAGGTCCAAACTTACGAATGCCTGACTTGTGCCCTGTGATTTCAGCCTTCAAGGCCCAGTTTCTCCTGTGCTAGATGCTGACAACAACCCCTGTCACTCAAGGTGATGAGATGAGCCTCTGAAATAACGCTGCACTCGGCAGCGAGAATGGCCATGATTTTGCAGACTTAGAGGTGTTCAGAGTGGACCCCAGGCTGAGTGGGGAAGACTTACCGGAGCGCCTGGTGGCCCAGGTGGGCCCTGATGACCCCGTGGTCCAGGGGCTCCCTGGTAACACAAGCCAAACGTGAATTAGCCATGACACTCCCTCCTCATGTCCCAGGCCTCCAACCAGGACCCTCTGCTGACTGTCCTCTTCCTGAGTTCCCAGCGGGGACCAGAGACACTGGTGGGAATCAGCATTCCTGGTGGACAGTCAATCTGTCCCGTCTCTGAGAGGCTCCGTCTGAGCTCAGCAAGCAGTGTTGCCCCCACGCTGGTGGCCTTTCTATCTCTGCCACCACCTGGGGGCCCACGACAAGAGGACTCACATCCCACTTACCTGCTCGCCCTTCAGGCCCTCTCTCTGCACCTGGGGGACAAACCAGACGTCAGCAAAGCTGGCGGCCTTTTCTCTATAGTCACCCTCACTCCACTCCATGGCGGGTATTTGCACAGCCATTTCTGACTTTTCTCTGATTTTATCCCATTTTATCCTCACAGCCAGCTCATGTCATCAAAAGAGTTCCACCTCATTCTCAGAGGCAACAACTCTCCCAACTACACAATCCGATCAGTGTCTGAGTCCGGGATTTTAACCTCTAGTGGCTGCACCACTTACCACAGAGCCTGGAACCCCAGGGGGGCCTGCAGGACCCATGGCACCCTGCAGAGAAATGACAGACATTTCAATATAGGGAACTGTTTTGATGTTGAGATATGGCCCTGATGACTTTTTCAAATTGTAAAGCAGCCAAGATCTATCCCAGTAACATTCCCTCAACATGAGTTGAGAATCATTGTATCATCACCCAAGAACCTCTGGTTCCTAGACTCTTCCAATAAATGCTCCAAATCATACCATGGCCCTTGGACCTTGTCTTCCCACTTCTGCTGCATTATAATAAGCATAATAAGCAATGAAAACTCAGCTATCTCCCAATCAGGAGGGGCCAAACACCTCTATAAATGAGGAGGAGGTTGGAATTTATAACATACACACACGCAAGAGTGGGAAAGAGCTATCACATAGACCCAAACTTTAAGAACCATCCCCTCTTAGTGACTTGAAATAAACTACTATTTTAGGATTTAGCATCCTCAATGTCAAGAAACTGCAAGAATACATTAAAATCCTAACACCAGGATAACAGAGCAATATAAATCTCAACTCTAAAAATATTTAGAGAGAGAATTATTAGGCAAGAACTTAAAGTTCAAGTGAGCAAGTCTGGAAGAGATCAACCTTCTCCAGCCACCACTGCTAAAGAGAGGCTTTCTCAGCCCACAGGTGTCTTACTTATTTATAACTATACCCTGTTTCTGGAAGGAGTCAGAGCAGCCTTTTTCTTTTGCTTTATTTTCAGCGTGTGCTGGGAAGGCGTCTGAGTCGGGCAGCGACCGTGACCTGTGCTCTGCAGCGTGACACTGAGCACAAGCGACGTATCTCTGGTCCAGCCCTTCTTGCTTTAGCTGGATTCCCCCCGCTGCCCCATCTCTCTCCTGTCTGTTCTCAGACCCAAAGTCTAATGTCTTTCTTAAAGGCCTAAGCATCTGAAAGAAACTCTTTCTCTTGTACTAAATGCAGGGCTGGGTCTCATCACCCCTCCTGCTATAAATCCAGAGCACAGCATGCCTTCTCCGTTTCTCTTGTGACCCTGAAGGCCTAGCAAGGCCTTATCATCTTCATACATTTTCATAGCACTTCACAATTTTACATGCAGTTCTTTGCATTACAGAAATCCTAAGCAGCAAATTCACTGAGTTAATAAGCCTTGTTGTGAAAACGTTCTAACACAGATGACCAGCAGGATGAGATGCAACCTCTATTTTATTTATGAAATACCCAGCACATTTTCAGAATAATAATTCTGGTTTTTAAAAAAAGGAAATGTTGCAAATGAGAGAAGGAAGAGGAAAAGGAGGAAAAGGAGTTTGTAAGATTTTTTATATTTGCTCCTATTCTGCCTTAGCCCAAAAAGCCATTTAAGTAGCAAAATATTTTAATATATCCAGATGTTATATAATGGGTTATTTTCATTTGTTTTTTAGATGGATTTTTATTCCCCCAAATAGAAAAAAATGTTTAAATACAATAACCAGAAATTTCTTGTAGGCTGAGTTCTAATGCACAATTCACCACCTCTGCTACACTTTGTTCCCAGAACTCCAGCATGGCCACCTCCCTAAACACAGGCCTCAATTTGTTCGGGGGAGCAGCTCCACACCTGCTGGTCAGGAGCCTCTCCCACCCCAGCACCTGGCTTACCTTCTGCCCCTGGGGCCCTGGCTCGCCGGGAGGACCGGGTCTTCCCTAGAGAGAGAAGAACACGGGCTCCGTTAGGGGAGTGAGTGGAGAAGGCAGGGC
Source organism: Giraffa tippelskirchi (assembly GCF_054371585.1). NCBI lineage: Eukaryota > Metazoa > Chordata > Mammalia > Artiodactyla > Giraffidae > Giraffa > Giraffa tippelskirchi. The sequence goes on from NC_137280.1 coordinate 72,660,867, forward strand.
TGAGGGTAACACACCTCCAGATCTGTTCCTGGCCTTTAGCCCAGAAGGTCCCCTCGACAAGTTTTCCCAGACCACACTTGTTGCTATAAAGTTAACCCAGCGCCACATCTCCATGCGGTCCCGTTTGGACTCACAGATGCATCTCACGGAACACCCGTATCAGGACATTAAGAGTTCTGTTAATTTGCACAGCTTCATATTATTCCCTGTATCTATTTAATACACACCCTGATTTACTCAACTTGTTTCTTATTTATGAGCATCTGGGCTGCCTGTAATTCACGCAGTTTGAACACACACACATCGCCTGTGGTCTTTCCATTAATGACCAGCTGTCGTGTTCCTATGGTTAGAGTGGTTTTAAAGCAGTGTGTTCTCTGGGATCCCTCCACTCTGGCGTGGAGGAGTCTGTGAGCGGCAAGCTGGGGGCTGGTCACTAAGCCTCCCAGAGCCTCTGGCTGAGCAGGACACAGCCTGAAGCCCGCAGGCCCCATGAGCCTGACCCAGGCCCTACCCTGTCCTGCCCACCTACCTGCTCACCAGTCTCCCCCTGCTTCCCGGGGAATCCATCCAGGCCTCGCTCCCCCTGGCAAAGGAAGGAAAGCGAGATGAATAATAGAGGGACCTCCCCAGGGTCAGTGTCACAGAAACAAAGTCAAGCAAAGGCACCTAGTGCTCAGTTGTGCTCTGCTCTCCACCAGACACCAGGAGAGAACTCTCCCCAAACACACACACACACACACACACACACCAGGAGACACACACACACCAGGAGACACACACACACCAGGAGACACACACACACCAGGAGACACACACATACGAGACACACACAGACACACCAGGAGACACACACACACACACCAGGAGACACACACACACCAGGAGACACACACACACAAGACACACACACACACACAAAGACACACACACACAAACAACACACACAACACACACAAGACACACACACACCAGGAGACACACACACACACACCAGGAGACACACACACACCAGGAGACACACACACACGAGACACACACACACACAAAGACACACACACGCAAACAACACACACAACACACACAAGACACACACACACACCAGGAGACACACACACACCAGGAGACACACACACACCAGGAGACACACAGACATGAGACACACACACACAACACACACACACACGACACACCCACACACCAGGAGACACACACATACGAGACACACACACACACGAGACACACACACACAAACAACACACACAACACACACACAATACACACACACACTCCAGGAGACACACACACACACGAGACACACACACACACACCAGGAGACACACACACACGAGACACACACACACACACCAGGAGACACACACACACACGAGACACACACACACACACCAGGAGACACATACACACACCAGGAGACACACACACACCAGGAGACACACACACACCAGGAGACACACACACACCAGGAGAGCCCCTCCCCTGCCTACACACCCACACATAGACACCAGGAGACACACACACAGAGCATTCTAGACTCTAAGTGTATTGGGGGTCAAGTAGCACAAGGCAGAGGTCAGAGAGGCCAGAAGCTGCAGTGAGGTCCCAGAGCTGCTGGTGGCAGAGCCGAGGTGCAACCCGGGCTGCTGAGCCCAAAGTTGGTGCTCCAAGGCCCAGGCTTCCATCCCCAGACCAGGGCAGGACCCCAGGACGTCCTCCCCCGGACTGCAGGAGGTTGCCGCCACACCCACCCAATGCTGTCCAGGGAGCACGGTCTTCTGGACAGAGCAGGGGCGGCTGTGTCAACTTCTGGTCCCCAGGGAGCGGGAGCCCCTTGTGACTGAGTAGACCCACTGCACACTCTGTCAACTGTTCCGAGCCCAGCGGCCCCTGGACAACCCATTCGGGCCTCACTGCCCCTCAGCCACTAGGAGGTCTTTCTGCCCACAGAGCCTCCATACCTCGTGCCTGGCAGGCACTTTCTGGAAGATGCCGAAAGCAAGGCCGGCCTGCCCGCCCCATGCCCGCAGAGAAGGTCCTGACAGGCACTGGCAGAGCTAGGCTCGGTGGCGGGCAGACACTGGCTCTCTCTGGCTGTGTTCCACGTCTGGGAGGCCAGGCAGCGGGATGCGCCTGCCTCGAGGGGAGATGGAAACTTCCTTTTTGCTGATTTAAGAAATTTAAGAGGTTCGCAAGAAAATAAACTGTTCCAAGTACTCATTAGATATAAGAACTGGAAAGAAGCCCAAGAGATCAAGCAGCCCAAGCGTCTGGTTTGACAGATGGGAAAACAGAGGTGCAGAGAGGGAACCAGCTCTCCCAGAGTCGCCAAGAATATCGGCAAAGGAGCTGGGGATCAGACTCAAAGCGGAGCTCTCAGCACTCAGGTTATGTCTCCCAGCCAATCCTCTACGCCTTGCTGTTTCTACTCTGTCTCTCCCCTTCTCTGTCTCCCCACCCTCCATAAATATGGCCTGTGTTGCCCAGCACTGCTCTAAGCATTTTACAAACATTCATTCGTTTAATCCTCATAGCAGCCTTACATAATAGCCACTCTCTACATTGAGGAAACTTGAGACTCAGAGGTGAAATCAACTCTCCGAAGGTCACACTGCTTGCAGACCCCAGAGCTGAGCCTGAAACCCAGGCCAGCTGGCTCTGGAATCACCATGCAGGGCTTCTTCTAGGCCCCACTGTGAGGCTGAGGCTGAGGCTGATGCCTGGACTTCCTCTCCAGGGCCTGCCCTGCAGGTGACCCCCTGCTCCCCCAGCTTCCCTGCCAGGTGGCAGCTGCAGGGCGCTGGGCTGTGGCTCAGCCCTCCTGCCAGGTCTGTTCCCCAAACCCTGCCTGCTCCCAGGAGGGGAGCTTTCAAATCGGCCCCTGTCGCCCCGTGCACCAGGGCTGCCCATCAAGCCCGTGCCTGGACCCTCAGTTACCTGAAGGGTCACTTCCCAGTCCCCACCTTGTACAGGAGGAGCAGAGGGCCACAGAGAGGCGCTCCACCCAAAACCAGACACACGGAGCCACAAGAACTCTCTCCAAAGAACCAAAAGACACGTGTCCCAACCACCACGGGGCAAGGGATTCCACTGCTCAAGCTACAGCGATGAAACTTTGATGTCCGAACACACAGAAACCACGCTTTGGGGCCTGGGATGAGGGGCATCACCCTGGCTCTCGCCCTCCTCCTTGCGAGGAGCCTTTTGGGGACCCACGGGGCCACACGCTTCCTGAGTCACACAACACGTTCATCTCCTTTGACCACAGTCTCCCTTCTAAGGGACCGGCCCAAGGAAACCATCCTAAGTCGGGAAAAATAAATAAATAATAAAAGCATTGGTGTGAAAATGTTCACCAAAACAGTATTTTTTAATCATGACAAACTGGAAACAATCCTCACTGATCAATAGGGGAATGAGCACATAAATCACGGTCTATTCACACACGGGGAGGCTGTGCAGCCATTTAAGATAAACTATAGAAGTCTAGAGCAGCACAGGGTGGGGGAGATGCTATCCGGAGGAAGAGGAAACATGACGGGACGCAAAGCAGAACATGTCACACGTGACGGTGCAGAAAGACGTCGGAGGCACAGGAGTGAGTCCTGCAAGAAATCAAGAAACGAGCCAGAGTGGTCGCTGCAGCTGCAGTGGGATGGTGCAATCACAGGCTGGTTTTTTGTTTTGTTTTTTGCTTTTTCCAGATATGTGTGTGTGTGTGTGTGTGTGTGTGTATGTGTGTGTGTGTGTTAAGTTGCTTGAAATAAAGTTAAATTTCTTAATAATTTAGAAATTTTCTATAAATGAGAGAAACATGTACTCCAGGAAGACGGAACAGGGCAGGCGCTGAAAAGGGGGCTGGAACACAGCTAAGTGAGAGAGGGCCAATTCCCAGCTCTTGATCTGAAGGAGCCCAGTGAGTGGATGGGCCTGGGATACCTGAGAATTCGATGCCCGCTGCTGTCTGGGGAGGTGGGGTGGGGTGTACCGTCCTTCTCTCCACTCTCAGAGTCCCAAGCACTCCATGGCCTTAGCACCCATGGAAGGATCTGGTCTGCGGATGACTTGTGACCCGGTGGCGTCAATATGAAGGCACGGCCAGCCTGGCCCTCCTCCTCCACCATCACGGTGGCAGCGGCGTGGAGAGGCTCAGCTGAGGTCAGATCACAGCACTCGGTCCACAAGGCTGAGCGTGAGTCACCAAGGCCACAGCTGTCCCCACGCCCCATCCATCTGTTGAGAGTCAGCGTCCCTGAGGTGTGGAGAACTCAGACCAGTTTCTAAGGAAGTTGTGAGTCCCCAGCAGCTACTGGAACTTTTTGAATCCCAATCCAGGGCACTTTCATAACCCCTCTGGCCCGGAAACCCCAAACTGTCTCTGCAAGGGGATCTCAATCCCTGCAGGCACCAGGCCCATGGCCTTCCAGGCCCAGAGTTTACATTTGGGGTTAGAAGCTAATACCTCCTCTGCACCAGCCCTCAGTCACCATAGTACACACACACACACACACACACAACACACGCTATCCACAGAAAGCTGCAAGACTAACTGAAGCAGACTGTAAATACCTTCTCTCCCCGGGCTCCCTTTTCGCCTGGTTCTCCATGGAGACCCTGGAGGGGAAGGGAGGATGAGTAACAAGACAGACAGCCCCGTCCAGCTTCTCTGTGCTGAGTCTGAGGCCCCGGGACAGCCTGCTCTCCTGGGATGGTGGTGAAGGTCTGTCTCCCGTGTCTCACTCCCCACAGCAGCCTGCTCCTCCCTCGGGCCCGGATGGTGAGCTGGGCCCCTTCCTGTATGAGAGCCCCTGGGGCTGGCCCCCCTGTTCCTGGATTATCCAGGTGCTCCCAGCTAAGACCTGAGCTCACCTGGCTGAGAGCAGCAAGGTGGCCCCGAAGTCAGTCCCCACTGCCATCCAATCAGGGAACCGAGGAACTGAACCTGAGACTCGGGGCCCCTTGAAGCCACATTCCTCCCCCTCCCCTGGGAGAGGGCTGCTGCCCCACCCTGCATACACCCACTGTCCATAGCAGCACCCAGAACCTGCGAGAAGGCCTCCCTCCCCTCTGGGAGCAGACGTGATGGAGACGCCAGCCCAGGTGTGGGCCTCTCTGACCACACGCTCCAAGCTGCATCTATGCATAGATGTGGGATGGGGACCTGTCACAGGGCCCGGGTCCCAGTCCCCAAGGAGAGCAACAGAGCCCCTTCCAGCAGCGGCCTCTACTTACGGGAGCTCCGATGGGGCCAGGAGGTCCCGGAAGCCCAGGCAGTCCCTGGGATCCCTGCAGAAGAGAGTTCACAGAGCAGAGGTTTGGGGATGGAGAGAAAAGGGCAGGGGCAGAGGGAAGATGCAGTCAATAACCATATTAGGGGCTGAGACAGCTGCTCCTCACCCGCTGCCACATGCCGCCTGCAAAAGGTCCCCCCGAGGGGTGCCCTCCTCCATGCAGAGCTCATGTCACCCCCTGCCTGGGGGAGCTGGGATTCACACGCAGCTCAGCTAGACCTCAACAGCGGCCTCTGAGCTCTCATGAGGCCAGTGCCGAAATCTGGTGTGGCTGTGCCCCATGGCCATGCCGGGACCCGGGCAGGACGCGTGCAGAGCTCCTGGTCACAGGACAGCTTCCTGCGGCTCATCACTCACACCTCACGTGGAGCCAGCACAGCCTGGACACGTCCCGACAAAGCCCCCCCGGAGTCCCGAGCCCAGGAACCCCTGCTGCCTGGACCAGGAACTGCTGCCGCTTTAAGGCTACTAAACTGGCCATACTTGTTAAAACCCGTTAATGTTAAAAAGTGCTTTTCCTCAGCCAAAGATACCCCAATGTTTGTTACCTACTCTACTGAAACAAAAAAATACACTGGTGTGTGTTGCATTTACTGATTTTTGTGAAAAACAAATGAAATTAGAAATAACCTGGAGGGCCACAAATACAGGAAAAGTTATGTAAATCATGATGTATCCGTATCATGGAATGGTAAGCACTGATTAAGAGAACAGGTGGTATTGATCTGAACTGGTGAGGAAAGACACATCTCTTGTTAGAAAAGATAAATAGGTAGGATTCGCTTGCTGTGAGAATTTAGGAAACATCAGGGATGTGTACATACACACACACACGCACACGAGCAGGTGTGTGGCTGCACGAGAAGCATTTGCAGGGCGTCGAGTGGGCCTACAAAAGGTGGTTTTGCATCAAGATCTATGTCCTAGAAACATCACTGAGTGAAAGCCGCTCAGTTGTGTCCAACTCTGCAACCCCGTGGACCGTATAGTCCATGGAATTCTCCAGGTGAGAACACTGGAGTGGGTAGCCTTTCCCTTCTCCAGGGGATCTTCCCAACCCAGGGAGCGAACCCAGGCCTCCCGCATTGCAGGCGGATTCTTTCCCAGCTGAGCCACAGGGGAAGCCCAGAAACCTCAGAGGAAGAGCTCAGAGCAACACTCACCCGCAGGCCCACCTCCCCAGGCAGCCCCAGCTCGCCCGGTTCTCCTGGCTCCCCCTGCAGCACAGAGAACAGCAAGAGGTCACAACCCAGGGGCTCAGGCCCAGGCCCCGGGGCGTCCTCCCCAGAACTAGATCTCAGCAGGGAAACGCGAGCTGAGACCTGAGCTCCCCCCAGAGGCTCCTCCGACAAGCAAAGGAGCTGATCTTCACTGCAGCCCTTCATCACCAGAACCCCCAATGCGCTCCAGCTCTGCAGGTCCACAGAACCGGGCTGGACGGGAGAGCGGAGAAAGCACAGCAGCTGGCGTTGATAGTGAGAAGCAACTGAGGACCCAAACCGAGTTCATGGTGGCAAAGAGGACCTCTTTACCCCGGGTCAGACGGACCCGCCTGAGCTGAGATCACTTCCGCCTGGGGTCCCGGGGTGTGTTCTGACTCAGAGGCCGGGGAGGCAGAGGGGGAGTCAGGTGCCCACTGGAGGGGGGCCGGCTGGACACATGGGCTTTGGGGGCTGCTGGGGCCCCACCGACTCCTTGAGCTACGAACTGAGGACCTGGGAACTGGGCCCCCTGGCTCCATTCCAAGTTCCAGGCACTGGGAGAAGAGCCCAGAACTACCAGCCAACCAAATGCAAAAACAGCTCCCAGGGGCACCCAGGTGATGCCTGGTGGCCAGAGCTGCTGGCGTGGTGATAGTTACCAGGCCGACCTCCAGGGACCTGGGATGATCCTGGTACAAAGGGGCCCAGCTCAAGCCTGGCCCTGGCGAAGGCCACCCCGACCTCGATGACAGGGGCTCTGATCAGCAAGCCCCCAGCCCGGTGCGGCCTGTGGGAACAGACGTACCCGCATGCCTTTGCTGCCGTCTCTTCCAGGGGGACCCGGCAGGCCCAGGGAGCCCTAGGAGGGGAGAGAGAGAAGAGCAGTTAGGACGGGGTGAGGACCACACTGGACACAGCGGAGGACACGCCAGGCAGGAATCGTGGCCGAGACGCTCCTACTCAGAGGGCGGCAACACGCAGATCTGCAGCCCGGACGCCTCCAGGGGAGGGCAAGAAATGCAGGTTCTCCGGCCTCCCTCCAGAACCCTGCCTTGGGGTCCGTATTTGAACAAGACCTCCGGGTGGTCTGTATGCGCCTGATGGTGGGAGTGAGATGCCCCAGCCCTGCCTCTCAGTAACTCGCCATGTGCCGCCCCCCTCCGGGGCCAGGTCACACACGTGAGCAGAGCATCGGCCGCAGCAGGGTTCTCGACATGGGTCCCCCAGCACTGGGTGGGTGAGTCTTTGCTGGGGCAGGGAGGCTGCCCTGGGTGATGCAGGGTGTCCTCCAGCATCCCTGGTACCACTCCCCAGGTGTGGCAACCCAAGCATCCCTGGGAGGAAAAATCACACCAGAAATGCTGGGCTAGGCCAGGTGTCAAAAATGCTTCTTAAGCTGGGCAAATCCCATTCTAAACAAATCGAGGGGAAGCATGTGACACACATGCTCATGCAGCAGCTGCGGAGACCGCCTCATCCCATCCCCATGCTCCCTGGAGACGCAGGAGGGAGGCAAGTCGGAAACAGGGAACCCGAGGACCCCTGAGCTCCCATCCAGCTCCCACACCACCTCATTCAAATCAAAGGATTCCACCAAGACCTTCATCCCGCTCCCCGCTCTCCATCAATTTTCCAAGGACCACAGAGCAAGTCAATGCCTCTTTCTGGGGCTTTTCCATCTGTGAAATGAGGACATCAGACATTGAATGAATCAATGAACTGATGAACCTGTAAGTAATATTTAGAAGAAAACACTATGGGCTAGACCCTATAGGATGTCTTCTACAAATATTTTCTTATTTAGTTCTTACAATAAGCCCATGAGATAGGTTTTATTTTCTCAAAGACACCTCATACATTTCTAGTTTTACCTAGAAATTAAGATGCACGCATGTATGTACACGTGCACGCACACACACACAAATACTTTAAAATGTCTACAAAGTGCATTCTATGGGCAAACATTCTAAGTCGTTCTGTTATTGAAGAGAAAGACAGACAGACAGACATCTCTGGTCCACAACTGCACCTTTCTAGCCGTGTGCACCCTGGAAGGCCAAGTGTCACTCATCTCTCTTCAAAGTGTACAGAGTGACACCAGCAGGATCACTGGGAGGGTGACCGGGGATTTCAGATCTAAAGCACACACCACACAGGGCACCCTCACGGCCAGCAAAGGACACCACAACTCACGTGCGATGTGCATAGTAAGCTGCCTGGGTGGCCATTTCCTTGGGACAACTGGGAGCTGACGGGGTGCTTCCTAGGGTCAGACTGTCCTCCCCGTCCACCCCTATAAGGGAAGGGCAGCTGTGGCTGGAGATTCCTCAGCCTCTAATCCCACAGCCGCACGGTGGGGATGAAGCCCCTGCCCACCTGTCCCTCCATCTGACTATTCTGAAATTCAACTGAGGTTGAACAAGGCAACCAGCCCAGACGCAAGTGATTTCCCTGATACAGAACGGCGACTAGATGCCAGTGAGCATTGCTATCATTAGCATTAATGGCAGAGCCAACAGTAATACTAACAGGATACTAAAGACAACACTAAGAGGACATTGCAGCTGTGCTGCTCACAGCCTGTCTTCACGTCACATTCCCAACCTGTCATGTTCTGAGCTCTCTCCACTCATCAGTGCACTGACCTCGTCCCCTCAGCACGTCTGTTTTTCATGCTCACGTCACGTGCAGCCCATGAGCACACAAGGATCCTGGCTTCCTGGTGGCCTCCCAGTGGTTCCACGGCCTGGTGAGGCAGGTTGGGGCAGCGGAAGCCTGGGCACCCAGCCCTGCTCTCCCTCTCCAGGGATCAAGGTCAGCCCCGTCGGCCTCACCAGCCCCCCTTCCCTAGGGAAGCATCAGAGTTTCCCCAAAGGCCTCTCAGGAGGCAGGCGCCCTGCTCAAGCCAGCACGCTGGGGGTCAGGGACAGCATGGGCTCAGCTCCACAGACGCCCAGTCTGTCTCCAAGGCCCACGTTTCATCTGCCCCATTCTGCTCAGAGCTAAAGCAAAAGGCAGTGTGTTTCCAGGTAGCCGGGGCCAGCCCACTTAATCCTGCTTCCCTACAACACGAGAGAGAAATTCAAGATTTCCCAAAAGGGGAATATCAAGAAGAATAAGGACACTCCCCAAGATCAGGCCCCCTGGGGTGACGTGGCACAGAGCTCGCCCCGGGGGTCAGTTGCCCAGACCTTCAAAGGCCAGTCTGTCTCCCGGCAGCTGCAGGTGGGGAAGGAAGCTCTGGGGGACTCGTGCCTGGGGAATACAAGGGGCAGGGGCAACAGGGCACAGAGTTGCCAGGGCCGTGTAATAAAGGAAGCTGGGGAGGAGCCCAGAGACGATGCCAGAGGGAACTCCAGAGAGTTCCGGAACCTCCGCTGTGCCCACGGCTGTTGCACGTCCAGCCCTGTTGTTGCTGTTCAGCAAGTCCATCACAGGACTGGAGCACCATGAGGTGGGAATCAGGACTCGGTCACATCCGTGTGAACAGTGCCCACTGGGCCCAGAGCCCCACAGGTGTTCCCTGTGCGTCCATCCCTTCCTAAGCCCCGTGGACGTGCAACGGGAGACAAAGGGGAGACCCCCCTACTTCAGAATTAGCCCTGGGAGTATGAAACCCCAGGGCCAAAGTGAACCGAAGGCTGTTGCAGGAAAACAATGGTTTCAAGAGCCAGTAAGTTGCAGCTTCAAATCCTGCTCCGTCACTCAGTACTGATAGACTAACCAAGTCAGCACAATTCTCTGAGTCTCAGTCTCCACTTGTAAGTAGGTGTCATGAACCTCACTGCAGGATCTGTGCTTCCCATGGATGGGAACAGCTCGGCAAACTGGTTTTAGAGAACTCGTGTCCCAGAACCAGTGCTTTCCCAGTGGCTCAGTGGTAAAGAATCTGCCTGCAATGCAGGACACGCGGGTTCGACCCCTGGGTCAAGAAGATCCCCTGGAGAAGGGAATGGCTACCACTCCAGTATTCTTGCTGGAAAAGTCCCATGGACAGAGGAGCCTGGTGGGCTACAGTCTGTGTCAGACACAACTGAGCACCCACACATCCTAGAACCAGTCCCTTCTGCTTTGTTTTAAGAAAGTCAGCCTCTTTAGAGATGAATGAATATTTTCTTTGTCTAAGAAGCTAACATCTTTTTTTTTTTTTTTTTATTTGAATCATGGTTGGGATAACCAAGCCGGCACTGGAAATAAAACACATACTGAGAAACTTCCACTTTCAAGTCATCATGAGGTCCAGGTATTTCATTAGATGGGTTCCTTCCCTGGGAGACTGTGTGGCCAAGAAAAAGTCAACCTGGCCCAGATATTTCATGTTCCAGTGTCACATAATCTTAGCATCACAGAACATCACCATGCCCTCACAACACACCTTCCAAAGTCTTTCTCTTGAACTCAGCTGCCTGCAGATGCTGTGAAGAGAAAAGTTACAGCCCTAAGCTGCCCTCTGACATGCCACCAGCAAAGTCACGCTGCCTCCTGGAGCCTTGGTGTCATCATTTGTAAGATATAGGTTCATGCTGCGTGAGATGAGAAAACAAGCATGGATATAATTGTAGACTACAAAATATTACTGAAGTGTCAGTTGTTTATATTCTGTGGAGAACTAAGAACACTTTCTCAAGTCCATAAGGCAGGTCAATGAGAGGAATGGGAAACTGGAGGCTGACCTGGAACTGGAAAGGTCAGGCACAAGGGGCTCCTTAAAAGGGAATATGTGTAGCTCAGGATCCACAGTAAAGTACAGAAAAAAAGGAAAGGGGATGGAGGGTGGGAAGGGAGGAAGGAAAGAGAGAGAAAGATAAAGATGAGAGACAGGGAAGGAGAGGAGAGGACCAAACTTGGGGGGGGTCTGGATTCAAGTGAAGCCTCTGCTGCCCATCAGCTGGGCAGAAACAGTGACTTCCCCTGCTGGGTCTCAGTTTCATCACCTGTGAGCAGGGTGATGCAAAGAGGAACAGCACCTCTGGCCCAAAGTAAGATGCCTTGAGATGATGCTTTGGAAAATGATTTGAACACAGGGGAATCTGAAAGGAGCATCAGGTTCTGTTATTTGGAATATAATGTCTGGAACCTCCATTCTTCACCTGTGAAAAGGAAATCTCTCAGTTTAAGATGACTAT